>NC_072398.2:37940000-39360000 GCF_028858775.2 Pan troglodytes
ATGATGGATACATGTTACACTTGTCAAAACCTGTAGAACCCTACAACACAGAGTCAACCCTCATATAAACTGTGGACTTTTAACAATGTATCAACATTGGCTCATCAATTGTAACAAAAGTACAACATGAATGTAAGATATTAATAAGGAAAACTATGTATGCTGAGGGTGGGGCTGGGGAAAGGATGGTATATGGGAACTGTCTGTATTTTCCACAGGATTCTTTTTGTAAACTTCAAACTTCTCTAAAAATTCAATTATTTTAGAAAGTCTGCCTCAAAACAAAAAAGAAAGAGGGTTGTTGTGAGGATTTGATGAGTTAATATATATAAAACACTTAGAGAGGCTGGGCACAGTGGCTCACGCCTGTAATCCCAGCACTTTGGGAGGCCGAGGCAGGCAGATCACAAGGTCAGGAGTTCGAGACCAGCCTGGCCAATATGGTGAAACCCTGCCTCTACTAAAAATACAAAAATTAGCTGGGTGTGGTGGCAGGTGCCTGTAGTCCTAGCTACTCGGGAGGCTGAGGCAGGAGAATCGCTTGAACCTGGGAGGCGGAGGTTGCAGTGAACCAAGATGGTGCCACTGCACTCCAGCCTGGGCTACAGAGCGAGACTCCATCTCAAAAACAACAACAACAACAACAACAAAAAACACTTAGAGAAAAGCCTGGCATGTGCAACGCATTGAGTGGTGGTGATGATGATGATCCCTGTTGCTTTCTTGGAGGTGATCGGACATTTACTTTACTGTGCATGGGGCCACCTGAATGTTTGGCAGTAAATGTAGTGTGACCTTGGACAAATAACATAACATTTATACCTTAATTTCTACCTCTATTAAATGGGGTAAGAATTATGCCAATCTCTTATGTTATAGTGCAGATTTAATGCATTAATCCATACAAAGGGTTCATAACAGTGCCAGCATGTATGTGTATTATTGTTTCTATACTGTCTTCCAGTCCTTAGCACTCCACAGATCCCTGCTCAAATACACCATCTATTTTTTTTTCCTTTCCTTGTTCCCATTTCAGCTCCAAAGCCCTTGAGTATCTTTCATCTCTATAACTCTGGCCTTTGGATGGTGCGCAGCATTTGAAGATTCTCATTATCTGCTGATCAAATGAATAGACAGAACTATAGAACTGAAACCTAGACACAGCACTTCTCCTGCAAGGAGTTGTTTAGCACTCAGTGTCATAAGAGCATTCAAGTTGTAGGTCTTACATGTGGTATGACTGATAAGTAATAGTCTTGCTTTCCTGTAGGTACTTCTTTACTATCTAATGTGTCTGAGGCTCTTCTTTTAGCTTTTGGGGTTATTCCAACATTTGGGCACTTTCCCTATGACATCTTTTCCCACCTTTTCCCAGGTTTTACTACCTGAATTATACTGCAAAGAGTTTCAGCCATTTGATCATTCCAGTGGCCATAAGTTCATAGCCCCATGTTTGACCTTGAGATTTGAAAGTTGTTCTTTCTGGTATGTTAAATTCCCTTCATCAAAAAAGTTTACCCGGAGTTTAACTTCACAGTCTAATATGAATTCCAGATTTCAAATAGCCTTTAATTTTTTGGGGGATGAATTACAAATAGTTCACCAAAGTTAATTTCTTTTTCTGGAATGGTCTATTTATCTGTATCTGTGTGTATATAAATGAAAGATATGTATTGTTTTGTGTTTCCTTATGAATTCTACAGATATTAATCTATGTAGAGACAGAATGTTCTCAAAAGAGACAATCACGTTTTTGTGAGTGCATAAAGTTGTTTAGGTACAGCTCTGCTAGAGAAGGTAGAACCAACACAGTTTTAACAAAAACAAAAGAGAATCTATTGCTTTGTGTTTTCAGATGTGGTACAGTCATGAACTGTGTAATGACATTTCAGTCAACTACGGACCACATATATGACTGTAGTCCCATAAGATTATGGTACTGTATTTTTACTGTACCTTTTCTGTATTTAGATATATTTAGATAAACAAATATTATCATTGTGTTACAGTTGCCTATAGTATTCAGTACAGTAACATGCTGTGCATGTTTGTAGCCTAGGAGTAATAGGCTATGCCATACAGCCTAGGAGTGTAGTAGGCTATACCGTATAGGTTTGTGTAAGTACACTCCATGGTGTTTGTACAAGAATGATATCTCCTAAGGCTGCATTTCTCAGAACATATCCCTGTTGTGAAGTGACACATAACTATAATTATGAACTAATATTAATGCATGAAAATTGGGCTCAAGTTATTCCAAACTAAAATATTTAGGGAAAATGTATATCCAAGGTGTGCTGATAGCATTAGTGATTATTCTTAGGTTGAGAACACATATATACTGTTTACAAATAAACTAAAGCATAGTTTGTTCACCAGTCTTCTTGATTAATGGGCCTTAGAGTTCTCAAACATAAATCTTAATCTTTCAAGGTAGCATGGGGGATATGTTTGGTTTGTCAGTGAGGATGGCATAGAACATCCCCAAAGGAGAGAATCCTCCCTCTCTGGATAGTTTATCAATAGTTTATAGTCTGTGAATACTCAATACTGTTAATGAGTCAAAAGACTGTGGTTGTTGATTATTCCGGCTTCACAGGGAATCAGTAGGCTATAAAACAATATTATAAAGTGCTTTTTGTTCCTCAGAAGAGAGACACTTTGCAACAATAAAATAAATATATCTTTAATAGTTTAAATTCCTTTGGAACACTAGAAGTTTACTCTATCCAGAGTACCTTGCATATAATAGATCCTGTATAATTATAAGGAAGGGAGGACTATGCACACCCAGGTATAAAGTGTGAACCCCAAATATCTGAGACAGATCTCAGTCAATTTTGGAAGTTAATGTTGCCAAAGCTAAGGATGTACACCTGTGACATAGCCTCAGCAGGTCCTGATGACATATGCCCAAGGTGGTCAGAGCACAGCTTGGTTTTATACATTTTAGGGAGACATGAGTCATCAATCAATACTGGGACAACTTGGAAGTGGGGAGGGGGCGTCCAGGTCATAGGTAGATAAGAGACAAATGTTGCGTTCTTCTGAGTTTCTGATCACCCTTTCCAAAGGAGGCCATCAACTATGTACTTTTCTCAGTGAGCAGAGGGATGATTTTGAATAAAATGGGAGGCAGGTGTGCCCTAAGCAGTTCCCAACTTAACTTTTCCTCTTAGCTTAGTGACTTTGGGGCCCCAAGATTTATTTTCTTTCACAAAGGCAAATATCTAAGGTTAAAAGATTAAGATCTCAGGTATTCAAATGACTTTTCCATAGCCTATATTAAACTTGTCTTATTTGCCTATGCCCACTGCAAAGGTATAAATACCCTATAACTTCTGTAATTGTTCATTACCATCAGGTCACTGCCAACTGGTCTCCCTGTCACCAGGCTTAGCCCATTCCAACATATTCTCTACTTTGCAGCTGAAATGTTATTTCTAAAATGTAAATGTAATCCTATATCTTCTCTCTTTCAAATCCTTCAGTGGCCTTCTGTTGCTCTTAGATAGAGGGAATCTCTACCAGGCTAACAAGGTCTAACGTAATCACCCACTTAACCTCTTCAAACACATCTCTACCCGTGCCTCCTCCAACTCTTAGATTAAGCTACACCTCTTCTTGGCCTTCTATTTACTTAGCCTGTAACTCTCCCCATCCCCCACACTGACCCTCAGAAAGGGTAATCCTTCAGGTCTTAATTTAGATCTCATTTCCTCCTCTCCCATACCCTGTTCTTACTATTCTTACTTATTCTCCCAATTCTGCATCATAAAAGACCTAAAAACTGTGATGGCAAAGCACAGACACTCTTTGATCTTTCTGGGCGTGCTGGGAAGTGGAGAGGCAGTGAGGGCACATGGAAGGAACAGTCCTGCCTCAGTAAGTTTTATCTCCAGCACATAAATGACTGAGATGTCTGTTCCAGTTAAGAACAAAGCTGGTTGCTTCTCTTCCTCAAGACCTTGTGTAGCCTCATGGTTCCTGCTGTGGGTAAGAAGCTGGATTATAATGGTATGCCAGATTCTCTGGGTCTAAGGATCTGGCCTTTTTTCCTGGGTAAGTGATCTGTCTCTAGGCTTGATTATCATGTTTCTCCCATGTTTCAAAATGTCTGATCCCAGTTAACTCTAAGAATTGGTGAGAAATATTATTGTTTAAGACACTACTTAATCTATTATGTTTTGAATTTACTGTGGTTCCCAAGGCACTACCATCAGAGGTGTGCTGGTATATGTGTAACAATTAGCCCTCTGGGGAAGAAGGGGAAGCCCTTATTTGCAGTGTTTGCTTGTTTCTGTGGTGTAAATGGTCAATTTCAAGCTACTGATGCAGGACTTTTTGCTCCTTAGCTCAGCCAACTCTGGGTTCTTGTCTCATGACAGGAAAAAGTAGGCATGCAGACACTCAAAGAGTGAGCAAGGCAGGGAGTGATATTGAGCGATGAAAAAGCTTTTAGTGGGGAGGGGATGCAGGGATGGTCTCCCTACTTGAAGGCAGGAAAGTTCTCAATATTGTTGTGCCAGGGCCTTTTATGGGCTCAGAATAGGGAGTATGTGCTGATTGGTTTGTGAGCATGCAAAAAAGGTCAAAGCAAAGACAGCACTCAAAGGTGGGCACAACAGTGTAGAAAACCAACTAGGGAAGGGCAAGTATATGTAAAATAGATGAAGAATGGGGATCAATCAGGGGAAAGTATGCCAAATGGGAAGGTGGGTTCTCGATCTGGTCCGAGGATTTAACTTGTAGCTTTGCTTTCAGGCTTTAAACTGTCTTCAGCTTGTAGGTGGGGTTCTGCCGGGGACCTGCCCCTATCTGCCTAGGCATTTGGCTGCCTCCTGTCACTATCACTACCAACATGTAATAGCTCACCAGAATGTTGTATTTCAACTGGGCAGATAAAACAGATGCTAATAACCTCAAGAGGTAAATAATAGTAAAGTAGTAAAATAATATAGTAAAAAAAGTAGTGAAATAATTAGGCAGTGATGAATTTGAGTAATTTATATCTTTATTTTAAAGTAATTTAATTATATTTTACTTTGCATAATGGCTTGCAAAATTTCTAAAAATTTAACAATTCTCATAAAATGGTATGAGCCACCTCTAGTATATCACTGAATACTATTTTCTCTTCTTAGCATAAAGTCTGTTCACATTAAAATTAAGGAAACATGGAACTCACCCTCCTAAATATATATTTAGGAAATTAACTTGTGTGTAAAGGTAGAGTTGTCAGTTAGGTATTGAAACAATTGCATAAAAGCAAAAAAAAAATTATGAGATGTTACACTGATCTTTTCTCATTATTGGTCTATTTTTATTTGTTTCAGTATGTTTTTCTTCCACATAAAAAGAAAACAGACCAACTTAATAATATATGCATGCTTATGTCTCATGGGTTACAGTGTTGCTCAACTGTGGTCTGCTGACTGATAGCATTCTCACCACCTAGTATCTTGTTGGAAATAGAGAATGTCAGGTATGATCCAGACGTCCTGAAGCAGAATCTGCATTTTGACAAGATCCCTAGCTGGTCTAAATGCACAGTAAATTTTGAGAAGCACTGATGCACTGAGTAAAGGCTTGATGTCAGATAAGCCTGGCTCTAGAATAATAGTTTCCAATAGAACTTTCTGCAATAATATTAATAGTAATGTTTCATATATATGTCACTGAAAACATTGGCCATTAATCACATTTGGCTATTGAGCACACGCAATGTGGTTAGTGCCTGAGGAAGGTCCCCTTGAGTATTAAGCAGAGTACTGATTGGCGCATGTGTATGAGAAAATTATCCGGACTGGACAAAGAACCATCCAAGAAGATTAAAGAGAATAGTATTCAGCTCTACTACAGAGCAAGGGGTAGTGCCTGCTCTATAATCCAACCTGGAAAATGTTATAATTCATGGGATATTTAGTAGAGGACTCAAAAAGTTCTTGCCTCAGTAGTCAGAAATAATATAGACTAAGTGTACCTCTGGTCTCACCTAACATTTTAAAAGCAAGACTAAAAATTATTTTCAAGTAAGATAGAAACATCCTAGAACAAAGTTCAAGAATACCTATGGGAATATAAAAATATCCAACACCTAAGCAGATACTTTTTTTTTTATTTAATAAAGTTTTATTTTTCCAAATGTACAGTTGGTTGGACATATTCATGCATCTTCACCAGTAGCTGGAGCATCTCCACCCTTGGTATTTCTGGTGTAAATTACTTGAGCTCTGTGCTTTGAAACCAGTTTGATAAGTCCTTTACTAAGGAGCTCCTGAAGGGCTGCCCTGGCCAGGGAGCCTCGAATCTTCAGTCTTTCAGAGACCACAGCTGGGGTTATAAGTTTGTATTTGGGAACTTCCTTACAGAGTTTGTTATAGGTAGCTTTGTCAAACAAGACTAAGCTATTGAGTTTGTCCCAAACTTTGCCTTTGGACCACTTCTTCTTTCTGGACTTGCCCCTGGATTTGTTTACTGGGTCTTTGTCTTTCTTGGCCAATTTTCCAGAGTCTTTCTTCTTCTTGTCCTTGAGCAGTATTGCAAAGGTCAGAGAGCAGCAGCGAACACTGCAGCCTCGCTAAGATGTCGGACAAAAAGCAGCAGATAAAATTTGAAATGTCTGATATCCAATAAAAAATTTCTTGCAAAGAAGTAAGAAAGTGCCACCCATGATGAGGACCAAACAAACAAACAAACAAAACACAAAAATTGATCAATCAAAATAAAATAGATGTTGGACACAAAATGACACAGATTTTAGAACTAACAGATAAAGACACTAAAAGTATTTTAAACATTTTGTATACATTCAAAAAGATAAGTAGATATGTGAAGATACAAAAAAGATCCAACCCAAACTTCTAGAGATGAAAACTGCAATGTCTGAAATGAAAAAGACCCTGGATAGGATTAACAGTAGACTATAATTACATAAGAAAAGATGAATGAACTTGAACATATAGCAATAGAAAGTATTCAAAATTAATCAGAAATAATTTATTTTAAATGTAAAGAGCAGTGAGCTGTGAGACAATTTCAGTGGCCTAATATATATGTAATTGAATTCCCTGAAATAGAGATGTAGGACAGAGGCAAATATTTAGAAAAAAATGGCCAAATATTTTCCAAATTTGATGAAAGCTATAAATCCACAGGTCCCAGAAGCTCAATGAACCCAAAGCTCAAGAAACATGAAGACAATGGCATTAAGGCACATAATAATCAAATTTCTCAAAACTAGTCATAGAGAGAAAATCTTAAAAGTAGCCAGATAAAAAAGATAAAGATGACATCAGATTTTTCATTGGAAACAATGAAAATAAGAAGACAGTGGGATAATTTTTCCAGTACAGAATGGAGAAAAAAACCTGCCACCTAGAATTTTATATCCAGCAAAAATATCTTTAAAAAATGAAGGCAAAATAAAAACCTTTTCAGATAGACAAAAACTTAAATAATTTATTACCAGCATTTCTTCACTACAAGAAATGTTAACATTTTTATACTGGAAGGAAGTGACGCCAGGTAGAAATACAGATTTACACAAAGGAATAAAAAGCACTGTAAGTGGTAACTTTGTTAATAAATATATGAGAGTTTTAATTATTTTTAAAATCTCTTATAAAGATAATTGACTTTTTAAACAAAAATAACAACAGCATATTGAGGGGTTTATAACATGCGTATAGGTAAAATGTGTGACAATCAGAAGAATAAATACCAATTCCACATAATCTCTTTCAGAAAAATGTTCCTTACAGAAGAAGGAATATTTCCCAACTCATTTAATGAGGCCAACATTATTCTGATACCAAAACTATACAAAAGCATTACAAGGAAAGAGAACTACAGACCATTATTCCTGATGTACAGATAAGCAAAACTTCTAAAATCTCTCATCAAGACTCCTATTCCTGTTTTATTGTCAGATTTCTTGCCAGCAGTAATATTAATTTCCTAGTTGGTTTCTATGCCTTCCCTCTCCTCATACCTACCCTTGACAAATTAATCTTCTTTAACATGATTTGATCATGCCATTGCTCTACAGAAAAGTCTGTAATTGCTCCTATTGCATGCTAAATAGATACAAAGCAGTAAAATTATTATAGAAGAGGCTGAGAAAATTTTTCCACTAGGAAGCTACTAGGTAGAGCGTCCAAGGTGATAGATTATTACTATGCACTTGTCCAATGTAGAAAATGTCATGAGGTGATCTTTGGCCCTTCTTATCTAAATTGTACTTGCTGACATCAAGCTCATCTGTAATAACATGGAATATTTATTGATCATGTGCTATGTGGTATTCATCATGTAAGCACTTTACATGCATTATCTCCTCTGTAAAATCAGGATGACAATAGTATCTGCACTACAGAATTCTTATGGGGATTAAAAAGTACATATAAAATGCTATACAGTGTGGAAAATATTAAGTGCTATAATAAGCTATCATTGCCTAAGTACTTAGCCATGATCGTTACTGTTGTTTAATCCTTATTACTCATTTAAGAAAATTATTGTATTAACTCTTTTTTTTTTTTTTTTGAGGTGGAGTTTTGCTCTTGTTGCCCAGGCTGGAGTGCAATGGCATGATCTTGGCTCACTGCAACCTCTGCCTCCTGAGTTCAAGTGATTCTCCTGCCTCAGCCTCTCAAGTAGCTGGGATTACAGGCATGCGCCACCACACCCAACTAATTTTGTATTTTTAGTAGAGACTGGTATCTCCATGTTGGTCAGGCTGGTCTCGAACTCCTGACCTCAGGTGATCCACCTGCCTTGGCCTCCCAAAGCGCTGGGATTATAGGCATGAGCCACCTTGCCTAGCCTTTTTTTTTTTGTTTTCTTTTGGTTTTTTTATTTTTATTTTTTTTGAGACAGAGTCTTGCTCTGTTGCTCAGGCTGGAGTGCAGTGGCATGATCTCAGCTCACTGCAACCTCTGCCTCCCAGGTTTAAGTGATTCTCCTGCCTCAGCCTTCTGAGTAGCTGGGATTACAGGTGTGCACCACCATGCCCAGCTAATTTTTGTATTTTAGTAGAGACCAGGTTTCACTATGTTGGCCAGGCTGGTTTCAAACTCCTGACCTCAAGTGATCCACCTGCCTCAGGTGTATTGGGATTACAGGCGTGAGCCACCATGCCTGGCCTTAACTCTTATTTATAGATGAGAACAGGCACAGAGAGGTTAAGTAACTTGCCCAAATCACATCACCAGTAAGTTGTAGAGCTCAGTCTTAAGTTGGATTCTGTTTGACCCCCAAGCTTATATTCTCAACCACATTTTGACCTGAGTCCAATAAAACATTATTGATATGATTTGGATTTGTGTCCCCACCCAAATCTCATGTTGAATTGTATCCCTAATGTTGGAGGTATGGCCTGGTGGGAGGTGATTGGATCATGGGGGTGGTCCTTCATGAATGGTTTAGCACCATTCTCTTGGTGCTGCTCTCATGAGAGTGAGTGAGTGAATTATCATGAGATCTGGTTGTTTAAAAGTCTGTAGTACCACCCCCACATGTCTCTTGCTCCTGTTCCTGCCATGTGAGATGTCTCACTCCCCCTTTCCCCTCCACCATGATTGTAAGTTTCTGGAGGTCTCCCCATAAGCTTAGCAGATGCCAGCATTATGCTTTCTGTACAGCCTGTGGAAATGTGAGCCAATTAAACCTCTTTTCTTTTCTTTTCTTTTTTTTTTTGAGATGGAGTCTTGCTCTGTCACCCAGGCTGGAGTGCAGTGGTGCAATCTCGGCTCACTGAAAGCTCCGGCTCCTGGGTTCATGCCATTCTCCTGCCTCAGCCTCCCGAGTAGCCGGGACTACAGGAGCCTGCCACCATGCCCATCTAATTTTTTGTATTTTTAGTAGAGACGGGGTTTCACCATGTTAGCCAGGATGGTCTCGATCTCCTGGCCTTGTGATCCACCTGCCTTGGCCTCCCAAAGTGCTAGGATTACAGGCATGAGCAACCACACCTGGCTAAACCTCTTTTCTTTATAAATTACCTGTCTCAGGTTTTTTTTATACCAATGCGAGAACTGACTAATGAAGAAAATAGGTACTGAGGAGTGGGGCTTTGCTATAAAGATACCTGAAAATGTGGAAGTGACTTTGGAACTGGGTAATGAGCAGAAGTTGGAAAAGTGTGGAGGGCTTAGAAGAAGACAGGAAGATGAAGGAATGTTTGGAGCTTCCTAGAGACTGGTTGAATGGTTATGACCAAAATGCTGGTAGCGATAAGGACAGTGAAGTTCAGGCTGATAAGGTCTCAGGTGGAAATGAGGAACTTATTGAGAATTGAAGTAAAGGTCACTTTTGTTATGCCTTAGCAAATAATCTGGCTGCTTTTTGCCCCTGCCCTAGGGATCTGTGGAACTTTGAACTTGAGAGTGATGATTTATGGTATCTGGTGGAAGAAATTTCTAAGCAGCAAAGTGTTCAAGATGTGACATGGCTGCTTCTAACAGCCTACGCTTATATGTGTGAGCAAAAAATCAACCTAAGTTGGAACTTATGTTTAAAGGGGAAGTAAAGCAAAAGTTTGGAGAATTTGTAGCCTGGTAATGTGGTAAGAAAAGAAAAGCCCATTTTCAGGGGAAGAATTCAAGCAGGGTTTAGAAATTTGTGTAAGTAAAAAAGAGCCAATTGCTAATTGCCAAGACAATGGGGAAAAGGTCTGGAAGGCATTTCAGAGACCTTTGCAGCAGCCCCTCCTATCACAGACCCAGAGGCCTAGGAGGGGAGGATGGTTTTGCGGTCCAGGCCCATGACCCTGGTTACCCTGCATGGCCTCAGGACACTGGTCCCTGCATCGTAGCCACTCCAGCTTCAGCCATAGCTCAAAGGGCCCAGGTATGGTTTGGGCTGCTGCTTCAGGGGGTACAAACTGTAAGACTTGGGAACTTCCACATGATGTTAAACTTGTGAGGGCAAAACGTGCAAGAGTTGAGGCTTGGACACCTCTGCCGAGATTTCAGAGGATGTATGGAAAAGCCTGAATGTCCAGGCAGAAGCCTGTTGCAAGAGTGGAGCCCTCATGGAGAACCTCTACTAGGATAGTGTGGAGGGTAAACGTGGGGTTGGAGCACCCCCCAACAGAGTCCCCACTAGGACACTGCCTACTGGAGCTGTGAGAAGAGTGCCATCGTCCTCCAGACCCCAGAATGGAGGATCCACTGACAGCTTGCACCATGCACCTGGAAAAGCTGCAGGCATTCAGTGCCATCCCATGAAAGCAGCTGCAGGGGCTACACCCTAAAGATCCACAGGGGCAGAGCTGCCCAAGGCCTTGGGAGCTCATCCCTTGCATAAGTATGCCCTAGATATGGGACATGGAGTGAAAGGAAATTATTTTGGAGCTTTAAGATTTAATGACTGCCCTGCTGGGTTTTGGACTTGCATGGGACTTGTAGCCCCTTTCTTTTGGTTGATTTCTCCCTTTTGGAATGGGAGTACCTACCCAATGCCTATACCCCCATTGTATGTTTAAAGTAACTAACTTGTTTTTGATTTTGTAGGCTCATATGTGGAAGAGAGTAGCCTTGTGTCAGATGAGACTTTGGACTTTTGAGTTAATGCAGAAAAGAGTTAAGACTTTGAGGGACTGTTGAGGAGGGATGATTGTATTTTGCAATGTGAGAAGAACATGAGATTTAGGGGGCCAGGAGTGGAATAATATGGTTTGGATCTGTGTCCCCATCAAATCTCATGTCAAATTCTAGTCCCCACTGTTGGAGGTGGGACCTTGGAGGTGGATTTCTCATGAGTGGTTTAGCACCATCCACTTGGTGTTGTTCTTGTGATAGTGAAGGAGTTCCCATGAGATCTGGTTGTTTAAAAGTGTGCAGCACCTTCCCCCCTTGCTCTCTCTTCTTTCTGCTCTGGCCATGTTATGTGTTTGTTTCCCCTTTGCCTTCTGACATGATTGGAAGCTTCCTGAGGTCTCCCAAGAAGCAGAAGCCACTATGCTTCCTGTATAGCCTGCAGAACCATGAGCCAATTAAACCTTCTTTCTTTATAAGTTACCCCGTCTCAGGTTTCTTTATAGCAGTGTAAGAATGAACTAATAGAATTATTTTTTTCTCCTTTGCTCTGCAATACTGAGTGAGCTCTTAAACAACTGTATCTGTCAAAGTGTTTCAATATAAATTGATCCTCAAAAAGAGTTTGTGGTTGATAAGAAAGATGGTCCTTCCCTGAACCATCTTTAAAAATGTCAACACTCCCTAGGAAGCTGTTCACACGTCATTTCCCATTTTCCCCTGCACTAGTGCTGATATTATTTCTTAAATGCTGACAATATTTGAGAAGCTAATTTTAGACTTTCCCTCTGCTAGAAACTAGAAGTGTGAAACAATGAGTTGGTGATCCAAACCACTGTCTGGCCCTCTCCCCATTACTTTGCCAGTCATAGCTTTGCTCTGTGTCCTAAGTTTTATAAGTTTATTTTTAAGGTCCCCATGTAAAGTGATTTTTTTTTTTTTTTTTGCCCATTACAAAATAAGATGTTCTGTAATGTGCAACTCTTCTCTTGTTGCTCTCCCAACTCCAAGTCAGCACTTCATTGCCCTTGTTCTCATGTCATTTCTTAACCTCCAGGCACAGCTATCTCAACACTCCAGCCACCTCAGTCGCTCTCTATCATTTTCAAGACTAAGCTGAAGTTCATTATGCTTGGTTTATGTAACTCACATGTCATCTATTACCCATTGAGAGCTAAATAAGTTCATTCCACACACAGGGGAATCTCGGTTTCTATCTGAGATTTCTGGGTCTCTGTAGGGAGCACCTTTTGCATTAGCACCCCCACTTCTGGGCTCAGGTTTTAGTGGGTCGTGACTCTGCAGCAACTGAGATATGTAATTCTGTTCCTTTTTAAGTTCTACAAACATCACAGAATCCCCTAGAACATGCCCGTAAAATCCACCAACACAGAGCTAATTTTGGAAGGGTTTATGTTGTGACAATGCAAAAGATGTCAGGTTGAGCTTTAGGCATCCCTTTTTTGAAACGCTTTTTGGCTGCTTCAACAACAAACATTTTTACTGGCTCTTCATCTTACATGGTCTAAATTGCACATCAGATTTTTGATTCTGTTCTTCCCCTCCCTTTTCAGGAGCTAAAACAAATGTCTTTCTTTGTTTTAGTAAGATCACTTTAGCCACCTCCTAAAATGTTTACCTTGATCCCTGCTGACTTTGATGCCTCATGTTCTATCACCATGCAGCATTCCAAGTGTTGCCTCAAAAATTATAGTAACCTACCTAAGAGGAATTCTGATATTAGCTGTTAAGATAATACATTTTAAAATTTCCATTACATCACAAGGCCCTTGTGACCTAAATTTTGCTTATCCTTCTAGCCTCACCTCTCTACTACTCCTGTGCCTCTTCTGCTACCAGCATACCATGTTCTTTCTCATTATCATATCTTAAAAACATACCATTATTTCCTATGCCTGGAAGCCTCTCCCATCCTCCAATAGAAAAATATATATTTTTAAAGGAAAAATGTTGTATCTTATACAAATATAAACACAGGTCAAATACTTTATTTAACTCATTTATTAATGAGGGAACTAGTAAGATGCTACAAAAACCAAAATGGATTCACAGGAGAATCAAGTACAGACACGTATTTGGCCACATGAGCTGTCAGGAATACATAAATGAATTTGCTTCAAAAATGTAAAACTGGCTTCTTCAACACCGGGGAGGAAAATCAACTGAAACACTGTCAGAAATAATTCATTTGCAGTCTATGGATAAGAATAATTTGCATCGCTATCAGTCATCTATAAGTTACAGAGTTGTAAATAGTTCAAAGGCCATGAAAGGCACAAAGACCCCATAGAATCAGATATCTTGGAAATATGTGCTAGCCACTGCCTATTTTCCTTTCTTTTTTTTTTTAAAAAAGTATTGTGGGCACATAATAGATATATATGTTTATAGGGTACATGAGATATTTTACACACAGGCATACAGTGTGTAATAATCATATCAGGGTAAATGGGGTATCCATCACCTCAAGCATTTATCCTTTCTTTGTGTTACAAACAATCCAATTGTACTTTTAGGTATTTAAAAATGTACAATAAATTATTATTGACTGTAGTCACTCTCTTGTGCTATCAAATACTAGATCTTATTCATTCTAATAATATATTTATATATCTATCTAATTATATTGACCACCCCCACCCCAGCTACCCTTTTCATGCTCTGATAACCATCATTCTACTATCTATCTTCATGAATTCAATTGTTTCAATGTTCAGCTCCCACAAGTAACTGAGAACATGTGAAGTTTGTTTTTCTGTGCCTAACATAGTTCACTTAACATAATAACCTTCAATTCTGTCCCTGTTGTTGCAAATTATAGGATCTCATTATTTTTTATGGCTGAATAGTACATTGTGTATATATACCACGTTTTGTTTATCCATTTGTCTGTTACGGACACTTAGGTAATACTGCTGCAATAAACATGAAAGTGCAGATATCTCTTTGATATACTGATTTCCTTTTTTTTTTTTGATATATACCAGTAGTGGCATTGCTGGATCATATGGTAGCTCTATTTCTAGTTTTTTGAGGAATCTCCAAACTGTTCTTCATAGTGGATGTACTAATTTACATTCCCACCAATAATGTACAAGGGTTCCCTTTTCTCCACATCTTTGCCAGCATTTGTTATTGCCTGTCTTTTAGATAAAAGCCATTTTAACTGGGGTAAGGTGATAGCTAATTGTAATTTTGATTTGTACTTCTCTGATGATCAGTGATGTTGAGCACCTTTTTCAAATATCTGTTTGCCATTTGTGTGTCTTCTTTTTAGAAATGTCTATTCAGATTTTTTGTCCATTTTAAAATCAGATTATTAGATTTTTCCCTGTAGAGTTGTTTGAGTTCCTTATATATTATGGTTATTAATCTCTTGTCATGTTGATAGTTTGCAAATATTTTCTCCCACTCTGTGGGTTGTCTCTTCAATTTATTGATTATTTCCTTTACTGTGCAGAAGGTTTTTTTTGACCATTTTTTGCTTTGAAAGGTTGCCTGTGCATCAGTTCTCTAATGGTGAGTGATGTTGAGCTTTTTTTCATGATTGTTGGCCACTTGTATGCCTTCTTTTGAAAAGTGTCTGTTCATGTCCTTTGTCTACTTTTTAACGGGGTTGTTTCTTTTTTCTTGTAAATTTGTTTGTGTTCCTTATAGATGCTGGATATTAGACTTTTGTCAGATGCATAGTTTGCAAAAATTTTCTCCCTTTCTGTAGGTTTTTTGTTTACTCTGTTGATAGTTTCCTTTGCTGTGCAGCTCTTTAGTTTAATTAGATCCCATTTGTCAATTTTTTTGTTGTGATTATTTTTGGCGTATCAGATGACATGATTCTCTATATAGAAAACCCCATAGTCTCAGTCCAAAAGCTCCTTAAGCTGATGAACAACTTTAGCAAAGTATTATGATACAAAATCAATGTGCAAAAATCACTAACATTCCTATGCATCAACAACAATAGTCAAGCTGAGAGCCAAATCGGGAATGCAATCCCATTCACAATTCCCACACAAAGAATAAAATACCTAGGCATACAGCCTACCAGGGAGTTGAAAGATCTCTACAAGGAGAACTACAAAACACTGCTCAAAGAAATCAGAGATGACACAAGCAAATGGAAAAACATTCTATGCTCATGGATAGGAAGAATCAATATTGTTAAAATGGCCATGCTGCCCAAAGCGATTTGTAGATTCAATGCTATTCCCACTAAACTACCATTGACATTCTTCAAATAACTAGAAAAAACTATTTTAAAACTCATGGAGCCAAAAAAAAGAAAGAGCCTGAATAGCCAAGGCAATCTACACAAAAGAACAAAGCTGGAGGCATCACACTACCTGACTTCAAACTATACTATGGGGCTACAGTAACCAAAACAGCATAGTACTGGTACAAAAACAGACATATAGACCAGTGGAACAGAATAGAGAACCTAGAAATAAGGCTGCACATCTACAACTATCTGATCTTTGAAAAACCTTATAAAAACTAGCAATTGGGAAAAGATTCCCTATTCAATATACAGTGCTGGGATAACTGGCTAGCCAAAAGCAGAAGATTGAAACCCCCTTCCTGACACCATGTACAAAATTAACTTAATTTGGATTAAAGATTTAAAGTAAAACCAAAAACTATAAAACTATAAAAACCCTGGAAGACAACCAAGGCAATACCATTCTGGATATGGGTATTAGTTCTTCTTTAACGGTTTGGTAAAATTCAGCAGTGAAGCCGATAGGTTGCAGACTTTTCTTTGGTGGCAGACTTTATTATAGCTTCAATCTTCTTATTAGTTTGCTCAGGTTTTGGATTTCTTCCTGGTTCAATCTTGGTAGGTTGTATGTGTCTAGGAATTTATCTATTTCTTTTAGATTTTCCATTTTATTGGCATATAGTTGCTGATATGCCAATAAAGTAGCCTCTAATGATTTTTTGAATTTCTGAAGAATCAGTTTTAATGTCTCCTTTTCATATCTGATTTTATTTATTTGGGTCTCCTCTCTTTTGTTCTTAGTCTGGCTAAAGGTTTGTAAATTTTATTTATCTTTTCAATAAACCAACTTTTTGTTTCATTAATCTCTTGTATTGTTTTTTTCATGTCAATTTCATTTATTTCTGCTCTGATTGTTATTATTTCTTTTTTTCTCCTTTGGTTTGGTGTGCTCTTGCTTTCCTAGTTCTTCAAGATGGATCATTAGGAGGAGGGTGGACAAAATGGCTGACTAGAGGCAGCTAGTGTGCACGGCTCTCATGGAGAGGAATGGAAGAGGCGAGTAAATTCAGCACCTTCAACTGAAACATCCAGGTACTCTCAGTGGGACTAACCAAGGAAACAACTTGACCCATGGAGAATGAAGAAAAGCAAGGCAGGATGATGGCACACCTGGGAGCGACATGGAGCCAGGGGAGCCTCCCCAACCCAGGGAATGTGCAATCATGGGAACCCATGCTTCTCCCATGGATCTTTGCAACCCTCAGGTCAGGAGATCCCCTCATGAACCCATTCCATTAGGGCCTTCAGTCTGACAGATAGAGCTATGTGGAGTCTCAGCAGAGCAGCTGCTCAGGGATGTGTGGAGACCCAGGAGCTTTAGATACTTGGGCTTTCGTGGCCTCCCAGCAAAAGTAGCTGCAACTCTGGCAAAGCAAGAGATGAGACAAATGTACATACCCGTAGGAAAGAAGCTGAATCCAGGGGGCTGAGCAGTGACAGTCTACAGGCCCCACTTTCATGGCACCTCACAGGATAAGACCCACTGGCTTGGAATTCCAGCCAGCCGCCAGCAGCACTGCACCTCCCTGAGACAGAGCTCACAGCGGGAGGGGAAGGCTGCCATCTTTGCTGTTTGGGTGACTTAGCCATTTCAGCCTTTGGGCTTTGGAGAGTCCCAGCCAACTGGAGGTGGAGGCAATACCCCAACACAGCACAGCTGCTTTATGAAAGCATGGCCAGACTGCTTTTTTAAAGCGGGTCTCTGATCCTGTTCCTCCTGTTTGGCTGTGATCCCCAAGTGGGGCCTCCAGCTACCCCCACCAGTGTTCTGTGGCAGAGTTTTGAAACCTCCCTGGGACAGAGCTCCCAGAAGGAGGGGTGAGCCATCATCTCTGCTGTTTAAGCGACTTAGCCATTCCGGCCTTCGGGCTTTGGAGAGTCTGCGCTGACCAGGGTGGAAGGGATCCTCCAGCACAACACAGCTGCTCTAAGAAAATGTAACCAGGCTGCTTTTTAAGGCGTGGCCTTTTCCATTCCTCCTCATCAGGCAGGACCTCCCAACTGGTGTCTCCAGCCACCCTCGACAGTATTCTCTGGCCAACAGATACTTGAAACTTCCCTGGGATGGACATCCCAGAGGAAGGGGTGGGCTGCCACCTTTGCTGTTTGGGCAACTTAGTGGTTCCAGTCTTCCAGCTTTGGAAAGCCCAAGCCGATCAGGGGTGGAAGTGGTACCCCAGCACAGCACAGCTGCTCTGCAAAAGCATTGCCAGACTGCTTTTTAAAGTGGGTCCTTGATCCCATTCCTCATCACCAGGTGGGGCCTCCCAACTGGGGTCTCCAGCTACCCTCACCAGTGTTTTCTGCCTGACAGAGGTTTCAAACCTCCCTGTGTTGGAGCTTCCAAGGGGAGGAGCAGGCCACCATCTTTGCTGTTTGGGTGACTTAGCCATTCCAGCCTTCAGGTTTTGGGGTGTCCATGGCAATGGAGAGCTGAGGTGGATCCCCAGCACAGCACCGCTGCGTTATGAAAACATGGCCAGACTGTATTTTTAAGCAGCTTCCTGATCCCATGCCTTCTCAATGGGCAGGACCTTCCAACCAGGGTCTCCAGCCACCTCCTTCAGATGCTTTCCGGTTGGCAACAGGTCTGTACCTCCCTCGGACAGTGCTCCCAGAGGAGAGGGCAGGCTGCCATCTTTGCTGCTTTGCATCCTTTGCTGGTGATACCTCCTGGTACTAGAAAATCTGAGGTGACTAGGGACTGGAGCAGGCCTCCAGCATACTGAAGAAGCCCTAAAGAAAAGTGGCCAGACTGTTACATGGGTGCCCACTTCCGTATCTCCTCACCAGGCAGGTCCTCCACACCTGGCCTCCAGCCAGCCCTGCGTCAGAGCTATTGAGCCAGTAGCAACTCGGCAACTCCCTGAACAGAGTCTCCAGGGGCAACTGAAAGCCTCTCTGCCACTGCCTCTATAGTAAAACTGCCCTTGTTACCTTCAGACAAACAAGGAGCAAAGGCCTAAATACCTTATCCACACTTCCTACAAGCTGCAGTTGACCCAAGGAGAGGATGCCAGTCTGTCTCCCACTGGTCTCACACACCTTCCACTGCTTATCACTAGACAGGGAACCCCTGGCTTGGGCCCACAGCACAGACCCTCCATTCTGGGCTGATTGCACTGAGTAATTGCCGACCTGCCCCTCTCTGGGTGGAGCCCCCAGGGAACAAGCAAAAGACCCTTGGCCACAACCACTGCTAAGGCCTATTCCTCTGCTGCCTCCAAGCTGGGGAAGAAACAAACACTGATATCGCCCCAGAGATACAGTGGGCAGCCCAGGAGTGCCAAGCAGTGATCAACAACCAACACTCAAGGGGGAGAGGAAACCACACTTTCAAAGCATTGAGAGGGAACATGGCTGCAATTGTTAGGAAATGGGAGCCACAGAACCGAGCAAGAGTCTACCAATTGATCAATAAGCCTAAATGCTACCTACTGGATCACACCCCAAAGCTTCAACTCCAAAAATACCTTGTAGGCCAGGTGTGATGGCCCATGCCTGGCTGAAATGAGAGAAATATAATTCAGAATATGGTTAGGAAAATAATCATTGAGATTCAGGAGGACAGCAAAACCTAATCCAAAGAAACTAAGAATCCCAATTGAAGCAAAACAGGAACTAAAGGACAAAATAGCCAGTATAAAAAATAACCTAACAGGTCTGACAAAACTGAATAACACAATACAAAAATTTCACAATACAATTACAAATACTAACAGTAGAATAAACCAAGCTGAGGAAAGAATTGCAGAACTTAAAGACTGGTTCTCTGAAATAATGCGGTCAGACAAAAGTAGAAAAAAAAGGGGGTAAAAAGGAACAAACAGGCCATGTGTGGTGGCTCATGCCTGTAATCCCAGCATTTTGGGATGCTGAGGCAGGTGGATCACCTGAGGTCAGGAGTTTGAGACCAGCCTGGGTAACATAGTGAAACCCATCTCTACTAAAAATACAAATATTAGCTGGGCATGGTGGTGGGCACCTGTACTCCCAGCTACTCAGGAGGCTGAGGCAGGAGAATCACTTGAACCCGGAAGGCAGAGGTTGCAGTGACCAAGATTGTGCCATTGCACTCCAGCTTGGGTGACAAGAGCGAAACTCTGTCTCAAAAAAAAAAAAAAAAAAAAAAAGACAAACAAAACCTGTATGGAATTATGTAAAGAGGTCAAATCTACCAATCACTGGCATTTTTGAAAGAGAAGAGGAGAAAGCAAACAACTACAAAAACATATTTCAGGATATCATCCATGAAAATTTCCCTGACTTTGCTAGAGAGGTGAATGCAAAATTCAGGAAATACAGAGAACTCCTACAAAGTTCAACACAAGAAGATCACCCACAGGCTGGGCGTGGTAGCTCACATCTGTAATCCCAGCTCTTTGGGAGGCTGAGGTGGGTGGATCACCTGAAGTCAGGAGTTCGAGACCAGCCTGACCAACATGGTGAATCCCCATCTCTACTAAAAATACAGAAAAACAAAAAACAAAACAAAAAAAACCTAGCCAGGCATGATGGCACACACCTGTAGTCCTAGCTACTTGGGAGGCTGAGGCAGGAGAATTGCTTGAACCCAGGAGGTGAAGTTGCAGTGAGCCGAGATCACACAATTGCACTCTAGCCTGGGCAACTAGAGCAAAACTCTATCTAAAAAAAAAAAAAGAAAAAAAAAAAAAAGAAGATCACCCACAAGACACATAATCATCAGATTTTCCAAGGTCAAAATGAAAGAAAGAATGTTAAAGGCAGCTAGAGATAAGGGGCAGATTACCTACAAAGGGACCCCATCAGACTAACAGAAGACCTCTCAGCTGAAACCCTACAAGCCAGAAGAGATTGGGGGCCTATATTCAATATTCTTAAATAAAAAATCTTCAGCCAAGAATTTCATACCCAGCCAAACCTAAACTTCCTAAGTGAAGAAGAAATAAGATCCTTTTCATATAAGCAAATGTTGAGGGAGTTTGTTACCACTATACCTACCCTACAAGAGATCTTGAAAGGAGCACTAGATATAGAAAGGAAAAACCACTACCAGATAACACAAAAACACACTTAAACACACAGGTCAGTGTCACTATAAAGCAAACACACAAACAAGCCAACATAATAACCAGCAAACAACACAATGACAGGATCAAATCCACACATACCAATATTAATCTCGAATGCAATCAAGATAAGTGCCCCATTTAAAAGGCATAGAGTGGCAACCTGGATAAAAAAGCAAGCTCCATCCAGGTGTGGTGATGCCAAAGTAGATGAAAAAAGAATAAAAGACAAACAAACAAAGCAATACCCAATGGTATGCTGTATTCAAGACACCCATCTCACATGTAATGACACACACGGGCTCAAAATAAAAAGATGGAGAAAAATCTAGCAAGAAAATGGAAAACAGAGAAAGCAGGAGTTGCAATCTTAGTTTCTGACAAAACAGACTTCAAACCAATAAAGATAAAAAAGACAAAGAAGGATATTACATAATGGTAAAGGATTCAATTCAACAAGAAGACCTAACTATTCTAAATATACATGCACCCAACACAGGAGAACCCAGATTCATAAAGCAAGTTCTTAAGAGACCTACAAAGAGACATAGACTCCCAAAGAATAATGATGAGTGGCTTCAACACTCCGGTGACGTTATTAGACAGATCATCCAGGCAGAAGATTAACAAAGGTATTCAGGACCTGAACTCAACATTGGATGAAATGGATGTGATAGATCCTTACAAAACTCTCCACCCCAAAACAACAGAATATACATTCTTCTCATTGCCTGCCACATGACACATACTCTAAAATCAATCACATAATTGGACATAAAATAATTCTTAGCAAATGCAAAAGGACCAAAATCATACCAAACACACTTTTGGACCACAATGCAATAATAATAAAAGTCAAGGCCAAGAAAATTGCTCAAAACCATGCAATTACATGGAAATTAAACAACATGCTCCTGAATGACTTTTGGGTAAATGATGAAATTAAGGCAGAAATCAAGAAGTTCTTTGAAAATAATGACAACAAAGATACAACATACCAAAATCTCTGGGACACAGCTAAGGCAGTGTTAAGAGGGAAATTCGTAGCACTAAAATGCCTACATCAAACAGTTAGAAAGATTTCAATTTAACAACCTAACATCACAACTGAGATAATTAGAGAAGCAAGAACAAATCAACCCCAAAGCTAGAAGACAACAAGAAATTATAAAAATCAGAGCTAAACTGAAGGAAATTATGACAAAAAACCATTCAAAAGATCAACGAATCCAGAAGTTGGTTTTTTGAAAAAATTATTAAGATAGATAGGCTGCCAGCTAGACTCGTCAAGAAGAAAAGAGAGAAGATCCAAATAAACACAATTAAAAATGACAAAGGGAGTGTTACAACTGATGCCACAGAAATAAAAATAACCATTGGAAACTACTACAAACACCTCTATGCACACAAACTAGAAAACCTAGAAGAGACGCAAAAATTCCTGGACAAATACATTCATCCAAGACTGAACCAGGAAGAAATTTAGTCCCTGAACAGACCAATAATGAGCTCTGAAATTGATTCAGTAATAAATAGCCTACCAACCATAAAAAGCCCAGGACCTAATGGATTCACAGCTGAATTCTACCATATGTACAAAGAAGAGCTGGTACATTTCTCCAGAAACTATTCCAAAATTTGAGAAGGAGGGAATCCTCCCTAGCTCTTTTTTTTTTTCAGACAGAGTCTTGCTCTGTCACCCAGGCTGGAGTTCAGTGGTGTGATCTCAGCTCACTGCAACCTCTGCCTCCCAAGTTCAAGCAATTCTCATGCCTCAGCTTCCCGAGTAGCTGGGATTACAGGTGCACACCACCACACCCAGCTAATTTTTGTATTTTTAGTAGAGATGGGGTTTTGCCGTGTTGGCCAGGCTGGTCTTGAACTCCTAACCTCAAGCAATTCACCTGCCTCAGCCCCTTAAAATGATGGGATTGCAGATGTGAGCCACTGTGCCCATCCCCTAACTCATTTTATGAGGTCAGCATCACTTTGAAACAAAAACCTGACAGAGACACAACAATAAAAGAAAACTTCAGGCCAATATCCTTGATGAACATCAATGCAAAAATCTTCAACAAAATACTGGAAAACCAAATTCAGCAGCACATCAAAAACTAATACACCATGATCAGGTAGGCTTCATCCTAAGGATTCAAGGTTGGTTCATTATATGAAAATTAATAAATGTGATTCATCACATAAACAGAACTGAAGACAAAAACCACATGATTATCTCAATAGATGCAGAAAAGACTTCTGATAAAATTAAACACTCTTCATATTATAAACTCTTAATAAACTAGGTATTGAAGGAACATACTTCAAAATAATAAGAGCCGTCTATGACAAACGCACAGCCAACATCATACCAAATGAGCAAAAGCTGGAAGCATTCCCCTTGAAAATCAACACAAGACAAAGATGCTCTCTCTCACCACTCCTATTCAACATTTCCCAGTATTGGAAATCCTAGACAGAGCAATCATTCCAGAGAAAGAAATAAAGAGCATCCAAATAGGAAGAGAGAAAGTAAAACTATCTTTGTTTGCAGATGACATAATTCTATATCTAGAAAACCCCATAGTCTCAGCCCAAAAGCTTCTTCAGCTGATAAACAACTTCATCAAAGTTTCAGGATACAAAATCAATGTACAAAAATCACTACCATTCCTATACACCAAAAACAGCCAAACTGAGAGCCAAATCAGAATGACAATCTAATTCACAACTGCCACAAAAAGAATAAAATCGCTAGGAATACAGTTAACTAGGGAAGTGAAAGGTCTGTACAATGAGAATTACAAAACACTGCTCAAAGAAATCAGAGAAAACACAAACAAATGGAAAAATGTTCCATACTCATGGATAGGAAGAATCAATATCATTAAAATGGTCACACTGCCCAAAGCAATGTACAGATTCAATGTGACGCCTATCAAACTACCAAGGACATTATTCACAGAACTAGAAAAAACTATTTTAAATTTCATATGGAACCAAAAAAGAGCCTGAATAGCCAAGGCAATCCTAAGTAAAAAGAACAAAATTGGAGGTATCACATTAGCAAACTTCAAACTATGTTACAGAGCTGCAGTAACCAAAACGGCATAGTACTGGTACAAAAACAGACAGCTAGGCCAATGGAACAGAATAGAGAACTCAGAAACAAGGCTGCACACCTGCAACTATCTGATCTTTGACAAAGGTGACAAAAACAAGTAATGGGGAAAAGACTCCCTATTCAATAAACAGTGCTGGGATAACTGGCTAGCCATATGCAGAAGATTGAACCTGGACCCCTTCTTTTTTTTTTTTTTTTTGAAGCAGAGTCTTGCTCTGTTGCCCAGGCTGGAGTGCAGTGGCATCATCTTGGCTCACTGCAACCTCTGCTTCCTGGGTTCAAGCAGTTCTCTGCCTCAGCCGCCCAAGTAGCTGGGATTACAGATGCCTACCACGATGCCCAGCTGATTTTTGTATTTTTAGTAGAGACGGAGTTTCACCATCTTGGTCAGGCTGGTCTTGAACTCCTGACCTTGTGATCCACCCGCCTCAGCCTCCCAAAGTGCTGGGATTACAGGCATGAGTCACCGCACCTGGCCTGGACCCCTTCTTTATACCATATACCAAATCAACTCAAGATGGTTTAAAGACTTTAAAGTCCAAAACTATAAAAACCCTGGAACACAACCTAAGCAATACCATTCTAGACATAGGAACAGGCAAAGATTTCATGACAAAGACACCAAAAACAATAGCAACAAAAGCAAAAATTGACAAGTGGGATCTAAAAGCATAAGAAATTCTGCACAGCAAAATAAACCATCTGTAGGTTGAACAGACAACCTACAGAATGGGAGAAAATATTTGCAAACTATACATCTGGAAGCCATTATCTGTAGCAAATGAATGCAGGAACAGAAAACCAAATACCACATGTTTTCACTTATAAGTGGGAGCTAAATGATGAGAACTTATGAATGTAAAGAAGGAAACAACAGACACTGGGGTATAACTGAGGGTAGAGAGCGGGACAAGGGAGAGGACCAGAAAAGATAACTGTTGGGTACTGGGCTTAATACCTGCGTGATGAAATAATCTGTACAACAAACCTCCATGACACAAATTTACCTATGTAACAAAACTTCACATGTACCCCTGAACCTAAAATAAAAGTTAAAAATATAAAAAAAATTAAAATAGGCTGGGTGAGATGGCTCATGCCTGTAATCCTAGCACCTTGGGAGGCCAAGGTGAGTAGATCACCTGAGGTCAGGAGTTCAACACCAGTCTGGCCAACATGGTGAAACCCCATTTCTACTAAAAATACAGAAATTAGCTGGGTGTGGTGATGCATGCCTGTAATCCCAGTTACTTGGGAGGGTGAGGCACAAGAATCACTTAAACCTGGGAGGCAGAGGTTGCAGTGAGTCGAGATCACACCACTGCAATCCAGTCTGGGTGATAGAGTGAGCCTCTGTCTCAAAAAAAAAAAAAAAAAGTAAATTTAAAAAGATGCGTCATTTGGTTGTTTATTTGAAGTGTTTCTACTTTTTTGATGTAGACACTTATAGCTATAAATATTTTCTTTTAGTACTGCTTTCACTGTATCCCATAGGTTTTGGTATATTGTGTTTCCATTATTTGTTTCAATAAATTTATCAATTTTCTTCTTAGTCTCTTCATTGTTATATTGGTCATTAAGGAGTGTATTGTTTGATTTCCATGTGTTTGTATAGTTTCCAAAATTTCTTGTTACTGACTTCTAGTTTTATTCCACTGTGGTCAGAGAAGATATTTGATATTATTTCAAGTTTTTGAATGTTTTAAGACTTGTTTTGTGGCCTATCATATGGTCTATCTTTGAGAATGATCCATGTGCTGAGGAGAACATGTATTCTAGAGCCATTGGATGAAATGTTCTGTAAACATCTGTTAGGTGCATTTAGTCTATAGTGCAGATTAAGTCCAATGTCTTTGCTGATTTTCTGTCTGGAAGATCTGTCTAGTGCTGAAAGTGGGGTGTCAAAGTCTCCAGCTATTACTGTAGTGGGGTCTAACTCTCTCTGTAAGCTATAATAATATTTGCTTTATATATCAGAGTGCTCCAGTGTTGGGTGTATGCAGATTTACCATTCTTACATCTTCTTGTTGAAATGACTCCTTTATTATTATATAATGACATTCTTTGTTTTTATAGTACTTGTCTTAAAACTTAATTTGTTTGATACAAACGTAGCTACTCCTGTTCTTTTTTGGTTTCCATTTGCTTGGAATATCTTTTTCAATTCTTTTATTTTCAGTTTATATGTGTCTTTATAGGTGAAGTGTGTTTCTTGTAAGTAACAGATCATTAGGTCTTATTTTCTAATCCATGCAGCCACTCTATGTTTTTTAACTGGAGAGTTCAATCCATTTACATTCAATATTATTATTGATAAGTAAGTACTTACTTCTGCCATTTTAGTTATTTATTTTCTTGTTGTTTTGTAGTCTTCTCCTCCTTTCCTTTTTTCCTGTCTTCCATTTGCTGATGGTGATTTTCTCAGGTGGTACATTTTAATTTCTTGCTTTTTATTTTTTGTGTATCTGTTGTATGTTTTTTGATTTGAGGTTACCCCAAGTATTACAAATGATATTTAAAAACCCATTTTTAAGCTGATGACAACTTAACGATGATTGCATAAACAAACTAATGAGCAAAGAGACAGCTAATAAATACTCTACAGTTTAAATTCATCCCCCTGCTTTGGCTGGGCGTGGTGGCTCATGTCTGTAATCCCAGCACTTTGGGAGGCTGAGGTGGGTGGATCACTTAAGGTCAGTAGTTTGAGACCAGCCCAGCCAACACGGTGAAACCCTGCCTCTACTAAAAAAATACAAATATTAGCTGGGTGTTATGCAAATGCTTGTAATCCCAGCTACTTGGAAGATGGAGGCGGGAGGAGCCTTTGAACCCAGGAGGCGGAGGTTGCAGTGAGCCGAGATCGTGCCACTGAACTCCAGCCTCAGCGACAAAGCAAGACTCCATCTCAACATAAATAAATAAATAAATAAATTCATCCCCCTGCTTTTTAACTTTTTGTTTCCATTTATATCTTATTGTACTGTCTTGAAAATTTGATATAATTATTATTTTTGATCAGTTCATCTTTTAGCCTTTCTACTCGAGATCTGAGTACTTTACACACCACAATTACAGTGTTATAATATTCTGTGTATTTAGTATTACCAGTGAGTTTTGTACCTTCAGTGATGTCTTCTTGCTCATTAACATTCCTTTCTTTCAGATTAAAGAACTCTGTTAGTATTTCTTGTAGGACAGGTCTGGTGTTTATGAGATCCCTCAGCTTCTGTTTGTCTGGGAAAGTCTTTATTTCTTTTTCATGTGGGAAGGGTATTTTCTCTAGATATACTATTCTAGGATAAAAGTTTTTCCTTCATCACTTTATTTATTTATTTTATTAAAAAATTTTTTTTGAGACAGAATCTCACTCTGTTTCCTAGGCTGAAGTGCAGTGGCAAAATCTCAGCTCACTGCAACCTCTGCCTCCCTGGTTCAAGAGATTCTCCTGCCTCAGTCTCCTAAGTAGCTGGGACTACAGGCATGTGCTACCACTCCTGGCTGATTTTTTTATATTTTTAATAGAGATGGGGTTTCACCAAGTTGGCCAGGCTGGTCTTGAACTCCTGACATCAGGTGATACACCTGCCTCAGCCTCCCAAAATGCTGAGATTATAGTCCTTCATCACTTTAAATATGTCATGCCGCCTTCTTCTGGCCTGTGACGTTTCCACTGAAAAGTCTTCTGCTGGACATATTGGTACTCCATTGTGTGGTTATTTGTTTCTTTTCTCTTGCGGCTTTTAGGATCCTTTCTTTATCCTTGATCTATGGTAGTTTATTAAATGCTTTGAGGTAGTCTTCTTTGGGTTAAATCTGCTTAGTGTTCAGTAACCTTCTTGTACTTGAATGTTGATGTCTTTCTCTGATATTATGCCTTTGAATAAACTTTCTACTCCTATCTGTCTCAATCTCCTTTTAAAGGCCAATAACTCTTAGATTTGCCCTTTTGAGGCTATGTTTTTGATCTTATAGGTGTGCTTCATTCTTTTTCTTTTTTACTTATTTATTTTGTATCCTCTGTATATTTTCTAATAGTCTATCTTCGAGCTCACTATGTCTTTCTTTTGTTTGATCAATTCTGCTGTTATGAGACTCTGATACTTTCTTCAGTATATCAATTGCTTTTTTTTTTTTGAGACAGGGTCTCTGTTACCCAGGCTAGAGTGCAGTCATGTGATCTTGGCTCACTGGAATCTCCACGTCCCGGGTTCAAGCAATTCTCCTGCCTCAGCCTCCTGAGTAGCTGGGAATACAGGCATGTGCCATCACGCTCTACTAATTTTTGTATTTTTGGTAGAGATGTGGTTTCATCATGTTGGCCAGGCTGGTCTTGAACTCCTAACTTCAGGTGATTCACCTGCCTAAGCCTCCCAAAGTGTTGGGATTACAGGTGTGAGCCACTGCATCTGGCCTCAATTGCATTTTCAACTCCAGAATTTCTTCTGGATTCTTTTAAATTATTTTAATCTCTTTGTTAAATCCTATCTGTTAGGATTCTGAATTCCTTCTTTGTGTTACCTTGAATTTCATTGGGTTTCCTCAAAACGGCTATTTTGAATTCTCTCTCTGTAAGGTCACATATCTCTGTGTCTCTGTGATTGGTCACTAGTACCTTATTTTTATTTATTTATTTATTTGAGATGGAGTCTCACTCTGTCACCTGGGCTGGAATGCAGTGGCGTGATCTCGGATCACTGCAACCTCCGCCTTCTGAGTTCAAGCCATTCTCCTTCTTCAGCCTTCCGAGTAGCTGGGATTACGGGTGCCTGCCACCTGTCCCAGGTAATTTTTTGTATTTTTAGTAGAGACACGGTTTCACCATCTTGGCCAGGCTGGTCTTGAACTCCTGACCTCGTGATCCACCCACCTCGGCCTCCCAAAGTGCTGGGATTACAGGTGTGAGCCACCACGCCAGGCCAAGTCACTAGTACGTTATTTAGTTTGTTTGGTGAGGTCATGTTTTCTTGAATGTTCTTGATGCTTCTCAATGTTTGTCAGTGTATGGGCATTGAATAGTTAAGTATTTATTGAAATCTTCATAGTTTGGGCTTCTTTGTACCCATCCTTCTTAGGAGGGCTCTCCAGGTATTTGAAGGGACTTGGATGTTGTGATCTAAGTTTTTTGGCCACTGTAGCTGTATCTGCATTAGGGGGCACCCCAAGCTCAGTATTTCTGTGTCTCTTGCAGACATTTTGTGGTACCTCCCTGGTGGTCTTGGATAAGATCCAGAAGAATTCTCTGGACTACCAGGAAGACTCTTGTTCTCGCCCTTATTTTCTTCCAAATAAATGGAGTCTCTCTCTCTCTCTGTTCTCTCTCCAGTTGCCTGGAGCTGAGGTGGGGTGACACAAGCACCCCTGTGACCACCACCACTGGGATAGCACTGAGTCTCACTCAAGGCTCGTGGTAACCACTGCCTGTACTGCCTGCTTTTCATTGAAGACTTCCTTGAGTTATCTTTTTGGTCCATATTACAAAGAACTTTTTGTACTCTCCCTCCTTCTACCACCTTATGCTCCTCTCTCTTTCCCCATTTGATTTACCTATTCTGCTTCTCAGCAATTAACCTTCTTTTCTTGTAGGTACTCTGATATAGTTTGGATGTTCTCTCTAAATCTTATATAATTTCCACTGTTGGAAGTGGGCATGGTAGGAGGTATTTAAATCATGGGGGTGGATTTCTTATGAATAGTTTAGCCCCATCCACTTGGTGCTGTCTATGTGATAGTGAGTGAGTTCTCATGAAATCTGGTCTTAAAAGTGTGTGGTACCTTCCCCCTACTCTCTCTTACTTGCTCCCATTCTCGCTATGTGAGACTCTGTCCCCCCTTCACCTTCTGCCATGTTTGAAAGCTCCCTGAGGCTTCACTAGAAGCCCAGCTGATGCCAACACCATGCTTCCTGTAAAGCCTGCAGAACCATTAGCCAATTAAACCCCCTTTCTTTATAAATTACCCAGTCTCAGGTATTTCTTTATAGCAATGCAAGAAAGGATTAATACATACTCCCAACTCATCTGTTTAATAACCTATCAGCAATTTGTCCAGAGTAAGTATTTAGTTAAAGTGTGGTTTTTCAAAATAATTCACTTCTTATCCCTCTTGAACAAAACCAAGAAAACATTTTCTTGAGTTTAGGATTTTAGTTCCTCTAGTTTTTAATTCAGTGGGGCTTGGAAACTTGAACTAACTTTAGCTACAGTTTCCTAAGATATTTTTTCCATATTTTAGACTTCAATTTCTTCTTTATGATGGTAAAAAGTTGACTACAGTTCAAATATTATTCTCTTTAATAAAGTAGGTAAGAGCAAAAAGGATATTGAGGAATTCCATATTTTCTGTAGTCTGTTACATTTATATGTATGCATATACTCCAAACGGTGGTCCTCTGCTTTACATATTCATTTTCTTGTTCTAAGAATAAGCTTTTGGTTACCTGTAGCATTTTCCACAGGTTCTCAGAATATTAAAGGAATTAGTCTCTGGCATTTGTTCCCCAGGTTGTTACAGCTATTTGTCATTTATCTTTTTTTTTTTTTTTTGAGACAGGGTCTGACTGTGTTGCCAGGCTGGAGTGCAGTGGTGCGATCTTGGCTCACTGCAACCTCCGCCTCCTAGGTTCGAGCGATTCTCCTGCCTCAGCCTCCCAAGTAGCTGGGACTACAGGCACTTGCCACCACGCCTGGCTAATTTTTTTATTTTTAGTAGAGATGGGGTTTCACCATGTTGGCCAGGCTATTCTAGAACTCCTGACCTCAAATGATCCGCCCACCTCGGCCTCCCAAAGTGCTGGGATTACAGGCATGAGCCACCGTGCCCGGCTGGTATTTATCTTTTGTTATTTCTGTACTTACACGTTCTTCAAAAGAGGAACTATTTGAAGAGCTATAGATGCTCTGGTTTCTTTATGTTCCTCTTCACTTTCTTCCGTATCAGGATGATTTATCAGAGTACTTTTTTTTTTTTTTTCTTTTTTTTGAGACGGAGTCTCTCTCTGCTGCCCAGGCTGGAATGCAGTGGCACGATCTCAGCTCACTGCAAGCTCCGCCTCCCGGGTTCACGCCATTCTCCTGCCTCAGCCTCCGGAGTAGCTGAGACTACAGGTGCCTGCCACCACGCCCGGCTAGTTTTTTTTGTATTTTTAGTAGAGACGGGGTTTCACCGTGTTAGGCAGGATGGTCTCGATCTCCTGGCCTCGTGATCCGCTCGCCTTGGCCTCCCAAAGTGCTGGCATTACAGGCGTGAGCCACCGCGTACTTTTAGAACTGTGTTGTAATAGTGAATAGTTTCTTTATGCAGGTAAATTGAATTAAGGCTCCTGAGTATTCATTCTATGTAGTTGTTACTAAAAGATAGTTTACTAAGTGACCTGCTAGGTAGCCATAGAGGAGGCTGTTAATGCTGACACAGTATTTACAGAAAAGGATGACCACAGCGAGTAAACAAAGTGGCATTTGAAGAGCAGAGGCAAGTAGACCCCATGCTGGTGAAGAGAAAATCTGTGATAACAAGAACATGTGTAGTGTAAATAAACCAAAGCTATCCAAACACACCAACGATTCCCCAGTGACTTAAAAGCACAAAGAGGAGTAGTTATTCAGCGGGATTCAGAATTTTAAATTCTGAATCTTGCCCAGTGTTATGCAGAGAGCGCAATCCTTTTATGTTGCTCTCCTGGACTCTCTGGCTATAGTTGGACAATCATTTGTGTGGCTGAGGTTATAAAAACTGCTGCCCTCAAGGCTCTGGGGGAGTCGGCATTGCTGGCCCGGGGAAGGAGAGAAAGGCACTGCCTGAGGTAGGCACTGTAGTGGGTGGAAAGCCAGTCTGGGGCAGGCAGGTATAACCTTAAGCATTGTCATGCAATAGAAACCCTTAAGGCCTCTGCCCACCTCTTCTCTTAGGAGACCTCTGCTACAACATCCTGGAAAGATTAAGGTGGGATGGGAGGACTTTAGCTTCCAAGATAAACTCTTACAATTCATGGGTTTTCTTCCTTCTCCTCTCATGCAGTGAGTGACCTTCCCCTCAAAGAGCCCCTGAATTGCAGGCAGTTTAGCTGCATATACTGTTTTTAGAACAATAAAAGGGAATGGCACAGCATGAAGTGTATGAACAAAATCAAGCAAACAATGGTATGCCAGACATTGCTCTTATTTCTTTATATTTATTAATTTATTTAATCACTCCTTGTTACAACCAAGTGAAGTAGATAATATATTATTCTCATTATTCAGATGTGTTGATTATATGAAATTACACATATTATCCCATATTATTCAGGTATGCAGTCTTGCAAAGCAGTAATCCATTAAAAAAAAAACTTTTCTCATTTTATACAATTTACAGTCATAGCTAATCCCAAACATTGATGAGAATTAGGGAAAGGCAGTCCCTGTTTCAGGTTAATTGAGTCAACTTTTGCCCTCTAGACCAAGACATTTTTTCCCCTGATCCTCTTTTAATTTCTGAAAAAATAAATTCCATATATGAAGGTTGACCATGTCCTTCTGCAGCTGCCCACACCTGGAAATGTAGATTAAGCATTTGACACCACTATTGAAATCACACTGAATCTTCCAACCTCCTATAGATTATGTTTAACACACCTTGATCTATTTCCGTATTTGTTGATCTATCCATCATCTTATCTGGCATACAGCCATGGTAGCAGGTCCTTAGATGGCTTTGAGTGTCTTATGTTTGATGACAATCTTTGGCTTACATAGGGTGGTAATAGGGCCCCTTTAAATATTTTTTTTTTGATTATTTGAAACTTACATGTCAGGGTAATGAAACTTAACCTTGGTTTTTGTGATTACTGAGGATGTTTCTTGCTATCCCCAAAAGCCGTCAGCACTATTACTGTTCCTGTATGAATAATAACAGGTAATGCAGATACAGTGCTTGCGTTGTCCCAGGCACTGTTCTAATTACTCTATGCATATTATAAAATTTAACCCTCACAATACCCTATGCAAGCTAAATGAATTTGACTTGTTTCCTTCTTTGCATCATTTTTTTCTAAGTCCAAGTCTCATGTGGATGCAACTGAGTAGAGGACCCTAGATCACGTGGTTAAACTTGATTGTGAGAGGGGCTGGCAATATAGGTCCTGGTCTTTGACTTGGGCAGGTAAGGGGTGGGATTCATAATCAAGGAAATGAACACAATATAGAAATGCACCTAAAAGATGTTGGAAAACCATAAATATCAATAATGCCACTACAAAGACACAGAAGAAAAAAATAAAAAATATGGAATCACAGAAGCCAACGGAAAAGTATGCTATAAATGCCACCAAGAGGTCTGGTAATATGAAGGCTGAAAAATGTCTCCTGGCTTTAGTGATATGGAGGCCATTAATAACCTTAGTGAGAACCATTTCATTAGAGTGATGGGAGGGAAAGCAGATGTATTGAGTTGAAGAAGAATAGGATGTAAGGGAATGGAAATAGTCCAGGCAATTCTTTAAAGATTGACAGTGAAGAAGAGGAGGAGAAATATAGGAGAGCAGCTGGTAGTCAGAAATGCTGTCAGGGGATTTTACTTTTTAATACTAATATGAAGGATTCAGTAGAGAAAAAGTGACAGGGGATGGCATTCAGAGTACACTACTATTTCGAAAGGTGGAAAAGATGAGGGGATGGTAGCTAGCAATTATAAGCAGGTGTTTGTGGTAGAAGCACAAGGGAACTCATACCATTGGCTTTTAGTTTTGGGAAGTGGCGTGCAAAACTGAAATTGGGAGTGAGAAGGAAGGAAAAAGGTTTAAAAGGGCGAAGAGTAGAAAGCAAGCTTATTTAGAGCAGTATAACATGACTGCCAGACAGTGTTGAAGGCTCCGGTGGAACAGGAAATCATTAAGGGATAGTGATGCCAACCTGGCCTGTTTTGCAACTTCATCCAGCATGGCTTAGCTGCCTGGATGCCTGCCAAGAGAAAGTAGATAGTGTGTTTATCTCGAATAAGGCATTATGAAAACATAGAGAGGCCAGGTAAGATACTAGTGAGAAAGTTACTAAAATGACAGATCATGCCATCTAAGCTGAATAACTTGGGAAGTAAAGGTTGTGGTGGTGCGGTAGTGGTTAATGAATTAAGTAACCTGAGTATCCCAAAGATATGGAAGAATGTGGTAGACAATGGTTGATAGATGTTTAGGGTCAAAAGTAGATGTGGTAAGCAGCCTCTAAGAAAGTGGTCCCGGCCTCCTGGTATTCATGCCCTTGTGTCATCCCTTCCCCTTGAGTGTGAGCTTGATTTTTAATAAACAGAATATAGTAGAAGTGATGGGGATGGAAGGTTACTTCTGAGATTAGGTCACAAAAAGAGTGTGTTGGGCCGGGCGTGGTGGCTCATGCCTGTAATCGCAACACTTTGGGAAGCTGAGGTGGGTAGATCACTTGAGGTCAGGAGTTTGAGACCAGCCTGGCCAACATGGTGAAACCCTGTCTCTACTAAAAATACAAAAATTAGCCGGGTGTGGTGGGGCATGCCTGTAATCCCAGCTACTTGGGAGGCTGAGGCAGGAGAATCACTTGAACCCGGGAGGCAGAGGCGGCAGTGAGTTGAAATTTTGCTATTGCATTCCAGCCTGGGCAACAGAGAGAGACTCCTTCTCAGAAAAAAAAAAAGAAAAGAAAAGAAAAAAAGAAAAAGACTGTATGGCTGTGGCTTTTATATTAGACAGTCCCTCTTCTGCTCTGTCACTTGCTCACTCTGTGGGAAGCCAAATGCTATGTTGTGAGCTGCCCAATGGAGAGGTCCAGATGGCAAGGAACTGAAGGAGGCTTTCGTCTAACAGCCTGTGAGGAATTAAAGTTTGCCAAAATCCATGTGAGGGAGGTTAGACGATCCTTTGCCCAGCTGAGCCTTCAGATGAGACTGCAATCCCAGCTAGCAGCCTGATTGCAGCCTTATGATACACCTTGTACCAAAGGCACCCACCTAAGCTACACTTGGATTCCTGACCCAAGTAAACTGTGAGATAATATTTGTTGTTTTAAGCTGTTAAATTATGCAGTAATTTTTTTCAGCAATAGGTGACTAATATTGTGGGGTTATCAAAGTACTAGTTAGATACTCCAATGTTTTGTTAAAAGATAAAATAAGATTTTTTTTTTTTAACAACAGTCATGTTAGAATTGGATTGCAGTAACATTTTAAAGGTTCCAATCTTATGAATGAGCTGAGGAAGTCAACTAGAAAAGAAAATGTCAAAGGATCTTTTGAAAGTCTGAGCAACAACTGAGGTACCCCTTACCTTAACATAATGGCACTTATCTCCAAAGTCCCATGCTGTAAAATAATTCTGATAGTTTATATTTTCTATAATAATTATACCTGCTCTAAAGCATTCTCCTTTAGCTCCAAAATGAAATGATTAAAGGTGGTGAAAGATATCTATGTTTTAAGACATGAAAAACATATTTATTTTTGCCAGTCTCACTCAACGAGAATTTAGGTATTTAAGGTCAGAGATGTTTTGTTGTTTTTCAGCCTCCTCAAAAGGAGGAGGAAGATTGTCTTTTTGAAATTTTTTGTGCTCCCCATTGAAGGAGTGGCTCCGTTGTATACGTACTTGTCCAGGCAGAATACTGGCTACGACTTTTGACGTTCTAACTCAAATTCTTATATCCACAGATTCACCAAGTTTTGAGGATTCTACTTCACACACAGCTCTTATATCCATGCAGTCTTCTCTATTTCCCTTACCATTGTCATAGCATAGCCCTTGTCTTCCTTACTCAACTTTCCTTCTCTGTTTCTCTACATGCCCGTTTATCCCATTGCCATCAGAGATATTTTTATAAAATACAAATCATGTCATGCACTTGCCTAAACTTTTATTACACTAGATTGTTCATAGAATAAAACCTGAATTCAGCATGACAATAAAACTTTTCTTGACCTGGCCTTAATCGGGGTTTCCACCCTCTCCTTCCCAAATTGCTTGGGCAGTCACAGTGTCAGATCACTGTGCTTGTGCTCATTGCTTTGGTTTTCAGTTGTCTCTGTTTTTTGTTCCTGAGGAATTTACTTGATTTCACTGGAGTTCAGCAATTTATTTAAAAGGTTGTATACACACACACACACACACACACACTCACACATACACATATATCTCCAGAATTTTTTGATATTTATAGTAGGAGGGTTTTAAAGTTTTCTAATTTGAAATATTGCCTGAATCTAAAGTCCTGCTATATCCTTTTCTTTCTTTCTTTCTTTTTTTTCTTTTTTTCTTTTTCTTTTTTTTGGGAGGTGGAGTCTTGCTCTTGTCACCCAGGCTGGAGTGCAATGGTGCGATCTTGGCTTACTGCAACCTCTGCCTTCTGGGTTCAAGTGATTTTCCAGCCTCAGCCTCCTGAGTAGCTAGGATTACAGGTGCCCACCACTATACACAGCTAATTTTTGCATTTTTATAGAGGTGGGGTTTCACCATGTTGGCCAGGCTGGTCTTGAACTCCTGACCTCAGGTGATCTGCCTGCCTTGGCCTCCTAAAGAGCTGGGATTACAGGTGTGAGCCACCATGCATGGCCTCTTTTCTTTTTTTCTATTTTATTTTTGAATTTTTATTTAATTTTTAGAGACAGGGTCTCACTCTGTCACCCAGGTTGGAATGCAGTAGCTCAATCATAGCTCACTGAAGCCTCAACCTCCTGGGCTCAAGTGATCCTCCTGCTTAGCCTCCTGAGTAGCTGGGACTATAGGTGCATGCCACCATGCCAGCTAATTTTTTTATTAAAAATTTTTTTTGTGTGTGAGAAGACAAGGTATCGCTTTGTGGCCTACGCTGGTTTCAAACTCCTGGACTCAAGCATTTCTTCTACCTCAGCCTCCCAAAATGCTGGGTTTACAGGCATTTGGTACCATGTTCAGCCTGTTTTTATTATATTTTTTTAGAGATAGGGTCTCCTTCTGTTGCCAAGGGCAGAGTGCAGTGGCATGATCATAGCACTGGAGCCTCAAATTCCTGGGCGTAAGTGATCCTCCTGCTTCAGCCTCCCAAGTAGCTAGGCTGAACAGCATGAGCCACCACACCTGGCTAATTAAAAAAAATTTTTTTTGTAGAGATGGGTCTCACTATGTTGCCCAGGCTATTCCCGAACTCCTGGGTTCAAGTGTTCCTCCTGCTTTGGCCTCCCAACACCCTGGATTACGGGCATGGGACTACATCTGGCCCATTTCTTTACATTTTAAACATTTTTATATCACAGTGCTCCACATGAGGTTCTTTTAAACCACCAAAAGGTGGTTTTTTTTTCCTGATCTAAAAGTTTCTTTGAAAAAGCAAATTTAATCCCTTTACATTAACTGTGATTACTGATATATTTGAATTTATTTCTGTCACTTTCAGTGTATTTACCATTTACCATATTCATGTTTTACATCTTTTTTTTTCTTTTCATGGCATATTTTGGTTTGATTGTATTTTCTTTATGACCATTCTCACGGAAATAATCCAAGAAATTTCCTTAATCTTGCTAGAAAAATAGACATCTAGATAGAAGACATCCAGAGAACACCTATGAGACACTGTATAAAATGAATGTTACCAACGCATATAGTTACCAACGCATATAGTCACCAACTGTCCAAGGTCAACGTTAAGGAAAAAAATCTTACAGGCAGCTAGAGAAAATGGTCATATTATGTGCAAATGGAACCTTGTTAGGTTAACAGCAGACTTCTCAACAGGAACCTTAAAAGCCAGGAGAGACTGGGGGCTATTTTCAGCATTCTTAAAGAAAGGAAACTTCAACCAAGAATTTCTATATCCAGGCAGACAAAACTTCGTAAGTGAAGGAGAAATAAAATCTTTTCCAGACAAACAAGCACAAAGGGAATTCATTACCATTAGACCAGCCTTGCAAGAGATCCTTAAGGCAGTTCTAAACATCTAAATGAAAGAATGATACCTCCTACCATAAAACCACACTTAAGTACATAGCTCACAGACCATATAAAGCAATCACACAATAGAGACTACAAAGCAAACAGCTAACAACTTCACACTAGGACCAAAACCTCACATATCAATATTAACCTTGAATGTAAATGGTCGAAATGCCCCACTTAAAAGGCACAGAGTGGCAAGTTGGATAAAAAAACAAGACCCATTCATTTACTGTCTGCAAGAGACCCATCTCACATTTAATGACACTCATCAGCTCAAAGTAAGGGGCTGGAGAAAGATCTACCACACAAATGGAAAACAAAAAAGAGTAGGAATTACTATTCTTATATCAGATAAAACAGACCTTAAACTAACCAAAAGGTTTAAAATGGACAAAGAAAGGGATTGTACAATGATAAAGTATTCAATTAAACCAGACTTAACTATTCTAAATATGCACTCAATGTTGGCGCACTCAAATTAATAAAACAAGTACTTATAGACCTACAAAAAGACTTAGACAGCCATAGAATATTAGGGAAATTCAACACCCCACTGATGGTATTAGACAGATCATTGAGGCAGAAAGTCAACAAAGAAATTCTGGATTTACATTCAACACTGGATCAATTGGACCTAATAGACATCTACAGAATACTCCATCCATCAGCCACAGAATATACATTCTTATCTGCACATGGAACATACTCCAGGATCAACAACATTCTCAGCCATAAAGCAAGATTGAATTTAAAAAAATCAAAATCATACCAACCGTACTCTTGAACCATAGTGGAATAAAAATAGAAATCAATACGAAAAAGATCTCTCAAAACCACACTATTGGCTGGGCACAGTGGCTCATGCCTGTAATCCCAGCACTTTGGGAGGCTGAGGTGGGTGGATCACTTGAGGTCAGGAGTTTGAGACCAGCCTGGTCAACATGGTGAAACCCCATCTCTACTAAAAGTGCAAAAATTAGCCAGGTGTGGTGGTGCGTGCCTGTAATCCCAGCTAGTTGGGAGGCTGAAGCAGGAGAATTGCTTGAACCCAGGAGGCAGAGGTTGCAGTGAACTGAGATTGTGCCATTGCACTCCAGGATGGGTGACAGAACAAGACTCCATCTCAAACAAAACAAAACAAAAACCACACTATTACATGGAAATTAAACAACTTACTCCTGAATGACTTTTGGGTAAACAATGAAATTAAGGCAGAAATTTAAAAAATTCCTTGAAATTAATGAAAATAGAGACACAACATAGCCAAATATTTGGGATGTGGCAAAATTAGTGTGAAGTTTAGTGCTAAACACCCACTTCAAAAAGAAAGCTCTCAGATTAATAATCTATTAATAACATCATGCCTAAAGGAACTAGAAAAACAAGAACAAACTAACCTTAAAGTTAATAGAATAAAAGAAACAACTAAGATCAGAGCAGAACTGAATGAAATTGAGACCCAAAAATCCATACAAAAAAATCAGTGAAACCAAAAATTGGTTCTTTGAAAGGATAAATGAGATCAATAGACTGCTAGCGAGAATAACAAAAAAGAGATATCCAAATAAGCACAATCATAAATGACAAAGGTGACATTACAACCAATCCCACAGAAACAGAAAATATCCTTTGAAATTATTATGAACACCCATATGTGCACAAACCAGAAAATCTAGAGAACATAAATAAATTCCTGGAAACACACAATCTCCCATGATTGAAACAGGACGAAATTGAAACACTGAACAGACCAATATTGAGTTCTGAAATTGAATCTGTAAATAAAAAAACAAAAACAAAAAAACACCTACCAACCAATAAAAGCCCTGAACCAGATCTATTCACAGTCAAACTCTACTACATGTGCAAAGAAGAACTGGTACTAATTCCACTGAAACTATTCCAAAAAATCAAGGAGAAGGGACTCCTCTATAATTCATTCTGTGAAGCCAGCATCACCCTGATACCAACACCTGGCAAAAGACACAACAAAAAAAGAAAACTACAGGCTAACATCCTGATGAACATAGATGCAAAAATCCTCAATTAAATACTAGCAAACCAAATTCAATAGCATATCAAAGTGTTAATTCACCATGATCAAGTAAGCTTCATTCCTGGGATGCAAGGTTGGTTCAACATACACAAATCAATAAATGTGATTTACCACATAAATTGAATTAAAAACAAAAACCATGCGATCATCTCAATAGACATGGATAAAGTTTTCAATAAAATTTTCAGCCTCCCGAGTAGCCGGTATTACAGGCGTGTGCCACCATGCCAGGCTAATTTTTTTATTTTTAGTAGAGACAGGGTTTCACCATGTTGGCTAGGCTGGTCTCGAACTCCTGACTTCAAGTGATCCACCAGGCTAGGCCTCCCAAAGTGTTGGGATCACAGGCGTGAGCCACCATGCCCAGCCTTACCTGGCATTTCTGTATGCTTAGGAGAGGAAAGTGGTACCCACTGCACCTTAGCCCCATCTGACATCTTAATTGTATGTTTCTTTTTTTTTGGTTTTTGTTTTGTTTTTGTTTTTGAGATGGAGTTTCCCTCTTGTTGCCCAGGCTGGAGTGCAATGGCGTGATCTCCGCTCACTGCAATCTCCGCCTCCTGGGTTCAAGCTATTATCTAGCCTCAGCCTCCCAAGTAGCTGGGATTACAGGTGCCTGCTACCACGCCCAGCTAATTTTTGTATTTTTAGTAGAGATGCAGTTTCACCATGTTGGACAGGCTGGTCTCAAACTCCTGATCTCAGCTGATCCGCCTGCCTCGGCCTCCCAAAATGTTGGGATTATAGGTGTGAACCACTGCCCCCGGCTTAATTGTATGTTTCTATTTAATCTTTAAATCCCTTGCACTTTGGCTCCCTCTCTACTATTCCATTGAAAATGTTTCCACTAAAGTATCAAATGGCCCACTAATCATTAGAGCTAATGGACATTTTCCAGTGTTTATCTCTACAGTGTACAATAAATGATGCTTTTCTTCTTTCTTTTCATTTAAAGACCTTTCCCCTCTGGGCTTCTATAAAACCACTTCTCTCAGTTCCCTCCACTTCTAAATTGCTCCTTCTCAGTCTCCTTTGAAAGCTATAAACTGATGATTTCCAATTTTGAGCACCACCCAGATGTTTCTCTTGGGTTCTAGATGTGAATATCCAACTACCTACTTGATATTTCTCTGAAATGTCCTGCAGGCAACTCAGCCTTTTCATAACTGAATACAATTTTCCCCAAGTTTGTTTTAAGAATTGAAGTATAGTGATATTGACATTGTTCATGAACTTCAAAGTAGGAGAAATTTTACATGAATGGAGAAGAGTAGTGGTTTAAATATGGCAATGAGGAACTAGACAATTTCTCACTTCAACTTCTGGCTTCTAGGTACATGGACTGTGACAGAATAAATATATTCCAAAAAAGTGGGATCGACGGGACTCTGAGACTTTAGGGGAAAGCCAGATCTCAGTTAAGAGGAGGAAAGAAAGTCTTAGCTGGGTGTGGTGGCTCATGCATTTAATCCCAGAACTTTGGGAGGCTGAGGTGGGAGGATTACTTGGGCTTAGGCCCAGGAGTTCGAGACCAGCCTGGGAAACATAGGGAGACCCTGTCTCTACAAGAAAAAAAAAAAAATTAGCTAGGTATGGTGGCCTGCCCCTTTAGCTACTTAGGAGGCTGAGGTGGGAGGATCACTTGAGATCAGGAAGTTGAGCCTGCAGTGAGCCATGATTTTGCTACTGCAGTCCAGCCTAGGCAACAGACCAAGACCCTGTCTCAAAAAAAAAAAAAAAAAAAAAATCTTAAGCGAAGAGGTCAAGTTGAACTATAGATTATTTTAAAAGAAAGGAAGATTTAGAGGGCACATTGGAGACAGGAAAGTAGTTGAAAGAAATGACGAAGAACATACACATTCATTAAATATTTGTTGAATTTCTTGAGGGCAGGTGCCAATCATAACCATCTTTTAATCCTTAGAATCTATCCCTGTCTGCTATATACTAGACACGATGCAAATGTTTGTCATAATAAAATGAGACTGTTGTAAATGACTTTTAATTATTTCCCACTGAGGGAAGGGTGTGATGAAAGATCCTTTTCTCTTTTGTTTAGAGGAAATGAGAAAGAAGAATAGCTTAGGGCACTTGGAAGGATATAATTCAATTCTACAAACATTTCACACTATCTATTGGGTTAACCATGGGTGAGTGTAGACCCACATCAGTGCATTCTTTTCCCCAGTCAATTAGATTCAGGGACTAGTATTTCCTTTGAAGCAGATTCTGTCCATTCTCCCAACACTAGGGAAATACATCTATAGCAGGGAATCTTTTTTTTTTTTCAATGGATATAGTCTGCCCAACATTCTTCCTATAAGTTTATTCAAATAGAAGTTTTGTTAACAGAAATTACATATAATAAGTCAGTCAGTCATTGGGCTATAGAAGCTGAAATTTCTCATGCTGCAAATTCCTCCACTTTTAGATATTTAGATATTTCACTCCTGGTGGCTGAGTAGTGAAGTCGCCTCTATGTTCAATATCTCCTCCGCTTAAGTTGCTAATGACGATGCATCCATGGCCTGCCCCTTCCAGCTCGCAGACCTTCTAGGACTCACAGGCAACTTTCCTATGTTAGAGAGGTTCCTGGCTTTCTAAAATCTGTCACCCACACCATGTGGTCTTAATGGAAGGAAAAATGAAGTTCCTGTCTTTATATGATAACATTTGCCCCTTCTGATGTGTGGCATTGTCATCCTCTTCATTTGATAGACTTGTTGTTGTTGGGAGAGATTTTTCTGTCATCTCCTGGACTCTTTTCCCAGCCAATCTGCAGATCACCATCTCTATATTCTCCCTATAGCATTATGCCTTCATCACTATCTATTACTTTTGTGAACTCACTAATTACAGTGTAGCTTAATAGCATTTATAAGAACAAAAATTGTTATAGTGTGTCTTTGTTTCAAGGAGCTCACAATCTACGGTGTGATACAGACATAAACACATCTTATAGCTAAGGGGTAAACAAAATGCTGAGGGATACAGGAGGGAAGAAGCCTAGTAATAGTAGACTCACATTTTAGAATTTATTTCAGACTCTGTATCTGAACTCTGTATCCCTGCAGAAAATGGGCTACATTTTCTGCATGGAAGGATAGAGGCAGTTGAATTGGAACTCTGGTCACAGTTATTTAAAGTTGTCCCTTTAAATGAAGGAGTGGCTTTGTCTGTTATGCAAAAATATAAGCGTTCTCAACTGGTTTGCCATGGTACATTGGTATATTGTGAATCCTTTAGAAATCTGTTACCAAGTTTTGACAAATCTGTAAGATTAAAGTTTACTCTAACTGAGATTCCCATATTACAGAGGTAGATCTCAGAGAGAACTTTAAGTTGAGCAGGTGCTGGAACTGAATGTCAAGGAGGGAACAAAAGGTGGCAAGTAAAAGGTAAGAAGCACAGTATCCCGTAAACTAGCACCAAGAAAGAGGGAGTGTTTACTGGAATATTGAGAATGTGGCTGTGGACAGGGCAGAACATGATTTTATTCCTGCAGTCAGATGTGTTGTGAGTGAACCAAGGGAATGGGGGAAAAATTGGATGTACCTCCACAGACACCATGAGACACTCACATTGTGATGAAAGACTGCTGACTTTTTAACAATTTAATTCTTAAATATTTATTTTATTTAAAAATCCATGAACACCTCCAGCTTTTTTTTTTTATGGCAAAACAGTTCATTGTAGCTGTTCATGTAGTAATTATCTTCCTCTTGCATCCCCAGGTAATGACTGTGATCTTGACCTAAAAGCCACCTTAGTTAGTTTGAATAAGGAAGACCTTGAAAGGAAAGGTGACTGACCAGAAACACTCTTAAGAAGCACACAATGAAGAAATGATCATTTCTAAGCAAGTACTTAATGCGCCATAACACAGTATAACAGTGCTTTTATAAGCATCCAGTCTTATTTAAGCAAAAAGACGTAAAATAATGTGATCGTGTTATGGCACACAATCTGGAGGTTTAAAACTTTAAAAAAAAGAACCACTTTGTAGTAGCACTATTTTGTTTTAGGTCCTTTAATTTCTTCAAGTGTGCCACCAAAAATTGTAGTATTCAAAAAGGTGCCAATACACACACACATACACACACACACACAGTCCATGTTGAGATCCATTTCAGTAGTACATTTAAAATGGAAGACATCTTATTTCTTTTTCTTATCAGGTAGCCCACCAAGGCTTTAACATCTCTGATCTCAAACTAATATAATCTGTTTCCTTTTTTATCTAAGCCACAGAACATGAGAGCTCATTAAAACCTTAGAAATTTTATTAACTCTCTATGATAGTTTTCCCCTCCACATTATTTTATCTTCCTTTCACAAGCAGGATTATGAGGTTTCTTGATGGGTTTTTAATATTGTCATGAAAAATCTTCCCTTGGCATGTTTGTGCGATAACACAACTTTAAAAACCTTATTTAAATGAACTTATTCAAATGAAGTGGATAGGCACCAAACTGGCTCAGCTCAGCACCAAATACATTTGAGAGTCAAGTTCTCTTCAACCACTGTGTTATCTCATTTGTAATAGAACAAAGAACCACTAGACGGAGCTAGGGTTTAAGAAATCACTGTTCTAGACTAGGTAACAGGCGATGGGTAGAAGGCTATCTTAAGGAAAAAGTGTATCATTACTTGCATTTCAAATCCTATGACAGTCTTATCTAACTCTCTGCTAACAGCAATCTGTTTACTTTGTCTCTACGCAAGACGAGATAAAGGGTGATATTCGTAATGGCCCAATTTATTTAGTCACTCCAATAATGACATCTGACCTTGGCACAGCACTTACAATTTAAGGTGCTGTCCCCATACATAATTCTTGCTTGATCTTCACAGCAACTCTGAGAGATTTCTGGGCAAGAATTAGTTCTTCTGTTTTTGAAATTAATTAACTGAGACAGGATGTCTTTGCAATACATTAGGATATGTCAGGATGGCTAACCCAGACAATTAATTTCCAGGGTTAGTTTTTTTTTCTCTTACATTTTTGTGTTGACTGTTGACTCAGTCTGAAACTAGTAAACTCTCCATTCATTTCTCCTGTGGGACATAGGCTTAGTCTCCCGCCGCACCGACTGGGGATACATAGTAAAAGGCAGGTACAGACTATGTGTGGGTCGAAATCCCCCAAAATAAGTGAACAAACGACCGTTGTCTTAGCCCCTGTCCAGAAACCTTGGGTGTATGTGGTTCTTCCGTATACCAGGGGTCAGCTGTAAAAACTAACTGTATCCTCTGCACTACAGACTACCCTTCAAGCCAAAGCCACGGTTGCTTAATTAATGCTGCCCCTCTCCTGAGCATTCACCGTTAGAGACAAGTCCACCCCTTTGATGTTTGTCAGGAAGTTTGATACTGATCATACCAAACATCAGGAGCCTGCATTTGTGTCTACGGTAAAAACAACCCAAGACAACTCTTCTGAAGCTGAATCTGCCAGTCACTCTAAATCTGCACTATTGCAATACGACTTCATTAATTACTGCTCAAACACTGGCCTAGAATCAAGGTGGGGCAACTTTCACTAGTCAGGCTAACCTTACAGGAAGGCAAGAAGGTGTTCCCAGAGCCTCACAGGTCCCGGGGCCCCGGCCTGAAACAGAGCAAAGGAAGAGAGTTACATCAGCACGCTCCCCTAAGACTTGTTGGGGGTGAATCCGCCCTGAAAGCTGCTCACGATGCCCTCCTCTCCACCCAGCCCATGGCACATCCTGAACACATTTCCCGGCTGAACCCAGAGGGTGGCGCTGCCGTCCCAGCCTTGGTCCACGGCCGCCCGCCACTTCCCTGCCTCTGCGGGAGCCCCCCAGCTTGGTCTCCCGCAGGCCGGCGGGGGGGCACGAGCCCGGTAGGGGGCGCCACCGGCCCAGGCGCCGCTGCTCCCTCCGCCCACCCGGAGGCGGCTGCCGCGAGCCGAGGCCGGCGCGAGTGCACTGCGAGGCGGGCCGCAGGGAGGGAGGCGCGAAGAGGGCGCGAGGGTAGCAGCCAGAGGGAGCCGCCAGCCCTGCCTGCGGATCCCCGCCGGGCGCATGGGGCGCTTCGAGCCGGGACTGCGTGCGGGCCCCGAGGCCAGTTTCCTGCTGCCGTAAGAAGCCGCGCCAGGACGCCCCCCGGACCCCGAGCTGCTGGGAGGATGACCATGGCTGGGGGCAGGAGGGGACTGGTGGCCCCTCAAAACACGTTTCTGGAGAATATTGTTCGGCGGTCCAATGGTAAGAGGTGCATTCGGATTTCGATTACCCGGGCGTTTTATCCGTGCCTTTATTGCAGAACCTCTCGCCGCTCGGAGCCAGCAGATGCAGCAGAACCCGCGAGCTCTGCTAAGGAGCCGCGGCGCGGGCACCCAGGGCAGCCTCCCCGAGGCAGAGAAAGGTGGGCAGGGCGGGGCGGGGTCTGATGGGTCCCCATCCTAACAGGAGAGCTCTTCTGGGGACGCCTTTTGGGCCTTTCTAGCGCCCTCTCGGTCTTATCTCCAAGGATGCGTGACAGCTGCTGAGCAAAGTACTGGGAAAAGTGATGGAAAGCTGGCTGCAGCCGGAGCGGCAGCGCGCGCCCCGTCGGCACTGCCCACCCTTACGCGAAGGCTCTGGGGCTCCCGGGCTGCTCCCGGAGGCGCCGCCTCTCCCCAGGGAGAGCCAGCAGTAGAGACGGGCAACTCCAGGTCCCCGCTGCCTCAGAATGGGAGGATCCGGCTGCCTCCACCTTCCATCCCTACAACTGAAAAGTCCGAGGTGTCGGGACGTGCTCTCGGCGGCCTGATTCCACCCCTTCACCCACCCACCACTTTCCAGGTGAAGTTAAAGCTCACCTTCCAAGTGAGGGGCAGATGGTTTTCCTGGCGTCAGGTGGGAAGTGGAGGGCACAGGTGCAGAGCGAACTAAATGGTCACAGGTACAAACCTGTTATATTTCCCCTCTTCCAAACCCACAACGGTTTTATGCCACCCTTAAGTGTTGCTCACCTATAAATTCCCAATCTCACCAAACCTATAAATAGATCCATTACCCAATAAACTGATAATCAGCACTCATCTGTTTCCTTGTGGCATTAAGATCGACGGTAGCATGAAGCCTTGAGAGGCGAGAGTCCTAGGAGCAGGGATGGAAAGGAAGAATTCCAAACGCCTTTCGGACTTAACAGAGGAGAGACCCCAGCTAAGCACTTGCAGAGCTACTAGGAGTCCTGGCAGTTGGAAGGCGCAGCGCACGAGTTCATCAAATGGCTATATTGAAAGACAGCCAAGCATAAGATGCTCTTTGCAGACTCCTAGACCCCCCACCCCACCCCTTCCAGAAACAGATGACATTCTTCTACCAGGGAGACATGAGGAGCTAACTTAGGAAATGGGTTTTAATAATGTGTAAATATCACGATTTCAGAGTCTAAGGAGTTTCTGTGTAAAATGATGAGCTTCTGTTTGGATTTAGTTAGGGATTCAGGGGAAGAGCATGAAAAGTGACTTATGGTACTAATAAACACTCTTTAATTAAACAGTGATTTAAGTTTATCTTATAATGAAACACATCAACTAGCATAGCAAATAATCATGTATTATTTAAGTACTTTCTTAGAAATGATCATTTCTTTATTGTGTGCCTCTTAAGAGTGTTTCTGGTCAGTCACCTTTCCTTTCAAGGTCTTCCTTATTCAAACTAAGGTGGCTTTTAGGTCAAGGTCACAGTCATTACCTGGGGATGCAAGGGGATGATAATTGCTATGTGAACAGCCACAATGAACTGTTTTGCCATAAAAAAGCTGGAGTTGTTCATTTATTTTTAAATAAAATAAGAGTTACTGTGCTATTATTGCTATTTTTATTGGACTATTAAGGGGTATGGAGACAATCTTGCAAATTTGGTTATCCCATTGTCAGTGACACCAACTTTCTCATAAATATCAATGACAATTCTATTTTTCAGTAAAGAGGCAGTGCCCTGTAAGTTAGAGGGGAAACCCAGTACCTAATGTATACTGTGTATGTTTTTGAGTGGAGGGAGCAGGAAGAGAAACTTACATGTAAAAGTCACAAGATGCCTTGGGTTTTAAGAGAACCTTAAGAATCTTGGAGCTGTGAAGGCAGAATACTGTCTATTTTAGTTGATCTTATTAGAGCCACTTTCTCTCTGTAATCATAGAATGTGAATAGAATAAGTCACTGGGAATATTTTTAGGATGGGCATTGTCATTTCAACACCAGTTTCAGCAGGTTGATTTCAATTAACCAATCAAATGAATAGCATCAAAAAAAATGAAGCATCTTGGGAGAGTTGGATGAATTTTTAAAATTATTATTTCAGAATAAATGGTTCTCATCTTGAAATATGGGACTTAATGTTTAAAAGGTGATCCCTTTTATAATATTTCCTGAACACAAATGGAAGAAAAAATGTGAACTCCTAGAAATATCACAATATCTGCATGCATTATATTATTTTACTGTGGTGGAAAAAGTCTATTTAAAGATATTGATTGTCTCGTTCTAAAATCCATGAGCCCTTTTTTGGACATTACGGTATTAAAATAGCATTTTACCTTTGAATAGCAATATTTTATGATCATTTTATTAGATATTTTCTCCCAGTGGTCCTGTGCAGTATTAATGTTCCTCTTTTACAGATCAGAAAACTGAGTCCTAGGAATATTAAGTGGCTTATTCAAAGTGGCAGAGCAAACAATGCCTGAGGCTGGTATTCCTTAGAGGACATCTATCATATATCCTTCTCTGAGCATTATAATTTCTCCAGCTTTTATGACTTAGTCTGTGGAACTATTTTTATCATCCTTTAAAAACTTCTCATATGATAATGAATAATAGTACTGACTTCATTTTGGGTTATTTGAATATCTGATGCCCGGAATATCATAGAGCTGTGGGAAGAGACAGACCTTAAATATTATCTAGTCTGCCTCTCCTTCCCCATCATTGTATAAATAAGGAAATTGATGCAAGAGGCTTTCCTCAAATATTTAAGGGCAGAACTAATGAGGCCCCAAACCATTTGAGTCCAATGTCAAATTCTTTATGGTACACCATGCAAAAACCCTTTCCTCATGTTACCATTATATTCTCTCAAGAAGCATAATTTCCCAGTGGAGATTAAATAAAATGTTATAACAACAAGAACAACATCCATTTTGGCTAACAGCCACACTACCACATCTCAACAGAATAATAGGGCAAAGGAAAGGCTAATTATATTTCAAGGAAATGCAGTCTGTTCACCTTTGTCAGTGGTTTAGCTGAAGGCAAAGGCGGGGATAATGGGCACTTAACATCTGTGTGCCCCATTATAAAGTACCAAGTCACTTTTCACCGAATATCACCTTTGATCCTCATAAGCTAGTAGAGGAGGTGCAGTGTCTCCATTTTAGAGTTTAAGGAACTAAAATCCTTAAACTAAAACTCACCTAAGAATCCTCAGGTTAAGTGATTTACCTACAATTCGTAAGAGGCAGAATTAGGAAAAGGCAATTAGAGACAGATCAGGGACTAGCCAGCAGTTGTTTTTGGTTTATTCATTCAACAAAGATTTATTGAATGTATTTATGGAACACTGAGGATACAGTGGTAAACAAGAAACCCTCCTTGTGATTAGTAAATTACATTCTAGTGAATCTTGGTCCAAGGTTCTTGCCCCTATTTTACAGTGTTGACCGGCTGCGACTGTTTAGGCCTGTCACTGTATTTAAAAAACATTTCTAAGGTGTTTACTGGTCTTGCTGGTACTAAAACCGACTTTTAACTTTCTTTGGTACATTTTGAATCCCATTTGAAGGAAAGATTTGATAATTATCTGTTCTTTAAATTGCCGTAAGTAGGCAGCAGAAATAATTAATACTCCATATTTTATTTGATTTTGCTTATGGTCATGTCAGTGATCATTTTAAATCCTACTGGCTTTGTTGCCACATAGGCAAAACCAGCCTGTTTCTCTTTATATTCATGGTTGGAAACTGTTGTTACAGAATATTTTTTGATAGTTGCTTAAATCTGCAGGCACTTGTTGTCAGAATGTTCGCTGAAGCAAATAGGAGATCTGTCTTAGAAAGGCTGGCAGACCTTGGTGCCAGGAAACTACAAAAATATTACTCTAAATGGTCCCATTCTGGGCAGAACATATGTTTTAGTGTTCGGGAACCTATATCAAACAATTGTAGGTGCCAGTAAGAATCCATGCACATTAGCAGGAGTGAAACACAGCACATTTTGGTACAGATTTATGTACATGTATAATTTACAGATTGCTAAATCAGCTGTGTTTTTGTATAGTGTTAAGTTGGTTCAGGTTGTTGATATAATTAGTTAGCAAACAGGATGAGAACCACGAGTAATGTTGTGTCTCCTCATGGGTGTTTTGAGCCATGGTAATATTTATAAAACAGAAAACTGGTTAAAATCCATTGTGCCTCTACAAGGGGGAATGGATGATAATCTGGATTATTACCAGCTCAGCAGAGCTTGTTTTTTCTTGTAAAATATTCTAAGACAATCTTCAGCCAAGGCTCAGCTATCTTTCTCTGAAAGTGTCAAAAAGTTAAATCTGTTGGCTGATGTTAGATGGGGGATTGAGAGGCTGAAGCCTTGTCATTTAATGTTAAGGAAATAAAGCTTCCAAATTCCATGACTTTTATGCAACCCATTTATTTTAGTAATCTATCTTAAAAGAATAGATGTGTTTGAGGAACACTGTGGGTCAACTGAATCCTTGGCTTCATTGTTTCCGATGCCAGCTCTGCATATACGGTTGGACCTCATTTGGGAGTGGTTCCTTGAGCATTACCTTGAAGCTCTTCCATTCTTCCCTTCCCTTTATTTTTGATTAGTTAATGGCTTGTAAACAAACATTTTAAAATCTACTAGAGTATCTGCTTTATACACTTAGGATATTTGGACCATACTTTTCTTGTTTTTTATTTTTTCTGTTTCTCTAAGTGGCCACACCTGTAACTGTTGAGAAAGAGAAATAGAATCACAGAATCTTAGTTCTGGGGGGACATGCTATACAATTCATTTTCCACTGTTCCACTGAATCCTCTCCAGAACCTCCCTCCTGATGGTTCTCCAGCCTGTGTTTGACTAGCTTCAGTGATGGGACCCTCACTTTCTCATGAGGAATATTCTATTTGTAAGCAAGTATAATTGTGTTTCTTTTTGCCGCCTTTCCTTGTTTTTCTCTTCTTCTCTTCTCTCTGCCTCTTCCTCCTCCCTTTGTTGCTGTCATTTGGTCTTACCAAAATCTGTCTTCTTATAGCTACCACTTATTTGCAGTCTGCTCCGTGGAACAAAACTGACTTAGCCCATTGTTTTTTCCAGCTGCAAACCTTTAAAAAACTTTTGATAAGTTTTGCATTGTATTCTTCTCCCCTTTTAACCTTTTTAATTGTTCAGTACGACAAATAGAAAAGCACACAAAACAATTTTGTACAGCTTAACATATTTCTATAAAGTGATACTGTATGCCATCACCACCTGTGTCAAGAAATAGGGTCTTGCCAGACCTCTAGAAGCCCCCAAAGCCTTCCTGATCCTAAGTCCCTCACTCTCCTCCTAAAGGGTGATATCTCCTGATTTTATGGTGATCACTTTCTTGCTTTTCCTCATAATTTTACCAGTTTGTTTTGCATTCCTAAAAAAACCCACTATAGTTAATAAACACTACTGTTTATTTTTATCTGTTTTGGAGCTTTATATGCATGAGATCATATAGCATATATTCTTTTGTTGGGTGGCAATTCCTCTATGTTGTTGCATGTACTGCTTCATTTTCTTTACTTCTTTCTTTTTTTTTTTTTTTTTGAGACAGAATCTCACTTTGTCGCTGGAGTGCAGTGGCGCGATCTCGGCTCACTGCAACCTCCGCCTCCGGGGTTCAAGCAATTGTCCTGCCTCAGCCTCCTGAGTAGCTGGGATTACAGGTGTGCACCACCACGCCTGGCTAATTTTTGTATTTTTAGTAGATACAGGGTTTCACCATGTTGGTCAGGCTGGTCTTGAACTCCTGACCTTGTGATCCGCCCGCCTTGGCCTTCCAAAGTGTTGGGATTACAGGCACGAGCCACCACGCCTGGCCCGTTGATGCATTTTCACTGCTGCATCATGCTTTATAGTATGACTGTACCACACGTTGTGTCCGATCTGCCACTGATGGATTGTTTCCAGTTTTGTGCTATTAATGCTGCTACAAACATTTTTAGTATGTCTTTTGGGGCATGTGGGCACACATTTCTCTTGGGTGTATACCTAGGATGCACATGTTTAACTGTGGTAGACGCTGTCAAACAGTTTTCCAAAGGTTTTATATTAATATACACTCCCACCAGCCATGTATGAGCGTTTCTATCACTGCAGCACATCCTTGCCAGCATTTGGTATTTTCTTCTTTTGTCTTTAGTAGTGATGTTGCCCAAACAATCTAGTACCTAATAAAACAGGGTCATTGAGAGTTATGTTAATAGGAGCACATGACCAAAATGAAATGAAAACAAAACTTGCTCTTGCCCTTTGGGAGGCATCAGTATCCACTGTGGGTTGAAGTATTCTCTCTGAGGAGCTCCCTCACACGCGATTGTAAATGATGCGAAAGACTTGTACAGTTTGAATTATGTGCAAAGGGTACATGCAAGTGTGGTGGGATTTTTTTTTTTTGGTGTGTGTGTGTTTAGGATATTCATTTTCTTAATTTGAGAAGCAGTAAACCCTGGGGACAGATTATGCAAGAATTAGAGCTGGAAGGGAGAAGGAACTAGGAACTGAATGATTTATATTTGTTTCACTGAAATGAAAACAAAATGACTGAAGGAAAGGCACAGATTTAGTGGAGGAATCAAAACTCAATGGAAAATTAAAACAAAAAGCAAAGGCTAGCTTATGGTTCAGTTTTATAAGCACGATGGACTTCCTATGTGCCCAATACTGTGCTAACAAGTAGGAATACCAAAATGAGTACAGCTTTTGTGATGCTGGGTCTAACAGAGGAATCTATGACGGAGGCCAACATGCTTTGTAAACCTCTCCAAAGATTTAAGGGATGTTATACTGATTCAACACTTACTACATATTTTTCCTTTATAAACACCTCACCCAAAATTATTCTTAGATTTTATAGCTATTTTTTTTTTGTGAGGTTGGGTGTGGGATAACCAGATCCCGTAAGTGAATTAAAAGAAGATTGCAGAATGTGTGACATTTTGTTCTGATGCAGTTGAGGTTTCTTTAAACAAACCGCATTCCTCTGGGATATCCCATTGCTCTGTCTTCTTTGGCATGCTGTCTTGGGTTGCTCATCCATTGGTGTGAGTTTTTAGCACATCCTAGATACTGGAATTTGCTTGATGCTCTGGCTGTTCTCTAGGCAAGCGCAGTCTTTTTTTTTTTTTTTTTTTGAGATATTATACGATCTCACTCTGTCACCCAGGCTGGATTGGAGTGGTGCGATGTCAGCTCACTGCAGCTTCTGCCTCCCAGGCTCAAGTAATCCTTCCATCCTCCCACCTCAGCCTCCCGAGTAGCTGGGACTACAGGCATGTGCCACCACACCCAGCTAATTTTTTTTTTTTTTTTTTTTTGAGACAGAGTCTTGCTCTGTCGCCCAGGCTGGAATGCAGTGGCACAATCTCGGCTCACTGCAAGCTTCGCCTCCCGGGTTCAGGCCATTCTCCTGCCTCAGCCTCCCGAGTAGCTGGGACTACAGGAGCCCGCCACCATGCCCGGCTAATTTTTTGTATTTTTAGTAGAGATGGGGCTTCACTGTGTTAGCCAGGATGGTCTTGATCTCCTGATCTTGTGATCCGCCCGCCTCAGGCCTCCCAAAGTGCTGGGATTACAGGCGTGAGCTACCACCGGCCCCATACACAGCTAATTTTTGTATTTTTTGTAGTGATGGGGTTTTGCCATGTTGTCCAGGGGGGTCTTGAACTCCTGGGCTCAAGTGATCCACCTGCCTCAGCTTCCCAAAGTGCTGGGATTACAGGCGTGAGCCACTGCGCCCTGCTGCAAGTGTGGTCTTGCTGAACAGATCACAGTCTGGCCAACTTCAGCATCTCCCTTGATTCTCAGTTTCTGCTCTAACAGTGAAACACTCCTGTTAATGACAAAACTACTTAAAATTCTCCTGATTAGGTATTACAGAGTTATGCCAATAGTCAATTTGCTTACTCATACTGATTGTTCATTATGTAAAGTAAAATGACAACTCTTTTGATCAGTCCTATGTTGCATGAAACTGATGTTCTGAAATTAACTGAGTGAATCCTATAATTATTAATGTAATTATTAATTGAGAGTGACTAAAAATCATCATTTCCCATAGCCTTTTAAATGTTCTGCAATCACATCAGGTGCTTCTATAAAGAAGAGAAACGGCCTTCCGTCTCCTTTTTCTTCCCTTAAAGCAACGATGTAGACATCCTCCACTGGCATTCTCAGAGTGCTGGAGTCAGCATTTGAAAGTTGATACCGTATTGGCAAATTTTACTGATATTTATCTATGGCTTAACTTTGATTTGTATTAAGAGTGAAGTTGGAAAATGTGTTTTAGACTAGAACTTCAGGGCCATGTAAAGAAAATGGAGTTAATTTGAGTGATAAGACTATATTTATTTCCATTAAGTTGATATTTAAGTTTTTATTTTATTTGCTTTCTTTTTCTCTCAGCATTATGGGGACTGCATATATCAGACTTCTATGCCATCATCATTAAGGCTGTGCTTTAAGCCTCTGTGTGGGCCAAGGTACTGAATAGTTTCTGTTTGCCTCCCTAGAACCACACTCTTCCTTACCAGCCTGTCTCTTGTTGGAGGCTGGGAGGCTGACCTGTATAGAGTACACCTGTAGGCTCCCTTGCTTTCTGGCTTTTGGCTGCCTTCAGCTTGTGGGGTACACCACACGAAATGGGAAGCAAGAGAGAGGTTGTAGTCCTTATTCTCGTTGTTCTCTCCTGCGAGGTCGTCTTAGCCTAGCTGTTTTCCCCTGATTAAAGGTTATGTCTCTAGCTTGCTCTCTTTGGGTTTGGGTAGGGTTGGAGACTTAAAGCTTCCAGCTGTTACTAACCCTGGGGTACTGCACGATGTCTTGGGGTTTTCCTAAGTGGTGTGCTGGAGCAGGCTGCAATTGGCTGGTTCTACCTCTTAAGATCTGATTATGTGCATCTGTTCCTTATTCTTTGTTCAGGAACTTCACTTTGGAAGCTTGAAAACTGCTTATACCAAGGTGCAAGGTATTTACATCTTAGAAATTGGCCAGTGTTATAAATCGGGACTCTTTTCTTCCCAGAGTTAGCTTGCTAACACACTACTGCCTATACCTCTCCCACACCTTTGTAAATAGTTCCTTTATTAAACATTCCTCAAATTACCCATTGAGTATATCATATTTTGCTGCCAAGACCCTGGCTGAGAGAGCCAATTACTTGTTCTTTGGATAAAGTGGTCTCTCTCTCTCTCTCTCTCTCTCTTTCTTTCTTTCTTTTGACCGAGTCTTGCTCTGTCGCCAGGCTGGAGTGCAGTGGCGTGATCTCGGCTTGCGATTTCCCTGGCGTAGCCTCCTGAGCAGCTGGGACTACAGGCACCCGCCACCACGCCCAGCTAATTTTTCATATTTTAGTAGAGACGGGGTTTCACTGTGTTGGCCAGGATGGTCTCAATCTCCTGATCTTGTGATCTGCCCGCCTCGGCCTCCCAAAGTGCTGGGATTATAGGCATGAGCCAAAAGTGGTTTCTTAACATTTTGTGCAGACCATTCAGTCATGGGGGTGAATTTGGTGAGGGGATGTGCACTTAGGTACTCCTTTCAACACACAAAAACACCTGTGTTCTGTCTGAAGCAGGCAGTATGTGCCTGCCCTTGCTTTTCAGTTCAGTGAGTTGGTTACCTACAAGCTCGATAAAATACTTTCATGTTCCATTTCCATCTTTTTTCATCATTCAAGAATGAGGAAATAAGTGTGTATACTGCATTTGCTATTTTGAAATGATAGCTGATACTTTTTAAATGAAAAAGAGCTCCTAAATTCTAGTCACTCTCCTGTCAGATGAAATTCTCCTTTATGCTTTCCCACCTGGCTGGAACACTCCGGGACAGTGCTCCAGCCTGACTTCATTGAGTGGCCACTTTCCTCATCTTCTCTTCATTTAAAATGTCTCCTCCCCTCCAGCTTCCCAATCCCTACCTCTCACGTGTCCCTAGTAACACCATATTTCCGGGTTTCCTGGTTTTCTTCTTCTCTTTTTGTATCTCCCTCTGGCCTTTGGTCTCATTCTCTCCCCTCAGTCTCTCATGTCCTCTCCTCTCCTGGTCTTTCACTCCCGCGGCTCACTCTCTCGGTCTTGCTATTATTGGTCTCTTGCTCTCGGCTCATGCTTTTGTACTCTGTGGGCCTGGCCTTTGCCCCATGCCCTATGTCCCTTCATTCCCTCGCTCTCTCCTCTCCTTTCTCCATCTGTCTGTCTTCCTGCCTGTCTCTGTCACTGTCTACCTTTAGTCTGTGTCACCGTCTGTCACCGTCTTCCATCTGTCTTCATCACTGTCTCTGTTTTTGCTGTCTCTGCCACTGTCCATGTCTCTTTGCTGTCTGTCTCTGCTGTCTCTGCCTCCACCTATCCATATCTGCCCATCTGCCTGTCTTTCTGTCCAGTTCTCCCTTCAAATGGCCTCATAGATGCTCCCCTGTGTATCTGAGCTCCCTGTTTCTCTCTCAAGACCAGTTTTCTCCATTTACTCACCTTAGAAACAAGGTGGTCAAAGATACCTGCTCAACTCTACAGATCTCTCAGCTTTAGTGTCTGAGTTTTGTTCTGGGGAGAGAATCTTATTGGCCTAGCCCTGACTATTGGTTGTTTGGCCAGCGGTCCACTCCAGGCCTAGTTTTCTGTGACTGGGGCCTGGGTGGAGGGGGTAGGACATGGAGTTTTGTGATATGTAGAATGGGGCAGATAAAGCCATATAGGGAAACTGGGCATAGCTTAAAAATGGACAAGTGTGTCCCCTACACTCCTGCCATGCCTGGGACAGAGTAGATACTCAAATATTTGTTGTATTAAACAAAGCTGTTCTGAGATTCCTCCCATTCACTCTGGTGCTATACCCTGTCCAAGTCTTTTTTTTTTTAATGTTTCTTTTTTTTCTTTATTTTCTTCTAAAAAAAAAAAGGATACATATGCAGAACGTGCAGGTTTGTTACATACATATACATGTGTCATGGTGGTTTGCTGCACCTATCGACCCATTCTGTAAGCTCTCTCCCTTCTACCCCCACCCCCAACAGGACCTGGTGTGTGTTGTTCCCCTCTCTGTGTCCATGTGTTCTCATTGTTCAACTCCCACTTATGAGTGAGAACATGCAGTGTTTGGTCTTCTGTCCCCAGGTTAGTTTTCTGAGGATGATGGCTTCCAGCTTCATCCATGTCCCTGCAAAGGACATGATCTCATTCCTTTTTATGGCTGGATAGTATTCCATGGTGTATATGTACCACATTTTCTTTATCCAGTCTATCATTGATGGGCATTTGGGTTGGTTCCACATCTTTGCTATTGTAAATAGTGCTGCAACAAACATGCATGTGCATGTGTCTTTATAGTAGAATGACTTATATTCCTTTGGGCATATACCCAGTAATGGAATTGCTGAGTCAAATAGTATTTCTGGTTCTAGATCCTTGAGGAATCGCCACACTGTCTTCCACAATGGTTGAACTAGTTTACATTCCCAACAACAGTGTAAAAGCATTCCTATTTCTCCACAGCCTGGCCAGCATCTATTTTTTCTTGACTATTTAGTAACCACCATTCTGACTGGTGTGAGATGGTATCTCATTGTGGTTTTGATTTGCATTTCTCTGATGATCGGTGATGTTGAGTTTTTTTCATTTGTTTGTTGGCTACATAAATGTCTTATTTTGAGAAGTGTCTGTTCATATCCTTTGTCCACTTTTTGATGGTTTTTTTTTTTTGAGACGGAGTCTCACTGTCGCCCAGGCTGGAGTGCAGTGGCATGATCTTGGCTCACTGCAAGCCCTGCCTCCCAGGTTCACGCCATTCTCCTGCCTCTGCCTCCTGAGTAGCTGGGACTACAAGTGCCCGCCACCGTGTCCAGCTAATTTTTTTGTATTTTTTTAGTAGAGACGGGGTTTCACCGTGTTAGCCAGGATGGTCTCGATCTCCTGACCTCGTGATCCACCCGCCTGGGTCTCCCAAAGTGCTGGGATTACAGGCGTGAGCCACCACGCCTGGCTGGGGTTGTTTGTTTTTCTCTTGTAAATATGTTTAATTTCCTTGTAAATTCTGGATATTAGACCTTTGTCAAATGACTAGATTGCAAAAATTTTCTCCCATTCTGTAGGCTATCTATTCACTCTGATGATAGTTTCTTTTGCTGTGCAGAAGCTCTTTAGTTTAATCAGATCCCATTTGTCAATTTTGGCTTTTGTTGCAATTGCTTTTGGCGTTTTTGTCATGAAGTCTTTGCCCATGCCCATGTCCTGAATGGTATTGCCTAGGTTTTCTTCTAGGGTTTTTATGGTTTTGGGTTTTACATTTAAGTCTTGAGTTACATCTTGAGTTAATTTTTGTATAAGGTGTAAGGAAGGGGTCTGGTTTCAGTTTTCTGCATATGGCTAGCCAGTTTTCCCAGCACCATTTACTGAATAGGAGATCCTTTCCTCATTGCTTGTTTTTTTCGGGTTTGTTGAAGAGCAGATGGTTGTAGATGTGTGGTTTTATTTCTGAGGTCTCTGTTCTGCTCCGTTGGTCTATATGTCTGTTTTGGTACCAGTACCATGCTGTTTTGGTTATTATAGCCTCGTAGTGTAGTTTGAAGTCAGGTAGTGTGATGCCTCCAGTTTTGTTCTTTTTGCTTAGGATTGTCTTGGCTATATAGGGTCTTCTTTGATTCTACATGAAATTTAAAATAGTGTTTTCTAATTCTGTGAATAATGTCAATGGTAGTTTGATGAGAATAGCATTGAATCTATAAATTACTTTGGGCAGTATGGCCATTTTCATGATATTGATTCTTGTTATCCATGAGGATGGAATTTTTTTCCATTTGTTTGTGTCCTCTCTTATTTCCCTGAGCAGTGGTTTGTTCTCCTTGAAGAGGTCCTTCACATCCCTTGTTAGCTGTATTCCTAGGTATTTTATTCAGTTTGCAGTGATTGTGAATGGGAGTTCGTTCATGATTTGGCTTTCTGCTTGCCTATTGTTGGTGTAAAGGAATGCTTGTGATTTTTGCACATTGATTTTGTATCCTGAGACTTTGCTTAAGTTGCTAATCAATTCAAGAAGTTTTTGGGCTGAGACGATGGTGTTTTCTAAACATAAAATCATGTCGTCTGCAAACAGAGACAACTTGACTTCCTTAAAATAACACAGTAGACAAATGTAAAGCCAACTTACCAAAAAACCCCTCTTTTTCTTGTACTCATTAATATTTTTATATTGCTTATTTTGAGTCACTTTTTTTGAGTTCTGAGAATGATTTTTTTGTGTGTTATTCAATTATGGTCTAAGACTTTTTGTTCAAATTGTCTATAATATATATAGATGTGCATTAAGAAGTTATTAAGACTGTAAAAATGAGAATAAAATCTATTGAATCAGGCCAGGCATGGTGGCTAACATCTGTAATCCCAGCATTTTGGGAGGCTGAGGCAGGTGGATCAGCTGAGGTCAGGAGTTTGAGACCAGCCTGGCCAACATGGTGAAATCCCGTCTCTACTAAAAATACAAAAATTAGTTGGGCATGGTGGCATACACCTGTAATTCCAGCTAGTCAGGAGGCTGAAGCAGGAGAATTGCTTGAATCCAGGAGACAGAGGTTGCAGTGAGCCGAGATTGCACCATTGCACTCCATGCTGGGGGACAAGAGCAAAACCCTGTCTCAAAAAAAAAAAAAAAAAAAAATATATATATATATATAATCAATCAATTCAATGGATTGATTAATCTATTGAAACACTTTTAAACAATTGATTACACAAATATTTCTTAGCAGTAATTCAAGATATCACTGATCTCTTATTTCTTAAGTAAAATATCATTCAGTAATAAAAGTCTCTATATTTCAACACATTTTCATTCTCTTCCATACTTCTTGTGAAACTGGTTCATCTGTTTTTATTGTTTTAAAATTAATTTGATGCTGAATGAAGATGGAGGTCATGCTTTTGAAATCATGTACTTAGGGGTAACTACCCGGTAAATGAGGTATTTGAGTTTGCTTTTGAAATTGAAATCTCTTTCTCCATTGTAATTTACTGACTTAATAAAAAATGTATTTCTGTAGGATATTAAAATCAGACAAAGCAAATAACTATTGAATCTCTTGAGAGTTCAGTTTGTTTTCTGCAAAGATTAGGCCTTTGGCAATTTAGAAGAGTCATTTTCATGAGACTTTATTGTTGAAAATCACAATAGAGCCACAAGATGACTTTTGCTGATGTTAAGATTTTAGATGTTTTATTTGGGTATATCATACTGATTTAATTTCTTGTTTCTCATTCCATCCTCTCCATTCTCCTAAATAACCTTGATCTGTCTTTTTTTTTTTGAAGTAATTTCTGGTATGGATTTTATTTAGGTTCAGGTAAATCAAACTATTGTTTTCTGGTCTTTGTCTAGTGAAAATACATAGCACTTATTCTCATCATTTATCTCAATCATTATCTTTCAATTCTTTAATTATTCTAAAAGAAGGAAAGTATACTTTCACTCAAACTTGCTTTTTTAAAAACTTTTTTGAGATGGAGTGTCCCTCTGTCACCCAGGCTGGAGTGTGGTGGCACGATCTCGGCTCACTGCAAGCTCTGCCTCCTGGGTTCACACCATTCTCCTGCCTCAGCCTCCTGAGTAGCTGGGACTACAGATGCCCGCCACCATGCCCGGCTAATTTTTTGTATTTTTAGTAGAGATGGGGTTTCACCATGTTAGCCAGAATGGTCTCGATCACCTGACCTCATGATCTGCCTGCCTCGGCCTCCCAAAGTGCTGGGATTACAGGCATGAGCCACCGCGCCCGGCCTCAAACTTGCTTTTTGTAAGAGTACTGATATCCTTAGAAATCTATAATTCTAATTCCAAAATGTCAGGAAGACATGTGCTCTTCTAAGTAAAATATCTCAAGTTATTAGACGTGTATTGTGAAATACTTACTGTAGCCCTCCAAATAACCAGTGTTGGCAGGGAACAGTACACTTGTGTGAACTGCGAGCTGAATGTAGCTTTTATCTGCGTAATTGCCAAACTGAGTCACTTTTCTAAGTCATTGCTTCAGTTAGTTTTTCGTTTGTTATTTGTCGTAATTTTGATGAAAAGCAATTTTTAATAATTTCTCTTGAGAATATCTCTGTGTTATGCTTTATGGGCAAATGGCAGACTTGGAATGATTTTGACACTTCTGACTACTGCAGTGTAGTTTGGCTCATGCCTCATCAGTTGGAGAAACTTTACACAGTAGGGGGAGGAAGGGAGTCTTTTAAATTTTTAGAGAATGTTTGTTTTATGCTATGAACCAGAGGAAAACTATGTGGGCTGAGGAAGGCTGAATTTAGGAAACCTTACACTTAATTGCACACACTCTTGCAGCTATAGACCCTTAGGGGGTAAAAAAGCATCAGAAGGCGGCAGTAGAATCTGGCTAATTTGCATCAAAGACTTGGGACGCAGGGGAACTTTCAGATGAGAACCAATGAATAAATCATGGCAAGGGCAGCCAGGTTGAACCTACACATTTTACTGAACAATGTAGGAAGGACTTGATAAGTTCAGAAAATACAAATTTGGAGGCAGGTTTGATGCTTCAGAATGGGTTATTGGCTGATTGGAAGTTACATATTCTGCTTGTAAAAGATACATATATACACATACGTGTGTGTGTATGTGTGTGCATCAATAGCATATTTGTTTTCAAAGACACATTTAGGCATTTTCCCCATATATAAATGGACCCACCAATATGTGATTTATTTCTATTGTTGACTCATTTGACAACATGGCACATTTTAATATTAATACTGCACAGCACATCATATCCCAAATCCAAACAATTCCATTGAGCAAAAGCCTGATACAACATGGTTCACCTGGAATTAGGGTATTACATTTAGAGGGTGTTTCTGCTGTTTTTGAAATGACCCAGGCTGCACAGAGTCCAGCATTTAGAGAAGTGATATTTCATGATCATGACCGGTTTGATTACTCCATATAGATGCATGGCTTGCAGGTTGTGGGGCATCATCTGATTTGTTCTTTGTTATACATCTGATTACTTAGACAGTCATATTTTATTGCTGCCAGAAGCATGGAGATTTAGTTGACCCTGTCCCCCACCAGATCCACAGAGCTGAAGTGACTTACCTACAGCTCATTAGGGACAACACTGTGACTAGAATTCAACTTGTTATCATCCCCTTTCTTCTCACAAATGGTGCTCTGGGAAGCCTAGGGATTGCTGGGGAAGGGGAAGAGTAGATTAATAGAGTATCTTTTACCCCTCATTCTTCTATTGGTTTTCATTGTTGACTAGATTCCTCAGTTCTTCTCCATGTAATCTCAGGACCTCTTTCTCTCTAGGCTGGCTCTGGTTGCACAGTCTCCTTATGGCCTCTCCTGTAGCATGGCCGGACTTCTCACATGGAAGTTCAGGGCTCCCAAGAACACAGGAGCAGAAGTCACCAGATCTTAAGGCTTACACCTGCAATGGGCACAGCACCAAGTCTACTGCATTCTGTTGGTTGAAGCAAATCATAGGCCACCCAGATGCAAGGGGGAGAGAGCTACACAAGGTGTGAATGCAAGGAGGCAGGGCTTATTGGGGGCTACCAATATAATCTTAACTGGTTATAATGAGGCTTTGACTGTATTACCTAACATAGAGTAGGAGACCTGAGGTGTGTAAGTGTCTGGTCTTCTCCACATACACACAAAAGAAAGACAGTGAAAAGAGCTTACACAGCATCAGCAGTGTTCTAAAAGTGGCCATATTGCCTCTTCCTCTGAAGGTATTCATAAAGGGTCTCACCAGTGTGATTCAGCAGTGCTAGGAATCAAGAAAGTGGGTGACCTCTCAATACCCTTGGAATCTTGGAGGTTTGATTCTTATTAATGTGCTGGAGCCCATTTTACTCTCATTCCCTTTAGATTTTTACTCAGTGGAAGACTGAAGGAGCCAAATGAGGGTCAAAATACGGAATCAGCTCCATTACTATTATATTGGATTAGAGAAGATAGTGGTGCCATTTGTTTCCCTTCTCAAGCTTATACCCTGGCTTCTAGACCATGAGTTACTGACCTACTCCTAGGCTAAGAAGCTGAAGTTGAGCACAGGTCTGGCAGGGCCTGTCACAAGTATTACAGGTTCTGAGTACCACAAGGAGACAAGTTGCTCAAACCCTCTCTTTCCCCACCAGGCTGGGGCATAGGCAAGTATGACAGACCAAGACAAACAGAGTGATTCCTCTTGCTCTTGATGTAGCTACCAACAGTTTGGTCAGTCTGATTATGAAGGTAAAAGTGATGGGGATGAAAAGGGGGACAAAACAATTCACCCCAATACTTCTTCTATCTAGGGGTGGGTGGACACTCCTTTCTCTCAGTGGAAACCCCAGGTGTGGAAAGGTAAGTATTGCCTGCATAAAAACTCTTTATCAAAATAGAGCTTTGAAATGGTGCTCACTCCTACCAAACTCAGAGTACTACTAGGACTGTGAGGGCATTGAAAATTTGCAAGCTGTGGCTCTGCTGATTCCATTAAAGACTACTGCAGAAGTTATATTGTTAAGAGCCTTGGCTTTGGTGTTTGTGGTAGTTAATTTTATCAGTGGGCCATGGCGTGCCCAGATATTTAGTCTAACATTATTCTCAGTGTTTCTGAGAGGGTGTTTTTGAATGAGTTTAGCATTCCATATAAATTTTAGGATATTTTTTCTATTTATGTGAAAAATGTCATTGATTCATTTGTTTTTATAGAGACAGGGTCTTGCTCTGTTGCCCAGGCTGGATTGCAGTGGCATGCTCATAGCTCACTGCAGCCTTGACCTCTTTTGCTCAAGTGATCCTCCCACCTCAGCCTCCCGAGTATCTGGGACTATGGGCACATGCCATTGTGCCCGGCTAATTTTTAAAAAGTTTTTATTGGAGACAAGCTAACTTTGGTGCCCAGGCTGGTCTCAAACTCCTGAGCTCAAGCAATTCTCCCACCTTGGCCTCTTAAAGTGTTGGGATTACACATGTGAGCCACCATGCCTGGCTGAAATGTCCTTGGAATTCTGATAAGGATTGCATTTAATCTGTAGATCACTTTGGGTAGTGTATTAGTCAGGGTTCTCTAGAAGGACAGGACTAATAGGATGTGTATGTGTGTGTGTGTGTGTGTATATATATATATATATAGGGGAGTTTATTAAGTATTAACTTACACAATCACAAGGACCCACAATAGGCTGTCTGCAAGCTGAGGAGCAAGGAGAGCCAGTCCGAGTCCCAAAACTGAAGAACTTGGAGACCGATGTTTGAGGGCAGGAAGCATCCAGCACAGGAGAAAGATGTAGTCTGGAAGGCTAGAGCAGTCTTGCCTTTTTACGTTTTTCTGCCTGCTTTATATTTGCTGGAAGCTGATTAGATGGTGCCCACCAGATTAAGGGTGGGTCTGCCTTCCCCAGCCCACTGACTCAAATGTTAATCTCCTTTGGCAACACCCTCACAGACACACCAAGGATTAATACTTTGCATCCTTAAATCCAATCAATTTGACACTCAGTATTAACCATCACAGGTAGTCTGAACATGTTAACAATATTAATTCTTGCTAGGTGCGGTGACTCATGCCTGTAATCCCAGCACTTTGGGAGGCCAAGGCCGGTGGATCACTTGATGTTAGGAGTTCGAGAACTGCCTCAGCAACATGATGAATCCCCATCTCTACTAAAAATACAAAAATTAGCTGGTCATGGTGGTGTGTGTCTATAGTCCTAGCTACTCAGGAGGCTGAGGCAGGAGAATTGCTTGAATCCGGGAGGCGGAGGTTGAAACCGGGATGCAGAGGTTGCAGTGAGCCGAGATTGCACCACTGCACTCCAGCCTGGGCAACAGAGCGAGACCCTGTCTCAAAAAAAACAAAAAACAAAAAACAAACAAACAAAAAACCAACTCCCACACCCCCCAAAAAAGAATTATTAATTCTTCCAGTACATGAACATGGGATATATTTCCATTTATTTATGTAGGAGATTATATATTATTTGATATTTTGTCCAAGCAGTGGGTTACTTTGCTAATTACATTTTGCTTAGCTTAAAATTAGGTTTCTGTTTACTGAGTGCAAAAAATAGTAAATAATCCCAGAGTCATTTATGTTTGGATGTAGAACGCCCATCTGTGTGCATTTGGCTAGAAACTCTGTGTCGCTTCACTTTAGCTCTCTTATTTGGCATTCTCAACCATGGGGAATATGGCCAACCACCTGGGGGAATTAAGAAGCCTTGGCTAAGCAAAGTTGCTGTCATAGTGTCCTCGTACTGGAATTTATGTACTTTATTCAGGAGATTCCCATTTTCTCAGCCTGTTTATTCTTATGGCAGATGTACTTCTAGAGGCACGCTGGCAAATTTACTCAGACATACATAGGCTTATTTCTTTATTTTATTTAACAGATCTAATCTTCCCCTTTGCCATTCCCTCCCATCTTACTGAATAGCAAAGGGAATGTGGTTGAGGGGACTATAAAGTGGTATCTCAAGCTCTTCCAGTTTAAATAGTCTTTTGGGTAACTCAGTCTCTTCTGGGTGGGTTCAGATTGCACTTCTACCCACCTCATTGCTTCTAAGATGGTGTGTGGGGTGGAAACAAGTGGCCCTTGCATAGTCTCTGGAGCCTCAGAGCCCTGGATGGAGAGCCCTATTTTTCCCCTCTTGTTCCTTAGGTCTCTGGCAATGGTCCCTGCTCTGCTGGTCACTGGGTGCTCAGCTGATATGTGGGGCTCCAGTCCACAGCTGGTGAACTTATGTTCCATTCTCTTGGATTGAATGAAACTTGGTACCTCTGCCCCAATCCAACACACATATTCTCTCTTTCTCTCTCTCTCTCTCTCTGTGTGTGTGTGTGTGTGTGTGTGTGTGTGAGAGAGAGAGAGAGAGAGAGACAGAGAGAGAGAGAGAGAGAGACTTGATCTAATGTAGGCTATTACTGGCCTCCAGCTCATGTCTGATATTTGCCTGACTCACTGTCCTCCCCTAAACACCCCCACCCACCCCAGTTGATCCTAGGATTGGGTAGGTTGACATATAGCCCTTGGCTATAAGGTCAGCTCACTCCACTGTGATAACCATCTGCTTATTCAACTTCAGCAGCCACGGGCAGTTGGGGACTTCTGGATTCTTTCCAGACTCCATGGGAACTGAGGGAGGCTCAGGAGTGCTAACATGGCCAAGTTTCCTGTGCAGCTGCTTTGGGTCACCCAGTGTGGTGTTCTTCCTCACCCCTGAGTGTCAAATGGGGAGCCAGGCACAAAGTTTACCCTCTTCTCCCCTGTTCCTTCTCCTCTTCCATTGTATGGGAGCAGGACTGTTATAGAAATTGGCCAGCACACTAAGTTTTAAGAAGTAAAAGATGGTAGTCTTCAAGGAAGAGACCAAACATTGAAAAGATAGACAGGAGAACCCAAGCATTTAGAAGTGGGACAATGACTTCTACTCACATCAAAATTTCCAGAGGGCATCATTGTATATCAGAAGGCAGAATAACAATGTATGACTACAATAACGGTATTCATAGAAATGGTCTGATTTTAGCACCCAATGGCATAAGCAGACCATGTAATATAATGATTAAAAGCATAAATTTTGAAGTCACATAGACCTAGGTTCAAATCCCAACTTTACCCTGGTATAAATGGTTATTGTGCATCCTCAGAGACTCAGGTTCCTCATGAGTAAAATGATGAAATCCCTGAGACTTCCTTCAGTAAAGTAATAATTCTTCACAAAGATTCATGTAAAGGTTGAAAAAAACCATGATATATGGTAAAGTACTTAAAACAGTACCTGGTAAAGAGTAATTATCAATAAATTGTACCCATTATTATTAATATCTAAAATCTCACTTATGTGGAATCCCTTAATTCCTGATGATATATGTGGTGTTATGGTATTTATATGGGTAGCCCCTAACTTATAAACAGATTGTGTTCTGGAAGGTAATTTACAGGTCGATTATTTGTGGTTTAAAATAGAAGAGAACGTGCGTGCCAGGAATGGGGAAGGGATGGGGGAAGAATTTCTATACTGTTGGAGGCAAACGGCTTTGTGGCTGGGACTAGAAATCTTTCTTCCATTCTCTCTAACTCCTTGGGTAAAGAGGGAATTCCTAGACCTTCTATCATGGAGTGACAAGGGAATCTTGCTCCCTAGAGCTATAATTGCTTGCTTGGGTTAGTAGTGAGAGGAAACTATTTTGGAACTTTAAATTCTATGGTGAGTATCTTCTGAGTGGGTGATAGGCTGATGATTCTATTCCTACTGCACTTCCTATTTTTCTGTTTCCCTTACTAAAGTCAGAGAAGATGCTAGTGGGCTTGTTTTTTTGTTTTTTTTTTTAAATTTATTTAATAAAAAGTAAACTTTAATGTCGAAAATGCAAACTTGGGGAGGGCAGAAAGATCACACACAAGGCTGTCACTTCATACTTGGAGAGTTGCACTGCGGCGGGGCAGAGGAGCTCCTTGCTTCCCAGAGGGTGGGGCGGCCAAGCAGAGGCACTCCTCGCTTCCCAGACGGTGGGGCGGCCAAGCAGAGGCACTCCTCGCTTCCCAGACCCGGGCCCCGGGGGGAGGGGTGGAGGGGTGAAGGGGGGTGGGCGGTGGGGGATGGGGCAGAGGAGCTCCTCACTTCCCAGACAGTGCAGCGGCCAGGTTAGGGGCTCCTCACTTCCCAGACGGGGCGGAGGCAGGCCAGAGATGCTCCTCACTTCCCCGACGGTGCAGTGGCGGGGCAGAGGTGCTCCAACTTCCCAGACGGTGAGGTGGCTGGACAGAGGCGCTCCTCACTTCCCAGACAGTACAGCGGCCAGGCAGAGGGGCACCTCACTTCCTAGACGGTGCAGTAGCCAGGCAGAGGCGCTCCTCACTTCCCAGATGGTGGGCAGCCAAGCAGAGGTGCTCCTCACTTCCCAGACAGTGCAGCGGCCAGGCAGAGGGGCACCTCACTTCCTAGACGGTGTAGTAGCCAGGCAGAGGCGCTCCTCACTTCCCAGACCGGGGTTGGGTGGGGTGGGGGAGGGCGGGCAGAGGCGCTCTTCACTTCCCAGACAGTGCAGCGGCCAGGTTAGGGGCTCCTCACTTCCCAGACGGGGCGGGGGCCGGGAAGAGGCGCTCTAACTTCCCAGACAGTGAGGTGGCTGGGCAGAGGCGCTCCTCACTTCCCAGACGGGGCGGGGGGCCGGGCAGAGGTGCTCCTCACTTACCAGTGGTTCGGCGGCCAGGGAGAGGCCGTTCTCACTTCCCAGACGGTGGGCGGCCGGGCAGAGGGGCTCCTCACTTCCCAGACGGTGGCAAAGGGTGGGGGCCGGGCAGAAGCGCTCCTGACTTCCCAGACCATGCGGTGGCCGGGCAGAGGCGCTCCTCACTTCCCAGACGGTGGGGGGGCCGGGCAGAGGCGCTCCTGACTTCCCAGACGGTGGGACCGCTGGGCAGAGGCGGTGGGTTTGGTTTTTCTTAGCTGGGGCTGTAATATGCACACCAGGGACTGAGGGTATGCTTATGAAAGGATAAACCACTTTAAAAGGTTATCAGAACATTTTTGTGAGCACTTGCCGTGATATCTGGAGCTTGAAATCTATCTTGCTCTCATTTTTCAGTAAGTAAAAAATTTAATCAATAAATTAATCTTTTATGATTAAATTAATTAAAATTAAGTACATAGTTATTTTTATCAAAGTCAGTAAGTTCATGTTTACAAAAATCAAGCAGAAGAGCTTGTAATGTAATGTAAATAACCATTCTATGCCTTGTCCCTCCTCCCATCCTACTCACCAGAGGCCGTGTCTTCTAATTTTAGCTTTCTTCTTATAGTTTCTGCCATGTCTCTAAATAACATGCATTAGAGCTATTTATAGATTTATCCATTCTGGATATTATCTGTTGACTTCTGTTAATTAGTTGAGGTTTTAGCTCACTTAATCTTACTCCCTACCCCTCCTCCTAATATAATTATATTACTCTCTTATTTATCTTTGCAACTTTAAGTAAAATATTTATACCATTTTTTAATCAGCTGTACACACTATCTCTTATTTGCTTCATCATTGTTCTCTTTTCTCTCCCTAAACTTTTATCACCTGTATTTTTAGCATCAGAATCAATGAGATTACATTCAGATACTTATGATAATTAAATATTCCATCCTTTATTATGTATTGGTTTTAAAATTCAAAATTAATAAGGTGCTTACCTTATTCCTACAATGATGTGACCGTGAGATTTTGGTTTTTGTTTTCCTTTGATGTTTCTAATTCCCTTTCCTGCCATACCTTTATTGATAATGTTGTTCTAAATGATCAAGAATATAATCAAATCCTAACCTCCTTTACCCCCAGATAATTCTCTTTTGGAACTTCTAGTCTCTGAATTGTTTAGTATTGAATACTGTCTACTAGCTCTCTTCCTTGCTTTCTACAGTTGGAGCTATTTTTTCCTGGTTTCCATGTTGTCCTCCTTTTTGCTTTATTCCCTCATTTTGCTGGTACACATCCTCAAGTAACTGCCAAAGAAAGAATATGTGGTAAATAATTTCCCGTAATCTTTGCATATATGAAAATATCTTCATTATACACTCACATTTTATTGTTTTAATTTTAAAGAGAATGTCCTCTGGCCTTTTCTCATGTTGTTCTTTTTGCTGTTCCTCTTAGGGTGCATGTTTTTCCTGTTGGACTGATCCTCATGTCTTTTTTTTTTTCTTCTCTGTTTCTTGTCTCTTTCTCTTTCTGTACTACTTTCTGTAAGACTTTATCTTCTAAAATTCATGTTGAATATTTAATTGCTATTCATTTTAATTTATAAGAGTTCTTGTTCCCTTATTTTTTTTTTCCTCATAGCATTCTGTTTTTGTTTTGTGGATGTAATACTTCTTGAATCTCTCTAAGGATACCAATTAGATTTTTTTTTTTAAAGTTCTTCTCTGTTTCCTGTAATATTGCTGCTTCTTCCCCAGTTTTTTTTTTGGTTCATTCTTTTTAACTTAATTTTCATTTTTGTGGATTTTTACATTTTTAATTTGTTTACTTTTATTTTACTGGGGTCTGGTATACAAGAGAAAATAAACATATGTGGTCAACTCATTATCTATAACTGGCTATTCTTCCCTCTTTCCGCATAGATAATCTCAGTGGAGCATTAGCCATGATAAAGCACACTCAGTTTTTCCTCCTGCTCTAGGTGTTTTGAGGGAAATTAACTACTATTTCAGGATTTAACAAGAGATGGTCAAACCAACTAGGCTTCATATACACTTGGGAGTAATTTAGTAAATACTGTACTACTTTTAAGTCTAAGCTATTCAGTTCAGGAAATGTGAGTTTATTCAGGGAGAGAAGACCAATATGAAGGATTATTCTGCCCCTACGATAAAATCAAAGCTCTCTGACTTTATTCATTCCAGATCCTTCCCAGTCTAGTCTTCAGTTACTCATCCTGCCACTCTTCCTGGCTGCCCTTTGTCTACCCTAGCCTGCACTGTGTTCCATGCTGCCATGCCTTTGCCCATGCTGGATCCTCTGCCTGGAATGTTCCCTTCCTCTCACACCCTCTTGAGTTCATGAAGACAGTGACCATATTTTAATTTCTATATCTATTGTTTTTGTATTATCTGTGCCAATTACCTTTTAGGCATTCAAAAAGTTTAAATAAATCTTACTCATCCTTTTAGACTAGAGCAAGTTCAAATATTATCCCCTCTGAGACGCAGCCCATTACCTCTCTCAGAGTTCATTGTTTTCTTACCTGTTTCTTTAGTTAGTTGTGGACATATCTATTTGTCTTGCTAAGTTCCTTGAGTGCAGGGACCATTTCTTATCAATCTGGAGACCCCCAGGGTCTTGCATTGTGCTTGGCACCTGTTGGCACTCAAGAACAATTTATGTATATATGGGAGAGATGGACGGAAGGACTGGTTGTAGATTTTCATTAAAAGCATATTTATAAAAATAGTAGCTTTATAGATTCACATCATAAATGTTGTATTTTCTGTTCCTTTAAAATAGATCAAAGCATTCTCAAGAATAGATTGCCGTATTTAGTAATTCCTCCTCCCTTGCCCTCCTTTGTAAGGTCTTGGCTCACCACAACCCTTATCTCCTCTCAGGCCCTGTCTTCTTCCAAGTCTTTTGTCTTCAGTGGTGTCTGCATGAAGTGGAATCATTTTCCCAAGCCTGCCAAATCAAGAATAAACTCATCTAAGAAGGGTGGAGAAGCCTATCTGAAGGGATGGTTACCCATATTGTGAAAAAACTGTAAATGCTTTCAATTAAATGATGATATAATATATCACTATTATTTCACTCTAGGTAGTATGTGTATACACACACACACACACACAGACACACACAATACCCTCTCCAGTTTACAACTAAAGAAGGCTGTTTGTATTGTTTCTTTTTTTGGAGGGTGGGGGAAGTGGGTGGGTCTTCTGTGGAAAGGAAGGGCCAAACTAAAATAATGATTACATTTAAGTTCTGGATGTTATTTGCTTAATTGAAATGCTTGAAAAGAAAGGAAGGACAGTTGATATCCTGAGCATAAAAAGTATTGACGACTGATTTTCAAAAATGTGGGAAGTAGTGAGAATACACTAAGCTGGCCAAACACAACTAGCCTACCTAAACCCTGCATTATGAGTGTGTGGTAGGCTGCTGCTCTGTGACAGAGCCCCAAAATGCAGCTCTGTGGCTGCGTTTCAAAATCAGCAAGAATTTCAAAATTAGCAAGAAGGTCCTGTTGTGTGAGCATCTTGATCAGCCTCTACAAAGCTCTAGTATTAAGAGAGTCTAGTTACTATTCCTCACCAAGGGGAGGGTTCCATGGTGCTGTGTGTGTCCATGAGGAAGTGTTCAGCCTCCTTTCTGTGCCTTCCTGAGATGCCCTCCTGGGTTGGGCAAATCCTAGTTAGGGTCAAGAAGGCAAATTTTTAGCTTCTGGCCAAAAGACTGAAAAGGCTAAGATGCTGGACAGAGCTCAGAATAAATTACTTTTGGGCTCTCTCTTGCTCTGTATTATTGGTATACCTTCACTGGGATGAAAAATTAGGACTTAAATATGTCTCATGGGAATCCACTGAATTTCTGCAGGATTTGTTGGTTGGTTGGTTAAGTATGCTTTCTTTCCTAACTTCTTTTTGGAGTACAGTGACCTAAGTTAGCACTTGCATTCAAGATATTCACTTCTAAAACAATGTTGTTTTATATTCCTTACAGGGCGACATTTCTGTTCAAGAGTCTATGTTTTGGAGGGAATCAGAAATATCTGGATTGCTTGACATTATTTATGTCCTCATTGAATCTCAACTAATGTGTTGCCTCATGTGCCCTTTTTTCCCTTTTTTTTTTTTTTAACAGATACTAATTTTGTGTTGGGGAATGCTCAGATAGTGGACTGGCCTATTGTGTACAGCAATGATGGATTTTGCAAGCTGTCTGGCTATCACAGGGCAGAAGTGATGCAAAAAAGCAGCACCTGCAGGTATTTATGTTTGGAGTTGTTCTGGTGAACAATCTATTATGGTATCTTTTGGAAAAAGAAAATGGTTTACTGCATTCGGGAATTGCCTTTACCTCATTTAGTGTGTATTCACAGGAAAATTTATTGCCATATCATCTCTAGTTCATGTACTGTACAGGGAAAATCAAAGCAGATGTAAAACATAGTTCCCACAACTGACAAACTTGCAGTCACTAAGATGGGAGAAAACCCAGAAGAACTCAGGAAAACCATTCTGTCTATAAAATGTGAACTCAAAAGTTATGGCATTTTAGATTAAATTAAATGTGAAAGTTAGAGGCTCAAATACAGTGAAATGAAATTTTAGATGATTAAAACAATTTTTGAAAATTTATGAGCATTTTAGAAGGGTAACTACAATGTTGGAGACAAGGGCCTTGTTCATAGAGCTTTTCCGCAGTCAAAATTCTTTTTTGTTTTGAGATGGCGTCTTGCTTTGTCACCCAGACTGGAGTACAGTGACATGATCTTGGCTCACTGCAGCCTCTGTCTCCTGGGTTCAAGCAGTTCTCCTGATTCAGCCTCCTGAGTAGCTGGGATTACAGGCACGTGCCACCACACCTGGCTAATTTTTTTTTTTTTTTTTTGTATTTTTAGTAGAGATGGGGGTTTCACCATGTTGGCCAGGCTGGTCTCGAACTCCTGACCTTAGGTGGTCTGCCCGCCTTGGCCTCCCAAAGTGCTGGATTATAGGCGTAAGCCACCATGCCTGGCCTCAGCCAAAGTTTTTTACTTCAGAAAAAGATGAGAGAACCAATATTTTGTTGCCTTCTAATTCATGCTGTTACCTCTCTCTCTCTCTGAACTCTTAGCAAATTGTACTGACAGTGAAGCTGGTATATTCTTACAGGGTTTCTAACCAAGCAGTGTCCTTGGGCCGTGGTGTTAGAAAAGCTCTTTTAAAGCATCTTCCAGGTGTTGAGCCAGACATATAGCCTGGATCCTGCCAGACATTCCCCTGCTGTGCCCTGGCAAGGTCTTGGCCCACCATAGCCTTTTGGCTCCTCTCAGTCTCTGCCTTCTTCAGTCTTCTGTCTTCAGTGGTGTTTGCATGAAGTGGAATCATTCATGCCAAATCAGGAAACAAACTCATCTATGAAGAGTGGAGAAGCCTGTCTGACCAAGCATAGACTTCTGTTTTCAGAAGTTGCATTTTTACTTACTAAGTCAGCCATGTCACTTTACATTATTTTAAAATAAAATACTCTTCTAAAATAAAATAAATGTTTGAGCTCATAAGAAGGAAGTATCAAATGTTTTGAAAATATTTCCACTTTCTTAAATCTTAGATTTTGGGGACTGAGAAATAGAAAATTGAAGATTCTTCCCTCAAATGTTCAAAGGTTTAGACATTATAATTCTTAATGTAATAGAATTATCTTACATTCTTTGTGTGCTGTTATCCTCTTAAGTATTTATAGATCTATTTGTCTGCATCTACATCTCTATCTGTCCTGCACATATATAATCAGAACAATTTGAGAGACATAGCTTCACTTTTTAGTGTGACTTGAACAGCCTTTCCTTACCTTTCTTATTGGCTATAATCAAACACTTTAAGGAAATCAGATAAAATAACTTGCTAATTTAACCAACTTTTCTTTTATGCACAGTTTTTAGCAACTTGTTGAATTACCCAAAGGTATCCCTTCTCTATAAATGAACATACCTTTGTGCTAGCTATGTTCCTGATAGCTCAGGAGTCTCTTTTATTTATTTTGTGCATTGTAAGCATTTGCAATCTGAGATCCAGGTAAAGGAAATTTAGAACTACTGGTAATCTAAAGCCTGAAAAAGTACATAAGATGAATGAAAACTAGGTATAATTATAGTACTTCATTTATTTGAAGATTCAACTTTACAGGGATTTCTTTTACCTTGTTAAGGAAATTGCTAGCGTATATACCATCACTTCATTTAAATGGAGGTCAGTTATCTAGAAAATTAACTCACAAGGAGAAAGAGGAAAAATCCTCTTATTCTCAGGCAGGGCTAAATTAGTCTTGATCTATTCTTCTTTCTAGAGATAATTTAACAAGCTCAGTTTTCTGTTTCCTGGCTTATAGACAAAGAGTACAGCCCCAAAGCAGAGAACTACATGAGTGTGTAAGGACAACCACAGATAATCACATTCCTCAGAGCGCTGGGAAGGGACATAAGATAACAACTGTGATACAGAATTCACAAAGTCAACAGCTAGGACTCTCTTCTTATTGGGTACCAGAATTTGGAAGCCTGTAGTAAGCCCAAGGCTGTTCTGGTATCAAGCTAAGCATGGTGCTTGACTTGGTGGTTCAGTTTTAGACCAGAAATTGCACTTGATAACCTCTGAGGTTCTTTGTAGCTCTGAAATTCTGTGTTTTTGTGATTCAAGTCATAAAAAAAGGTTAGATTATATTTACTTTACAGTGACATTTAGGAACCCATGGCAGTTTGTGCAATACCTAAGACTTGAGGAGTGATCATTGCTGCTCTTTCTTGTTATTGCAGTCTGAAGGCCTGGAGTGGGCAGGGGAAATGCTGGCTGGGCCCGTGGGCAGCCTTTGTCAGAGAACTGGACATTCCAGCCCCATTGAAAGATGTTTTTTTCCCCCTCCTCTGGCATTTTGTTAGTCTCCTGTGCCATTATTCATTCTACTTAATTGGAAGTATATCCTGTTCCCAGAGGGACAAACCATGATTTTTAGACCAGATTCAGTGTGGGGCCCAGGAAAATAAACAGTCCTGGCATTTTTCTTGCTTCTGGTGAGAAGTAGTGTTAGCAGGTAGACCTTCTAGTATCCTGAGGTTTTCTCTAATAAATTACATGTACATTTAAATAAATGAATTTTTTTTTGCTGAGAACTAGAAAAGGAAAAAAATCTATGGTCTAAACTTACTCAGCCATCTTTACCAGGAAGTCTCCCAGAGTTGTATTTCTAAAATGAAATCTGATTATGTTTCTCCTTTGCTTAAAACCCTCCCATTGTGCTCCCATTGCTTTCAAGATGAAGATTAAATTACTTCCCATGGCTTATAATGCCGTGGTCTCCTCCATGATCTTGCCTCTGTTTACTTCTCTATATTATCTGTTGCAAATTTCCCTCTCATTGTCTATATTTCAATCATACTGAAATGAACTATAATCAGGGTCTGGAATTAATCTGACTGTCACCTCTGTGCCTTTGCAGTTGCTTGTCTTTTGTTTGGAATGTTTTTCTCCTTCTTTCTCTCAGCCATTTCCCCTCCTTCCTGCCCCTTAGACCTAATCTGTCCTTACTTCTGGAAAGCATTCTCTGATCAACCAGGGAGTGCACTGTGCCTATTCTGTGTGTTCTGTAATTCATTATGTGCGCTGCCATTGTGGCAGTGATCACACTGTTCTCTAATCCACTGTTTTCTGATCTGTTTTATGGTGTGTATCTCTCATTAGACTGTTAGTTTTTTGGAGACAATGAAAAAGTCTTATTCACAGTTGAATCAGTAAATTTTTTTGAGTCAATGATTGTTTTCATTGTGTGTGTGTGTGTGTTCCACAGTACATAGCACAGTGCTGAATATAGAACAGATATTTAACATATGCTTGTAGAATAATGAATACTTCTTAATCTAACTTGAGTTCTTTGGTTGTTTGCAGTTTTATGTATGGGGAGCTGACTGATAAAGACACGATTGAAAAAGTGCGGCAAACATTTGAGAACTATGAGATGAATTCCTTTGAAATTCTGATGTACAAGAAGAACAGTGAGTATTGAGACCATTCTGAACCATACCTTTATGTGTTTGAAATAGTAAAATATCTCCTCTTCCTCTGTTGCTGTCTTGGTTTTTCTTCTCTCCCACCAGCTAAATGCTGTTACCTGAAGCCATTGTGTATGTTGGGATGAATGATATAGATTGATCACTTACACTGTTTCTCACAGGAACATTTGATGAGGTTCTTGTCACTAACTAATTAAGCCTTCTTCATCTATATTGTTGTTGCTGAGAGTTAGTGTTTTTTCCTATTGGTTTACATATGGTGAGTTGCTAGCTTAAGGCCCTTGTAGACTTTTTAACAAGGGAGGGAGAAGATGAGACAGAAATTCTGTCCGGTTCATCTTTGTATCTATCTTCCACAGCACTTAGCACAAGTAACACAGTGGGTGCCTAATTAAGCGTTTCTAAATAAAAGTTTGTCCCCAGTATTAACAACAATGCATTGTTAATTTGTATTTGTTTTTGGCTACAATTACTTCCACAAAGTATGTTAATGAGGTTTTAGGTCAGTAGCCATACAGAAGTATAAAACTTGCTCTTCCCTTAGGAGGTTTCCTGTTGGAGATTAGCTGTATTAGAAGTATGGAAAGTAGGGCATATGGGCCTAGCAAGGCTGCATGGGTGTTAATAGTGGTTTGTTTCTGTTTTTTAAAAACACTAGTTTTGTAAGAAGTTCTGTTTTTTATACGTAGGATTGACTGGTAGGAAATTGATTCAATTGAACAACTCCGGGGTGGTCCTTATGGCACATGAGGATAACTGTTTAATTTTGTGGCATTCAGGTTTGAGTGATATGTTTTGCCCTGGAAAGTAAAGGGCATGCGTTGTTTTTATCTGGGAGGGGCTGGGATTTTTTTTCAGGTCTGCGGTATTGGAGTAGGTGACTGAGATTACTGTTCGCTTGGTGGTCTGTGCCGATACTGGTCTGAGAGATTTGCACTGGCCATCCACAAGCCCAAGAGGGTTGTTACCAAAGCTTTCACACTGGAGTTGTTGCCTTGCTCCAGTTCACTCCCTCTGCCAGCAGATCTAGTTCCCACCCCACTATTAGCTAGGAGAGGAACGAAGGGAAAGACTGTGAAGGGCTGTATGCCAGTCTTTCCACTATGGGGGAACACAACTCAACTCAAAGCAACAGCTCGTACCAGAAGCATACCAACCGTGGCTTTCTCATGGGAAAGATATGGTCTGCACATGTGTCATAAGCTAATGGAATAAGTTAAAAGTTTTCCACGTTGGCAGCACTAATAATTCACTTGCCATTGGTTTCAGTGAACATATGCCCCAGAGTGAGTTTGAGATGCGAGAGGGCAATCTGCCTTTTCCTAGCTGTCTCTGGGGCTGAAGATCCTGTATTATGAGTATCTTACTGTGCTGAAAGTGATTGATTCTGATATTTGAAGATCTGTACTTTAGGTAGACATGAACTACCCAGGTAAACCAACTAGATCAAATGATGGGCTACCAAAGAATCAGCATTTCTTCCCTCCCTGAAGGTTGTGGTAGGCTTATTGAGAGTCTCCAAAGTGGCATATCAACCTGGGCATCAGGTTCTACTCTATGGGTGATACTAAAGCATTTTCAAGAGTAATTATGGTCATATACAATTTTTACTCTAGCTTTTACCTTTAGAAAATAAGCTTTGTGTAAGGCATGACTGTATTTTAAAATGTGGATCTCTAATCTCTGTGAAATAGGCACAGCTGAAAGTTAATTCCTCATCTGAGGTCATGTAGCACCAGGATTAGTTTCCAGTGTTTGCTCCACGGCCATTCTCAGTTTTATTGTGAGTACAAGGCAGGGCTACCACATGAAGTCGTGCAGGCTATACCCTGCTTAGGGGGAAGTGGAAACCAGCTTGTGATTTGCTTGCTGAGTCCTCCATGGACCATGGTCTGGAATTGCATCTGTGCTGAGGAAGGAGTTTCTCTTTCTAATTCACACAAAGATGACTAGTGGGCCAGCGGGGGCTCTGGACAAGGCTAAACTTGTACATACAACACGAGCCATGAAACTAAGGAAATGATGCAGATAATGTTGTTTTCTTCCTAGGACCTGCTTACTACCTCCAAATCCCACCCTCTCTTGAGGAATTAAGAAACTTCAACTTATTTGTTAAGCCTGGAAATTATACAGTTGCACTGGATTCTGTGTGTGTGTGTGTGTATGTGTGTGTATGTTTTTTTTTTGTTTTTCCAGTAGCTTTTTATTGACCCACTACCCTATGGCAAACAGTAGGCTTGCTGCTAGGGATGCAAGTATGAAGAGATAGACACAGTGTCTGCTCTTACAGCATCTGTAGGGGAACGGGCAGCATCCACGGAACAGAGCCATAAGTGCTTTGATGGTGACACCACATAGGTGGCTCATGACTCCAACCTAGGGGGTCAGGGAAGGAAATCTTCCTAACAGGCATAAGTGCCATGCAGAAACTGGAAGGATAGAGGGGAGTTAGACAAAGATCAGGGCCAAGAGTATCCCAGGCTGAATGCATGTGAAAAGGGCTGCAGCGGAGAGAGAGCATTGAGAGTTCAAGAGACACAAACCAATGCTTCTTAAACTTTGACATGCATAAGAACTCACCAGTGAATGGAAATGTGTATTTCTATGCAGAGGGTCTAGCAAAGGATCTGAGGTTCTGCTTCCAGGTGATGCTGATGCTGCTAGTCCACAGATCACACTCTGAGTAGCAAGGACAGAAAGCAGCTGTAGTGAAGACTGACTTCCATGCCAACAGGGTGCGTCTCTTTCAGAGCTCTACCCCTTGCACCCAGCCCAGTGCCTGACACATAGAAAGTGCTCCACCCAAACTCATGGAGTAAATAAATATATAAATACATGAGGGGCCGGGTGCAGTGGCTCATGCCTGTAATCCCGGCACTTTGGGAGGCCAAGGTGGGTGGATCATTTGACGTCAGGAGTTTGAGACCAGCCTGGCCAACATGGTGAAACCCCCATCTACTAAAAATACAAAAATTAGCTGGGTGTGGTGGCGGGTGCCTGTAATCCCAGCTACTCGGGAGGGTGAGGCAGGAGAATTGTCGAACTCCAGAGGCAGAGGTTGCAACGAGCTGAGATTGTGCCACTGCTCTTCAGCCTGGGTGACAGAGAGAGACTCACTCTGTCTCCCAAAATGTGTGTGTGTGTATAAATACATTAGAAGTAATATGAGGTTGGAGAGACTAGGAAGGGCCAGTCACACGGCCAAGTTAAATAGTTTAGAATCTGTCTTAAAAGTGGTAGTGGTGGAGAAGGCGGTGGAGGTGAGGGGTGTTGAGGGATTTTAAGCAGGGTAAGTATGTCATCAGATTTCATTTTAGAAAGAGGGCTCTAAGCCCAGAGGTAGTGGCTCACGCCTGTAATCCCAGCTACTTGGAGGCTGAGGGAGGAGGATCGTTTGAGCCCAGGAGTTTGAATCTGACCTGAGAAACATAGCAAAATCCTTCTAAAAAAGAAATGAAAAGAAATATGGCTCCAGCTAGAGTGTGGAGATGGAATAGAGCTTAGTGAGCAGGAGGTAGAGGGGCTGTTAGGAATCCCTCTGACAACAAAATGATAGTGGCCTGGTCAGGGGAAGAGGCATTCAAACTGACAGGTGTCCAGGGGGCTATGGAGGAGATGGAGCGCAGGGCCTTTTTCAGTGGTGTCCAGTGATGGGCTCCTCACTTAGTTTGGGAGCCCCAGGCAGAGCCCAGGAAGTAGGAAGCCCTGCGTTCCAGTCAGGAACTCATCATTTAACCTGAAGTAAAACTTGCTAGTGTCTGGCTGGGAGTTGACATTGAGGAGTGAGGAGGTGAATGTTTGCTGAGTGATTTTGAAAGGAACCTGATATTTACCAAGAAACAGGAGAGAAACAACATGTGATGCAAAGTGAGGGCGTCAGAGCCAGGGAGTGAGCAGGAGGAGAGGAGTCCACTGGGAACGGAAATGGGGCGGAGGGGAGGAAGGAGGGTTCATATTTCTTTTCACATCTGTGGAGGTAGAGTTTGCTTCTACTTTCAAACTTCGCTGTTCAATAGAGTAAAACATTCAGCATTTTAAAGCAATATAGAGTTCTATGAGGGAAAAGTTCTTGTTGAGATTTTAAAAAGTGAAATATCACTATCTTGAAGTATATTTTTAATCTGATTTTTAAATTAATGCATTTTTACCATGATGAATGCATGCAAAAAATATAAAGAAAAAAAAACACCCAACAGACTCAGAGAAGTACTATTATACTATTAACTCTTTGATGTGTTTCCTTTTTGTTTTTGTCTGTGTACATTTTACATAATGGAGATTTCGACTTGTATACAATTTAAAAATCATATGTTTATTTAGTCTTTGTCACAAAAATATCCCCATTATTAAAATTCCTCATAAATATAATTTAGAAAGAATTTTATTAATGTTTCCTCTATTATTAGATATTTATGAGGCTCAATTTTCATTATTAAAAAGAACACTGAGGTAAAAATTGTTATACAAATATATTTTGTTGACATTATGAAATATTTCCTAGAAGTTGAGAATTGCTGTGTCAAGGAATGTGAACTAAGGTTTCTGAGACATTTTGCCAAATAGCTTTCCAGAAGAACTGAACCCATTTCCAAGTCCTCATACAGAATGTGAGTGTCTGACTCATTATGCCTCACCAGCATTGAATAGTATAACTTTTAAATTGTCAAATTGCCCACAATTGTTTTGTTTAATGAGCTTTTTAATGCTAGTGAGATTGAAGTGTTTTTTTCCTATTTATTATCCGTTTAAAATTACCCTTTTAAATGTTAATTGTTCAGATTCTTTGCCTATATATCCTATTTAATTATAGGCATTTTCCCACTCATTTTTACAAGCTTTTAATACATTGTTTTAGTTCTTTTTTTCCCAGTCTCATTCTGTAGGGTTTGTAAGGACAACTTTGTAGAAAGGATCTTCTATTGATAAGCATTAATATTTGTCCTATCTTTTGGGGAGTTGAGAGTAATTAGCAGAAGGCTTCATGGTATGGTTTGGAATGAGTGTTTGGGATACCATTACATATGTTGAAGGACGGATTATTTGAAAGATTTCTATCTATTGGCCATTCGGAAAACCTGACATTTCTGGAGTGCTGTATATTTCGTATTGTTACTTGCCTAATGTTTAGTATGCTGTATGATTTTCTTTTCTTTCTTTTTTTTTTTTTTTTTTCAAGACAGGGTCTGGCTATGTCGCCCAAGCTGGAGTGCAGTGGCGCGATCTCAGCTCACTGCAACCTCTGCATCCCAGGCTCCAGCCATCCTCCCATCTCAGCCACCCAAGTACCTGGGACTATAGGCACACACCGTCATGCTCAGCTAATTTTTTTTTGTATTTTTGTAGAGTCGGGGTTTCACCATGTTGGCCAGGCTGGTCTTCACCTCCTTAGCTCAAGCCATCCACCCATCTCTACCTCCCAGGTGGAGATTACAGGCATGAGCCACCATGCCTGGCCTGATTTTCTTATATCAACGACAGTTGTCATTAATGAAGTCATTCAGTAAATATTCCTGTGTTCACTCCTGTGCTACTCAACTAATTTTTCAATTTTTCAAACAAGAAAATCAAGAAGTATTAACCCGGAATAAAAGCAGTCAGTACATCCTCTAGACAACACTCCCCAGCATGTGACTCCACAATTTGTGGTGCGGCTGGCGGCCTGGAATCTGGGAGCTCTGGGTTAGTTTCCCAGTCAGAGAAGCCCAGGGAAAGGCATCTGACAGCATTTCTGCTGAGCTAGCAAGGAGAAGCTGCTGGCCAGGTACATATTGATTACCTACTGTAGGCTCAGCACTATGCCAGACCCGGTGGGTCACAGAGATATAGATGTAAGAAACTGACTCTGCCTTTGAGGAGGTTACAGTCTAGTTGTAGAGCCAAATCTAACAGGCAAAGCAATCATATTTTGCTTATTTGCTGAATGGGTGATCTTTTATTTATTCAGTGATAGGAGCTGCTTATATGTAATGAATATTGATTGTAAATCATAGACATATTGAAAACATTTTTCTCTATTTAAACATTTTTTCTTTTAACTTTTTAAACTTTTTTTTTAAAAACCATTTAGAAGTGAACAAGTTTTATGTCAGCGTTTTCCTTTATGGTTCTGAGTTTTATATAATGCTTAGGAAGTTCCTCTCCTTACCTAAATAATAAAAATACGTTTCCTTTTTTTCCTTTTGGTAACTATATAGTTGTGCTAAAATATTTAGAATATTAAACCATTTGGAATTTATTTTTATATATTATGTGAAGCAATAATCTAACTTATTTTCCACATTGCTTATTCAGCTGTCCCATTACTATTTATTAAATAATCCAGTTTTTCCTTTCTGATTTGAAATGCCCTTTTCTTTATATGCTAAGGTCTCACACATATGTGGGTTTGTTTCTGTCTTCTTCTCTAGGAACCCTCTAGTAATTTATTAGCTATGTGAGTTCGATTAGGATACTTGCCTACTTGGGTTCCCCACATTTGAAATGGGAATAATAGTAGCTATTCTACATTATAGAGTCATTGTGAGAAGTAAACCACAATGTTTCAGGGTCTGACCCCTTTGTAAGTACTCAATGAATGATATTATTTTTATTGTTTTTCTTTTGAGGCCTGTGCCAGTGACTCTTAATTACTATAGTAGGTAGTCCCTGTTATTATATTCCTTTCTAATAATTTCAAAGATTTATTGGCCATGCTTACACCTTAATTTTTCTGTTTGAATTAAATTTTAATTCATCAGAGTTAGAGGAAAAACAAATACAAAAACAGCTGAGACTGATTGAAATTACATTAGATATATATATTAGAGGGAGCCGTTTGACGTCTTATAAAATGGAATCTTACCTACAAACAATTCAACTCTCTCCATTTATTTAGGTCTTGTTTTATACTCATCAATGCAATTTTAATTATGTTGAGGGTTAAGTGTTGATTTTTCTAGTTTTGCCCTTGTTATATTTGAGACTGGCCCTCTTCCCTAAAAACAGGCAGAGGCAGTTTCAGAGTTTTGTTAAACACTTTGAATACTTCCTGTTTTTAAGTCATTCAAACAGCCATGTGAAATGAGGTTGGGCATTTCCATCTTACAGGTGAGAAATTTAAAAGGAAAGAAGAAAGGAAAGTGATAGTTTTGGGGCCAGGCACGGTGGCTCACACCTGTAATCACAGCACTTTGGGAGGCCGAGGCGGGCAGATCACCTGAGGTCAGGAGTTCAAGACTAGTTTGGCCAACATGGCAAAACCCCATCTCTACTAAAAATACAAAAATTAGCTGGGTGTGGTGGTGGGCACCTATAATCCCAGCTACTCAGGAGGCTGAGGCAGGAGAATCGCTTGAGCCTGGGAGTCGGAAGTTGCAGTGAGCTGAGATTGCGCCACTGCACCCCAGCCTAGGCAATAGAGTGAGACTCCATCTCAAAAAATAAATAAATAAATAAATAAATAAATAAAGTGATACTTTTAAACACCTATGTATCAGACATGTGGGTATTTTTACTTTATTTTAAGTAACTTTGTTATCCCCATTTTACAAATGAAGAGGCTGATGGTGAGAGAAGTTAAACTGATGCAGCCAAGGCTCCGAATAACTGAAGATAAAGGGCTCAAACTCAGGGCTTGGGACTAAGTATCAGATGTTCTAATGGCCAGTGGCCATTACATCCCTCTGGTGCTGTCTCATCCTCTCTGTACTTGTCATTCATCTCCATAAAGTTGACCCCAGACCAATTGTTCTATTTCCTGGGGTAGGCTACCATCCTCAAGTCTAGTTTCTGGACCTGTTAGAGGTCAACCCTTCCCAAAAGCCAATCACAGTGGCTTGGTCTCTTCCATTGCTGTCGAATATGGTCTGGATGCCCAGATGCCTGATTACAGAGAGTACTTGGGAGGAAGCCCAGGGTAGAAAAAAGATTGATGGAGGCCAAAAATTCTCTCATACATCTGAGCCTTGCTGTTTTGTTATCTGGCTGCCAAGGCTGAGGAACCTCAAAGCCAGGTTAGGTTGTCAGGTTCATTACTACATGACCTAAGGGAGCTACATAAGGGATGAAAATCAGAGTGATCTAAAAAGGCTGACCTGGAACTGCCCTCCCATTGGACATCCTCATCCTGGAAAGAGCCTCCCTCCCAGCAGCAGCAGCCTCTGCCATCAGTAGGGTTATCAAGTGCTATGTTGTTCCTGGGTGTGTACATAGATCTTTCTTCAATAAAGGATTTAACATTGACCCTTTGTCCTTTTTGCAGTAGGACATCAAATGCTTACTTTTCTCAGTTTTTCCATAGTAGGCACTTGGGTAAGGAGGCAGAAATTTAACTTCTTCCTGATTTTCTGTGTATGTATATGAATATTTGCATTTATTGCCTCTCTAGCATCTTGATGGAATGGATCCTGCTGCAGAATTTGGGTTCTAGGAGAGACCCTTGTAGGCTACTTGCCCCAAGCTCTGTCTGCAGGAAAGTCAGTGTCTGAATGGAGCCAAAGGATACCTGGATATCCTTGGAGGGTAGAAGGGAAACTGGCTTGGGTGGAGCTTCAGGTTCCAGATGGTTCACGTTCACCTGAAGCAACTGTTTCATATATTGAATCTTTAAGTTATATTTCATTAAATAAAAATCCTTTGCTCTTAAGTGGAAAAGGTTGAAATACTGGTCTGTACCACCTAGGAGGGACTTATGTTCTCTTCTGAAAGAATTCCAGAAATGAAAATTTAAGCCCATTCTACTCACTTTCTTAGACTGTTTGGGTAGTGATAGTTTGGGACTGAAAACACTGGATGTAGGATTTATTTTTTTAAATTTAGCATTCCTAGAGCATCTAACCCACCAAGGCTGCTGTGCAGCACTCCCTGGAGTGGAGCGATGCAATGGCTTCACATGACCCTGTGCATAATACTACATTGAATGCCAGGAAGTAGGGGTGCCTGGTGGTAAGACAGAGAAAGTAGATCAGGTCTCTTGCCCTTGGAGTGTATTATGATCTATTTAAAGAAACAGTCGTTAGCTGTTAAGCTTTGAGGCAGCCAGTACATAACACTTAACTTCCCTGTCCATGATCAGAACCAATCGAGAGAGATAAAGGAATCAGGCCAATATAGCAGGGGTCCCCAGCTCCCAGGCCACAGACTGCTACCAGTCCATGGCCTGTTAGGAACTGGGCCACATAGCAGGAGGTGAGCGGCAGCTGAGCGAGCATTACTACCTGAGCTCCACCTCCTGTCAGATCAGCAGTGGCATTAGATTCTCATAGAAGCGTGAACCCTATTGTGAACTGTATATGTGAGGTTGCCTGCTCCTTATGAGAATCTAATGCCTGATGATCTGAGGTGGAGCAGTTTAATCCTGAAATCATCCCCCCACCCAGTCCATGGAAAAATTGTCTTCCATGAAACCTGTCCCTGGTGCCAAAAAGGTTGGGGACTACTGCAATAGAGGATAAGATATTACTTTTATGACTAATAAAGCCGATCCTGGGGGATGTAGTTTATACCTGTAGGCAAGTGACTTTCTAAAAGTGAACCCTAGAATCAGACAGAGTTACCTGCAAGTCACAGGTAGTACTGGAGAACTGCAGGCTTCTCCTCCTACCAGCCATCCTTCCTGCCTTTTGCCTTCCCCCCTTTATAGGGTAGGGGAGCAAAGCAGAGAAGGGGCCAAGCTACACATATCCAGCTCTTGTCTCCCAGATTACCAACCAACCTAGGAAAAAGGTCCAGAGTGTTACACTGAAAGATGTTCTTCCACACAGGAGAACCAGATCACGAAAAAGGAGGTCCTTTCCCTCAAAAAGCCCCCATATTTAGCTCAAGATGAACTCTAAGGCAGTATGTCCTGATTGTATGAATTTTTGTTACAAGATATATATTTAGATACTGCAAAGGAATGGTCAGAGTAGTATGTGTTTAATCAGGGAACACGGCCAGGTGCAGTGGCTCATGCCTGTAATCCCAGCACTTTGGGAGGCTGAGGCAGGAGAATCACCTGAGGTCAGGGGTTTGAGACCAGCCTGGCCAACATAGTGAAACACCATCTCTACCAAAAATACAAAAATTAGCCAGGTGTGGTGGCATGCACCTCTAGTCCCAGCTACCCAGGAGGCTGAGGCAGGGGAATCGCTTGAATCCAGGATGTGGAGGTTGCAGTGAGCCGAGATCGTGCAGCCTGGGTGACAGAGAGACACACTTTAAACAAATGGACCTGTTAAGAGGGGAGAGTTCATTCATGATAAGTTTGAACTGTGGACAAATGAAAAAGGCCTCCCAGTATGACTAATAAAATGGTTTTCATGACCTTGGAGATGTGTCTTAGTGTCATCCACCCCTGTAGTAATAAATGAAACATGAAGAATGAGCAAGTTCCCAGGCATTGGGCCCAGCCGGTGCAGTGCAGTGATGGGCCGCAGGGCTGCAGCTGGGAGGGGAGGGTTCTGGAGATTCTAGGAGCAGACATCATGAGTGGGTTCCTGTCATCTGATTTATTACTAATTGATCAAATTAGTAATACATCTGTCAAATTAGTAATAAATCAGATGACAAGAACCGACTCACGATGTACTCCAGCCTGGGCAACAGAGACACAGTTTAAATAAATTCACCTGTTAAGTGGGGAGTAATTAGCAGTATTTTCTGGTTTATCATCTGAAAAAATGCTTAAATTTTTTTAGAGCAAAAAAAAAAAGGTTTTTTTGATTTGTGTGTTTTTGCCTTAACAGATAGGGTACAATTGAGAGCTGTGAGGATATAAGCTTAATTGCTGTGACACTTTACTTTGAGTTTTCTGTTGCTTAATTGAAAATGGTTTAAAATCCTGCAGATTCTGAGGAAAAGACTAGCAGGAATAGTAATACATACTTCCAAAAACAGTGAACAATTCAAAGGTCATATTCTTGACTTTGAAATGCTATTTGTGATTTTTATATGGTAGAATTTTCTTTCAAAACACTTCTTAAGGTGACATTATAATCTGTTGGTATTTGCAGAACACGTAGAAACTGGCAGCTAAAAATTATGCGAAGAGAATGGAAAGAAGGTTAAAATTAACTATAGAGGAATACATAGATAATCAAGATTTAAGGAGAACACATTTCCGTTGGGTCTACTTGCTGCCTGTTTGTACATTTCAGGGTTATTACTACTGACATGTGAATAGGTGGTGTAGCCAAATCTGTAAAGTAGCTGTTGTCAAGCTAGATTGGCTAACTAAGCCTAATGTTAATCAGAGTTGTCTGTCTGTCCCTGGTGTTTAGTACAGAGTTTGATGTGATTGTGGACAGAGAAAGCCAGGTGACCTCTTGAGGATCTATTTTCATCTCCAAGATTCAGTGAGTTTTCTGCTCTCTATCTCACAAAATAATATATGTAAAATGCTGAGCACAGTGCTGGCTACATAGGAAACTATTACTTAGCGTGGGGAAATAGCTACTTTATTTTGATTTGCAAATGGTTATAAAATAGTATGCTAAGTATTATTCCAGTTATGCAAAATTCAACAAATAGTTATTCAGTTCTGCTAGATGCTGTTGTAGGAACTGGAATATAAGAACTAGGAAGAAAAGAACATCGGATTGCTTTGTGTCTCATTTAATTTTGTATCATAGAATAAATTGGTGCTTCTTGCTGTGATGTCTTCTATGGCTAGAAGATGTTTATTTATTTTCCTTAATTATTTTTGGGAAGCCAGTGAGTGACTGTGCAGATATTTGACTGTTGATACCTGAGTGGGTATCCTCTCTGAGAAGCCAGTCAGAATAGCCCTGCCTACCTCCTTCTGTGGATGAAGACAGTGCTTAGGAAGAACTCGTTTATCCTCCACTCTAGCTCAGGAACAAGGATTGATATTGAAACACATTCACTGAGCTTCCTATGGCACTAATGTGATCGAAGCCCAAACCTGCTTGGAATCCTCCTTTTCTGGAGAGCTTTGTATGGGGGAATTATTGTGGTGTTCCTTTCCTTCTTCAATGCCTTGTCATTTACCATTGTATTGGATCTTTTAGATTTTTATTTTAAGGAGAGGGATGTAGAAATATAGTTTCTGGGCCGGATGCAGTGTCTTATGCCTGTAATCCCAGCACTTGTGGGAGGCCAAGGTGGGTGGATCACTGGAGGTTGAGAGTTCGAGAGCACCCTGGCCGCCTCTACTAAAAATACAAAAATTACCCGGGCGTGGTGGTGGGTGCCTGTAATTCCAGCTACCTCGGGAGGCTGAGGCGGGAGAATCACTTGCACCCAGGAGGCAGAGGTTGCAGTGAGCCGAGATTGCACCATTGTACTCCAGCCTGGGAGTCTAAAAAAGAAAAAGAAATATAGTTTCTGGCCCATGTGTGATTGGTCATGTGAGTCAAATTGGTGGATTCCTAAACTGGATTTTGACCCTGGGATCCTTTAGCAATGGATGAGGTTTGAAATTTGAGTTGGCATGGTCTGCTGGCCATGGTTGGCAGGGCCTATCTTGGCCCCTACTCTTTACTGTCCATTATGTGGTCTAAGGTAAGTCTTTAGGTCTTTGTACCTAAGTTTCTTCCATAACATCAGGTGGGGTTTTCAACCTATTTCCTAACCACTTTACAAGTTAAGAGATCAGCACTTGGAAAATTAGTTGAACAGGAGAAACCCCTCACTGAATAGTCACTGTGAAAGTTTTTATTCCAGCAAGAAAAAAAATTTATGGTGTGATAACCCAGCACTTGAAGGAATAAGACCATTTAAAAAATGAATTAATATTTGTACCTATTCATTCCCAAGTCTTTGCTTCCATAGCCCCTCAAATGAGAATGCAAATTACTGACCAACCTTTTGATATTCCTTTCAGGGACACCTGTGTGGTTCTTTGTGAAAATTGCTCCAATTCGAAACGAACAGGATAAAGTGGTTTTATTTCTTTGCACTTTCAGTGACATAACAGCTTTCAAACAGCCAATTGAGGATGATTCATGTAAAGGTTTGTAATTCTGACTTGTACAAATACGTTTATGCCTTTTTTGTCTTTATTGTGGCTCTTGTTACAGAGCATTTAAGGTTGTCAAGGCAATCACTTTACAAACCTCAAGATTCTAACTTTAATTTGTATAGAACAAAGCACTGTGTTATTCTGGAGTGTATCGGGGTAGGAGAAGGAGAGAAAAAACACTTTGTTTAGGAAAGCATTTGAATCAATTTCATACCTTTAATAATTAACCCTTTCTGATATTAGTTAGGCAGAAGAAGATAGTTTGGCAACTAGTATCATCAGAATCTTTTCAAGTTTTCACATAACAAATGTCAGTCATACCAATGAGGTGGTCTATGGCTACATTCATCTGCTTTATGTATATACTTTCTTAGATTTGACTGAATTCTGGTACTTCAAGATTGTTAAAGCAGACTTTAGCACATCTTTGCATCTGTGGTTGATTAAGTCTGTGACCGGTTAATTCATTTGGAACATAACATTAATGAAGCCAGGGTCCTAAGTAACATTTCTATATGGGTCATTTAAACAGTTGTGTGATCACAGATTTTAGCACTCGCCTCAGCCATGTCATACGCATGTATTGTTTGCATAACATGGGGCACCCAGGAAAGGAGATGGCTCAGGATTTCTGGAACAACTGTACCCCTGAAGAGGTCCAGCTCATCAGGATATAAAAAAGATGGCATGTTAGTTCCAGAGGTTTGGGATAAGGGGGTGACATAGCACCTCTTTCACATCCCTCGTTCATAGCTCACACTCAAGATAACCAAGAGGCCACAAGCTTTTTCATGATGCAGTGCTACGTGGCTCTGTGGTTGATTTTTCAGCTCTGCTGGAGACCTCTGCTCCTTGTGGTTTTGTGAGATGTAGCAAAGAGATGAGAGTGGAGTCCAGGGGAGAGTTAAACTGAGACATATTATTTTTGATGTGACAAAATTTTTGTTGTTAAATGAGCATTATAGGAGGAAATAAAAAGCATTATGTGGCTGCTCTCTCAAGGGCTGTGTCCTCTGAGGGTATTTAAAATCCTGGCACATTTAGACACTCACATTTATGGAGTTCAGAGCACAGTACTGTTAATACCAGCGCATCCTATTTTTTAAAACTCTCTGATAGCTCAATAAATCAATTTCAGCCTGCCTTTTGGTTTTAAGACTGCAGCAGATGCAAAGTCTCTCAACCAGTGTTTCAGCCACCTGAAGTCTCCCTTTTCTTACAGATTCATGATTGCCAGATTTCTAGTTTCTAATTTGAAGATTTCTCAGTGCAGTAGCTATTTCATGGCAGTAGGTTCACTCATGATTAAGTACCATCTTGTTACCATATAGAAAGGCCAGTTGCTTTTTTAACCTAATAAACTCATAAGTAATATTTTGAAGGCAATTGAATATTTTGACACCTATTTTTGCAATTTTTCTCTTAAAAACTTAAGTTATGTGATTTGGTTGAATCAAAATGTTTTGTTTTTATTACTACTGGAACATTTGTAGGTGATGTGCTGGTATTATTTAGTAGGAAAAGCATACCTAACAGAATGCTCCATACCTGGCATGTAGGTGCCTGCATTCGATGCTCATGAAACCTGAAGAGGGATAAATCAGAGTGATGTAGTGAGACTTAGGTTTATTTTCCAGGAATAAAATGCTCCACTTCATTTAACCTGCCTCAATGATGCATTTCTTTGCTGATAAGAGTTTTGGTACACACACATACATACTTACAGACACTCATGAGGAGATACACACACATTTACTCTGTTTCTTCTTAGCTGAGGGGACCAGATATTAATTGTTTTTGTCAGTGAAATAAATAGGAGTAACTTGTGGCTTGATTCATAAAAATTTGACACATACACACACACACGTTAGTCCTCAATGTAGGAATCCTGCTAGTAGACCACGCTTAATGTCTCCTGAAAGACATGGCTTTATAAGTCTATCCATTTCAAATGCCATGGCAGATATGTTCAAACCTTCCCACTTGCCATGTCATCATGCCCCTGGCCCACTGTGGTTTGGTGGTCTGCTTAGGACAAGTCAAACTTTGTATTAGTGTGTTTATGATGGAAGCACATGATAATTCTCTAGGCCTTGTTATTTTAAGTCTATAAACTGCAGTTTTGGCTACAGGGATCAAATCTAGATCCTAGAAAGTATGCTGCCATGTGGCTGGATTGTTCTCCTGGCTTGACATTTCTTCTTGGATGTACTCTCAGCAGCTTGTTTCCAGGAGACCAGCTGGGTTTTCAGTACAGCACCTCAGTTACCATTAAGAGTCTTAAGAGCCTTGCTGACTTAGGCTTGTTTAGAATTCACTTTGGAGATGGAATGGAAATGTGGATAATCTAAAATCTCAGAAAATTCCCAGATAATTGCTCTTTGGCATTGTCCCATGGGATGTTTTCCCACCACCATATTAGCCTTTTAAATCAGTTGTGTTCAAATTGTCTTTAAAATTACTTTGTTTTCTCAGATCATGTAGTACCTAATTTGGGGACTTGGGGCTGGGGTGGGTGCATCCTGATAGTGTGCAAGAAGCCAGTTTGTGCCCCCAGTTTTCCCACAAATCACCCACAAAGGGTCCAACACATGGGATAATTGACAGTAGCCTATTTCAGGATCTGACACAAAGTAACTTCTCTTCTACCCGGAGCCTCAGGCACAGGGGATGGGTCCTGCAAATGCTTCCAGAGCCCCCTCTGTCATTTGGTGTACCAGTTCTCACCATCCTTTTTATGAGCTAGGTAGGCCTCTGACTTCCTCATCTTCACTTTGCTCTCTGTCTTTTGACAGTAATTCTCTTACTCTCTGACAAATAGTGCCCACGGATGGCATGGAGAAGGGAATGAAAGTCAAGTTAGGTTTGCTGTTTGCTAACAGCTCTGGGGTGTGTGTGTGTGTGTGTGTGTGTGTGTGCGCGCGCTTAAAGGCTGAATGAGAGAGTAGGTAGAAATTCCTGCCTAAAATGAGAATCTGTGATGCTCCAGTGATTTCATTTGTTCCTTCTCTTGCTTTTTCTTTTGTTATAGATAATTTGGAGTAGGCTGTGGGATATGTTTCTGTTGCATTCTGTCTTCTGAGCCAGCAGGTTTGGGCAAATGAGTATAGAATTAGAGTGTAAAGCTCAGAATTTTCTCTCTTTACATTGCTCACCAAAGGATGAGTCAATCCTCTTGTTTTCTCTATTATCCCACCAACTAATCTCATATTAAAGGAGCAAATTCATTTTCAAAGATTCACATATTTACTTCTAAATTCAGAGTTAAACTTGAGCCAAATACAGACAACAAAAGGAATGCAAAACTTCGGAGTAGGTTTCTAAGAGCCAGAGATGTAGAATATTGAAGGATGAAGGCTCTGGCAAACTGTTGTAACTGTTGACCCTTCTCCATGTATCTTCACGTTGGACATGCGAGAAATAGTAATAGACACAAGTCGCAGGCCCCACCCCCCTTCAATGTTAATATTTTATGTCTCTGCCCTCAGGTTGGTGGGAAAGTGATGATTTAGTGACTGCTACTTGAGGAAGCCATTCTAGATTTTTGGTTCTTTATACGTTGGTAAGGAAAAGATTGTGGGAAGAGACTTGAGGACGCTTAGGCAGTGGTCCACACTGACTCTCCATGCTGTACCCTGTGTCCGCTGTTCTTTGCTGGATGTTTGGATTATGCTATCAGCTCCTCTGAATTTCTGACCCTGTATCTCAGGACAAGGCTGGCCTCTGTCTTTTTTGGTACCCCTGGACTTATTCTCAGAGGAGTTGGAATTCTAACTCATCCCAACACCATCTCTTCTGGCCTAAAAAAGAAAGATTCAGGCTCATTGGTGGCTCAGCTAAGTTGACACCCACCAGCCATTGTGGAGTCAAGACAGGGGAAAAGCCATTTCTCCATTCCTGAGAATGGAGAAAAGACCCAGTAAATAGCTTTTAACTGATTGCTAGATTGTGTACTATGTTCCCCTCCTTTATCTTTTTTCTCTCTATACTCTTCCTCTTCTGCTCCTGCCCACTTCCCCTCTCATTGATCATGGTATGGTTTCAATTTTCTCATGGCATCCACAGCCCCGTTATGCCTAACTTGCTGGTGACATTTGTGATAGAACTGGAAGAATCCTGGTCCAGGGGTTTCTTCATTTGAGCTCAATTCAGTGTTGAACTTCCAAGTGGGGTATAATTGGAGGAGTGGGTGCAGAAAAATGCCTGGCAAAAGAGAGGCACAGAAATATCCCCTGAAACTGAAGAGAGTTTGTGAAATGGGCCGCCTATCCTTTGGGACTTTATATCTATTGGAAACCCAGACAGAAGTAGGGTGATGAGAGAAAAAAAAATATTTGTTCTTTATTTGTCCAATATACCTATTGTATTCACCTGTTGGGTGCCTGGCCTCGTGCTAGGTGCTAGACACAAGGAAACACCTGCGATAGAGCCTCTGAGTCTATTTGGCAGAAGGGATAGACAGGTAAGCAAATAAAACAGTAAAGCACAGTCAATGATCTAATATATGCCTGCCTAAAGCAAGTGGGGGTTCAATACAAGGAGCAGGTAAGTCTGCTGGGGTAGGCCAGTATCCTTCCTTGAAGGACGATGATGAATCATGCGGAAAATGCTGTCTGATTTCCCCTGAACAAGACCATTTTGAGCTAAGTTCAGTTTGGGTTGTCCCCTCCCATTTGGCCTTTTGGACAATAGGAGTTTCACTTTCTCCAGAAGTGATTCTTCTGATGGGTCTGCTATAAGGGACATTGTTGGTCCAAATTGTACATATTATCTTTCACCAAACTGGTTTGCTCTTCCTGTGTTTTTAATCTCATTGAATAGCTGTCATCCCAGTCGTCATCCAAACCAGAAACTCAGGAGCCTCCTAGGTTGCTTCTTCTTTTCCTGTGTAGCTATTTTTTTCAGAGTCCTGACTCTGTAGCTGCCCTCAAGTCTCCCCTTGACCCCTGGCCCAGGCCACAGCATTGGTCCAGGACCACATGGTCTCTTGCCTGTTGTCCTGACATATCTTCTATCTGTCAGTCTTTTTTTTTTTTTCTAGCCCACTATCCACTTTGTTGTTCTGTTCATTTAAAATGCAAATTGGCATGTGTATCTCCCTCCTCACCAAATTTAAAGTCCTTCAGTGGCTCTCAGTGGGTTTCAGGATGAAGTTCAAATTTCTTAACTTACCTTCTAGGTTTTTACTGTCCACGTTCTTCTTGGTTTGGCCCCTACCAACCTCTTTAGCATCATCTCAGGACACACCTGGCATCCCCCTCCCACTTATAAGCCATGGCCCTTTATCCAGCCATTCAGAATGTCTTGTTCTTCACGGGCATATTACCCTGTTTTATAATTTTCTGGCTTTGTAGATGCTGTTCCTTCTGTGTGGGATATCTTTCTTTCCTTAAGTCTACCTAATTCTTACTCATTGTTCAAAACTTTGCTCTAGTGCCATCTCCTCCAGGAAACCTGCTTTGACTCCCCAGCCTGGATTAGATATGCATCCTTTTGACGGTCTTGGCCACAGCATTCTGTACTCATCCCTGTCATAGAACTTAGCTCACTATGTCATGATTTCTTAATTTTCAGTCTTCTCTGCTAGAGTGTGTGCTCTCTGAGGCCAGAATCTGTGTCTTATTCATGTTAGTATCTCTAGTATCTAGTACCATGCCTGGTACATAGTAGTTATGTTTATAGAATTAACACATGAATGAATGAATCTATTTTTTCATCTGGCGAGGCATGATTGCCATTATAAAGTATCTATAGAGCAGGAAGGAAAATATGGGTTTGGGAACTTGGGAGAAAACTTATTTCCTTCCTTCCTGCCCATGCTGGGTAGAAGTGTAATGCAGATTTCACGCTGTTCATCCATTTCCTTTTCAACACCCACTCACCTTCCCATGCCCTTGCTCAGCCAGCTGAGAACCCACTCTTTTAAGAGCCCACTCTTGCAAAGAGAATCAGGGCTAGGCCAGAGAGTGAGGGGCTATCCTGAGTCTAGGGAAATGCCCAGAGGTCCAGGGATATTTGTTTTTGTTCTTTTATATTATATCAGGTGATGAACCAAGGGGTTTGGGGCACCTGCCCTGCCAGCTCCCTCTCATTACTGTTCTCACAGTATATAGATCACGCTGGTGGTGGTGGTAGGGTGGGTGCAGAGCCCTTGCTGATGTTTACATACACAACTGACTGAAAAATAAACTCTCTGCTCTTCTCGAAAAGCTTTTTAGAATCCAGTTTCAGCTTTATTTTAAGCTGAAGTAGAGCCTGCCTCTGAAAGTGACTTTTAAAAAATCTTAGTTCATAGTTCCCATAGCACATTCATTGACACTGGGGGAGATGTCAAAGACCCCTACAGAGTCCATGCTGTGCCCTCCTGTTAACATTAATGGGACCCCCCCACAGTCAAACCACTATGTGTATCTTTTCAAGCCAACCCCAGCAGTTCCACGTTTCTGCTTTGTGGCATCAGGGTGGATGAAAGCACTACTGGCTTTTTATTAAAGCCTGGCACTTCTTGAATGAGATAAAAAAGAGCTGATTTGCTATTCTTATTATATTGACAAAAATTTATCCAGTTTATGATTCTCATAGGTTGTGTAGAAAAATAAAATATGGACATTTTTCTGTTTAACTCCACTGTCCTCTGGATTCTATAAGTCTATCTTGGAAAGTTGCTCCAGGGTAAAATTTGGCAGATGAGATTTCTACTGGAAGTTGCTGAATGCTTCTAAACTCTAAAGGATATAAAAAAATAAAACCATCTAGTCCTGCTTTTAGCTGTAATGTAAAAATAGTTGCATGCTCTGTTTATTTGCTGTATACCCCACATCTGGGTTTTTGGAGCTCCTAAAACCCAAGCCTGGTCTTGAGAATACTGACAGGACTTCAAGGGTCTGATGGGGCAACTGCCATGGTCATAACCTTGATACAGATGGGTTGTTCAGTGTTGAAATGGACAATTGTCTTTGGGGGCCTTTAAAAGGTGTCAAGGGGGGGAGGGATAGCATTGGGAGATATACCTAATGCTAGATGACGAGTTAGTGGGTGCAGCGCACCAGCATGGCACATGTATACATATGTAACTAACCTGCACAATGTGCACATGTACCCTAAAACTTAAAGTATAATTAAAAAAAAAAAAAGGTGTCAAGATCACTCAGACATCTTCGATTCTCAGTAAGGACCTGTCACCAACCATCCTTCTCCCATCCTAAAGCAGACTAAAATCTACCACTGCTTTCCCCCCACCTACCCAGGGGTTGAAATCATTTCTTATTCCTCTGGCCTTGGAGAAGGTAATGCATAGAATGGCCATTTGACTAGCTTGTCCATTTAAAATGCAGAACCAACTGTTTCTGCAAGATCAGATAGCCTGGGGACTGGGAACAGCCTGAGCCAAGTTACCAAGTCACAGAAACATCTCAATTACCCGATATTATCTTCTGAAGAAGGCTTGGGCCAGAGTGGAGAGATGTTCTAGACTCTTTCTCATTGTCCAGGCACTCTGTGTCTTAGTCTCCCTATTTGTAAAATGGTACTAAAACCTGCTGTACCAACTTCACAAACTATGATTAGGATGAAGTGAAAGTGCAGGGGAAAAGCAAGTTGTGACACACAAGGTGCTTTACGGAGCAGTGGGTCTTGCTTGCAGGGATGCAGAGTGACTCATGGGAGCTTAGGAGGGCATTGGAGGTGTCTGTTTCTGACAGTATAACTTGTAATGTGAATGTCTGTGCACCTTTGGGTTGTGGTTGACCCTGTCTTTTCACTCTTCCACTTGCTTCAGGCTGGGGAAAGTTTGCTCGGCTGACAAGAGCACTGACAAGCAGCAGGGGTGTCCTGCAGCAGCTGGCTCCAAGCGTGCAAAAAGGCGAGAATGTCCACAAGCACTCCCGCCTGGCAGAGGTAAGGGCAAAGGGTTAGCTCATTCTTGAGCCTCACTTTTAGGGGGTGCATGGGCTGAGGCAATGGCACAAAACTAGTGTGCTAATCATGGAGAGGATCTTCAGGACCCCCAGACGCCTGTCTTTGCTGGGCTTACACACCACAGTGTATGATACTGGGTAAGTGACCTAACTCCTTTGAGCTTTATACTTTCCCATGTGCAAAAGCAGGCTGGAAAAGCTCTGTTTCAGCTTGCTTGAGATTAAAAGTGTCAAATCACTTTTTTGAGGAGCTAGAAGTGCTTCATGTACATGAAGGAGTTTTTAAACACTTTTGTTATTAGAGCAATTCATACTGTTATAGGCAAAGAAGATACAGGAAGTGAAAAGAAGAATATAAAACGTACCTGTAATCACAACAACCACATGGCATTTTACATTTTTTTGGTGTGTGCATTTAACTTGTTTCTTTGTAGATATCCTATTTCCTAAATGCTAAGAAATTCATTTTTCAAATGTTAATGTTTATGAAATTGAGACACATCTAGGAATAGTGTATACATTAAATGTGATTATGTTGCCTTTTCTTCACTTTATATAATCATGAACATTTTTACATCTTAATAAATATACTTAAAATTGTTATTATTTTGATAATCTTTGTAGTTAGGAAAATTTGGCATTCTTCTTTTTGCTGGGGCAAGTAAGAGGCTAGGAAGCCCTGACAAGGTATCTTATTAGGCTTTATGCACCCAACTTGTCATTATCTGCCTTTGATGGTGCCTGGTCTTTATTTTTATTTTATTTTTTATTTTTTAATTTTTTAACTTCTTTTTATTATAATTTAAGTTCTAGGGTACATGTGCACAATGTGCAGGCTTATTACATAGGTATACATGTGCCATGTTGGTTTGCTGCATCCATTAACTCATCATTTATGTTAGGTATTTCTCCTAATGCTATCCCTCCCCCGTCCCCCATCCCATGACAGGCCCCGGGGTGTGATGTTACCTGTCCTGTGTCCAAGTGTTCTCATTATTCAATTCCCAACTATGAGTGAGAACATGTGGTGTTTGGTTTTCTGCCTTGTGATAGTTTGCTCAGAATGATGGTTTCCAGCTGCATCCATGTCCCTGCAAAGGACATGAACTCATCCTTTTTAATGGCTGCATAGTATTCCATGGTGTATATGTGCCACATTTTCTTAATCCAGCCTATCATTGATGGACATTTGGGTCAGTTCCAAGTCTTTGCTATTGTGAATAGTGCCGTAATAAATGTACGTGTGCATGTGTCTTTATAGTAGCATGATTTATAATCCTTTGGGTATATACCCAGTAATGGGATTGCGGGTCAAATGGTATTTCTAGTTCTAGATCCTTGAGGAATCACCACACTGTCTTCCACAATGGTTGAACTAGTTTACAGTCCCACCAACAGTGTAGAAGTGTTCCTATTTCTCCACATCCTCTCTAGCACCGGTTGTTTCCTGACTTTTTAATGATCGCCATTCTAACTGGTGTGATATGGTATCTCATCGTGGTTTTGATTTGCATTTCTCTAATGACCAGTGATGATGAGCATTTTTTCATGTGTCTGTTGCCTGCATAAATGTCTTCGTTTGAGAAGTGTCTGTTCATATCCTTTGCCTACTTTTTGATGGGGTTGTTTGTTTTTTTCTTGTAAATTTGTTTGAGTTCATTGTAGATTCTGGATATTAGCCCTTTGTCAGATGGGTAGATTGCAAAAATCTTCTCCCATTCTGTAGGTTGCCTGTTCACTCTGATGGTAGTTTCTTTTGCTGTGCAGAAGCTCTTTAGTTTAATTAAATCTCATTTGTCTATTTTGGCTTTTGTTGCCATTGCTTTTGGTGTTTTAGTCATGAGGTCCTTGCCCATGCCTATGTCCTGAATGGTAATGCCTAGGTTTTCTTCTAGGGTTTTTGTGGTTTTAGGTCTCATATTTAAGTCCTTAATCCATCTTGAATTAATTTTTGTATAAGGTGTAAGGAAGGGGTTCAGTTTCAGCTTTCCAATATGGCTAGCCAGTTTTCCCAGCACCATTTATTAAATAGAGAATCCTTTCCCCATTTCTTGTTTTAGTCAGGTTTGTCAAAGATCAGATGGTTGTAGATGTGTGGTGTTACTTCTAAGGCCTCTGTTCTGTTCCATTAGTCTATATATCTGTTTTGGTACCAGTACCATGCTGTTTTGGTTACTGTAGCCTTGTAGTATCGTTGGAAGTCAGGTAGCATGATGCCTCCAGCTTTGTTCTTTTTGCTTAGGATTGTCTTGGCAATATGGGCTCTTTTTGGTTCCACATGAACTTTAAAGTAGTTTTTTCCAATTCTGTGAAGAAAGTCATTGGTAGCTTGATGGGGATGGCATTGAATCTATAAATTACTTTGGTCAGTATGGCCATTTTCATGATATTGATTATTCCTATCCATGAGGATGGAATGTTCTTCCATTTGTTTGTATCCTCTTTTATTTCGTCGAGCAGTGGTTTGTAGTTCTCCTTAAAGGGGTCCTTAACATCCCTTGTAAGTTGTATTCCTAGGTATTTTATTCTCTTTGAAGCAATTGTGAATGGGAGTTCACTCATGATTTGGCTCTCTGTTTGTCTGTTATTGGTGTGTACGAATGCTTGTGATTTTTGCACATTGAATTTGAATCCTGAGACTTTGCTGAAGTTGCTTATCAGCTTAAGGAGATTTTCGGCTGAGACGATGGGGTTTTCTAAATATACAGTCATGTCATCTGCAAACAGGGACAATTTGACTTCCTCTTTTCCTAATTAAATACCTTTTATTTCTTTCTCTTGCCTGATTGCTCTGGCCAGAACTTCCAACACTATGTTGAATAGGAGTGGTGAGAGAGGGCATCTCTGTCTTGTGCCAGTTTTCAAAGGGAATACTTCCAGTTTTTGCCCATTCAGTATGATATTGGCTGTGGGTTTGTCATAAATAGCTCTTATTATTTTGAGATACATTCCATCAGTACCTAGTTTACTGAGAGTTTTTAGCATGAAGGGCTGTTGAATTTTGTTGAAGGCCTTTTCTGCATCTATGGAGATAATCATGTAGTTTTTGTTGTTGGTTCTGTTTATATGATGGATTATGTTTATTGATTTGCATATGTCGAACCAGCCTTGCATCCCAGGGATTAAGCCCACTTGATCATGCTGGATAAACTTTTTGATGTGCTGCTGGACTTAGCTTGCCAGTATTTTATTGAGGATTTTCGCATCAATGTTCATCAGGGATATTGGTCTAAAATTCTCTTTTTTTGTTGTGTCTCTGCCAGGCTTTGGTATCAGGATGATGCTGGCCTCGTAAAATGAGTTAGGGAGGATTCCCTCTTTTTCTATTGATTGGAATAGTTTCAGAAGGAATGGTACCAGCTCCTCTTTGTAGCTCTGGTAGAATTTCGCTGTGACTCCATCTGGTCCTGGAGTTTTTTTGGTTGGTAGGCTATTAATTATTGCCTCAATTTCAGAGCCTGTTATTGGTCTATTCAGAGATTCCACTTCTTCCTGGTTTAGTCTTGGGAGGGCATATGTGTCCAGGAATTTATCCATTTCTTCTAGATTTTCTAGTTTATTTGCATAGAGGTGTTTATAGTATTCTCTGATGGTAGTTTGTATTTCTGTGGGATTGGTGGTGATATCCCCTTTATCATTTTTTTATCGTGTCTATTTGATTCTTCTCTCTTTCCTTCTTCATTAGTCTTGCTAGCAGTCTATCAATTTTGTTGATCTTTTCAAAAAACCAGCTCCTGGATTCATTGATTTTTTGAAGGTTTTTTTTTTGTGTGTCTCTATCTCCTTCAGTCCTTCAGTTCTGCTCTCATCTTAGTTCTTTCTTTCTTTCTTTCTTTCTTTTTTTTTTTTTTTTGAGACGGAGTCTCGCTCTGTCACCCAGGCTGGAGTGCAGTGGTGTGATCTCGGCTCACTGTGAGCTCCGCCTCCCGGGTTCACGCCATTCTACTGCCTCAGCCTCCCGAGCAGCTGGGACTATAGGCTCCCACCACCATGCCTGTCTATGATCTTAGTTATTTCTTGCCTTCTGCTAGCTTTTGAATTTGTTTCATCTTGCTTCTTTAATTCTTTTAATTGTGATGTTAGGGTGTCAATTTTAGATCTTTCCTGCTTCCTCTTGTGGGCATTTAGTGCTATAAATTTCCCTGTACATACTGCTTTAAATGTGTCCCAGAGATTCTGGTACATTGTGTCTTTGTTCTCATTGGTTTCAAAGAACATCTTTATTTCTACCTTCATTTCGTTATGCACCCAGTAGTCATTCAGGAACAGGTTGTTCAGTTTCCATGTAGTTGTGTGGTTCTGAGTGAGTTTCTTAATCCTGAGTTCTAATTTGATTGCACTGTGGTCTAAGGGACAGATTATTGTGATTTCTGTTATTTACATTTGCTGAGGAGTGCTTTGCTTCCAACTGTGTGGTCAATTTTGAAATAAGTGTGATGTGGTGCTGAGAAGAATGTATATTCTGTTGATTTGGGGTGGAGAGTTCTGTAGATGTCTATTAGGTCTGCTTGGTGCAGAGCTGAGTTCAAGTCCTGAATATCCTTGTTAACCTTCTGTCTTGTTGATCTGTCTAATATTGACAGTGGGTTATTAACCTCTCCCATGATTACTGGGTTGGAGTCTAAGTCTCTTTTAAGGTCTCTAAGGACTTGCTTTATGAATCTGGGTGCTCCTGTATTGGGTGAATATATATTTAGAATAGTTAGCTCTTCTTATTGAATTGATCCCTTTACCATTATGTAATGGCCTTCTTTGTCTCTTTTGATGTTTGTTGGTTTAAAGTCTGTTTCATCAGAGACTAGTATTGCAACCCTGCTTTTTTTTTTTTTTTGCTTTCCATTTGCTTGGTAGATCTTCCTCCATCCCTTTATTTTGAGCCTATGTGTGTCTCTGCATGTTAGATGGGTCTCCTGAATATAGCACACTGATGGGTCTTGACTCTTTATCCAATTTGCCAGTTTGTGTCTTTTAATTGGGGCATTTTGCCCATTTACATTTAAGGTTAATATTGTTATGTGTGAATTTGATCCTGTCATTATGATGTTAGCTGGTTATTTTGTCCGTTAGTTGATGCAGTTTCTTCCTAGCATTGACAGTCTTTACAATTTGGTATGTTTTTGCAGTGGCTGGTACCGGTTGTTCCTTTCCATGTTTAGTGCTTCCTTCAGGAGCTCTTTTAGGGCAGTCCTGGTGGTGACAAAATCTCTCAGGGTTTGCTTGTCTGTAAAGTATTTTATTTGTCCTTTGCTTATGAAGCTTATTTTGGCTGGATATGAACTTCTGGGTTGAAAATGATTTTCTTTAAGAATGTTGAATATTGGCCCCCACTCTCTTCTGGCTTGTAAGAGTTTCTGCTGGGAGATCCACTGTTAGTCTGATGGGCTTCCCTTTGTGGGTAACTCGACCTTTCTATCTGGCTGCCCTTAACATTTTTTCCTTCATTTCAACCTTGGTGAATCTGACAATCATGTATCTTGGGGTCGCTCTTCCGAGGAGTATCTTTGTGGAGTTCTCTGTATTTCCTGAATTTGAATGTTGGCCTGCCTCGCTAGGTTGGGGAAGTTCTCCTGGATAATATCCTGCAGAGTGTTTTCCAACTTGGTTCCATTCTCCCCATCAGTTTCAGGTGCACCAATCAAATGTAGATTTGGTCTTTTCACATAGTCCCATATTTCTTGGAGGCTTTGTTCATTTCTTTTTACTCTTTTTTCTCTAAACTTCTCCTCTCACTTTATTTTATTAATTTGATCTTCAATCACTGATACCCTTTCTTCCACTTGATCGGATTGGCTATTGAAGCTTGTGCATGTGTCACATAGTTCTTGTGCCATGGTTTTCAGCTCCATCAGGTCATTTAAGGTCTACTCTACACTGTTTATTCTAGGTAGCCATTCATCTAATCTTTTTTCAAGGTTTTAGCTTTCTTGCGATGGGTTCGAACATCCTTCTTTAGCTCAGAGAAGTTTGTTATTACCGACCTTCTGAAGCCTACTTCTGTCAGCTCATCAAAGTCATTCTCCATCCAGCTTTGTTCCATTGCTGGCGAGGAGCTGCGATCCTTTGGAGGAGAAGAGGCTGCCAGGTTTTTGGAATTTTCAGCTTTCCTGCTCTGGTTTCTCCTCATCTTTGTGGTTTTATCTACCTTTGGTCTTTGATGTTGGTGGTCTACAGATGGGGTTTTGGTGTGGATATCCTTTTTGTTGATGTTGATGCTATTCCTTTCTGTTTGTTAGTTTTCCTTCTAACAGTCAGGTCCCTCAGCTGCAGGTCTGTTGGAGTTTGCTGGAGGTCCATTCCAGATCTTGTTTGCCTGGGTATCACCAATGGAGGCTGCAGAACAGCAAATATTGCAGAACAGCAAATATTGCTGCCTGATCCTTCCTTTGGAGGCTTCATCCCCAAGGGGCACCCTCCTGTGTGAGGTGTCAGTCGGACCCTACTGGGAGGTGTCTCCAAGTTAGGCTACATGGAGATCAAGGACCCACTTGAGGAGGCAGTCTGTCCATTCTCAGAGCTCAAACACTGTGCTGGGAGAACCACTGCTCTCTTCAGAGCTGTCAGACAGGGAAGTTTAAGTCTGCAGAAGTTGTCTGCTGTCTTTTGTTCAGCTATGCCCTGCCTGCAGAGGTGGAGACTACAGAGGCAGTAGGCCTTGCTGAACTGTGGTGGGCTCTGCCCAGTTCAAGCTTCCCCAGCTGCTTTGCTTATCTACTCAAGCCTCAGTAATGGTGGACGCCCCTCCCCCTGCCAGGCTGCTGCCTCGCAGGTCAATCTCAGACTGCTGTGCTAGCAGTAAGCAAGGCTCCATGGGCTTGGGATCGGCTGAGCCACGTGCGGGATATAATCTCCTGGTGTGCTATTTGCTAATACCATTGGAAAAGCACAGTATTTGGGTGGGACTATCCCGTTTTTCCAGGTGCTGTCGGTCACAGCTTCCCTTGGCTAGGAAAGGGAAATCCCCCGATCCCTTGCACTTCCTGGGTGAGGCAATGCCCCGCCCTGCTTCAGCTTGCCCTCTGTGGGCTGCACCCACTGTCCAACTAGTCCCAATGAAATGAACCAGGTACCTGAGTTGGAAATGCAGAAATCACCCATCTTCTGCATTGATCACGCTGGGAGCTGCAGACCAGAGCTGTTCCTATTCAGCCATCTTGGATCTGGAATCCTGTTCTTTATTTTTTCAACTACACCTGGGTGGGACCAGTTAGAAGCATTATACCTTCTTGACTCCAAATCTCCTTCTTACCCAAGGATAACAGGTAAACTGTCCCATTGCCTGTAGATGGCTCGTCAGTCCTTGATCCACATTTGGATGGTGGGACCCTTTCTAACCTGGCTCCAGAGTTCCATACCCCTAGTGGAGACACTACCAACATGATGCAGCTCACAAAGAATGTTCTGAATATATGCAGTAATGTCAAATGAGTTAGCTACAGAAGATCTCCTTGTAGTAACCAGAAGCTTTTGTCAACAGTGGAGATGGGGAGCGTTCATTTGTACCATTTTGGACAAGGACAGATATTTGGATGATGGTAGCATCATTTTTTGTCATGATGTGGGCTTGGCTTATGATAGAAAGGATACTAAAGGAGACCTTTCAACTCACAGCCTGTACTTTCTCTGCTGCTTCTTATGGTTAATAGAATAACCTCCTCTCCTACATCTCTCCCCTTGCTTGCTCTTATTCGGCTACACTGGCCTTTTTGCTGTTCCTTGTACACACCATGCTTAACTGCAAGTCTTTGCCCAAATGTCATTTTCTCTATGTAGCTAACTGTATCAGTCAGAGTTCTACCAGAGAAACAGAGCCAGTAGGATACTTAATATTAAGAGATTTATTGCAAAGAATTGGCTTATGTGATTGTGGTGATTGGCTGCTTGTGTCCGAAATTCACAGGGCAGGTTGACAGATGGAAACCCTTGGGAAGAGCTGATGCTGAAGTTCACAAGCAAATTCTTTCTTCCTTAGGAAAACTCAGTTCTGCTTTTAACACCTTTCGACTGACTGGATGAGGCCCATTCAGATTACAGAGGATTATATCTTTTCCTGAAAGTTGACTGATTGTAGATGTTAATCACATCTACATAATACTTTTACAGCAACATTTATTTTAGTGTTGGCTTAAATACCTGAGTGCCACAGCATAGCCAAGTTGATACATAGAACTATTACAGTTCACCTCTTGTCAACTTGATACCCATATACATTTTTATAATCCATATTTAATCTCCAAATAAGTCAATAAGAAAATCATACTTCCATCTAACGTGATACAATTACTCTACGTACAATGGAAAATATGCCAGCCTTTTCCCCAAAAGAGGATGCAAAGTCATTGGTGATGTTCATTTTTCTTCTTCCTATCCTGTAATTCAAATAACTGTGATATAAAATTAACTATTATTAATATATTTATGTTATATAAGAGGATAAGAAAGGGATGAAACTAATAGTATTATATATATATAAATGTATACCAAATTAAGGAAAAATTACAACTGCTAGTCCTCTTTTTAATCTGATCTATGTTTTCTTCCACTCGATACCTTCTAATGTAACATACAGTTTACTTACTTATTGTGTTTATTCAGTGATAAATCTCAAGCACTTAGAACGGTGTTTGGCACATAGTAGTTACTCAGTATTAAGGTTTGTTTTTTTTTTTAATTGGTGGAATGAATGAAAGAAAGGAAACAATGAGTTTTAGTCTACTGGTCTGGCATAAGTGGTTGCTCATTGATTGCCAATATAAGGCAAACATCTGGGTCTCATCTCAGGGGCTAGTATGTTTTAGTTAGCCTGGCTAGAGGCTTATTGATTTTTATTGATTTTTTTCAAAGAATGAGCTTTTGGTTTTGTTGATTTTTTTCTATTGACTTTTTGCTTTCAATTTCATTGCTTTCTGCTCCAATTTTTGTTCTTCTGCTTACTTTGGATTTAATTTGCTTTAATTTTTTAGTTTCCTAAAGCAGAAGCTTATTGATTTTTGATTTTTTTTCTTTTCTAGTATATGCATTTAATGCTAAAAATTTCCCTCTAAACACTGCTTTTGCTGCATGCCACGAATTTTAATTTGTATTCTCTTTTTCATTTAGTTAAAATATATTTTATTTTCTCTTGAGATATATTCTTTGGCCTATGTATTATTTAGAAGTGTGTGTTTAGTCTCCAAGTATTTTTGGATTTTCTAGCTGTTTTCTCTAACTGATTTCTAGTTTAATTCCACTGTGGCCTGACAGCAGACATTGTATGATTTCTATTTGTTTGTTAAGGTGTGTTACATGGCCCAGAATGTGGCCTATCTTAGTGAATGTTCCATGTGACCTTGAGAGAATGTGATTTCTGCTATTGTTGGACAAAGTAGTCTATACATGTTCATTATATCCAGTTGATTGATGGTATTATTGAGTTCAACTATATCCTTACTGATTTTCTGCCTGCTAAATCTGTCCATATCTGATAGAGAGGCATTGAAGTCTTCAACTATAATAATGAATTCATCTATTTTTCCTTGCAGTTGTATCAATTTTTTCCTGACATTTTTTGATGCTCTATTGTTAGATGTGCAGATGTTAAAGATTATGTCTTTTTTGAGAATTGACTCTTTTATCATTATAATGCCCCTCTCTGTCTCTGATAACTTTTCTTGCTTTGAAGTCTGCTCTGTCTGAAATTAATACAGCTACTCCTGCTTTCCTTTGATTACTTTTAGCATGATATATCTTTCTCCATCTCTTTACTTTTTAATCAATATGTGTCTTCATATTTAAAGTGACTTTCTGTAGACGACATATAGTTGGGTCTTGTTTTTTCATCCGGTCTGACAGTCTGTGTCTTTTGTATATTTAGACCACTGAAGTTTAAAGTGATTATTGATATAGTTGAATTAATATCTCTGGTATTTGTTGCTTTTTTCTATTCATTGCCCTTTTTCTTCTTATTTTGTCTTCCATTCTTTTTCTGCCTTTTTTGGTTTTAACTGAGCATTTTATGTGATTCAACTTTTTCTCCTTCCTTAGCAGCAATCAAAATGCAAAAAAAATTTTTTTTCAGTGGTTGCCCTAAAGTTTGCAAAATACATTTACAACTAATCCAAACCTCTTTCAAATAATATTATACTAAGTACCTTATAATAGGAAGATATTCCTAATTCCTCTCATTCCTTGTATCATTGCTTTAACTCATTTCACGTATACATAAACACAAACACACATATACAAGCATAATTGAATACATGTTGTTATTTTTCATTGAACTGTCATCTGTTAGATTAGTTAAAAATAAGTAAAATAAAAATTTCATTTTACCTTCACTTATTCCTTCTCTGATGCTGTTTGTTTCTTGATGTACCTCTGAGTGTCTGACCTATATCATTCTCATTCCCTCTGAAGGACTTCTTTTGACATTTCTTGCAAGGCAGGTCTACTGGCAACAAATTCACTCCATTTTTGTCTGAGAAAGTCTATTTTTCCTTTTTTTATTTGGAGATGGATTCTCCCTCTGCCGCCCAGGCTGGAGTGCAGTAGCATGATCTTGGCTCACTGCAATCTCCACCTCCCAGGTTCAAGTGATTCTCCTGCCTTGGCCTCCTGAGTAGCTGGGATTACAGGTGTGTGCCACCACGCATGGCTAATTTTTGTAATTTTAGTAGAGATGGGGTTTCACCATGCTGGCCAGGCTGGTCTTGAATTCCTGACCTCAGGTGATCCTCCCACCTCGGCCTCCCAAAGTGCTGGGATTACAGGCGTGAGCCACTCTGCCTGGCCTTTTCCTTCACTTTTGAAGGATAATTTCACAGGGCCCAAAATTCTAGGTTGGTGGGTTTTTTTTCCCCTCCCAACTCTTTAAATACCTCACTCCACTTATCTTCTTGCTTGCATGGTTTCTGAGAAGTTGGATGTACCGTTGACCCTTGAATAACATGGGTTTGAACTATGTGAGTCCACTAATATGTGGATTGTTTTTCAATAAGTATACTGAAAATTTTTTGGAGATTTACAATGACTTGAAAAACATGCAGACCAACTGCATAGCCTAGAAATATTGAAAAAATTAGGTATGTCATGAATGCATAAAATATATGTAGACACTATTTTATTATTACCATAAAATATAAACAAATATATTATAAAAAGTTAAAATTTATAAAAACGTTTCCACACAAACAGAACATTTACAGATGTAAAGATGCAGTATTAAATCATAACTGTATAACATGAACTAAAGTATACACTTTACTACCGTAATAGTTTTGTAGCAACTTCCTGTTGTTCTTGCTGTGAACTCAAGTATCATGAGTATCCACTTAAATGTTGTGACGCTAATCCTCTCATCCTGAACAGTTCTTCTCTCTAGTAAATTTTATATAGCAGTAAAAAGTGATCTCTCAAGGTTCTCATCAAGAATCTCTAGCATGTTTTTTTATCGTGTTTAGTAGAATATCATAAACCTTGATAACACTAGGGGACCCATACGAGGTGGCACTAGTTACAAGAAAAAGTTAGATTGCTTCATATGTATCATAGATTGGGGTCTGCAGCTGCGGTTGCCTGCCATTTCAGACAGACTATTCATATTAGAAACAGATGATATAAATTTATGGTATTGATAAATACAGTACATTACTGTGAATGTATTTTCCTTCCTTATGATTTTGTTAGTAACATTTTATTTTCTGTAGCTTTGTTGTAAGAATACAGTATGTAATACAAAATAACATACAAAAGATGTGTTAATTGACTTTTATTGGTAAGGCTTCTGGTCAGTAGTAGGCTATTAGTAAATTTTTAGAGTCAAAAGTTATATGTAGATTTGACTGTGTGGGGGCATCGGTGTCCCTAACTCCTGCATTGTTCAAGGGCCAACTGTAATTCTTATCTTTCCTTCTTTTTAGGCTAGGTGATTTTTTTTTTCCTAATTTTTTTTTTTGAGATGGAGTCTCGCTCTGTCCCCCAGGCTGGAGAACAATTGCATGATCTTGGCTCACTGCAACCTCCACCTCCTGGGTTCAAGTGATTCTCCTGTCTCAGCCTCCTGTAGCTGGGATTACAGGCACCCATCACCATGCCTGGCTACTTTTTGTATTTTTAGTAGAGACGGGGTTTCGCCATGTTGGCTGGGCTGGTCTCCAACTCCCGACCTGAAGTGATCTGCCTGCCTTGGCCTCCCAAAGTGCTGGGATTACAGATGTGAGCCACCATACCTGGCCTCCCCTCTGAGTTTTTAAAGGAATTTTTTGGTTATCTTAGATATTCTGCAGTTTGAATATGATATGACTGGATTTGTTTGTGTGTGTGTGTGTGTGTGTGTGTGTGTGTGTTTTTTTTTAAAGGTGGAGTCTCGCTCTGTCGCCCAGGCTGGAGTGCGGTGGTGCGATCTTGGCTCACTGCAAGCTCCACCTCCCGGGCTCACGCCATTCTCCTGCCTCAGCCTCCCGAGTAGCTGGGACTACAGGCGCTCACCACTACGCCCGGCTTGTTTTTTGTATTTTTAGTAGAGACGGGGTTTCATTGTGTTAGCCAGGATGGTCTCGATCTCCTGACCTCGTGATCTGCCAGCCTCGGCCTCCCAAAGTGCTGGGATTACAGATGTGAGCCACCACGCCGGCCGTTTTTGTGGTATTTATCTGAGTTGGTGTTTTCTGCACTTCTGTGATCTGAGGTTTGGTGGTTGACATTAATTTGGGAAAATTCTCAGTGATTATTGCTTTGAATATTTCTTTTGTTCATGTCTTACTTTTCCTTCTGGTATTCTCATTATGTGTATGTTATACCTTTTGTAGTTATCCCACAATTCTTGAATATTCTGTTTTCTAAAATGTTTTAGGGAACATTTTATCATATTCTCTAAAATAGCCTATTTTATCACTTACTACCATAAAATATAAACAAATCCATTATAAAAAGTTAAAATTCATCAAAACTTATACACATAAGCACAGAACACTTACAGATGTAAAGATGCAATATTAAATCATAACTGCATAACATTAACTGTTGTATATACTGTAGTACTGTAATAATTTTGTAGCCACAAATTTTTTTTCCGGTCTTTTTTTGTTCTCTTTGCTTTTCAGTTTTGGAGGTCTCTATTGACATGTCCTCAAGCACAGAGATTCTTTCCTCAGCTGTGTTCAGTTTACTAATGAATCCACCAAAGACATTCTTTATTTCAATTACAGTGTTTCTTATCTCCAGCATTTTGTTTTGGTTCTTAGAGTTCTCATCTCTCTGCTTACATTGCCTATCTGTTCTTGCATATTGTCCACTTTTATCTATTAGAGCCCTTAAAAAATTAATCGTAGTTGTTGTAAATTCCCAGTCTGATAATTCCAACATCCCTGCCATACCTGGGTCTGGTTCTGATGCTTACTCTGTCTCTTCAAACTGTGTTTTTGCCTTTCAATATGCCTTGTGACTTTTTGTTGAAAGTCAGCTGTCATGTGCTAGGTAAATAGGGCATTTAGTAATGTGATGGTAGGGTGGGGGGTGGGGGAGGAATGTTCTATAGTTCTGTGATTAGGTCTCAGTTTTTAGTGAGTCTGTGCCCCGGGCTATGAATTTCACAAGTTCTTTCATTCCTCCCCTCACCCCTTGGCAGGGACAGGGTGGCTAGAGCTGGCTGGAGATGGGTATTTCCTTTCCTCCAATCAGTTAGTTAGGCTCTGGTTAAATAGTTTCTCCTGAGGTCAGGCCTTGTTAAGAACAGAATGCTCTGGTGTATATAAACATGGTTCCTTTTCTCCTCCTGCTGCCAGAAGCACAAGGGGATTTTTCTTCCGTCTTCACTGTGAGAACCTGGATAGTTCCCGGAGGTAAAATTCACAAAGTGTAAGTGACTTCCTATGAATGGTTCCTCCCTGGAGTTTTTGATGCTCAGACTTGTCCACACAGCCTACAGCAATTTTTCAGTTACAGTTTAGATTTTCCTACCCAGCACTGGTTCCTGTGGAGGTTTCTGTTCATGCCTGTCTGCTCGGGCCAGTTGTGATTCTCTGTATTCACCAGTCTGTCTTTCTAGCTTTGGAGGTATCATTTTGCCCTGTGCACTCACTTCTCTGATGTATCTAAGAAGAGTTGTTGCCAGGCGCAGTGGCTCACGCCTGTAATCCCAGCACTTTGGGATGCCGAGGCAGGTGGATCACAAGGTCAGGGGTTCAAGACCAGCCTGGCCAATATGGTGAAACCCCCGTCTCCACTAAAAATACAAAAATTAGCCGGGCATGGTGGCATGTGCCTATAGTCCTAGCTGCTCAGCAGGCTGAGGCAGAAGAATCACTAGAACCTGGGAGGCGGAGGTTGCAGTGAGCCAAGATTGTGCCACTGCACTCCAGCCTGGGCGACAGAGCAAGACTCCGTCTCAAAAAAAAAAAAAAAGTTGATTTTTCAGATTGTTCAGCTTTTTACTTTGTTATTAGAAGAGAGTGATGGCTTCTAAGGCATTTACATGACGTATTGGAAATCGGAAGTTGGTAGGAAGTTCTAAACAGAAAAATGTGTTCTCCATCCATAGCTCATAGCTGATATTTTGTCCTGTTTTCTCACTGATCAAGTGGAGACTGAATAAGAGTATGGAGACTTCAGTGAAACCTCTCCCGCTGCTAGGAAAAAATTGACACAAAGCACAGGTGGACTGAGAATAGCAATTTTGCATTTAAATAGATTGCACATGTTGTTTTCAAAGCCAGTTTATCTCCTTGTTAGGCTGTTCCTCTTTCCTGAGCTAAGGCAATCTGGCCTTAGTTCTTACTGTAGAACTCGTATCTCCTTTCTAGACTGATTCAAGAAAAGAAGGAAGCAAGTACTGTGTATCACATTCTGTGCTTCTTGTCTCCTATAATCCTCTAAACCTGGAGCGGTTTTACAGAGGAGGAAACAGAGGCATAGGGTAGTTCACTGACTTGTTCGAGGTCACCTGGTGGTAAGTGGTGGACTCTGGAATGAGAACCAGGTTTACCTGACTCTCAACCTAGCCTGTTTCTCATTTGGGGCAATTCCTTCTGGACGTTGCTTCTTCTTCCTAGCCCCCTGATACTGCTTATATGAGGGCGACCAGGCTTTCTGGCTTTAGACCGGGTAGGGGATGCTGAAATCTCCCCCTTCTCAGTAAAGGAAACCCAGTTAATCTCTGATCTTAAAAATACCTTATGTCACTGCATAAGTTAGGCTGGAGGACCTTTGACACAGGTTGGATTCTCTGAGATGCAGACACGGAGCTAACACCTGTGAAAACAGGTAGGAAGCAGCACTGGGCAGGGGTAGTATCAGGCCACAGGGCAGATCCACAGAGGCTCTACCAGCCTGACAGGAAGGCCACCAGCAAAGATTGCGAGCTAGATAAGTCCCATATAGGGCAAAAATGACCAGGCCCTTAGCCACCTTCTTGCTTTGTTGTGGGTGGGTGCTCACTGGAAGCTCAGCTTTCTGTCCCTTAGGAACCAGCAGCTGGAGGCTGTCAGCTAATTGCAGTCCCTGAAGCTGGGCAGAGAATCCTTCTTAAAAGGGGATCTGAGGGATGCACTTCTGAGATTTTTGCTTATGTAACTCCTGGTGCCCTTATAAGGAGGAAAGTCTCAGTTTGTAGGAGAGAGCAGCAGTCCCGCTCAGCAGGATTTGCGGTGTGGCTTCCATGCGGGAGTGACTCTGCTGGGTTTGGTCTGCCTGGGATCACTCCATGCTGCCAGCCTGGCCTCTCTCTCCATGGGATTACTGCGGGGAAGATGTGGAAGGGACACCATCTTTCCCCATCACATCATCTCTGAAACCTTCCCCGTGAGGAAGCAAGGTCAAGATGTAATCTGAGATATGCAATTGTGATAGCTGGAGCGTAGGCACGACCATGTAGGCATGTCCTGGGGGGTGGATATTCCAGCTCAAAGCTCATGATACCATCTCATTATAAGTAGAATTAGATGGTACATCTGGTAAATGCAGTATGTATGTTCTGCAGTTTTCCCCTCAGTTGCAGGGATAGTGTGCTGAAACAGCATTAAAGGTTACAGTCTATTTGGCAACTTATTTTACCTGTGTGATGTCAGGCAAGTCATTTCCTAAAAGCTTCTATTTCCTCCTCTTTCTTCTCTTGAAATAGCAATAGTAATTTGAAATGAGGATAATATGTACTCATAGATTTGTGAAGAGTGACAGAGATTCTTAATATGAACCCTATGGCATATACAGGTTGAGCATCCCTAATGTGAAAATCCAAAACTTTTTGAACACTGGAATGAGTTAGTGACACTTTTGCTTTCTGATGGTTCAGTGTACACAAACTGTTTCATGCACAATATTATTAAAAATATTGTATGATATTACCTTTAGGCTATGTATATAAAGTATACATGAAACAAAAATGAATTTTGTGTTTAGACTTGGGTTCCATTCCCAAGATATTACATGCAAATATTCCAAAATCCAAAAACATCCAGAATTTTTGGTCCCGAGCATTTTGGAAAAAGGATACTCAATTTGCAATAAATCTTCAACAAATATTAGTTTAATATTAGATTTTGACGTTTGGCTCTTTATATCACTTTCTAGAAGCTTTCTCAATTTTCAGAAATCAGGTTTTAAAAATCAGATTTTAAAACTAAAGACGTATATAAAGTAAAACATGAAATACCCATCGTTTCTTGCAAGTAACCATTTTTTAAAGTTTATGTGTTTCATTATAAGCATTTGTGTACTTTTTCCACATTAAAAAAAATTTTTTTTTTAAGACAAGAGCTCACTCTGCTGCCCAGGCTAGAGCTCAGTGGTGTGGTCATGACTCACTGGAACCTCGACCTCCCAGGCTCAAGAGATCCTCTCACCTCAGCCTCCCAAGTAGGTGGGGACTACAGGTACATGCCACCATGCCTAATTTTTCCATTTTTTTGTAGAGATGGGGTTCTCACTGTGTTGTCCAGGCTGGTCTCAAACTCCTGGGCTCAAGCGGTCTTCCTACCTCAGCCTCCTAAAGTTCTGGGAATACAGGTGTGAGCCACTGTACCTGGCCTTAAAAACTTTTTTAATTGATAAAAATTATATATATTTATTATGTATAACATGTTGTCTTGAAATATATATACATTGTAGAATGGCTAAATCAAACTAACATATGTGTCACCTCACATACTTATATTTTTGTGTGTGGTGAGAACATTTAAAATCTACTCTCAGCAATTTTTAAGGATACAATACTTTGTTATTAACTATAGTCATCATGTTATACAATAGATCTCTTGCACTTATTCTTCCTATCTAAATGAAATTTTGTATCCTTTGACCAACATCTTCCCCAACCTTCCCTCTTTCTCCCAGGCCCTGGTAACCACCGTTCTACTCTCTACTTCTATTCAACTTTTTTAGGTTCCACATACAGGCGAGATCATGCAATATTTGTCTTTCTGGGCTTGACTTATTTCACTTAACACAATGTCCTCCAATTCCATTTATGTTGTTGCAAATGACAGGATTTCATTCTTTTTTATGGCTGAATATTCCGTTGTAGTATATGTGCCACATTTTGTTTATCTGTTCATCTGTTGTTGGACACCTAGGTTGATTCCATATCTTGGTTATTGTGAATAATGTTGCAATAGACACAGGAGTATAGATATTTCTTTGACATATTGATTTCATTTCCTTTGACGATATACCCTGTAGTGAGATTGGTGAATCATATGGTCATTCTATTTTAAATATTTTGAGGAACCTCTGTACTGTTTTTTCATAAGGGCTGTAGTAATTTACACTCCCACCAACAGTGTGCAAGGGCTTCATTTTCTCCACGTCTTCTCCAATGCTTATCTTTAATCTTTTTGATAATAGTCATTTTAACAGATGTGAGGTGGTATCTCATCATGATTTAAATTTGCATTTCTCTGATGATTGGTGATTTTGAGCATTTTTTCATGTACCTGTTGTCCATTTGTATGTCTTCTTTTGAGAAATGTTTATTCAGATCCTTTGCCTTTTTAAAAATTAGGTTTTTTGTTGTCTTACTATTCAGTTTTGAGTGCCTTATTTATTTTGGATATTAACTCCTTATCAGATTTATGATTTGCAAATATGATCTTCCATTCTGTAGGTTGTCGCTTCACTTTGCTGATTGTTTCCTTGACTATGCAGAAGGCTTTTAGCTTGATATAATTGTATATACTTATACATTTTTAAAAAAAAGTGGTCATACTATATTATTTTAAAATTCGCTTGATTTTTATGTTTTTTTTGAGATGGAGTCTTGCTTTGTTGCCCAGGCTGGAGTGCAGTGGCGCAATCTTGGCTCACTGCAAGCTCCGCCTCCCGGGTTCACACCATTCTCCTGCCTCAGCCTCCCAAGTAGCTGGGATTAGAGCTGCCCACCACCACGCCGGGCAATTTTTTGGTATTTTTTAGTAGAGATGGGGTTTCACCGTATTAGCCAGGATGGTCTCGATCTCCTGACCTCGTGATCCACCCGCCTTGGCCTCCCAAAGTGTTGGGATTGCAGACGTGAGCCACCGCGCCCGGCCAATTCACTTGATTTTTTTAACCCACTCATCAATATAATAGGTATATTTTCCTAAGAGCATTTGTCTCCTTCATTCTTTTTAATGGTTGCATTATATTCCATTGCATTACTATATCCAAACCTATTCAGCTATCCCCTGTTGATAGATATTTGGATTGTTACCAATCTTTGGTAATTACAGATAATGCTTCAGTGAACTTCCTTGTATGCATATTTTTAGTTTTAATTCAGAAACTTTTCCTTCAGAGTAGTATAGAGTAATTTAACAAATATCCACTTAAAACTGTTTTATTTTTAATTATTATGGGTACATAATAGATTTACATATTTATGGGATACATGTGATATTTTGATACAAGTATACAATGTGTAATGATCAGATAAGGGTAACTGGGGTATCCATCACCTCAAGCGTTTATCATTTCTTTGTGTTAAAAAATTCTATTTTTCGGTTATTTTGAAATATATAGTGGATCTATTCTTCCTATCTAACTGTAATTTTTTTACCCATTAACCATCTCTCTTTTTTTTTTCTCCCGAGATGGAGTCTTGGTCTGTCACCCAGGCTGGAGCGCAGTGGCGTGATCTTGGCTCAGTGCAACCTCTGCCTCCCAGGTTCAAGGGATTCTCCTGCCTCAGCCTCCTGAGTAGCCAGAACTACAGGCATGCGCTGCTACACCAGGCTAATTTTTGTATTTTTAGTAGAGAAGGGTTTTCATTATGTTGGCCAGGGTGGTCTCGAACTCCCGACTTCAAGTGATCTGCTCACCTTGGCCTCTCAAAGTGCTAGGATTACAGGTGTGAGCCACTGCACCGGGCCGAACCATCTCTTCTTTATCGCCCCCTTTCCTCTCTATCTCTCCCTCCACTACCATCTCCTCTTTAGCCATTATATACCCCCACCTCTACTACCAAATCCTCTTTATCCGTTAACCATCTCCTCTTTATTCCACCCAGCCTGCCACCACCATTATCATTCCTAGACTCTGGTAACGGTAATTCTACCCTATCTTCATGAGTTTAATTATTTTTTTGGGCCCCCACATGATTAATAACATGAGATCTTTATCTTTCTGCGCTTGACTGATTTCACTGAATAGCCTCCACTTCCATCCATGTTGTTGCAAAGGACAGGATCTCATTCTTTTTTATGGTTGAATAATATTCCATTGTGTATGTGTACCACATTTTGTTTACCCATTCATCCATCGATGCACACTTAGGTTGATTTCATATGCTGGCTATTGCGAATAGTGCTGTAATAAATATGGGAAGTGCAGATATCTCTTTGGTGTACTGATTTATTTCTTTTGGGAATATACCTAGCAGGTGGGATTGCTGGATCGTATGGTAGCTCGATTTTTAGTTTTTTGAGGAATCTCCAAATCGTTCTCCACAGAGGTTGTACTAATTTCCATTTCTAACAAGAGTTTATGAGGATTCCCTTTCCTCCACATCCTCACCAGCATTTGTTATTGCTTGTCCTTTGGATCAAAGCCATTTTAACTGGGGTTACATGATATCTCATTGTAATTTTGATTTGCATTTCTCTGATCAGTGATGTTTAGCATCTTTCACATACCTCTTTGCCATTTGTATGTCGTCTTTTGAGAAATGTCTATTTAGATCTTTTGTCCATTTTAAATGAGATTATTAGCTTTTAACTTATAGAGTTGTTTGAGTTCCATATATTACTATGGTTATTAATCCCTTGTCAGATGGATAGTTTGCAAATATTTTCTCCTATTCTGTAGATTGTTTCTTTGTTGATTGTTTCCTTTGCCATGCAGAAGATTTTTAACTTGATATGATGCTATTTGTCCATTTTTGCTTTGGTTGCCTGTACTTGTGTGGTATTACTCAAGAAATCTTTGCCCAGTCCAATGTATTGGAGAGTTTCCCCAGTGTTTCTTTTAGTGGTTTCATAGTTAGGTATTAGATTTAAGTTTTTAATCCATTTTGATTTGATTTTTGTGTTGAGTGCAAGATAGGGGTCTAATTTCATCCTTCTTCATATGGATAATCCAGTTTTCCCAGCACCATTTGTTGAAGAGACTGTTCTTTCCCCAATGTATGTTTTTCATACCTTTGTCAAAAATGAGTTCACTCTAGAAGTATGGATTTATTTCCGGGCTCTCCATTCTATTCTATTGGTCTATGTGTCTGTTTTTATGTGAGTACCGTGCTATTTTGGTTATTACAGCTTTGTAGTATAATTTGAAGTCAGATAATGTGATTCTTCCAGTTCTGTTCTTTTTGCTCAGAATAGCTTCGGCTATTCTGGGTCTTCTGTTGCTCCATATAAATTTTAGGATTAATTTTTGTATTTCTGTGAAGCATGCCATTAGTATTTTAATAGGGATTGCATTGAATTTGTAGATTGCTTTGGGTAGTTGGATATTGTAATAATATTGATTCTTCTAACTCATGAGCATGGAATACTTTTCCTTTTTTGTGTGTGTCCTCTTCTATTTCTTGCCTCAATGTTTTGTAGCTTTCATTGTAGAGAAATTTCACTTGTTTGGATAAATTAATTCCCAGGTATTTTATTTGTAGCTATTGCAAATGGAATCGCTTTCTTGATTTCTTTTTCAGATTGTTTACTCTTGGTATATAAAATGCTACTGGTTTTTTGTATGTTGATTTTCTATCCTGCAACTTTACTGAATTGTTTATCTGTTCTAATAGTTTTTTTAATGGAGTCTTTAGTTTTTTCCAAATTTAAGATTATGTCATCTGCAAACAATGACTTCTTCCTTTTCAATTTGGATGTCCTTTATTTCTTTTGCTCTGGCAAGGATTGAATCTGATTGCTGTAGTTAGGACTTCCAGTACTATGTTGAATAACAGTGGTGAAAATGAGCATCCTTGTCTCATTCCAGATTTTAGAAAAAAGGCTTTCAGTTTTTCCCCATTTGGTATTATACTAGCTGTGGGTCTGTTTTATATGGCTTTTATTGTGTTGATGTATGTTCCTTCTCTATCTAGTTTCTTGAGGTGTTTATTTTTAATCATGAGGCATATTGAATTTTATCAAATGTTTTTAAGGTGTCAGTTGAAATGATTGTATGTTTTTTGTCCTTCATTCTGTTGATATGCAGCACACTGATTAATTTGCATAATTTGTTGAACCCCTTGCATCCCTGGCATAAATCTCTCTTGGTCATGATGAATGACCTTTTTAATGCGTTATTGAATTCAGTTTGCTAGTATTTTGTTGAGGATTTTTGCATCAATGTTCATCAGGGATATTGGCCTGTAGTTGTCTTTTTTTGATGTATCTTTGTCTGATTTTGGTATCAGGGTAATACTGTCCTTGTAGAATGAGTTTGGAAGTATTTCCTTCTCCTCTATTTTTTGGGATAGTTTGAGTAGCATTGGTATTAGTTCTTGTTTATGTTTGGTAAAATTCAGCGTGAAGCCATGGAATCCCAAGCTTTTCTTTGATGGGAGACTTTTTTATTATGGCTTTGATCTCATTACTTGTAACTGGTCTGTTCAGGTTTTGGATTACTTCATGGCTCAATCTTGGTAGGTTGTATATGTCTAGGAAGTTACCCATTTCTTCTAGGTTTTCCAATTTATTGGCATATAATTGCTCATAGTAGCTTCTAATGATCCTTTCTATTTCAGCAATATCCATTGTAATGTCTCCTTTTACATCTGATTTTGAGTCTTCTTTCTTTTTTTTTAGTCTAAAGTTTTGTTGTTTTTTTCTTTTCAAAAAACCAGCTTTTATTTCATTTCTCTTTTATATTGTTTTTCCTGTTTCAATTTCATTTATTTCTATTCTGATCTTTATTATTTCTTCTACTGATTTTAGGCTTGGTTTGCTCTTGCTTTTTTATTTCTTTAAGATGCATCATAAGGTTATTTATTTGAAGTTTTTCTGTTCTTTTGATGTGGCATTTATTGGTATAAACTTTTCTCTTAGTAGTGCTTTTGCTGTATCCCATAGGTTTTGGTATGTTATGTTTCCATTTTCATTTGTTTCAAGAAATTTTTCAATTTTCTTCTTCATTTCTTCATTGACCCGCTGATCATTTAGGAGCATATTTTTAAATTTCCATGTGTTTGTATAGTTTCCAAAATTCCTCTTGTTATTGATTTCCAGTTTTATTCTCTTGTGGTCAGAGAAGATACTTGATATAATTTAAATTTTTTGAACATTTTAAGACTTGATTTGTGGTCTAATTTATGGTCTTTCCTTAAGAATTATTCATGTTCTGAGGAGAAGAATGTGTATTTTGCACGTGTTGGATGATATGTTTTGTAAACATTTGTTAGGTCTGTAGTGTAGATTAAATCCCATGTTTCTTTATTTTCTGTCCAGATGATCTGTCCAGTGCTGAAAGTGAGGTGTAGAAGTCTCTAGCTATTATTGTATTGGGAATCTCTCTCTCTCTCTCTCTCTCACTCTTTTTTTCTTGAGATGGAGTCTCGCTCTGTCGCCCAGGCTGGAGTGCAGTGGCGCAATCTCAGCTCACTGCAAGCTCCACCTCCCGGGTTCACGCCATTGTCCTGCCTCAGCCTCCCGAGTAGCTGGGACTACAGGTGCCCACCACCACGTCCAGCTAATTTTTTATATTTTTTAGTAGAGACGTAGTTTCACCGTGTTAACCAGGATGGTCTCGATCTCCTGACCTCATGATCCACCCGCCTCAGCCTCCCAAAGTGCTGGGATTACAGGCATAAGCCACCGTGCCCAGCCCCAGGAATCTCCCTCTCTCTTTAGCACTAATAATATTTGCTTTACATATATGGGTGCACTACCATTGGGTGCATATGTATTTACAATTGTTATATCCTCTGGCTAAATCGACTCTTATCATTCGACTCATTTATCATCATTAATGACTTTCTGTCTCTCTCTCTCTATTTTTTTTTTTTTTTGAGATGGAGTCTCGCTCTGTTGCCCAGGCTGGAGTACAGTGGTGTGATCTCAGCTCACTGCAACCTCCACCTCCCAGGTTCAAATGATTCTCCTGCCTCAGCCTCCTGAGTAGCTGGGAGTACAGGCACATGCCACCATACCTAGCTAGTTTTTTGTATTTTCAGTAGAGACAGGGTTTCACCATGTTAGCCAGGATGGTCTTGAACTCCTGACCTCATGACCCACCAACCTCAGCCTCCCAAAGTGCTGGGATTACAGGAGTGAGCCACCGCACCTGGCTGACTTTTTCTCTTTTTATAGTTTTTGTCTTGAAATCTATTTAGTCCGATATAAGTATAGCTGCTATTCCTGTTGTTTTTTAGTTTCCATTTGCATGGAATATCTTTTTCTATCCCTTTATTTTCAGTCTGTGTGTGTCCTTCTAGGTGAAGCATGTTTCTTGTAGGCAACAGATCTTTGAGTCTTGTTTATTTTTAATCCACTTAGTTACTCTGTGACTTTTGATTGGAGAGGTTAGTCCATTTACATTCAATGTTATTATTGGTAAGTAAGGACTTCTGCCATTTTGTTGTTTTTCTGGTTGTTTTGTGGTCTTCCTTCTTTCATTTCTTTCTATCTTTTCATGAAGGTGATTTTCTCAGGTGGTGGGTTTTATTTTCTTGCTTTTTTTTTGTGGATGTATTGTATGTTTTTTGATTAGAAGTTACCATGAGGCTTGGGAATAATATCAGCCATTATTTTAAGTTGATGACAACTTAATGTTGATTGCATAAACAATCAAGAAAACAGAAAACTGATAAAAAAGTCTGCACTTTAACTTCATCCCCTGCTTTTAAACTTGTTGTTGTTTCTATTTATTTTATTGTACTGTCTTAAAAAATATAGCTACCATTTTTTATTGGTTCAACTTTTAGTCTTTCTACTCAAGATATTAGTTTATACACCACAATTACAGTTATAATATGCTGTGCTTTTCTGTGTACTTACTATTACCAGTGAGTTTTGTACCTTCAGATAATTTCTTTTTGCTAACTAATATCCTTTTCTTTCAGACTGAAGGACTCTCTTTAGTGTTTCTTGTAGGACAGTCCTGGTGTTGATGACATTCTTCAGCTTTTGTTTGTCTGGGAAAATATTTATTTTTTCTTCATGTTTGAAGAATATTTTTGTTGGATATACTATCATAGGATAAGAAATTTTTTCCTTCTCTATTTTAAGTATGTTGTGACAGTCTCTCCTGGCCTATAAGGATTCCACTGAGAAGTCTGCTGCCAGATATATTGGAGCTCTTTTGTGTGTTATTTCTTTTCTGTTGCTGCTGCTTTTAGGATCCTTTCTTTATCCTTGACTTTTGGGAGTTTGATTATTAAATGTCTTGAGGTAGTTTTATTTGGGTTGCTTGGTGTTCTGTAACTTTCCTGTACTTGAATATTAATATCTTTCTCTTGATTTGGAAAGTTCTGTGTTATAATCCCTTTAATAAACTTTTTTTTTCGGATCTGTCATCCCATCTCCTCTTTAAGGCCAATAACTTTTGAGACTATTTTGTAGTTCGTGTCTGTCTGTCTGTCTCTCTTTCTTTCTTTCTCTCTCTCTCTGTCTTCTTTGTTTTCTGTTTTCTTCTTCTTTCTTTTTCTCATTTTTTTGGGACAGGGTCTTTCTCTGCCACCCAGGCTAGAGTACAGTGGCACAATCATGGCTCACTGCAACCTTAACCTCCTGGGCTCGAGCGATCCTCCCACCTCAGCCTCCCAAGTAACTGGGACTACAAGCAAACGCCATAATACCCAGCTAATTAAAAAAAATTTTTTGTGTAGAGGTGGGGTTTTGCATGTTGCCCAGGCTGGTCTCGAACTCCTGGGCTCAAGCAATCTGCCTGCCTTGGCCTCCCAAAGTACTAGGACCACAGGCATGAGCCACTGTGCCTGGCTTTTAATTCCTTTTTCTTTTTGTCTCCTTTGTGTATTTTCAAATAGCCTGTCTTCAAGCTCACTGTTTCTTTCTTTTGCTTGATCAGTTCTACTATTAAGAGACTCTGATGCATTCTTCAGTATGTCAGTTGCATTTTTCAGCTCCAGAAATTCTACTTGATTCTTTTAAATTATTTAATCTATTAAGTTTATCTGATAGAATTCTAAATTCTTTCTCTATGTTATCTTGAATTTTGTTGAGTTTCCTCAGTAGGTATTTTGAATTCTTTCTTTGAAAGGTCACATATCTCTGTCTCTCTGGGATTGGTCACTGGGTGCCTTACTTAGTTTGTTTGGGTGAGGTCGCATTTTACTGGATGGTCTTGATACTGGTGGATGTTCATCAGTGTCTGGGGATTGAAGAGTTTGGTATTGCAGTTTGAACCCATCTTTCTTGGGAGGGCTTTCCATGTATTCAAAGGGATTTGGGTATTTTGACTAAGTTTTTGGTTACTGCAGCTGTGTCTGCATAAGGGCACACCCCAAGCTGTGGCTCTTGCAGACTCGTAGAGGTACCACCTTGGTGGTCTTGAGTGAACTTCAGAAGAATTCTCTGAATTACTAGGAAGAGATACTTATTCTCTTCCCTTATTTTCTCCCAAACCAATGGAGTGTCTCTTTCTGTGCTGAGCTACCTGCCCCTTTCAGATGGGTGACACAAGCATTCCTGTGGCCACCAACACTGATACTGTACTAGGTTAGACCCCAAGCCAGCACAACACTGGGTCCCACCCAAGGCCTACAGTGACGCCCTGTCTGGCTATTGCTTATGTTCACTCAAGGCCCAAGGGCTCTACAATCAGCAAGTGGCAAATCCAGGCAGGCTTGTTTCCTTCTCTTCAGGGCAGTGAGTTTCCCCCATCCTTGGATGGGTCCAGAGATACTGTCCAGGAGCCAGGGCCCGGAGTCATGAACCTTAGGTATCTACCTGGTGCTTTATTCTATTGTAGCTGACCTGGCACCCAAGCCATGAGACAAAGTCCTTCCCACTCTCCCCTTTTCTCAAGGCTTGTAGCCACCACCACCCTAGGCCCCTTGGCAAGTACTGCCTGGCTACTGCCGATGTTCACTCAAGTCCCAAGGGCTCTTTAGTCAACTTATGGTAAATACTGTCCATCCTGAGTTTCTCCTTTAGGTAAGTGGGTTCCCCTCTGTCTTAGGGCAGGTCCAGGGGCCAAAGCCATGAATCGGGGATCCCAGGAGCCTACTTGGCACTCTACCCTACTGTGACTGAGCTGGTACCCAAACTGTAAGATGAAGTCTCCTTTCCTCTTCCCTCTCCCTTCCTCAAGCAAAAGGAGACTCTCCCCATAGCCACCACAGCTGGATATGTTCTGGGTCACACCTGAAGCCAGAATGGCTCTGACTCTTACACAAGGCCTGGGGTGAGCACTGCCTGGTTACCATTCCTGATTATTCAGGGCCCAAGGCTTCTGTAGTCAGCACATAGTGAAGCCTACCAGGACTGGGTCTTTTTGTTCAAGGCATCAGGTTCCCTTCTGGCCCATGGTGTGTCTAGAAGTGTTGTCCATGAACTAGAGCCCAGAATGGGGGGGGGCCCAGAACTTTGCCTGGTGCCCTATCCTACTGTGGCTGAGCTGGTATCCTAGTTGCAAGACAAAGTCCTTTTTACTCTCCCCTCTCCTCAAGCTGAGGGAAGGAGTCTTTCCTGGAGCTGTGAGCTGCGCTGTCTGGGGTTGAGGGAGGAGTGACTCAAGCACTTCCTTGGCCATCCCAGCTGGTATCTTACTGGGTCACATTCACCCCACACTCATTATCTTCGAGTCCAGCACAGCACCAGGACTTGCCCAGGAATTATAGTCCTTGTGGTCTAGACTGCCTTTTAAGCTTACTTAGCATCACAGAGGACTTTGGCTTGCAGTGGCATGGCTTGTTGGAACTTAGGTTCTGACTACTGGGATGAATGATTAGCCTCTGGTTAGGGCTGGTCTGAATTCTCCCTCCATGGGTACCAGCTGAGCTCTGCCCCATGTTACTTTCCACTGACAGGGCAGCACTGTGTTCCAATGCAAAGTCCCACAATCACTGTGTTCTTCCTCCCCTAAGTCCCTGGATTCTCTCTCCATGCCAAGTGGCCATTGCTGGGGATAGGGGAGGGGTGGTATAGGCAATTTACAGCTGTCTTTTCTACCCTTTTCAGTGCCTTTTTATATGACGTTAAAACCAGGTACTATGATTGCTCACTTGATTTTTTTGGCTCTTACGTAGGTGCTTTTTTTGTGTGGATAGTTGTTCAATTTGGTGTTCTTGTGGAGGGGGTTATCGCTGGAGGCTTCTATTCTACTGTCTTGATGTGCCTTCCAATCTAATCTTTTTATGGTTCTTATTCTTACTATTTGGAATATGCCTGCTATTATTCTGGTATCTAATTTGTGTTTTGTTTATCTGCTTTCTCCCCCTCCATTTCCACCATCCCTTCCTTTCTCTCTCCTCCCTCTTTCCCTTTTTATCTCCCTTCCTCTTTCCTTAATTTCCACTCAATGTTATTTTTATTTTTTTCTATTGGTTTCAAAGGTATACATTCTATTTTTGTTCTTTTATAGATTACATTTGTATATTTTTAACAGCATATACTCATTTTGAAGCTAATGACTTTAACTGCTTCTAGCACAAAACAAGGACCTCAGTATTTAGAGTAGTTTAACTCTAAAGTACTGTCATACATACTGTTATCTAGCATTTTAGTTTTTTCTTATTTTTAACTTCCTTATTGGCCATTATTTTTCTATTCCATAGCTAATATCTAATTTGATTTATCAATATATATTTTACCATTTTGTTTGGTCATCATAGATTTTGTATTTCACAAATTTTAGTTTCCTTCTTGCTGAAGTATATCCTTGAGTAGCTCTTTCATAGAGTCTGAGAATAATAAATTCTTTTAGTCTTTTCATTTCTACATATGTCATTATTTATTCTGTCTCTCTGAAATCATAGCTTAACTGAATATTTTAGAATCATATGTTCATTGAGATTTTTGTTTAATTTTAATTTTTTTTTCTTTTTTGAGATGGAGTCTCATTTTGCCACTCAGGCTAGAGTGCAGGGACGCCATCTTGGCTCATTGTAACCTCTGGTTCCCAGGTTCAAGAGATTCTCTTGCCTCAGACTCCTGAGTAGCTGGGATTACAGGTATGCACCACCACGCCCAGCTAATTTTTTTTTTTGTATTATTTTTAGTAGAGGTGGGGTTTCACCATGTTGGCCAGGCTGGTCTTGAACTCCTGACCTCAGGTGATCTGCCTGCCTTGGCCTCCCAAAGTGCTGGGATTACAGGTGTGAGCCACCATGCCCAGCCAAATGTCTATCTTTTTATTTCTGGAAATTCTGTGTAGTTATTTTTCAAATCTTCCTGTTCTTCAAAAATAATGTCTTATTCATGTCTGCTAACATTGCTCCTTTTTTATTGCTTCAGAATTTAGGCACACCTTAAATCCTCTCTCTTGGTGTTTAATTTCCTCTTGCAGTAAGCTTATCTGCAACTGGAGTTTTTTGGTGGGAGTCCATTGGGTCCCCAGTTGATGAGGCATCTGATTGTGGTGGTTAAGTTGAGTTTATCAATGTCACAAACTATGGTTTCGCCTGGTTCAGGCCAACTTTTCTGTAAGAGTTTTAGCCTTGGAGCTGCTAACTATGAAAGCAGTGTAAATTCTGACTCTACCCAGGCATGGCACAGACTTGGGGTTCTGATTTTTTACAGATAACCTTTTTTTCTACCCAAAGTTCTAGATAGATGATGAGTTTCCTTTTTATATCTTTGAGATATGGAATAGAGATTTTCTGTTTTGTGTTTCTCCATCAGGGCAGCTCCTTGTCGCTCCAGCAAGAGCTTGTGGCCTCCCCTCATGTCTCCTATAGTGCATAACTGGTTCCGATAACCCCTGCTTCTGAAAAACTCTTGGTCTGTTTGGTTTCAGCTCTCATTGGCTGCACTGGTTTGTATTTCTGTTATGTTTCAATGTGTTTGGTAGAAATGGACAGTTTACTTGCATTTACTTAGTCTACTCTACTGCCTGATAACTCTCTAAACACTCATGCTCTTATGAATAGGATAGATTACTAGAAGTGAAAGTAAGGAGGCAGGATGTGAACATTTAAAACTGGGTAGAAAGTGCTGAAGTTGAAAAAACAAGGTTGGGCCAGTTTACACTGCCTATCTAATCACAAGAGCCATTTTCTTTCTTCCCTCACCATTAGTAATGCTATTAATTGTTTTACTCAATCTTAAATTTTAACATATAAATAAAAATTTAAAGGAAAATTATCTATTTTTTTATGAACTACACAAAGATTTGGTCTGGTAAATCTAGAGGATGCTTTCCTTATGTGCCTGAGAGTACAGCTTTCAGCCATCCATCTGTAGGATGTGCATGAGGAGCGAGATGGCCATGAGCCAGTCACCTCTACAGGCAGCTGGACAGATACACAGAGAATTAAAGTTGTGATGAACTTTACTTATTGAACACATGCACAGTCAGGCTTGCCATACACATTTTCTGGTGATGAGTGACCTGCGTGCTGCTGTAGTAGAGCTGAGGCCATACCCAAATCCTTAGTTTCCTGGTCCTAAATCCAGCAGCACTGGTGGAAGCTGCTAGGATTTCCATGAGCAAAAAATGTTACCCCTTTTTCTAGAAAGAAGCTCCCTTGTTTGTCAATCTCTAAAATTGAGATTTCCTATTCTTCTCTTTAACTTTTTTGGGTGTTGGCTTCATTTGGCTCCTCAGACTAGGGGAAAAGTGGTAATGCTGAAATGACTCCTCACTATGTGGATCTGTGGCTTTGGAGAAGAAAGTCACTTTGGCAACAGGAGCTTCTACTGTAATTACCTGGGTTTTGAGCAATGTTGCCTCTCATAAAGAGTCTTTTAAAATACTCACAATGATCTCAAGGTGGGCAATATGGCTGTGATTGTAGGTTGTAAGTGTGCTGTTACTGGAGGTGTTTTGGACGACCGCTTCATGGTACGTTGAAAATGAGCTTGGGTAGTGGCCGAACCAGTGCATGGCCTTCCTGTTGCCTTCCAGCCCTAAAGGCTGGCCTGTGTACATGGGGGCCACGAAATGCCGTCTGATCAGCTCTCTCTTTTCTGAGGCTGGGATTTTGTGGAAGGGTATTCTCGGCTTTTTCCCTAGGAGGGCTGTTTTGTGTATGTATTTATTATGTTTTAATAAACTTTGTTTACTTAAGTCAGGCAGGGGAGAACTCAACTGTTCAATGATGCCAGGGATCAACTCTGCACTTGATTTTGGTGAAAAAGTAATAAATGATTAGCTGAAATCAGGTTTAGGGATTTTTTGCATTTTTTTTTCTTTTTCTTTCTTTAGAGACAGGATGACGTCGTGCAAAGAGAAAGAGATTTGGAGTCAGACTGACCCGAATCCTCCTCCAAAGCTCCACTACATTCCAGCTGTGTGACTTTGTAAAAGTTACTTAGCCTCCCTAATCTTTCCTCATTCTCATGAAATAAGTATAATACTACTTATCCTAAAAGATTGTTGTGAGGATTTGTGATGCTTTTAAAGACAACTCTGATTTTATTACTCCTTAAAAATCCTTTAATGTCTTTTTGTTGCCTCTTTGGATAAATTTAAATTTTACATGGTGACTTACAAGACCAAACTCACCTCTCTAGCCTCAACTAGCTGCACTCCCCTTTGACCTCAGCATCAGCCAGGGGGCACTTATGTCTGTCAAACACTCTCTCTTGACGCTGGGCCTTGGAACATGCCCTCCATTTGCCTGGAAGCTCTTGCTCCATCTGTTGGCTGGGCTACTTCCTACTCTTCAAGTCTCAGTGTAGATCTCACATGTCCTCTTTGAGGCCTTTCCAGCTGCTCCTACCCCACTCCAGGTAGGCTTCCTCTTAGAAGCTGTCCTTGCCATGTGCACTTTCTACTTTGAGTGTTCATGACACTGGGAAAGCTTTGGTTTCAGGTTTGCCGCCTCCAGTAGATGAAAGGCCCACACAGGCAGAATTAGTGTCTGTAAGCCAGGCATGGTGGCTCACACCTGTAATCACAGAACTTTGGGAGGCCGAGGTGGGCAGATCACCTGAGATCGAGAGCTTGAGATCAGCGTGGCCAACATGGTGAAATCCCATCGCTACTAAAAATATAAACATTAGCCAGGTGTGGTGGTGCACACCTGTAGTCCTAGCTACTTGGGAGACTGAGGCACGAGAATCACTTGAACCCGGGAGGCGGGGGTTGCAGTGAGCCGAGATTGTGCCACTGCACTCCAGCTGGGGTGATGGAGCAAGACTCTTCTCTCAAAACAACAACAACAACAACAACAACAAAACAAAAAAATTAATATCTCGGTTGTTTACTGTTCTCTCTCCCATCAAACACAATTCTGATACATAGTAGGTACTTGATAAATGTTCATTGAATGAATGAATGAGAAAAGGAAGCAAGCACTTGGTTCAGTGCAGACCCTTGGTAGGGACCTCAGTAAATGTCATTTCCTTTTCACATTAACTCCTTCCTCTGCTCATGTCACCTTTCTACCTTGATCATGGATAATGGAAAACTATTCATGACTGACTTGATTATGATAGCAACATTTCTGTGACTCAGCCTCACCACTAATTCTTCATCATATTGAAATAAAAAAATACAACTGAGGATTTCAAGATTAAAAGTTAAAAGAATACAACTGAAGTATTTCTCAACAAAATAAGAAGAAACCGAGATTGTTACCCAGTTGCATTTCAGTGTGGGATTGTATTTGTGACGGTGTCATGTGGGTTGGTCCTGGACTGTAGTGTAAAGCATATGGTTAATACTTCTAATTGCTTTCCACTGCCCTTACCTCTTCCATTAAAGAACAAGTGCATCATGGAAAAAGTCCTAAAAATAGCACCTGCCTGGTTTATGGAGAAGGGTGTTTATGACGGGAATTAAGCTGTTGTTTAGCTAGGGATGTCTGAAATCCCAAATCAGGCTTTATTTTGTGACTAGAGCGCCACCCCAGCCTTGTTAGCATCAGCATCAAGCTGTCCTTTTTTTTTTTTTTTTTTTTTTTTTTTTTTAGAATGTGTGGGCTGAGTTTGTCCTCACTTTGTAGTCATAAAAACCCAAGTCATTTCTAAACAGGGAAGCTTTTTGGAACTCTATGGAATGGAAAGAAACACACATATAGGTGCTGGCATGGGTGTACCTAGAGTAATGGTTTAGAGGACCAAGGTTTCTTATCACCCTCAGAGGGAGATGTTCAGGGAGTTGTAGATGATGGTGATGGTGGTGCTCACCACCATCATTTATGGAGGGTGCTCTACTTGTGTCCTTAAATGACCAGTGAAGCCAATTTGGTGGCAAGTGGTGAGCACCTTGGGACCAGTGTCAAAGAGAAAGTTCTCTGTGTTTGACTCTGGTTTCTTCTACTGCCAACATCCAGGGAGATGACAGCTGATACTCCTGAGAGATGGGGATCTTGAGGCTGCTGGTACTGGCGACCCTTGTTAGGGCCCATTCTGGCCATAGTGGATTGGCCAGGTCTTCAAGCTCTCAGGAAAACTTGGAGTTTGTTAACAACTTTGTCTAATGTTATTCCACAATTCAAGCCTGTGTCTTTTCTTTCTGGAATCCTGCAGTGGTCTTGTAGCAGGCCTCCCTGCCTCCATACTGGCCCCTTCCAGGCCCTCCTCCACACTGCTGCCCAGTTACCTTCATCAAGAGCACTTTGACTATGAAACTATCTTACTTAAAAGTTCTTACCTGTGCATCAAGGGCACATCAAGTCCTGCTCTCCCTTAATTCAGCTTTATCACCCAGTATTGCCCTCTGTAGTCCCCCAAAACACAATGACAACAACAACAAACCAAAAAACCCCCTATGTTTCAGCCACACCACATTCCTGTCAAGTAAGCTCTTGTACTGCCTTCCTTTACACATCTGAGCTTTTGCACACACAGTTGGTTTGCCTAAAATGCCAGACATATATGAGTGTTGTCTGCCTTGTGGCTCATCCTTTAATGGAGATCTTGACAATCGCTTTAAAATCTAAGCCTTTTCTGACCACCTAAGTCCATTTGTTTTCTCTTTTCCCTTGCTGTTAAAGTACTTTTACATATGCATTTCCTACCACTTGTTGCATTATATTTTAATAATTTGTTTACATATCTCTCTTCTGTTCTAAACTGTGGGTTCCTTGTGGGTCCATTTTCATGTCCAGCTCTCCATCAGATATTCAGTTAATGGCTGTTTTTATTAGACTCCAGGTTTTATAGAACTGATGGAGTTTGTGAGGCTACTTTATTTTTTTTTTTCTTCAAATAAATGAACTTTATCAGTCTCCCTTTCTTCTTAGTCTATTTCAGTTCTGCTTTTCTTGGTCTCTGATCCTTGAGGAAGCAAAGTACTTTCTGGACTACCCCAATTTTAGGCTTGAAACTTCCTGAATCTCATCCGGAATCTCCTGAAGTAATATTTTTCTTTATTTGCACAAAACTATTAGTTTTTTAAATTTCAATAGTTTTTGGGGGAACAGGTGGTGTTTGGTTACATGGACAAGTTCTTTAGTGGTGATTTCTGAGGTTTGGTACACCCATCACCTGAGCAGTGTACACTGTGCCCAATGTGCAGTCTTTTATTCCTCACTCCCCCATTATTCCCCACTTGTCCCCAAAGTCCAATGTATCATTCTCATGCCTTTGGATCCTCATAGCTTAGCTCGCACTTATAAGTGAGAACATACGATGTTTGGTTTTCCATTCCTGAGTCACTTCACTTAGAATAATGGTCTCCAACTCCATCCAGGTTGCTGCAAATGCTGTTATTTGGTTCCTTTTTATGGCTGAGTAGTATTCCGTGGTGTGTATATATATGTATATACACCACATTTTCTTTATCCATTTGTTGACTGATGGGCATTTGGGCTGGTTCCATATTTTTGCAGTTGCGAATTATGCTGCTGTAAACATGCATGTGCAAGTGTCTTTTTCATATAATGACTTACTTTCCTCTGGGTAGATACTCAGGAGTGGGACTGCTGGATCAAATGGTAGATCTACTTTTAGTTCTTTAAGGAATCTCCACACTGTTTTCCATAGTGATTGTACTAGTTAACATTCACACCAGCAGTGTAAAAGTGTTCCCTTTTCACCACATCCATGCCAACATCTATTATTTTTTAATTTTTAAATTATGGGCATTCTTGCAGGAGTAAGGTAGTATCGCATTGTGGTTTTGATTTGCATTTCCCTGATAATTTGTGATGTTGAGCATTTTTTGATATGTCTGTTGGCCATTTGCATATTCTTTTGAGAGCTGTCTATTCATGTGCTTAGCCCACTTTTTGATAGGATTATTTTTTCATATGTTTTCATTTTTTTCACGTTTTTTGGCCATTGTATATTTTTTCATATGTTTGTTGGCTATTTGTATATTCTCTTCTGAGTGTTGTCTATTCATGTCCTTAGCCCACTTTTTGATAGGATTTTTTTTTCCTTGCTGATTTGAGTTCCTTGTAGATTCTGGATATTAGTCATTTGACAGATGCATATTTTGAGAATATTTTCTCCCACTCTGTGGGTTGTCTGTTTTTACCCTGCTAATTATTTCTTTTGCTGACATAAGTATTAGTTTTTGAATACTGCTTAACCATTCACAAGAATGTACACACACACACACACACACACTCACTTGTATCTATATTCTGATTTGATCTTCATAGTATCTCTCTGGTCTATGTGGTATTAGCTTCATTTTTCAGGTAAGGAAACTGAGGCATGGAGATCTTGACTTGCTCAAGGTTGATCAGCTCTGAAGCCAAGATTGGAGTTTCCAGGCTGAGACTTTGCCAGGTTCAGCTTTCAAAAGCCGCACCTTGATGAACTTACTGTGTTTTTAGCCCTCTCTGTAAGAGTGTCCCCACCATCCCTTCATTTTCTGATATGGCCTGCCCATTCCCCACCTCCCTGTCTCACGGTTTTGCATGTACACACATGCCTGCGTTCACATTTTTTACTTCATTATTTTGTTGTCTAATATGTATATAGTTGATCCATTACAAATCTATGTCTGAGACCAATGCCTATATTTGTTTAAGTTAGTTCAGGATATTCGTGTGGTGTAGTATAACTTCATGGTTTAGACCTGTGCTGTTCAGTGTGGTAACCACTGGCAATATGTAGCTATTAAGCAATTGAGATGTGGCTTGTCTGAATTGAGAGGTATACTAGGTGTGAAATGCATATCAGATTTCAAACTCAGTATGAAATAAAGAATGTAAAACATCTCACAAGTGATTTTACGTATTGATTACCTGTTGAAATGATATTTTAGATATATTACATTAAATTATTGGATTAAAATATTAAATTTTACTTGTTTTCTTTTACTTTTTTTGTGGCTGCTAAATCATATAAGACATTTGTGGCTTGCATTTTATTTCCATTGGTTAGTATTAATTTAGACTATGGGTTTTTGAATTAGATGAGGGTTTGAATTTCATCTTCACCACTTAATTAGCTTTGTGCAACTTAAGTTTTGGGCAACTTAACCTCTCTTGAATAACTTTTTCTTGTCTATAAAATAGAGACCAATATTTACCTTGCATGGTTGTTATAAGGATGAAATTGTATTTTGTATGTGAGGTACTCAGCCTGGAACCTGGCATGAGAGCAGAGGGGTTTAAAGCATGGACCCTGGAGTTAAACTTGGCAAAGGTTTTAACACTTGGCTGCACCCTTAAAACCTTTGTGGCCTTGGACCAGTTACTTTTCTAAGCCTTAGTTTCTTCTTATAAAATAGGAATGATAATAGCAGGTACCTCATAGAGTTGTGAAAATGAAATGAACTAAATATAAAGAGCTTATGAGGTCAGGGTAGGGCATGTAGTAAGTACTCAGTAAATGATAACCAATGCCATAACACCCTCACTCCTGGGGAAGGGCATCTGCTGGAAACTTTCATGCTATTACATGGTCTACATGGACTCTTGTTTTTATTTTTATTTCTTCAAGGAAGGTACACATAATTAGAATATGAACCTAGGACGTAACATATCCGTTCTTGTCTATATCATGATTATAATAGTATTTTAAGAATGTTCTTGATATTATATTTTTGTCAAGAATTATACAGAGGAATTAAAATCAGGCTCTTGAAGAGATAGCTGCACTCCCATGCTCATTGCAATATTATTCACAATAGCCAAGACATGGAAGAAACTTAAATATCTATTGATAGCTGAATAAAGAAAATGCATTATTTTGTATATTTGTTATATTACGTGAATAAAGAAATAGGGTGTATAACACTATGGAATATTATTCAGTCTTACAAAAGAGTCAAATCCTGCCATTTGTGATAATATGGATGAACCTGGAGGACATTATGCTAAGTGAAATAAGCCAGACACAGAAGGACAAATGCTGCATGGTAGCTCTTGTATTATTAACCCAAAATAGTCAAACTTAGAGAAGCAGAGACTAGAATAGTGATTTCCAGGGACTGCGGGGAGGGCAAAACCGGGAGATATTAGTCAAAGGGCGCAAAGTTTCACTTATACAAGATACATAAGTCCTAGAGATATATAGTATAGCATAGTGACTATAGTTAATAATATTGTATACTTAAAAATTTGCTAAGAGGGTGGAACTTAAGTGTGTTTATCAGACAATAATAAAGAGGACAGGAGGAAACTTTTTCTGGAGTAATGGAAAGGTTTATGGCATAGATTGTGGTGATGGTTTCCCAGGAGTATACTTATCTCCAAATTCCTCAAGTTGCATTCATTAAATAGGCACAGCTTTTTCCATTACAGTCATACCTCAGTAAAGTGGTTTAAAAATAATTATATAATTATTTGGATCTTTTTATTTAGCTTCTTCTTTGGCTTAATTTGTTCTTCAGCTAATTCTTTTTTTTCTTTTTAATTTTTTTATTTCCATAGGTTATTGGGGAACAGGTGGTGTTTGGTTTCATGAGTCAGTTCTTTAGTGGTGATTTGTGAGATTTTGGTGCACCCATCACCTGAGCAGTATACACTGGACCCAATTTGTAGTATTTTATTCCTCACTCCCTTTTCACCCTTTCCCCGGAGTCTCCGAAGTTCGTTGTGTCATTCTTGTGCCTTTGTATCCTCATAGCTTAGCTCCTACTTATGAGTGAGAGCATACAATGTTTGGCTTTCCATTCCTGAGTTACTCTACTTAGAATAACAGTCTCCGATATCATCCAGGTTGCTGTGAATGCCATTAATTCATTCCCTTTTTATTGCTGAGACCACTATTCCATTATTCATATATATATATATCCCCCACAGTTTATCCACACATTGATTGTTGGGCATTGGGTTGGTTCCACATTTTTGCAATTGCGAATTGTGCTGCTATAAATATGTGTGTGTGCAAGCATCCTTTTAATATAATGACTTCTTTTCCTCTGGATAGATAACCAGTAGTGGGATTGCTGGATCAAATGGTAGTTCTACTTTTAGTTCTTTAAGGAATCTCCACACTGTTTTCCATGGTGGTTGTGCTAGTTTACATTCCCACCAGCAGTGTAGAAGTGTTTCCTTTTCACCACATCCATGCCGACATCTACTATTTTTTGATTATGGCCATTCTTGCAGGAGTAAGGTGGTATCACATTGTGGTTTTGATTTGCATTTCCCTGATCGTTAGTGATGTTGAGCATTTTTTCATATGTTTGTTGGCCATTTGAATATCTTCTTTTGAGAATTGTCTATTCATGTCCATAGCCCACTTTTTGATGGGATTAATTTTTTTTTCTTGCTAATTTGTTTGAGATGTTGTAGATTTTGGATATTAGTCCTTTGTCAGATGTATAGATTGTGAAGATTTTCTCCCACTCTGTGGGTTGCCTGTTTACTCTGCTGACTGCTCCTTTTGCTGTGCAAAGGCTCTTTAGTTTAATTAAGTCCCAGCTATTTATCTTTGTTTTTATTGCGTTTGCTTTTTGATTCTTGGTCATGAAATCCTTGCCTAAGCCAGGGGTTAAAGGGGTTGAGTTCTTGATTTGGTTCTCCACTTGGTCGCTGTTGGTGTACAGAAGAGCTACTGATTTGTGTACATTAATTTTGTATCTGGACACTTTGCTGAATTCTTTTATCAGTTCTAGGAGCTCTTTGGAGGTGTCTTTAGGGTTTTCTAGGTATACAATCATATCATCAGCAAACAGTGACAGTTTGAGTTCCTCTTTACCAATTTGGATGCCCTTTGTTTCTTTCTCTTGTCTAATCGCTCTGGCTAGGATTCCAGTACTATGTTCAAGAGAAGTGGTAAGAGTGGGCATCTTTGTCTTGTTCCAGTTTTCAGAGGGAATGCTTTCAACTTTTCCCCATTCAGTATTATGTTGGCTGTGGGTTTGTCATAGATGGGCTTTTATTACATTAAGGTGTGTCCCTTGTATGCTGATTTTGCTGAGAGTTTTAATCATAAAGGGATGCTGGATTTTGTCGAATGCTTTTTCTGTGTCTGTTGAGATGGTCATATGATTTTTGTTTTTAATTCTGTATATGTGGTGTATTGCATTTATTGACTTGTGTATGTTAAACCTTCCCTGCATCCCTGGTATGAAACCCACTTGATAATGGTGGATTATCTTCTTGATATGTTGTTGGATTTAGTTAGCCAGTATTTTGTCAAGGATTTTTCATATATGTTCATCAGGGATATTGGCCTGTAGTATTCTTTTGTGGTTATGTCCTTTCCTGATTTTGGTATTAGGGTGATACTGGCTTTGTAGAATGATTTAGGGAGGATTCCCTCTTTCTCTGTCTTGTGGAATAGTGTCAAGAGGACTTTGAACGTCTGGTAGAATTCAGCTGTTTGAATTTGTCTGGTCCTGAATTTTTTTTTGTTGGTAATTTTTTTGTTACCATTTCAATCTCACTGCTTGTTATTCGTCTGTTTAGGGTATCTTAATTCTTCCTGATTTGGGCTAGGATGGTTTTATCTTTCCAGGAATTCATCCATCTCCTCTATGTTTTCTAGTTTATGTGTGTAAAGGTGTTCATAGTAGCCTTGAATGATCTTTTGTATTTCAGTAGCATCAGTTGTAATATCTCCTGTTTCGTTTCTTAGTGAGGTTATTTGGATTTTCTCTCTTCTTTTCTTGGTTAATCTTGCTAATGGTCTATCCATTTTATTTATCTTTTCAAAGAAACAGCTTTTTGTTTCATTTATCTTTTTGTTTGTTTGTTTCAATTTCATTTAGTTCTGCTCTGATCATGGTTATTTCCTTTCTTCTGCTGGGTTTGGGTTTGGCTTGTTGTTGTTTCTCTAGTTCCTTGAGGTGTGACCTTAGCTTGTCTTATGCTCTTTCATACTTTTTGATGTAGGCATTTTGGGCTATGAACTTCCGTCTTAGCACCACCTTTGCTGTATCCCACAGGTTTTGATAGATTGTGTCACTATTGTTGTTCTCTTGAAGTTTTAAATTTCTATCTTAATTTAATTTTTGACCCAATGATCATTTAGGAGCGGGTTGTTTAATTTCCATGTATTTGCGTGGCTTTGAAGGTTCCTTTTGGAGTTGATTTCCAGTTTTATTCCACTGTGGTCTGAGAGAGTGCTTGATATAATTTCAATTTTCTTTAATTTATTGAGGCTTGTTTTTGTGGCCTATCATATGGTCTATCTTGGAGAAAGTTCCATGTGCTGATGAATAGAATGTAAATTCTGTGGTTGTTGGGTAGAATGTTCTGTAAATATCTGTTAAGTCCATTTGTTCCAGGGTATAGTTTAAATACATTGTTTCTTTGTTGACTTTCTGTCTTGATGACCTGTCTAGTGCTGTCAGTGGAGTATTGAAGTCCCCCACTATTATTGTGTTGCTGTATATCTCATTTCTTAGGTCTAGTACTAATTGTTTTATAAATTGTTGAGCTAATTCTTCATTCAAGTGATTTTTGTTCAACACTATATGCCAGGCCTTGTGTTAAGGACCAATTTTGTGATGGTAAGTAGAGAGACAAGCACTTTGTTTTCATGGGGCTTATGATCTAGTAAGAGAGACATCTATAAACAAGTAAAAAAATAGATACATGTATTACAATTCCTGATGAGTATAATAAAAATCCTGTTGATAAATAGAAAGTAACAGAAGAAGGAAGTGGGTGAAGAATCTATTTGAGAGAGGGTGTCAGGGAAGGCTTCTATAAGGAGATGACACTTAATTTGAGACCTAAAAGTTGAGAAGAATCCATCCACATGGAAAGTAGGAGAGGAGCATTCTGAGCTCCCACATAGCAAGAGTTGGTGTCTTTGCAGAAAGCCAGTGGGTGGGCCAAGTGCACTGACTCATGCCTATAATCCCAGCACTTTGGGAGGCTGAGGTGGGTGGATCACTTGAGGTCAGGAGTTCCAGACCAGCCTGGCCAACATGATGAAACCCCATCCCTACTAAAAATACAAAAATTAGCCGGTCGTGTTGGCATGCACCTGTAATCTCAGCTACTCAGGAGGCTCAGGCACGAGAATCGCTTGAACCCGGGAGGCAGAGGTTGCAGTGAGCCAAGATCATGCCACTGCACTCCAGCCTGGGCCACAGAGTGAAACTCCATCTCAAAAAAACAACAACAAAAAAGCCAGCGGGTGGAGTATGCTTGGTGAAGTCAGAAGGGTTCAGATTAGGTAGGAAAGATAGGCAGGGGATTGTAGGTCACAGCAAGAATGTAGATCTTATTTGAAGTCTGATGGAGTCTGATATAAAGAGCTGGAAGGTTTTGATCAGGGAAATGACCTGATGGAATACAAGTTGATGTATGATATATGAATTTGAGGAGGGAAAGAATGAAAGTAGAGAGAGCTGAAGCTGCTGCCATGCTGTTGTGAGACAGGATGGTACATTGAATATAGTTGTAGAAGTGAGTGAGAGGTAGTGAATGGCTCCTGAGTTATATTTATTTGGTGGTAGAAGCAACAGAACTCCCTGATAGATTAGTTCTGGAGGTTTGCTTGAAGGGGGAGCTAAGCTGCACACCTTTGTGGTACCAGAGCAAGAGAGAGTGGCATTAGGAAAGCCAAGCAAGGAGAGTGTTTGAGAAGGAAGAACTGTGCATGCTGCTGAGAGGATGAAGTAGATCAGGATGGAAGAGTACACTGGATTTAGTAACACTAACCTTAACAACAGCTATTTCCTTAGCAAGTGGAGGCAGTAGTCAGATTGGGATGCGTTGGAAGGTGATTTGAGGTGAGAAAGTGGAGACATTGTGTTTAGACTTCTCTTTCAAAAAATCTGGCTATAAAGGGAAATAGCAAAAAAGCTGTAGCAAGAAAGTTGAGTTGATTTATGTCTAAAGATGTTGATGAATTGATTTTGTATTCAAAGAGAGGTTGATGGGAAGAAAAAGGAGAGAATCACAGGTTGAGGGCTTGGGTAAAGCATTTGAGGAGGTGGGAAGATGAGGCTCAGAGCACTTGGGAAGACTTGGCCTTTCACAGAAGAGGGCACTTCCTCTGTTGAAACAAGATGAAGTAGGTAGGTGAGGATGGAGGCTGATTTGTAGATATGTGACCACTGGAGGATGCAGGAGTCTCTCTCTGGTTCCATTTTTTCAGTGATTCCTAAGGCAAAAACATGAGTTAAGAGTGAGGTGTAGCAGGGAATAAGACTAAAGAGCTTAGAATAAGATATTATGATCTCTGACCATTCTCTGCAAAAATCACTTTGCATGATGATATTTACTGGACACGAAAAATTTTCAAGGTGTGTTAGTCTGTTTTCATGCTGCTGATAAAGACATACCCGAGACTGGGAAGAAAAAGAGATTTAATTAAACTTACAGTTCCACATGGCTAGGGAGGCCTCAGAATCATGGCAGGAAGTGAGAGGCACTTCTTACTATGGTGGCAGCAAGAGAAAATGAGGAAGAAGCAAAAGTGGAAACCCCTAATAAACCCATCATCAGATCTCATGAAACTTATTCACTATCATGAGAATAGCTCAGGAAAGACTGGCCCCCACAATTCAATTAGCACCCCCTCCCACACATGGGAATTCTGGGAGATACAATTCAAGTTGAGATTTGGATGGGGACACAGCCAAACCATATCATTCTGCTTCTGGCCACTCCAAGTCTCATGTCCTCACATTTCAAAACCAATCATGCCTTCCCAACAGTCCCCCGAAGTCTTTTTTTTTTTTTTTTTGAGACGGAGTCTTGCTCTGTTGTCCAGACTAGGGTGCAGTGGCGTGATCTCAGCTCACTGCAAGCTCTGCCTCCCAGGTTCATGCCATTCTCCTGCCTCAGCTTCCCAAGTAGCTGGGACTACAGGCGCCCGCCACCACGCCCGGCTAATTTTTTGTATTTTTTTAGTAGAGACGGGGTTTCACTGTGTTAGCCGGGATGGTCTCGATCTCCTGACCTCGTGATCCACCTGCCTCAGCCTCCCAAAGTGCTGGGATTACAGGCGTGAGCCACCGCACCCGGCCCCGAAGTCTTAACTCATTTCAGCATTAACCCAAAAGTCCACAGTCCAAAGTCTCATCTGAGACAAGGCAAGTCCCTTCCACCTATGAGCCTGTAAAATCAAAAGCAAGCTAGTTACTTCCTAGACACAGTGGGGGTACAGGTACTGGGTAAATGCAGCTGTTCCAAATGGGAGAAATTGGCCAAATCAAAGGGGTTACAGGGCCCACACAAGTTTGAAATCCAGCAGGGCAGTCAAATTTTAAAGCTTCAAAATGATCTCCTTTGATTCCAGGTCTCACATCCAGGTCACGCTGATGCAAGAGGTACGTTCCCATGGTCTTAGGCAGCTCCACCCCTGTGACTTTGCAGGGTACAGCCTCCCTCCCATTTGCTTTAATGGGCTGGTGTTGAGTGTCTGTGGCTTTTCCGGGTGCACAGTGGAAGCTGTTGGATCTACCATTCTGGGGTCTAGAGGATGGTGGCCCTCTTCTCACAGCTCCACTACCCAGTAGGGACTCTCTGTGGGGTCTGACCCCACATTTCCCTTCCACATTGCCCTAGAAGGAGTTCTCCATGAGGGCCCTGCCCCTGTAGCAAACCTTTGCCTAGGCATCCAGGCATTTCCATGTATCTTCTGAAATCTAGGCGGAAGTTCCAAAACTTCAATTCTTGATTTCTGTGTACCTGCAGGCTCAACACCATGTGGAAGCTGCTAAGGCTTGGGGTGTCCATCCTCTGAAGCCACAGTCTGAGCTGTATGTTGGCCCCTTTCAGCGACAGCTGGAGCAGCTGGGACACAGGACACCAAGTTCCTAGGCTGCACACAGCACAGGGACCCTGGGCCCAGCCCATGAAACCACTTTTTCCTCCTGGGCCTCTGGGCCTATGATGGGAGGGGCTGCCATGAAGACCTCTGACATTCCCTGGAGACATTTTCCCCATGGTCTTGGGGATTCATATTAGGTTCCTTGCTACTTATGCAAATTTCTGCAGCCAGCTTGAATTTATCCCCAGAAAATGGGGTTTTCTTTTCTATCACATAGGCTGCAAATTTTCTGAACTTTTATGCTGTTTCCCTTTTAAAACTGAATGCCTTTAACAGTATCCAAGTCACATCTTGAATGCTTTACTGCTTAGAAATTTCTTCCCCCAGATACCCTAAATCATCTCTCTCAAGTTCAAAGTTCCACAAATCACTAGGGCAGGGGCAATATACCAGCAGTCCCTTTGCTAAAACATAACAAGAGTCACCTTTGCTCCAGTCCCCAACAAGTTTCTCATCTCCACCTGAGACCACCTCAGTCTGGATCTTATTGTCCATATCACTATCAGCATTTTGGGCAAAGCCATTCATCAAGTCTCTAGGAAGTTCCAAACTTTCCCACATTTTCCTGTCTTCTTCTGAGCCCTCCAAACTGTTCCAACCTCTGCCTGTTACCCAGTTCTAAAGTTGCTTCCACAGTTTCGGGTATCTTTTCAGCAACACCCCACTCTACTGGTACCAATTTACTGTATTAGTCCATTTTCATGCTGCTGATAAAGACATACCTGAGACTGGGATGAAAAAGAGGATTAATTAGACTTACAGTTCCACATAGCTGGGGAGGCCTCAGAATCATGGTGGCAGGCAAATGCAGCAAGAGAAAATGAGGGAGAAGTGGCTGGGTGTGGTGGCTCATGCCTGTAATCTCAGCACTTTGGGAGGCTGAGGCGGGCAGATCACGAGGTCAGGAGATCGAGACCATCCTGGCTAACACGGTGAAACCCCGTCTCTACTAAAAAATACAAAAAATTTAGCCAGGCGTGGTGGCGGGTGCCGGTAGCCCCAGCTACTCGGGAGGCTGAGGCAGGAGAATGGCGTGAACCTGGGAGGTGGAGCTTGCAGTGAGCCGAGATCACGCCACTGCACTCCAGCCTGGGCAACAGTGTGAGACTCCATCTCAAAAAAAAAAAAAAAAAAAGAGGGAGAAGCAAAAGTGGAAACCCCTGATAAATCAATCAAATCTCGTGAGACTTATTCACTATAATGAGAATAGCAGGGGAAAGACTGGCCCCATGATTCACTTACCTTCCTTTGGGTCTCCCCACAACATGTAGGAATTCTGGGAGATACAATTCAAGTTGAGATTTGGATGGGGACACAGCCAAACCATATCACAAGGTATGGTCTTGCTCTCCTACTCTAGTTAGATGTAGTTTGGGGATTAGGGTAGGTACTCTTAAGAGAGACAGGCTCTGGCCAATGTGCCTGGTTTTGGATTTAATTGGGAAGTCCTGGAGAAGGTCCACAGTGGGAGATGGTGCCTTTGACTAGGAGCTGGTTGCATAAGATGACAGGAAGGCATGTTGCTATCATCCAGGGGTTCTGTAGAAAAACAGTAAGTTATCAAGAGTCTTTGTACAGTAAAAAAAAAAAAAAAAAAAAAAAAAAAAAAGCACTGAATTAGGAAACTGGACTTGAGCGTACGGTCCTGTTTTGTCATCTGCAATGTGATTGTGAACAAATAGTTTACCTTCTGGGTCTATTTTCCTAATTTGTAAAATAAGCAAAATACTAGCCTTCCCATTGCATGAGATGTGATGATGTATGTCAGTGTGCTATGAAAAATATTTCACACTGTGCAGATGGATTAGTGAAAAGACTCAGAGGCTTGGAGCTGGTGGCCTTGCTTCTACTCCCAGCTTCTCTGCTTACTCACCCCTTGCATGACTCAGGGTGAGTCATGTCACCTCCATTATTACAAAGCCTCCATTTTCCCATCTGTAGAACTCCCTCACAGGGTGGTTATAAGGATTTAAAAATACAATAGAGGACTTTTGGAAGTAAAAATGCTAGAGAAATGTGATAGGTTAGTCAGTCTGATTTCCCTATTTTTCATCAAGAGAAAAACCCTTTTTTCCTTCCAGAATCAGTCTTCAAGATGAGCATTGTTTGACCCCATAAATAATGGCCTGTAATGAGCACTTCCTCTGGACAAAGCCTGGCATTGGATGTTGTAGCAGGAGAGGATTAGGGAGAGTGTGGACTAGTGACATTATCCTAGGAGAAGTAGCATCTGCCTTTGGGGAACTCCCAGTCTGACTGGGGGAATAGGACAGACACAAGCCTCTCCTAGGAAGCTTCCATTGTACAAGACTAATCAAAGGAAGACAGTAGAAGCACATGCTCATACTGACAAGGGCAGAAAAGAGGTGAGGGAGATTATTGACTGTACTGTAGTCACCAGGATCACCAAGACCAGGTTATTAAGCCTAATTTCTCCACAAAGCTTCTGAAATCTCATTGAGCGTCTAACATAGGGCATGCTTCTATGACTGGACAAGGTCTGTATCCTATGCATTGTGACTCAGTGCCCAGAGATTCCTTCCCTTTGGAGGACACTAACCCCTTTCCAGATAGTCATATCCTGAATGATCCTGAGAAAGCTTTTTGTGCTGAGGGTGGAGATCGCAGGCTCATGGTGAAACTTGCCCAATTGTCCTGTAGAACTTATGTTTTTGGTTTCTTTTCAAGAAACATAGAAATTGACCATCCCAGTCTTAAAACTTAAGAAAGTTACATTTGTCCTATCTGAGTCCTTTTCTCAGGAAACCAACCATCAGGCCTCCCAGATAGTATCAAGGAGCTGAAACTCACCAGAACACTGTATCTGGACAATGAGTTGCCAGACCTCTCACCCATGATTGCCTAACCAACCACCTGCTTTTTGATGGCCAACTCTTCTTCCCTACCCCTCCCTAATTCCTGTTTACCCACATGTAGCTACATTCCTTCCCCACTACATAAACCCCCAATTTTAGTTGGTCAGGGAGATGGATTTGAGACTGCTCTCCTATCTCTTCAGCTGCAATACCCGATTAAAGCCTTCTTTCCTGGCAGTACTTGTCATCTCAGTGATTGGCTTTATGTGCGGCAAGCAGTGGAACCTAGACCAAGCGCCTGGTGCATTGGTAACAATCAGAGCAATGCTGTCACCTGTCTTTCTAGTCTGAATCCATTTCTACACACACTTCTGAGGAGGAAGGTGGTCACTCTCAGGGAAATCTTTCTGAGGAATATGAATAGTCATTTGTACTGTATTTTGAAAGGACTATTGGAGCCAGATAGTTAACTAGCTGTGAAATACTCTTTTGGTCAGGGAATTTCTCTCAAGCATGTTGGTTTTCTGTAATAAAGAACTCACTCCATGGAATTTCCATCTTCTGTTTTCAGTAATGTCCTGATAATTGCTAAAGAGTTTATATCAGGGTGAAATATGTAAGATCCCAGGTCAGATGGTAAAAACTTGATCTTACTGGAATCACTCATAGCCTTTTATATAAAGACTTGGAAAGAGAATGTCTCACATTTATCCTGATAAAATGTCCTAGCAATAAAAATATTTTAGAATGCCAGTACCCTATGGTTTAAATGTAAAAGGCTGCATCCTGGAGATGGGAAGAGAGGCACTGAATACAAGTCCCCATCAACCCTCCCTCTCTAGCCTAGTGCCGCCATCAATTCCTCTTTGAATACGTGTTGTAGGAATATCATCAGGGGAGAGTCTGTGGTCAACCTGGCATTTTGGGGAGGTATGAAGACACTATTGAACTAAGGCCTCACTCAGGCAGGGCCTAATAGCATCCTAGAAAGAATCAGAATGGGAAATCCACTTAGAAATAATTATAGATTATATCAAACTGTCACAGAAGAGCCATTTTTCTTTGAAAGCACATTTCCTCCTGAGGATTTGTTACCAAGAACTATGGAGCTCTAGATGACTGGTTTGCAAACAGCAGGTGTCTGTTTACTGTGGATTCTTTTGAGTTCTTGCTGAATAGTCTTATCACCCAGACTGTATCTTGAAAACACGCAATAAGCCCCTGTGTAACTTGCCTCCCTTTTCACCTTGCCTTTCCCTTAGCTGAATACTCAGGATCCCTTAAAAATATTTGTAATTCATCTACATTCAGTTGATTTTAAAAACTAAATTTTTTATTTTGAGATAACTAGATTCATATAGAGTTGTAAGAAACAATGTAAGTGACCCCATGGGCCTTTTACCCAGCTTCTCCTGATGGTAATTGCCTGCAAAACTATAGTACAATATCACAACCTGGATATTGGCATTGATATAGTCAAGGTACAGAATATTTTCATCACCATAAGAATACCTCATGTTGCCTTCTTATGGGCACCCCCCACCCCCTTCCTTCCTGCCCTTACTCCTTCCTTAAGCCCTGGTAAGTTACTAAGTCTCTTTCTATAATTTTGTCATTTCAAGAATATTATATATATGGAGTCATAAGTATGTAATCTTTGAGGTTTTTTTTTCAGTCTCTGGAGATTCATCCAGATTGCTGCATGTATCAATAGTTTTTATATTTTTATTGCTGAGTAGAGCTCTATGATATATATAGAAGCAACACAGTTTAACCATTTATCTGTTGAAGGATATTTGGATTGCTTCCGGTTTTGGCCAATTATGAGTAAAGCTGCTATAAACATTCATGTACAAGTTTTTATGTGAACATAAGTTTTCATTCTTCTGGGATAAATGCCCAGGAGTGTAATTGCTAGGTCATATGGTAGTTGCATATTTAGTTGTTAATAAACTGCCAAACTCTTCTGGAGTGCCTGCACCATTTTACATTCCTACTAAGAATATATGAATGATCTAGTTTATCTGCATTCTCACCAGCAGTTGGTGTTGTCACTTTTTTTTTTTTGATTATACTTTAAGTTTTAGGGTACATATGCACAACGTGCAGGTTTGTTACATATGTATACATGTGCCATGTTGGTGTGCTGCACCCATTAACTCATCATTTAACATTAGGTATATCTCCTAATGCTATCCCTCCCCACTCCCCCCACCCCACAACAGGCCCCGGTGTGTGATGTTCCCCTTCCTGTGTCCATGTGTTCTCATTGATCAATTCCCACCTATGGGTGAGAATATGCGGTGTTCTGTTTTTTGTCCTTGCCATAGTTTGTTGAGAATAATGGTTTCCAGTTTCATCCATTTCCCTACAAAGGACATGAACTCATCATTTTTTATGGCTGCATAGTATTCCGTGGTGTATATGTGCCACATTTTCTTAATCCAGTCTATCATTGATGGACATTTGGGTTGGTTCCAAGTCTTTGCTATTGTGAATAGTGCCACAATAAACATACGTGTGCATGTGTCTTTATAGCAGCATGATTTATAATCCTTTGGGTATACACCCAGTAATGGGATGGCTGGATCAAATGGTATTTCTAGTTCTCGATCCCTGAGGAATCGCCACACTGACTTCCACAATGGTTGAACCAGTTTACAGTCCCACCAACAGTGTAAAAAAGTGTTCCTATTTCTCCACATCCTCTCCAGGACCTGCTGTTTCCTGACTTTTTAATGATCGCCATTCTAACTGGTGTGAGATGGTATCTCATTGTGGTTTTGATTTGCATTTCTCCAATGGCCAGTGATGATGAGCATTTTTTCATGTGTCTTTTGGCTGCATAAATGTCTTCTTTTGAGAAGTGTCTGTTCATATCCTTCGTCCACTTTTTGATGGGGTTGTTTGTTTTTTTCTTGTAAATTTGTTTGAGTTCATTGTAGATTCTGGATATTAGCCCTTTGTCAGATGAGTAGATTGCAAAAATGTTCTCCAACTCTGTAGGTTGCCTGTTCACTCTGATGATAGTTTCTTTTGCTGTGCAGAAGCTCTTTAGTTTAATTAGATCCCATTTGTCAATTTTGTCTTTTGTTGACATTGCTTTTGGTGTTTAAATGTGAAGTCCTTGCCCATGCCTATGTCCTGAATGGTATTGCCTAGGTTTTCTTCTAGGGTTTTTATGGTTTTAGGTCTAATATTTAAGTCTTTAATCCATCTTGAATTAATGTTCGTATAAGGTGTAAGGAAGGGATCCAGTTTCAGCTTTCTACATATGGCTAGCCAGTTTTCCCAGCACCATTTATTAAATAGGGACTCCTTTCCCCATTTCTTGTTTTTGTCAGGTTTGTCAAAGATCAGATAGTTGTAGATATGTGGCATTATTTCTGAGGGCTCTGTTCTGTTGCATCAGACTATATCTCTGTTTTGGTACCAGTACCATGCTGTTTTGGTTACTGTAGCCTTGTAGTATAGTTTGAAGTCAGGTAGTGTGATGCCTCCAGCTTTGTTCTTTTGGCTTAGGATTGACTTGGCAATGCCGGCTCTTTTTTGGTTCCATATGATCTTTAAAGTAGTTTTTTCCAATTCTGTGAAGAAAGTCATTGATAGCTTGATGGGGATGGCATTGAATCTATAAATTACCTTGGGCAGTGTGTCCATTTTCATGATATTGATTCTTCCTTCCCATGAGCATGGAATGTTCTTCCAATTGTTTGTATCCTCTTTTATTTCACTGAGCAGTGGTTTGTAGTTCTCCTTGAAGAGGTCCTTCACATCCCTTGTAAGTTGTATTCCTAGGTATTTTATTCTCTTTGAAGCTACTGTGAATGGGAGTTCACTCATGATTTGGCTCTCTGTTTGTCTGTTATTGGTGTATAAGAATGCTTGTGATTTTTGCACATTGATTTTGTATCCTGAGACTTTGCTGAAGTTGCTTATCAGCTTAAGGAGATTTTGGGCTGAGATGATGAGGTTTTCTAGATATACAATCATGTCATCTGCAAACAGGGACAATTTGACTTCCTCTTTTCCTAAGTGAATACCCTTTATTTCCTTCTCCTGCCTGATGGCCCTGGCCAGAACTTCCAACACTATGTTGAATAGGAGTGGTGAGAGAGGGCATCCCTGTCTTGTGCCAGTTTTCAAAGGGAATGCTTTCAGTTTTTGTCCATTCAGTATGATATTGGCTATGGGTTTGTCATAGATAGCTCTTATTATTTTGAGATACATCCCATCAATACCTAATTGATTGAGAGTTTTTAGCAAGAAGGGTTGTTGAATTTTGTTAAAGGCCTTTTCTGCATCTATTGAGAGAATCATGTGTTTTTTGTCGTTGGTTCTGTTTATATGCTGGATTATCTTTATTGATTTGCATATGTTGAACCCGCCTTGCATTCCAGGGATGAAGCCCACTTGATCATGGTTTCATGATCATGGATAAGCTTTTTGATGTGCTGCTGGATTCAGTTTGCCAGTATTTTATTGAGGATTTTTGCATCAATGTTCATCAGGGATATTGGTCTAAAATTCTCTTTTTTTGTTGTGTCTCTGTCCGGCTTTGGTATCAGGATGATCCTGGCCTCATAAAATGAGTTAGGGAGGATTCCCTCTTTTTCTATTGATTGGAATAGTTTCAGAAGGAATGGTACCAGCTCCTCCTTGTACCTCTGGTAGAATTTGGCTGTGAATCCATCTGCTCCTGGACTTTTTTTGGTTGATAAGCTATTAATTATTGCCTCAATTTCAGAGTCTGTTACTGGTCTGTTCAGAGATTCAACTTCTTCCTGGTTTAGTCTTGGGAAGGTGTATGTGTCGAGGAATTTATCCATTTCTTCTAGATTTTCTAGTTTATTTGTGTAGAGGTGTTTATAATATTCTCTGAAAGGTGTTGTCCCTTTTAAAAAAAATTTTAGCCATTTTAATAGGTGTGTAGTAATATCGCAGTGTAGCTTTAATTTGCATTTCCTGAATGGCTAATGAGTTGAACATTTTTTTCATGTGCTTATTGGTTATCTGTATCTCCTTTTGGGTAAATGTCTGTTGATACCTTTTACTCAGCTTTTACATTTTTTATAGTTGAGTTTTGAGGTTATATATTATAGATTATATATTCTAGATACTATTTCTTTATTCGACGTTTGCTTTGCAGATATTCCTTTCAGTCATAGATTTTCATTTCATCCTCAACACAATCTTTTGTTTTAAATTTTGATGAAGTCCAACTTGTCAGTTTTCCCATTTATGGATTATGCTTTTGGTGTCAAATCTAAGAACAGTTTGCCTAGCCCTAGATTCTGAAGATTTTCTTTTTTTTCTAAAAAAAACTTTTTTAGTTTTATGTTTTATATTTAAGTCCACAATCCATTTTGAGTTAATTTTTAAATAAGATGCGAGACTTAGGTCCTGGTTCCTTTTCTGGCTTATTGGTGTCCACTTGTTCCCATGCCGTTTGTTAAAAAGGCTGTCTTTCCTGCACAAATTGCGTTTGCACCATTGTGAAAAATTAGTTGAGTATATTTGTATGGGTCTATTTCTGGAATCTCTATTCTGTTCTATGAATCTATATTCTTTTTCCAATACCACATAGTCTTCATTACTGTGCTATATATCAAGTCTTGTGATTGGTTAGACTGATTCCTCCTACTTTCTTTTTAAAAACAGCTTTATTGAAGTATAATTGATATATTAACCTAAAACCAAAACTAAAAACCCAGTTATGTTTAATGTATATAATTTGATGAGTTTGAACCACTTTATTTTTCTTATTCAAGATTGTTTTAGCTATTTTTGTTTCTTTGACTTTCATATAAATTTTAAAGTAATCTTGTGCACATCTACAAAAACTCTTGCCAGCATTTTGATAGAAATTGTGCTAAACTTGTATAACAATTTGGAGCGAATGGATATCTTTAGTATGTTTTGTCTTCTAATTTAGGAACATGGTATGTCTCTCCATTTCTTCAATCTCTTTCATCAGCATTTTGTTGTTTTCAGCATTCAAATCCTGCACGTTTTGTTATATTTACATCTAAGTATTTTTGGAATGATTATAAATGGTATTATGTAATTTTGGTGTTCATTTCTATTGTGTAGAAATACAATAATTTTTATATGTTTATCTTGTATCACATGACCTTGCTGAACTCACTTATTAGTTCTGGAAGTTTTTATGTGAATTCTTTGGGATGTTCTGTGTAGCATTATGTCATTTGCAAATAGGGATATTTTTATTTCATCCTCTCTGATCTGGATGCCATTTATTTCCTTTTTTTGCATTATTGCAACGGCAGTACTGTGTTGATTAAGAGTTGTGAGAGCTGATATTTTGCCTTGTTCCTTGTCATAGGGGGAAAATTTTCATTCTTTCACCATTAAGAGTAATGTTACCTGTAGGTTTTTTGGTAGATGCTCTTTATTAAGTTTAGGAAGTTCTCCTCTATTTCTATTTTTTTTCTCTGAGAGTTTTATGAATGGGTGTTGGGTGTTGAATTTTATTGAATGTTTTTGTATATCAATTGATAAGAGTGATTTTTTTTCATTAGCCTGTTAATATCATACATTACATGGCTTTTTTTTTCAATATTGAGCCAGCCTTGCACTCTTGAAATGTACCCCAACCTTTTTTTTTTTTTTTTTTTTTAAGTGACAGGATTTTGCTTGGTTACCCAGGCTGGAGTGTGGTGCTGTGATGCTAGCTCACTGCAGCCTCGAACTCCTGGGCTCAAGTGATCCTCCTGCCTCAGCCTCCCAAGCAGCTAGGACTATAGGCAGGTACCACCACCCCTGACCTTTTTTTTTTTTTTTTTTTTGTAGAGATGGGGTCTCTCTATGTTGCCATGGCTGGTCTTGAATTTCTGGCCTCAAACATCATCTTACCTCAGCCTCTCAAAGCACTGGGAACACAGGCCTGAGCCACCATGCCTGGCCTCATTTTTATATATTGCTGAATTCTGTTTGCTACTATTTGTTAAGGATATTTGCATCTATATTTATGAGAGCTATTAGTCTGTAGTTTTCTTTTTTGTACTGTCTTTGGTTTTGGGAATCAGGGTAACATTAGTTTCACAAAATGAATTGAGAAGTGTTCCCTCTGCTTCTATTTTCTTTTAGAGATTGTGTAGAATTGCTGTTAATTCTTCTTTAAATTTTGACACCATTATTTATTAAAACCATCTGGGCCTGGGGATTTTTTTCTGGGAGTTTTAAAATTATGCATTTGATTCCCTCAATAATTTTGTGGCTATTGGTGTGGTAGTTTGTTGTTTTTGAGGTCCATTTCCCCTAACTAGTCATATTTATGTGTGTAGAGTTGTTTGTAACATTCCCTTATTTTTATTTTTTTTTATGTCTCCAGGGTTTATAGTGATATTCTCTTTTCCATTCTTAATACTGGTAATTTCTGTCTTCTCTTTTTATTTTCAGTCTTGCTACAGGTTTGTTGATGTTATTTTATGTTACTGATCTTTTCAAAGACCACTGATTTCCTCTTGTTTTCCTGTTTTTAATTTCATCGATTTCTGTTCATTATTATTTCCTTCCTTCTGCTTGCTTTAGTTTTATTTTTGTTCTTTTTTGATAGATTCTTGAGGTGGGAGCTTAGAATATTGATTTAAGACTTTTTGTCTTAGGTAAACATTTAGTGATAAACATTTCCCTTTTTGTAGTACTTTAACAGTATCCCACTTCTATTTTCATTTTCATTGAGTTCAATAAAAGTTTCCCTTGCCACTTTATCTTTGGCCCATGGATTATTTAGAGGTGTGATATTTATAGTTTTCAAGTGTTTGGATATTTTCCCATTATCTTTATTGGTTTCTAGTGTGATTCCATTGTAGCTGAGAATACACTCTGGTGATTTTAATTGTTGTATTTATTAAGGTTTATTTTATGGACTAGCATATGATCTATCCTGAGTACTATTTCGTGTACACTTGTAAAAACTGTGTTTTGCTCCTGTTGGGGAGAGTATTCTATAAATATTGATTAAATCCTATTGTTTGATGCTATTGTTGAGTTCTTCTATATCTTTTTGTTTGATGGTATTGTTGAGTTCTTCTATATCTTTGCTAGTTTTCTACCTAGTTGCTCTATCAGTTGTTGAGAGAGGTGTACTGTGGGTCTGTTTCTCCTTTTGATTTTATCAGATTTTTACTTTACATATTTTGCAGTTCTTGTTTGGTACATATACATCAGGATTGTTCTGTCTTCTTGGTGGAGTGATGCTTTTATCATTATGTAATTTGCCTTTATATCTCTATTGTTCAGATACTTTCTATTACAGAACAACAATTATAGGACAATTTCTATTGTTTTATCTTCAAGTTCAAGTTCACTAATTTTTTTCTTCATCTTCTTCATTTTGCTTTTTTTTTCTTTCCCTGAGACAGGGTTGCCCACTTTGTTGCCTACACTAGAGTGATCATGGCTCACTCCTGCCTCAACCGCCTGGGCTCAACCATTCCTCCCACCTTAGCCTGCTGAGTAGCTGAAACTACAGGCATGTACCACCAGGCACGGCAACTTTTAAATGTTTTCTAGAGATGGGGTCTCACTATGTTGCTCAGGCTGGCCTTGAACTCCTGAGTTCAAGAGATCCTCCTACATTGGCCTCCAAAATTTTAGGATTAGAGACATGAGCCACTGAGCTTGGCCTCATTTTGCTTTTGAGCCTATCCATTGGATTTTTTTTATATTCGTTATTACATTTTCTGGTTCTAAAACTTCCATTTGGTTCCTTATATCTCCTTTGCTGAGACTTTCTATTTGTTTCAAACTTGTCCCTAATTACTTGTTAAAGCACTTTTATGATGGCTGTTCAAAAATCTTTGTCTGATATTTCTGATATATAATTTTGGTGTTGGCATCTATTGATTACCTGTTTTTCATTCCATTTGATGTCTTCCTGGTTCTTGGTATAATGAATGAATTTTTTATTGAAAGTTTGGCATTTGGGTAGTCTCTGGATCTTATTTAAATTTTGAATTTTAGGTTTAATATTTATATGGCAGAAGAAGAGGGAGGCATCCTCTCACTTTTGCCAGGTTGGGGTAAACATACAGATTTCACACTCAGCCTCCATTGACACCTGAGTGGGGTGCTTCTCCTTGTTACTGCCAGGTAGAGATAGGAATTCCAGCTCCTCGCTAAGCTTACATGGATACCTCTCTGGGTTGTGGGGGATGGAGGTGACCTCATGACTGCTGGGCAGTGGTGGAAATCCCAACTCTCCGCTAGGCTTCCTCTGACCATCCCATTGAGGGGGGAAAGGGGCACCTCATTACTGTTGGTGGAGGTGGCATTGTGTGGAAGTCCATGCTCCTTACGGGGCCTTTTCTGGCTGGAATATCTCAGTAGGAGAGGAGATGGGAGATTGGGTGCTTCATTACAGCTTCGAGAAAGGGGAAGTCTAGGCTTCCTAGTAGGCCCTGCTGGCTTAGCTGAGGCTGGGTGGGGGCACACAATTTTTCTGTGCTATGTGGTTATAGTAGAGTGGTTATTATCTAACAGCTTTCTGTCTTTTGAGGCTGCCCATTTTCCACTCCTTTTGGCTGGAAAGAATAGGCTTTTGTTGTTGTCGTTGTTTTTTGTTTTTTTTTTTTTTTGGTCTATACTCCGTGGAGTTTCCAGGTTGCTGGCTTCTTCAGCTCCAAGTCAGGAACACATGAGGCAAAAAGAAAACCCAGAGAGCTCACCACTGTGTCATTCCTAGCCGGTTTACTTTCTTTTCTATACCTTTCAGAGTCATCTTATATTTGTTTTAGATATAATGACCAAGGCTTTTAGTTGCACTTAGAGGGAGGAATAGGGAAAAATATGTCTTCTCTGTCTTTCCAGAAATGGAAATCTGATTAGGTTCATTTATTTGCTGTATTCTTGTTGGGGTGATCAGACCCAATACCAGGTCGTGGGAGTAACGAAGTCCAGCAGAGTCAAAGGAATGAGAAAAGACAGTTTGAGAGACAAAGTGAGTCCAGGGGGCCAATGCTAGTTATGGAGGCTGCAAAGGCCCTGAACTCTAGAAGCCCAGACTATTTATTGGTGATCAAACAAAGATACAGGTGGCAAGAATGTGGGGTTGAAAGGGGGCATTGCATTAAGCACATGATTTACAGCTGTGATGGTTTAGCATTTATCTGGCCAATTCTAAGACACAATTGATCTAGGAGGCTGGGAGGGCTAGAAGCAAGGAGCTAGCAAGTCTAGACACATGCCAGAGGTCAGGAGAGGTTTTATGCCTTGAGCCATGGATTCTGTCGAAGCCAGGAGGGGTTTTATGCCCCGGGCTTAGATTATGGTGCGTCAGGGTAGCCTTCCACCCTTTAACACAGAGCTTGGTGTTCCAAAGGCCATGAGGGGTTTTAGACCCTGGACCCTGGACATGTTCCAAGACTCTTTCACATTATGCAAGCTCTGCCTCAGCTTCTCTCAACACTCAGCTTTTCCCAACAATTCTTAAAGGCCAAACTTCTTTGTTGCTGAGGTCTCAGAATCCAAGCTTCCTTAATCACACTCATGTAATTTCCTTTTCATGGAGAGAGAAATTAAAATCTCAAGCATAGTAGGTAGGAGTGCATTGGTAAGAGGGGTGGAAAGTGTTCCTCTACCCAAAGATGCACACTGACACTCTGGATTTCTAGCTTTCCTTTGCCCCTTTTTAAGGGCTGGTGTCAACCATAGGGGAAACAGGGGTATTCAGCTAATCTTACCTCTACTAAAGGGTCTTCAACCTCTAGGGGTAACAAGAAGTTCCTATGACACAAGAGGGAGTTTTACCTAGAGATTTATAAGAACCTGCAAGTGGCATAGAGGAGCAGCTGGGAGTCCCTTCCAGCTTGGCTTGGTATGAGAAGGCACAGCTTGTTGCCTTTGACTAATGAGGATGAAACCCATTGGTGATTCTCTCCTGGAGCCAACCTTCTCTGTACTTCTTCCTGCACTAAGTCTGCTTCCTTAAAAGCCTGAGTTACTCAGGGAAATGTAACCGTGATGTGGAACAGCATGCGTTTTGAATCTAGTTAGATCTGTTTTGTGATCCTGTCACCATCTCTTGCTAGGTAGGACCTTAGAGTTGACTCATTCACTTAAAAACAGTCCTGTAGTGCCTACTTTGGACCAGCCAGCATGCTGGGCTCATGGAATGTAGTTGTTGGTACTCTTCCTTGCTGTTTTTTTTTTTTTTTCTTTTCTTTCTTACCATCAGCAAGTCCAGCTGGCTATACTGCAGAAATATTAATATGTACAAAATTGGACTGCTTTTCTCTATCATCTCATCTTTTTCTCTGTTTATAACAAGTACCCTGATTCTGTTCTTCCCTCAATCCTTTGTCCCAACTCATTATCTACAAAGCAGCCAGGGTGATCTTTTAGAAACATGCATCAGATTATTATTCTTTTACCTAAAATCCTCTGGTTACACCCAGCCGTACATAGAATAAAATCTAACACCTCCCAATATTCCACTGGGTCCTGTGTGGTCTAGTTTCCGCTTTCCTTTCAGAGCTCATCTAGCATCTTCTCCCTCGCCTCCTCCCACTCACTGTGCTTCAGCCACATTGGACTTCTTTCTTTTCCTGATAATATCAAGCTTATTTCACCCTAGGCTTATTATGCCAGTTACGCCCTCTGCCTAGGATAATTTTTCCATACAAACTTAAATGGCTGATTCTTTGTTGTCACTCAGGTTTCAATTCAAACACTTTCCCTCTCTTACTCAAGTCATATTTTATCAAATCACAGTGTTCTGCCTGCCCCAGTGTTATTTAGTGGTTATCACAATTTGAAATGATTTTGATTTGTCTGCTAGACTGAGCTCCATGAGAGCAGGCATTATGCTGTTTCCTTCAATGCTGCATGTCCAGTGCCTAGAACAGTTCCGGGCACAGAGCAATAAATATATTTAAACGTTTTTAATTGATACATAATTATATATGTTTATGGAGTACACATGATATTTTGATATGTGTATGCAGTATGTAATGATGAAATTGGGGTAATTGAGGTCTCCATCACCTCAAACATTTTTCATTTCTTTGTGCTAGAAACATTTAAGATCCTCTCTTCTAGTTATTTTGAAATATATAGTAAATTATTATTCACTCTACTGTGCTATAGAACACTTATTCCTCCTATCAAATACTAATTTTAAAAAACGATTTTTATTGATGCACATTAGATGTGCATGTTTTGGGTGTACATGTGATAGGATGATAAATTTATATAATCAAATCAGGGTAGTTGGGATATCCATCACCTTAAATACTTACCTGTTTTTTTACTCTAGCTGAAATTTTGTATCAATTAACCAACGCTTCCCTATCACATTCTCTTCCTGTACCATTCTCAGCCTCTGGTAACCACTATTCTACTCTCTACTTCTAGGAGGTCAGCTTTTTTAGCTCTCATATATGAGCGGAACATGTGGTATTTGTCCTTCTGTGCCTGGCTTATTTCATTTAACATAATATCCTCCAGAGTTATCCATGGAGCTGCAAATGACAGGATTTCATTCTTTTTTTATGGCCAAATAATATTCTATTGGGTACATATATCCATTAATATTTTGTTTTTCCATTCATCTGTCAATGGACACTTAGGTTGATTCTATATCTTGGCTACTGTGAATAATGCTGCAATAAACATGGGAGTGCCAATAGCTCTTTGACATACTGATTTCCTTTCCTTTGGATATATACCCACCAATGGGATTGCTGAATCATATCGTAGTTCTATTTTTATTCAAGGAACCTCAATATGTTTTGCATAACTGCTATATTAATTTACATCCCCAACAAAAGTATGTAATAATTCCCCTTCATCTGGATCCTCACCAGCATTTTTTACTTATTTATTTATTTATTTATTTATTTATTTATTTATTTATTTATTTATTTATTCTGAGACAGAGTCTAGCTCTGTCGCCCAGGCTGGAGTGCGGTGGCATGATCTTGGCTCACTACAACCTCTGCCTCCCGGGTTCAAGTGTTTCTCCTGCCTCAGCCTCCTGAGTAGCTGGGATTACAGGTATCCACCACCATGCCTGGCTAATTTTGTATTTTTAGTAGAGATGGGGTTTTACCATGTTGGCCAGGCTGGTCTCAAACTCCTGACCTCAGGTGATCCACCCTCCTCGGCCTCCCAAAGTACTGGTATTACAGGTGTGAGCCACCATGCCTGGCCATCAGCACTTTTTTTTGTCTTTTTGATAATAGCCATTTAACTGGGATGAGATTACATTTCATTGCATTTTGATTTGCATTTTCCTGATGATTAGTAATGATGAGCATTTTTTCATATCCCTGTTAGCCATTTATTTGTATGTATTCCTTTGATAAATAGCTATTCAGATTACTTCCTCATTTTTAAATCACATTATTCAATTTTTGCTGTTGAGTTGAATTCCTTGTATATTCTAGATATTAATCCCTTGTCAGATGAATAGTTTGCAGATATTTTCTCCCATTCTGTAGGTTGTCTCTTCATTCTGTTGATTGTTTACTTTGCTGTGCAGAAGCTTCTCAGCTTGATATAATCCTATTTGGCTATTTTTGCCTTGGTTGCCTGTACTTTTGAGGTTTACCTTAAAAATCTTTGCCCAGTCCAACATCCTGGAGAGTTTCCCCGAAGTTTTATTTTATCGATTCTATAGTTTGAAGACTTGGATTTAAATTTTTAATCCATTTGATTTGATTTTTGAATATGAGAAGAGATAGGGGTCTAATTTCATTCTTCTGCATATGGATATCCAGTTTTCCCAGCACCATTTGTTGAAGAGACTGTCCTATTCTCAATGTATATTCTTGGCGCCTTTGTTGAAAATGAGTTCATTGTAGATACATGGATTTATTTCTGGGTTCTCTGTTCTGTTCCATTGGTCTATGTGTCTGTTTTTATGCAACTACCCTGTTGTTTTTGTTACTATAACTCTGTAGTATAATTTGAAGTCAGGTAATGTGATTCCTCTAGTTTTGTTCTTTTTGCTCAGGATAGCTTTTGCTATTCTGGGTCTTCTGTGATTCCATATAAATTTTAGGATTAATTTTTTCTATTTCTGTGAAGATTGTCATTGGTATTTTAATAGGGATTGCATTGAATCTGTAGATTGCTTTGGGTAATTGGACATTGTAATAATATTAATTCTCCTAATCCATGAATACTTTTCCATTTTTTGTGTCCTCTTCAATTTCTTGTCTTAGTGTTTTATAGCTTTATTTGTAGAGATTTTTCTTCTCTTTGGTTAGATTTATTCCTAGACATTTAATTTTTTTTGTAGCTATTGATAATAGAATTGCTCCTTTGATTTCATTTTCAGATTGTTTGCTATTGGTGTATGGAAATGCTACTGACTTTTGTATGTTGAGTTTTGTATCCTGCAACTTTAGTGAATTTGTTTATCAGTTCTAACAGGTTGTGTGTGTGTGTGTGTGTGTGTAGTCTATGTTTCTCTAAATATATGATTATATCTGCAAACAGGACAGTTTGACTTCCTCCTTTTCAATTTGGATGCCCTTTATTTCTTTCTCTTGCCTAATTGTTCTGTCTGGGACTTTCAGTGCTATGTTGAATAACAGTGGTGAAAATGGGCATTCTTGTCTAGTTCCAGATCTTAAAGGGAAGGCTGTCAACATTTTCCTATTCAGTATGATGTGAGCTGTGGGTTTATCATGTAAGGTCTTTTTTATTTTTAATTTTTTTATTTCCATAGGTTATTGAGGAACAGGTGGGTGTTTGGTTATATGAATATGTTCTTTAGTGGTTATTTGTGAGATTTTGGTGCACTCATCACCCAAGCAGTATACACTGAACCCAATTTTGTAGTCTTTTATCCCTCACCCCCTTCCCACCCTTTCCTCCTGAGTCCTCAAACTCTGTTGTGTCATTCTTATGCCTTTGCATCCCCATAGCTTAGCCCCCACTCATGAGTGAGGACATACAATGTTTGGTTTTCCATTTCTGAGTTACTTCACTTAGAATCATAGTCTCCAATCTCATGCAGGTTGCTGCAAATGTAAGGCATTTGAGTACCTTTCTTCTATACCTAATTTGTTGAGTTTTTTTTATCATGAAAGGATATCGAATTTTATCAAATGCTTTTTCTGCATCTATTGAGATAATCATTTTTTTCCCTACTGCTGATGTGATGCATCATGTTTGTTAATTTGCAAGTGTTGAGTCACTCTTGCATCTCTGGATAAATTCCAGTTGATTATAGAGTATACCTTTTTTTTGATGTTCTGTTGGATTCAGTTTGCTAGTGTTTTGTTGAGGATTTTGTATGTAGGTTCATCAGGAATATTGGCTTGTAGTTTTCTTTTTTGTTTTGCCTTTGTCTGGTTTTGGTATCAGGGTAATGCTGGACTCATAGATTGAGTTTGGAAGAATGCCCTCCCCTTCAATTTTTAAAAATAGTTTGAGAATAACTGGTACTAGTTCTTCTTTAAAACTTTGGTAAAATTCAGCTTTGAAGCCATCTGGTCCTGGGCTTTTCTTTGTTGGGAGTTTTTTTTTTATTACTGATTCAATTAATCTTATTTCTTGTTATTGGTCTGTTAGAGTTTTCTATTTCTTCCTGTTTCAATCTTGGTAGGTTGTATATGTCCAGGAATTTATCCATTTCCTCTAGGTTTTCCAATTTGTTGGCATATGATTATTCATAATAGCTTCTAATGATCCTTTGTATTTGTGTGGTATTTCTTGTAATATTTCCTTTTTCATCTTGAATTTTATTGGGAGTTTCTTTTTCTTAGTTAAAGGTTTGGGTTTTTTTAAAATTATGTTTTTAAAAACCCAGCTTGTCATTTCATTGCTCTTTTGTATTTTTTGTCTTAATTTTATTTATTTTGACTCTTATTTTATTATTTCTTTCCTTCTTCTAATTTTGGATTTGGTTTGTTCTTGCTTTTCTCGTTCCTTGAGGTGCATTGTTAGGTTGTTTATTTAAAATCTTTTTACTTCTTTGATGTAGGCATTTATTGCTGTAATTTTCCCTCTTAGTATTTCTTGTGCTGTATCCCATAGGTTTTTGTTATGTTATGTTTTCATTTTCATTTGTTTCAAGACATTTTAAAATTTCCTTCTTAATTTCTCTATTGACCCACTGGTCATTCACAAGCACGTTTAATTTCCAAGTATTCATAAAGTTTCCCAAGTTCCACATGTTTTGATTTCTAGTGTACTTCCACTGTGGTCAGGAAAGATTCTTGATATGAATTTGATTTTTAAAAATTTGTTAACACTTGTTTTGTCATCTCACATATAGTCTATCCTGGAGAATGTTCCATGTGCTGATGAGAAGAATGTGTATTCTGCAGCTGTTGGATGAAATCAGAGCAATTAATATTTATTGAATAAAAAGTTGCTTAATCTTTTTGAGCCCCAGTTTCTAACTTATGGAATAATAATTGACTAATAGAACAAAGGTGTATTTAGAATTGAGCCAATAATAATTGGCTAATAGAACAAAGGTGTATTTAGAATTACACAAAGGTGTAATAGAATAAATGTGTGTAAAGTGCTTAGTACAACACTTGGCTCACAGCCAAATAGTAGTTTGTAATTGTTTCTTTATGATTATTTCTATTATAATGTTCACTTTCATTCTCCCATACTTCTTTCATACCTGTTATTGTACCTGACGATTTATCCAGAGTATTGTGACCATTTGTCAATCACTGATGCTGACTGGTTAGATACTTGCAATTAAATCCTAACTTAGTTCTCTCTTGGTCATGTTTTTCTGTACAGGTCCTACAGCTGGGCTCAGACATCCTTCCCCAGTACAAGCAAGAGGCACCAAAGACTCCCCCTCACATCATCTTACATTATTGTGTTTTTAAGACCACGTGGGATTGGATCATCTTGATCTTGACCTTCTATACAGCCATCTTGGTCCCTTATAATGTCTCCTTCAAAACCAGGCAGAATAATGTGGCCTGGCTGGTTGTTGATAGCATCGTGGATGTTATCTTTTTGGTGGACATTGTGCTCAATTTTCATACCACCTTTGTTGGACCAGCAGGGGAGGTGATTTCTGACCCCAAACTTATCCGCATGAACTACCTGAAGACGTGGTTTGTGATTGACCTTCTGTCCTGTTTGCCATATGATGTCATCAACGCTTTTGAGAACGTGGATGAGGTTAGTGCCTTTATGGGTGATCCAGGGAAGATTGGTTTTGCTGATCAGATTCCACCACCACTGGAGGGGAGAGAGAGTCAGGTACATCCCTCAAATCTCAGACCTTGTTGTCTTGTCTTTAAAACTGAGTTAAATGTGGGTGGTCAACAGAAGAATAATTAAATGGGTGGGAAATAGCATGACTGATGTCCAGAACAGAGGGAGCATGCTTGATAGATACCCTTGCCTGCTGTTCCCATCCTTTGGCGGTTTGGAGGCCCTGCATGACAGTGAATGGGTGTGGAAGAGACCAAAGGCTTACTCCTACTCCACGTGGAATGTAAGCCACTGGTTCAGGAATGGTGGGCCTGCAGCAGCAGGCATGCATGGCCACTGCACTGGCAAGTCTTCTATTGAGTATATAGTTGCTGAATGTCTACCTATTGATTATTCTAGTTATGCAGACTTTTCTTTTATCTGCTGCTGACTTTTGGCTGTTTCATAGCCAATTAACTCCTGGTAACAGGAATACTATTTTCCTGAAAGTTTTCTTTTCCTTTTTGAGATGAGTTATTTCTTTGCTAAAATGAGTTTGGAGGCAACCATTTACTAAGGTAGTCAGGCATCAGCTTGTGGTTTTTGGATTATACTGCTGTTTTAGTCCATTTTGTGTTGCTATAGAGAAATACCTGAGGCAGGGTAACTTACAAAGAAAAGTCAAAATTCTGATGGCTGGAAGATTTAGGACCAGGTCACTCATGGTGGAAGGTGAAGGGGGGAGCCAGCTTGTCCAGAGATCAGATGGTGAGAGAGGAAGTGAGAGACAGGAAGAGGAGGTGCCAGGCTTTTTGTAACAACTTGCTTTCGTGGGAACTAATGGAGTGAGAATCCACTCACCACCCCACTTCCCCCAGAGAGGACATTAATATACTTAAGAGGGATCCACCCCCCATGACCCAAACACCTCCCATTAGGCCCTATTTCCAACACTGGGACTCAAATTTCAACATGAGGTTTGGAGGAGACAAACATTCAAACTATAGCAACTGTTTTCAATTGTTAGTCCTGCAGGCAATGGATGAAATTAAAGGAAGCTAAATTCTCTATAGATGTGTTGGAATTAGGAAATGCTCTAAGTCATTTTCTGAATGAGTGCCTGGGACATGTGGTAGCAGGAAGGGCCACTGGACTGATTAAGGTGATTTTCTTTGAAACAGTGAGGATGTCAAGTCATTGCAAAGAAAAATGTCAGATTCTTATCTAGTTTGTGTTCTATGGGAATTGTCCTTCCGTTTTCTTACTCCTAGTGGACATTCCAGATGGATTAAGATAAGGCAGTTCATTTGGCAAGTCTCCAGCCTTGTTCAGCTGGGCCCTCATTGCTTCAGATTACAGAGGCTCCCAAGGTCTCAGTCTAGCTGGGTTGTGTGGGTAATCTAGGAAGCCAAGTTGAGGCTCAAGACACATTTCAGAACTAAACGGCTCATAGGACTCAGGCTTGAGAACGTTGAAAGGAACAGCTTGCTCCCTGCCGGATATCAAGACCTGGCCAGTGACTCCATGTTTTACTAGTGGCATAATGATGCCTTTCTGCCTTCAGATCAGTACCAGCGGTTGGTGGGACAGCAGCCTTTTCTCTGGGAAAACAGAACTACTACCACTTCTCTTTCCAGTGAAGGGTAGCTCTTCCTACAAAATGCTGCCAACGTAGAGCTGGAAGGAGAGGATTTGGATGCTCAGATGCTCTAGATTCAGAACAACCCATGCTTGTATCTGTGTGGTGGGTTTTAAAATACTTTAAAATCCCAAAGACTAATTCTCTGGGGTAGCTTGTGTGAATTTTGTAGGGGGATGAAATGAGTCAAGACTGATCATTTACAAGAGCAGAATCATACCTAATATGAACGTTGGGGTTCTGAAATGAGAATTTTTTTTTTTTTAATTTTTAATTTTTTTTTTTTTTTTTGAGACAGAGTCTTGCTCTGTCACCCAGGCTGGAATGTCGTGGTGTGATCTCAGCTCACCACAACCTCTGCCTCCCAGGTTCAGGCAATTCTCCTGCCTCAGCCTCCCAAGTAGCTGGGATTATAGGCACGTGTCACTGTGCCTGGCTAATTTTTGTATTTTTAGTAGAGACGGGGTTTCACCATGTTGGCCAGTCTGGTCTTGAACTCCTGACCTCAAGTGATCTGCCTGCCTCGGCCTCCTAAAGAGCTGGGATTACAGGTGTGAGCCACCACTCCTGGCCCACAAATGAGAATTTTAGTACATGTTGGGAATCATACTTTTCTCTGTGAGCACATTTTTAGAAAATTTTCTCTTAGGAAAATATCATTTTGGCTTAGGTAATTCAAATAAATTATCTGAATCTAAAAGAGCTTCTTAAACACATATGGAAAGTGAAATTTAGCTTAAGAAGCACACTGGTTTTTAAAATAAATGATTTTCTATTTAGAGTAATGGACTGAAATTTTGCAGATAAATAGAACAGTTCTCCAGCTTCCACAGATTCTTATTAAAAATTGGCAGAACTATAAACACATATGTAAAATGTGTCAGTTACCTGGTAGGTTAACAGAGCAGAGTTCTTCTCCCCTAGGAAAGAGTTCCAAACCAACTGTATATGTTGGGTTGGAACTCTTTCCAAACCAACTGTATATGTTGGGTTGGAACTCTTTCCAAACCAACTGTATATGTTGGGTTGGAACTCCTTCCAAACCAACTGTATATGTTGGGTTGGAACTCCTTCCAAACCAACTGTATATGTCGGGTTGGAACTCCTTTGCCATTATTTATAAATACTCCTAATGGTGGTTTCTGATTTATAGATTCATGAAATAGATTGGTTAATAAGAAAAATGTTAGTTATCTCTAGCTTTCTCATTGGTAAAGGGCTTAGAATCAAAGCTCTTACTATCACCTGTTGGTCATAAATAATAGTACAAATATTAAGGGCTACAGCTATTGTTTCCTTCTGTAGGACATAATTTTATATTTGGTAATTTCTTTTAAAGCTTTGGCTAACACCTCAAATAATGCCCTTTCATAACAACTCTGGTGGTTGGAGGGAAATCAGTGTGAGGAATGGGAAGATTTGGCTTTTAGTTCTCTTGGTATCACCTGTTAAAACAGCTGGGATCCTTGTGCATATCATTTAGCCTTTCTGGATCATGGTTTTCCTATCTACATCTTGGGGATAATACTACTATACCTGCCTGAAGGCATAGCATTTTGGTGGTGGATTATTTGAGTTTCCTGCCAGCTCCAAGAGCTAAAGTCTGGTGAATGCTAAATCTCATCTGCATTAGTCTCACCTCCAGAAGCTTACTGTAAGAACAAGAGTCCTAGCACCGTGACCTCTTTCTTGTAATTGGGGTGGGAGGAAAACAAGGTGGGGGGGTGGGAACACTTAGCAGGTAATACATAGACCCACTTGAGGTCACAGCCTGACAGGACCATGGAGGTCTTATAGTTCAACCTTCTTAATACACAAGTAAGAAAAAAGACAGGGGAAATGACTCACTCAAGATGGAATAACATATCATATAATCACAGTAATAATGGGTTCCCTTCTGACTCTTCTCTATTCCTAATAGCAACAGATTTTTATAAAATAGGAGCAAAACACTTAATGAAGGACAGTTGAGTCAAAACTGACCAGGAAGTTTCTGATGTGTGTGGCTCACTCCTTGGCTTGGCTGAATGTGGTAGAGAAGTTGGACACGGGGTCTGGTGGAGGTAGATGGAGGTGGGCAGCTACATTTTCCCCAAGGCATCTGTGTTGGAGATGACATGGGCAGTTAAAGATGCTTGCCAAGGGACAGACCCAGCAGTTTCCCAGGCATAGTCCTTTAGTGAAACGACACCATTAAATTAATGGGAATGAATGGTTGATGTTTGTTACAGGATGTTGAAGAGCCCATGAAGGGCACCCCATCTTTTGAACCCAGATCAGGCTGAGGGAAAACCCCCTGGGTTGGAGAATTCTGATTGATGGCTTAGTGGCTTCCTATTCACCATATGCTGTCTTCTCACCTGTGATCTGTTGAGGAGTTACGAATCTAAGATTACAGCTCCCTGTGCTCTAGGTTCTTTCTCTGGGGGAGTGTGCAGAGAAACAAATTATTGACTCATTTCTCATAAAAAATACATGTGGAGCTAGCTGAATCATCTTTGGTGTTCTCAAAATTATGCCAGTGGACTTGTGTGCCAGTGGAGACCACCAAAGAAGGACGTGAGCGTGTTGGCTTTGCCATCTGTGTGTATGTGTGCAGTGGGGGTGGGGAGTTCTTGAAGTGAAAAGATTGGAGCCACCCAAAGCCTGGGTCAAAAAAGAACTGGGGTAAATTGTTAAAGCCTGCAATTATGAATTCAGCCCTGTGGATATAGCCCATCTCCATGATTTAAGCTGCACAAGTGATCCCTTTGGCTAAACTTGTTTCACTTATGTAGATGGGCTACCTTTGCGTCATTCTCCGGTCTGTTGGTAATAATCTGTTTCGGAGGCCGTTTGAGAATATGTTTGCACATTAGTTAAAATGTTCGGAGGACAAAAGGTCTGGAAACAGAGCGAACTAAAGCTTAGAATGGGTATGTCAAAGCAGAAGCTAAATAAGTCTCTTTCAAGTGCTGAGTGGATTGTTGGGCTAGTGTGCTTCGTGTGTTAAAGATTGAATTATTACTGACAAAACAGATTCACTCTCCTGAGGAAACTTATTGCTTACTGCTATTGAAGTGTGGAAATGCAAAGGGGAAAAGGGGGCTGTTATCTCCCAGGTGACAATGCTGGTGCCCTGGAGCCTGAAGGTGGCCAAGAGCTTTTTTCTATCCCTGGCTCTGTAACCTCAGACAGCAGCACAACCAGCTAGTTCCAGAGATGCAGCTGACACTTGGCAAGAGCTCACACTCATGGGAGATACTTACCTTCTAGCAGAACAGGAGCAAAATGTGCCAATGAAAAGATGACAGCATGACAAGTTTTCCTTTATCTTGTGATTTTAACTTTCCAAAACACTCACACAGATCACCTTTATCCTAACTCTGTGTGGCAGTGAAGAAGCTGCACTGAACTGGGAGGATGGCAATTTGTTACCCAAGAGGGATTTTGTCACCCAGCTGTGCAACCTTGTGAAAATAACTTCATCACCCTCAACTTGGTTTGCCTCACCTGTGTGATGAGCCCATCCCAGCTCTAACCTTCTGTGGCTTGAGAGCAGGTATTATCCCGGTTTTGCAGATGAAAGGGACAGTTTGTCCTTTTGCCTGATGGCAGCTGTTTTGAGGTAGTGAAACCGGACTCTAGTCTCCTGACTCCTGGGCTTGTGCTTTCTCCTGCAGGTCATGCTGTCTCTTCAGAGAATCTGGAAGTTGAGGGAACCAAGCTATGCATTTCAGTCCCTGGGGCCCTTTCTCTGAATCATTCCCTGGCATGGCTTCTGCTGTTCCCTTCATTTTCGTGGACCTTTCTCACAGCTGAGGGGTGAGAGGTTTGAGTGGTCAGCCTGTGTGGCCCTAACCTGAGGTCACTGGTGCAGGTGTGTGGGGATGGATGGTGAGGGTGGAGGTCAGCACTGACTCTAAGGTGTCGTTACCTACCCTGCTTATCTCTCCTGGGTGAATGGCCTCACCTCTAGGTTCTTCTAGGCTCACTATTCCCTGCTCTTCCAGGCTTTCCTTATCACTGATGCTGAAAGCAAGTTGGACCAACGTTCATTAATTATCCTGTTAACTTATGGCTGTCAGTCCTTACCTGTGGTTCTTTTTAGGTAGATGGCTAGCATTTCAGTTTTCACACAGGTGACTCCTCTTGCTGTCCAGCTGGAAGCAGGTGGGAAGCTGTCAGGTGAAAGTCATGAGATGACCAGGGCTTTTCTTCCCCTTTGAGTTCTAACAATACTGTATAGGCAGTCCTTGTAGCTCATAATAGCAATTTGGTTTTTTAAAATTAGTAGACTTTATTTTTTAGAGCTGTTTTAGTTTATAGAAAAATGCAGTGGGATGTACAGAGACCACCCTCCCCTCCTCGCACACAGTTTCCTCTCTATTAACATTTTGCATTACTGTGGTATGCTTGTCATCATTGATGAGCCAATATTAATACATTATTGTTAGCCAAAGTTCATATAGCATATAGCCTATAGTTTACATGAGGGTTCATTCTTTGGATTATATATTCTATGGGTTTGGACAAGTGTGTAATGATGCATATCAACCATTACAGTATCATATAGAGAAGTTTCAGTGCCTTAAACATCCCCTGTGCTCCACGTATTCATCCCCCTACCCCAATTCCTAGCAACCACTGATCTCTTTATAGTTTTGCATTTTCAGAATGTCATAACATAGGAATCACACAGCCTGTAGTCTCTCAGATTGGTTTCTTTCACTTAGCAACATGCATATAGGGTTCTTCCATTTTTTTCATGATAACTTTTTTAAAATTGCAGAATAATATCCTATTGTATGGATGTACCATGATTTATTTAGCAATAGCAATTAAAAATCATCACTCTATAGCACTGGTGATTTCAATTCTGATCAGCACAGGTCTTGTTCTGGGATTTCCTTCTGCTGTGGGTTTGATTGGAGGGTGGAGAGGAGGTGAGACCCCAGGATGCAGGCTGGCCACTCTTACCAGCCTGTGGTAGCGCCTGGGTAAAAGCAACATTTCTCACAAGTCATTATGTCTGATAGTAAAATGGACAGAAAAACTAAGTCGTACCATAGTGTCCTCATATTTCATTCTTTTTTCCTTGGCATTTCTATCTTTCATGTTTGTGCTGAGTATTTCTTCTATCCAATTATTTTGGAAAAAAGAGGACAAAATCAGACACACAGTAGTTTTCACTCCTGTGTCTTGTTAGCAGCAGGAAGTGCTGCGGATGAGTGCATTTCTCTTTTGATGAGTGTGACTTGCCAGTAGTGGCCAGGGGCTGAGTCTGTTTTCAGTGATGTTTGTGATGCTGCCGCTGCCTCCATGCTAGAAACATTGTCTAGAACTTTTCCTTTGATTTATTTTATCAGTCTTTCTCCTGACTTGTGCTCACAGTGAGTGAAGGATTGTGGAGGAGACATGCCTCTTGTTAAAGCAGAGGCTTCACATGGAAGACGGGACTGTAGGTGCTGTGCCCTGCACAGGCACCCGAGTCATGATCCTACCTGGGGTGTGTACGTGTGGGAGCTGGGGAGTGGCTAGGGGAGCATTTCTAACAGCAGGAAGTCGATCCTGCCTGGCTTCCAGGAAGCAGTGATTAACCGTGAAACTGTGATTCTAGAGTTAAAAAAAATGTAAAACCTAAAAACAAATCACTCTGAGGCAATGCAAGAGTTCAACCATTGTAGAAGATTCCTCATGGCAATTCCTCAAGGATCTAGAACCAGAAATACCATTTGACCCAGCAATCCCATTACTGGGTATATACCCAAAGGATTATACATAATTCTACTATAAAGACACAGGCACACATATGTTTATTGCAGCACTGTTCACAATAGTAAAGACTTGGAACCAACCCAAATGCCCATCAATGATAGACTGGATAAAGAAAATGTGGCACATATACACCATGGAATACTATGCAGCCATAAAAAGGGATGAGTTCATGTCTTTTGCAGGGACATGGATGAAGCTGGAAACCATCATTCTCAGCAAACTAACACAGGAACGGAAAACCAAACACTGCATGTTCTCACTCATAAGTGGGAGTTGAACAATGAAAACACATAGACACAGAGGGGAACATCACACACCAGGGCCTGTTGGGGGTTGTGGGGGTAGGGGAGGGATAGCATTAGGAGAAATACCTAATGTAGATGATGGGCTGATGGGTACAGCAAACCACTATGGCACGTGTATACCTATGTAACAAACCTGCATGTTCTGCATGTGTATCCCAGAGCTTAAAGTATGATTTAAAAAAAAAGAGTTTAGCACTGGGGAGCAGAATACACTCACTCAGCTGCTGTGTCTGACTCCCCTCTGTTGACTCACCATCCTTCTCTTCCAGGATGCTCTCTGGCCAATCCAAGTTCTACTTCTCTTTTAGTTCCCCACCAACTTTTCTTGGCTCCTCTTTCAGGTTGGTCCTTCTTCAAAGAAATGTAATTGACTTAGATGGCAGGGGATAGGCATACAACTCCCCAAGGAGCCCCTGGTCTAGTAGGGGCCACAGATAATAGACCTTGGCAGAGAATGTGAGGGGCATTCTAGGGGTCAGTTCAAGGTGTTACAGCCTACAACAGGGAGCACTTAGCCTTGTGGGAGAATCCAGGGAGGCTTCCTGGCAGAGATGACTAGGTTTAGTCTGGTGAGGAGGAAGTAGAGCATTTCTGGGAGAGGAAAGAACATGTGCAAAGGGCTGTGCTATAAGGGATGAGCAAGACATTCATTGTGTTCAAATCAGAGTTAGCACTGGGGGAGGGAAGAAGGCCAAGTCCAGTGATAAAGAATCCTAGAGTCTTGCCAAGGAGTTTACAGTTTATCATGTGGGCACAAAGAAGCCATCATGGACTTCCATTAGGGTGGGATCTCATCTGATTTTTGTTTTTGAAGGTGTATCTAGGAAGCAGTGGTGAGAATGAGTTAGGGAAATAACGTGTCCCTGCTTTCCCTCCTCCCATTCCTTGAACCTACTGTGATTGGGCTGTCACCTCCACTAGTGCACTGAACCCCATTCCCCCAACTCCTGTTCCTCTGCCCCTCAGTCCTAATACCTGGCCAAACCCCACTCCACTTGGACTCTATTTTCTGCCTCCGCTAGGCTGTGCCCTAGTCCCTGAAAGTGACTGGAGAATGTGAGTGGAGAACTCCATCATTGTGCAGATTGACTTCAGCTCACGTGGAATTCCCCCTGAATTTTCCCAGGCTGTGTTCTCCAACAAGGCAAACCTTCATAGCTTCTCCTCTCTCCTCAGACTGACAACACCCAGCTCGTACTCTCCCCTGATCCTCTTGCTTCTTATTCATTGACAAAAGAGGAGTGATAAAAAGAGAACTTGGCTAGGCGCAGTGGCTCATGCCTGTAATCCCAGCACTTTGGGAGGCTGAGGCGAGCAGGTCACCTGAGGTCAGGAGTTCCAGACCAGCCTGGCTAACATAGTGAAACTCAGTCTCTACTAAAAATACAAAAATTAACCGGGCATGGTGGCAGGCAACTCTAGTCCCAGCCACTCAGGAGGCTGAGGCAGGAGAATTGCTTGAACCCGGGAGGTGGAGGTTGCAGAGAGCCGAGATCGCACCACTGCACTCCAGCCTGGGTGACAGAGCGCGACTCCATCTCAAAAAAAAAAAAAAAGAAAAAAAGAAAAGAAAATAACTTACATATACTCCCATAACTAAATCCACTTTGTGGCCTGCACCCACCCCACGTACTCTGCTTCCCTCTTTCTCGTGGGTCAGGTTCTGTGCTGAATTCATTTCCTCTTGCCCACTCCTCACTTGTTTCCTTTCTCATATGATCAAGGAATATTTCCCTTCTTTATAAAGCTCTCTCCACATACCCCAGCTGCTGCCCCATTTTCCTGCTTCTTTTACTGAAAGACTCCTAGAAAGAGTTCTCTGTACTTGTTGTTTCTGCTTTTTCTCTTCTCTTTCTTGCACTTATTCTGATCAGGTTTTCAACCTTGTCACTCTATTGAAACTGTAACTGTTGTTGTCAAAGGTGCCAGTGATGTCCATGTAGCCAAATCTAATGGTCAGATCTCAGTTCTCATCTCATTCTCCATGTTGGCAACGTTAGACCTAGCAGCCTCTCATTTCACACAATAAAATCCACAATGGTGGCCTATCAGGCACTCCATAGTCTGTTCCTTGGCTGCCTTATTCTGTTTCAGGTGCCATGGCCTCTTGCTGGCCTTGGGGTACTTGCTGTTCCCTCTGCCTGGAATATTATTCCCCTAAATGGCCTTTCTTCTCACTTCATTGAGGTGTTTGCTCAACGTTACATGATTAGAGTGGCTTTCCCTGAGAACCCTACTACAAATTTCTATCCTTTTACTGTTTTCATAGCACTAATCATAATCTGATATAGGCTTTGTTATAGCTAATCTCCTTTCAGTAGAATTTTTTGAAACTTTAAAAAACTGAGGTACAAAATACATACAGTCAAGTGTGATAAAAATACATTAAAGTATACAGCTTAGTGAATTTTTACAAATGTATACTTGCACATAACCACTACTTAGATCAAAACATCGGATTTCTCCAGCACCCTAGAAGGTTCTCCTCCATTTTATCCTAGACTACCCTCCACTGAAATAACCATTATTCTGACTTCTATCGCCATAGATTAGTTTTACCTATTCTTGAAGTACAGATAAGTGGAATGATTCAGTGTGTAATCTTTTTGTACCTGGCTTCTCTCAGCACAATGGCTGTAAGCCTCAACCATGTTGAGTGTGTCAGTAGCTTGCTCACTTTTACTGGCGTGTAGTATTAATTGTTTCAGTTGTATAATGCTGCATAAGAAACCACCCTAAAACTTAGTGGTTTAATAAAATAAACATTTTGTTGCATAATTATTCTGTTGAAATTTGGGCTTGGCTCAGCTGGGCAGTTCTTCTCTTGACAAACATAGGTACCTCATAATTGGAATTCTACCATATTTGTCCTTTTGTAACTGGCTTATTTCACTTAGCATAATGTCATCAAGGTTTGTTCATGTTGTGTCAGAATTTGCTTCCTTTTTAAGGATGAATGATATTTCATTGTGTGTATATACAGCATTTTGTTTATCCATTCATCCATCAGTGGATATGAGTTGCTTCTACTTTTGGCGATTATGAATAATGTTGCTATGAACACTGGAGTACAAATATCTCTGTTCAAGTCTCTGCTTTTAATTATTTTGGGTATATATATATAAGAGTAGAAATGCTGAGTCATATGATAATTCTATTTTTAGTTTTTTAGGGAACTACTATACTGTTTTGCATAGCAGCTTTACCATTTTACATTCCCACCAGTAGTGCTCAAGGGTTCCCTTTTTTCCACATCCTTGCTAACACTTGTTATTTTCTGTATATAGCCATCTTAATGAATGAGAGTAGCCATCTAATATGTGTAATTTGGATTCTTTATAAACAATAGATTCTGAGAACTTTGAGATCATTTTATTAGTTTTTCTTCTTCCTCATGTATCTAAATGTAGGCAATGGCACATTCTCAGAGGTAGGAAAATGACACTGGAAGTTATAGAAGCCACTGGAAGAGAAAGTTGCAGCAAAGGAGGAATGATCTGCTGAAGGGCCCTGCAGGACTCATACGTGCTGAGGAAACTTCTGAGCACAATTTGGTTAGGAGAATTGTAGGAGGCTTCCAGAAAAAAGCAAAAAACACCTGTTGAGGAAGGTGTTGAAAGAGGGGTGGAACTTTGCTGAGTGGGAAACGGGAGGACCACAGGAGGGCAGGAAAGGCTAGGCACAGGCATTGTATGTGGGGCTAGGGGAGAAGGAGATTTTCTTTGGTTTAATCTTTATTTGTGAAGGAAGACAAATGTTAGTGAAAAATAGCTTGGCCATTTGCTTGTTGTTCGTGAAGCTCTTAACCCAGTTAAACTATTGAAAGGGCAATAGGAGCTCTGTGATCTGGCTCTGATAGAAGAGAACAATGATTGGGAGTCTGTGTCAGAGCCATGCAGACATCTTATGATTTCTTAGGTTATCATTCAATATTTAGCTCTGGAGTCTATAAATGTTAACTTACAAGGAAGAGTGCTTTAGACTTATTGGTGAAATATCGTGCCTCAGGGATGTGCTTCCAAGTGAAGACAGACTTAGTGTTAGCCTCTGGATAATCTTTACAAAAAGAATTGTTTAATTCCAATTTTTCATTTCAGTTTTTCATGTTACCTTTAAAAAATTTAGAAATTATAGATGTAGAAATAAAGAAATAAGGATTGCCCATGATTTTATCTTAACATTTTGGCATATATTGTCTGTCTTTTTTTTCTTCATATATAAAGCATATATATATGTTTATATATTTTATTAAAATGGTATTACACTGTATGTAGTGAGTTGTCCATTTTATTATCTCAACAATAGATTTTCCCTTTTTATGACATTAAAAATTCTTTTATAGCAGAAACTTAAATGATTATACAGTAGTTCATTGTATGGACATATCAAAATTTGGCATTTAGGTTTTTCCTTTTTTTAACTTTTTTATCACAATAATGAAACAGTATGTCTTTGTAAATAAATTTGTGTCACAGTTCTGATTATTTCTTTTAAAGTGTTTAAAACAGAAATATGCTTTTTAATGAATTCTAACAAAGCAAGCATCTATGTAGCCATCATCCAGGTCAAGAAATAGAATGTAACCAACTCCCCAGACATCCCTCATCGTTCCTAGTCACTTCTCCCTTGCTCCTCCCCCAGAGCAACTTGATTTCTAACACTAGTGTTTTTATTTTGCCTATTTCTGATCTTCATATAAATTAAATAGGACAATGATGCATTCTTTTATGTTATCTCATTTTGTTCAGTACTGCTTTTGAGAGATTCAGGAATGCTTTTGAGTCCATCAGTAGTTAGTTCATTGTTATTGTTTGTAATCTCTTGTGTGAACATATTTCAATTTGTTAATCCAATCTACTGTTGATGTTCATTTAGGTTGTTTTTTAAATGAATATTATTCATACTCTTAATACCCTGATTTCTGTTAGAAAGAGTAGAATTGCTGGGCTATACGTGTATGTATATTGTTTGGTAAATACTGCCAAACAGCTGTCCAAAGTGGTTGCATTGAGTGCTTTGCACAAAGTGGTTGCAATACATGAGACTTTCCACTGCTTTACTTCCTTGCCAACACTGATGTTTCCAGTTTGCTTAATTCTACCTAATCCAATGAGTTTTTAGTTGTTCCTCATTCTAGTTTTGATATATATTTTTTGAATGACTAAAGAGATTTAGCATCGTTTCATAAATTTTTGCTGGGAGTGAGCATCTTTGGTTACTCTCTTTTATGAAGTGCTTGTGCGGTCTCCTTTTCTACACATAATACATTTTTTATTAAAAAATTGATTTGTAGAAGTGCTTTATATAGTCTGGATATGAACCCTTTATGGGTTATATGTGCTGTAAATATTTTTTTCCCTACTGTGTGTTTTTCCTATTTTCTCTTTTTAGGATGCATTTTGATGAGCAAAAGTTCTTAATTTAGAGAAATATATCAATTTTTCATTTATGTGCTTTTGCGTCTTGTTTAAATTTTGTACTTTCAAGTTCAAGATATTTTCCCATATAATCTTCTGCTAGTTTTATTGTTTTCCATTCACATTTAGATCTGAAATCCACTTAGACTGATTATCGTGTATGCTATGAAATAGAGATCAAGTTTTATTTTTTCCTCAGATGAGTATCCAGTTGACCTAGTATCATTTATTTGAAAATGCCATCCTTTCTTCACTTGTCTTCAGTCCAGTCTTTCACTTAATTAGTGTCTTTATAGGCCTGGATCTTTCTCAGGACTCAATTCTTTTTCACTGATTTGTTTGTATATTACCGCACCAATATCACATTGTGTTAATCAATGTAGTTTTGTAATGAATTTTAACGTTTTTATTTCTCCCTTAAATATTTGGAAGAATTCACCAACTGAGGCAATCTGGGCTTGGAATTTTCCATTTTGGATTTAATTATTTAAATAATCAAAGATCCATTCAAATTTTCTGTTACTTCTGGAGTCAGTTTCTGTAAGCTGAATTTTTCTAGAAATATTTCTATTGTACTTAAAGTTTCAGAGTTACTGATATACAATTGTTCATAAGTAATGTCTCTTTATCTTTTAATGTCTGTAAGATATGTAGTGATGCTGTTTTTTTTCATTCCTCATATTGATTATATTTGCTCATCTTCATTATCTCTCTTATTCGCTCTTTCTTCCCCCTCTACAATCAGTATTGCCAATTTGCTAACTTTATTATTAAATGTTTCCAAAGAAACAACTTTTATTTTAGAATTTTGGAATTTTTAATCTTTCTGCTAATTTGAACCTTAACATTGTGAAGTGTGTCTATCTAGTAATAATTTTTCTTTAAAGTCTACTTTGTGTGATATTAATAGAGCAACACCAGCTTTGATTTGTTTTTAGTGTTTACATGGTATATTTTTCTGTCCCTTAACATAAACCTTGCTATATTCTTGTATTTTAGATATATCTCTTCTAAGAAGCCTATTTTTTAAATCCACTCTGACACACTTGTCTTTAATTTGAAGGATTTAATTCATCACCTTTATTACATTTGATGTGATATCTTAGTTTCTGTCTTCTGTCTTGCTATTTGCTCTTAGTTGTTTCACTTTTTCTCTTTTTCTCCTCTCCTCTTTTATCTTCTTTTGGGATTGATTATTTTGTATTATTCACCTTTCTGTTAACTTTCTATATTATTTTACTACACTTTGGGTGGGCACTCTGAAAAATACAATTCTATTGTAAATTAGTACTTGTACCCCTTCCTAGATATTGCAAGGATTTTAGAATGCTTTAAACTCTTTTACTTTCTTATATGTTATTATTTTCAAGCATATATATACTGTATGTATCTTCATTGTTGTCTTATGCATCGATACATATATCTGTTTCCTCTTTCATTGTTCCTCATCCCTTCAATCATCTTCTACCTTCCATCTGGTAAATTTTTCTTTCTGCCTGAAGAACACCCTTTAGCATTTATTTAGTCTGCTGGTGACCAATTCTCATATTTTGTTTGTCTGAAAAATACCTTTATTTTGTTTTAATTCTTGAAAGATATTTGCACTGGTGTGATTGGATTCATGATTGCTTATTATTTTCTTTTTCTTTTTTTTTTTTTGAGACAGCGTCTCGCTGTTGCCCAGGCAGGAGTGCAGTGGCCCGATCTAGGCTCACTGCAGGCTCCGTCCCCCGGGGTTCACGCCATTCTCCTGCCTCAGTCTTCCAAGTAGCTGGGACTACAGGCGCCCACCACCTCGCCTGGCTAATTTTTTGTATTTTTAGTAGAGACAGGGTTTCACTGTGTTAGCCAGGGTGGTCTCCATCTCCTGACCTCGTGATCCGCCTGCCTCGGCCTCCCAAAGTGCTGGGATTATCCGCACCCGGCCAATTGCTAATTATTTTCTTTAGGTAATTTGAATATATTTTTCCATAGTTCATCAGACTTCTATTATTTCTTTTGATAATTTAGCTCTTAGTTTAATTGTTGTCCATCGTAGGAATTCTTTTTCTCTGGTGCTTTTAAGATTTATTCTCTTTCTTCCTTTCTCCTCCTCTTCCTCCTTCTCTTTCATCTCTTCTAGTAGTTTTATTATCCTATACCTAGATATGGCCACCATCTGTCAGACCTCGTAGATAATAGATAATTAATGCATTGGGTAAGATATAACGAAACAGCAAGGGATAGTGCAGACTTGGGAGCTAGTAACAGCAGAAGCCTGGATCAGGATTAGAGTTAGGGGCTTTATCACCCCTAACATGAAAGGGAAGGGGAGCTTTTACTAATAGCTAGAAGCAGAGAGATAGTGTGAAGAAAGTTACTTTATAGGAATTTATATTTTGGTCAAGGGATGCAGGCATCCTATGGTGACTTGTTGGAGGCACCTGGGGAAATAAATACCATAATCTCATTGACCTTTCTTCTCCTTCCAAACTTCTTTTAGTTCTCCTCATTGGTGATCTGAGATACCAAGCAAAGTGTAGATTTAGAGGAGCACATGGGGTTTATAGGAATCCTTACATCTGTGGTTCAGGTGTCAGCAAACCTTTTCTGTAAAGGGGCAAATAATTTGTTTAGGCTGTGTGTGCCACATGTGGTCTCTCCTCCTTTCCTCCCCTCTTCTTCTTTCATGACCCTTTAATGATGTAAACAAACAAACAAAAAACATTCTTAGCTCACAGGTCATACCGAAACAGGCCACTGGCCAAATTTGGCTGACCCCTGGTGTAGTGGGAGGGTTCATTTTTTGCCGGTATCAGTTTTGGAGAATTCTCTGCGACTATCTCTTGATAACTTTATCTCCTTGTAACTTGACATTCTCTTTGCTCCGGAATTCCAAGGACACCCTGGTTGACTCTTTGCACTCTATCCCCTGTGTCTATCTTACAGTCTGTTGTATTTTTTAACCTTTTCTCTTCCCATGCTTCCCTCTGGATATTTTTTTCTGACTCATCTCCCAGTTTCCTGATACTCTTCAGTTTGGCTAATTACTTCTAAACTCATCCAGTGCATTCTTAATTTTGGTTATTGTATTTTTCAGAGTTAGAATTGTCAAATGGCTTATTTTATAGTTTTAAGTTTTCAGCTGAAATTCTTGATTTTTCCTTTTATCTCGTAAAGTATGTTAAGGATAATTATTTAATGTCTACATTCAATAACTCCATAATCTGAAGTCTCCGTGGGTTTCATCCTATAGTATTCTATTGTTTCTCTTAGTTTTCCCCCAGATTGCTTTATCTCTTCATGTGCTAGTTATTTTGGATTGTGTACTGGCCATTCTACATGAAATTTCAAAAAAATGTTTTGGGCCCTAGGATGGTGTATATATATATGTGTATATATATGTGTATACATATATACACACACATATATATATACAGGTATACATGTATACATATATACACATATACATACGTGTATATATATGTGTGTGTATATATATGTATACATATATATTTTGAACATTGATGCTAAAATTCTTTTTTTTATTATTATACTTTAAGTTCTAGGGTACATGTGCACAACGTGCAGGTTTGTTACATATGTGTACATGTGCCATGTTGGTGTGCTGCACCCATTAACTCATCATTTACATTAGGTATATCTCCTAATGCTATCCCTCCCCACTCCCCCCACCCCACAACAGGCCCCAGTGTGTGATGTTCCCCTTCCTGTGTCCTAGTGTTCTCATTGTTCAATTCCCACCTATGAGTGAGAACATGTGGTGTTCGGTTTTTTGTCCTTGTGATAGTTTGCTGAGAATGATAGTTCCAGCTTCATCCATGTCCCTACAAAGGACATGAACTCATCCTTTTTATGGCTGCATAGTATTCCATGGTGTATATGTGCCACATTTTGTTAATCCAGTCTATTATTGATGGACATTTGGGTTGGTTCCAAGTCTTTGCTATTGTGAATAGTGCTGCAATAAACATACGTGTACATGAGTCTTTATAGCAGCATGATTTATAATCCTTTGGATATATACCTAGTAATGGGATGGCTGGGTCAAATGGTATTTCTAGTTCTAGATCCCTGAGGAATCGCCACACTGTCTTCCACAATGGTTGAACTAGTTTACAGTCCCACCAACAGTGTAAAAGTGTTCCTATTTCTCCACATCCTCTCCAGCACTTGCTGTTTCCTGACTTTTTAATGATCGCCATTCTAACTGGTGTGAGATGGTATCTCATTGTGGTTTTGATTTGCATTTCTCTGATGGCCAGTGATGATGAGCATTTTTTCCTGTGTCTTTTGGCTGCATAAATGTCTTCTTTTGAGAAGTGTCTGTTCATATCCTTCACCCACTTTTTGAGGGGGTTGTTTGTTTTTTTCTTGTCAATTTGTTTGAGTTCATTGTAGATTCTGGATATTAGCCATTTGTCAGATGAGTAGATTGCAAAAATGTTCTCCCACTCTGTAGGTTGCCTGTTCACTCTGATGGTAGTTTCTTTTGCTGTGCAGAAGCTGTTTAGTTTGATTACATCCCATTTGTCAATTTTGTCTTTTGTTGCCATTGCTTTTGGTGTTTTAGACATGAAGTCCTTGCCCATGCCTACATCCTGAATGGTATTGCCTGGGTTTTCTTCTAGGGTTTTTATGGTTTTAGGTCTAACATATAAGTCTTTAATCCATCTTGAATTAATGTTCGTATAAGGTGTAAGGAAGGGATCCAGTTTCAGCTTTCTACATATGGCTAGCCAGTTTTCCCAGCACCATTTATTAAATAGGGAATCCTTTCCCCATTTCTTGTTTTTGTCAGGTTTGTCAAAGATCAGATGGTTGTAGATTTGTGGTATTATTTCTGAGGGCTCTGTTCTGTTCCATTGATCTATATCTCTGTTTTGGTACCAGTACCATGCTGTTCTGGTTACTGTAGCCTTGTAGTATAGTTTGAAGTCAGGTAGCGTGATGCCTCCAGCTTTATTCTTTTGCCTTAGGATTGACTTGGCAATGTAGGCTCTTTTTTTGTTCCATATGAACTTTAAAGTAGTGTTTTCCAATTTTGTGAAGAAAGTCATTGGTAGCTTGATGGGGATGGCATTGAGTCTATAAATTACCTTGGGCAGTATGACCATTTTCATGATACTGATTCTTCCTATCCATGAGCATGGAATGTTCTTCCATTTGTTTGTGTCCTCTTTTGTTTCGTTGAGGAGTGGTTTGTAGTTCTCCTTGAAGAGGTCCTTCACATCCCTGGTAAGTTGGATTCCTAGGTATTTTATTCTCTTTGAAGCAATTGTGAATGGGAGTTCACTCATGATTTGGCTCTCTGTTTGTCTGTTATTGGTGTATAAGAATGCTTGTGATTTTTGCACATTGATTTTGTATCCTGAGACTTTGCTCTAGTTGCTTATCAGCTTAAGGAGATTTTGGGCTGAGACGATGGGGTTTTTCTAGATATACAATCATGACATCTGCAGACAGGGACAATTTGACTTCCTCTTTTCCTAATGAATACTCTGTATTTCTTTTCCCTGCATGATTGCCCTGGCCACAACTTCCAACACTATGTTGAATAGGAGTGGTGAGAGAGGGCATCCCTGTCTTGTGCCAGTTTTCAAAGGGAATGCTTCCAGTTTTTGCCCATTCAGTATGATATTGGCTGTGGGTTTGTCATAAACAGCTCTTACTATTTTGAGATACATCCCATCAATACCTAATTTATTGGGTTTTTAGCATGAAGCGTTGTTGAATTTTGTCAAAGGTCTTTTCTGCATCTATTGAGATAATCATGTGGTTTTTGTCTTTGGTTCTATTTATATGCTGAATTATGTTTATTGGTTTGGGTATGTTGAACCAGCCTTGCATCCCAGGGATGAAGCCAAATTGCTCATAGTGGATAAGCTTTTTGATGTGCTTATCCATCACAAATACTGGTATTTGGTTTACCAGTATTTTATTGAGGATTTCTGCATCAGTGTTCATCAAGGATATTGGTCTAAAATTCTCTTTTTTTGCTGTGTCTCTGCCAGGCTTTGGTATGAGGATGATCCTGGCCTCATAAAATGAGTTAGGGAGGATTCCCTCTTTTTCTTTTCATTGGAATATTTGCAGAAGGAATGGTACCAGCTCCTCCTTGTATCTCTGGTAGAGTTTGGCTGTGAATCCATCTGGTCCTGGACTTTTTTTTGATTGGTAAGCTATTAATTATTGCCTCAATTTCAGAGCCTGTTATTGGTCTATTCAGAGATTCCATTTCTTCCTGTTTTAGTCTTGGGAGGGTGTATGTGTCCAGGAATTTATCCATTTCTTCTAAATTTTCTAGTTTGTGTAGAGGTGTTTATAGTATTCTCTGATGGTAGTTTGTATTTCTGTGGGTTTGGTGGTGATATCCCCTTTATCATTTTTTATTGTGTCTATTTGATTCTTCTCCCTTTTCTTCTTTATTAGTCTTGCTAGCAGTCTATCAATTTTGTTGATCTTTTCAAAAAACCAGCCCCTGGATTCATTGACGTTTTGAAGGGTTTTTTGTGTCTCTATCTCCTTCAGTTCTGCTCTGATCTTAGTTATTTCTTGTCTTCTGCTAGCTTTTGAATGAGTTTGCTCTTGCTTCTCTAGTTCTTTTAATTGTGATGTCAGGGTGTCAATTTTAGATCTTTCCTGCTTTCTCTTGTGGGCATGTAGTGCTATAAGTTTCCCTCTACACACTGCTTTGAATGTGTCCCAGAGATTCTGGTATGTTGTGTCTTTGTTCTCATCGGTTTCAAAGAACATCTTTATTTCTGCCTTCATTTCATTATGTACCCAGTAGTCATTCAGGAGCAGGTTGTTCAGTTTCCATGTAGTTTGAGCGGTTTTGAGTGAGTTTCTTAATCCTGAGTTCTAGTTTGATTGCTCTGTGGTGTGAGAGACAGTTTGTTGTGATTTCTGTTCTTTTACATTTGCTGAGGAGTGCTTTACTTCCCACTATGTGGTCAGTTTTGGAATAGGTGTGTTGTGGTGCTGAAAAGAATGTATATTCTGTTGATTTGGGGTGGAGAGTTCTGTAGATGTCTATTAGGTCTGCTTGGTGCAGAGCTGAGTTCAATTCCTGGATATCCTTGTTAACTTTCTGTCTTGTTGATCTGTCTAATGTTGACAGTGGGGTGTTAAAGTCTCCCACTATTATCGTGTGGGAGTCTAAGTCTCTTTGTAAGTCTCTCAGGACTTGCTTTATGAATCTGGGTGCTCCTGTGTTGGATGCGTATATATTTAGGATAGTTAGCTCTTCTTGTTGAATTGATCCCTTTACCGTTATGTAATGGCCTTCTATGTCTCTTTTGATCTTTGTTGGTTTAAAGTCTGTTTTATCAGAGACTAGGATTGCAACCCCTGCCATTTTTTGTTTTCAATTTGCTTGGTAGATCTTCCTCCATCCCTTTATTTTGAGCCTATGTGTGTCTCTGCACGTGAGATAGGTCTCCTGAATACAGCACACTGATAGGTCTTGCCTCTTTATCCAATTTGCCAGTCTGTGTCTTTTAACTGGAGCATTTAGCTCATTTACATTTAAGGTTAATATTGTTATGTGTGAATTTGATCCTGTCATTATGATGTTAGCTGGTTATTTTGCTAGTTAGTTGATGCAGTTTCTTCCTAGCATCAATGGTATATATTTTTTAGGAGAATATTTAAATATGCTTCTTACAGGTAGCTAAGAACACTAGCAGCAGCTCATCTGAATACAGTTTCAATGAGTGAGGTGATTTGAAGCTGTATTTCAAGACTTTTTCTGGTTTAGCTCTTTCTTTTCTTTTCTTTTCTTTTTTTGGAGGCAGAGTCTCACTCTGTCACCTAGGCTGGAGTGGAGTGGTGTGATCTCGGCTCACTGCTAGCTCCACCTCCCGGCCTCATGCCATTCTCCTGCCTCAGCCTCCCAAGTAGCTGGGACTACAGCACGCCACCATGCCTGTCTTATTTTTTGTATTTTTAGTAGAGATGGGGTTTCACCGTGTTAGCCAGAATGGTCCCGATCTCCTGAGCTCGTGATCTGCCCGCCTCGGCCTCCCAAAGTGCTGGGATTACAGGCGTGAGCCACCGTGCTCAGTCCAGAGCCCTTTTTTAAATAGCCTCAGACCTTTTACTTTTGTCTCCCTAAATCCAAGAAGTTGTCAAAAGCAACACTCACATCTTTAGCCTCTTAGCTTCCTCTCTGGAACTAGCAAATACTCTAGGGGAAAAGCTACTCCAAACACTGAACTTGGGTTTCCATCATCTGGATTTTGGCCCCTTTGGCCTATATATATATATATATATATATATATATATATATATATATATATATATATATATATATATATATTTTTTTTTTTTTTTTTTTTTTTTTTTTTTTTTTTTTTGAGACAGGGTCTCACACTATCGCCCCAGCTGGAGTGCAGTGGCATGATCACGAGTCATTGCAGCCTCAACCTCCCACTCCCAGGCTCAAGTGATCCTCTTACCTCAGCCTCTCGAGTAGCTGAGACCACAGGTGTCCACCGTCATGCCTGGCTATTTTTTTTCCCTAGAGTTGGGGGTCTCACTATGTTGCCTAGGCTGGTTTTGAACTACTGGGTTCAAGTGATCCTCCTGCCATAGCCTCCCAAAGCGCTGGGATTACATGCATGAACTGCCATGCCTGGCCACATAATTCTTCTCTGCCTTGCTAGCTCACTGACGCATCCAAGCTGATTTTATAAAGTTGTTTGTCCAGGGTTTATAGTTGTTCTCAATAGGAGAATTCATCTGAATTTATCAGTCCACTATTACTAGAAGACTCTGATTATTTCTTTGAGAAAAATCATTTGAAGGAGAATTATTGGGAAAGTGGGAATATACATTTTAATGGCTTTTGATACTGTTTGCTTGCCTGTCAATAAGATTGCACAGGTTTACAAAGGTCCATGCTAGTTTTCTTATACCTCACCAGCACAGGATAGTAATTAAAAAAATGGCCAGTTAGATAGGTCAAAATTGGAATCTCATTGAGTTTTTATTAGGGCTATCATTTAGACTGTCTGAATTTGAGTCCTCTTACTAGCTATATGCCCTTAAGCAATTATATTTAACTTCTCTGTGCTCAGTTGCTCTTCTGAAATACTGGAATAATGATTATACTCACCTCATGGGATTGAGGTGAGGATGAAATGAGTTAATATAGGTGAAATGAGTATAGCAGTGTCTGGTGTATTAGTATCTCTCAGTAAATGTTAGTTTTATCATTATTTTTATTATTAATACTTATCTCTTCTTCACTAGTGGTCATAATACAATGTTATTGAAGGCTTTGCTCATGCATTTCTTTCCATATCTGAAGAAGCCTTAGCTGTCTCTCAAAAATCTTTTATTTCTTTTGTTCTTTTTTTCTTTTTTTAAATTTTATTATTATTATACTTTAAGTTTTAGGGTACATGTGCACAATGTGCAGGTTTGTTACATATGTATACCTGTGCCATGTTGGTGTGCTACACCCATTAACTCGTCATTTAGCATTAGGTATATCCCCTAATGCTATCCCTCCCCCTTCCCCCCACCCCACAACATTTCCCGGAGTGTGATGTTCTCCTTCCTGTGTCCATGTGTTCTCATTATTCAATTCCCACCTATGAGTGAGAACATGTGGTGTTCGGTTTTTTGTCCTTGTGATAGTTTGCTGAGAATAATGGTTTCCAGTTTCATCCATGTCCCTACAAAGGACATGAACTCTTCATTTTTTATGGCTGCATAGTATTCCATGGTGTATATATGCCACATTTTCTTAATCCAGTCTATCATTGTTGGACATTTGGGTTGGTTCCAAGTCTTTGCTATTGTGAATAGTGCTGCAATAAACATATGTGTACATGAGTCTTTATAGCAGCATGATTTATAATCCTTTGGGTATATACCCAGTAATTGGATGGCTGGGTCAAATGGTATTTCTAGTTCTAGATCCCTGAGGAATCACCACACTGACTTCCACAATGGTTGAACTCGTTTACAGTCCCACCAACAGTGTAAAAGTGTTCCTATCTCTCCACATCCTCTCCAGCACCTGTTGTTTCCTGACTTTTTAATGATCACCATTCTAACTGGTGTGAGATGGTATCTCATTGTGGTTTTGATTTGCATTTCTCTGATGGCCAGTGATGAGCATTTTTTCCTGTGTTTTCTGGCTGCATGAATGTCTTCTTTTGAGAAGTGTCTGTTCATATCCTTTGCCCACTTTTTGAGGGGGTTGTTTGTTTTTTTCTTGTCAATTTGTTTGAGTTCATTGTACATTCTGGATATTAGCCCTTTGTCAGATGAGTAGGTTGCGAAAATTTTCTCCCATTTTGTGGGTTGCCTGTTCACTCTGATGGTAGTTTCCTTTGCTGTGCAGAAGCTCTTTAGTTTAATTAGATCCCATTTGTCAATTTTGTCTTTTGTTGCCATTGCTTTTGGTGTTTTAGTCATGAAGTCCTTGCCCATGCTTATGTCCTGAATGGTATTGCCTAGGTTTTCTTCTAGGGTTTTTATGGTTTTAGGTCTAACATATAAGTCTTTAATCCATCTTGAATTAATTTTTTATAACGTGTAAGGAGGGGATCCAGTTTCAGCTTTCTACATATGGCTAGCCAGTTTTCCCAGCACCATTTATTAAATAGGGAATCCTTTCCCCATTTCTTGTTTTTGTCAGGTTTGTCAAAGACCAGATGGTTGTAGATATGCGGCATTATTTCTGAGGGCTCTGTTCTGCTCCATTGATCTATATCTCTGTTTTGGTACCAGTACCGTGCTGTTTTGATTACTGTTGTCTTGTAGTATGGTTTGAAGTCAGGTAGCGTGATGCCTCCAGCTTTGTTCTTTTGCCTTAGGATTGACTTGGCGACGCGGGCACTTTTTCGGTTCCATATGAACTTTAAAGTAGTTTTTTCCAATTCTGTGAAGAAAGTCATTGGTAGCTTGATGGGGTTGGCATTGAATCTATAAATTACCTTGGGCAGTATGGCCATTTTCACAATATTGATTCTTCCTTCCCATGAGCATGGAATGTTCTTCCATTTGTTTGTATCCTCTTTTATTTCATTGAGCAGTGGTTTGTAATTCTCCTTGAAGAGGTCCTTCACATCCCTGGTAAGTTGGATTCCTAGGTATTTTATTCTCTTTGAAGCAATTGTGAATGGGAGTTCACTCATGATTTGGCTCTCTGTTTGTCCGTTATTGATGTATAAGAATGCTTGTGATTTTTGCACATTGATTTTGTATCCTGAGACTTTGCTGAAGTTGCTTATCAGCTTAAGGAGATTTTGGGCTGAGACAATGGGGTTTTCTAGATATACAATCATGTCATGTGCAAACAGGGACAATTTGACTTCCTCTTTTCCTAATTGAATACCTTTTATTTCCTTCTCCTGCGTGATTGCCCTGGCCAGAACTTCCAACACTATGTTGAATAGGAGTGGTGAGAGAGGGCATCCATGTCTTGTGCCAGTTTTCAAAGGGAATGCTTCCAGTTTTTGTCCATTCAGTATGATATTGGCTGTGGGTTTGTCATAGATAGCTCTTATTATTTTGAGATACACCCCATCAATACCTAATTTATTTAGAGTTTTTAGCATGAAGAGTTGTTGAATTTTGTCAAAGGTCTTTTCTGCATCTATTGAGATAATCATGTGGTTTTTGTCTTTGGTTCTGTTTATATGCTGGATTACATTTATTGATTTGAGTATGTTTAACCAGCCTTGCATCCCAGGGATGAAGCCCACTTGATCATGGTGGATAAGTTTTTTGATGTGCTGCTGTATTTGGTTTGCCAGTATTTTACTGAGGATTTTTGCATCAGTGTTCATCAAGGATATTGGTCTAAAATTCTCTTTTTTGGCTGTGTCTGTGCCCGGCTTTGGTATCAGGATGATCCTGGCCTCATAAAGTGAGTTAGGGAGGATTCCCTCTTTTTCTATTGATTGGAGTAGTTTCAGAAGGAATGGTACCAGCTCCTCTTTGTACCTCTGGTAGAATTCGGCTGTGGATCCATCTGGTCGTGGACTTTTTTTGGTTGGTAAGCTATTGATTATTGCCACAATTTCAGAGCCTGTTATTGGTCTATTCAGAGATTCAACTTCTTCCTTGTTTAGTCTTGGGAGGGTGTATGTGTCAAGGAATTTATCCATTTCTTCTAGATTTTTTTTATTACGATACTTTAAGTTTTAGGGTACATGTGCACATTGTGCAGGTTAGTTACATATGTATACATGTGCCATGCTGGTGCGCTGCACCCACTAACTCGTCATCTAGCATTAGGTATATCTCCCAGTGCTATCCCTCCCGCCTCCCCCCACCCCACAACAGTCCCCAGAGTGTGATGTTCCCCTTCCTGTGTCCCTGTGTTCTCATTGTTCAATTCCCACCTATGAGTGAGAATATGCAGTGTTTGGTTTTTTGTTCTCGCGATAGTTTACTGAGAATGATGATTTCCAATTTCATTTTCTAGTTTATTTGCGTAGAGCTGTTTATAGTATTCTCTGATGGTAGTTTGTATTTCTGTGGGTTTGGTGGTGATATCCCCTTTATCATTTTTTATTGTGTCTATTTGATTCTTCTCTCTTTTCTTCTTTATTAGTTTTGCTAGCAGTCTATCAATTTTGTTGATCTTTTCGAAAAACCAGCCCCTGGATTCATTGATGTTTTGGAGGGTTTTTTTGTGTCTCTATCTCCTTCAGTTCTGCTCTGATCTTAGTTATTTCTTGCCTTCTGCTAGCTTTTGAATGAGTTTGCTCTTGCTTCTCTAGTTCTTTTAATTGTGATGTCAGGGTGTCAATTTTAGATCTTTCCTGCTTTCTCTTGTGGGCATGTAGTGTTATAAATTTCCCTCTACACACTGCTTTGAATGTGTCCCAGAGATTCTGGTATGTTGTGTCTTTGTTCTCATCGGTTTCAAAGAACATCTTTATTTCTGCCTTCATTTCATTATGTACCCAGTAGTCATTCAGGAGCAGGTTGTTCAGTTTCCATGTAGTTGAGTGGTTTTGAGTGAGTTTCTTAATCCTGAGTTCTAGTTTGATTGCTCTGTGGTGTGAGAGACAGTTTGTTGTGATTTCTGTTCTTTTACATTTGCTGAGGAGTGCTTTACTTCCCACTATGTGGTCAATTTTGGAATAGGTGTGTTGTGGTGCTGAAAAGAATGTATATTCTGTTGATTTGGGGTGGAGAGTTCTGTAGATGTCTATTAGGTCTGCTTGGTGCAGAGCTGAGTTCAATTCCTGGATATCCTTGTTAACTTTCTGTCTTGTTGATCTGTCTAATGTTGACAGTGGGGTGTTAAAGTCTCCCACTATTATCGTGTGGGAGTCTAAGTCTCTTTGTAAGTCTCTCAGGACTTGCTTTATGAATCTGGGTGCTCCTGTGTTAGATGCATATATATTTAGGATAGTGAGCTCTTCTTGTTGAATTGATCCCTTTACCGTTATGTAATGGCCTTCTATGTCTCTTTTGATCTTTGTTGGTTTAAAGTCTGTTTTATCAGAGACTAGGATTGCAACCCCTGCCGTTTTTTGTTTTCCATTTGCTTGGTACACCTTCCTCCATCCCTTTATTTTGAGCCTATGTGTGTCTCTCCACATGAGATGGGTTTCCTGAATACAACACACTGATAGGTCTTGACTCTTTGTCCAGTTAGCCAGTCTGTGTCTTTCCATTGGACCATTTAGCCCATTTACATTTAAAGTTAATATTGTTATGCATGTATTTGGTCCTGTCATTGTGATGTTAGCTGGTTATTTTGCTCATTAGTTGATGCAGTTTCTTCCTAGCCTTGATAGTCTTCACATTTTGGCATGTTTTTGCAGTGGCTGGTACTGGTTGTTCCTTTCCATGTTTAGTGCTTGCTTCAGGAGCTCTTTTAGGGCAGGCCTGGTGGTGACAAAATCTCTCAGCATTTGCTTGTCTGTAAAGGATTTTATTTCTCCTTTACTTATGAAGCTTAGTTTGGCTGGATATGAAATTCTGCGCTGAAAATTCTTTTCTTTAAGAATGTTGAATATTGGCCCCCACTCTCTTCTGGCTTGTAGAGTTTCTGCTGAGAGATCCGCTGTTGGTCTGATGGGCTTCCCTTTGTGGGTAACCCGACCTTTCTCTCTGGCTGCCCTTAACATTTTTTCCTTCATTTCAACTTTGGTGAATCTGACAATTATGTGTCTTGGAGTTGCTCTTCTCGAGGAGTATCTTTGTGGCATTCTCTGTATTTCCTGAATCTGCATGTTGGCCTGCCGTGCTAAATTGGGGAAGTTCTCCTGGATAATATCCTGCAGAGTGTTTTCCAACTTGGTTCCATTCTCCCCGTCACTTTCAGGTACACCAATCAGACGTAGATTTGGTCTTTTCACATAGTCCCATATTTCTTGGAAGCTTTGTTCATTTCTTTTTATTCTTTTTTCTCTAAACTTCCCTTCTTGCTTCGTTTCATTCATTTCATCTTCCATCACTGATACCCTTTCTTCCAGTTGATTGCATTGGCTCCTGTGGCTTCTGCATTCTTCACGTAGTTCTGGAGCCTTGGCTTTCAGCTGCATCAGCTCCTTTAAGGACTTCTCTGCGTTGGTTATTCTAGTTTTCCATTTGTCTAATTTTTTTTCAAAGTTTTTAACTTGTTTGCCATTGACTTGAATTTCCTCCTGTAGCTCGGAGTAGTTTGATCATCTGAAGCCTTCTTCTGTCAGCTCATCAAAGTCATTCTCCGTCCAGCTTTGTTCCGTTGCTGGTGAGGCGCTGCATTCCTTTGGAGGAGGAGAGGCACTCTGCTTTTTAGGGTTTCCAGTTTTTCTGCTCTGTTTTTTCCCCATATTTGTGGTTTTATCTACTTTTGGTCTTTGATGATGGTGATGTACGGAAGGGTTTTTGGTGTGGATGTCTTTTCTGTTTGTTAGTTTTCCTCTAACAGATGGAAGCCTCAGGTCTGTTGGAGTTTGCTAGAGGTCCACTCCAGATGCTGTTTGCCTGGGTATCAGCAGCGGTGGCTGCAGAACAGCGGTGGCTGTAGAACAGCGGTGGCTATAGAACAGCGGGTCTTGGTGAACCGCAAATGCTGCTGCCTGATCGTTCCTCTGGGAGTTTTGTCTCAGAGGAGTACCCGGCCCTGTAAGGTGTCAGTCTGCCCCTACTGGGGGGTGCCTCCCAGTTAGGCTGCTCAGGGGTCAAGGACTCACTTGAGGAGGCAGTCTTCCAGTTCTCAGATCTCCAGCTGCATGCTGGGAGAACCACTACTGTCTTCAAAGCTGTCAGACAGGGATATTTAAGTCTGCAGAGGTTACTGCTGTCTTTTTGTTTGTCTGTGCCCTGCCCCTAGAGGTGGAGCCTACAGAGGCAGGCAGGCCTCCTTGAGCTTTTGTGGGCTCCACCCAGTTAGAGGTTCCTGGCTGCTTTGTTTACCTAATCAAGCCTGGGCAATGGCAGGCGCCCCTCCCCCAGCCTCGCTGCCACCTTGCAGTTTGATCTCAGACTGCTGTGCTAGCAATGAGCGAGACTCCATGGGCGTAGGACCTTCTGAGCCAGATGCCGGATATAATCTCCTGGTGTGCCATTTTTTAAGCCCGTTGGAAAAGCGCAGTATTAGGGTGGGAGTGACCCAATTTTCCAGGTGCCGTCTGTCACCCCTTTCTTTGACTAGGAAAGGGAACTCCCTGACCCTTTGTGCTTCCCGAATGAGGCGATGCCTCACCCTGCTTCGGCTCGCGCACGGTGCAGTTCACCCACTGTTCTGCACCCACTGTCTGGCACTCCCTAGTGAGATGAACACAGTACCTCAGATGGAAATGCAGAAATCACCCGTCTTCTGTGTCGCTCACGCTGGGAGCTGTAGACCAGAGCTGTTCCTATTCAGCCATCTTGGCTGCCACCCTCAGAAATCTTAATCATCCATTATGGTTTAAGCTCAGGGGTTCCTTTACTCGAGATACTTTTTCTGATTCCTCTGAGCCAGGTATAATATATTTTTCTATTCAGCCCCCACAGCATATTACTTACTCTTGGATTATAGATACATTCTGTCTTTTACTACAGATCCATGGTCCATTATACACAGTCCCCAAATCCCAAAAGCTGAGAAAAATGAATATAACCTATTTAGTGGCAAAATCTCTGTAGGCCTTAATGTACTTGAAGAAACCTGACCTGAGTTGATGTTTACTACTTAGGGTCTTGACGTATCTCACTTAGTCTGAATATTCATACTTCTCTCTGCAAAAATATTCCTATGCTTGAGGACAGGGTGCTGCCCAATTCTGTTTAGGGGTATTTGGTCATATATGATAAATGGACCCTATTAGCTATCTGAATTCTGCAGCCTTTCTGGGCCTAAGGCATTTGGGTAAGGTGTTTTGGGTCTGCTTAAATATTAAGAGTTGTGTGTGTACTGTAAGTTTAAGAAGTCACATCTTAATCCTCATGCTTTCCAGGCCTAGCAATAGGGGTTTATTTTTTCTCACAGCATTAGAATCCATTGGCAGACAATTGCTGTGTTAATTTAGTGGCTTAAGTTTATCTGGGCTGAGATTTCTGTGATTCTCTTGCTCTTTCATGCAGTCACAGAATGGCTGCTCCAGTTCTAGTCATCAAGTTTATGTTCCGAGGGGAAAAAAGGAAGAATGGCAAAAGGCAGAAGAACGTAAGCCTCTTGAATCTGTTCCTCTTTAAAAGATTTTTTGGAAGCCTGTGCAGTGACTTCTACTTAATATCTCAGTGGTCAGAATTGTGTGATATTGTCACCTCTCTGTGTAAAAGAATGGAAGGAATATAGTTCTTAGCTTGGTAGATGGTGCCCCACCAAAATAGAGATTCTTTAGCAAGAAGGAATGGGAAATGGATATTGGGTAGACAATTAGAAGTCTTGGCTAATGTTTTTTGAGAACTTAAGTGTTTAATAAATGCTAAATACTTTATACATCTCAACTCTTTTTTTTATTATTATACTTTAAGTTTTAGGGTACATGTGCACATCTCAACTCTTGAACTCCTCATAAGAATCTTATGAATCTGGCATATCATCATTCCATTTTTATACGTGAGGAAAGAGAGGCTCAGAAAGGTTTTCATCTGCCCAAGGCTACACTAACAGTCATCTTGGGGTGGGATTTGAATACAAGCTTGTTTGATTCTAGCATATACTTTCAACTGGTGTGCTGCACATCTACTGGGGTATAACATTGAAAGGTTAGGTAGAAGCCAGATTTTGAAGGGCGTTGACTACAAAAATTGAGTTTAGACTAACCCCCGGCCTACATAATTATTTTCTAAACGATTACAATTATGTTTTTGTGCTAACCAGATCCTTTGTCTTCACGCTATGAAGTTCTTCCCCTTTTTGTTGAACCTGGTGCTTTTCTGTAGCAAGAACTTAGAAGGGGGCCCATCCTTTAAGACCCTGCACAGACTACCATCTCCTTGAAGACTCTCTTAGGCTGGCTTGGTGACTTTCTTTTTTGCATTCCTACAACATTCTGTACACAAACCAAAATATTTTTATGTTGTTTAATCTTCTTACATGATTAATTATGACTCAACTCAATTTGACTAGTGAGAAGGGATTGTGTCTTATTCCTTTGCAAGTTGTGGCACTTAGCACAGTTTCTGGCACACAATAGGCATTCAGATATTGATGGAATGAGGAAAACAATGAATGGGTGAATCAAGATCACATGAGATAGTAAGAAAAAACAAGTCTACAGAAAATATCTTTTTATTTTAATTATAATGCTGAACAATTAGTGGTATCATCATTTGAGTATGATCAATACCAACTATTCATGAATGGAAGTCTAGTATGTTTATAGGAGAATGTCAGAATGTCAGCAATTTTGTGTTTTGAGTTAGTTAACATTATGCTTTAATTTTTTTATTACATTTTAAACTTTAGATATTTTCTTTATGAACACTAAGATAATGAATATTTATATAGTGCATCATACTGTTTATTTTTACATTTTTTCTTTTCTTTGAACCTCATAAAACCCCTATAAGCACAGATTTTTTTTTATATTACCTTCTGACTACTGATGAAGTCAGAGACACATAGAGGTTGGTGACTTTGTCAGGAAGCACACAGCTAGTGAGAGAACAAATCTTGTTCTCACTTGAGATCCCAGAATTACTTAATATTTGAATGATGTCTTGTTTAGCCTTAGGTTTGCTACAATTAGGGGTCAAATTTAGCTTAGATAATTCTGGTTTCTTTGGAACTATTCAGCTCATAGCCAACAACACATCATGGCCACAGTATATAGAAAAGGGAGCACAAAGAATGTGAAACTATACTAAACGGTTTTGAGTATTAAAACTTTTCATGGGAATGAGTGTTAAATGTATTTCTCCAAGCACAGGAAATTTCTGTTAAGACATAAGGCTTGCACATTAGCTGAAGTGTATCTCAGGGTGTTGGTTAGGAGGGAAGAGAGTATTGACAATCAACAATGGAGGCTTTTGTAAGAACTAGAGTAGGAAGCAGTAGTTTAACTTTGTGTACTGTTACCTTCTTAATATTTTGAAAGTTTTTGAAGGTGAAGATGGAGATCAGTGCTTAGTAATTGACGACATGAATGTTACTATACACATATTGGAAATTAAAGTGCATAAGAATCATTCCTTTTCGGTAGAATGAGAAACTCCTTAGTGGGTGATATGGGATGGTCAGGAAAAGTCCCTTGGAAACATCATCTCTCCCACCAGGCTGCTTAAAATTTAATGACATGTTATTTGTTATATGTTTACATATTAATCAAAGTAACTTAAAATAGTGTACATATTTCTAATCGTTATAATTGTGAGAGTAGCAGTGGGGGCTGACGTAAGCAGGGAGGGTTGGGCAAGCTTCAGTGAGTGAGAAAGGAGTGTGTGCTCCACTGTCAGATCACAGCGATGTGGGTGGGGGCCTAGAGGGAGACTTCTGAGAGCATGACCTGCCTCAGAGACATGGGTGGAGGTGCTGGAGATAGCTTGTCCTCTCCCTACTCGTGCAAAGACAGACCCATGAAAGTAGTGCAAATGGTGAGCGTAGGTTTAAGCATGTTGTAAACAAGTTGGCAGATCCATTTGGGGCTATTTAGAAAAGGTAGGAGAAGTCTCATTAAGGGAAAGCATAAAGAAAAAATAGAAAATAAAACATGCTAAGCAATATAGGAGACTTCTTTTTTAAGTTACATTTTATATAACCAGATTTTTCTGAAATGGATGTATAAAAATGAAAAGATTCCATTTGAACAGAAAAAGCAACAAATAGCATGGTAACACTTAGAGGAAAGAAGGAGACCTTGCAAATAATGCCACTTAAAATGTTTTATAGAACCCCTTATTTATGTCTCAATCCAAAAAATTATGTTAAAAAAGCAGCCACTAGAACTGATGAAATAAAAAATATGAATGTGTTTTGTGTCTTTGGGAAAGATATGACAAAAACATGCTGCCTTACCCCTGTATTTATTCAGCAGTGATTGATTAAATAGCACCAGAAATGAGTGCTCTGTTCAGCGCCTTGGGAATTTTAGAGGAAATATAATTTCTTCAGGTTGAGGATTTTGAGCTAGGTCTGCAAGAAAGATATAACCAGAGATTGGCAGATAGAATCATCAGGTGGTCAAACAACAGTATCTTTCACTGTTATGTAGAAGGGCATGACAAAATAACAATCGCCTGTTTGACTCTGTCTCTTATTAGATACGTGCTTGTACTTACAGATTAGAGATATTGGTTATCCTCTGAATCGCGGTGTTCTCATCTTTAATAAGGGCAGTGTCTACTTGCAAGGTGTTGTAGGGATTAAATTAGATATGTATGTAGATTACTGCAGTGCCCACATTGTTAGCATTTAGTGACTAGTGTTGTTGTCAGCCTAGGAAATGATCCAAAAGAACAATTACTAACCTCACAAAGGTACTTGATCCTGGGAAGTATTGCTTTTGGGAAACTCCTCTTTATGTATTACTATTTATTCCTGAGGATTTGAGCTTGAGCCTCTTGATGATCATCCACTCTCTGCATGCTGGAGCCTTGACTAAAAGGGGAGGCCCCAGTCTCAGGAGAGATTTTACATTAGAGCCAGCTCTAAAGGTCAGACCAGACTGGCAGTGCTAAGGGCTAATTCTGCTTTCTGCTTTCTGGTTTTCATCCTTTAAAAACAATTTAAATCTTACTTTATTTTTATTGACAAATAATTATCTGTATTTACGGGGTACAATGGGATATTTTGATCATTGTGAGATGATTAAATCAAGCTAATTAACATATGTAACACCTTACTTTTTTTTCTGGTGTGTATGTGTGTGTGTGTTGTGTGTGTGTGTGTGTGTGTGTGTGTGTGTGGCAAGAACAGAAAACCTTCTGGCAATTTTGAGATGTATAATACATTAACTATGGTCACCATGTTGAGCAATAGATCACTAAAACTTATTCCTCCTGTCTAACTGAAACTTTGTACCCTTTGACCAACATCTCCTCCACTCCCCCTGCCTCCTCAGCCTCTGTTAACCACCATTCTACTCAATACTTCTACGGGTTTGACTTTTTTTGATTCCAAATGTAAGTGAGATCATGCAGTATTTGTCTTTCTGTGTCTGGCTTATTTCATTTAGCATAATGTCTTCCAGGTTTACCCATGGTGTTGCAAATGACAAGATTTTCTTCTTAAAAAACGCTGTGTAATTTTCCAGTGTGTGTATATACTACGTTTTCTTTGTCCATTCATCCAACCATGGACACTTAGCTTGATTCCATATCTTGCCTATTGTGAACAGTAATGCCTGCAGTGAAGATGAGCATGCAGATATCTTTTTGACATACTGATTTCATTTCCTTTAGATATATACCCAGAAGTGGGATTCTGGGACATATGGTAATTTTATTTTTAGTTTCTTTGAGGACTCTTTGTGCAATTCATTTTATATCATTTTATACAGTAAGGAGCAAAGTAAGGGCCTTTAGAGAGGATTCCTTCCTGCCTGTTTTCCCATAGTCTATGTTGGTAAAGCAAAACATGGATTGTCCATTTTATTGTGGGGTTCTAGGTAAACTCTGTATTATAATGCCTTAGCACTTAATATTTTTTCATAGCTCTTTTCCATATGCAATTTCATTTTGATTCTTATAATCAAAATGGATGAAATACTAATCTTGGAACCAATATTGGTTATTTATTGAGGTCCTAATATGTGCTAGACATTCTGTTGATGTTTTATAAACATTATCACATTAAATCCTCACAATTGTGCAAGGTAGTTATTCTTATTTCTGTTTTGCTGTTGAGTAAACTAAGGTTTAGAAAGGTTGAGTAACTTACTCTCAACTTAGAGAGCCCCTCAGGGATGCAGCTAGGTTTAGAAACCAGGCTCTGCTGCCTTTCCATCTTACTGATGGGGAGCCTGAGATCAAGAGAGGGTACCTTGCCCAGGGTCACACTTGGAATGTCAAAACAGTAGCTTGTCGAGATTATCATGAATCTTTTCTTGACCTTTGGGCACCCTGCTAGCCACCAAATCTGCCTAGCATAACACTGGGTAACATGAGTAAGTAACATGAGTAACGGCCAGCAGGCCCCTCCGGGATGCTGCAATATACATTTTTCTTCATTTGCTCCAAGGATCCATGGATCTATCTCCTTCAATAGTTAGACTCACAGCCCTTGGTGTTGGCAGCTTAGCCATTATACCCTCTTCTCATATTTACAATTGAATTCACCATCCTTGCTGTATAAATCTCTGGAAACAAGCTGTTGATAAAGGGCACTTTGGCAAGGCTGTAACTCCAGCCTCATTTGAGATGCTGCTGTAATTAGTTACAGGTCTGCATTAGCTAAATTGAATGTAATCCATCATGCTTATTGGATGTGGTGGGGGAGATATGTACCCTGAAGGGTCAGCAAGAAAGACACATTAAATATCAGATGAGCTGAGTATTTGCCCAGGAAGGTGAATATACAGAGCAGTGCAGCATGTTCATAACACAGTAGCTTTTCTGCAATCACACAGAAGAAATAGTAGGGACTAGGGAAGAGAAAACACTTAGAAGCTTTTAAAATAAATTGGGCTAGTTACAAAGTGCCACTTATAAAAATAAAAATCAAATAGTAATTTAGGAGAGTGGAAAATGAAATAAGTGACTCATCAGGTAATAATGAAATATTTTTCAGAAAGAATGGAACTCTCTCTAGGCACAGGTATCTCGATACCTATAGATTATCCTGAGAGCCCCGATGGTTTTCACTGCATTTGAATCTCTTGAAGTTTTAAATCTCTTGAAGTGCTACACACAAGATACTCCAAATTATAGCTGCTTGGCAGCTTTTTCTCATTTCTGTTCCTTGACAACAACAACAAAAACCCTTTATTAAGAGCCTGATGTTAAGAAGCACTAGGGCATATCAGGTTTATGGCTCTTCAGACTCCCTATTTTAGAGGGTATGCCCTTGAAGACAGCACTGTTGTGGCTGGCTACATAGATGTCAGAAGCAACTCAATATTTGAGTATAGGAATGGATAGATTCTAACACTGGTTTGTGTATATCCCAGCTGAGGAGCAAATCTCAGCTCGTGGCTATAACAAGAAAACTCACAGACTGGCTTTGATATCTATTTCTGTTCACAAAAGTAGTATTTTGTGTCTTTTGCCTTTGTTTTTGCTTCATAAACATATTGGAAGTTTGTTAAAAAAAGTATCCACAGCACAAGTTAACATCTCTGAGTCTTGAATTTAGGAGAGGGTGATCCTTGCGTGGAGCAGATGCACTGAAAAAGCACAAAATTTGGCCCACTTTCTTTTGCCACTTGTGGGCCAGCCCGTGATCATGGAGGTACTTACAGAGGGTATGAAGATGTCACTGTTTGATTCAACTCATATGTGGAAAAGCAACCTAAAATGTGTGACAGTAGCACCACTTTTGCAAAAAGAAAAAAAATGTTATCTAAGGAGCTACATTGAACATCTATTATTTTCATCCTATTATAAGCATGTCAGTTTCCAAGCCATGATAGAGACACACAAAGCTAGTTGGTCAGCACCAGCATTTCAGTGAATGAAATTTATTTGCTTTATTGAACATTGTCAGGTCTAATCTCAAGCAGGCAGCAAATCATAAAACATAACTTCCATTTCATTTTGTTTTTCTTCTAGAGAGAATCTGGTTTTCTTTGTCTTCACTCCACTCCAACATGAACACTGCTTCACTGCTGGGCCTCACATATTAAACAGAAATATTTGTTTAGAGTGTTTATAGGCCTTCTGTTCTCACATAATCCAATTCCAATTCTCGTTCCCCAAGTTAGTCATCATGGTCATTTATTAGGTCTTGGGGCAACACTTTCAAATATGTTGCTTCTAAGTATTTATCCTGCTATCAGGAGATAGATTAATCCTGGTGATGGCTTATTGCAATAGACATGGCAAGTATTATTGTGGTTCATTTATTTTAGGTTTATCTGAATTTGTAAACAGTTCTCAGCATATCTTGCAATAATAAAGATTTAAGTATTCTTGCATAGGGGGAGGAGCCAAGATGGCCGAATAGGAACAGCTCCAGTCTACAGCTCCCAGTGTGAGTGATGCAGAAGACCCATGATTTCTGCATTTCCAACTGAGGTACCGGGTTCATCTCACTGGGGAGTGTGGACAGTGGGTGCAGAACAGTGGGTGCAGCACACCGTGCGTGATCTGAAGCAGGGCGAGGCATTGCCTCTCCCAGGAAGCACAAGGGGTCAGGGAATTCCCTTTCCTAGTCAGAGAAAGGGGTGACAGACGGCACCTGGAAAATTGGATCACTCCCACCCTAATACTGTGCTTTTCCAACGGGCTTAACAAATGGCACACCAGGAGATTATATCCTGCACCTGGCTCAGAGGGTCCTACACCCACAGAATCTCACTCATTACTAGCACAGCAGTCTGAGATCAAACTGCAAGGTGGCAGGGAGGCTGGGGGAGGGGCACCTGCCATTGCCCAGGCTTGATTAGGTAAACAAAGCAGCCAGGAACCTCGAACTGGGTGGAGCCCACCACAGCTCCAGGAGGCCTGCCTGCCTCTGTAGGCTCCACCTCTAGGGGCAGGGCACAGACAATCAAAAGGCAGCAGTAACCTCTGCAGACTTAAATATCCCTGTCTGACGACTTTGAAGAGAGTAGTGGTTCTCCCAGCAGGCAGCTTGAGATCTGAGAACAGGCAGACTGCCTCCTCAAGCAGGTCGCTGACCCCTGAGTAGCCTAACTGGGAGGCACCCCCCAGTAGGGGCAGACTGACACCTCACACGGCCGGGTACTCCTCTGAGACAAAACTTCCAGAGGAACGATCAGGCAGCAGCATTTGCGGTTCACCAATATCCGCTGTTCTGAAGCCACAGCTGCTGATACCCAGGCAAACAGGGTCTGGAGTAGACCTCCAGCAAACTCCAACAGACCTGCAGCTGAGGGTCCTGACTGTTAGAAGGAAAACTAACAAACAGAAAGGACATCCACACCAAAAACCCATCTGTACGTCACCATCATCAAAGACCAAAGGTAGATACAACTACAAAGATGGGAAGAAAACAGAGCAGAAAAACTGGAAACTCTAAAAATCAGAGCGCCTCTCCTCCTCGAAAGAAACGCAGCTCCTCACCAGCAATGGAACAAAGCTGGGCGGAGAATGACTTTGACGAGTTGAGAGAAGAAGGCTTCAGATGATCAAACTACTCCGAGCTAAAGGAGGAAGTTCAAACCCATGGCAAAGAAGTTAAAAACCTTGAAAAAAAATTAGATGAATGGCTAACTAGAATAACCAATGCAGAGAAGTCCTTAAAGGACCTGATGGAGCTGAAAACCAAGGCACAAGAACTATGTGATGAATGCACAAGCCTCAGTAGCCGATTCACTCAACTGGAAGAAAGGGTATCAGTGATGGAAGATGAAATGAATGAAATGAAGCGAGAAGGGAAGTTTAGAGAAAAAAGAATAAAAAGAAACGAACAAAGCCTCCAAGAAACATGGGACTATGTGAAAAGACCAAATCTACATCTGACTGGTATACCTGAAAGTGATGGGGAGAATGGAACCAAGTTGGAAAACACTCTGCAGTATATTATCCAGGAGAACTTCCCCAATCTAGCAAGACAGTCCAACATTCAAATTCAGGAAATACAGAGAACGCTGCAAAGATACTCCTCAAGAAGAGCAACTCCAAGACACATAATTGTCAGATTCACCAACGTTGAAATGAAGGAAAAGATGTTAAGGGCAGCCAGAGAGAATGGTCGGGTTACCCACAAAGGGAAGCCCATCAGACTAACAGCTGATCTCTCAGCAGAAACTCTACAAGCCAGAAGAGAGTGGGGGCCGATATTCAACATTCTTAAAGAAAAGAATTTTCAACCAAGAATTTCATATCCAACCAAACTAAGCTTCATAAATGAAGGAGAAATAAAATCCTTTACAGACAAGCAAATGCTGAGAGATTTTGTCACCACCAGGCCTGCCCTAAAAGAGCTCCTGAAGGAAGCGCTAAACATGGAAAGGAACAACCAGTACCAGCCACTGCAAAAACATGCCAAGTTGTAAAGACCATCAAGGCTAGGAAGAAGTTGCATCAACTAATGAGCAAAATAATCAGTTAACATTATAATGACAGGATCAAATTCACACATAACAATATTAACCTTAAATGTAAATGAGCTAAATGCTCCAATTAAAAGACAAACATTGGCAAATTGGATAAAGAAGCAAGACCCATCAGTGTGCTGTATTCAGGGGACCCATCTCACGTGCAGAGACACACATAGTCTCAAAATAAAGGGATGGAGGAAGATCTACTAAGCAAATGGAGAACAAAAAAAGGCAGGGGTTGCAATCCTAGTCTCTGATAAAACAGACTTTAAACCAACAAAGATCAAAAGAGACAAAGAAGGCCATTACATAATGGTAAAGGGATCAATTCAACAAGAAGAGCTAACTATCCTAAATATATATGCACCCAATACAGGAGCACCCAGATTCATAAAGCAAGTCCTTAGTGACCTAGAAAGAGACTTAGACTCCCACACAATAATAATGGGAGACTTTAACACCCCACTGTCAACATTAGACAGATCAATGAGACAGAAAGTTAACATGGATATCCAGGAATTGTACTCAGCTCTGGACCAAGCTACCTAATAGACATCTATAGAACTCTCCACCCCGAATCAACAGAACATACATTCTTTTCAGCACCACAACACACCTGTTCCAAAATTGACCACGTAGTTGGAAGTAAAGCACTCCTCAGCAAATGTAAAAGAACAGAAATTATAACAAACTCTCTCCCAGACCACAGTGCAATCAAACTAGAACTCAGGATTAAGAAACTCACTCAAAACCACTCAACTACATAGAAACTGAACAACCTGCTCCTGAATGACTACTGGGTACATAACGAAATGAAGGCAGAAATAAAGATGTTCTTTGAAACCGATGAGAACAAAGACACAACATACCAGAATCTCTGGGACACATTCAAAGCAGTGTGTAGAGGGAAATTTATAGCACTACATGCCCACAAGAGAAAGCAGCAAAGATCTAAAATTGACACCCTAACATACATCACAATTTAAAAGAACTAGAAAAGCAAGAGCAAACTCATTCAAAAGCTAGCAGAAGGCAAGAAATAACTAAGATCAGAGCAGAACTGAAGGAAATAGAGACACAAAAAACCCTTCAAAAAATCAGTGAATCCAGGAGCTGGTTTTTTGAAAAGATCAACAAAATTGATAAACTACTAGCAAGACTAATAAAGAAGAAAAGAGAGAAGAATCAAATACATGCAATAAAAAATGATAAAGGGGATATCACCACCGATCCCACAGAAATACAAACCACCATCAGAGAATACTAGAAACATCTCTATGCAAAAAACTTGAAAATCAAGAAGAAATGGATAAATTCCTGGACATATACACCCTCCCAAGACTAAACCAGGAAGAAATGGAATCTCTGAATAGACGAATAACAGGCTCTGAAATTGAGGCAATAATTAATAGCTTACCAACCAAAAAAAGTCCACGACCAGATGGGTTCACAGCTGAATTCTACCGGAGGTGCAAATAGGAGCTGGTACCATTCCTTCTGAAACTATTCCAATCAATAGAAAAAGAGGGAATCCTCCCTAACTCATTTTATGAGACCAGAATCATCCTGATACCAAAGCCTGGCAGAGACACAACAAAAAAAGAGAATTTTAGACCAATATCCCTGAGGAACATTGATGCAAAAATCCTCAATAAAATACTGGCAAACCAAATCCAGCAGCACATCAAAAAGCTTATCCATGCTTAGCCACCATGATCAAGTGGGCTTCATCCCTGGGATGCAAGGCTGGTTCAACATACGAAAATCAAAAAACGTAATCCAGCATATAAACAGAACCAGTGACAAAAACCACATGATTATCTCAATAGATGCAGAAAAGACCTTTGACAAAATTCAACAACGCTTCATGCTAAAATCTCACAATAAATTAGGTATTGATGGGACATATCTCAAAATAATAAGAGCTATCTATGACAAACCCACAGCCAATATCATACTGAATGGACAAAAACTGGAAGCATTCCCTTTGAAAACTGGCACAAGACAGGGATGCCCTCTCTCACCACTCCTATTCAACATAGTGTTGGAAGTTCTGGCCAGGGCCATCAGGCAGGAGAAGGAAATAAAGGGTATTCACTTAGGAAAAGAGGAAGTCAAATTGTCCCTGTTTGCAGATGACATGATTGTATATCTAGAAAACCCCATTGCCTTCCCAGCTGAAAATCTCCTTAAGCTGATAGGCAACTTCAGCAAAGTCTCAGGATACAAAATCAATGTGCAAAAATCACAAGCATTCTTATACACCAATAACAGACAAACAGAGAGCCAAATCATGAGTGAACTCTGATTCACAATTGCTTCAAAGAGAATAAAATACCTAGGAATCCAACTTACAAGGGATGTGAAGGACCTCTTCAAGGACAATTACAAACCACTGCTCAATGAAATAAAAGAGGATATAAACAAATGGAAGAACATTCCATGCTCATAGGTAGGAAGAATCAATACCATGAAAATGGCCATACTGCCCAAAGTAATTTATAGATTGAATGCCATCCCCATCAAGCTACCAATGACTTTCTTCACAGAATTGGAAAAAACTACTTTAAAGTTCATATGGAACCAAAAAAGAGCCCGCATCGCCAAGTCGATCCTAAGCCAAAAGAACAAAGCTGGAGACATCACGCTACCTGACTTCAAACTATACTACAAGGCTACAGTAACCAAAACAGCATGGTACTGTTACCAAAACAGAGATATAAACCAATGGAACAGAACAGAGCCCTTAGAAATAATGCTGCATGTCTGCAACTATCTGATCTTTGACAAACCTGACAAAAAAGAAGAAATGGGGAAAGGATTCCCTATTTAATAAATGGTGCTGGGAAAACTGGCAAGCCATATGTAGAAAGCTGAAACTGGATCCCTTCCTTACACCTTATACAAAAATTAATTCAAGATGGATTAAAGACTTAAATGTTAGACCTAAAACCATAAGAACCCTAGAAGAAAACCTAGGCAATACCATTCAGGACATAGGCATGGGCAAGGACTTCACATCTAAAACACCAAAAGCAATGGCAACAAAAGACAAAATTGACAAATGGGATTTAATTAAATTTAAGAGCTTGTGCACAGCAAAAGAAACTACCGTCAGAGTGAACAGGCAACCTACAGAATGGGAGAACATTTTTGCAATCTACTCATCTGACAAATGGCTAATAAGCAGAATCTACAAAGAACTCAAACAAATTTACAAGAAAAAAACAAACAACCCCCTCAAAAAGTGGGTGAAGGATATGAACAGACACTTCTCAAAAGAAGACATTTATGCAGCCAAAAAACACAGGAAAAAATTCTCATCATCACTGGCCATCAGAGATGGCCACAAATCAAAACCACAATGAGTTACTATCTCACACCAGTTAGAATGGCGATCATTAAAAAGTCAGGAAACAACAGGTGCTGGAGAGGATGTGGAGAAATAGGAACACTTTTACACTTTTGGTGGGACTGTAAACGAGTTCAACCATTGTGGAAGTCAGTGTGGTGATTCCTCAGGGATCTAGAACTAGAAATACTATTTGACCCAGCCATCCCATTACTGGGTATATACCCAAAGGATTATAAATCGTGCTGCTATAAAGACACATGCACACGTATGTTTATTGTGGCACTATTCACAATAGCAAAGACTTGAAACCAACCCAAATGTCCAACAACGATAGACTGGATTAAGAAAATGTGGCACATATACACCATGGAATACTATGCAGCCATAAAAAATGATGAGTTCATGTCCTTGTTAGGGACATGGATGAAGCTGGAAACCATCATTCTCAGCAAACTATCACGAGGACAAAAAACCGAACACCACATGTTCTCACTCATAGGTAGGAATTGAATAATGAGAAGACATGGACACAGGAAGGGGAACATCACACACCGGGGACTGGTGTGGGGTGGGGGGAAGGGGGAGGGATAGCATTAGGAGATATACCTAATGCTAAATGATGAATTAATGGGTGCAGCACACCAACATGGCACATGTATACGTATGTAACAAACCTGCACGTTGTGCACATGTACCCTAAAACTTAAAGTATAATAATAATAATAATAAAAGTATTCTCGCATCCTTTTCGTAGCTGTTATTTAATTTTATTCCCAATATTCCTGTGTGGATGTTGAAAATTTTATGAAAAGAGAAGACAAGAGTCAGGAGCAATTGACTTTTTGAAAGTCTTATTGCTGGTGGACTAAAGATTAGATTTCATGACCCCCAGACCAATTTTCTAGTTCTTGCCTGATTGATTCCTAAGCCATTTTTTTGGGAGGGGGAGGATTAAGATTAACTTTGCTTTTGGTAACCTCTTTCAAACAGTACCCACTTCCCCCAACCTATGCATCAAACTTAACACACATGTGCCCACATACATGTGACCACACATACACATTCCCCTGGCCCCTCTTTACCCTGCTCTGAAAGCTTGAAAATTTTAGCTCTTTATTCTGTTTCTAAATAGCCTTCACCTCTAGAACTAAGAGGAAAATGAAGGCAGTTGCAGCAAAGGGAACAATTCTGGTGTAGAAAAAAAGTCTCCGCAAGTTTGCCAGGAAGTTTTGCCTGAGTCACTGGAATTCTGGCCCCATTTCTGTTTCGTTTGACAGTACAGATGGACTTTGGGCAATTTGAATATAATTATAGAGAAGGAGAACCTGGTTTCAGATTATGTCATTCCTTATTGAGATAGTATTTATAGAGATAGTATTTATAGCTAGCAAATGAAGACATTTTTACATGAAAAAATTTTCTCTATATTAATGACCGAATTCATTTAGGACAGCTACATAGTTACTCCTACTCAGTCATAAGAAAGCCAAACACTGGCCCTTCTTTTTTATGTTGGTAATTTTCTTCATATAGCCATGGTGTGATAAGGGATGATTCTTTTTTTTTTTTTTTTTTTTGTCGTTGTTACTTCTAATGACTCATTCATGGACTGAGGAGCCCCTGGGACTAGATGTAGTTGCTGAAGCAATCATGTCTCTAATGCTGAGTTTTCCTTTTGACCATCAGTTCCCTGACTGTTCAGTCCAACATGGCCAATGCACAGAATAAGACATGAGTTAAACTCCATGTCTTTTTCGCTCTGACCTAAATATACTGAAAGCACTGTCTGCCTGGGCCAGGTGAGATCGTGAGTGCATGTTATCCCCTTTCATGAAATGGTTTTGTTCTGGAAAGCCAAAGGATTGCTTAGAGAGAGGGATATAAGAGTTCCTATTATGGGATGTTTATGAAACCTCTCCACATTCAAGATACCTAATGAAAGTTTTTAAAGCTGTCAAAGTGGAAAATGCATAGGCTTTGGAGCTACGGGACCAAGGTAACGTCTGTAACTAAGCCTCAGTATCATTATATGTAAAATGTAGGTAGAGATATCTGCTTTATCATATGTATGTATATAAATGCACACACACACACACACACACACACATTGTCTAATACATTGTGATGTCCCGTCTCATAGCTTCTTATTTGTTGCTTCTCAATATATATCCAGTGCCACCCCTTTCTGGAGAACCAGAGAACTGGATGGACTCTCTCTCCCTAATACTGCTCATACTATTCTCATGACAATTCAAGTGCAACAAACAGAATCTCTTTCAGCCTTGGATCATATAATGCAGTGCAAATGATTCTTTTCTTTCCTCTGGGCTTTCTGCTGACCCACCAGTTCATTTGCATATGCTATTTCTATAGTATCTTTCATCAACATACTTTTGTTAATATTGCAGTTTCTTAGTTTAAAGGCTTTTACCCTCATAACCTCCTAGATTGATTGTTTCCTGTTAGTGCATTGGAGGGTAGACACATCAGGCTCTCAATATCATGCTGCCTCTGTAAATCTCCTGTTAGGGCAAGTTAGTTCTGGGAAGGTAACTTAAGGCAGCAAATCCTGTTATCAGCATGTAGATTCTTGTGAACACCCATTACACAGGTGATCTTTTCTGATTACGGGCCTTACATGCTCCTCTTCATTATGGCTGCATCATCATGTCTTAACCTGCATCTGGGGATCACGTTTGTAGTTGAGCCCATATACCTTGTCTAGTTTCCAATTTCATATTGTACTCACTTAGCAATGGTTTCAGACAAAGCTTGGACACCACAGTTTGCCAACCATGAAGGAAGCCATTTCAAGGGTAAATGAAATGGAAGAAGTGAACATAGAAGGAAAAAGCATATTTAATCTAAGTGCCTGAAATAATTTAGCATTTTGTGACATGTTAATAATGTTGCCAAGTTACAAATGTCATAATTAGTAAATATTTGTCCACAACCTCTTGGTGTTACCTTGTCAGAAGCTAAAGATATTACAATTAATACAATAGAACTGCATATATTTCAAAATTTAGATTTCCCTAATTAATATTGCCTCCTGTTAGCATGAATTTCCTGTCAGAAATAATTGAATTCATTAGCACTTAATGGTTATCTTGCCTGTATAAGAAAAGCATTACATAGGGTGTGCTGAAGATGAGAAACTGGGGAATTGATTGATAAGCCACTATAACTGGTTTGAGTAAAGAGTAACTGGGAACTTTCTCAGGCTTCAAAGACCAGAAAACACTCTAATGCTTGAAATAAAAAGCTCCTGAGGAAAAATTATAAAAATGACATGAGAAAAATAATTGAGTTTATTATATCAAACATACATCTATAATAAATTCACAGAGATGAGAAACATATCCAGATATGAAGAAGTGAAACAGGAGAACTGAAAATTCACTCAATGGGAAATATAAACCAGAAAATGTTCAACCTTACTAATAATTAAAAATGCTAAATGAAACAATAATGAGAATTTGAAAATATGGATTAGCTGTGGCTCAGTGAGGTTGGCAAATCCTCTTCCTAAAAAAGCAACTATAAAGCTGGACAGAATTGACACAAATAACAATTTCAGTGTTCTAGAAACTGTCCGAAGTTATACAACAATCTGAGAACCATTTATACTTAAATAACTGTATGACTTGCTGTAAGGACAGTGGGAGTTTCCGATGTTTTTTCTTGAGATTCCTCTCATTTTCCCTCCTCCTACTACAGCTTTGTTAGCATGGAGGTTTGGCCAGGGCAAGGCAGGCTATGAGGACTAGCAGCTGTGTTGCTGAATTGACTTGATTGAAGTGGCTGGTGATGTCCACACCCACCAGCATTGTCAGTGGAATTGACAATCTCAGAAATAGGGTGAATGGGAAAGGCCAACATCTCTAGAAGCCCGAGGTTGCAGGAGTGATTAAAGTGAGCATATTCCTGCCTGAGGTGCAGTAAAGACTGTAGAGAGCTCAAACTGTCCATATACTGTTGACCAACTTTGAGGCTGTTTGAATATGCAGAGGAGACACTAAAGGGCCCAACAGCATGTGAAAGTCTAGGCAGACGTAAAACAGCTTGGACTTTGAGTGCATGTGCCTACCCACATACAGATTCACTGGCAGAGGATGAAAGCCTTATGGGCTTGAGATGTTAGATCACATCCTCTGTCTAATCATTGACTGACTGCCAACCTATGTAGACACAAAGGTGACTCTTAAGAGTTTAGGCTTAAAAATGAAAAACAAGCATAATAATAGTTAACAGGAACTCAACAGGGATATCATGACCACACACACGGAGGGAGACAGATTTCACAGATTTAGCTGAGGCAAGTTATTAAACAACAATAACCTTCAAGTGGGGAAAAATCGGTATCTAGAGTTACTACAATATGTTACCTATAATGTTCAGGTTTCAACAAAACATGATGAGGCTTACAAAGAAACAGTAACGTGTGACTCACACTCAGAGGAAAAAAAAGCAGTCAATCGAAACTGCCTCTCAGTGTCCTCAGATGTTGGGTTTAGCAGACCAATTCTTCAAAGAAATTATTATAAACATGTTCAAGAAACTACATGCAACTATATTTAAAGAATTAAAGGAGGCCGGATGCGGTGGCTCATGCCTGTAATCCCAGCACTTTGGGAGGCCGAGGCAGGCAGATCACGAGGTCAGGAAATAGAGACCATCCTGGCTAACATGGTGAAACCCCGTCTCTACTAAAAATACAAAAAATTAGCCAGGCGTGGTGGTGGGTGCCTGTAGTCCCAGCTACTCGGGAGGCTGAGACAGGAGAATGGCGTGAACCAGGGAGGCGGAGCTTGCAGTGAGCCGAGATCGCACCACTGTACTCCAGCCTAGGCACAGAGCGAGACTCCATCTCAAAAAAAAAAAAAAAAAAAAGGAGAGTATAACACCAATGACTCAATAAGTAAGGAGCTAGAAATTATAAAACAAATTCTGAAGTTGAAAAGTACAATAACTGAAATAAATTCATCAAATAGGTAGAAGAGCAGATTTTGAATGTTCTGAACACAAATGATAGATGTTTGAGGTGATAGATATGCTACTTACCCTGATTTGATCATTACACATTGTATACATGTACTGAAATATCACACTGTACTCTGTAAATATGTATGATTGTTATGTTTCCATTAAAAATATTAATAAAAGCAAAAAATACATTTTTTCAGGTTGGTAGGATTCAGCCCAGTCACCTTAACTATGTAAAACATTGGGTCAAAGAATATTTTTTTCCCTTTGAATCTACTGACCCAGCAAACAACAATCTATATAAAGCTATACAAATAAAAATGTAATTTCATGCCAAAAAATGTCAGGCACAGGAAGACAAATACTGCATGATCTCATTTATTAAGAAATTCAAAATAGTAGAAATTACAGAAGTAGAGAGTAGAATGGTGGTTACCAGGAGCTGAGGGTGGAGTGATGGGGGTACTGTTGGACAAAAGGTGTACAGTTTTTTTAAAATTATACTTTAAGTTCTAGGGTACATGTGCACAACGTGCAGGTTTGTTACGTATGTATACATGTGCCATGTTGGTGTGCTGCACCCATTAACTCATCATTTACATTAGGTATATCTCCTAATGCTATCCCTCCTCACTCCCCCCACCCCACGACAGGCCCCAGTGTGTGATGTTCCCCTTCCTGTGTCCTAGTGTTCTCATTGTTCAGTTCCCACCTATGAGTGAGAACTTGTGGTGTTTGGTTTTTTGTCCTTGTGATAGTTTGCTGAGAATGATGGTTTCCGGCTTCATCCATATCCCTACAAAGGACATGAACTCATCCTTTTTCATGGCTGCATAGTATTCCATGGTGTATATGTGCCACATTCTCTTAATCCAGTCTATCATTGTTGGACATTTAGGTTGGTTCCAAGTCTTTGCTATTGTGAATAGTGCCGCAATAAACATACGTGTGCATGTGTCTTTATAGGAGCATGTTTTATAATCCTTTGCGTATATACCCAGTAATGGGATGGCTGGGTCAAATGGTATTTCTAGTTCTAGATCCCTGAGGAATCGCCACACTGACTTCCACAATGGTTGAACTAGTTTACAGTCCCACCAACAGTGTAAAACTGTTCCTATTTCTCCACATCCTCTCCAGCACCTGTTGTTTCTTGACTTTTTAATAGTCGCCATTCTAACTGGTGTGAGATGGTATCTCATTGTATGTGCCACATTTTCTTAATCCAGTCTATCATTGATGGACATTTGGGTTGGTTCCAAGTCTTTGCTATTTTGAATAGTGCCGCAGTAAACATACATGTGCATGTGTCTTTATAGAAGCATGATTTATAATCCTTTGGGTATATACCCAGTAATGGGATGGCTGGGTCAAATGGTATTTCTAGTTCTAGATCCCTGAGGAATCACCACATTGTCTTCCACAATGGTTGAACTCGTTTACAGTCCCACCAAAAGTGTAAAAGTGTTCCTATTTCTCCACATCCTCTCCAGCACCTGTTTTTTCCTGACTTTTTAATGATTGCCATTCTAACTGGTGTGAGATGGTATCTCATTGTGGTTTTGATTTGCGTTTCTCTGATGGCCAGTGATGATGAGCATTTTTTCATGTGTCTATTGGCTGCCTAAGTGTCTTCTTTTGAGAAGTGTCTGTTCATATCCTTTGCCTACTTTTTGATGGGGTTGTTTGTTTTTTTCTTGTAAGTTTGTTTGAGTTCTTTGTAGATTCTGGATATTAGCCCTTTGTCAGATGAGTAGACTGCAAAAATTTTCTCCCATTCTGTAGGTTGCCTGTTCACTCTGATGGTAGTTTCTTTTGCTGTGCAGAAGCTCTTTAGTTTAATTAGATCCCATTTGTCAATTTTGTCTTCTGTTGCCATTGCTTTTGGTGTTTTAGATGTGAAGTCCTTGCCTATGCCCATGTCCTGAATGGTGTTGCCTAGGTTTTCTTCTAGAGTTTTTATGGTTTTAGGTCTAACATTTAAGTCTTTAATCCATCTTGAATTAATTTTTGTATAAGGTGTAAGGAAGGGATCCAGTTTCAGCTTTCTACATATGGCTAGCCAGTTTTCCCAGCACCATTTATTAAATAGGGAATCCTTTCCCCATTTCTTGTTTTTGTCAGGTTTGTCAAAGATCAGATGGTTGTAGATGTGTGGTATTATTCCTGAAGGCTCTGTTCTGTTCCATTGGTCTGCATCTCTGTTTTGGTACCAGTACCATTGCTGTTTTGGTTACTGTAGCCTTGTAGCATAGTTTGAAGTCAGGTAGCGTGATGCCTCCAGCTTTGTTCTTTTGGCTTAGGATTATCTGAATCCAGGAGCTGGTTTTTTGAAAAGATCAACAAAATTGATAGACAGCTAGCAAGAATTCTAATATATCAAAACTATTCTTCATAAATGACAGCAAAATGAAGACATTTCTAATAAAGACTGGTAAAACTGGCTGCTAGCAGACATGTCTTATAAAATATACCAAGTGAAGTCTTTCAGAATGAAAGGAAATGACATTAGTTTTAACTCAAATTCCAAGGAAGAAGTAAAGGGCATCAGAAATGGTAAGTACATAGGTTAATAAAAAATACTTCTAAATATATCTTTTTATCATTTTTTCTCCTAACTTCTTTAAAGGATGTAAGTGTGTATAAAGCAATAATAATAGTAGTAATGTATTGGGTACAAAACATCTATAGATGTGATATGTATGATAATAGCACAAACTCTTAAAGTAGAGGAGGAAGGGCCAGGCATGGTGGCTCACACCTGTAATCCTAGCACTTTGGGAGGCCAAGGCGGGTGGATCATGAGGTCAGGAGATCAAGACCATCCTGGATAACACAGTGAAACCCCGTCTTTACTAAAATATAAAAAATTAGCCGGGCGTAGTGTCACGCACCTGTAGTCCCAGCTACTTGGGAGGCTGAGGCAGGAGAATGACTTGAACCTGGGAGGTGGAGTTTGCAGTGAGCCAAGATCGTGCCACTGCACTGCAGCCTGAGTGACAGAGTGAGACTCCATCTCAAAAAAAAAAAAAAAAAAAGGATGAAGAAACACATAAAAATTCTATCTTTGAGACTAGTAGTACTCTGATAATAAAGCCAGACAAAGTTATAATAAGAAAACAACAAGCCAATATTCTTATTAGCAAAGATGCAAAGCTCCTAAACGAAATATTAGCAAACCAAATCTGGCAACATGTAAAAAGAATTATTCACCATTACCAAAAGAGATTTATCTGAGGAATACATGGCTGTTTTAATATCAAAAAATTAATTACTGTAATATACTGTATTAATATGATAAAAGAAAAAATCCACAAGGTCATATTAATAGATACAGAAAAATCATTAAATAAAATCCAATACCCATTCGTGATAAAAATGCTCAACTCACTAGAAATAGAAAGGAACTTCCTCAACCTGATAAAGAGCATTTAACAAAACACCTACAGCTAACATCGTGACAGTGAGAAAGTGGATGCTTTATCATTAAGAAGGGTGAGAGAGAGGAGGGAAGGGAAGAGAGAGAGAAAGTAATCATTGAACTGCATATATTTCTGGGGAGGCTGTGGTGAAACTGACGAACTCATACTCTGAAAATTGTTGCAAACCTTTGGGAAAATAACTCAGTAATAGATGGCAAGAAAAATACATTAATAAATTAATGTAAAATGTTGAACTTATCTTAAAAATATTCATTTGAAATAATTCAAAGGAAAAAAATCCCATGTGCCTGGAATATTTGTTGCAGCATTATCTTTAAATATGTAACACTGTAAACAATCTATTCTCATAATAGTGAAATGGTTAAGACATCATTTTGATGATGTTTCCACTTAAAAATAGCTGCAATGACTAATGACATTGGTGGTAAATATGTATATTATTTTCATCAAAGAAAACTGGCTTTAAAATTGTAAGTTTGCTATAATTAAACTGTATAAAATTATATATACTATACCTACACTGGAAGGAAACATTACCTGGTAAGGTCAATGAAATTACAGTTGACTTTCCCTTCCTTTAAACAATTTCATTACTCTTGCCACAAAATAAATATGACTCTGAGAGGAAAAAAAGTGACAAATGGAATTGGAGTCATTTAAGTTTGACTGGAAAAGAAAGGATAGCTGTATGGATGGGAATCATGTTTGAAATGTTCAGTTGACATGATTTCATGGTTGATTAGGTATGGAATTGAGAGAAAGAGTCTTTGTTGACCATGAATTTCTGTCTTAGAAGATGTTGACTCCATTAACCGAAAGATAGTATAGATATAAAGAGAATGGGTCTAGGGGCTGTATATGCTTAGAAGGTGATCGATCTCATATTTTGTTACATTATTGAGCATCAAATATAAGTATTTGAGAAATGTTATTTCACTTTGGGATATGTTGAATTTGAAGTGCCAGTGTGACTTTCAGGTTGAAATGTCCAAAGATCAGAATGATATTAACATGTAGAACTTTGGAGAGAAGTTGGGCTAAAAGGGTAGCTATGGGAATCATATGCATGTGGGTGCTAGAGAATGAGGAAGAGTCATTGAAGTTCATGATTAGGAGTCATGAATTTTGAGATAGCAGATGAAATAGAATGATGGATGCCTCATGACAAAGTGTAGAAGAGTGAGTAGATGGGAGGCAAACAGCCAGTTTTACTTTTTTTTTTTTTTTTGAGACGTTTGGTAGTGAATGGAAGGAGAAAGATGAGACAATACTCAAGTCAGTGCTCAAACTCAAGCAAGATTGTAGAAAGGATTTGTTATAGAGGTTTTTCTTAAGACTTCAGGCTGAGATTTTCTTGTTGCTTGAAGAACCATCTAGATTCATTACTGCTGTGAATGCATTCTAGCCCTCCTCTGACTTGAATACACATTTGCCCAGTAGATATAGACCTTTTCCAGTGAAGCAGGCATGATTTCATTGTGTTCTATCACTGAAATGACTGTTGCCCTAATGACATTTTCTGTTGCAATGAGAAATGAATTTTTAAAATCTATCATTTTACTGCCTTTTACAATGATTGTCTTCATCAGAAAACGAACTGGCTTGCCAATTTTGATTGCCTCTTTGTTAAAAGCAGGGTTTTATCTTTTTTCTTTCCCAATGTATAAATAAGCTTTTTTTAAAAAAGGAACTTTAGGGCAACTGAAATCATTAAAGAGAGTGAGAGGTTTCTGGATGAAGACCAACAAAAGGATTAAAACTCCTTGGTCTGGAATTATGAAAGTGGAGTGGGACAGAATTAAAGTCTAAATTGACAAAAGTTATGAGGAAGCACAATCTAGTCTGCAAGTCTTAGAAACCAGAATGGGAGGCAGCCTTTTAGGTGCTAATACCTGCCTCATGGGGTCCTTGTAAGGATCAAGAGATACTATATTAAAAAATGCTTTGTAACTCATAAAGCATGATTCAAATATATGATATTATAATTAGAACTTGGTGGGTGGTGTTTTGGGAAAAATAATAGGGAAAAAAACCCCTCTGTTTTAAAGTTGTGTAGGAAGCATTCACCAATGTAGCATAAATAGAACTTAGAGTGCTCACATAAGGTCACAGGCATTTGCATCTGAGTGGATTTTTAAGGACTGTTGGGTCTTTTCTGCACCTTCCCTTGACCCCTGAAGGGGGGTAACTACCGCATGTTACTCATCACATGTATTTGTTAAAGACATAATAATGGATTATATGCACACTAAATCCACCATTTCTCTTAGCATGTAACATTTTAAAAGCTTCTTTAAGTATGAAGTATATATATCTTTAAGTATGAAGTATATATACATAAAGTACATATATAATATATACAATGTATACCAGAAAATAAGTTCAGATAATATAAAAATGTACAAATATTGAACAACTCATTCTCCAGAAGGAAAAAATGTCCTGACTTTTAGATTTTGCTAATTTCTATAACATAAATACCTTTTCCATCGCTGATTTCGGGTTACCCACAAGACTGCACTGAATATCTGTTAGGAAGAGATGCATGGTAGCACAACATTGTGTAATATTTTCACCATCCAGATACATAGATAGAATAATCTTGAGAGCATCGATAATAGTAAAATGCAGTAAAATAGGAGGTAATGTGCTTTGAGTATTTATTGCCTTGGAATTTGATGTAACTAATTTGATTTTAAGTTCATATAATTTTATTTTCAATAATGACTGTGTTTAACAACGAGCTTTCAAAATTTCTGAAAATTTAACAATTGCTTTCTTGAGCTAGTGTGAATGGACTCAACTACACAATGCTCTAAATAACTTATGGGTCACAGAAGAATAATAGGGATTAGAAAATATTTAGACCTATAAGATGATGAAAATGCTACATATAAAACATCGTGGGTCGGCTGTGGTGGCTCATGCATATAATCTCAGCACTTTGGGGCACTGAAGTGGGAGGATCGCTTGAGCTCAGGAGTTTGAGACCAGCCTGGAAAATATAATGAGACCTCGTCTCTGCTAAAGAAAAAAATCATCATTCTGACTGGCATGAGATGGTATCTCATTGTGGTTTTGATTTGCATTTCTCTAATCATCAGTGATGTTGAGCTTTCTTTCATGTTTATTGGCCGCATAAATGTCTTCTTTTGAGAAGTGTCTGTTCATGTCCTCTGCCCACTTTTTGATGTGGTGGTTTTTGTTTTTTTGTAAATTTAAGTTCCTTGTAAATTCTGGATATTAGACCTTTGTCAGATGGATAGATTGCAAAAATTTTCTCCCATTCTGTAGGTTGCCTGCTTTCTCTGATGAGTTTCTTTTGCTGTGCAGAAGCTCTTTAGTTTAATTAGATCCCATTTGTCAATTTTAGCGTTTGTTGCAGTTGCTTTTGGTGATTTCATCATAAAATCTTTGCCCACCCTTATGTCCTGAATGGTATTGCCTAAGTTTTCTTCCAGTATTTTTATGGTTTTGGGTTTTACATTTAAGTCTTTAATCCATTTTGAGTTAATTTTTGTATAAGGTGTGAGGAAGAGGTCCAGTTTTTGTTTTCTGCATATGGCTAGCCAGTTTTCCCAGCACAATTTATTAAATAGGAAATCCTTTCCCCATTGCTTGTTTTTGTCAGGTATGTTGAAGATCAGATAGTTGTAGACATGTGGTCTTATCATGTCCTTTGCAGGGACATGGATGAAGCTGGAAGCCATCATCCTCAGCAAACTAACGCAGGAACAGGAAACCACACAGGAATGGGAAACTAAACACGAACAGGAAACAAACACCACATGTTCTCACTCATAAGTGGGAGTTGAACAATGAGAACACATGGACACAGGGAGGGGACCATCATACACCGGGGCCTGTTGGGGGTGGGGGACAAGGGGAGGGAGAATATCAGGACAAATAGCTAATGTGTGCAAGGCTTAAAACCTAGGTGACAGGTTAATAGGTCCAGCAAACCACCATGGCACATGTATACCTATGTGACAAAACTGCACATTCTGCACATGTATCCTGGAACTTAGGAAAATAAAAAAAAAATAAAAGCAGGAGAAAAAACCAAAACAAAACAAAACAAAATTAGTTTGGTGTGGTGGCATGTGCCTATAGTCCCAGCTACTCAGTAGGCTGAGGTGGGAGGATCACTTGAGCCTGGGATATTGAGGCTGCAATGGGCATATATCACGCCACTGTACTCCAGCATGGATTACAGAGTGCAACCCTGTCTCAAAAACAAAAACAAAATGAAAAAAAGTTGTGGGATGAGGCTAAGACATTACTTAGATGGTAATTTAAGATATCAAAGAAGAAAGATTTAAAAATAACAAGCTTTCAATGATAGTTTAAAAAAACAAATTATTTAAAAGTAGGAGGAAGATAAAGATGAAAGTAGAAATTAAAGATTTTAAAAAATACACAGGCAAGATTAGCAATATCAAAAGTTGATTGTTTGAAAAGACTCACAAAAATGATAAAACTTTGGTGAGAAGGCTCAGACCAAACAACGTTAGGCCTAAATCAAGGCAGTTCTACAAATATAATAGAGATTTAGAAGACAGTAAGAGAAAATTAAGCATTTAGAGCAGTATGTTTGAAAACTTAGACCAAATAATAAAATTCCTAGGGGAGATAAATGACTCAATTAAAATAATAGAAAAACTTATTGCCCTATAATTGTTAAAAATTGAAGTGGCATATAACTTCTAATGAAGAAAATGTAAGTACCAGGTGATTTTATAGATGAATGCTACCAAATTTTCAAGATATATATTATTCTAGTCTTATATAAAGTTTTATATAAAAAGTTTTTATATATAAAGTTTTTCAGGTAATAGAGAAAGAAGGAATATTCTCAATTCATTCTGTAAGATCAGTAAAATCACAAAACCAAAACACATAAGCATGGTGTAGAAAAGTAAAATTACAGGTTAACCTCACTCATGAGGATGGATGAAAAATTTATAACCAAAAAAGAGTAAATAAGAATTCATAATGTACAGAAAAAGTAATGTGTCATAATAAAGTTGAATTTATTCCAAGAATATACAGGTGGTTTAATATTAGAAAATTTATAAATCTGATTTATTACATTAACAGATGAAAGGAAATAATCCGTATAATTAAAGATGCAGAGAAGGCAAAAAGTCAAAAACATTTCCTGATAAAAGCTTTTAGCAAATTAGTAATAAAAAGGGATGTCCTTAATTTGATAAGGAATATCTACTAAAAATCTTCTGAAAACATCATTGTAATGGGGGGATATTTTAAGAATATTTTATTTAAAATTGAGAACAAGACAATGTTCACTGTCATAGCTTCAAGTCAATATTTTGTTCAAATTCCTAACCAATACAGTAAGAGAGAAAAAAGAAATAGTTGTAAGGATTGGGAAGGAAGACATGAATGAAGAAAAATAAAGTGAAAGGATATTCTCTGACAGATATTAAGACTTCTTATAACATAATAATTGGGACAATATGGTATTGATTCAGGATAGACAAATTGACAGATGGAACTGAAGAGAAACAGATCCATATATCAGGAAATATGAAGAATAAAGGTAGCATCACAGGTCACTAGGGTAAGGAAGGACCACTCAATAAGTGGTTCTGGGATATTTGATTATTTGTAGAGATAAAGTGATATTTTTTTTCTCCCTCATATCACATGTAAACAAGAAGCTTCAGATAAAATAAAAGCTTAAGTCATTTGACTTAAATGTGAAAGGCAAAACTTTCAAACTTTTAGGAAAACCCCTTATATCCTTTGCATAGCAGAGGGTATCTTTTTACTATTTTTTTACAATTTGATTGTATTTTACTTTATTTTACTTTAAGTTCTGGGGTACATGTGCAGAACATGCAGGTTTGTTGCTTAGGTATACACATGCCATGGTGGCTTGCTGCACCCATCAGCCCATGAGCTACATTACGTATTCCTCCTAATGCTGTCCCTCCCCTAGCCCCCCAACCCCTGACAGTCCCTGGTGTGTGATGTTCCCCTCCCTGTGTCCATGTGTTCTCATTGTTCAACTCCCACTTATGAGTGAGAACATGTGGTGTTTGGTTTCCTGTTCTTGTGTTAGTTTGACATGAACTCAATCCTTTTTTATGGCTGCATAATATTCCATGGTGTATATATGCCATATTTTCTTTACCCAGTCTATCATTGATGGGCATTTCGTTGGTTCCAAGTCTTTGCTATTGTGAACAGTGCCACAATAAACATACATGTGCATGTGTCTTTATAGTAGAATGATTTATAATCCTTTGGGTATGTACCCATTAATGGAATTGCTGGGTCAAATGGTATTTCTAGTTTGAGATCCCTGAGAAATTGCCACACTGTCTTCCATAATGGTTGAACTAATTTACACTCCCACCAACAGTGTAAAAGCTTTCCTATTTCTCTGCCTCCTCTCCAGCATCTGTTGTTTCCTGTCTTTTTAATGATTGCCATTCTAAGTGGCGTGAGATGGTATCTCGTGGTTTTGATTTGCATTTGTCTGATGACCAGTGATGATGAGCATTTTTTCATGTGTCTGTTGGCTGCATAAATGTCTTCTTTTGAGAAGTGTCTGTTCATATCCTTTGCCTACTTTTTGATGACTTTTTCTTGTAAATAAGTTCTTTGTAGATTCTGCATATTAGCCCTTTGTCAGATGAGTAGCTTGCAAAAATTTTCTCCCATTCTGTAGGTTGCCTGTTCACTCTGATGGTAGTTTCTTTTGCTGTGCAGAAGCTCTTTAGTCTAATTAGATCCCATTTGTCAATTTTGGCTTTTGTTGCCATTGCTTTTGGTGTTTCAGTCATGAAGTCTTTGCCCATGCCTATGTCCTGAATGGTATTGCCTATGTTTTCTTCTAGGGTTTTTGTGGTTTTAGGTCTTATGTTTAAGTCTTTAATCCATCTCCAGTTAATTTTTATATAAGGTGTAAGGAAGGGGTTCAGTTTCAGTTTTCTGCATATGGCTAGCCAGTTTTCCCAACACCATTTATTAAATAGGGAACCTTTTCCCCATTTCTTGTTTTTGTCAGGTATGTCAAAGATCAGATGGTTGTAGATGTGTGGTGTTATTTCTGAGGCCTCTATTCTGTTCCATTGGTGTGTATATCTGTTTTGGTACCAGTACCATGCTGTTTTGGTTACTGTAGCCTTGTAATATAGTTTGAAGTCAGGTAGTGTGATGCCTCCAGCTTTGTTCTTTTGGCTTAGGATTGTCTTGATTATGTGGGCTCTTTTTTGGTTCCATATGAAATTTAAAGTAGTTTTTTCTAATTCTGTGAAGAAAGTCAATGGTAGCTTGATGGGGATAGCATTGAATCTATCAATTACTTTGGGCAGTATGGCCATTATCATGATACTGATTCTTCCTATCCATGAGCATGGAATGTTTTTCAATTTGTTTATGTCCTCTCTTATTTCCTTGAGCAGTGGTTTGTAGTTCTCCTTGAAGAGGTCCTTCACATCCCTTGTAAATTGTGTTGCTAGGTATTTCACTCTCTTTGTAGCAATTGTGAATGGAAGTTCTCTCAAGATTTGACTCTCTGTCTAATTATTGGTGTATAGTTTGTAGTATAGTTTGAAGTCAGGTAGTATGATGCCTCCAGCTTTGTTCTTTTTGCTTAGGATTGTCTTGGCTATGTGGGCTCTTTTTTGGTGCCATATGAAACTTAGACTCTGGGGACTGTTGTGAGATGGGGGTAGTGGGGAGGGATAGCATTGGGAGATATATCTAATGCTAGATGACTAGTTAGTGATTGCAGCACACCAGCATGGCACATGTATACGTATGTAACTAACCTGCACAATATGCACATGTACCCTAAAACTTAAAGTATAATAAAAAATAAAACAAAAAAAAGAAACTTAGAGTAGTTTTTTCTAATTCTGTGAAGAAAGAATGCTTGTGATTTTTGCACATTGATTTTTTTTACCATGTGACTGCTGAAGTTGCTTATCAGCTTAAGGAGATTTTGGGCTGAGATGATGGGGTTTTCTAAATATACAATCATGTCATCTGCAAACAGGGACAATTTGACTTCCTCTTTTCCTAATTAAATACCCTTTATTTCTTTCTCTTGCCTGATTGCTCTGGCTGGAACTTCCAACACTATGTTGAATAGGAGTGGTGAGAGAGGGCATCCTTGTCTCATGCTGGTTTTCAAAGGGAATGCTTCCAGTTTTTGCCCATTCAGTATGATATTCAATGTGGGTTTGTCATAAATAGTTTTTGTTATTTTGAGATATGTTCCATCAATACCTAGTTTAGTGACAGTTTTTTAGCATGAAGTGGTGTTGAATTTTATCGAAAGCCTTTTCTGCATCTATTGAGATAATCATGTGGTTTTTGTCACTGGTTCTGTTTGTGATGGATTATGTTTATTGTTTGTGTATATTGAACCAGCCTTGCATCTCAGGGATGAAGCTGACTTGATCATGGTGGAGAAGCTTTTTGATGTGCTGCTGGATTCGGTTTGCCAGTATTTTATTGAGGATTTTCGCATTGATGTTCGTCAGGGATATTGGCCTGAAATTTTCTTTTTTTGTTGTATCTCTGCCAGGTTTTGATATCAGGATGATGCTGGCCTCATAAAATGAGTTAGGGATGAGTCCCTGTTTTTCTATTAATTGGAATAGTTTCAGAAGGAATGGTACCAGCTCCTCTTGTATCTCTGGTAGAATTTGGCTGTGAATCTGTCAGATCCTGGACTTTTTTTGATTTGTAGGCTATTAATTACTGTCCCAATTTCAGATCTGGTTATTGGTCTATTCAGGCATTCAACTTCTTCCTGGTTTAGACTTGGGAGAGGGTATGTGTCCAGGAATTTATCAATTTCTTCTAGATTTTCTAGTTTATTTGCATAGAGGTGTTTATAGTATTCTCTGATGGTAGTTTGTTAATATTGTTGTGTGTGGATTTGATCCTGTCATTATGTTGTTAGCTGGTTTTTCTGCCTGTTAATTGATGCAGTTTCTTCATAGTGTCAATAGTCTTTACAATTTGGTATGATTTTGCAGTGGCTGATACTAGTTGTTCCTTTCCATGTTTAGTGCTTCCTTCAGGAGCTTTTGTAAGGCAGGCCTGGTGGTGACAAAATCTCTCAGCATTTGCTCGTCTGTAAAGGATTTTATGCCTCCTTCCTTATGAAGATTAGTTTGTCTGGATATAAAATTCGAGGTTGAAAATTCTTTTCTTTATAAATGTTGAATATTGGTCCCCACTTCTGGCTTGTGGGCTTTCTGCCGAGAGATCTGCTGTTAGTCTGATGGGCTTCCCTTTGTGGGTAACCCAACCTTTCTCTCTGGATGCCCTTAACATTTTTTCCTTCATTTCAACGTTGGTGAATCTGACAATTATGTGTCCTGGAGTTGCTCTTCTCAAGGATTATCTTTGTGGTGTTCTCTACATTTCCTGAATTTGAATGTTGGCCTGTCTTGCTCTGTTGGGGGAGTTCTCCTGGATAATATCCTGAAGAGTGTTTTCCAACTTGGTTTCATTCTCCCAGTCACTTTCTGGTACACCAATCAAATGTAGGTTTTGTCTTTTCACATATTCCCATACTTCTTTTAGCATTTGTTCATTCCTTTTCATTCTTTTTTCTCTAATCTTGTCTTCATGCTTTATTTCATTAAGTTGATCTTCAATCTCTGATGTCCTTTCTTCCGCTTGATCAATTCGGCTATTGATACTTGTGTATGCTTCATGAAGTTCTTGTGCTGTGTTTTTCAGTTCCATCAGGTCATTTATGTTCTTCTATAAACTGGTTATTCTAGTTAGCAATTCCTCTACTAACCATTTTTGAAGGTTCTTACCTTCCTTGCATTGGGTTAGAATATGCTCCTTTAGCTCAGAGGAGTTTGTTATTACCGACCTTCTGAAGCCTATTTCTGTCAATTCGTCAAACTCATTCTCCATCCAGTTTTGTTCCCTCGCTGGTGAGGAGTTGTGATCCTTTGGAGGAGAAGAGGCATTCTGCTTTTTGGAATTTTCAGTGTTTTTGCACTGATTTCTCCCCATCTTCGTGGATTTATCTACCTTTGGACTTTAATGTTGGTGACCTTCGGACAGGGTTTCTGCGTGGACGTCCCTTTTGTTGATGTTGATGCTCTTCTTTTCTGTTTTTTTTAGTTTTCCTTCTAAGAGTCAGGCCCCAGTAGAGGGTTTCTTAAGGCAGTTACCAAAAAAAGCTAATGTAAATTTGATGCATTTGACCACATTACAATTAAGAATTTCTATTCAGCAGAGACAGCATGAAGAAAATGAAAAGATAAGTTACGATTTGGGAATACTTTTTTAAAGAAAAGTTCCACATAGCAATAAGAAAATGGCAAAGAACCCAGTAAATTAATAGGCAAAACACGTGAGCAGCCATCACACTGAAGAGGAAGCACAAATGACTACCAACATAGGAAACGATACTTTACCTCATATGTAACCAGAGAAACACGAATAAGACTGCAACTAGATACTGTTAGATGCTCAATAGATCACAAAATGTAAAAAGTCTGAGAACCTGAAGTAACAAGCATGTGACAAGACAGTATAAAATCTAGCAATCTTATTCCTAGGTATGAGACTCATCCCTACAGTCTCATGCAAAGTTGCATCAGGGGCATGTTCAAGGATGCTCATAGCAGCATTGTTTTTATGATTAAAAACCTGGAAACAACCCAGATCTCCATCAATATGAAATAAAATTCCATTGGGTGGTATATTCACCCAATGGAATGTTATCCAATGCTAAAAATGAATAAACTATAGTTATCTGCAGCAACATGATTGATGGTTAACAACATGACATTGAATAAAATTAAATAAAACCCAGGGGATTGCATAACATATAGTGTGTTTATAAAGCTTAAGAACAATAAAAACTAAATAACATTATTTAAGGATCTGTACATTTGTTAAAAATGGAGAGATAGCAGGGGACAGGAGGAGAAGACACTCCATTTCTGCCAAGATGAAGTAATAGGGACCCATCCTCCTGAAGCAATGAAAAAAATGGAAAAGATATATGAAACGACAGTTTTCAAACCATCAGGTATCAGACAATCAAGGAGAATGATCTTGAGGGCTGAAAAACAATCTGAGCCTTATAATTCCCTGGCTTACTGCCTGAAGAGGCCATGCCATAGGGAGGGGGAGTCCAGGCAGAGCTCAGCAGTCTTCCTGAGTAAGGAGATGGAACTAGGAGTATAGGTAGGCCAAAGTGTAGCACCAGAGAGAAGAAAATTGCACAGAGAGAAAGCTGCAGAGAGCTGCAAAGGGTCCCCCTTTAGTCTTCAGCTGAGTAGTGATCATAGCAGGCCTGTGTAAAAACTACTTGAAGTCAAGGAAAGGGCCACCCAAAAGGATTAGAGAGAGCAATACTTGGAGTACACACAGAGCTGTAAATAGTTCCCATCAACTAGCCTGGAAAAACTACAGATGATAAAATTATCAGACAAGGCATTAAAACAATTATTATAACTGTATTCTTTTTTCTTCTTTTTTTTGAGACAGTTTTGCTCTTGTTTCCCAGGTTGGAGTGCAATGGTGCAATCTCGGCTCCCTGTAACCTCTGCCTCCCAGGTTCAAGCGATTCACCTGCCTAAGCCTCCCAAGTAGCTGGGATTACAGGCATGCACCACCATGCCTGGCTGATTTTTTATTTTTAGTAGAGAAGGGGTTTCTCCATGTTGGTCAGGCTGGTCTTGAACTCCCAACCTCAGGTGATCCACCTGCCTTGGCCTCCCAAAGTGCTGGGATTACAGGCTTGAGCCACTGTGCCCGGGCTCTATAACTGTATTCTGTATATTCAGGAAACAAGAGAAAAGACTGAGCATAATAAGTGGAATCATGAAAGATATAAAAAGGACTCATTAGACTTCTAGAGATGAAACTATTACAAAGGAAAAAACATGTCGAATGGGCTTAATACTGGATTAGAAAATAGAGAAGAAAAAATTAGTAATCTTGAGGGCATTTAAGCATAAACTGTCCCAATGAAATAAAGGAAAAAAATGCCTGAAAAAAATCTGCTCTTTGAAGGATGCTGTTACGAGAATAAAAAGACAAGCCTCATGCTGGGGAAAAAAAAAATTTGCAAGTCGTGTATCTAATGAAAACTTTCAGCCAAAATATGGAAAGAACTCTTAAAACTCAATAAGACAAACACCCAATAAAAAATAGACAAAAGATTTTAACAGACGTTTCATCAAAGCAGATATAAAGATGGCAAATAAGCACATGAAAACTGACCCAGACATGATACAGATGATAAAATTAGCAAACAAGGCATTAAAACAATTATTATAACTGCATTGTATATGTTCAAGAGATAAGAAAAAAGCTCAGCATCAATTAGTTATCAAGAAATGACACTAAAACTACAAGAAACCACTATGTACCTATTAGAATGGTTAAAATTAAAAACTGACCATACCAAGTGTTGATATGGAGGAACCAGAACTCTCCTACATTTCTGGTAGGAACATAAAATAGAATAATCATTTTAGAAAACAGTTTGGATGTTTCTTTAAAAATCAAATATATACCTATTATGTGACCCTGCTATTTGACTTTTATTTACTGAAGAGAAATATAGCATGTGACTATATAAAGACTTGTACACAGATCTTCATAGCAGCTTTATATATTTTTTAAGGGGAAAATCCAAACATCCTCAATAGGTAATGGGTAAGTATATTGTGATGCATTTATACAATAGGCTACTACTCAGCAATACAAAGGAATGAACTGTTGACATAAGCAACAATGTAGATGAATTCTAAAATACTTTTTCTGAGTTAAAGAAGTCAGAGTGTACACTGTATGATTCAATTTAAATAAAAATTCTAGAAAATGCAAACTGATCTATAGTGGCAGAAAGCACATTGTGGTTGCCTGGGGAAAGAGGTGGAGAGAGCATGCTGAAGGATGGGAGATTACAAAGTGGTGAGGGGAACATTTTGTGGTCATGAAATGCCATTATCTTGATTGTGGTGATGGTTTGATGGATGTGCAAAAATTACTGTACCTCAGTAAATTTTTATGTAAAGCAAGAGAAATGGAAACCTAAAATTTATGATATAGGTAATAGTTACTTCTTGGAGGAGGCTGGGAAGGAGCATATGGGTAGATGCAATTAAAATTGGTGATGTTCTAGTCCTCAGGCTGCATAGTGGATTCATTGTTTTTATGTGACATATACATTTCATAATTATTTAAGCATGTGAACATTAAGTAATAAATTTAACAAAATGCTGCTAGTGATAAAGAACATTTCTGGCAAAGAGAGCCTCTTGTCCATTCCAAGATGGCTGAATAGGAACAGCTCCGGTCTGCAGTTCCCAGCATGATTGATGTAGAAGACGGGTGATTTCTGCATTTCCAACTGAGGTACCTGGTTCATCTCATTGGGACTGGTTGGACAGTGGGTACAGCCCATGGAGGGCGAGCTGAAGCAGGGCGGGGCATTGCCTCACCTGGGAAGTGCAAAGGGTCAGGGGATTTCCCTTTCCTAGCCAAGGGAAGCCATGACAGACTGTCCCTGGAAGATTGGTACATTCCCGCCTAAATATTGTGCTTTTCTCACAGTCTTAGCAACCGGCAGACCAGGAGATTCTCTCCTATGCCTGGCTCAGTGGGTCCCATGCCCATGGAGCCTTGCTCACTGCTAGTGCAGCAGTCTGAGATTGACCTGTGAGGCTGCAGCCTGTGGGGGCATGTAGGGGCGTCTGCCATTGCTGAGGCTTGAGTAGGTAAATAAAGTGGCTGGGAAGCTCGAACTGCAGCTCAACAAGGCCTACTGCCTCTGGACTCCACCTCTGTGGACAGGGCATAGCTGAACAAAAGGCAGTAGACAACTTCTGCAGACTTAAACATCTCTGTCTGTCAGCTCTGAAGAGAGCAGTGGTTCTCCCAGCATGGCGTTTGAGCTCTGAGAACGGACAGACTGCCTCCTCAAGTGGGTCCCTGGCCCCCATGTGGCCTAACTGGGAGACACCTCCCAGTAGGGGCCGACAGACACCTCATACAGGCGGGTGCCCCTCTGGGACAAAGCTTCCAGAGGAAGGATCAGGCAGCAATATTTGCTGTTCTGCAGCCTCTGCTGGTGATACTCAGGCATACAGGGTCTGGAGTGGACCTCCAGCAAGCTCCAACAGACCTGCAGCTGAGAGACCTGACTGTTAGAAGGAAAACTAACAAACAGAAAGGAATAGCATCAATATCAACAAAAAGGACATCCACACCAAAACCTCATTTATTGGTCACCAACATCAGAGACCAAAGGTAGATAAAAACCACAAAGATGGGGAGAAACCAGAGCAGAAAAGCTGAAAATTCTAAAAACCAGAACACCTTTTCTCCTCCAAAGGATCGCGGCTCCTCGCCAGAAATGGAACAAAGCTGGATGGAGAATAACTTTGACAAGTTGACAGAAGTAGGCTTCAGAAGGCCAGTAATAACAAAGTTATCTGAGCTAAAGGAGCATGTTCTAACCCATCGCAAGGAAGCTAAAAACCTTGAAAAAAGGTTAGACGAATGGCTACCTAGAATAAACAGTGTAGAGAAGACCCTAAATGACCTGATGGAGTTGAAAACCGTGGTAGGAGAACTTTGTGATGCATGCGCAAGCTTCAGTAGCCAATTTGATCAAGTGGAAGAAAGGATATCAGTGATTGAAGGTCAAATTAATGAAGTAAAGCAAGAAGACAAGATTAGAGAAAAAAGAGTAAAAAGAAACGAACAAAGCCTCCAAGAAATTTGGGACTATGTGAAAAGACCAAATCTACGTTTGATTGGTGTACCTGAAAGTGATGGGGAGAATGGAACCAGGTTGGAAAACACTCTGCAGGATATTATCCAGAAGAACTTCCCCAACTTGGCAAGGCAGGCCAACATTCAAATTCAGGAAATACAGAGAACCCCACAAAGATACTTTTTGAGAAGAGCAACCCCAAGACACATAATTGTCAGATTCACCAACGTTGAAATGAAGGAAAAAATGTTAAGGGCAATCAGAGAGAAAGGTCAAGTTACCCACAAAGGGACGCCTGTCAGACTAACAGCAGATCTCTCAGCAGAAACCCTACAAGCCAGAAGAGAATGGGGCCGAATATTCAACATTCTTAAAAGAATTTTCAACCCAGAATTTCATATCCAGCCAAACTAAGTTTCATAAGTGAAGGAGAAATAAAATCCTTTACAGACAAGCAAATGCTGAGAGATTTTGTCACCACCAGGCCTGCCTTACAAGAGCTCCTGAAGGAAGCACTAAACATGGAAAGGAACAACAGTACCAGCCACTGCAAAAACATGCCAAATTGTAAAGATCATTGATGCTATGAAGAAACTGCATCAATTAATGAGCAAAATAACCAGCTACCATCATAATGACAGGATCAAATTCACACATAACAATATTAACCTTAAATGTAAATGGGCTAAATGCCCCAGTTAAAAGACACAGACTGGAAAATTGGATAAAGAGTCAAGACCCATCAGTGTGCTGTAATCAGGAGACCCATCTCATGTGCAGAGACACACATAGGCCCAAAATAAACGGATGGAGGAAGATCTACCAAGAAAATGGAAAGCAAAAAAAGCAGGGGTTGCAATCCTAGTCTCTGATAAAACAGACTTTAAACCAAAAAAGATCAAAAGAGATAAAGAAGGCCATTTCATAATGGTAAAGAGAATAATTCAACAAGAAGAGCTAACTAACCTAAATATATATGCACTGAATACAGGAGCACCCAGATTCATAAAAGTAGTCCTTAGAGACCTACAAAGAGACTTAGGCTCCCACACAATAATAATGGGAGATTTTAACACCCCATTGTCAATATTAGACAAATCAATGAGATAGAGGGTTAAGAAGGATATCCAGGACTTGAACTCAGCTCTGTACCAAGTGGACCTAATAGACATCTACAGAACTCTCCACCCCAAATCAACAGAATATACATTCTTCTCAGAACCACATCGCACTTATTCTACAATTGACAACATAATTGGACATAAAGGACTCCTCAGCAAATGTAGAAGAACAGAAATCACAACAAACTGTCTCTCAGACCACAGTGCAATCAAATTAGAACTTAGGATTAAGAAACTCACTCAAGACTGCACAACTACATGGAAACTGAACAACCTGCTCCTGAATGACTACTAGGTAAATAACGAAATTAAGGCAGAAAGAAACAAGTTCTTTGAAACCAATGAGAACAAAGACACAATGTACCAGATTCTCCAGGACACAGCTAAAGTAGTGTGTAGAGGGAAATTTATAGCACTAAGTGCCCACAAGAACAAGCAGAAAATATCTAAAATCGACACCCTAACATCACAATTAAAAGAACTACAGAAGCAAGACCAAACAAATTCAAAAGCTAGCAGAAGGCAAGAAATAACTAAGATCTGAGCAGAACTGAAGGAGATAGAGAAACAAAAAATCCTTCAAAAAAATCAATGAATCCAGGAGCTGATTTTTTGAAAAGATCAACAAAATTGATAGACAGCTGGCAAGACTAATAAAGAAGAAAAGAGAGAAGAATCAAATAGACACAATAAAAAATGAAAAGGGGATATCACCACCAATCTCACAGAAATACAAACTACCATCAGAGAATACTATAAACACCTCTGCAAATAAACTAAAAAATCTAGAGTAAATGGATAAATTCCTGGACACATATACCCTCCCAAGACTAAACCAGGAAGAAGTGGAATCTCTGAATAGACGAATAACAGGTTCTGAAATTGAGGCAGTAATTAATAGCCTACCCTCCAAAAAAAAAAAAAAAAAAAAAACTCCAGGACCAGACAGATTCACAGCTGAATTCTACCAGAGGTACAAAGAGGAGCTGGTACCATTCCTTCTGAAACTATTCCAATCAATAGAAAAAGAGGGAATCTTCACTAACTCATTTTATGAAGCCAGCATCATCCTGATACCAAAGCCTGGCAGAGACACAACAAAAAAATTGAATTTTAGACCAATATCCCTGATGAACATCGATGTGAAAATCCTCAATAAAATACTGGCAAACCGAATCCAACAGCACATCAAAATCTTTTCCACCACGATCAAGTTGGCTTCATCCCTGGGATGCAAGTCTTATTCAACATACTCAAATCAGTAAACGTAATCCATCACATAAACAGAACCAGTGACAAAAACCACATGATTATCTCCATAGATGCAGTAAAGGCCTTTGACAATATTCAACAGCCCTTCATGCCCAAAACTCTCAATAAACTAGGTATTGATGGGACGTATCTCAAAATAATAAGAGCTATCTATGACAAACCCACAGCCAATATCATACTGAATGGGCAAAAACTGGAAGCATTCCCTTTGAAAACTGGCACAAGACAGGGATGCCCTCTCTCACCACTCCTATTCAACATAGTGTTGGAAGTTCTGGCCAGGGCAATCAGGCAGGAGAAGGAAATAAAGGGTATTCAATTAGGAAAAGAGGAAGTCAAATTGTCCCTGTTTGCAGATGACATGATTGTATATTTAGAAAACCCCATCATCTCAGCCCAAAATCTCCTTAAGCCGATAAGCAACTTCAGTGAAGTCTCATGGTACAAAATCAATGTGCAAAAATCACAAGGATTCCTATACACCAACAACAGACAGAGAGCCAAATCATGAGTGAACTCCCATTCACAATTGCTTCAAAGAGAATAAAATACCTAGGAATCCATCTTACAAGGGATGTGAATGACCCCTTCAAGGAGAACTACAAACCACTGCTTACTGAAATAAAAGAGGACACAGACAAATGGAAGAACATTCCATGCTCATGGACAGGAAGAATCAATATCGTGAAAATGGCCATACTGCCCAAGATAATTTACAGATTGAATGCCATCCCCATCAAGCTACCAATGACTTTCTTCACAGAATTGGAAAAAACTACTTTAAAGTTCATATGGAACCAAAAAAGAGTCCACATAGCCAAGACAATCCTAAGCCAAAAGAACAAAGCTGGAGGCATCACGCTACCTGACTTCAAACTATACTACAAGGCTACAGTAGCGAAAACAGCATGCTTCTGGTACCAAAGCAGATATACAGACTAATGGAACAGAACAGAGGCCTCAGAAATAACACCACACATCTATAACCATCGGATCTTTGACATACCTGACAAAAACAAGCAATGGGGAAAGGATTCCCTATTTAATAAATGGTGCTGGGAAAACTGGCTAGCCATATGTAGAAAGCTGAAACTGGATCCCTTCCTTACACCTTATACAAAAATTAAGTCAAGATGGATTAAAGTCTTAAATGTGAGACCTAAAACCATAAAAACCCTAGAAGAAAACCTAGGCAATACCATTCAGGACATAGGCATGGGCAAAGACTTCATGAGTAAAACACCAAAAGCAACAGCAACAAAAGTCAAATTTGACAAATGGGATCTAATTAAGCTAAAGAGCTTCTGCACAGCAAAAGAAACTACCATCAGAGTGAACAGGCAACCTACAGAATGGGAGAAAATTTTTGCAATCTACTCATCTGACAAAGGGCTAGTATCCAGAATCTACAAAGAACTTAAACAAATTTACAAGAAAAAAACAACCCCATCAAAAAGTGGGCAAAGGATATGAACAGACACTTCTGAAAAGAAGACATTTGTGCAGCCAACCGACACATGAAAAAATGGTCATCATCACTGGTCATCAGAGAACTGCAAATCAAAGCCACAATGAGATATCATCTCATGCCAGTTAGAATGGCGATCATTAAAAAGTCAGGAAACAACAGATGCTGGAGAGGATGTGGAGAAATAGGAATGCTTTTACACTGTTGGTGGGAGTGTAAATTAGTTCAACCATTGTGGAAGACAGTGTGGCAATTCCTCATGGATCTGGAACTAGAAATACCATTTGACCCAGCAATCCCATTACTGGGTATATACCCAAAGCATTATAAATCATTCTACTATAAAGACACATGCACATATATGTTTATTGTGGCACTATTCACAATAGCAAAGACTTGGAACCAACCCAAATGCCCATCAATGATAGACTGGATTAAGAAAATGTGGCACATATACACCATGGAATACAATGCAGCCATAAAAATGATGAGTTCATGCCCTTTTCTGGGACATGGACGATGCTGGAAACCATCATTCTGAGCAAACTGTCACAAGGACAGAAAACCAAACATCGCATGTTCTCACCCATAGGTGGGAACTGAACCATCAGAACACTTGGACACAAGGCGGGGAACATCACACACTGGGGCCTGTCTTGGGATGGGGGGCTGGGAGGCTGGGGGAGAGATAGCATTTGGAGAAATACCTAATGTAAATGACGAGTTGATGGGTGCAGAAAACCAACATGGCACATGTATACCTATATAACAAACCTGCACGCTGTACACATGTACCCTAGAACTGAAAGTGTAGTTAAAAAGAGAACCTCTTATGCTAAGTTATGAAGGCAAAGGAAAGAATAAGGAGAACTGCAAGTAGTTCAATGTATCTGGAGCTGGCAGTGAAAGAGGTCAGTAGGGAGAGAGGCAGAGTAGAAGTAAGAGATCGAAGGTTCTGGATAAGAGAGGGTTTTGAATGCCATCCCAGGGAGTGTGAATTTTACTCGTAGGCACTGGAAAGCCACAGGAGGATTTCCTGCCAGGAAAAGACGGGATTGGATTAAAATTTTAGAAAGAATCCTGAATTTCTATTTATGGAGACAGATTGGAGGAGGTTACACCTGAGCCAGGGAGACCAGCTGAAATGCTTTGGAGTATTCCGTGCAAGAGAAGACGAGGGCTATGGAAATGCAGCGAAAGGGAGAGATCCAGATTGCCAGAAAAGTTGGAGCAAAACCAAGAGAGAGTTTTCACAGAAGCCAGGGTAAGACAGAATTTTGAGAAAGGTAATTGTCAGCAAATACACAAGGATTGAAAAGCTTCTTTTGGTATATCTAATAGAAATCTTATGGTGAGAACAGCCCACGTGGGTGCTGAGTGTGGATGCCAGCTTGCCCTGGGTTCAACCTGAGTGGTCAGGAGGTTGAGGCCAAGTGTGAATTTGTATTTCCAGAAAATGGTCTGTGCCTGGAGGGAGCAAAATACTTTATATTCAAGTGATAGAGTTCCTTAAGATAGGGAATCCAGAGCAGAGCTGGAGGGCTTAGCCTTAAAATGGAAAAGGCTCACCCTTTGCTCTAAGAAAATAGAAAGGTAGCTATAGGTATAGGAATAATAATAGGTGTGGGAGAAAGATTGTGAGGGAGTTGATATTTGATAGCTTTGATTATCTGAGTCAAATAGAAGCTGGGGTACCTTTTGAAATTGAGTATGAAAAGTTGGAACAGCTATACTAGCACATTATAAAAGGAGCTAATCAAAAACCAACCAACCAATTAACCAACCAAATAAAAACCTCCATAAAAATATTACTGTGGTTGAAGCTACTGCATATAGTTGCCTAGCTTATGTAATGCATAAGAGTAGAGACACCAATAATATTCTCATGATAGTTTACCTGAATGATATTCCAAGGGTTGTGAAGTTTACAACCTCAACTGTACATGGAAGCCTTAGCTACAGGCTAGCCTGAAATTAGAAACCATTAATTTGTAGTAAGAACACTTGGCAGGTTTATGTGATTTTTTTTTTCTCTAAGAGTGAGTCTTTGGGTTGATCCACAATATCCAAAGTTAGAGTGGACTTTTGGAAGCCATGGAGTAGTAAGACAAGTGGGCTGAATGTTGAAAATGATTGTTAGAGGGCAACAGAAATGACACGCTTTAATCTTTATTCTAGCTCAGAGCTCTGTATGTTCTCCTGTTGCTGTACTGCAAGTATTATTGGTTTGTCTGATGCTTCCACAAGGTGTAAGCTCCATAAAGTGACCAGTCTTGATGTTTGTGCTTAGATCAGCACCTTCACATAGTAAGGACTCCATAAATCTCTGCTGGATAGACTGATAGAAAGATGAGGCTTTATGGGGAAGGAAGTTACATCATTAAGGAGTTATGCACCAGGGAGAAAGGAAAGATATGGTGTATATTTGAGTTTCAAGGGCTGGTGAAGTAGGAATAAGGGTGTGAATGAGCTGGAGGGAAGGGGTTTATGGCCAGAGATGAGTATATCAGTGTTTGATATTTTAGAATTAGTACAACCCTGTGAAGTGACAATTCCTTAGATATTGCCTGGGCAGTAGGTGCTGAGGGAGAGAGGAGGTAAAGAGACAGAGAGGAAGACCAAGTGCTCAGGTGCTAGGCAGCTTGTCTGGGTGACTGAAGAAATGTCACACAGGAAGATGTGGGCACTTGGAGGACTGTGTACCCCATGCAAGTGTCCTCAGGGAGTGACAGAGAGTGGCCACAAGGTAGAGAGATAACAAGGAGGGCCAGAGGGGGCTGAAACGCATGGCTTAAAGCTCAAAGAAGAAAGGCTTTTGCATGAGGGAGTAAGGAGAACGTTCTAGAAAAGACAACAGTGTGCATCATATAGCTGTTTTCATTTAACAGGATGAAGGAGAGATGGCCTGAGTTCAGTCAGGGGGTTATTCTATTTGTACTGATATGGTTGTGTTGCTTTAGTCCTTACCCTGAACACCATATCTCTTTTTATATATAATAAATAATAATCATAATAAGGGTTTGATATTTTAATAAAATTACACCATTACAGAAAAAGCATAATCTACTGGATTTTATCCCATCACCAATACGTTTTTCTATGCCTGAGGAAAGCTGATCCCGTTAACCCCTGGAACCATGACAAGAAGAGTATCTAGAAAGAAATGCTTCTGCTAGGCAGCGTTGTAAACTCAAACCAACAAACTGCCAGCAGATTGCATAGCTTCCAATAGCTAAACGCCAGAGGAGTGCGATCACAGCAGCTCGGCTTGTTACATAAATTACATGCACAGCAGGTTCAAATGCTCCTAAAGCATCAAGAACGTTCTCCTTGACATATATTAGCATAAGTATTTCCATCTCATTTTCCCTCTGGATCTTATGCTTTACAAACCCTATCTGTAGTTTCCTCTTTATGTTTTCTCAGTTTTCCTGGATGCATGCAGGCTATGCCCCCTCACCCCCAAGCTACTCTTCGCACAGCACACCTGTATAGAGGGGGTCTGCCCCTAGTGGAGTTTCTGTCGTAGCCCTGTGGACAGCGCATGTCCACCCTGGTTCTTGGATGTCCTGAGTTGTGCTGTTTGAGTCTGCAGAGATTCTCACTGCACATTTAGGCTGAGTCTGTCTGGAAATACTCCCCTTCTCTCCGACTTTTAATTAAGAATGACTCTTTACCCATTTAACCTTTTAATGTCCTTTATAGCACTTTACACATTCAGATATAATCTTGTTAAACTTTTATTTTCTTTTGCTTATTTTTGTTTCTCCCACTAGAAGGTAAGTTCCATGAAGGCAGAGATCCTGTGCTTTGCTTAGTGTTGAATCTCCAGGGCTGGGCCTGGCACTTGAGGCCACTCAATAAGTAGCACTTTTTAGCCAGTATTTGTCAGTCGTTTCTATATTAAATCGAAGATTAAAGTACATACTTCATAGAGTTCTTATGATGATAAAATGAGATGATATATCTGTCACATGAGTTAATAGTCCCAATAAGTGGTCAGTGGTAATTGGACACATTCTGGAGCCCTTGTTGAGGGCCTGTCTTTAAGAAATCTAAACTGATAGCAAAGACTTGGAACCAACCCAAATGTCCAACAATGATAGACTGGGTTAAGAAAATGTGGCACATATACACCATGGAATACTATGCAGCCATAAAAAATGATGAGTTCATGTCCTTTGTAGGGACATGGATGAAATTGGAAAACATCATTCTCAGTAAACTATCGCAAGAACAAAAAACCAAACACCGCATATTCTCACTCATAGGTGGGAATTGAACAATGAGATCACTTGGACACAGGAAGGGGAATATCACACTCTGGGGACTGTTGTGGGGTGGGGGGAGGGGGGAGGGATAGCATCGGGAGATATACCTAATGCTAGATGACGAGTTAGTGGGTGCAGTGCACCAGCATGGCACATGTATACATATGTAACTAACCTGCACAATGTGCACATGTACCCTAAAACTTAAAGTATAATTAAAAAAAAAAAAAAGAAATCTAAACTGAGAAGTGAAGTGACAGCAGCTGTCAGCTTCCCACTTGCCCTCCCCTGCCTGGGCACTAGGTGGCACTCTGGAGGGAGACCAAGAAGAGGCTGTTACCTGGTGTTCAGAGAAGAATGAAGGTGGGAGAGAAACTGACTTATTTATACATCTGTTTTTGTTCTTGTTCTCTTTGTGTCTGTGTGGCTTGGCAGCTTTTCCTCACTGGCTTCTAGTTTTAGAAGTATACTCTGTTTGATTAAAGCAGGTTTCACATGGTTGATTTGCCGTTTTTCCATTCTTTCTTTTAAATATCCTCCATATACCTAGCTGATTGATTCATAGCATCTTCGTATAATGTTATCTCATAATGTTGTTGCCAAAGCCTGGAATTGGAGTGAGCGGCTCCGTGTTTAGAATATAATTACTTTGCACCAGCTTGGAATGTGCCAAAATAATGACCAGATGAACAATTATAATGGGCGATATGGCTAATTGTGGCAGATCAGCAGAGAACACTGATCATATCACTAAAATCAACAGCAGAAACCTGGGCATTGGCTGGTGCAACCGATTCATTGCATTTATGAAGTGCTGTTTTGCATGTTCCCCTCTAAGAGGAGCCAGGACCTGTGGGAGGTGGAAAAGTAGCAGAGGTCATGGGTGCTGCCCTTGATGTTACTGTCATGTTGGGAGAGAAAACAGAGTGGGACGTAACAATTGAGGACTGTGTTAAAACAACAACAACTATGTTCACTTTGCTTAATAAAGCAAAGGGGTAATCTCTTTGGATGCAGGAAGACTTCTTGGAGTAGGTGAGCTTAGGGTTTGTTCTTGAGGCAAGTGGTAAGATTTGGGCTGACAGGGTTAAAGACATCGGAAAGGAACTTGAAATGCCAAAGCTGAGGAATAAGCAAGATGTGTACTGGGCTCCTCAAGGAGAGAAGGGTTGTGACACCTTGGTATATGGGACATGTGTTTGCAGAGGACAGAAGGGCTAGCTGACTCATGTTTGAATCTGAGGTTGGTCGGTTTTGAATTACTCTGGCAGTCCTTGGGGAGTTCATGGTATCTTTTTTCCCTTTAAGTATAAAAGGCTATAACAGCATTAAAGAAAATTATAATAAAAAAATTGTTCATTACATATCACTCTATCCCAGGAGTCAGCAAACTACAGGGCAAATCTAACCCACCATTTGTTTTTGGACACCCCATGAGCTAAGAATGGTTTTTACTTTTTTAAATAGTTGATGAAAGTCAAAAGAGAGGGATAATATTTTGTGACATGAGAAAATGATATGAAATTCAAATTTTAGCATCCATAAATAAAGTTTTGTTATAACCCGGGCATGTTTCTTCATCTGGATATTTTTTTCTTTTTTTTTTTTCCTTTTTTTTGAGATGGAGTCTTGCTCTGTGGCCCAGGCTGGAGGGCAGTGGCGTGATCTCGGCCACTGCACGCCTCCTGGGTTCACGCCATTCTCCTGCCTTAGCCTCCCGAGTAGCTGGGAGTACAGGTGCCCACCACCATGCCTGGCTAAATTTTTTTTGTATTTTTAGTAGAGACAGGGTTTCAGTGTGTTAGCCAGGATGGTCTCGATCTCCTGACCTTGTGATCCGCCCGCCTCAGCCTCCCAAAGTGCTGGGATTATAGGTGTGAGCCACTGTGCCCCACCTCCATCTAGATATTTTCTATGGCTGCTTTTGGGCTATAATGGCAGCATTGAGTAGTTGTGACAGAGACTGTATGGCCAGCAAAGCCTGATGTCTGGCCCTCTACAGAAAATGTTTGTTGACCCCTGCCTTAACTCAATGATTTTTCATTTCCGCTTATTCCTTCCTGTCTTTATCTAAAATGTGCACATAATTTACATAGCCATATTCATTTTTGTCTACAGCTTTTCTTTGTCAAACATTCTTCTATAGTAGTCATCATAACTAATTTTAATGAGCATGTATTTCTGTACTGCTTTATAATGTAAAAAATGCTTTGTATCCATTATCTTTTTTTTTTTTAAAGAGACAGGGTCTTACTCTGTTGCTAGAGTATCACAGCTCACTGCAGCCTTGAACTCCTGGGCTTCAGTGATCCTCCCGTCTCAGCCTCCTGAGTAGCTGGGACCACAGGCATGTACCACCACACTCAGGCTAATTTTTTCCTTTTTTTTTTTTTTTTAATAGGGATGGGGTCTCACTATGTGGCCCAGGCTGGTCTCAAACTCCTGAGCTCAAGCAATCTGCCCCCAACCCCTACCCCAAAGTGCTGGGATTACAGGCATCAGCCACCATGGAGGGCAATTATCTCGATTTATTATGACAAAAACTCATGTGATAAGATGGAGTGTTCTCATTCCATGGAACTTTCATAGTGATTAAGTGATATGCTCAAGATCACACAGATAACAAGCAAGTAAAGCCAGGATTTCTGATCCCAAATCTCTTATTCATTTTACTTTTCTGATAACTTATAATTTTTGCCCAAGCTAATTTATTTTTAATTAACAATTATTCTATTGTTGGTTATGTAGGCTGTTCCCAGTTCTTCTTGCTTACCAGTGGTGTATCTCAGTAAACATCATATATATGACTGATTGATGTAAGTTATTTATTTATTTTAGGGTGAAGAGTTGAGCTTTTTTTTTTTTTTGAGACAGAGTCTTGCTGTGTTGCCCAGGTTGGAGTGCAGTGGCGTGATCTCTGCTCACTGCAAGCTCCGCCCCCCAGGTTCATGCCATTCTCCTGCCTCAGCCTCCCGAGTAGCTGGGACTACAGGTGCCCGCCACCATGCCTGGCTAATTTTTTTTTTCGTATTTTTAGTAGAGACAGGGTTTCACCGTGTTCACCAGGATGGTCTCGATCTCCTGACCTCGTGATCCGCCCGCCTCGGCCTCCCAAAGTGCTGGGATTACAGGCATGAGCCACCGCGCCTGGCCAAGAATTGAGCTTTAACATTTGCTTTTCAGCCGAGAGACCCAGTGGTATGAATGGGGTAGGGATTGATCTGTAAGGAAGAAGATAACTCTAGGGCAGGTGGTCTCACCCTTGTTCAAAAGCTGTCTCTTTAGAGGTCGATCTAATTTCCAAAGTCATTCAGCAATTATTTGTATGGTGCCTGTTAGCACCAGGCACAAGAACAGTAGGTTCTAGGGCTTTGGTCTTGAAATTAACAGGGTGCCTGCCCTCAGGAGTCTAATAGTTACATATAAGATGGTGAGGGGACAGGTAAGTTGGCGGTGATATTGCACTGTGGGGAGTTTACAACAGGAATGTGTGCTGGATGCTTGGGAGTAGGGCCGCTCTGGCTGAGATGTCAAGGAAGAGTTCTAAAATGAAGGATAAGTAGGGACTTGGCTAGGTGAAAAGCAGAAAGGGGAAGACAGTGAGAAGAGACATCATTTGGGCATGGAAACCCGCCTACGTGAAGGACAGGTGGTAAGACAGACCACAACAGATCTGAGGAATTCAAGTTGTTTAGCGTGACTGGAGTGTGGGTGTGTGAGACCACGGCGGGAGAGAAGGCAGGAGGAGCAGGCAGGGGCCAGGCCACAAGGGCCTTATGGGTGGCAGTGAGGTGCTGAGAATAGTGCAGGTGTAGAATAAAACACAAATTTGGGCCATGTTTTTCCCTTGTTTATTGTGAGATGTGTCTCTAGGGCTGTTGTTGATGCCTCAAAGAAGGCTGTGCAGTACATTTCTGCATCAAAAGTGGGATGAGTAATACAGGAGTTTCTAGAACCAGGAGTATCTCAGTGACTGCCTTACAAATAAGCGCCCTAGTTTTTGTTGCAGAGTAAAGCAAATGGGAAAGGATTTCTGATTCTGAAATGTGGTTTTTGCCTCCAGGCTTTCACCAAGGAGGGGCAGGGCATCTTGCCTCCCTAAGGCAGCATGTGTACATATGCTCCCAGGCTTCCAGGACATTGACTGGGTATCCTGGGGCTGTTTTCTGGCCCAGTGCTCCCTAAGTTCCCACAGAAAGTACAAGCCATGCCTCAGACCCCTAGGAATATTCTCCAGACGAGCAGGAGCTATAAAGTCTGACCTTCATGATGCAATTCCTCTGAGATGTTTGCAGTTATTTTATGAAGACCAAGTGGGATAATATTCATGTAAAAGTTTTGTAAGCTGTGAAGTGCTACATGGATGCTATGTATTAATTCATCCAGCTAATTTTTATTGACAGCCTGCTATACTGGCAGTGTTCTGGGTGCTGAGGACACAGTAGTTCCTGCCAAGACAGTGTGTACATTCTAGTGTGTGAGGCATCAACAATAAATGTAAAGCCTCTAGTATACTAAATGGTGATAGATGCTCTGGAGAAAAATGAAACAGGGAAGGGGGTCTGGGAGTTGCGATTTTAAGCGTGTGAGGGAAGTTCTTTTTGGAGAAGGTAACATTTGAGCAACAACTCCAATGAGATGAGTGAGGACAATTGGGTGCCAATGTTCTGGCAGAGGATAAACAAGCGCAAAGGCCCTGCGGTGGAAGGGTACCCAATGTGTCTGAGGAACAACAGAAGTTCTCTGTGACTACGTGGGAGTGAGTGACTGAGTTGAGGGGACAGTGGTAAGAAACAAAGTTGGAGACATCCTGAATCAGGAGAGAGAGCATTACAGAATTTATGGACCTTGGGGACCACTGTGAAGACTTTGGCCTTCATCCTGAGGGGAAGCCCTTGGAAGGCCCATTTATTGTAACTGTTCCTCCTCTGCTCTGGCCTCCTACACATCCTGAACCAGGTGGCTTGGGTTTGAATTTGGCTTTGCCACTTAGTCACTTTATAATCTTAGGAAAGTTACTTAATCTTTCAGTGCCTCAGTTTCCTTCTTTGTAAAATGGAGATACGTGTAGTTCCTAACTTACAGGAATCATGAGAATTAAGTGAGGTCATGTTTATAACATACAGTGCCTGGCACATAGTATATGTTGTGTAAGAGTTAGTTTAAAACAGCAAAAAAAAGTTAAGTACTGCATCCTGAGACCTCAAATAGATATTTGTGCACCAATGCTTATAGCAGCATTATTCATCGTAGCCAAAAGGTAGACACAACCCAAGTGCCCATTAATAGATGAACGGGCAAGCAAAATGTGTTAAACACACAATAGGATATTATTTATTCATAAAAAGTAATGAAATTCTGACACATGCTATAACCTGGATGAGCCTGAAAACACTGTGCTAAATGACAGAAGCCAGACACAAAAGGACAAACATTGCATGATTCCACTTATATAGGTTTCTAGAATAGGTAAAATCATAGAGACAGAAAGTAGATTGGAGGTTATCAGGAGCTGGCAAAAGGGAGGATGTGAAATTGGTGTTTAATGGGTGCAGAGTTTCAGTTTGGAAACATGAAAAATTTCTGGAGATGAATAGTGGTGATGGTTGTACAACCTTGTGAATGTACTTAATGCCACTGAACTGTACACTTAACGAGGGTTGAAATGATACATTTTATATTATATATTTTTTACTGCAATAAAAAAAACACAGTAGCCTGTTTCTTTTCTAGATTTGGCCACAAGGAATAATGTATATTATGCGAGGAGTCAGGAAACCAGGATTTGTGTCTCAGCTTTGTCATTTGCTGCTCTGTGCCTGAAATGAGGCACCCTTCCCTGCACTTCTGGTTCCTTATCTGTAAGAGAAGGGGTGTGGCTCAGTGACCCCTGGGGTCCCCTCCTGATCCAAAGTTCTGTGATCCCAGAACCCCTGAGGCGAGGCTTATGTCTTGAGCTCTCCATTTAGATATGGCAGTTAAGTGGTCCCACCCCTTGGCAGCTTCCTTTGGCCATCTCCTTTCTGGCCTGGGGAGCTGTGGCTCTGTTTGCTTGCCTGGAGGGCCTTTGCAGTGGAGGGCTGTGTTCTGTACAAACATGGGATTGTGTCCTAGTATCACCAGGAAAGGGATTTAAATTACTGTTCATAAATGCATTATGACTTTAAAAGCCATTTCTAACTAATGCCACTACTGCCACCAGTACTCATTTTTAGATGGTTTGATTTTAAGTTTCTAAAAAACACCTTTATGAATTGATATGCTGTAGACTCATAATAGTTCTATGATCCAGGTAAGAGTTGGGGGAACTGCAGAGTGACCCGAGCTAGGCCAGTGACTTTGGAGTCAGTTTCTTTACCTCTTTGGGCATTAGTGGCCTCCTCTGGGGCTGGACTTAGAGTCCTGGGAGTCTTTTAGTGCCTACTTTGTTTTATTTCTGAGCCAAAGTGATTTGGATAATACACAGTACTTAAAGAACTGAAGCCAGCTTCCAGTCCCTGGGCCCAGTATGTGTGGGAAACCGGTATCTACTGAGTCCCCATGGAATGTACACAGGTACTGCCCTGGGTAGTCCCAGGACACCATCCTGCCTGTCTTCAGGTTACCTTGTAAGAGCCCAGAGTCCTCAGTCTTTGTGAATATAGCAGGGACCAAATCTAATCTATTCTGACACTAGTCTTTTGGGGATGCAAGGAGCATCTTTTTATTCTACCACTGCTTTTGTTTATTTTTCATTCTGCCACTTGGTGCTTATATGCAACCTGCTCACTGCTTAAAAAGAAGGGGAGAGGCCAGGCATGGTGGCTCACACCTGTAATCCCAGCACTTTGGGAGGCTGAGGTGGTCAGATCAGAAGATCAGGAGATCCAGACCATCCTGGCTAACACGGTGAAACTCCGTCTCTGCTAAAAAAAAAAATACAAAAATTAGCCGGGCGTGGTGGTGTGCGCCAGTAGTCCCAGCTGCTGGGGAGACTGAGGCAGGAGAATGGCCTGAACCCGGGAGGCAGAGCTTGCAGTGAGCCAAGATCACGCCACTGCACTCCAGCCTGGGCAACAGAGAGAGACTCCGTCTCAAAAAAAAAAAAAAAAAGAAGGGGAGACTCATCAGTTCCATTATAGTTGGGTTGAGTTTGGGGGAGAATTTTTTGAGTGAGTGGGGGAAAACAGTAGGCTGGTTTGGCTGGTGTCTTTGGAATAGCCATGGAGACTTTGATTTCATTGCTTGTTTTCAAAAGTCTGATTGTAATCAACAGAACTCATCCTCATGGCAGCTTGTCCAACAGTTAATTCATAAAAAACTACATTCACATAAAATGGGGAAAATTGCAGCGTTTTTTTCCATAGGATAGTTGTGAGAATTGAATGAATGACTGTAAGACTAAGAGTTAGGACTGCTTGGCACATTGCAAGTTCTTTAAAATTATTGTTATTTGCTATTACTTAGCAGGATTGGGATGACAGGTCAAAGTCTATATACAACTTTTCCACAAAAATAAACTTCTGAATGGCATGTTTGTTATCTTGGTAATTTCTGATAATTATAGTCAAAGAAGTGCTAGATCTTTGAAAGCAAGTTTAGAAAGACCAATACCTAGGTATAAATTGTATCCTATGAGTTTTCATTATTTCAGATATCCTTTTTTTTTTTATAACCTTATCAGGTGAAACTGACCTTTGCTCCCCTATGGCTCTCTGAGTGTCCTGAAGCAAAAGTCTAGGATCCCTGCCCATTTTCCTGAAGTTACACGGCTGTTTTGGTCCAGTATATATGACTGCTTGTTTGCAAATTTTCAGAGAAGGGGCATTATTCTCCTTATTTATTAACTCTCATCTAGGAGTAACTTCTTTTGATAATTCAGATTCTTTCTCTTTACTGTGGAGAAATAGTTTCTCCGCTTTGTGACTTTCTTTTCTTTTTTAGCTTGATTTTTTACAGCTGGAAGACAGCAAAGTGGCACCCTTGTAAAACAACCACTAATACTTTTATGGGCATTAGCCCTGTATTACATGCATTTCTCCTACTTTATAGGTGAAGATGTGAAGCTCGGAGAGGTTGGGTGACCTACTGGGGTCACAGGGGGCCTGGTCTTAGCCTGTGCCCTGAACTTGGATTGAATCCTACATGTGACATGGTCCATCCATGAGACTCCTCTTGGCGGCCTTTTGTTGTTGTTTTCCTAACAAGAAAGCAGTTTATTTTGTCTATGGCTTCTCTTATTCTCAAAAGTTTTGGTTATTGATTATTTTAATCCACACAGAATGATTAAGTATGTTTACTTACTTCTGCCTGCTTCCAGAAACTTTGGATCTATATATTTACTGGAAGCCTTTTAAAGAAGCCATAATTTTCTTTACAAATCTCTATGGAGATTTATCCTCAGAAGGCCTAATGGCAGTAGAGTGGAGCTCTGTGTCTCTCAGTTGCTTCATGGAATGGAAGAGTCTAGAATGATTAGTAGTCTCATCACCATTCTCTGTTGAGCTGCAAAGACAAATGGCTCTCCAGGGCTTTAAATCTATTTGTGAAGATAGGACAGAGTCAAAACCATAAACAGTATAAAGGCAAAATACTGATCCTCCTTCTAGCTGGAAGGGGGCCCTTATTACCTTAAACCTAGAACATCCCTGAGTTAGGATTGCACTGTTTCCCTATGTGTCCTCTGTTTCTCCCTGTCCCTTTTTCAGTCACACTGAGACACATCATGGGGCCAAGTCCACCCTCATGGCACCTCTTTTGGGAACCAGCTTTGACTTCCTTTGGCTCCTCAGAAGTATGCCCAGTGACTTGCCAAGCTCTTTTTCTGAGGGTGCTCTGCCTCACAGAGCTTTGGTTTGCCCAACATGTGAGGTAGTCCCTGAGTATTGGGAATCCTCAGCACCCTGCCCAGTTCTCACAGATACAACCCAGGTGTTTGGGCTACTGATCTGTACTTTAGCATACCAGGCTCCCCAAACTCCAGGGAACCTTTTGCACATCTAAACCAGCTTTTTAAAACCTTGCCTCCTTGCCCCCAACCTGCTAGTGGAGGCCTAGGGCAATTATACCACAAATTCTTGGTGCTTGTCAGGAGGCTACACATTTGGAGGCTTCTACCTTCGTACTTGAAGCTTGGTGTTGGGCAAGGATGCCACTGAAGTGGATTATGTTTGTGGAGGGAATGTGTGCTTTTTAAAGGCCAAATTCGATTGCATGGGGAATTACCTGTGTTTTCCCTTTGCATTAAGTAGATAGTGTTAGCACATGTGGTTAGGAGACCCAGCCGCTTCCTTACTTCCTCAAATCTTCCTAGTCAAGGCAATGCTTTCCAAATGTTGGTACTGTTCTGTATCCAGAGCTCTGCCCAGGGGACTGATAAGTGGACCAGTACCATACTCAGGCCCAGTGCCAAACATGCCTATAGATGCAACCCCCATGAAAGTCATTGGGGTTTTCACCCCCACCAGACTCTGACATACTGTCATCTTGGAGAATTTAAATCAAATTAGCCTAAAGCAAATTAAGGGCATGGCTAACTGTATCAATGTCAGGATACAACAGGATTGTATTGCTTCCTTCAAAATGAGAGAAATAGATTCTAGGCTACTTGGATTAATTTCATTTCCTTGGGAGAAGAAAACGTGAAATTTGTATTCTGAGGAGATGGAGATATGGTTTGATAAAACCAGATTCTCTTTTCTGTGTCCTTTGGATTTTATTTGGCCAATGAAAATTTCAGTTTTCAGGCCTCTAGAAGGAAAAAGCCATAAATCATCACAACTGAATACGCAGTTTATTTCATGGTTTGAATTATAAACAGAAAGGAAGTGGATGGTTTTAAGCAACATTTGTAAATTTCCTTCAATGATTGTTTTCTATGGAGACTGCAGATGTGCCTTTTGGGTACATTATTGGATTAAACAAATGGAAGGTTGCAAGCTATCCCATTTTTAGTTCAAAGCTCTCTTTACACTCAGTAACCACATCCTTCCCCTGAATGTAGTCAACAGACCTGTTAAATAAACTAGAAGAAAATCTTCTTGATGCACACTCACAGGTCTTGTGCTAATTCAGTCTTTATGATGGCAGCTAACTTGTGCTTGCTGCTGCATTGCAGCTTACAGGCTGTGTTTTCTCTGTGGCTGATTGTAGGCAACATAAGGGCATGTGTCTTCCTGGTTTTTGTATCACTGGTAGCTCTTGGCTGTGTCTTCCTGTCCTAGGTTTTCAGGAAATGATTGCCGAATTGAATTAAACCAGCCTAAAGTAAAATGTTGAAGCAATGGAAGGGAAGAAAATTGTATTTCAGCTTCATTGAATAACTTCCAATAAAATCTGATAAGCCAATTTATTCCATTATACAGTTGCAATGGCTCTGTAGTTCTCAGAGTAGTGGGATCATCATGGAATATTTATTCTTGAAGTCATCTCTGTTTTATAAAGACAACAAACAAGACTATCTCTGTTAATAACATAGTAAATCCTTATAACAGACCACTAGATTTTCCATTGTCAAAACTTCTTGTAAGTCACAGTTTGAGTTTCCATTCAACAAACATTTATTGGGCATCCACAGTGAGGTAGAATTTTGAAGATGAGAATTTAAAGGTAGACTCTATAGAGCAAATGGTTAAGAACATATACTTGGGAGTCAGTTGATCTGGGTTCAAATTCTAGCTGTGCTACTTTCTACCTATGCTGTATTGGACAAATGATACTGTGTATCTGTTTCTTCAACCATAAGTTGGGTATATTAATATCCTTACCTCAAAAGGTCATGATGATTAAGTGAGTTAATGCATGTAAAATGCCTTCTGTGCTGGGCAGTCAGAAACCACTCAATAAATATTGATTATTCTCACCAAAGATGTGCTTCCTGACCTCAAAAGCCTGTCAGCCTAATATAAAGACAGTGTGACAAATGCCAATCTTGCCTCAGGACATCTTGCACTTGCTGATCCTTCTGTCTGGAACATGCTTCACTTGGATTCTTTCGTGGCTTCCACTCTCCCCTCTGTTGGGCCTGAAAGACTAACATCTCAGTGAAGAGTTTTCCTTCACAACCCTATTTAACAATGACCATCATCCCTCTTTTTGGCACCCTATATTTTCATTTCTTGCCAAATTTTTCATCTTATTGCCATATAACAAAGCATTACTTTTCTTATTTATGCTGTTTATTCTCTGTCTCCCCCCGCAGTCAAATGAAAGTTCCAAAAGGTCAAGGATTTTGGTCTTGTTTGTCACCGGTTTATTAGTGCTTGAAATTATGTGTGGCTTGTATTAGGTGTGCAGGAAGTATTTGTTGAAAGAATGAGTGAAGGACCATTCATGGGAGCCTAGAGGAGGGCATGTCCAGCTCCGCCTATGGGGATCAGGGGGCTTCACAGAGAGGCAATTGTTAGTGTTGAGTCTTAGAACAGCAGTTCTCAATTTTTCATCCATAAAGACACACATGGAGAGTTATATTCCTATGATTGATATCTGATTCACAGTTTCTAAGATACTGCCATATTCGTACTCCTTTCTCTACAGTCAAGAAAGCCAATTAGAATTCAAGTCAGAGAGTGACACTATTCTGGAGATAAGGTCAAATCCACACTAATATTTATTTTAAAAGATAAACTACTTGCATACTTTATACAGTGATAATTTTTTAATAATAAAGATGTTGTGACTCATCTTCCCACTGGGATATTGAGAAATGTATTTGAGGATGGGTAGGAGTTTTCCAGGCAGACAACCAGTGTGACAGTGTTTGAGATAGAAGGAATAGCATGAGTGAAGGCACAGTGTGATTGTGGAACCACAAATAATCTGGTATGACTAAAGAGAGATTCCTGGGAGAGAAGTGAGAGATGAGGCTGCCAAGGATCAAATTACGAAGAGTCTCATTTGCTAAACTAAAGGAATTTTATCTAGAAGACAGAGGGAGATATTGCCTAGTTTAAGTGGGGTTGTGTTGTATTTCTAAACTTTTATGTAATTATTTTTATAACTTAATTTAAAAAACTGAATAAGTACATTCACATGGCACAATATTCAAAAGAGCATATACAGCAAAAAAGTCTTCCTTCTTGGGGACAATTGATATTTCTAGTATTTAACATGTGTTTCTAGAGATATTATATGTATAGATAAGAAAATAATTTATTTCCTATTTTTATCCAAATGGCAGCAAAATTACCTATTGGAATACCAATATGCTTAACATTGCCCTTCTTAGAAGGACATTCAGTGAAGAAATGCTTGCATGACCAACTAAGATGATGATACCTGGTTTTGTACTTGAGAGATTATAGACCCAGAGCACATTCTCCAAGTTAGGGGATAGGAGATAGACTGAAGGTTAGACATGCCAAACCCATGGACATTCCAATGACATGCCCAAGGGTCATTCCAGGGACATTCCCATAGAGGTCTTGAGGTCAGGAGGAATGCCTGGATTGAAAAGGTAGATTTGCAGGTCATTAGTGAATAGATGGTGGTTAAAGCCACATAAATGGATGCAGCTTCCCAGGGAAAGGGTCTATATTGAGAAGAGAAGAAGGTCTAGAAAAAGACTTAGGTTTAATTAGACATAAAGAGAGGTGCTTTGGGAACCAGGGGAGTATAGTCTTTTCTAAATTGTTGTAGTAGTCAGCGTTCAAATCTGGTTAATATAAGGAGATATAAAGGTTATTAAAAGAATGTTAGGAACTCACAGAGCTTTTGGAAAGACCAGGAAAACATTTGGAGGCTACGTGGCCAGGAACAATGCCCCAAATCATGTTGTAGAATGAGTATCAGGAGTATACCACTGCTGCTGCTACCGGACATGGACCTGTAACATACACAGCTGATAAAACCATCAGGTGACATTGAATACCACTTCCAGAACCATGACCCACTGCCTCTGGGAACTAGCAGTACTGCCATGCTCTAGCCAAAAGGGTCTTGCATAGTTCCTCCATTAGGTACTATTCAGTTACTGGAGTGGGTGCCTCTGATGGGCCAATTCTAGATCATGTGCTCATACTGTAGTTGCATGGAAAAGCAGGTATTCTGGCATGCTCCGCTTGTGTGGTAGGAGACAGGCTGCACCTTGTAAGGTGGTGATTCCTCAAACACAGGAAGACAGTTGAGACACTATGTGGCCATGCAGAATGTCAAATGTTCATTACAAGTGTCAAGTGCTGAAGGTACAACAATTAGAAAGTCATTGGTAACCCTTGGGAAGGTAGATTCTGAGAAGCAGTGGGAGTGAACATCTGATTGCGATGGATGGAAAAATGAGTGGGAAATGAGAAATTGAGCCGTTGTGTGTTGATTATAGTTTTAGTAAGGAATATTAGGAAGTTTGGCAGGGCAAATGTGGCAGGAGGGCAAGGAGCAAGGTTGTTAGAGTGGTGGGAAGAGAGTACTCTAAGTGATGTAATTAACAGAGTCTAGTATGATACAAAAGGAAGTGGAATCTGCAGGGTTGATAGCTGGAAATATAAAAAGAGATGAGGAATAGAGATATCAAAGAGAAGCCAAAAATTAGGTAGGATGGGGATAAGGGAAAAAGAGTGGGAGGAATGGAAAGTTGCACTCATCATGTAGAATGCTAGTGCGTAAGATTTCAGAGTTGGAGTGGTTTCCAGTGATGATGTGGAGTAAAGGTAAAGATCATTGGCAATGAGGAGGTCAAAGAATAGAGTGTTGAATGATTTTTCCTCATGGACATTAAAGTTTCCCATGCTGACAGCAGGAGATTGACTGGGAAGCCAGGATAAAAGATTCAGGGGCTGTAAGGGAGGGGCCAAGAAATTGGTATGCAAGATAATTAATGAAAATACTAAGTCTAATTTTGGGCATATTTGTAAGCATTAAACAGATATTACCCATTCATAATTAGATAGCAGTAATGAGGGTGTGGTATTGCTCAATGGCATGAATGTTAAGGGAGAGGAGAATTTTGGTTTTTGAGTGCCAAATAGCACTTCTTTGGAAGATGCAAGTGTGGAGCTTGAAAAGTCTCTACTATTAACTCCAGGATGTAAGGGAGAAGAGGGAAAAAGCAGGGTGCTGGCGGAAAGCCAGGTTTCAACTAAATCAAGAAGGTGGTGAGAACAACCTATGAAGATGTTGAGGCTGGGAATTTCTCTACACATGAAGATGGGTTCCAGAGGTCTCAGAGGGAAGCATTGAAAAGGAGGTCTTTAGCTGGAGAAGGATGCAGGGAAAGAGTAGTGATCAGTAATATGGGGTTGAAAGCAATCAGGAAACTTTAAAAAGAGGTTACCTGCAGAATTTGCTATGGATGCGATTGTGTCTCCATACAGACCTGGAAGCCTGTCAGAACTATCTATCAACCTGAAAGACTGAGTGGTTCTTTTCAGCAACACATTGTCATCAGTCTGTAACTGTTATTTCCCTGTCTATGGCAGAAAAAATAAAATCGAGCAGAGAATTGGTTAACCTGGCTAGATGAGAAGACAATGTAAAGCCCAATTTAAAGGAATGCTTTATTTAGGCCAAGTGAATGGCTAAAATTTGATAGCTTGCACACAGATGAATCTATTAATTGCTAAATGTCCATTTCAATTGAATTGCATCAGTATAACTACAACAGAGGTTACTGAGATTTACCAACGCATTCTCTCCGGTCGTAGATGTTGGCCTTCAGGGATAAAGCTCACTAAAATAGGTTCTCACTGTCTCTTCATCCATATTGATCCAACTTGAAATTCTTGATTGCTCATAATTGCAAGTTTGTGTTAAAGAACTCTATGGAATTATTTGAAATGTGAGGTAGGTTTTCTTTTAACATTATTTTTAATTGGCACATAACCGTTCATTTTTATGGGGTACAGTGTGATTTTCAATACATGTAATATAATGTGTACTGGTCAAATCAGTGTATTTAGCGTATCTGTCACCTCAAACATTTATCACTTCTTTGTGCTAGGAACTCTTATAGCTATTTAAAAACATATAACAACTTATTAATTGTAGTCACCCTGCAGTGCTATAGGGTACTAGAATTTATTGCTCCTCTCAAGTTGTAATTTTGTATCCAATAACTGAACTCTCCCTATTCCCTCTCCCCTTCTCAGTCTCTAGTAACCATTATTTTTGCTCTCTACCTCTATGAGAAACCTTTTTACCTTCCATATATGAGTGTGAACATGTAATATTTATCTTTTCATGCCTGGTTCATTTCATTTAACATGATGTGTTCCAGGCTCATCCATTTGTCATCCTGCAAATGGCAGGATTTTATTTTATTTTTTTATGGCTGAATACTATTCGTGTGTGTGTGTGTGTGTGTGTGTGTGTGACATTTTCTTTGCCCATTTATCTGTTGATGACACTAAGGTAAATTCCATATCTTAGCTATTGTGAACAGTGCTATAGTAAACATGAGTGCAGCTATCTCTTTGACATACCGATTCCCTTTCTTTTGGGCATAACCCAGCATTGGGATTGCTGGATCATATGATGGTTCTATTTTTAGTTTTCTGAAGAACTTCCTTACTGTTGTCTATAGTGACTGAACCAATTTGTATTGCTTGTATATATACAAGCAATATATATTATTTATAACCAATTTATATTATCTTGTACACCAATAGTGTACAAGAGTTCCTTTTTCGTCTCATCCTCACTAGCAATTGTTATTTTTTATCTTTTTGATAGTAGCCATTCTAACTGCAACGAGATGGTATCTCATTGTGGTTTTGACTTGCACTTCCCTAATGATTAATGATGTTGAGCATTTTTTCATATACTTTTCAGATCATCTGCCATTTTTTTTTTTTTTTTGAGACGGAGTCTTGCTCTGTCACCCAGGCTGGAGTGCAGTGGCACGCTTTCGGCTCACTGCAACCTCCGCCTCCTGGGTTCAAGCGATTCTTCTACCTCAGCCTCCCAAGTAGCTGGGACTACAGGCGCAAGCCACCACGCCCAGCTAATTTTTGTATTTTTGGTATCATATTGGCCAGGCTGGTCTGGAACTCCTGACCTCATGATCTGCCCGCCTTGGCCTCCCAAAGTGCTGGGATTACAGGTGTGAGCCACCGCGCCCAGCCCATCTGCTAATTCTTAATCAGATTATTTTAAATGTTTTGCTGTTAAGTTCCTTGTATATTCTAGATATTACTTAAGGATATTCATCCTTGTTGGATGGAGAGTTTACAAATCCATTCTTTAGGTTGTCTCTTCACTCTATGGATTGTTTCCTTTGCTTTACAGAAGCTTTGCAGTTTTATATAATCCCATTTGTCTATTCTGGCTTTTGCTACCTGTACTTTTGAGGAGTTACCCATAAAATCTTTTCCCAGACTAATGTCCTGAAGCATTTTCCCTATGTTTTCTTACACTAATTTCATAATTTCTAGTCTTAGATGTAAGTCTTTAATCCATTTCGAGTTGATTTTTGCATATAGTGAGAGATAGGAGTCTAGTTTCATCCTTCTGTATATGGATATCCAGTTTCCCCAACATCATTTGTTGAAGATACTGTCCTTTCCCCAATGTATGTCCTTGGGACCTTTTTTGAAAATAAATTGGGTGTAAATATATGGGTTTATTTGTGGGTTCTTTATTCTATCCATTGGTCTATGTGTCTGTTTTAATGCCAGTACTATGCTGTTTTGGTTACTATAGCTTTGCAGTAAATTTTGAAGTCAGATAGTGTGATGGTTCCTGTTTATAATAGTCTCTAATGATCCTTTCTATTTCTGTGTTATCCATTGTAATGTCTCCTTTTTCATTTCTGATTTTATTTACTTGGGTCTTATCTCTTTTTCCTAGTTGGTTTAGCTAATGGTTTTGTTGATTTTGTTTATCTTTTGAAAAAACCAACTTTTCATTTCATTCATTTTTTGGTATGTTTTTAGCCTCTATTTCATTTATTTTTGTTCTGATTTTTTTTTAAATTTTATTATTATTATACTTTAAGTTTTAGGGTACATGTGCACAATGTGCAGGTTAGTTACATATGTATACATGTGACATGCTGGTGTGCTGCACCCATTAACTCGTCATTTAGCATTAGATATATCTCCGAAAGCAATAGCTCCCCACTCCCCCCACCCCACAACAGTCCCCAGTGTGTGATGTTCCCCTTCCTGTGTCCATGTGTTCTCATTGTTCAATTCCCACCTATGAGTGAGAATATGCGGTGTTTGGTTTTGTGTTCTTGCGATAGTTTACTGAGAATGATGATTTCCAATTTCATCCATGTCCCTACAAAGGACATGAACTCATCCTTTTTTATGGCTGCATAGTATTCCATGGTGTATATGTGCCACATTTTCTTAATCCAGTCTGTCATTGTTGGACATTTGGGTTGGTTCCAAGTCTTTGCTATTGTGAATAGTGCCGCAGTAAACATACATGTGCATGTGTCTTTATAGCAGCATGATTTATAGTCCTTTGGGTATATACCCAGTAATGGGATGGCTGGGTCAAATGGTATTTCTAGTTCTAGATCCCTGAGGAATCGCCACACTGACTTCCACAATGGTTGAACTCGTTTACAGTCCCACCAACAGTGTAAAAGTGTTCCTATTTCTCCACATCCTGTCCAGCAGCTGTTGTTTCCTGACTTTTTAATGATTGCCATTCTAACTGGTGTGAGATGGTATCTCATTGTGGTTTTGATTTGCGTTTCTCTGATGGCCAGTGATGATGAGCATTTTTTCATGTGTTTTTTGGCTGCATAAATGTTTTCTTTTGAGAAGTGTCTGTTCATGTCCTTCACCCACTTTTTGATGGGGTTGTTTGTTTTATTCTTGTAAATTTGTGTGAGTTCTTTGTAGATTCTGGATATTAGCCCTTTGTCAGATGAGTAGGTTGCGAAAATTTTCTCCCATTTTATAGCTTGCCTGTTCACTCTGATGGTAGTTTCTTTTGCTGTGCAGAAGCTCTTTAGTTTAATTAGATCCCATTTGTCAATTTTGTCTTTTGTTGCCATTGCTTTTGGTGTTTTAGACATGAAGTCCTTGCCCATGCCTATGTCCTGAATGGTAATGCCTAGGTTTTCTTCTAGGGTTTTTATGGTTTTAGGTCTAATGTTTAAGTCTTTAATCCATCTTGAGTTAATGTTTGTATAAGGTGTAAGGAAGGGATCCAGTTTCAGCTTTCTACATATGGCTAGCCAGTTTTCCCAGCACCATTTATTAAACAGGGAATCCTTTCCCCATTGCTTGTTTTTCTCAGGTTTGTCAAAGATCAGATAGTTGTAGATATGCGGCGTTATTTCTGAGGGTTCTGTTCTGTTCCATTGATCTATATCTCTGTTTTGGTACCAGTACCATGCTGTTTTGGTTACTGTAGCCTTGTAGTATAGTTTGAAGTCAGGTAGCGTGATGCCTCCAGCTTTGTTCTTTTGGCTTAGGATTGACTTGGCAATGTGGGCTCTTTTTTGGTTCCGTATGAACTTTAAAGTAGTTTTTTCCAATTCTGTGAAGAAAGTCATTGGTAGCTTGATGGGGATGGCATTGAATCTATAAATTACCTTGGGCAGTATGGCCATTTTCATGATATTGATTCTTCCTACCCATGAGCATGGAATGTTCTTCCATTTGTTTGTATCCTCTTTTATTTCATTGAACAGTGGTTTGTAGTTCTCTTTGAAGAGGTCCTTCACATCCCTTGTAAGTTGGATTCCTAGGTATTTTATTCTCTTAGAAGCAATTGTGAATGGGAGTTCACTCATGATTTGGCTCTCTGTTTGTCTGTTATTGGTGTATAAGAATGCTTGTGATTTTTGTACATTGATTTTGTATCCTGAGACTTTAGAAGTTGACTCTCTGAATAGACCAATAACAGGCTCTGAAATTGTGGCAATAATCAATAGCTTACCAACTAAAAAGAGTACAGAACCAGATGGATTCACAGCCGAATTCTACCAGAGGTACAAGGAGGAACTGCTACCATTCCTTCTGAAACTATTCCAATCAATAGAAAAAGAGGGAATCCTCCCTAACTCATTTTATGAGGCCAGCATCATCCTGATACCAAAGCTGGGCAGAGACACAACCAAAAAAGAGAATTTTAGACCAATATCCTTGATGAACATTGATGCAAAAATCCTCAATAAAATACTGGCAAACCGAATCCAGCAGCACATCAAAAATCTTATCCACCATGATCAAGTGGGCTTCATCCCTGGGATGCAAGGCTGGTTCAATATATGTAAATCAATAAATGTAATCCAGCATATAAACAGAACCAAAGACAAAAACCACATGATTCTCTCAATAGATGCAGAAAAGTCCTTTGACAAAATTCAACAACACTTCATGCTGAAAACTCTCAATAAATTAGGTATTGATGAGACGTATCTCAAAATAATAAGAGCTATCTATGACAAACCCACAGCCAATATCATACTGAATGGGCAAAAACTGGAAGCATTCCCTTTGAAAACTGGCACAAGACAGGGATGCCCTCTCTCACCACTCCTATTCAACATAGTGTTGGAAGTTCTGGCCAGGGCAATTAGGCAGGAGAAGGAAATAAAGGGTATTCAATTAGGAAAAGAGGAAGTCAAATTGTCCCTGTTTGCAGATGACATGATTGTATATCTAGAAAACCCCATTGTCTCAGCCCAAAATCTCCTTAAGCTGCTAAGCAACTTCAGCAAAGTCTCAGGATACAAAATCATTGTTCTGATTCTTGTTGCTTCTTTCCTTGTACTAATTTTGTTTGGTTTGTTCTTGCTTTTCCAGTTCCTTGAAGTGCATCGTGAGGCTGCTTATTTGATGTATTTCTGCTTTTTCGATGTAGCTGTTTATTGCTATAACCTTCCTGCTTAGTATAGCCTTTGCTGTATCCCATTGTTTTTGGTATGTTGTGCTTCTATTTTCATTTGTTTTAAGAAAATTTTAAATTTCCTTCTTAATTTCTTTATTGATCCATTGGTCATTTAGGGGCACATTGTTTAATTTCTATGTATTTGTATAGTTTCCAAAGTTGCTCTTTTTATTGATTTCTAGTTTTATTCAGATGTGGTATGAAAAGATACTTTATATGATTTAATTTTAAAAAAACTTCCCATGACTTAATTTGTGGCCTAACATACCATCTATCCTGGACAATGATCCTTTTGCTAATAAGAGAAATATGTATTCTGCAGCTGTTGGACGAAATGTGGGTAAATGTCTATGACGTCTGTAGTATAGTTTAAATCTGATGTTTCTTTGTTGATTTTCTGTCTAAGTGATCTAAAATTAAATATAATGCTGAGAGTGGGATGTTGAAGTCACCAACTAGTATTTTATTGGGGTCTATCTTTTCCTTTAGATCTAATAATATTTGCTTTATATATCTGAGAGCTCCAGTGTTGGGTTCATATATATTTACAATTATTATATTGTCTTGCTAAATTGATTCTTTGCTCATTATATAATGAACTTCTTGGTCTCTTTTTACAGTTTTTGGCTTAAAGTTTATTTTATCTGACATAAGTGTGCTACTCCTGCTTGGTTTTGATTTCTGTTTGCATGGAATATTTTTTTTCCATTCCTTCTTTTTCAGTCTGTGTGTTTTTACAGGTGAAGTGAGTTTCTTTTAGGTAGCATGTAGTTGGGTCTTGGTTTTTTATTCATTCATCCAATGTATATCTTTTAATTGGGGAATATAATACATTTACATTAAAGGTTATTATTGATAGGTCAGTACTTACTCCTGTCATTTTGTTTGTTGTTTTCTGGTGATTTGGATATTCTTTGTTTCCTCTTTTAGTGTTTATCTTTTTGGTTTGGTGGTTTTCTGTAGTGACAAGGTTTAATTTCTTTTTCATTCTCATTTGTATATCTGCCCAGCCAGTGAGGTTTATACTTTCATATGTTTTTGTTGTAGTAGTTATCATCCTTTCATTTCTAGATATTGGACTCCGTTAAGCATTTCTCATAAGAAAGAGCAGTTCCCTCATATGTGACTTGAAGCTTTTTCTCTTGCTGTTTTTAGAGTTCTATCTTTGACTTCTAACAGTTTGACTATAATGTGCCTCATAGATAACCCTTATTGGGTTGAATCTATTTGGGGACCTTCAAACTTCCTGGATCTGGGTGGATGTCCATATCTCTCCCAAGATATGGGAAGTTTCCAGCTATTATTTCATTAAGTGGGTTTTCTGTTCCTTTTACTGTCTTTTCACCTTCTTGAATTTACATAATGTAAAAATTTATTAACTTAATGGTGTCCCATAGACTTTCTTCATTATTTTTTATTACTTTGTCTTCTGGGTTACTTCAAGAGGCTTGTCTCAAGTTCAGAAATTGTTTCTTCTCCTTGAACTAGTCTGTTGTTGACACCCTGGATTTTTTTTTTTTTTTTATTTCGTTTGCTGACTTCACCTCCAAGATTTCTGTTTTGTTCTCTTTTATGATATCTATCTCTTTGTTGAATTTCTCATTTAGGTCATGAGTTGTTTTTCTGATTTTTGCTGAATTGTATATCTGTATTCTTTTATATCTCGCTGAGTTTATTTCTATTTTTAAATTCAATTTAATTTAATTTTATTAGGTTTCTGGGGAACAGTTGTCGTTTGGTTACATGAAGTTCTTTAGTGGTGATTTCTGAGATTTTGGTGCACCCATCACCAGAGCAGTGGACACTGTACCCAGTGTATAGTCTTTTATCCCTTACCACCTTCACCCTTTCCCCCGAGTCCCCAAAGTCCAATGTATCATTCTTATGCCTTTGCGTCCTCATAGTTTAGCTCCCACATGTGAGTGAGAACATACAATGTTTGTTTGTCCATTCTTGAGTAACTTCATTTAGAATAATAGTCTCCAATTCCATCCAGGTTGCTGTGAATGCCAGTATTTTATTCTTTTTTATAGCTGAGTAGTATTCCATGGTATATATATTCACCACATTTTCTTTATCCACTTGTTGATTGACACACATTTGGGCGGGTTCCATATTTTTGCAATTGCAAATTGTGCTGCAATAAACATGTGTGTACAAGTATCTTTTTTGTATAATGACTTCTTTTCCTCTGGGTAGATACCTAGTAGTGGGATTGCTGGATCAAATGGTAGATCTACTATTAGTTCTTTAAGAAGTCTCCACACTGTTTTCCATACTGGTTGTACTAGTTTACAGTCTCACCAACAGTGTAAAAGTGTTCCCTTTTCACTGTATCCCTGCCAATATCTATTATTTTTGACTTTTTGATTATGGCCATTCTTGTAGGAGTGAAGTACACATTGTGGTTTCCCTGATAATTAGTAATGTTTAGCATTTTTCCATATGCTTGTTGGCCATTTGTATATTTTCTTTTGAGAATTGTCTATTCATGTCCTTAGCCCACTTTTTGATGGGATTGTTTGTTTTTTCTTGTTGATTTGAGTTCTTTGTTGATTCTGGATATTAGTCCTCTGTCAGATGTATAGATTGTGAAGATTTTCTCCCACTCTGTGGGTTGTCTGTTAACTCTGCTGCTTATTTCTTTTGCTGTGCAGAAGCTTTTTAGTTTAATTAAGTCCCACCTATTTATCTTTGTTTTTATTGCATTTGCTTTTGGGTTCCTGGTCATGAAGTCTTTGCCTAAGTCAATGTCTAGAAGGGTTTTTTCCAATGTTATCTTCTAGACTCTTTATGGTTTTGGGTCTTAGATTTAAGTCTTTAATCCATCTTGAGTTGATTTTTGTATAAGGTGAGAGATGAGGATTCAGTTTTATTCGTCTACATGTGGCTTGCCAGTTATCCCAGCACCATTTGTTGAATTGGTGTCTTTTCCCCACTTTATTTTTTGTTTGCTATGTCAAAAATCAGTTGGCTGTAAGTATTTGGGTTTATTTCTGGGTTCCTTATTCTATTCCATTGGTCTATGTGCTTATTTTTATACCAGTACTATGCTGTTTTGGTGACAATGGCCTTATAATATAGTTTGCCGTTAGGTAATTAATCTGATGCCTCCAGATTTGTTCTTTTTGCTTAGTCTTGCTTTGGCTATGTGGGCTCTCTCTTGATTCCATAAGAATTTTAGGATTGTTTTTTCTAGTTCTGTAAAGAATGATGGTGGTATTTTGATGGGAATTGCATTGACTTTGTAGATTGTTTTTGACAGCATGGTCATTTTCATGATATTGGTTCTACCCATCCATGAGCATGGGCTGTGTTTCCATTTGTTTGTGTGGTCTATGATTTCTTTCAGCAGTGTTTTGTAGTTTTCCTTGTAGAGGTCTTTCACCTCCTTGGTTAGGTATATTCCTATGTATTTTACTTTATTTTTTTGCAGCTATTGTGAAAGGGATTCAGTTCTTGATTTAATTCTCAGCTTGGTTGCTGTTGGTGAATAAAAGAGCTACTGATTTGTGTACATTAATTTTGTATCTGGAAACTTTGCTGAATTCTTTTATCAGTTCTAGGAGCTTTTTGGATGAGTCTTTAGGGTTTTCTAGGTAAACAATTATATCATCAGCAAACAGTGACAGTTTGAGTCCCTCTGTATTGATTTGGATGCCCTTGATTTCTCTCTTGTCTGATTGCTGTGGCTAGGACTTCCAGTACTGTGTTGAATAGAAGTGGCGAAAGTGGGCAACCTTGTCTTGTTCCAGTTCTCATGAGGGAATGCTTTCAACTTTTCCCTGTTCTGTGTGATGTTGGCTGTGGGTTTGTCATAGATGGCTTTTATTACCTTAAGGTGTGTTCCTTCTCTGCAGATTTTGCTGAGAGTTTTAATCATAAAGCGATGCTGAATTTTGTCAGATGCTTTTTCTGTGTCTATTGAGATAATCATGTGATTTTTGTTTTTAATTCTGTTTATGTGGTGTATCACATTTATTGACTTGTGTATGTTAAACCATCCCTGCATCCCTGGTATGAAACCCACTTGATCATGGTGGTTTATCTTTTTAATATGCTGTTGGATTCAGTTCACTAGTATTTTGTTAAGGATTTTTTAATCTATGTTCATCAGGGATATTGGCCTGTAGTTTTCTTTTTTGGTCATGTCCTTCCCTGATTTTGGTAGTAGGGTTATACTGGCTTCACAGAATGATTTACAGAGGATTCCCTCTTTCTCTATCTTTTGGAATGGTGTCAGTAGATTGATACCAATTCTTCTCTGAATATCTGATAGAATTCAACTGTGGATCCATCTGGCCCTTGACTTTTTCTTGTCAGAAATTTTTAAATTATTTCAATCTCGCTACTTGTTATTGGTCTCTTCAGAGATTCTGTATCTTCCTGGTTAAATCTAGGAGGGTTGCATATTTCCAGGAATTTATTCATCTCCTCTACGTGTTCTAGTTTATGCACATAAAGGTTTTCATTGTAGCCTTGAATAATCTTTTGTATTTCTGTGGTATTAGTTGTAGTATCTCTCGTTTCGTTTGTAATTGAGTTTATTTGGATCTTTTCTTTTTTGGTTAATCTTGTTAATGGTCTATCAATTTTATCTATCTTTTCAAAGAACCATCTTTTCTTCTCATCTTTTTTCTTTTGTTTCATTTAGTTCTGCTCTATCTTTATTTCTTTTCTTCTGCTGGGTTTGGGTTTGGATTGTTCTTGTTTGTGCAGTTCTGTAAGGTGTCTATTTGTGCTCTTTCAGACTTTTTGATGTAGACACTTAAGGCTATGAACTGTCCTCTTAACACTGCTTTTGCTGTATTCCAGAGGTTTTGATAGGTTGTTTCACTATTGTTGTTTGGTTCAAAGAATTTTTAAATTTCCTTCTGGATTTCATTGTTGACCCAATGATCATTCTGGAGTAGGTTATTTAATTTCCATGTATTTGGATTGTTTTGAGGGTTCCTTTTGGAGTCCATTTCCAGTTTTATTCCACTGTGGTTTAAGAGAGTACTTTATGTAATTTAGATTTTCTTAATTTTACTGAGGCCTGTTTTGTGGCCTATCATATGGTCTATCTTGGAGAATGTTCCATGTGCTGATGTTCTGTGTGCTGAATGTGTATTCTGCAGTTGTTGAGTAGAATATTCTGTAAATATCTGTTAAGTTTATTTGTGGTAGCAAATAGTTTAAGTTTGTTTCTTTGTTGACTTTCTGTCTTGATGACCTATCTAGTGTTGTCAGTGGAGTATTAAAGTCCCCCACTATTATTGTGTTGCCATCTATCTCATTTCTTAGGTCTAGTAGTAATTGTTTTATAAATTTGGGAGATCCAATTTTAGGTGCATATATATTTAGAATTGTCATATTTTCCTGTTGGACAAGGCCTTTTATCATTATATGGTGCCCCCTTTGTCTTTTTTTAGCTGCTGTTTCTTTAAAGTTTGTTTTGTCTGATATAAGAATAGCCACTCCTGCTCATTTTTGTTGTCCATTGCATAGAATATCTTTTTCCACCCCTTTACCTTAAGTTTATGTGAGTCCCTGTGTGTTAGGTGAGTCTCCTGAAGACATCAGAAACTTGGTTGGTGAATTCTTATCCATTCTGCCGTTCCATATCTTTTAAGTGGAGCCTTTAGGCCATTTACCTTCAATGTTAGTATTGATATTTGAGGTATTATTCTATTCATCATGTATTTGTTGCCTGAATATCTTTTTTTTCATTGTGTTACTGTTATATATGTCCTGTGAGATTTATGCTTTAAGGAGGTTCCATTTTGGTGTATTCCAAGGATTTGTTTCAAGATTCAGAGGTCCTTTTAGCAGTTCTTGTAGTGATGGCTTGGTTGTGGTGAATTCTCTCACCATTTGTTTGTCTGGAAAAGATTGCATCTTTCCTTCATTTATGAAGTTTGCTTTTGCTGGATACAAAATTTTGGGCTGATAATTGTTTTGTTTAAGGAGGCTAAAAATAGGACCCTAGTTCATTCTAGCTTGTAGGGTTTCTGCTGAGAAATCTGCTGTTAATCTGATAGATTTTCCTTTATAGGTTACCTGATGCTTTTGCCTCACAGGTCTTAAGATTCTTTCCTTTGTCTTGGCTTCAGATGACTGTGTGCCTAGGCGATGACCTTTTTCCAGTGACTCCTCTTGGTGTTTTTTGAGCTTCTTTTATTTGGATGTCTAGATCTCTAGCAAGGCTGGGGAAGTTTTTCTTGATTATTCCCTCAAATATGTTTTCCAAACTTCCAGATTTATCTTCTTCCCCAGGAATACCAATTATTCTTAGGTTTGGATGTTTAACATAAACCCAAATTTCTTGGAGGCTTTGTTCATTTTTTAAAATTCTTTTTTCTTTGTTTTTGTTGGATTGGGTTAATTTGAAAGCCTTGTCTTCAAGCTCTGGAGTTCTTTCTCCTGCTTGTTCAATTCTGTCCTGAGACTTTCCAGTGCATTTTGCATTTCTCTAAGTGTGTCTTTCATTTCCAGAAGTTGTGATTGTTTTTTAATTTATGCTATCTATTTCACTGAAGAATTCTCCCTTCATATCTTGTATCATGTTTTTGATTTCTTTAAGTTGGACTTCACCTTTCTCTGGTGGCTTCTTGATTAGCTTAATAATCAACCTCCCGAATTCTTTTTCTGGCAATTCAGAGGTTTCGTCTCAGTTTGGATCCATTGCTGGTGAGCTGGTATGATCTTTTGCGGGGGTTAAAGAAGCTTGTTTTGTCATATTACCAGAATTGTTTTTCTGGTTCCTTCTCATTTGGGTTTACTATGTCAGAGGGAAGTTCTGGGATTCAAGGGCTATTGTTCAGATTCTTTTGTCCCACAGGGTGCTCCCTTGATACAGTGTTCTCCCCCTTCCCCTAGGAATGGAGCTTCCTGAGAGCCAAACTGCAGGGATTGTTTTTGCTCTTCTGGGTCTGGCCACCCAGTGGAGCTACGGGGCTCCGGATCATACTGGGGAGTGTCGGCAAAGAGTCCTGTGATGTGATCCATCTTCAGGTCTTGCAGTCGTGGATACCAGTGCCTGCTCCAGTGGAGGTAGCAGGGGAGTGAAGTGGACTCGGAGGGTCCTTGGTTTTGTGTGTGTGTGTGTGTGTGTGTGTGTGTGTGTAGATGGAGTTTTGCTCTTGTTGTCCAGGCTGGAGGGCAATGGTGCCATCTTGGCTCACTGCAACCTCCACCTCCTGGATTCAAGCGATTCTCCTGCCTCAGCCTCCTGAGTAGCCAGCATTACAGGCACCTGCCACCATGACTGGCTAATATTTTGTATTTTTAGTAGAGATGGGATTTCACCATGTTGGCCAGGCTGGTCTCGAACTCCTGACCTCAGGTGATCCGCCCACCTCGGCCTCCCAAAGTGTTGGGATTACAGGTGGGAGGTTGTGTTTTCATTGAGTGTGCTGTTTTGGTGTTCGTTGGCCTCCAGCCAGGAGATGGCACTTTCAAGAGTGCCTCAGCTGTGGTCTTTTAGGGAGGATAGAAACTTGCACTAGGGACACCTGGTTAAGTATTCAGGTTTCTCAGGTGGTGGGCAGTGCAATAGGCTCCCAAGAGATTATGACCTTTGGTTACCAGGGCTGGTAGAGAAAGACCACCAGCTTGGGACAGGGATAGGCATGTCTGAGTTCAGTCTTTCCTTGTGTGGGGCTTGCTGCAGTTGCTGTGGGAGTTGGGAGTGTGGTTCCCAGTCCAGTGGAGTTATATTCCCAGGGGGGATGATGGCTGCCTGTGCTGAGTCATACAGGTCACCAGGGAAGTAGGGGAAAGCTGGCAGTCACAGGCTTCACCCTGCTCCCACGCAGCCCTCTGTCCTAAAGTCTGGTCTCACTCTCACCATGTCCCCCGCAACAGCACCGAGTCTATTTCCAGGCAGCAGGTGACCAGGGCTAAGAACCTGCCTGAGGCCATGAGCCTCCCTACTGAGAAAGCAAGCCGACTCACAGGTTTTTGGCATATCAGGGAGCCTGTAGCAGTGATCAAGTTCCTTCAAAGGGTCTGTGGATTCTCTTGGCTTTCCTGATATATTCCTGCAGTAGTTCTTGGAGCAAAAGTTCACAGCATGAGTCTCCACATGCTGCTCTGTCCATCCAGGTGGGAGCTGCAAGCTAGTCCTGCCTCCTGTCTGCCATCTTAATCCCAGTCAATCCTCACTGAGTTTCTTTAAGGGTGTTGTTTTGAATTCCTTTTTAGACATTTTATAGATTTCCTTTACTTTTGGGTCTGCTACTGGAGAATTATTGTGTTCCTTTAGAGGTGTCATGCATTCTTGCTTTTTCATGTTTCCTTTGTTCCTACATTGATATCTGTGCATCTGGTAGAATTGTTACCTCTTCCATTTTTATGGAGTGGCTTTTGTAGGGAAGGACTCTTTTCTGTAAGTATGTCCTATAGCATCAGTTGGGTAGGGTACTTTGGCTTTAATCTGGGTGAGTGCAGGAGTGTAGTCTCCAAATTTTTTTTTTTTTTTTTTTTTTGCTATAGTCAATGTCAGTGTTATCTGTGAGTGCCTCAGTGGCCTAGACTACAGTCGTTAGTGGAAGCAGTGATGTGGCTTTTCTGGGGGTTGGGACTGCCTGACAGGCTGGTTCTTAACCCTGGAATTGCACATCACGTACAGTGGTTCCACTGGTCATGGAGACAGCATTGCTGGTGGTGATATGTGCCTGGTAGGTCAGTCCCTGGTTCCACAGTGTGCAGAAGCTCTGACAGCCAAGGAATGAGGTATGTTTTCTGATGCAAGAAGTCTCATGTTTTTAGTGTACTAAAATAAAATAAAAATGTTTGGAGTATTCTTTTTTATTTATCTCATCTACTGAACTCAGGCAAGTAAGGAAAAAAATCTCAAATTAATAGCTTAAAATGCATTAAACAACTAGAATTCCAGCTGCTAATGCATTAAAAGAGAACTTACACAACAACCATGTAATAGAGTATCAGTGTACACATAGTATCAGTGTACACATAGTATCAGTGTACACATGTAATAGAGTATCAGTGTACAATAACACAATGAAAAAATGCTTGTTTTTTATTGTTTCAGAGGCTCTTTATAACAAGAAAGAATTTTATAATAATTCAAACTTCAATTTAGTTTAGAAAATATTCAAGACCCTTTCTGCAAAGGCACTGTGCTCTAGACCTTGTGTGGGTGTATTCATTCCCTAGGGCTGATGTAGCATGTTACTACAAACTAAGTGGCTTAATACGACAGAAATTTATTCTCTCACAGTTCTGGAGGCTAGAAGTCTAAAATCAAGGTGTTGGCAGGGCCATGGAGAGAATCTATTGCATGCCTTTCTCTTAGCCTCTAGTGATGCTGGCAATTTTTGGCATTCCTTAACTTGAAGATACATCCCTCTAATCTGTATTTGTATCACTCCAGTCCCTGTATCTGCATCTGTTACATACTATTTTCCATCTGTATCCATCTCTTCTCTTCTTATAAGGACACCAGTAATACTGGATTAAAGATCTACCCTATTCCAGTATGACCTCATCTTAACTAACTATACCTGCAATTATTCTATTTCCAAATGAGGTCACATTCTGAGGTTCTAGGAAGGACATGGATTTTTGTGGGGACATTGTTCAACACAATACATGTTGAATATATGGGGCTTCTAAAATGAATAACAAGTGGCTTCTGCCTTCAGAAAGGTATAGTTCCTGATGTAGTTGGGGAAATAGGTACAGGAAATTAATGCAAGGCAATGTGTTCAAGTGATAATGGATATAGAATACTTATGGACACATGGAGGAGTTGGTGCTTGGTTGGAGTTGGTGACAAGCCTGAAGAATCACTAGTATGCAAAACAGGAATGCTGAGCATTCTGGACTGAAGGACCAGTCTGAGCCGGCACAGTCGTGCAGTTGTGCCTCCACCATTTGGGATGCTTGCAACAATTTGAGTGTATGGCTAGAGGATAGCATAGCTTTTGGGTAGTAATTGCATGGATTGTGGTGGCCACTGAGGAAGGATGGAGAAAGGACGAAGTAAGAGGGAGATAAGAAAGATGATGGAACCCCCAATGGCAGTTTATCTCTATGAATGACTGCCACAGAAGTCTGCTCTTCAGAGGCAGTAGGAGTGGGAGTGGTCTAGGAGAGGCTGGATGCATTTCTTAAAGGTGGTCTAGAAGACATTGCTGAACTCAGAGGAATTGGCCTAGGTGAATTCTATGCTCCCTCTTAGCTCTCCAATTCTGCAATTATTAGGTAGAAATATATTTTCAGTTATCATGTCTTGTATCTCTCACTATTATTATGCTTTTGATTCTTCCTCCTTTTTCTCCCTATTCCATATTCCGGGTGTTGGAGATACAATAGTGAACAAGAAGAAAAAGACACTGTCATTTTAATCTCTTCTCTATAGCATTAGCACAAAGAGTACATACTAGGTTCTACATAAATGTTGCTTTGAACTGAATACAAGTAAGGAAAAAATGGCAAGGCAGTTTTGCCCTGGGCAATAAGTTCTGCTTCGGAGTAGAACTGTTGGAAAGATGATTTCAGGGACCTCCTTATGAGGAGGTGGAGAGTAGGTGGCTGCTTATGTGATGTTTGATTTCTGAGTCATCAAAAACACTCCTTTGCCTCCCAAAATATCTCCTCCATGCAGGCTATGGGCACTTTTAATTCCACTGTTGGAAGTTGGTTTCTCAAGGTTTTCTCCTCTATTAGAATGTAAATGCCTAGGAAGAGAGGATATCCATTTACCCTCATTAGTCTTTTGTACCTTAGTATAAGGGATTTTCTCAGCCCTTTTTACATAGTGGGTTTTTGAGAAAAACACAGGTAGGGAAAAAGAGACTCAGGGGAGGAATACTGGGCATGCCAGGAGTAAGGTTTGTTAAAAATGGTTTGGATGAGACTGACCCTGGAGATGTAGGCCCTTGGCCTACAAAAATCTATTCTTATTCTTGCATCTTGCCATTTGCTGGTATATATTGGACAAGAAATTATCATTTCTGTTGAACGTTTTATGGCTGCAAACTTGTCAGTTTTTTGTTTTTTTTTTGAGACGGAGTCTCGCTCTGTTGCCCAGGCTGGAGTGCAGTGGCACGATCTCAGCTCACCGTGCAAGCTCTGCCTTCCAGGTTCATGCCATTCTCCTGCTTCAGCCTCCCAAGTAGCTGGGACCACAGGTGCCTGCCACCACGCCTGGCTAAGTTTTTTGTATTTTTAGTGGAGACAGGGTTTCACCGTGTTAGCCAGGATGGTCTCGATGTCCTGACCTCGTGATCTGCCCGCCTCGGCCTCCCAAAGTGCTGGGATTACAGGCATGAGCCACCGTGCCTGGCCCCGTCAGTTTTTTTTTTAAAGGGCAATAAATCTCACCTCTTCCATCCTCACCTCAACAAAAGTAATTTGTGTGGCAACCTGTTGTACGGTCTATATTGACAAGGCTATGCTACGTATGGTTTATATGTGTTCACATGACAGAGGGGCTCCGTATTTGTCAGGGAAGGCAAATACTAGCTACTGTAACAAATGTTCCCCAAAGTTGCAGTGGCTTATTTCAGAGGTTTCTTTCTCATTCACATCACAATACAATTCAAATTGATTTTGGGGAAAGGGGTGTTCCATATAGTCCTTCCGGGACCCAGGCTCTTTTCATGCTATGGGTCCACCTTCAATGTGTGGCCTCACAGTCATGCTAGACTCACCTGGAAGATGTGCTGGGGAGGAGAAGCATGTAGAGAAAGCACACTTATTATTAACTGCCGTGGCCTGGAAGTGACATATTTCACCTCACATTCCGTTGGCAAGAACTAGACCCCAGGAACCACCCTGATGGAAGAAGCTGCAAAATAGAGTTTAACTGTGTATCCAGAAAGAGGAAAAGCCTTGGTGGATCTCTGGCATAGGTTCATCAAAAAGCTTGTGTACATTTTCCTTCTGTCTGTGACATAACTTGACCCTGGGAGTGTTGTTATTAAAGGGACAGTGGACAAGAGAGAATAGCAGTGACATTGAAACTGTTAGTGTTTAAAATAACGAAAAGTAATTCAATCTACTTGGTGAAGGACATCATCCTTTCTTGGATTTTTGCTATACAAGGGAGGACAAAGTCTTGATTCAAAGAAATGTCTGTTTCGTTTGCTTGTTTATTTGCTTTGTAATGGAAGTAGAGAAAAGCTAACGGAAACTTCCCTTGCATACATCTTGGAATCACCTTAGAACACCTTAGGTTTGGGGTTTTAAATGATGTGGCTTCTGCAATATGTTTCAGCTATCTTTGGTGATAAGAGTATGTTAGTGTATGGAGAAGACTTAGAGATCCTCAATCCACCTCTCATTGTCTAGAGAAGGGAACCAAGGGGTAACTGAATTATCCAAATTCACAGCAAGTTAGTGGTTTATGTTTGTCTCAGACCCCATTTTCCAGGTTTGTACTCGAGTGTTTTTTTCACTACCACAAGGCTGTTCCCTAGATAACTACTATTTGGAGAATAGACCTGGCCTGGTGTGATCAGTGGATGCCAGCCAGAAGGGAAGAGCCTTGACCAGGTGAAATCAGAAGCTTCCCTCTAGCTTTTAGGTTCCTTGACTGATTGTATTTAAGTAGGTGGTGTCTGATTGTATAATCCCTGGCCTGACAGAAGTGATATGGCCTTCTAAGAATTTGTAATGTTTCTGAGGAACCAGAATCTCATTTCTTTATTCTTCTCAGCTATTTCTTAATTTATTTTTAGCTTTTTAAAAACTGTATTTGCTTTTAAATTTATAAACTTATTTTTTTAAATTATAAAAGTAATATAGAAATTAAGTAAATATAACAAAAATATATACAAAATATAAAATTGCCTGTAATTTCATAACTTGCTAATGCAGCAATAACCTCTGTTAATATCTTGGTGTATTTCCCAACCATTTTCAGCACATATATGTTTGCATACTTATGCACAATATAATTTGGATGAAATGTTATGCAATATGAAATAAATATTATGCAACCCTTAAGATTTTTCATATTATGCAATATCTCATTTCCATGAGATGAAATATTATGCAACCCTTAAAATTTTTTAAAGTAAGTAATGATATGGAAAGATGCCCACAGGTATTTGTTTACTTATGTACAATATAATTCTAATTATATTTGTTTTGTGTGCTTGCTTATTTGCTTTTTAATGGAAGTAGAAAACTCTAATGGGAATTTCCATTCCATACATCTTGGAATAAAATTCTAATTTTACTTTTTTTAAGGGTTGCATAAAATTGCATCTCATGGAAATACACTATGCTTAAAATAATGGCCCAAGTGGGGCGGAGGGGACGAGAGTAGTATCTTTGGTTCTTTGGCCCTGACGCTGTGTTCCTCTTCTCCCAGGGCATCAGCAGCCTGTTCAGCTCTCTAAAAGTTGTCCGGCTGCTCCGTCTTGGGCGAGTGGCCCGTAAGCTGGACCACTACATTGAATATGGAGCTGCTGTGCTGGTCCTGCTGGTGTGTGTGTTTGGGCTGGCTGCACACTGGATGGCCTGCATCTGGTACAGCATTGGGGACTATGAGATCTTTGACGAGGACACCAAGACAATCCGCAACAACAGCTGGCTGTACCAACTAGCGATGGACATTGGCACCCCTTACCAGTTTAATGGGTCTGGCTCAGGGAAGTGGGAAGGTGGTCCCAGCAAGAATTCTGTCTACATCTCCTCGTTGTATTTCACAATGACCAGCCTCACCAGTGTGGGCTTTGGGAACATCGCCCCATCCACAGACATTGAGAAGATCTTTGCAGTGGCCATCATGATGATTGGCTGTAAGTATGACAGTGCTGGGGTGGGGGTGGCCATCTCTTCTGTTAGCTGGAAACAGGGAAATGGCTACGGTGCCAGCAGGATCAGGAGAATAATAACTTAAAACAAGGAAGAGTTTTTTTTAAGACTAGGCTTACAGTTACCCTGATAATTAAAGCAGCATATGCTTACTGCAAAAAAATTTAGAAAATACAAAAGAGTGCAAAGTAGAAAGTAAAGACTATCCATAATTCTGCTTCTCAGAGATAACTACTAATACTGTTGGTGTCTTCTCTTACAGACTATTTTCTTTGCATATCTGAATACATATAGATTTTTATAAACTTAAAATGAGATCTTGCTGCATACGCACTTTAGTAAACTACTCATAGAACAGTGAATTATGGAAGTCTTTTCATGTCAATTTTTTTCTTTTTAATAAAAATTGTATATATTTAAAGTATGAAATGAGATGTTTTGATATAGTGAAATGATTATGACAGCAAAGCAAATTAACATATCCATTCCTTTACATCATTACCTTTTTTTTTTGGTGAAAGCACTTGAAATCTGCTCTCTCAGCAAATTTCCTGTAGGCATTACAGTATTATTAACTATAGCCATCATGCTACATGTCAATTTGAACATAGCTGTAGCTTGGCATAGTCTAATATAGTATGAGAAAAAGAATGTATGAAAAATGAATGCAAAACATCTCATTAATTGTATTTTATATTGATTATATATTGAAATGGTAATATTTCTGATGTATCGGTTAAGTAAAGTATTCTCTTAGAATTAATTTAATCTGTTTCATTTTCCTTTTAAAAGTAGCTCCCAGGAAAAATTTAAATTTAATCATTTGGACGGTGCTGGTCTAGATAAACATTTTTGATGTCTTGCTTGATGGGAAATTTTCCAACTCAAAAACAAATCCACAGACACAGAGGGAAGAAAGGCCCTTGTTCAGTTGAGAAGTAATAGGTTATTGGAGTAACTTTATTGGACTGAAAAACAACCTTAGTTCTTGAGGAAGATACTTAGATTTGATTGATTTACCCACTGACTATTGTATAGCTGTTCTATTGCTGAGTGTAGAAGCAACTTTTTTTGGCTGTAGACAACAATGAATTCCCTTCATTAAAGGGAGTCTTATGTAGGAAGGGACCTAAATGGGATGGAAAAAGCAAACAAGTTTGAGTGGATTGGACTCACTGTGAAACTGCCAAGTGCATTCTGTGGGCACTTCAATGACAAATTGAGATGTGAGAAGACAGTCCTCTGGTGAAATTTCAGTTTAGACAGGTCTGAGCACACATGAAGACTCTTGGGTTCTTGTTTCAGTAGGTAGAAACTGTTTCGCTTGATGTAGGGTGGAGTTGACAAATTGTTATACTGACCAGGGAAACCTGAGGCTTCAGCTTGCCTTGCTTTGTCCAACTGACCAGAGATTCAGCATCCCGCTTTGTGAGTGGATTTTGTTACCTCAAATTGTCACATTTGCTGCTTGGTACCTCCTTTTTTGCAACAGTCTCATCATGTCTGATGGAGTCCTTTCATAAAAGCCCTCTCTGCAGGCAGAGTTTTCCTGAGAGTATTTAAGGAATGTGTCTAAGGGGGTAATTGATTTGTGGGAAGTGTGTGCCTATGGAGCTTTGGGTTTGTTCCTTACTTTAAAATGTGTTTTAATAGAGATAATTGCCTGGCCATGGGAAGCAGTGTTAAGGATCTGTGGGTGGCTAATTGCTTCATCTTAATTAGAATTTGAGGTGCTTTCTCATGTCACAGAAAAGGATTTAAGATCTTTTCTCTTCTAGAACTGTTTCAGCCTTAACTGCACGTATTTCCTAGGCAGTGCTTACTTACAGCATTTTTGTGAGCCTTGGGGCACCCGATAAACAACCAGATGCACTGTGCTCAGGACATGATTTGATTTCCTTCTCTTAGAGGGAGGGGGAGATGAGCCACTTTGTCAGTCGAAATACCTCATTGTATCCATTACAGAAAATTTGCTAAGAGTGATCATTTAGAAAATGGGTCCCATTTTATGGACTCGCAAAAGGCTTTCAAATATGAGATTTCCCTGCAACTTCTTACCTAGAAGAAAAGAAAATAGTTATGGTGGCATATAATAAGGGTAAGTAGTTGGGGTTTTTTTTGTTTGTTTGTTTTTTTGTTTTCCCCAAAATGAGTCGTCTATGGAAAGCACAATTTCTTGGATATAGTCTCCAGGGAAAACCTCAATTATTTACCGCCTCTTTTCTCTTCCCACCTTCTGAGAGTCAGGTGATCTCTCTCTCTCTCTCTCTCTCTCTCTCTGTGTGTGTCTCTGTCTCTCCATTTCTTTCTTTCTTTCTCTCTCTCTCTGTGTGTTTCTCTTTCTTTCTTTTCCTTTCTTTCTTTCTTTCTTTCTTTCTCTCTCTCTCCGTCCCTTTCTTTCTCTGTCTCTTTATTTCTCTCTTCTCTCTTCTCTTTGTCTCTCTCTTTTTGAGACAGAGTCTCACTCTGTTGCCCAGGCTGCAGTGCAGTGGTATGATAGGCTCACTGCAACCTCTGCCTCTTGGGTTCAAGCGATTCTCCTGCCTTAGCCTCCCAAGCAGCTGGGCTTATAGGCACGCACCATGACACCTGGCTAATTTTTGTATTTTTAGTGGAGATGGGGTTTCACCATGTTGGCCCAGCTGGTCTTGAACTCCTGACCTCAGGTGATCCACCTGCCTCGGCCTCCCAAAGTGCTAGGATTACATGCGTGAGCCACTGCGCCCAGCCCATTTCTTTTTTTAAAAATGTAAAATACATGGGTAGTCACTTCTGCATTATGTAGCCAAGGACAATGTTTAGTTAAGCAAATCCACTTAACACCATTTCCTTGAGCACTTATTATTTGCCAGACACTGTGCCAAATACTCTACACACAATTTTTTCTGCTCATGACAATGGTATATGTTAGAGATTATTATCTCCATTTCATAAGGAAATGGAGGCTCACAGAAGTTAACTCACTTTCCCAAGAACCTGGGACTGGTAGACAGGAGAGATAGGATTCAGATCCAGATCTCCTGTGGTAGCGTGGTCTAACAACACAGACCCCAACAGTCTCTCCACACTTAGGCACTGAAAATTCACTTCATAAACTTCAGCAAGCCAACAGTTTCTGCAGTGGAAACTTTTTCTTTGCTTGTTTGTTGTTGTAGTCATTTTAAGAACAAGATTATGGTACAGACTCAGGGGACTGGGTGCTTAGGAAACCAGTCATTTGTCAGCAACCTGTCACCGTTTCAGCTGTTCCACTTTCCGTGTGACACACATCTGCCAAATTGTGCTAACAAGAAAGTTACTGCACTTGGCGTAATGCGTTGGTGATTATCCTTGTAAACTTATACTCCAAACAATGTTTGTTCAGGACAACTGCTGATGTCTTACTAGATTTACCGAGTTCTCTTTTACCTTTTTTTGCCCGTGTATACACATGTATACACTGACCTCCTTCCTGTACAGCTCATGGATTAGACTGACATCAGATTTGGGATCAATAGTAATGGGGAGCATTGACCACAGCCTGCACTTACACCAAAGGCTCGGTGTTGTCTCCCTCCCTGACTACCAGGTCACTCTGGTAGTCAGGCCTAGCACTCCTTAAGGGGTAAAAAGAGACAAAAAGCCAGTGGGTTTTTGGAGTGCTGGGTATGTTATGATTTTTTTCCTCTTCGCATTGAATTTTATATGCCTTAGTAATAGTGTTTCTTGGCTATCCTGTTGCAGTGTATTAGCCATAATATAGATTATCCGAGCTTTCTATGACCTCCCCTGTCTGCTCTGAACATCTCATTACAACTTGGCTAAATCCCCAGAGGATGATGTGCAGCAGGAAAACTAAATATTTTCAAGCTAGCATACCTGTTTTCAGTTCTGATAAGAAATTGCTTTAAGAAGGGGTGAAAACAGTTGACTAAAATGAGTTTTTGTGATTAGCTGCGGATTTAGGTGATCTACAGTGTCTCCAAGTGCCTGGTTTTATGTCTAATTTCCATTCTGGGGTCTTGGCCTGGATCAGGGGCAAGCCAGCTTCTGCCCTGGTTTCCCTGCCTTCCCTGTGTAGATCTGTGGTAGTCTCTGGCAGGGGCTGACTATAAGGTATGATGTGTGGACTCATTTTCTCCCATATAATCTCTCCTATGCATTGGTAATGCCAAGAGAAACACAAGGCCATTCCAGCCCTCTGTGTGACATCTAGGAGAGGATGTCCCCCATTCAACAGGCACATACTGAGTGTCCCCCCATGCCCCAACAGATGCCAGGCTAAGTGCTGAGGATTTGGTGACTAACACCGTAGTTGGTGCTCTTAAGGAGTTGACAGTCTGGGTGATGGAGGTGGATAGGAAGGACAGAGACAGACCCTGTCAGCCTAGCAACCAGCAACAAACGCCTAGAGATGGACTCTTCACTGTGGCTGAGCCTTTCCCTGGCTTTTGAGGAATCCCTCAAAGGAAGAAGAATTGTCAGGGGAAGAGTCCTTTTATCTGGGAGGTCTCCGGTTAGGGACCTGACCCTGTTTGGGGGAGCTCTCTGGGGATAATTTGATGGCAAAGAGACAGTTTCCATTTTCTAAATATGGGCTTTGCACTTTTCTGATTCTCTTCTCATAATGTCATTGCTGTCATCCTGTCATTATAAGTCAGCCACATCTATTTCCTTTCTCTCTGCTAATGGTAGGGGGTCTAGACAATGTACTCCTACTCCAGACACTCTCCACCCCCAAGCCTAATATTTGGTCTCCTACCTCAGCACTTCACAGCACCTGTCTCTTTGAATTCATTTCTTTCTTCCCAGTCCTCCTCCCACTTTAGGTCCTTAAAACTCTAGCTGAGTGTCAGCTAAAGGGACTCTTGTGAGCATTTCCTTGGTCCAGTTCTCCTCTCTCCTTCTAGTTCTTCTGCTGGGCCAGATACCATCCTGATTAATGCTTTAGGTAACCTCTTCCTCAGGCCTGGAAACTCCCACATAGCAACTGGGCCCACACTAGTGTTTCCTTCTATTGCCTTCTTGCCTGGGAGGAAGAGACAGTACTTACGTTCACTGCTGAACACTTGACCCCATTACCTTACCCACTTGCAGCCCAGCAGTGTCTTTTGTGGCCTCACTTCAGCTTGTATTGTCACTTGCATTCAAATATGGGCTTTTCCCCTGCCTCCTTCATGACCTTATTTAAAGATTTCTTGTTTCTTTGCGTTTCACCTTTGCGGAGTATCCCTTTTTGCATTCTGTACCAACATACTGATTTTTCTAAAACGATGTGGGTCACAATTGCCAGGAGGCTGTAAAGATATTCTTAGGAGACTTCCAACACATAGTGGGCTCTTAGTAAATGTTTACTGACTTCTTAGTCTGAATCAGAGCAATTGAGAAGACCCTGACATTTTGGAAGGTGTCTTTGGTGCTTCAGTGCTATTGGCCACACTTTTTAAAAAGTAGGATATGGGTTCTACTCTTGGACAGAGACCAAAAGTGGCATCAACAAAATTTTCTAAAAGTTTAGGGTTGGCCTGGCTACTCTGCAGTTGTCAGAGACCCAGGTTTCTCTGCTGTATTCAACACATGACTTTCATATTGGGATCCCATATGGCTTTTTTTTTTCCAGCCATGTGTTCTTATTCCAGAAAATAGAAAGAAAAGGAAGGGGAAAGCTGGTCATACTCCTTACTTTTGAGAATAAGACTAGGAAGTTGTCTATCACTTTTGTTCACATCACATTGGCTGGAACTTGGTAACCTAGCCACACTGGGAAGGGAAGCTTGGAAATATAGAAATATAGTATTTATTCTGAGTGGTCATGTGCCTGAGTAGAAATACGGTAATATATGCAAGGAAAACCGATATGGGGGGATGACTAGTAGTGTCAGCCTCAACTTTCCTTCTTTTCCCCATAGTCTTATTCCGTCAGTTGATACTAGGAAACATTAGTCCTCCACAGCAGGAAGAGCTTGTTGGAGCTGTGTCCTTATATTTCTAGTTGAGAGACTTTGATTCAAATCTTAGATCTGCTCTGTGCTTTGGGCTGTATCCTCTATTTTTGTGGGTTAGAGGTAAGAGGCTCTCCTGACAATCTCACTTGGCCGAAGTGAAAACTAAATGAGATAATGATGTATAACAACTTTTTGGAAAAATTTGAAAATTTAACTTTCAGATGTCATGATTTTATTGTTGTTAATAACAGTGTTTTTTTCTTGCTCTTCCCAGTTAACTTTTTCTTTTCTGTAATTAGAAAAAAAAAAAGAAAATAATAATTGCTACTCCCTTCTTGGGAGCATAAGAATGCTGTTTAATTTCATTTTTGGTTTATATTTATTTTGGGAATGGTGCAGTGTTCAGAATTTTATAGGAGAAATAGCCTTTCATTTCCAATTTATCGTTAGAGTTCTTTTCTAGCCAGCAATCAGCTTGATTTTTTCTCTATAACCTGGTTTTTAAAAAAAAGTTCCACCTACTACTATGCATTTCAGTTGGGTGCCCCCATTTTGGACACAACCTTAGACTACTTTCTGTCTTCCACATCACTTTCTCCCCTCCTCCAGAAAACTCTGGTTACTCCCATCCTGTTCATAACCCTCTGTCACTTCATGCCCTTAGGCTGATGGACCCTATTTTGGGTTTATTCACTTGGATTCACTTTATACTGCTCTGTGAACATTCTTGTGACATCATGGCTATCTTTTTTGCCTGCTATTTGGTCCAGCTCTGGTAAAGCTCTAAGCTTCCTGAGGGTGGGACCTGTGGGTCGTCTTGCTCTTTCTCTTCTCTTTTGTTCCTAGGCTGCTGTAATGTGGGAAAGAGCCTACATTTTGGAACCAGTCAGTTCTGGCTTTCAGGCCCACCTCTGCCCATGATTAATGCTTTGACCTTTGGCAGGTTCCTTAACTGAAAATGGAGGTACCATTTGGGGATGCAAAAACAAAGTGATGTGAAGTACGAAAGTACCTAGCCTAGTGCTTCCATGCAGAGTGTTTAAACAATGATAACTCTCTCCCTGCCCCTCTGTTTCCTCTCTTACAGCACATTAATAGGACTCAACAAACAATGATGTTTCTCAACTATTTGTTAGTCCTTTGAGTATGCTCTACTTTAAGAGAATTGAACTTGCATAAAATATCAGGTACATTACAGTGTTTAAAGTATAGGTCATTAAATATAAGTATATCTGGATATGACGTTCCTTAGATACAAAGCTTTTTAGAAAAAAAAAGTTGGCCTGACTGCAGAGCAAGTTAAGGGAAGCCCTTAAGTAGGAAGTCATTTTGTGTGGTTGGGAAGTCCTCCCAGGCTTCACTGTTCAGGCTTGACTGGCAGGATCTTCACGGGACAGGACATGGTACCAGGAGCAGCAGGAGTGATCCCCTTGGAAAGGGAGAAAAGACTACAAATAGTCATGCCCTGAGTGCCCAAGACATGCCAGGTAATACTGGGAAGTTTTCACAACCCAATAACTCTTGTAAATAGGCTTTCTTATCCCTGTTTTGCAGATAAGAAAACTGAGTTCAGAGACATGAAATAACCTATTTAAGGTCACAGTTTGAGAGGTGGCTGGACTGGGTTTTGACTTCAGTTTCATCTGACAAAGTCATTCCCTTTGTCTTGTTGCTTTCCTTGTTGATTATTTTGGGATTTGGCAGGAGAAAATGTTCTTTGTGATGTGTGTTTGGTCGGGGGATGCAGAGTAAAGAATCAGGAAGGGAAAGAGGGCAGTGGAGAGATTGCAGGAGAGGGGTGGAAGATATCCCTATTATTTTGAACTATAATTATGGTGACAAAATATCTTGTGTGTATTGTGAGAGGACATCATCCTTGTTCATAGCTGGATTACTGCACTGGGCAGAGGAATTTACAACAAGTTTTAGATGTTCAGAAGCTTTAATGATGGAATGCCAACCGATAAGGGTCATTGTCTCTGATCTTATAGGTACCCACAATATTTGAAAAATTCCTTTCCTTCTTTTTTAAAAATATAATTTTAATTCAAATGTCAATTATAATGTGGAGATGTTGCTAACATCCAATCCTTTGTTTCTAGTAATATTTTGCTTCTATGTCTGTTGTCTCCTTTGAAACTCACAATATTCCATGAGGCAAGTAGTGTTCTCCTCATGTTATGGATAAAGAATCTGTGGAGTAATTTGTCAAAGGTCACCCAGCTAGTGAGACACAGAGCCGGGCTCATCACTCCCAGCCAGTGCTATGCTTGCTCTTGCAGATCTCCATGACAGCAGTTGGTACTGGTAGCCACAGGCCACAGTTATGTCAGTAGATTGCAGAAGCTGGTTCCTTTGTAGGGTGTCCTTGAAGCTTGAGCAGAAGGGGTGAAGGTGGGCAAAGAGTAGTGAAAGTATCCATTCTACTTTAAGCAAGGGAACTTGATTAATCATATTTTGCACTTCAGCTGCTTTTTGGCAAGCATTTATTGTGGCTCTCAACTGCTAGACTGACAACTACAGGCAGCTAGAGAGAAATCACACAGAGGAGAAAAGAATTTTCCTTTCCTTCTTTAAAATTGGTGGGAGGAGGAAAGCCCACCAGGAAATAGTTTCTAAAAATACATCAATAAGTATGGTCCTTGAGAAAACAAATGTTATATTTACCTGCAGTTCTCCAGAACCTCAATTAATCAACAGTGTAGCTGAGTACCTCTGGGCTCAGCTGAGTGCCTGCCGTGTGCCAAGCCCTGTGTGCGTACTGAGGATGAAGCAGTTAATGTGTCCGACAAGCTCTGCCCTCCCGTTGCTGGGAGTCTGGTAGGGGAGCCAGATGAGTCAATGAGATGAGTCTCCACTAAGGAAAGGACAGCTTGTTATGGGCACATGTGCAGGGTGTCTCCCCAGTGAGGAGGTCAAGGAGGGGTCAGGCAGTATATACCCCATTTATTTGGGAAGAGCCGTGGGCCAGGCACCTAAGGTTTTTCTGAGATTTATCATATTGTATCTGTGTATTGATGTCTTCACAACCAGACTTCAAGCAGCTTAGGTCAGGGGCTGTGTGAGCCAATCCATGGTCCACAGTGGGCTCAATAAATATAGAATGAATGGAGGAAGAGAGAGAAAATATGATATTTTCTCCACAGTTAACTTACAATCTACACAAATGCAAGTAGGAAAACCATGTGCAGCTGGAAAGCACTAAGTGTTCATGGAATAAGCTTTCAGATTTCTAGGAAGATGGTGATCTTTTGTGTAATATGGCCATGAATGTGGCATAAAAGAGGAGAGAGTTTACTTGACCAGTGAATAATGGTTAGGATTTGCATCACTTACAATGATAGGTAAGTAATAACAGTATTAATAATGATGAATGATTGAACATATACTGTGTGCAGAGCACATTATACACATTCTTTATTCACCTCTCCCAATACTTTTATGTCACAGGTGTTATTATCTTAGTTTATAGGTGGGGAAACTAAGGCTCAGGGAGGTCAATTCTCTTGCCCTTGGTCAACCTTCTTGTGAATGGTGAAGGCAGAATGCAAACCCAGATCTCTGACCCCCAATCTCATTGTCTTTCCACCAGTCTGTGCTGCCACCCTAGTCACTGACAGCAATGAACAGGGCACTGGTGCAGGGACCTGGGAGCTGAATGCTGCAGAAAGAGCAGCCACAACCCCTTGTTGCCAAATAGTGGGCAGAAAGAAAGATGTGCTGATTAGAAAGGGGCTGAGCACCTGTTCTCTGTCTTCTGGCTTGTCAGCCCCTCAGACTCCTTTTTGCCGTAGGCTAGTGCTTGATGACCACCTCTGACTGTTTACCATGTGTCAAAAGACAGGGATTGCAACATTTTGCAGTAAGGCCAATTTGATGATTTTTTTTTTTTTTGGTGCTTGATGACCACCTCTGACTGTTTACTATGCGTCAAAAGACAGGGATTGCAACATTTTTCAGTAAGGCCAATTTGATGCAATTTTCTTTTTGGTGCTTGACGACCACCTCTGACTGTTTACCATGTGTCAAAAGACAGGGATTGCAACATTTTGCAGTAAGGCCAATTTGATGAAATTTTTTTTTGGTGCTTGATGACCACCTCTGACTGTTTACCATGTGTCAAAAGACAGGGATTGCAACATTTTGCAGTAAGGCCAATTTGATGAAAATTTTTTAACATCCAGATCTCAATCCTGTAGTCTTCAATTTAGAAAAGTCACTGAGATGCAGACTTGATTTTTTACTTGGAGGACTACACCAGGGATTTCTGGATTATATGACTCAGTTTGTTTAGACAGAAGATGCTACAGCCCATGATAGTGGTCAGCTTGTTGGCATCAAAAACTGCCCCCTTCTCCTGGACAGCCCCTCTTTGAATTGATACTACTCAGAAAGGAGACTACCTAGACAGCAAGGATGATTTATGAAAGTCATCTCCACTGCCAGTGAAACCAGTCAAGCTGCATGTGCAGCTGCCATTAGGTCAGGAGAAAAACTTCCATTTTTGAAATTGTATAGCATAGACAGTCCCTGGGACCAAAAGGAGACAAGCATGGGTATGGATCTTGGCTGCACTACTTAATAGTCAGCAAGGTACTTAAGTCCTGGGCCCATTTCTTCTTCTGAAAATGGAAACGATGCAAATTAAATGGCATAAATGAAGGTAAAGATGCTTCCCTTTCAGAACCTTTGTTTCTGCCTAGTGTTCACTCCAGGGCCACAGATGGCCTGCTAGTTGATGTTAATGCCATTCTTTAACTATCCCTTGTGTGTGTTGTTTGTTCATTAATGTGGATGAATGGTTCCACAATTCCACCAGGGACTTTGGTAGGTGTTGGATGAGTGTGTAAAGGAGGGAGAAGGTGTTATATGCAAAGCTGGTAACAGAGAATAGGGACAGCCCAGTGCTTTGTATAAGAAGAGCTTGATAAGGGTTTGTTTGTAGAACTAAATATCAAGAAGAAAATCTTCCAATGAGGATACTGCAGAATGAGAAGCTGTTAGGGCCAACTCTGTAAATTCTCACCTGACAGTGATTTTGCAGACTAACAAAATGTTTCCATTTTCGCTTTTCCCCATTGTGACCCTCTTTGCATGCATGGGAGAGGATAATTTCAGCTCTCATCAGCTAGAGGTCTGGCTCTGAATCATAGCTACGTGGTGATAAAAACCCACCATCACTGCAAGAAAGCTTGGCAAGGAGAGAAGTCTTGGTAGGAAGAACAAAAAGAGCAGAAGGCTTTAAAACAAAATCTAATATGTGAAAAATCACCAGTGAGTTCTGCAGAGCTGCACGTGCCCTGCTTGCAGAGCCAACCCTGGTCAGAGGATGATCCTTTGTTCCTCCTTTGCAGAAGAGATGGGAAACAGAACTGGTCTGGGCAGGAGTGGGGGTGGCTGAGCCAGAGCAGGGGTGGGCATAGAGTGTCCCTCTTCCTGATCACATAAATGAGGGCTGGGCCCCCTTCTTAAAGATCACTCGGTTTGGTGTGAGGAAGTTAGAATGCACCCATTGGGGAAACGACAGTAAACTCTAAGAAGTCCCTATGAAGCCTGGCCCAAATGTTCAAATTAATAGAGAACATACTGACAGCAGCCCTGCAGTGAAAACACAGAATGATCGAGGCTGTTGGGGACTACCCATCTGGCCCCGTCTTGCAAGCAGAAAGGCGGGGCACAGGCAGAAGCCACAGGTTCTCCCCTGGCTGTCATTTTGATTCCATCCCTCCTGGGAAGCTCAGGTGTTTAATTATATTGAGCTGTGCTCACATGCAGGCGCTGGCAGCCTTGGATGGAATCCAGCACCTTAACAAGTGGAAGGGAAGCAGGATTTCTGAGCAAAAGCCTTTCTGAACACTTTGTTGAATGTACGATTTAAGCCTTCTATCTTTGCTTCTCTTTCTCTCTTCCCTCCACAAATATTTATCAAAACCCTACTATGTGTCAGCCACTTAGAAATGATGTGAGAACAGATGGATAATTAGCCATTCATTTTCTGAGGTAATTAACCAGCACTCCAGTGATGACACTCACAGAGATTGAGATTAAGAAGAACCTCGCACTCATTTCCTCCGTTGTGCTAAGAACCATGTCTCTACCATCCTCTGCCTTTGCGGTGGGCTTTTTATTGCACCAAATTCTATGACTCGACATTTATCCAAATGCGTCTCCCCATTTTTCTTGGCTACACCAATGTGGAAACAGACATGGAAAAGAGTCACAGTAGCAGGAACAAAACAGTTTCTCTTTCTGTTGCTGACCAGAAAGATCATTCGAACCCAACTTATGGCTTAAGGGGTAAAAGTTATGTCTCTTGGCAACTCTGGGTGACCATAGCTGCTTGTTCTTCCACCTGGTAGCATCTGCTCTCCTTCCCTGGCCACTACTGATACATACCACATCATTTCTCAATTGCTATGTGAACCCCCACCCCCACTGGGATGGATCTTTTTTTCCATCAAAGTGCTAATGTTACTTCTTCTGTGTCACCCATAGACACAAGCAGAAGCTCTGTAGTTTGCTCCGATGTGGGGGAAATGCCCGCCTCCACCTGTGCTTAGCCCTGGCACTAGGACAGAACAGGATCACATCATACTGCCAATAATAGAATGCTTTTTCCATTCAGCTTGCTTTTTTTTTTTTCTTCCCAGTCCTTTTTCATAGATCCTGATTTGAGCTTGGGCCAGAAGACACTGGGTGGGGCTGCATTCTCCCTTTCCTTCTCCTCATGCAGAATCTCACCCTATACCAATGTTCCTAGACAAAGCTTATTCTTGGCAAGCATCTACATATGGAGAAATCACATTTCTACCATCTTTTGCTTTGGCAATTGGCTTTTTGGACCAAACTTCATGCTTCCCAGTAGAGTGAGTCCTTCCCCACTGGGTACAATTTCTTGGCACTTAAGAAGAGCCATTGTACCCTGACTACTTGGAGATATAACCCTGGAAGTGGTCCTGAGTTCCCATTTACCACCGTTATCTGAGTGGTTCCTGGGACCTCTCATATAAGTAAGTTTCAGCCTTTTTGCATCCATGTGATTGGATATAGCTTTAACCAAGTTACAATTTTAAATTTATGGTTGATTATCTGTCAGATACATAATTTGCAAGAAAGTGAAAGTGCCTTTTCACTTTCTTGATGGTGTCCTTTGATGCCAGAAGTTTAACATTTTGATGAATTCTGATTTTTCTATTTTTTCTCTTTTGTTGCTTGTGCTTTTGGTGTCATTTTAAAGGATCTTGGTATTTAATCTATCCACTTGGTTATTACCTCCCTAGCCTCCAGCTATCCATGAATTTGATCAGCATGGCATCAGTGTGAGAGTGTTCTGGCCCATATGATTACTTCTTCACATTGTATCATGTGAAAGCAGTACCTGCTCTAGAGCCACTCTTCTCCCACTCACTTCAGAAACTTGCAGGGGGAGCTTCTGAAATCTATCAGTGAGAGAATCCGAGTGAATGTGAGAGAAAGCACTGAATTATCAGTGACACATGTAGCTCATAAACCCCCGACTTTATTATGGACAGGCCATTTGGACATTCTGTTTTTAAAATTTCACCCACTGGATGTCTCATTCCTGTGTGTTCAAGAAGGCATAAGAAATAGTTATGGAAATCAATTTTTCTGGGATACTGCTGGAAGCTGGAACCAAGACGGTCACTGTGTGGAATGACAATAAGCACTTCTCTCCAGTACTTGATCCTGAGAGTTAGAGGATATTAGCTGAGTCTGGGAGGAGTCATGTGGTGTTGAACTGTGATATCTGCCCCAGCAGCATCTTGCCATCCCCTCCCCGGCACTGTGTCTGCCACCATTCCCTGGCAGCCAGACATGGCTGCTGCTTGCTCCATATGAAATTACTGACCCGCTTTTCACAGTCATCTGGGCCCTAGAGACCTGGCTGTTTCTTATCTCCAGGCTTATAAGCTGAGCACGAGGCTTGAGGCAGGGAGAAGACTCACATGAGCTCACATGCTGACCTTTCTACAGCCAGCCCTGCTGAAAATAGAGCCCATGACTTTTACTTCTGGGAGTTCAGACCTGATGGCATGTGCCACGCCCCTTGTCCCCTCCATCAGCTGCTCCCTTGAGATCCTGAAACCAAGCCAGAAGAGGAAGTAGGAGTATGTAGGTGAGGTTTGGTTTGAGAGGAGTAAGGGCTTTACGCTGGACTAAGTGGATTTGATTTAGGAAGAATGAAAATAATAATTCAAGTTCTCTATATTGTTATACTGCTTTGAGCAAACAGTGTTTTACATACATTATGCCACTTCATCATCATAGTAACACAGTTGAAGAAGTGAGGCACAGAAAAGTGGATCAATTTTCCAGACATGACACAGTTACTGACAGGAAGAAACAGAGCTTACATTTCAGTCTTCTGAAGTGCTCCCTCAGCACCCTACAGCTGCCCTTTTGTGAACCCCACTGGGAACACCGAGAGGGTAGACCAGTTTTACGATTTTTTTTTTCCCCTGAGATGAAAGACATGATGCTCACAAAGAACTCTTTTGCTCTAAGCTGTCAATGTGAGCGATTTATTGTTGGCAATAGTCTCAGTTCACTGGACTCAGGGCTACATGTCAGGAATTGAAGGGTGACAAACTCACTCTCTGGAACCAGTGCTTGACTTGGGAAGCTGTCTATATTGACCATTTGGATCCTGATCAGACTAAGGGAGGAGATTTCACCCCAAGTCCCTGGTACTTGACAGTACCAGGATGCCTTGATCTTATATTTGGAGCAGTCAGGATAATGGCAATGTTGATGATAGTAAGAGCTAAAATTTATTAGACACTTACTATGGGCTACTCTTAACTCATATTGACTAATTTAATCCTGATAACCCTGTGAGATGGGACTATTATTCGCATTTTACAGGTAAGAAAACAGGCACAGAAAGGTGATAAGTCATTTGCCTAAAATCAGCTAGGAAGTGGAGGAACTGGGAGATTCATAAATCGTAACTGCAGATACCAACTTTGTGTGTATCGAAGACCTGTCCTATGTCCAGATCCCTACAGTCACCTTTCAGGGATGGCTCTTCTTCCTCTTGTGCTGCTACTTTGCCTCTGCTTCTGCCTCCTTAAGGAGCTGATGGTGTGGGGAGTCATGAGGGAGGTCAAGATGGTAAACCTTCTGATGAACATAAGTGGTGGAGGTGGTCTCTTGTTCTCCCTCTCACATCCCCTTAGTTACTCACTCTCTATGTGGCTTTGAAAAGTTCCCAAAGCTAGGTGTTCTTTTCTGAACTTCAGTTTCCTCATCTGTAAAATGGAGGAGGTAATGGCTCTATTTCATTGGCAGAGTGATTGACAGGCTTAGATATAATGTCTGTGGAATTCCTGGCATGGTGCCTGGCAGATAGCAAGTGCTGAATAAATAACTGCTGGAGTTATTGCTTTTATTATTACTCCATTCCTCTTCCTCTTCCTTGCTATTCCTACCCTAGACAGAGATGTGGGTGTTGCCTAGTGAACATTGTCTAGAAGTTGTCTAACCCCAGTCCTGCTTCCAAAATTGGTTCAGAGAGCCATGAAGTGCAAGAAGGTCGCCAGTCTCCATGCAGCCTGGGCTCCAGAGCCTGCCTCTTTCATTATTAAATGACAGGCTTTATTCATTTATTTGTACCACTGGCCTTTGGAATAAATTAAATAATACTACCTCAAAAAGAATTTCTTCGCACCTTCCACTGAGCATATTAACTCTCCTCTCCAACTCCTAGTCCACCAGAGATGAGGCCCTGGAGTGGTGGGGGTGGGGAAGCATGGGGGAAGGCTCTTGGGGTCAGTGGGGACAGAGCCCAAGAAGGATGTTCTTCTACATGGTGTGGAGGCTTCTGATATGCTCACCACTTTGCAGATTCACTCAGCTGCTGCTTTCTTCTTTTAATCAGGCTTTTTGCAAAGCAGTTATGTCATCATTTAAATATCCTCCAGTTGAATGTTCTCACACTCATAACTTAATGACCTTAATTATGCTTATTAGTGAGAAAAGTACTTGGCATTATATTGCACTGCCTGCTGACATTCCACCGTTCCTTAGAGGCTTATAAGTATGTTTTCTGGTCAGGTACATGAAGAGATTGCAGAACAGGAGAACTACTAAGATACAATAGCCCTTTCTATGCCCACTGCAGCTCACTGTTCTCCAAGATTAGGTGTCCTTGGCTTGGCTATGCTCTCTCTTAGGGGCGAGAATGGGAAAGCAGAGAACGAGCATCTGGAGTGGGGCCAATTGTTTGTGTCCCCAAGGAGCAATTTTGCTTCTCTATGCCTCTGTTTTACCACCTGATTATAGGTAAAGTAACCTTCATCTCTCCCCTCCTGAGAGGCAGAGAGTTGGTAGTAAATTTGAGATCTGCTCTGCAGTATTGGTCCAGGACTTTCCAGAGAGGACTTTAGTGGAGAAAACATTGAGAGGTGACTTGAGGTGTCAACCCTTATTCCAATGGGAAAGTGAACAGGATCTTAATCTTTTGATGATGATATTTCATTTTTTCTGTTTATTATGAATGCCTGCTTTATACCAGGTACATCATAGGTATTTCTTGGCAGCAAATAGACAATTTTTTACCCTGAGCCTATATATCCATGAAAAAAATTTTGCTATTTGTTGGTATAATGAAATACATACTATATTCACCATACATGCTTAGAGTGAGTGGTAGGAATACTCTTAATGACATTAAGAGGCCATGAGCCCTTCCCAAGTCCTGCCAGAGAGGTTGCTAATTTACTGCCTGTCTTTGACAAGTATATTTTATCCATTCATTTAAAAAAATTTAGGGCTGATAGATGCTGAGATAAAAAAAACAAAACTTCCAGAGGCAGCAGTCTAAGAGGGGACAGACAAGTACATATATAATTTGATACGGCATGAGAAATTCTGTGATTGTAGTGAAGTATGGACTTCCAAAGGAAGAAGTGGGTAGAAGTGGCCTAAACTAGTCTTTGGAGTCAAGGAACAATGGACATTTACTGTGACCTAAGTTAGCCAGATTAAAAAAAGAGAGAGATGGCAGGGCATGGAGGCAGACCAGAGAACCCAGTGCATTTGAGGAGAATGAAATGCATTCACATAGCTGAAATGTAGGGGAAGAGAGCAACTAGCTACAATCAAAGCAAAAGCAGAAAGTAGGGGCTACTTTTGAAGGGATCTATGTGCTAAAAAGCTTATACTTTCTCCTGAAGGCAGGAGGAGGTATCCAGGACTTTAAGCAAGGAATATTATTTTAGAGATTGGATTGAAGAGGAGCAAGATGAAACACAGACATGACAGGAAGTTTTTGTATTATTTTAGTGGAGAAACGATGATTGTCTGAGCAAAGGCAGTGGTAGTGGGAATGGAGAGAACTGGAGGGATTCCAGAAATCTTAAGAAAGTAGATGGATAGCTCTTGGCAGTGTCACTGACTGGGGACAGAGTGTGCCGCTTTACTATGGAGAGCCCACTTCACCACGGGCTTCCTTCTCAGCAGGGCAGGTAGATAATGGCATTTTAGCAGTGCCTGAAACCACCACTTTCAGCCATATGGCGGGTCTGTGGGTGGCTGGGCAGCAACAGTGGGAAACAGACGGGCTGCCCAGCAGCAATGATGAATGGGCACATCTCCCGAAGCCAAGACTTCCCTTTTAGCCTCAAAACAGAGCCATCTTCCTCCCACCACCATGTGCACAGAGGTGTGAGGGCCCAGGGGTCACCAGATGGTGTTTTTGGCCACATCTGCTCATGCAGATAGAGACCATGGTCAGCAGCAGAGCAGTATCTTAATTTGTTCTCTTTTTCCTGCAGCGTCCTTTGCTTGAGACCCTCTGGGCTAAAACTGAAAAAATGCTGTATCTTGATGGAATTATTTTACTAAAGGAACAATTGGTCAGATCCTGAGAATCACTCCTCAGCTATTGGCACATGTTGGTTTTGTCTGCTCTGCAGAGTTGGGAACTACCTGCTCCTGGCGAGAGGGTTGTGGGTAGGGGCGGGTGCCCTCTCCTCTTCTCTCCCCTCATTGGTTGACTTACTGGCATTTGATGTTTCCTTGGAGTCTGTTCATCCTGGTCTTCCTGGGGCCCCTCCACTCTTCTGAGCTGCCCACATGTAGCCCAGCATCCTTAGTGAGGCCAGCTTTTAGCACTGCCTGTGAGATGTGGTATTTGGAAAAGGGAAGGCTCCCCTGTGTCCTCTGCATGCCTGAGGTTTGGAGGCCCAAGTGCTTAGATATTCATTCTCCTGAAATCACTATGCATTTGTCTTTCTTACTTGGGGCTATAGGACTTTGCTGCAGGGCCACAGGCTGCTTGATCCAGGTTAAACCCACCTGTGTATTATTCCTCACCACCTTCTCTCCATCCTCCTCCTACTCATGTGGCCTCTTTTTTTCCTACCTAGGAATCACCACACTTAACCTGCTCTGATCCCCAAGCATGGCCATCTCACTCTCTGCCTTTTCATCTCCCTTTCCCCACTCTGTCTCTCACTTTCCTCTTCCTGTACAAGTCCAGGACTTTGATTCTGAGCTGCAGAATTATTTTCCAGAAGCTCAAGGGGTTTTGAAGGAGAGATTTTCCCACTTCCCTCAGCCAGATTTTGGGCCTCAGAGGTAAAGGCAGGTTCCAGGGTGGCTGGCTGTGCGCTCAGAGACTGCTGCTGGGCCTCGAAGCCTCTCACTTGGGAAAGGAGAGCAGTGTTAAAATCTTTGACTCTGAAACCAGGCTGTCACTGGAGCCCCTTAACCCTGTTAGTTGTAGAGGAAACTGCATCAGGGGAGAGGAGCCCCTCCCTTCTGGATCTGCTGTATCCCCTTCTGGATCTGCTGTATCCAATTCAGGGGCTACTGTTGACACAGATGAAAGTACACCGTGGGTACAATTTTTCTAAAACTCTTCATTTACCTCATTCCTGCCCCATCCTACTTCCAACCTCATTACCCCGAACTGGGAGCTTCCTTGAATTCACTAGAAATAGAAATGGTTAGGTCTATTTTGCGACTATCTCTTGGAGCCTAGGACTAAGGGGAGAAGAGTCAGTGGAGTGGGGCATATCTGTCTACCTGCCCCTGCTAAACTCAACAAACATGGTGAGATAAACGCCCTTCCAGCATTTCAGGGCTGAGGAACCCACAGAGGGAGGGATTAATTCGATTTATTCATTCTGGCATCAGCCCCTATTCTGCAGGCTGCTGACGCCCAGCTGCTGTGAGCCAGTCAGGAGCAGAAGTCTCTGGCCTAACTGTGAACTCTAACAGATAGTGGATACAGCAGCTCCTGAAGGCCTGGTTTGGTTCCCTGGTTCCTCCAGCCACAAACATTCTGCTCTTTCATTTTTCTCTTCATTTCTTTTTTCCAAGTCCTTGTGGTGCTTTTTTTTTTTTTTTTTTTTTTTTTTTTGGAGTTGGTTCTACCCTAGTGTATAGTAAGTCAAATTAGTGGCACTTCTCTCTGTGAGTTAGGAGTGGAGGGAGAGCACCCAGGCCCTTTGAGGACTTTGCCAGCCTCACTGGTACCCTTAGCAAAGGGCAATATAAAACCTATCGAGTAGTAACCCTATGGCATGCTCCTTTTAACTATTTTTATTAGTATTATAGTACCCTTTTGTCTTTACCTGGCAGCTTTCCTTCTGAGCCTCTAAGCATTACTCAGGTTTTAAAATTTACACAGGGAGCTGTCTATGTTGACTGTGCTTTATTTATTCATTGATCATATATTTATTTGGTGTCCTGAGTTCTTGGCACTGTGCCAGGCTGTGGGGCTCCAGAGATGAATTGTTCTCAGAGCCTGCCCTCAAGGAGTTTATAATCTGATGGTCTAACAAATTACTCTAAATCAAAGTGGGTGTGATAAATGCTGCAAAAAAAGTCTCTGGATAAAGGGCTACAGGAGTTTGGAGAATGAGAAATGACTTTCAGGAAGACATGTCTTCTATAGTTTTATGAGCAGACCTCTGAAAATACTGTGTTAATGGTAACATGCTCCTCAAAGGCTTATGATTATCATTACTGGTAAAGCAGGGATTGATTTGTGGGTCATGTAGCATTTGATGTGCATCTTAAAGAAGCCTCTATATAATTTGGATATGGGGATGAGCATTTATCTGTCCATCTGGCCATTGGAGATACCCTACTTAAGTAGCCAGAAGGGGAGTCAGGGGTCAAACCTGTGTGGGATTGTTGATCATTTAGTGGGCTTAAAACACACATTTAAACAAAACAACTAGCAAGTATGGATAGCAAGGAAGGAATGCCAGTATGCAGGATGAGTGGGTCCAGAAAAGCTGGGCTGGAATGATACAAGGAATGAAGCTGTGCAGAAGAGCCAGGAAAAGGTATTTTGAAAGTGAGGTGTGGTTTTCAGAGATCAAGGATTCCAAGCTATAGGAGATACTGTCCCTACCCCAAGAAGCTCAGTATCCAAGTGATTATTAGATCCTGTTACATAAAACAGATAAATGGAATATAAGACACTGTGTGAAACTATTCTTCTCTTTCTCAAGATCAACAGGCTTGCCTTGAACTGCTAAAGCAGCTCTTCCTCCTAACTTTCTTAACTTTCTTAGTAGTGGCACTGACTTCCCAGCTACCATGCCCCATCTCCAGCCCCTGGACCTTTTCCCTTTTTTTCTGCATCATTTTCTGCCTGAAAAGTCAGCATCCACAAGACCCTTGGTGTCTTTCACTTCTTCAGGTTCCCATTATTACACCCCCAATCTTGGTCTGCATCACTCCTCATGGGAACAGTGCAGAGCCTCCTGATTTTGACTCTCCACTTCATGTGTTCCTCTCTGCCCACACCACCCCACACATCCCCATCCAACCTGACCACCCACTGCCATGTGGAGAGTCACTTGGAGGCAGAGTCCTGTGAGGAGGATGTTGTAGTTGCCCAGGTGAGAACTGAGGTGAGCTCTGATGATGGTGGTGGCAGTGCAGACGGAAAGAGGAAAATCCAGGATGGATTTTGGAGGTGGGACCAACAGGACCAGGTGATGAATTGGCTGTGGTAGGGTTGGGGGCAGAGCATTTGCGAGACTAGTATCTTACATAGACCTGGGTTCATGGAGGTGTACTAGGTGTGGAAGTGGGGGTAGAGGTGCCATTTAGGGGTAGATCATGAGTTTGAGTTTAAATATGTTGAGTTTGAGCTATCCAAGAGATGTAAGTAGAGAGTTGGCTTATGGGGCTGGGGCTAAAGAGAGAGGATTGGTCAGAGATATAGATCTGGAAGCCGTTGGCATGTAGCATCTGTTAGGTCCAGATGTTAATTGAATATGTACTATTAGATGCAGCTTTTCTACCAAAGGTCTTGGAGGGAGGGGTGTCTGTGTTTTATTTTTGCTAGGGTAATGTGAGCTGTGTGTGACTATAACACGGTACTAAAGTTGGGCTTCTTTTTGTCTGGCTAGGTTGAGGAGAAGGAGGATGGGAAGAATGGAGAACAAAGCACTATCTGGATTTAAAGAAAAAAGCCTGTCAGTGAGGAGAACCCTATTATTCCTGTAACCATTGTGTACAAAGATTACTGTGGCTCTTCTGCCACTCTGCAGAAGAGATGGGCTGTGTGAGCAGTGCAGAGGCTCTTCTTGTTCCATCGTGACCTTGGCCCACTGTTTATGCACCAGAATTAGTAAGGTGGCTAATTGCACTGAATCTGCATCAGCACTACCACTGGTCTAGTTATTATCCCTGCCTCTGCCCAGAGTTCTGTTCCAGAAAGTCTCTAAACAAGCTAAACATACCCAAGTGCTTCACACCTCCCACAGCCTTCCCTAGCCCACCATGCCTCACAAAACATATTTGTCCTTTCAAATGAAATAGTAATCTTGGCTTATCTAGATTCAAAAGTTCAAAGATGTATGTAGCTGAAAAATAAAGAAACCAACAAAAAGAACTTGTAAATGCCTTTCTGCTCAGATGAACTGTCTGAACAGCCCCAGCTCAAGTTCTGATAGGAGCACCGGGGATGATTTGTGCCAGATACTCTGTTGCCCTTCCCAGCTCTCTTGGTATGTGAATGGGGATGGCTCTGAGCAAGACTACTTTCCTTCCAGGCATTGCTGTGTTTTTGAACTGCTTTGTATTTGTGTATTTGTTTAAATCTGTCTCTGCCTTTTCACTATCTCTCTCTTGTTAAGCTCCTTAAGTGGAAGAACTGAGTTTACCTTGTTTACCACTTGTTCTTAGGGCACAGTATAGTGCCTAGGAGGCAAGAAGCATTTAGGACTAACAAATTATACTCATTTACTACCCCTTTATCCTAAAATTTCTTCCCTCACGATGGGTCTTTTCTATTATCTATTAACATGGATTTAGTTTTTTAAAAATCTGACTTTAATATGTACCTTTGTGGTATTGACTTTTGGAGAACTAGATAATGATTAACAGCCTGGGCCTTAGCATTTGACAGACATAGGCTTGAATTCTGTTCTGCTTAGCTAATGGCTGTGAGACCTTGGGCAAGATGTTCAACTCTCTGAGGCTCATTCTCCTCATCTGCAAAATGGAATATGTTTTTACCTTAAAGTGTTAAGAAGATCACATGAAGTCACAAATATAAACCACCTAGTAGAATGCCTGGCCCACCAGTTAGTGGAAGTTAAACACAAATATATTTTGAGAGCTTGTGTTTGCCATTGTTCTTTTATATCAGTGGTTCTCATTTTTTTGGTCTCAAGACTCCCTTATAATCTTAAAACATTATCAGAAATCCCCAAATCCCAAAGAGCTTTTGTTTGTATGAGATAATGATAAAAAAATATATATATATCTCATAAGTGAGATATATATCTCAATACATATTGTTTTAGAAATTAAAACTGAAATTTAAAAATCTATTCATTTAAGAATAAGAGTAATAAAGTTATTGCATGTTGACTGTCGGCATATTTTTAGAAATAATTTTGTGTCAAGAGTGCTGTTCTTTTAGACTTTGAAAATCTTTTTGACCCTACCTTAATGAATGAAGCTGGAATCTCATATCTACCTCTGTATTCAGCCCATTGCAATATTACATACTATGTGGTTTCTGGAAACTCTACTCACTGTACATTTGTGAGAGAATGAGAGTCAAAAAGGACAGTAATGTCTTAGTTTTATTAGGGAAATAATTTTGAATGTAAGGACCCCTGAAAGGGTCTCAGGGAATCTCTAGAGTTCCTGGTCACACTTTGGGAACTGCTTTCTAGATACTGGGTTCTATAAAATAGGGTCATAGTCGGATATTTAGGGTTAACCTGAACAAGTGACTAATGAGACTGATTAAAAACCATTGTGAGCCCAGCCCTGGAAGGCACTGTTAGAATCTGAGTCTGAGCTTCCTTAATTCACTCTGTGCTTCTTCCCCAACACCCAATCAGGTAGACAGCTCTCTTCAGCTTAGCTTCTCTATTTGTTCTGTCTTCACCTGAGTCCAGGCCCTCATTACCCCACACCTGAATGTCAAGCCAGGCTTCTCTTGAGTGTGGCAATTTGATACAGGAGAAAGAGCATTTTGGAGTCGCTTAGACCTGGCTACAAATTCTGGAATCATTTACTGTGAGGTGTATCTGTAAAAGGTGGTTGACAGGACCCCCTCCTCCCACCACCCGCCCCCTCCAAGGGGTCTTGCAGTTCTAAGTGAGATTATGATGCCACATGCCTGACACAGGCCTGGCTCACAGTGGGTGCTCAGCAGTGAGTTCTGCTCCTTTCCTAGGCAGTCCCAGCCAGTTCACTCTCTGGACTGTCAGTAAGCCCCATACTTCTGAATCCCTGAGGTGTCTAAAGCCAATATTATACACATTTACCACTCACTTGCAGGTTGTATGTTTCTTATCTTCTGTGCCTTGTTTCTCAAGACTGTAAGCCACCAGAGGGCAAAACCATGCCTGTTAATGTTTCTGTACCTTCTGTGGGGCTGAGGTTTATAAATATTTATTGTTTTGAGTAGAATAATTAAATGGCATATTTTTTGCCCTTGACAGATCCCCAGTGTGGTGGGATGATGTATTCCATTTGTATAAGGCAATATAGTCATACTTTAAAAGTATTATTATAAACAAGTGACAATCAGCAGGCAGGTCAGCTCCACAAACGACAGAGATACCTGCCACAAACACTGCTGTTTAAAAAAGAAGATTTCCAAGTCTTTGTTAATGGTAGACATATTTTGAGTATTTTTCAATATAATGCAATCCACAGGGAAAGAGAAAAGAATGTAGTGCCTTAGAATTGTTTAGAAAGGCATTAGACTAAGCCAGGTGTTCCTGGAGGAGGCAGCTGAAAGGTGGTCCTGGCCAGCCACTACACAACCACTGCCACTTACCCCTCCAGGGGTCTTGCCATCTCAACAGTCTTCCTAGCCCACTCTTCTTAGAGCCCATAGACTTGTGTCTCCTTCCCATCTTGGAGCATCAGCTCGCTGTCTTCCTGCTTCTGCCTCTCAGCTTCCTCTGTACCATACCCTTTAAAAGTGCCCCAGATGGCAGGAGACAATGCAAAAGAAGCTGTCCGAAGGTTGGTTTTCCTTTTCACTGTTCTAGTGCTACTATCCCTCTCCCTACATTCCCCAAAGGCAGGTGAGCATGAAAGGCCTGGTACCTTCTTGGAGCAGGGGAGAGAAAACCATACCAAGAGCAATACAAATCCAAATTAAGATCTCAGTAAATTATCCTGTCTTATTTAAAAATCACAGTAGGGCTCTTGTCTGATTTCATATCCATGGGAGCCTGTTGGAGCTGCTGTGGAACAGAGGGCAGGGGTGTCCTCATCACTGTGTCTAGGAGAACACAGTTAATTTCTTTCCCTACCCATGCAGATGTTTGAGGTGAAGGCAGTCTCTAAAGTAGATCCTATGTAAGCTCCTGTTGGTTTGTAACCAACCCAGTCCTATGTAAGCTCCTGTTGGTTTGTAACCAACCCAGTCAGAGTAGGTACTTATTTTTCTTGGTTTTAAAGATTTTTAAGCCAGACACTCCATTATCTCCCTCACCTACTTAGTTTTATGTTCAGTCCATTCAGCTCCATCTTCTGCTCTTAGATAAGAGGATTTCTACTTCTCTTTTCTGGTGAAGGAAGCACAAGTGGCCAACCTTTTTTTCATAATGGTCCTTCACTAACTTGAAGACCAGCTTCTTACCATCCGTTACATCCAGATCACTGTGGTTATGTTGCCCTTTGAGTTATCGAGGAGTTAGTGCACATAGTATGGGCTTAGTGAGAGCTCACTACTGATCCCATTGTGAGTGGAGCAAAGCCTCCTGGGCCATGGAGTGCTCCTTCCAGAAGACCATCCCATTTAGAGGTATGAAGCCAGTCACAGGCAAGGATATGTCTGCCAAGACCAAAATACACTTGTTTAGAAATGCTGTAGGGATGTGCTATCAGGAGGTTCCTATTCTAAAGCTGTTTGCTGGAAGACAGAAAAAGATGGCATTTTGTAACTGTACAGCCATACACAACCTCCTCCATGGGGTAATAGGAAGGAAAAGTCTGTTTTTTTTTCTTACTTTTATTTTCTTCACTTGTTCCTTGTTCTTTCCTCCTCCCTCTCTTTTCTTTCTTCAACCTTTTCTTCTTTCTTTGTGTATCAGATTGACATAAATTCTAAAGAAAAGCTAAACTTTCCGCTGAGTTGCTAGACACCAGAAACCCAGAATGTTCTGGAAAGAGCCTCCACTTTTAGTCTGATATTATTGGTGTATATGTAAAATATACTCACTTCTTCAGGGATTTAGCTGAGGGTCTAGGGTCCAGCCAGGACTCTGTACTTATTCTGTCTGCTTACTGTTCATATTATTCTCCTCAGCCAGTCTATCTAATGTAGATACAGAAAAAACAAAGGAAGAAAACCCTTCAGTCTCCTTTTTAAAGGCATTCTTTGATGTTACGTCTATCACAACTTTGCCCTGAGCTGCTTAGATGGTTTTAGGGCTACTGTCTACAGCCTGGTCACTTCTCAGGTTTTTTCTAGGGTTTATATTTTTGATGGTAGGGGTTTGTCAGTAACATTTTTTTTTTTTTAAAGATCCCATACATTGATGACACCAGCTTCATCACTTACCTATGGTTTAGAATGGTTCAGGTCAAGGTCTTAGAATTAAGGACTAGGAAAACCAATTCATACTTGACATCTAATCATTGTGGATTTTAGTTCCCTTACATAAAATGGGGGAGCATGGTCCTATATCAGCTAACATCCAAGAATGGGGAGGATTGAAATTGTTTGCATAAAAACTGAGATTGTTGGTATAAAACCTCCTACATGTTTAGCTGTTATTAAGTTTCGTCTCACATACCCTACTCTGATAAGCAATACCTATAACAATTATTGATATCCTAAATTACTCAGAATCTCTCGTGGTTGTCTGCAATATTACCATAGGATTGCTTATCTGATGATCTGTCTATGTTAATCTCAGCTGCAGTATGGTTTAGGATGTGTCTATGTAAATGCATGTGCCTGAATGTGATATGGCATTGTTGGAAAAGCAAAAGCAGAGAGACAGTCCTGCCAATCTAGGTCCATCTTTTTGGTAGCCACGTCCAAGAGTATTTTTTTTTTAGTTTGATAAATATCTCTTGTCTGAAACTATATTCTGTCTTCTGCTCTCAACTTTTATCCCTTTCCTGTGTTTCCTGATGTCTGTCTGTAGACCCCTGTTGGTAATGGGTATGTGTGGGAAGATAATTATGGGTCAGAGAGGCCTTCTATTGCCAAGGGGAGACATGGTACTTCATCTCTCATCCTCCTCCTCCACCTAAACACCATTTTAACTTTTGCTGCCTTGTTAGGAATGTATTAGAGGATTCCATGTTTTATAAAGGGATAAACCAGAGGAGAGGGCCAAGATCCTGAGATTCTGTAAATATCCAATGGACCACTCTTGCCATCCCCATTGTAACTGAGGCAATGGAAAAAGGTAGCCTATATCTATGATATAGAATTAATCTTTGTTAATTATTATTCCATCTACATTGTGTGCCATACATGTGTGAAGATGTGAAAATGAATAAAGCACAGACCTTACTGTTAAGGAGCTCAGAGTCTAGTAGAAAGAGAGATGCATAAATCCAGTGTTAAAAGACACTGTGATTAATTTGTCCAAGGTTATATAACAAAGACCAGATTTACCCTCTTGCCTGAAAAAAAAAAAAAGGAAACAAAAGTAAACAGAAAGCTTAACAAAATATATAAAACAATACTTTCAAGATACTGGACATCAAGTAACAAAGGACAATGATCCCTAAGATGCAGGAAATAAATGAAGTTAGCCCTATGATTACCCCAGTTTACTGCCTTGAGAGAATTTCTGCAACCTGGTTGGAGAACTCAGTCAGAATCTGAGGAAATGGAACTGAGAGTGTGGATCTGATGAAGGCAGCTAGATATGACAGAGGAGAGTATTGTCTTGGCCTGTTTTCTGCTACTAAAACAGAATACCACACAGACTGGATAATTTAAAAAGAAAAGAGTTTATTTAGCTCATGGTTCCTCCAGAAAGCTGGGAAGCCCAAGAGCATGGTGCTGGCATCTTGTTAGGGCCTTCATGATGCATCATAATATGGCAGAGAGCATTACATGGTGAGTGGGCAAGAGAGCCAGAGAGAGCTCATTTTTATAATAAAGATACTCCAATAATAACAAACTCATTTTCAAGATACTGACATCAATCCATTCGTGAGGGCAGAGGGATTACGTTTTCAACACATGCACTTTTGAGGGACATATTCAGACCATAGCAAGTATCAAATAGGAGAGGGCTGCACAAAGAGAAAACTAGGAAGATACTGCAGAGAATCTTCCTCAAGCCTTCAATAGATAACTAATCAACCCTTGTGAATGAAGAAACTGCCCAAAGCTAGGAGAAGAATGACCCAAAAGGATTATTAAAAAACAGTGACTGGTGCTTGCACAAGGTTGGGAAGAAGTTCAGTTCCCACCAGGCCAGCTGTATTGACGGGACATTGGATTGAGTAGTCAGAAGGGTCTTTCCTTGGCAGTGGGAAATAATTGTCCCTAGACTAAATAATGCTCTGGGTCCACTTAACAAATCTTAAAGGTAAGACTCAAAGGATCAAGTTGTTTCCAAATAATTTAACTGTGTTCCAGAATAAAGCTCAAAAATACGTGTAGGAATACAAAAATATCCAGTACCCCAAAAGTCCTATTCACAATGTCTGACATTCAATAAAAATGACCAATTAAGCAAAGAAAGAAGAAAATACAGTGCATCATGAGGAGAAAAATCAGTCAGCCAAAACTGACTCAACCGTTACAGGTTTTTAGAAGTAGTAGGCAAAGACATTAGTTATTATAACTATGTTCCATATGTTTCAATATTTAAGTAGAGACATGGTAAATTTTTTGTTCAAATCAAGCTTCTAGAGATGAAAAAGCATTGTCCAAGATAAAAAATGCATTAGGTAGGATTAATGGCAGAATTGACACTAGACATCACAGAAGGGAAGATTAATACACTTGAAGACACAGCAATATGCACTATCCAAATAAAATACCTAGAGAGAAAAGAATTTAAGAAAAATGAAAGAGGCTTCGATGAGCTATGACACAACTTTACAGGGCAAATATACATATAATTGGAGTCTGCAAAGGATGAGAGAGGGAAATCTTTCTGAGCCTACTCTGGCTTGTGAGGCTGCTTTTATAATTTAAAAAATAAAAAGCAAAGGATGAGAGAGACAGAGAGAAAGTAGAAGCAACATTTGAAGAAATAATGGCTGAAAAATCTTCAAACTTGATGAAAAACATGAATTCACAAATCCAAGAGCCCCCGCAAACCCCAAGCACAAGAAACATGAAAACACACAAAAAACCTATGGCAAGGTACATCATAAAAATTTCAAAATCAGTGATAAAAAGAAAATCTTAAAAGCAAACATAGGAAAAAATATATGCTATGTAACAAGGAACAAAGGCATCAGATTTCTTGTTAGAAAGAATGCTAGAAAGAATGCAAGTAGAAAACAATAGAGCACCATCTTTAAAGTACTAAAAGAAAACTATCAACCTAGAATTCTATACCCAGCAAAAATCTTTCAAAACCAAAATTTAAATGAAGATATCTTAGACATGTAAAATCTGAAAAAAGTTTGTCATTAATACACCAGCACTATAAAAAATGTAAACAGATGTCTTTCAGACAAACCAAAAATGATACTGAATGAAAATATGAATCTCTATAAAGGAATGAAGAACACTAGCCTTTCTGCCTGAACTTTCTTCTCTTCTTTTGCTAACTCCTGCCAGTCCTTAATGACTCAGTTCAGATGACTACCACTTTTCCTCCGACCCCTTAGAATGGAATCAGTATCCCTCCCAAGGCTCTCTGTGATTACCTCCTATGTTGCGTTTATCATGATAATATAATTGTCCACTTGTATAACTCTTCTAGGAATTTATGAGCTTTAGGGCAGGGACTATATATACTGATAACTGGCACATAGTCAATGATCAACAAATGCTTATTGAGTGGATCAGTATTCTGAATTAAGACATGGCAGTGGCAATAAGACAGAAAGGGCTTTGTCTGGGAACACTTCTTGAGGCAAGACCAATTAAGACTTGTCAAAGGTGTTTGGGGATAGTAGATTCCACTGTATTATTGTCCAAACTTTAGTTTTTTGGGGTCCATTTTTGCCATTTTTGGGTCCATATTTTTTTGGGTCCATTTTTACCAAAGTTCAACCTGTATTACTTTTTAACTCAGTATTACTTCTTAAATGAACTCATACATTTTTACATAGATAAATGTGTTTTTTTAAAAAATATGGTGTGACCCATGCTGGGATGGAGGCATGTGTGGGGGAGCTGTCAGTGAGGGTGGTGACTGTCTGCCTCTGAGAGACAAGGAAGGCTTTGCTGTTGCTTGCATAAATGAGTGACTGAAAGAAGGAATGAGGTGCAATTTTAATAGCTCTAAAAGGAGAAACTGGCATTTCTTCAGGCAGAAAAGGGGGAAAGACTAAACCTGGAAGAAGGTACTGATAGGCAAAAGCAATGAGGCTGTTTTAGAAATGAGTTTCAGGCATCCAGGGAATGGTGTGACTGTGGGACAGGATATAAGGGTTTTTTTTTTCATATATATATACTTTAAATTCTGGGATACATGTGCAGAATGTGCAGGTTTGTTACCTAGGTATACACGTGCCATTGTGGTTTGATGTACCCATCAACCTGTGATCTACATTAGGTATTTCTTCTAATGCTATCCCTCCCTTAGCCCCCTGACCGCCTGACAGGCCCCAGTGTGTGATGTTCCTCTCCCTGTGTCCATCTGTTCCCATTGTTTAACTCCCACTTATGAGTGAGAACATGTGGTGTTTGGTTTTCTGTTCTTGTGTTAGTTTGCTGAGAATGATGGTTTCCAGCTTCATCCCTGTCCCTGCAAAGGACATTAACTGATCCTTTTTTATGTCTGCATAGTATCCACGGTGAATATGTGCCACATTTTCTTTATCCAGTCTATCACTGATAGGCATTTGGGTTGGTTCCAAGTCTTGCTATTGTGAATAGTGCTGCAATAAACATACATGTGCATGGGTCTTTATAGTAGAATGATTTATAATCCTTTGGGTATATACCCAGTAATAGGATTGCTGGGTCAAATGGTATTTTTGGTTCTAGATCCTTGAAGAATCGCCACATTGTTTTCCACAATAGTTGAACTAATTTACACTCCCACCAACAGTATAAAAGCATTCCTATTCTCCACATCCTCTTCAGCATCTGTTGTTTCCTGACTTTTTTTTTTTTATTATACTTTAAGTTCTAGGGTACGTGTGCACAATGTGCAGTTTTGTTACATATGTATACATGTGCCATGTTCGTGTGCTGCACCCATTAACTCATCATTTACATAAGGTATTCCTCCTAATGCTATCCCTCCCCCTTCTCCTCACCCCATGACAGGCCCTGGTGTGTGATGTTCCCTTTCCTGTGTCCAAGTGTTCTCATTGTTCAGTTCCCACCTATGAGTGAGAACATGTGGTATTTGGTTTTCTGTCCTTGCAATAGTTTGCTCAGAATGATGGTTTCCAGCTTCATACATGTCCCTACAAAGGACATGAACTCATCCTTTTTTATGGCTGCATAGTATTCCATGGTGTATATGTGCCACATTTTCTTAATCCAGTCTATCATTGATGGACACTTGGGTTGGTTCCAAGTCTTTGCTTTTGTGAATAGTGCCGCAATAAACATACGTGTGCGTGTGACTTTATAGCAGCATGATTTATAATCCTTTGGGTATATACCCAGTAATGGGATGGCTGGGTCAAATGGTATTTCTAGTTCTAGATCCTTGAGGAATTGCCACAGTGTCTTCCACAATGGTTGAACTAATTTACACTCCCACCAACAGTGTAAAAGCAGTCCTATTCTCCACATCCTCTCCAGCACCTGTTGTTTCCTGACTTTTTAATGATCGTCATTCTAACTGCTGTGGGATGGTATCTCATTGTGGTTTTGATTTGCATTTCTCTAATGACCACTGGTGATGAACATTTCTTTCATATGTTTGTTGCCTGCATAAATGTCTTCCTTTTATAAGTGTCTGTCATATGCTATACCCACTTTTTGATGGGTTTTTTTTTCTTGTCAATTTGTTTAAGTTCCTTGTAGATCCTGGGTATTATCCCTTTGTCAGATGGATAGATTGCAGACATTTTCTCCCATTCTGTAGGGTGCCAGTTCACTCTGATGATAGTTTCTTTTGCTGTGCAAAAGCTCTTTAGTTTAATTAGATCCCATTTGTCAATTTTGGCTTTTGTTGCCATTGCTTTTGGTGTTTCAGTCATGAAGTGTTTGCCCATGCCTATGTCCTGAATAGTATTGCCTAGGTTTTCTTCTAGGGTTTTTATGGTTTTAGGTCTTACATTTAAGTCTTTAATCCTTCTGGAATTAATTTTTGTATAAAGTGTAAGGAAGGGGTCCAGTTTCAGTTTTCTGCATATGGCTAGCCAGTTTTCCTAGCACCATTTATTAAATAGGGAATCCTTTCCCCATTTCTTGTTTTTGTCAGATGTGTCAATGATCAGATGGTTGTAGATGTGTGGTGTTATTTCTGAGGCCTCTGTTCTGTTCCATTGGTCTATATATCTGTTTTGGTACCAGTACCGAGCTGATTTGGTTACTGTAGCCTTGTAGTATAGTTTGACATCAGGTAGCCTGATGCCTCCAGCTTTGTTCTTTTTGCTGAGGATTGTCTTGGGCATATGGGCTCTTTTTTCGTTCCATATGAAATTTAAAGTAGTTTTTTCTAATTCTGTGAAGAAAGTCAATGGTGGCTTGATGGGGATAGCATTGAATTTATGAATTACTTTGGGCAGTATGGCCATTTTCATGATACTGATTCTTCCTATCCATGAGCATGGAATGTTCTTCCATTTATTTGTGTCCTCTCTTATTTCCTTGAGCAGTGATTTGTAGTTCTCCTTGAAGAGGTCCTTCACATCCCTTGTAAGTTGTATTCCTAGGTATTTTATTCTTTTTGTAGTAATTGTGAATGGCAGTTCACTCATGATTCGGCTATTATTGGTGTATAATAATGCTTGTGATTTTTGCACATTGATTTTGTATCCTGAGACTTTGCTAAAGTTGCTTATCAGCTTAAGGAGATTTTGGGCTGAGACGATGGGGTTTTCTAAATATACAATCATGTCATCTGCAAACAGAGACAATTTGACTTCCTCTCTTGCTATTTGAATACGCTTTATTTCTTTCTCTTGCCTGATTGCCCTGGCAAAAACTTCCAACACTATGTTGAATAGGAGTGGTGAGAGAGGGCATCCCTGTCCTGTGCTGGTTTTCAAAGAGAATGCTTCTGGCTTCTGCCTATTCAGTAGGACATCGGCTGTGGGGTAGTCATAAATAGCTCTCATTATTTTGAGATACGTTCCATCAATACCTAGTTTATTGAGAGTTTTTAGCATGAAGGTCTGTTGAATCTTATCGAAGGCCTTTTTTGCATCTATGGAAATAATCATGTGGTTTTTGTCATTGGTTCTGTTTATGAGAGGGATTATGCTTATTTATTTGTGTATGTTGAATCAGCCTTGCATCCCAGGGATGAAGCTGACTTGATCGTGGTGGAGAAGCTTTTTGATGTGCTGCTGGATTCAGTTTGCCAGTATTTTACTGAGGATTTTTGCATCGATGTTCATCAGGGATATTGGCCTGAAATTTTCTTTTTTTGTTGTGTCTCTGCCAGGTTTTGGTATCAGGATGATGCTGGCCTCATAAAATGAGTTAGGGAGGAGTCCCTGTTTTTCTATTAATTGGAATAGTATCAGAAGGAATGGTACCAGCTCCTCTTTGTACTTCTGGTAGAATGCAGCTTTGAATCTGTCTGGTCCTGGGTTTTGTTTTGGTTGTTAGGCTGTTAATTACTGCTTCAATTTCAGAACTTGTTATTGGTCTGTTCAGGTATTCGACTTCTTCCTGGTTTAGTCTTAGGGGGGTGTATGTGTCCAGGAATTTATCCACTTCCAGATTTTCTAGTTCATTTGCATAGAGGTGTTTATAGTATTCTCTGATGGTAGTTTGTATTTCTGTGGGATCAGTGGTGATATCCCCTTTATCATTTTTTATTGTGTCTATTTGGTTCTTCTCTCTTTTCTTCTTTATTAGTCTGGCTAGTGGTCTATTTTGTTAATCTTTTCAAAAAACCAGCTCCTGGATTCATTGATTTTTTTGAAGGGTTTTTTATGTCTCCATCTCCTTCAGTTCTGCTCGCATCTTAGTTATTTCTTGTCTTCTGCTAGCTTTTGAATTTGTTTGTTTGCTCTTGCTTCTGTAGTTCTTTTAATTGTGATGTTAGGGTGTCAATTTTGGATCTTTCCTGCTTTCTCCTGTGGGCGTTTAGTGCTATAAATATCCCTGTAAACACTGCTTTAGCTGTGTCTCAGAGATTCTGGTACCTTGTGTCTTTGTTCTCATTGGTTTCAAGGAACTTATTTATTTCTGCCTTAATTTTGTTGTTTACCCAGTAGTCATTCAGGAGCAGGTTGTTCAGTTTCCGTATTGTTTTGTGGTTTTGAGTGAGTTTCTTAATCCTGAGTTCTAATTTGATTGCACTGTGGTCTGACAGACTGTTTGTTATGATATGTGTTCTTTTGCATTTGCTGAGGTGTGTTTTACTTCCAATTATGTGGTCAATTTTAGAATAAGTGTGATGTGGTGCTGAGAAGAATGTATATTCTGTTGATTTGGGTTGGAGAGTTCTGTAGATGTCTATTAGGTCTGCTTGGTCCAGAGCTGAGTTCACGTCCTGAATATCCTTGTTAATCTTCTGTCTCATTGATCTAATATTGACAGTGGGGTGTTAAAGTCTCCCACTATTATTGTGTGGAAGTCTGAGTCTCTTTGTAGGTCTCTTAGAACTTGCTTTATGAATCTTGGTGCTCCTGTGTTGAGTGCATATATATATTTAGGATAATTAGCTCTCCTTGTTGTGTTGATCCCTTTACTATTATGTAATGGCCTTCTTTGTCTTTTTTGATCTTTGTTGGTTTAAAGTCTGTTTTATCAGAGACTAGCATTGCCACCCCTGCTTTTTTTTTTTTTTGGCTTTCCATTTTCTTGCTAAATATTCCTCCATCCCTTTATTTTGAGCCTATGTGTATCTTTGCACATGAGATGGGTATCCTGAATACAGCACACCGATGAGTCTTGACTCTTTATCCAATTTGCCAGTCTGTGTCTTTTAATTGGGGCATTTAGCCTGTTTACATTTTAGGTTAATATGGTTATGTGTGAATTTGATCCTATCATTATAATGCTAGCTGGTTATTTTGCCTGTTAGTTGATGCAGTTTTTTCATAGTATCTATGGTCTTTACAATTTAGTATGTTTTGCAGTGGCTGGTCCCGGTTGTTCCTTTCCATATTTAGTGCTTCCTTCAGGAGCTCTTGTAAGGCCTGGTGGTAACAAAATCTCTCAGCATTTGCTTGTCTGTAAAGGATTTTATTTCTCCTTTGCTTATGAAGCTTAGTTTGGCTAGATATGAAATTCTGGGTTGAAAATCATTTCCTTTAAGAATGTTGAATATTGTACCCCACTCTCTTCTGGCTTGTATGGTTTCTGCTGAGAGATCTGCTGTTAGTCTGATGGGCTTCCCTTTGTGGGTAACCCGACCTTTCTTTCTGGCTTCCCTTAACATTATTTTTTCATTTCAACCTTAGTGAATCTGAAGATTATGTGTCTTGGGGTTGCTCTTCTTAAGGAGTATCTTTTTGGTGTTCTCTGTATTTCCTGATTTTGAATGTTGGCCTGTCTTGCTATGTTGGGGAAGTTCTCTTGTATAATATCCTGAAGAGTGTTTTCCAACTTGGTTCCATTCTCTCTGTCAATTTCAGGTACATTAATCAAACATAGGTTTGGTCTTTTCACATAGTCCCATTTTTCTTATAGGCTTTGTTCATTCATTTTCATTCTTTTTTCTCGAATTTTGGCTTCACACTTTATTTCATTAAGTTGATCTTCAATCTCTGATATCCTTTCTTCCGCTTGATCGATTCGGTTATTGATACTTGTGTATATTCACGAAGTTCTCGTGGTGTGTTTTTCAGTTCCATCAGGTCATTTATATTCTTCTCTAAACTTGTTATTCTAGTTAGCAATTCATCTAACTTTTTTTCAAGGTTCTTAGCTTCCTTGCATTGGGTTAGAAAATGCTCCTTTAGCTCGGAGAAGTTTGTTATTACACACCTTCTGAAGCCTACTTCTGTCAATTTGTCAAATTCATTCTCCATCCAGTTTTGTTCCCTTGCTGGTGAGGAGCTGTGATCCTTTGGAGGAGAACAAGCATTCTGGTTTTTGGAATTTTCAGACTTTTTGCACTAGTTTTTCCTCATCTTCATGGGTTTTTCTATCTTTGGTCTTTGATGTTGGTGACCTTCGAATGGGATTTTGGTGTGTAACTCCTTTTTGTTGGTGTTGTTGCCATTCCTTTCTGTTTGTTAGTTTTCCTTCTATCAATCAGGCTGCTCTGCTGCGGGTCTGCTGGAGTTTGCTGGAGGTCCACTCCAGACCCTGTTTGCCTGGGTATCACCAGCAGGGGCTGCAGAACAGCAAAGATTGCTGCCTGTTCCTTCCTCTGAAAGCTTTGTCCAGAGGGTCACCTACCAGATGCCAGCTGGAATTCTCCTATATGAGGTGTCTGTGGACCCCTGCTGGGAGGTGTCTCCCCATCAGGAAGCATGGGGGTCAGGGACCCACGTGAGTAGGCAGTCTGTCCCTTAGCAGAGCTCAAGTGCTGTGCTGGGGGATCTGCTGCTCTCTTCTGAGCCAGCAGGCAGGAGTGTTTAAGTCTACTGAACCTGTGCCCACAGCCACCATTTCCCTCAGGTGCTCTGTCCCAGGGATATGGGAGTTTTATCTATAAGACCTTGACTGGGGCTGCTGCCTCTCTTTCAGACATGGTCTGCCCAGAGAGGAGGAATCTAGCAAGGCAGTCTGGCTACATTGGCTTTGTGGCACTTTGGTGTGCTTCGCCCAGTTCGAACTTCCCTGCAGCTTTTTTAATACTGTGAGGGGAAAGTAGCCTACTCAAGGCTCAGTAATGGTGGACGCCTCTCCCCCTACCAAGCTGAAGTGTCCCAGGTGGACTTCAGACTGCTGTGCTGGCAGCAAGAATTTCAAGCCAGTGGATCTTAGCTTGCTGGGGTCCATTGAGGTGGGATCCACTGAGCTAGACCATTTGACTCCCTGGCTTCAGCCCCCTTCCCAGGGGAGTGAATGGTTCTGTCTCACTGGTGTTCCAGGTGCCAGTGGGGTATGAAAAAAAAAACTCCTGCAGCTAGCTCAGTGTCTGCCCAAATGGCAGCCCGGTTTTGTGCTTGAAACCCAGGGCCCTGGTGGTATAGGCACCTGAGGGAATCTCTTGGTCTGCAGGTTGTGAAGACTGTGGGAAAAGCATAGTATTTGGGCCAGAGTGCACTATTCCTCAGGGCTTCCCTTGGCTACAGGAGGGAGTTCCCTATCCCTTGTGCTTCCTGGGTGAGGTGATGCCCCACCCTGCTTCTGCTCACCCTCCGTGGGCTGCACTCACTGTCTAACCAGTCACAGTGAGATGAGCCGGTTACCTCAGTTGGAAAGCAGAAATCACCTGCCTTCTGCGTTGATCTTGCTGCAGAGCGGAGTTGTTCCTATTCAGCCATCTTAAGAAGATCCTGATATAACGGGTTTATGGTCAGATTCTATTCTTGGCCTCAGTCCTTATCTGTGTGCACTGGAAGTGCCTACTGAAGGCAAATAGGAAAAGTGTGGCTTCAGATACTAAGTTAAATTGAGAAATCACCCTTCAGAAGTTTGAGTAACTGCCTAAGGCTCTGTAAGTGAACTTCAGCCCTGAGTTGGTCCTGGAAGGGTAAAGTTGACTCACAGTAGGCCATTGACTGACTTCTTTCTCTCTGCCTGGTGTCTCCTCCAGAAGGGATGGAAGACAGTCTTCTGAATATGCCATTAAGCCATCAGTTCAGGAATCGCGGTACAAACTGGCATGAATGTCTGGCAGAGAGCAGGGCAATTTGTGGAGAGATATCTAGCAGCTCTTCCAGCACAACTTTGGTAGGGGAGTGACTGCCTCTCTGAAGCAAGTATGGTTCCAGGCCAGGCCTGGGGAGAGTGAACAGGCAAGGAGGATGGCAGACAAATTTCTTGGGTGCTGCTGCTCTTCTCTCACCAAAAGTACATGGGGAGTAATCCTGAGGTTGAGGAAAGATCATTCTAGGATCTGAAGTCAGATCTGAGTTTGAGGGCCTAGCTCCATGACTTATAAATTATGTGCCTTTGGGTAAAGACATTTAAGCTCTCTGAACTTTGGGATCTTCCTCTATAAAACAGAGCTGAAAAGAACTTATCTGCCTACCTCATGGGATTCTCACAGGCTCACTAAGTTAATAGATACAGGAATGCTCTGTAAACCTCCAGACAGGCTGCAGGTGCTAGTTGTGTAGGAAAGAGAGAATCCTCTCAAGTAACAAAGCTCTTTTGAGAAGGAGGTTGCTTTGATGTAGATACCACATTGTTGGACTTGATGCTATTGAAGCCAAAGATGCCTGTGGTGGGGCTTAGTTTGTTCTTGGCATTAGAGTGAGGAATGTTGACAACTCTGTCCCTTTCAAAGGGTAATGACCATGGCTCTATGCATGCACGTGCCTATTGGTGCAAAAATTTCTCTGCCATGTTTTCTTTGCTCCCTAGTTCTTTTTCTGTGCATGCGTCTCACTAGATCTGACATAGGCATCCAAGTACATGGACATGGATTAGAGCTGTTAGTGTCTGTAGAACTGAGAGGCTGATGAATCATTGTCCAGAGCATGGGCTGGGAGGAAGAGGTTTGCCTCAGACCAGATGTAATCTAGGCCCTTGGTTTCACCATCCAAGTTTAATCATTTGATGAATCTTGTTCAGTCATTTATCAGTGTAATAAATTTCTGTTGAACATCTTGTATTTCTGAGTCTGTAGATATTCTGTCTCTTTTCCTGGACAGTTCAACCTCCACCAAGCTTGCTTGGCATTAATGAAAATGGGCTGTCCAAGACAATACCACAATCCTGTGAATTTGTATAGCTCTTTCTTTACACATTACAAAGCCTTTTGCATGACTCTTCTTAATACTCTCAATAACACTATGAAATATAAAATATAATTTATATGCACTTTAAGCCAGGCTGGCTGGGATGCAAAGAGATTAAGCAACCTGCTCAAGGTCACATAGCTAGTAAATGGTAGAGTCAATATTTAAACATAGTCTCTGGTTCTAGAATCCCCATGCCATCCCATGACAGGACATGAAGCAAATTGTGCCTTGTCTATGAAGAAGGCCAACAATTGTTAGGATACATGCTTTGTGTTATTGTTCTAGTGCCAAGAATGTGTTCATAGAGAAACTCCTCCACCCCCAGATCCATTCTGGTCCCTCTGGTGATCAAGGGCCAACATGCCTAAGACAGGGAGACTAGGTTAGCCTCACACATGTTAGCCAGGAAAGAAGAGCTTTTCTCTATCAGAAGCAAAACTCTGTTGGCATCCTTTGCCTTCATTAGCACACATTTGCTGCTCTAAGGTGCTGAGCTGTCCACCTATGACTTCATTTACATTCATTTCTCTGCAAAAGCCTAGACCTCTGGATTGGAAGTTTTTCTAAATGCTCCCTCCCCCACCATCATACCTAGCACTTGTCTCTGGTCTATTGGATTTGTAATTTAGGAAGAGAACCAGGTGACTTCATTTGTTAGGGTAGGATGTATTCATTATAACCACCACCACAGCTACTGGAACTTATTACTCATTCTTCCGTAATGCATTCCTGTGGCTGCATACTTCACAGTCTTTTTCACAGTTTTTATGTTTTTACTATGTATTAATGATTCAATTTTGCAGAGTGATAATGTGATGACGCTTTTGCTTCTCAGGGCTGAAAAGGTTTAGAGATTTTGCCTGATGTGGCTTCTAATTAGGATGTAGTTTAGATGCAAGCATCGATTTCTTCTTTCCAAACAAAGAGAAACACCTCAGCAATCCTCCAGCGAGCACATTCAGCCTGAAAAGAAAATGATTTTCCCCTCCTACTCCTCATCCTCCTTATGTTTGTGCTTTCTTCCTCCTCCTGGCTGCTCACAAGTACACCAAAAGCATCTCTGACTCATAGCAAAGGAACCAGAAAGTTCCTCTTCTAGTCTTAAAAGTTCCATACTTTAAAGTAAAGGGGGCGGAGGTGGGTTTGTCATGTGAGCCTGTTCTGGCATCTGCAAGCCTCCGTCTATCTGAGCACTGTTGATTTCCGAGGGCTATTTTTGATCCTGAAATCTGGGGAATGAGTTTAGATGTTATACAATGGCGGTGGGATAAGGTGATTCTATCTAGAGCTGACTTTCTCTGAAGCTATCCTGATATTCTCTCCTCCCTTGATGGGAATTTAACTTTTTTCTCCCACACCCAGATGAGGATGACCCTTGCTCAATCTCCATTTGAGTAATATTGCTTACCTGCTTGGTGTCTGTACCCATGACTACACGTGTCTGTGAAAACCACTTACTTTGGGCACCTCTTTAAATTTTTTAAAAATTTTATAATAGAATTTTATTGTTTAGAGTGATTTTAGGTTCATGGCAAAATTGAGTGGAAGGTACAGAGATTTCTCATGTATCTCTTACCCCCACCCATGCACAGCCTCCACCATTATCAATATCCCCCACCTGAGTGATATATTTGTTAAAATTGATGAAACTACATTGACACATCATTGTCACTCGAAGTCCATAGTTTACATTACCGTTCACTCTTGGTGTTGTACCTTCTATGGGTTTGGTCAAAAGTATAATGACACATATTCACTATTACAGGATCATACAGAATAGTTTACTGTCCTAAAAATCTGTGCTCTGCCTATTCATCCCTCTCATCCTTCTAACTCCAGGAAACATTTGATCTTTTTTCTGTCTCCGTAGTTTAGCCTTTTCTAGAATGTCATATGGTTAGAATCATACAGTAAGTAGCCTTTTCATATTGGCTTCTTTCACATAGCAATGTACATTTAAGTTTCCTCTATGTCTTTTCATGGCTTCATAACTCATTTCTTTTTAGTACTGAATAATATTCCATTGTCTGGATGTACGATAGTTTATCCATTCATCTACTGAAGGACATCCTGGTTGCTTCCAAGTTTTGGCAATTATGAATAAAGCTACTGTAAATATCTATGTGCAGGTTTTTGTGTGGGCATAAGTTTTCAATACATTTGAGTAAGTAGTATGATACCAATCATAACAAGTAGTAGGATTGCTGGATTGTATAGTAAGAGTATGTTTAATTTTGTAACAAATCACCAGACTGTCTTCCAAAGTGGCTATACCATTTTGCATTCCGACCAGCAATGAATGAGAGTTCCCATAGTTCCAGAATCTTACCACATTTGATGTAGTTAGTATTCTGGATTTGGGCCATTCTAATATGTGTGTAAAGATGTCTTCTTATTGTTTTGGCTGGGCATGGTGGCTCACACCTGTAATCCCAGCACTTTCGGAAGCCAAGGTGGGCAGATTACTTGAGCTCAGGGGCTCAAGACCAGCCTGGGCAATGTAGTGAAAGCCCATCTCAACAAAATATACAAAAATTAGCCAGGAATGATGGAGCATGCCTTGGGAAGCTGAGGCACGAGAATCGCTTGAACCTGGGAGGCAGAGGTTGCAGTGAGCTGAGATTGCACCACTGCACTCCAGCCTGGGTGACAGAGTGAGACTCTGTTTCCAGAAAAAAAAAAAAAAACATATTACTGTTTTAATTTGAATTTCCCTGATGGTATATGATGTGGAATATCTTTTTATATGCTTACTTACCATCTGTTTATTGTCCTTCATAAGGTCTCTATTAAGTATGGCCCATTTTAAAATCAGATTTTGTTTTTATTTTTGAGTTTTAGAGTTCTTTATTTATTGCGGGAAACAGTCTTTTATCTAACATGTCTTTTGGAATTTTTCCCCCATTTTGTGGCTTACCTTCTCATTCTCTTGACAGTGTCTTTGACAGAGGAGAAAATTTTAATTTTACTGAGGTCCACCTTATCCGTTATTTCTTTTCTTGTGCCTTTGGTGCGGCAACTAAACAGTCATCACCAAACCCAAGATGATCTAGATTTTCTCCTGTTTTCTTCTGAAAGTTGTATGGTTGTATTTTATGTGTAAGTCTTTAATCTATTTTGAGTTAATTTTTGTCAGAGGTGTATGGTCTGTGTCTAGATTCATGTTTTTGCATGTGGATATCCAGTCGTCAGAGCAACATTTGTTGAAAAGACTATCTTTTCTCCATTGTTGCTTTTACTCCTTTATTAAAGATCAATTAACTATATTTGTATGTCTATTTCTGGGCTTTCTATTCTGTTGCATGGATTTATTTGTTTATTCTTTTACCAACACTGTATTGTTGATTACTGTAGCTTTTAATAGTAAGTCTTGAAGCTGGATGGTGTCACTCCTCTAGTTTTGTTCTTCTCCTTCAATGTTATATTGGCTATTCTGGGTCCTTTGCCTCTCCATATAAACTTTAGAATCAGCTTGTTGATGTCCACAGAATAACTCACTTGGAATTTTTATTGGAATTGTATTAAATCTACAGATCAATTTGTGAGGAACTGACATCTTGACAATATTGAGCCTTCCTAACCATGAACATGGACTGCCTCTCTATTTATTTTCTTCTTTGATTTCCTTCATAAGAGTTTTGTAGTTTTCTTCACATAGATCTTAAACACATTCGTTTGAGTTATAACTAAGTATTTCATTTTTAGGGATGCTAATGTAAGTGATACTGCGCTTCTGATTTCAAATTCCACCTGTTCATTGCTGACATATTGAAAAGTAATTTTTATGTATTAACCTTATATCTTACAACTCTGCAATAATAATCTATTAATTCCAAAAGATTTTTTTGTCAGTTCTTTCAGATTTTCTGCATATACAATTATGTAATCTGCAAAAAAATTTATTTCTTTCTTCCCAATCTTTATACCTTGTATTTCCTTATCTTATTGCATTAGCTAGGACCTTCAGTATGTTGGAAAACAGTAGCGAGAAGAGACATACTTACCTTGTTCCTAATGTTAGTGGGAAATTTTTGAGTTTCTCACCATTAACTATGTTGTTAGCTTTAGGTTTTTTGTAGATATTCTTTATCAAGTTGAGGAGGTTCCCCTGTATTCCTAGTTTACTGAGAGTTTTTATCAGAAATAAGTATTGGATTTTGTCATATGCTTTTTTCTGCATCTATTGATATAATCATGTGATTTTTCATTTTTAGCTTGTTGATGCAACAGATTGCATTAATTAATTAATTTTTGAATGTTGAACTGGCTTTGCATATCTGGAATTCCACTTGTTTTTGCTGTATAATTATTTTTATTCATTGTTGGATTTAATTTGCTAATATGTTGAGAATTTTTGCGTCTCTATTCATGAGAGATATAGAAGTGTACTTTTCTGTAATGTCTTTGTTAGGTTTTGGCATTAGTGTAATCCTGGCCTCCTAGAATGAGTTAGGAAGTATTCTGTTTCTATATTTTGAAAGCGATCATAGATAATTGTTATATTTTATTTCTTAAATGTTTGATAGAGTTCACTGGTGGATCTATCTGTGTCTGGTGCTTTCTGTTTTAGGAAGTTATTAATTATTGATCCAATTTTTGAATACATACAGACCACTTCAGATTGTTTATTTCTTCTTTGCATATTGTTTCTTTCAAGGAACTGGTCATTTTCATCTAGATTATCAAATTTATGAGCACAGAGTTGTTCAAAGTATTCCTTTATTATCCTTTTAATGTTCATGAGGTCTGTAGTGATGTACTCACCTTCATTTCTGATATTAGTAATTTATGTCCTCTCTCTCCTTTTTAGAATTAGCCTGGATAGAAGCTTATGTATTTTATTGATATTTTCAAAAAAACAGCTTTTGGCTTTGTTGATTTTCTCTATTGATTTTTAAATTTTATTGATTTCTGCTCTACTTTTTATAATTTTTTTTCTTTTCTGCTTACTTTGCATTTAATTTGCTCTTCTTTTTCTACTTTCCTAAGGTGGAAGCTTAGGTGATTGATTTTAGATCTTTCTTCTTTTCTAATATAGGTACTCAATGCTATAAATTTTCCTCTATGCACTGTATTTGCTGCATCCCACAAATTTTGATGTGTTTTTTTAAAATTTAGTTTGAAGTATTTTTGAAATTCTCTGGAGATTCCTTCTTTGAGTCGTGTGTTAGAGTTATGTTTATTCTCCAAGTATTTCAAGATTTTCCAGCTATGTTTCTGTTGATTTCTAGTTTAATTCTATTGTGTGATCTGAGAGCAGACATTACATCATTTGTATTCTTTTAAACTTGTTAAGATGTTTTTTGTGGCCCAGAATGTGTTCTATCTTGGTGAATGTTCCATGTGAGCTTGAGAAGAATGTGTATTCTGCTGTTCTTGGGCAAATTAGTCTCTACATGTCCATTTTATCTAGTTGACTAATGATGCTTTTGAGTTCAATGGTATCGTTACTGATTCTCTGCCTCCTGGGTCTGTCTATTTATTGTAGAAGGGTATTGAAATCACTAACAGTAATAGTAGATTCATCTTTTTCTCCTTGCAGTCCTATCAGTTTTTGGGTGCATACTTATTAAGGATTATTATGTCTTCTTGGAGAATTGATCCCTTCATTATGCAATTTGGCACCTTTTAAAAAACAATATCTAAATGATTTCTTTTAGCTGGAGACTTATAAGTTCAAATATGGCCAACCCACATAAATGAGTATAATATTGAATTCATATACCAGATTTATAATTCAGGAAGAGAGTTAGGTGACTTTGTTATTTATGCATTTAATCAATTTCTTGCATCTATGTTTGACTTACACTGTTAATGACAGAAGGAAAGAGATCATTCATTTATTCATTATCACCTATGTATCAGGTGGTATCATGCTGGAAATGCAATGATGAGCAAGATAGGCAAGGTCCCTGCCATTTGGAGCTAATGACCTAGTGTAGAAAACAAAAAATTAAATAATTTTTATTTCCAGTGTTAGGGGAGCTCTGAGTACACAGGCTATAGATATCTTTATATTTTCTTCAGAAGGTTGTACCATAATATGTATATAGGACATGTTCAGTTATTTGCAAAATAAATGGATTGAATAAATTGTATGGAATAGTGCAGTGAAAATGGGAGCAGATTTTGAGAGGAGCTTTTGGATAGTGATGAGGGTCCCATCATTGTCAGTAATGTTGCTCATGAAGCAGATGGGTCCTGATGCAAATGTAGAAAATGGAGCATCGTGTGACTTCAATGTGAAGGAAATGAATTCTTTGCCCTACCTGCTTTGATGACCTGCCCAGTTCCTGAGATTTCAGCATCATCCATCCTCCCTCAGGGCAGCTGAGACTCAGAGCCACTTTCCTTGCTGTTTTATACACCTATGAGACTTTCTGTGAGACTGCAGTCAGTGTCCTGCTTCAGACTCCTGCAGCCCAGTCTTCCACCTTCCACTTACGTCCCTGCTCTATTCCTCTCTCTCTCTTCTTGCTCATATGAATGACCACATCAACTACAGCTATAATTAGTAAATTTCTAGAAAGTAGTTTTCCACCTGCAAAAGCAAGTAGCATTTTTTGCAAACAAATTGTTTGTCCTGATTGGTGAACTATGAGATTCAGGCTTTGTGGTGACTTTTTTTTTAAATTCAGAGGATTAAAGTCATCCTAAATTGACTTAGATCTCCCTCAAGAGAGAAGTACCTGTGAGCTCGTTATCTCTGAGGCTGAGCGGTAAGGTTAAATGCTTGGGTAGGCAGGGTGGAGAAGGCAATCTGGTATACTTAATCCATTTTGAGTTAATTTTTACTGTAATCCTCTGGAGGCAGAACAAATTATGCCTGCATTTGACCATGCACTTAGAGGGGTATATTGGCACTTAGTGACGCTAAGGGTGCTAAGCGTTTCCATGAGAAAACTAGATGTCCTTCACTGCCCCATACAGAGCTGAGCGCTTTGTGCTACTCATCGCTTTATGGCTCCTTGAAGGAACAGGGATTGCACTGGTTTCCTCTTCAGCTTGTTTATGTTAAATGCTGTCCCATTTTCAATGCCTCTCAAGAGAAGCTTATAAAAGCAGAGACCCCACAGAGATAGAAGAACCTCAGGGGACCTCTGTAGATGTAGGGAGAAAAGCATTTAAAATATTTCAATTTTTCCCATAGACCTAGTTAGCCCTGGCTCTAGTATAATTTCAGGGAATATGTCATAACCCGTCCCATTATGGCAGAGTGAGGAATTGAATCCTAGGGAAATGGGAAGAAGAAATTTCCCTACTGTTAAACAAGCAAATTCCAATGAGTGGCTGTCAACTGAAATGGAGAAAGCAGAGAGACAAGTAGATGTAGGATGGGAGGAAGGTAGATGGAAGGATTCAAGTTTGGTATTGTAAAATTTGAGATGCCAAACAGAGATGTTTCCAGGGTTCTTTGATCTACCAATCTTTGTATATCACTGAATCCACATCTACTGTTTTAATTAATATAGACATTTAATATATTTTAACTGGTGGGTCAGTTCTCTTTGCTGTTCTTTTAAAAATTGTCTTAATTATTCATATATTACTGTCCTTATGCTGGAATTTTCAAATAAGTTTAAGTGCTCTGAAAACTCTTGGAGGTTTGCTTGCAACCTTCCCAAATTTTTAACACAATTTCGGAAGAATTAATATTTTAATAATATTGGGTTTTATAGTTAATGATTTATTTCTCCATTTATTCAGGAATTTTTAAACATTTCCTGTGATGTAGTCCTGATAACTTTCTCCATAAATGCTCTGCACATTTTTGTTTATTCCTAGATGTTTTACATTGTTCGTTGCTATCATGAATGGTCTGTTTTTTCTTATTAGATGTTCTAATTGATTATTGCTTCTCAGAGTAATGCTATTGATTTTTTTTTTTTTTTTTTGAGAAAGTGTCTTGCTCTGTAGCCCAGGCTGGAGTGCAGTAGTGTGATCTCAGCTCACTGCAACCTCCACCTCCTGGATTCAAGCGATCCTCCCACCTCAGCTTCCCGAGTAGCTGGGATTACAGGCACCCGCCACCACACCCAGCTAATTTTTTGTGTTTTTAGTAGAGATGGGGTTCACCATGTTGGTCAGGCTGGTCTCAAACTCCTGATCTCAAGTGATCCGCCCACCTTGGCCTCCCAAAGTGCTGGGATTACAGGCATGAGCCACTGCGCCCAGCCAAAATATTGCTATTGATTTTTGTGCATAGATTTATAACCAGCAAGTTTCCTAAACCCTCCTAATAGTTCTAATAAGTTTTACTCATGATTCAGTTGCATTTCCTATATAGACAAATATATAACCTACACTTAGAATTTTAACTCATTTTCTAATCATTATGACTCTTCATTCCTACTGTATTTTTTGGACCTTCAGTGGAATATTCAACAGCAGTGGTCATATAGGCTTTCTTGCTTGTTCCTGACTTTAATGGGAAAGCTTTTGAAATTTTACTATTAAAGGTAATTTTGACTCTAGGTTTCTGATAGATATTCTTTCCGGATTAAAGCATTGCTTTTTAAATCTTGGTTTATTAAGAATAATTCATGAAAGTTTTATCAAATGCTTCTGTATTTCTTGAGAAGAATCATATGTTTCATTTCAATTCTTAATGTGGTGAATTACATTGATAGGTATCCATTTCTCTTCCTTTGCCTTCCTTTTTCATTTCCTCCTTCCTTCCTTCCCTTCAAGTGTAGGAAATTGAATTAATCATACTCCTGAGTGTGTGGAACACTATCAACCTTGGTTTGTTTCTTTGTTATTGTTCTTACCCCTTTAATCCACCATTCTGCCTTCAGTCTGTGTATTTGGAGATATACGTAACCCTGAGATATATGCACTGGGTTATGTGTATATGTTAGGGGTATATGAGTTTAATTTACTTAAAAGGTATTGTGCTATTAATATATTTCCTTTTTTTCATTAAACACTATGATCTTTGGCATTATAGCTATGCTGATATATATATGTATGTATGCTGCTATATGTATATGAATATATGTGTGTATATATTGATGAAAAAATATAAAAATCTATTGTATTGTGCCTGACATGGTTCTGCACAGCATTCAGTGCTATGCAAAACTACTACATTTTACTTATCGAATTCCCTGTGGTGGACTTAGGTTTCCTCTCTTGCCTTGGTATTCACTATTTGTGAATAGTGCTGTGATGAATATCCCTGTTCATGTTTCCATGAGACCTTTGAGAGAGTTATTCTGGAGTATATACAGAAGAAAGTATGGCATGTTTGCCAGATTTTCTAATATTGGCCACTTCTTATATTTCTAGGGTAAGTCCTGCTTAGTCATAGTATCAGGATGCTTTCAGCTATAAGTAATAGAAATATCTAACTTCAATTGTCTTAAACAGCAGGAAAATTTATTCTCTTACATTGTGAGATGTCTTAATGTACAGCTTCTTCAGCACTGTTTAATTTAGTGACTCAAAGACAGCATCAGTTTTTTTCTGTCTTTCCTGTCCTTCACCTCCACATGGGCATTGCCCTTTGCCAGACTTCCAGGGCTACATGCAGCTGCTACAGTGCCCAGCAGATGTAGAAGACTTTTTTTTTCTTTGACTCCTTTTAAAAGTGAAGAAACTTTTCCAAGAAGCTTCTATTCTCCAACCTCAGTAGACTTTTCTTTGTGCTTCATTGGCCAGAATTATGTCACGTGCTCAGGGCTAAATTAATCCCCAGCCTTGGACTAAAACTATCAAAACTAAGTTAGACCAGTGACTCAAACTTGACTGCATATTAGAATCATGTAGAAGCTTTAAGAACTGAATTAGAGCCTCTCAATTCCACTTAACTGAATTATATTTATCTATTTTTTCACTACTATCTCATTGTCTATTGTAATTATTGGTCTGTTTGACTTTTTGAAATTCTTTAAGTCTTTTATTTTCATCAATCTCCCTATGATTATTTACTATTGACTGTATCTGGAGTAATTTCTCTTGATTCACTATTATTTTTGTATTTTCTTTTCTTTTTATGTCTTTGAATCAGGGGCATAAGATGGGAACCCTAGGGCTGGGCCTGGTGGCTCATGCCTGTAATCCCAGAACTTTGGGGGGCTGAGTTAGGAGGATGGCTGAATTAGGAGGATGGCTGAGGTCAGGAGTTCAAGACCAGCCTGGCAAACACAGTGAGACCCTCTCCATCTCTACAAAAAGTAAAAAAAAAATAAGCTGGGCACAGTGGCATGCACCTGTAGTCCCAGCTACATGGTAGGCTGAGGAGAGAGAATCACTTGAGCCCAGGAGTTGAATGCTGCAGTAAGCTATAATCGCCCTACTGAACGCCAGCCTGTACAACAGAGTGAGATGTCTCTAAAAAATAAATAAATAAAGATTTAAAAATATAAAAATTTTTTAAAAGAGGGAAACTCCAACTATTCAAGCACATTTCAAATCTTTGTTCATGATACACCTTCCAATATCTCATTTTTCAAAGTCATATGGTCAAGTCGAAAGACAAGAAGCAGGGGATTCTGTTACATACAAGACCATTGCAAGGGAATGAATAATGTTGCTTAGGGGAAGCAAGAAGTAATACCTGTAATTTAATCTACCACCAGTAGAAAATGAAAAATGATAGTTCAGTGGTCATGGTAGCGAAAAATGAGAAAATGTACAATTCTGTCAAAAGCTACAGAAAGCCCAGTAGGACTTGAAAGGAATAGTAGGACTTTGAAAATAATATTTCATGTGGCTCAGAGGTGATTGGTAACTTTTACAGAAAATTAAAGTATTGAGGATAAAAGCTTGATTGAAAGGAATTAAGAATAAATTGGGTAGAAGAGTCAGAAATGAAAAACCATGTGATATGGTTTGGATCTGTGTCCCCACCCAAATCCCATGTTTAATGATAATCCCCACTATTGGTGGTGGGACCTGGTGGGAGGTGATTGGACCATGGGGGCAGAGTTCTTATGAATGGCGTAGCATCATCTGCTCAGTGCTGTTCTCATGATAGTGAGTGAGTGAGTTATCATGAGATCTGGTCGTTTATAAGTGTGTAGCACCTCCCCACTCCCTCTCTTGCTCCTACTCTGCCATGTAAGACACCTTGCTCCCCCTTTACCTTTTGCCATGATTGTAAGTTTCCTGAGGACTCCCCAGAAGCTGAGCAGATGTCAGCATCGTGCTTTCTGTACAGCCTGCAGAACCATGAGACAATTAAACCTCTTTTCTTTATAAATTACCCAGTCTCAGGTATTTCTTTATAGCAATGAAGGAATGGACTAATACACTGTGTTTATGAAGAGCTGGAAAAGGGAAGAAAAGAACACACTCTTTTTTGTAAAATAGGAGAAGACTGTTTAAAAGCAGAAGTGAAGGGAGATTGAAGCTTCTTTGCTAGTAGTTAGGGAATAATTATAATCATCAGGTCAGTCAGAGGGATGGTATGCAGAGTGTATGGAAAGACCATTTTAATCATCATCATTGTCATCATAGCTAACATTTATTAAGCATTTACCATGGTACAGGCACTATATAAAGTACTTAACATCGATTATCTTGCTTGATCTTTTTTTTTTTGATGCTCTTCCCTTTAAGCTTTTTTCCACTGAATGTTTTTCTTTTCCATAGCTGAGATCATATTATGTATATATTTTGTTTTTTTTATTTATTATTATTATACTTTAAGTTTTGGGGTACATCTTCACAACGCGCAGGTTAGTTACATATGTATACATGTGACATGCTGGTGTGCTGTACCCACTAACTCGTCCTCTAGCATTAGGTATATCTCCCAATGCTATCCCTCCCCCCTCCCCCCACCCCACAACAGTCCCCAGAGTGTGATGTTCCCCTTCCTGTGTCCATGTGTTCTCATTGTTCAATTCCCACCTATGAGTGAGAATATGTGATGTTTGGTTTTTTGTTCTTGCGATAGTTTACTGAGAATGATGATTTCCAATTTCATCCATGTCCCTACAAAGGACATGAACTCATCATTTTTTATGGCTGCATAGTATTCCATGGTGTATATGTGCCACATTTTCTTAATCCAGTCTATCATTGTTGGACATTTGGGTTGGTTCCAAGTCTTTGCTATTGTGAATAATGCTGCAATAAACATACGTGTGCATGTGTCTTTATAGCAGCATGATTTATAATCCTTTGGGTATATACCCAGTAATGGGATGACTGAGTCAAATGGTATTTCTAGTTCCAGATCCCTGAGGAATCGCCGCACTGATTTCCACAATGGTTGAACTAGTTTACAGTCCCACCAACAGTGTAAAAGTGTTCCTATTTCTCCACATCCTGTCCAGCATCTGTTGTTTCCTGACTTTTTAATGATTGCCATTCTAACTGGTGTGAGATGGTATCTCATTGTGGTTTTAATTTGCATTTCTCTGACAGCCAGTGATGATGAGCATTTTTTCATGTGTTTTTTGTCTGCATAAATGTCTTCTTTTGAGAAGTGTCTGTTCATGTCCTTCGCCCACTTTTTGATGGGGTTGTTTGTTTTTTTCTTGTAAATTTGTGTGAGTTCATTGTAGATTCTGGATATTAGCCCTTTGTCAGATGAGTAGGTTGTGAAAATTTTCTCCCATTCTGTAGGTTGCCTGTTCACTCTGATGGTAGTTTCTTTTGCTGTGCAGAAGCTCTTTAGTTTAATTAGATCCCATTTGTCAATTTTGGCTTTTGTTGCCACTCCATGAGATATGCAGAATATATTTTCCCTATTCCATAAGTATGGAAACAAACTCAGAGTCAGTAAATTGTCTGGGGCTATCCAGCTAATAAGTGGCAGAGCCAGTATCAGAATCTAAAGGCAGCATTGTTCATCTTAAAGAAGGGTGGGTTGAAGTGAAGATAATGTACCCTTAAGCCGAATGATCTCATTTCTATGAATTGTATTAGAGCTAAATAGAGAAAAAGGCAACTACAGTGGGAAGAATGTATTAGTATCATAAAGAACCAAGGAGATATTAGAAAGAGTCACTCTGTAATGAACCAGTTCTCATCTCCCTCTGTCTGGGATCTTCAACTTGACAACAGATACTAAGAAGCTAAGAGGAACTAAGATTTATGACTTATCATGTCTACTAATAAAGCATGACAAATAAGATGCTGGGACAAGGATAAGAACATTAATGAAAAGCTACCTGATTAACAGAGGCTGAAGCTGTTAGCAGAGATGGTGAGTGTATTTAAAATAGATGAGTGAGGGCACCTGGGTGACACTGCTCACAGTAGGGGAAAAAAGAGGCTAAGAATCTCAGCTGGGAGAGTACCATGTGCTTTTTTCAATTCTTGTGCTGGGAAACCCAAAGTGTTCTGTGTTGAGAGATATTCGTTAGACCTAAATCAAGCCTTGGATATTGCACATCACTGAGACAGTATTAGCGGTGGAGGTGTGGGGGTGAGGATGGAAAGAGGGACAACACTGGATTTTTTTTCACTGTATTAACATAGATAATATCAGTGATTTCTACTTCCAGACACAAGAGAGTGAATGGAGTTGGACTTATTCTCTTACTGTAAACAACTAGAAAACCAGACAAAAATCTATGAAAAAAACTCCTTTTGGTAATTAGTACAGTTCTGTGACTCCTCAGAGAAAGGAAACAAATGAGATAAGACCTATGATAATACCAACTTTCTGCCTGGAGATACTTTCTGGACCACAATACACACTCAAGAAGAGCATGATATCACAGAGTTGAGAAGACAAAAATTTGAATTTGAAGAGGCTGAGTGGCTGGAATGTGCTCAGTAGAGAAAATGCTGAGGATCTTTATAGTGTTCCTCTTGTAACTACAGCTCACTGCTATATGTAGGCTGAAATTGCACAAGCCAGGCAAAGAACTACCAGGTATCTGTAAGTTGAATATTTCCAGAGGCAATACAGGGCTGGTAGAAGTTTGAGTTATGACCAGCCAGGGTAAATTTAGGGTCCTTGCTTAATATTGAGGGCATTCCAAAATAAGTCACAGCTTAGTTATAGGACTAAATAAGCCCTAGAGTAAAGTCTACTTAATAAAGTTTTAATAAAGCCTAAAAAAGGATCAAGCTGATATGTAATTAAGTTAACTGCCAGTAAGAACACAGTTCAACATCCATTAAAGAGGACAATATCCAGCATTCAACAATATGAAGGCACAATGTCCAGCATCCAATCCAAAATTACCAGGCATGCCTAAAAGCACACACACACACACACACACACACACACGACTTATAACTAGGAGAAAAATCAGTTAACAGAAATAGACCTAAAATGACAGAGAAAATAGAATTAACAAACAAGGCCTTTTAAGCAGCTATTGTAAATATGCATATCACTGGAGTCCCAGAAAGGATGAAGGGCAGAAAAAATATCACAAGTAGTGGCTAAAAACTTTTCATATTTTATGAAAATTATAAACTCATAGATCCAAGCAGGTCAACAACTCCAAGAAGGATAAACACAAAATAAAATCACACCAAAGGAGTTCATGATCAAATTACTGAACAAAATTGATAAAGAGAAAATTTTAAGAGCTGACAAAAAAATTACATACAGAGGAACAAAGATAACAATACTCACATATGTCTTGTCAGAAACTTTTAAATCAGAAGAAAATGAAATGATGTCTTTAAAGAGCTGTAACAAAAACAGCAAACTGTCAACCTAGAATTCTATATCCAATAAAAATACCATTCAAAAATAAATATGAAATAAAAACTTTTTCAGGCAAACAAAAGCTGACAGAATTATTCACCAGCTGACTTAAAATGCAAGTTCTTCAGATGCAAGGCAAATACTATCAATGAAATTTAGATCTATACAAATGAAGGAAAAACATCATACATGGATAAATGCAAAGAATAAATAGCAAATCCCAAAAGGTTATATACTTTATGATTCCATATAGTCAATATTCTTGAAATGACCAAATTATAGAAAGGGAAAACAGATTAGTGGTTGGTAGGAGTTAATGAGAAGAGGATTAAAGGAAAGTTGGAAGGAAGTGGGTGTGACTATAAAAGGGAAATGAAGAATCTTGTGATTAAATGTTGTTAAGAAGATATTTTAGTGGGGAAATAGGCTTTCAACAAATGGTTCTACAAAATTGGATATTCATATACAAAAAATGAACTTCAACCCTTTACTGTAGACTCAAAAATTAACTTGAAATAGGTAGTATACTGAAACATAAAAATTAAAACTGTAAAACTAGAAGTTTTTCAACATTGGCATATGCAAAGATTTCTTAGGACACAAAACATTCGAAACATAAAAGAAAAAAATTATACATTAGACTTTATCAAAGGCACTATTAAGAAAGACACCATTAAGAAAATGAAATTTTTAGCCACAGACTAAACTGATAAAGGTTTGAATCCAGAATGTATTAAAAAAAACTTATACAACTCAATTAAATTAAATTTTTTAAATAGGCAAAAGATTTGGACAGACACTTTACACACACACATGAATGGCCAAAGGCACATGAAAAGATGCTCCATTTAATTAGTCATCAAGGAAAGGCAATTGAAAACTACATGAGATACCCACTATATGAATACAATTAAAAAGACTTACATATATTGCTTGTGGGTATGTAGAATAGTATTAACATTTTGGAAATCAGGTTGGCAGTTTCTTATAAAGTTAGGCATACACTTATAAGACCTGGTGTTTCCACTTCTGTTCATTTACCAAAGAGCAGTGAAAACATATGTTCACACAAAAACTTGTATATCAGTGTTCATAATAACTAAAATGAGGGAAAAATATCAAATGTCCTTAAGCAGATGAGTGCAAAACAAACTTTAGTCTATTTATATAAGGGAATACTCTCAGCAATAAAAAAGCAATGTATTAGAGATATGCATGACCCATGGTTGAATCTCAAATATATTATCCTGAGTTATAAAAAAGTCCAGGTCCCAAATAGTACATGCTGTAGGATTTAATTTATCTGGAATTATAGAAAAGGGCAAAACTTACTTAAAATGACATAAAGTAGATCAATTGTTGCCTAGGGTTGGGCATTTTGAGACAGAGGGGCACAAGGGACTTTTTTGGGGTAATAAAAATATTCTGTATCTTGAATGTGTTGGTTATATGGTGGTCACATTTGTGAAAACACATCAAACTATGAACTGAAATGGGAGTACTTTGTCACATGTAAATTATACCTCAATAAATTTTTTTTTCAGAAAGCACCATCTAATTGCTTTTCACAGTGCCTTTGGTCACACAGCCACATGTTAGGCTAAACCAGAGGAGTATCTGTGGGTGGTTTTCTATACTTGACATTGCCCCCACTTTAATATGAATTTGCTTTGGACATATATATATATGTGTGTGTGTGTGTGTGTAAACATATACATATAATTCTATGTGTAGGTGTGTGTGGATATAAATATTGAAATAAAACTCACCTACCATACAATTTGCATAATTAAAATGTACAATTCAATAGTTTTAAGTATATTATTGAGTTGTGCAACCATCACCACTATCAATTTCAGAACATTTTCATAACTCCCAAAAGAAACCCCATACCCATTTTCAGTCACTTTCCATTTCTCCTCACATTTCCTAGCCCTAGGCAGCCACTAATCTACTTTCTCTAAATGTAGATTTACCTGTTCTGGACACTTCATATAAATTGAATTGTACAATATGTGGTCTTTTGTGACTGGCTTATTTCACTTGGAATAACATTTTCAAGGTTCTAATATTTTGTAGCATTTATCAGTATTTCATTCCTTTTTATTACTGAATAATAATTTATTGTATGGCTATACCACATCTAATTCATCTGCTCATCAGTTGATGGGTATATGGGCTGTTTTCACGTTTTTGGCCATTATGAACAATGCTCCTATGAACATTATGAGCATTCATGTACAAGTTTTCATATGGACATTTGTTTCTGCCTTTTTTGGGTATAGACTTAGGAGTGGAATTGCTGAGTCATCTGGTAACTCCACATTTAACATCTTGAGGAACTGCTAAACTGTTTTCCAAAGCATCTGCACCACTTTACATTCTTCCAACAATTTCAGTGTTCTAATGTCTCTACATCATCACCAACACTTGTCGTTTTGATTATGGCCATTTTAATGGGTGTAAAGTGATGTCTCATTGTGATTTTGATTTGCATTTCCCGTATGACTAGGGATGTTGAACATCTTTTCATGTGCTTATTGGCCATTTCTATATCTTCTTTGGAGAAATGTCTATTTGGATTCTTTGCCTATTTTTAATTGGGTTATTTTTTCACTATTGAGTTATGAGTTTTTGTAATATATTCTGGATACAAATCTCTTATAAGGTATTTTATTTGCAAATATTTTCTGCGAGTCTGTGGGTTGCATTTTTTACTAGCTTGATGGTATCTTTTGCAGTACAAAAGTTTAGGTTTTCATATAGTCCAATTTATCTAGTTTTCTTCTGTAGACTGTACTTTTGGTGTCACAATTAAAAAGGCTTTGCCTAACTCAGGGTCATAAAGATTTGCCCCTATATTTTCATCTAAGAGTTTTAGAGCATTAGTTCTTACAATTAAGACTATGATCCATTTTGAGTTAAATTTTGTGTATGGTGTGAGGTAGGGGTCCAACTTCATTCACTTGCATGCAGATATCCAGTTGTCTTAACACTATTTGTTGAAAAAGTTTTTATTCCCCCATTGAGTTGTATTGGTATATACACATTTTTTTCAACTAAAGCTGATCTATAACATACTTTTTGACCCACATTTAGCCTGGATCCATCAGCTACCTGAGATGGAGAATGACAATAAGGATCAAAATGGGAATTCACCCATTTCATTTGGTTGTGCTTTGCCCCACAATCTAGGCCAAGTTTCAAAATAAAAACTGTCTGTCTTAAAGAGTTGGGGGAAAAGTAAGAGAGAGGCCTTATTCCAGTTTGAAAAACAGAGGTTCTGAACTGTACCTTTCTCCCTACTTTGGAAAATGCGATTGGGGTGTAGGAGAGCCTAGCAAGGTGGCCCAGCTTCCATTCTATCTGGAGATACTGTTTTTCAAAGTCTTTCCTTACATAAAATGCATTTATTAGCAAAAGAAATAACACTTAAGAGTTACAAAGCGTAGCTTCAGCATTGTGTGTACACTGTGAACATTTAGGCATCAAATGAACAGCTGCCTTTTTTTTTTCTTTGCTACCTTATTCCTACTGCCCTAGAACCAAGATCATTTAGTTTGACCCAAAATGTTCTCTAAAGACTATGAGCTTTGAGTTTTAACAAGTAGTTAACAGATTTAGATCTGGATTTGATACTGCTTTGGTGCTTAAAAACTATATGACCTTGGTCAAGTTATCTAAACTTTTTGAGCTCAGTTTCAGGTAAAACGTGGAGTAATAATAAACTACCTTGCAGTATTATTGTAAGGACTGAATTAATGAGCTGTCATATGAAAATATTTGTTCCAGACATTGTACATAATATCTCTGCATTGGGAGACTATGGGGGCATATGTTTAGCTTGACAAATGAAGCAGATTGTATATTCCAGAGATAGCTTTAACATTACCTTCCATTCCACATGTTCTTCTAAAAATTTGCCTTTGATACTTGTTCTCTACCCTTGAACCTGGAAAGCCTTGTGGCTATGGCAGAAGTCACATTATAGTGATAGGCTAAGTCATCAAAGGTCATACAGATTCTGTGTGATTTGTTTGGGACACCTGCTCTTAGAACCCAGCTACCATTCTATAAAGAAATTCAAAGAGCCACATGGAAGGGCCATGTATAGGTGTTCCAGCTTACAGCTTCAGGTTCTAGCTGACAGCATGGGTCAACCACCAGTTATGTGAATGAACTGGCTCATAGATGATTCCAACTAAGTCATCCCAGTCTTTGAATCTTTTCAGCTGAGGCTCCAGGTATAAAAAAGAGAGACAAGCCATCCTGCTGGGCCTTTTCTAAATTTCTCGTGCTCAGAATCTGTGAACATAGTAAAATGCTAGTTGTCTTACACTGCTATGGGTGAGGCGATTTGTTTTGGGACAAGCAAAGCCAGAATTTTCTCCACCTGCCTTGATTGTTGTTGTCCAAGTGTCTCACTCCCTCCATAGAGGTAGGATTTGGGCACTAAAGCTGCAGCCCAAACCCTTAAGGTTACCATCCGTTGAGTGTTTACTGTGTGCAGTGGCAGCTGACACATGTTTTGCTTGCAATTAGTCCTCACAGCACAGGAAGCTATCTTCCTCCTCCTTTCTTTTCTCACTTCCCCACTTGTTTTGCTGAGTTGAGAGGAACTTGGTGATAATCTCTTACTACCAACACTGTTATTGAAGGAGCATAGTAGGGGGACCTGGAGCTGCATAGTGGACCTCAGTCCTGCAATGCCTTAGTCTCTCCTAAGCTGCTCCCCATTCCCCACATCCTCACTGCCGTGGCATTGCTACCATGCTGAGGGCGTAGAGATGGCATTCTGGGGACACACCTGGCTCAATAGTGGAGACAGCTACTCTGCTGTCAGGCTGAGAGAAGCCTGCCCCAGCACCATCCACTCCATGCCATAGGCATGTGAGAGCTGGGCTCAGCTGGTATCAGAGGGGATCCAGTCAAACCCTCTGCATGTTTCCTGTAAATTAGCTCTACCCTTAGCAATGAACTCATGAGGCTGTCTGGAATGTGCTGTTCCATCCTGCACTGATCCAGTTGGCACCTGCCATGGCACCTCTAGTTAGCAAGTTTTCTAATTGCCCTCTCCTGAGAAGGGTGCATGTGCTTGGTTGATCAGGAGCTCCAAAAACTACCACTTGAGGCCTTTCTACATGACAGGGGAGAGGTCAGGGTTGACAGAGTTCAAGAGTACTTCATATGGAGCACCTAATGCTCTGGAACAGAGGGTGAACAAGTTTAGCATAGAGACCTGCATTGAGAAGGAAGGACACAATTCTGGCTGCAGCCTTTCATGAGGGAACACCGGCAAGGCACAGCTCCTGTGGGCCTCAGTACCTGACTTTCCCCGATTTCCTAATAAGAGCTGTGATGAGGAGGGTTGAGAAACAAAATGTAATGCCAGTGATGGAGGTACCATTCAGATCTCGCACATTAACGTGGAAACATTCCATAAAATCTGTCATCTGTAACTTAACTGGAAATGGCATTTACTATTATCAAGGGGGAAAGTGGTTTTGACTAAGCTGGTCACCAGCTCAGAGACCTCTGGTGACTACATGTTGCCCAAAGTACTGATGCTGGAGTTTAATATGATGTCGAGTCCACTTCAGCCATCTTCCCAGATTGCAGCCTGCTAGTAATCTTGTACTCAAGAGCTAGTAATGTGATTTTGGATAAGGCCTTTTCTGGGTCTGCACTTTGTCTTTTGTAAAATGAAGAGCCTAACTTAGATGGTCTTGAGATTTTCAGAGCTAAAAGTAATCTTAGATTCTATCCTCCTCCACCCCCTAGTGCCCAACACTCTGCTGGGTAACAAGCATGTGCTTTGTGGGTGCATTGATAGGCTCACCAGGTAAAGCAGACCAAGCCTTTCTGCTCCTTATCATCCCTAAACTTAAAATTTCTCTTTTTGGAAGCTCTTCATGGATTCAAGGAAGTTCTCTTGGCCATTCCTTTTTTTCCATAGGGGATAAGTGATGCGGCTTTCTTCCTGAACCTTCTAACACAAGTCTTCAAAGCCTAACTTGACACGCATGCCCTGAATCCCTTCTCTTACCTTCTAGAATGGGCAAATCACAGTTAGTATTTGGTTTTCCTGCCAGACAGCCCACTGGCTTCAGGGAATCTGTGGGGAAGAGGGGACACTCCTATTGGTTTGTACATTTTTGAGATTCAGCCAAACAATAGTGAGTTAAGGCTTCCTTAAGCTGAGATAAGGGCCTTTCCTCCATTTCCTGAACATTTCTCTAATGTTGCCCTTTCCACAACAGCAGTAACTGGGTCTTATTTCTATTTGTATGTCCAGCATCTAGCACAGTAACTCGTAAGTGGATGCTCATAAATACTTATTTTGAGCAAAGCAAAAAGGAATTGTTTTTCAATCCTGCCTCTAACTGTTGAAAATATTGGCCAGGCATGGTGACTCAGGCTTGTAAATCCAGCACTTTGGGAGGCTGATGCAGGATGATTGCTTAAGACCAGGAGTTCAAGACCAGCCTGGGCAACATAGTGAGACCCTATCTCTACAACAACACAAAACCAGCTTGGCATGGTAGCGTGAGCCTGCAGTCCCAGCTACTTGGGAGGTTGAGGTGGGAGGATCACTTGAGCCCAGGAGTTCAAGGTTACAGTGAGTTAAGATTGCACCATTGCCCTTTTGCGCCAGTTGCCGCTGCGGCAGGTCCATGTGTGCAGTGAGTAGCGCTATTCCTGGCCCAGTAGCACCCAAGCCCTGGGTTTGATCTAGTTCATGCTGCAATGGACCCCAACACCATTATTGAGGCCCTGCGGGGCACCATGGACCCAGCCCTGCAAGAGGCCATGGAGCTCCAGCTCAATGAAGCACACAAATCTCTGAATTTTGTCTCAACGCTGCTCCAGATTACTATGTCAGAACAGCTGGATTTACCTGTGAGACAGGCAGGTGTTATCTATTTGAAAAATATAACACAGTATTGGCCTGGTCAAGAAACAGCACAAGAGTATATATCCCCTTATACTATTCCAGAAGAAGATTGCCATTGTATTTGAGAAAATATTGTAGAAGCTATTATCCATCCTCCTGAGCTCATCAGGGTACAGCTTACTACATGCATTCATCACATCATCAAACATGATTATCCAAGCTACTGGACTGCCATTGTGGACAAAACTGGCTTTTATCTTCAGTGTGATAACAGTGCTTGTTGGATAGGAATTCTTTGCCTTTATCAGCTTGTGAAAACTTATGAGTATAAAAAACTAGAAGAGTGGAGTCCATTGGTAGCAGCAATGCAGCATTTTCTGCCAGTTCTAAAGGATCATTTTATCCAGCTTCTTTCTGACCAGTCTGATCAGTCTGTCATCATCCAGAAACAAATATTCAAGATCTTCTATGATCTTGTTCAGTATATACTCTATGCTCTTGTTCAGTATATACTCTATACTCTATACCACTGGAACTGATAAACCAAAAGAACCTGACAGAATGGGTAGAAATTTTAAAGACTGAAACACTTCGAATTGAAGAAGATGACCGACCTGAGTTATCATAATGGAAATGCAAGAAGTGGGCCTTACATATTTTAGCAAGACTTTTTGAAAGATATGGAAGCTCTGGCAATGTTTCCTAGGAGTGTAATGAATTTGCTGAAGTATTTCTGAAGGAATTTATTGTTGGTGTCCAGCAAGTTTTATTGAAAGTGTTATAACAGTATAAGGAGAAGCAATATATGGCTCCTCAAGTTTTACAACAGACATTAAATTCTATTAATCAAGGAGTTTCTCATGCTCTCACCTGGAAGTATCTGAAGCCCCATATACAAGGCATTATCCAAGATGTTATTTTTCCATTGATGTGTTATACAGATGCTGATGAGGAACTTTGGGAAGAAGACCCTTACGAATATATACGCATGAAGTTTGATGTGTCTGAAGATTTCATTTCCTTTGCCACTGCTGCCCAGAAGCTTTTGTTTACAGCCCATAGTAAGAGGAAGGAGGTACTTCAAAAGACTATGGGATTTTGTTACCAGATTCTTACAGAACCAAATGCTGACCTTTGAAAAAAAGATGGAGCCCTGCATGATTGGCTCCTTAGCTGAAACACTTCTGAAGAAAAAGATCTGTAATGATCAGATGGAATACATGTTGCAGAATCATGTGTTCTCTGTCTTCAGCAGTGAACTAGGCTACATGAGAGCAAGGACTTGCTGGGTACTTCACTATTTTTGTGAAGTAAAGTTCAAAAGTGATCAGAACCTTCAAACAGCTTTAGAGCTAACAAGAAGATGTCTGATTGATGATAGAGACATGCCTGTGAAAGTGGAAGCTGCCATTGTCCTTCAAGTATTTATCAGCAATCAAGAAAAATCTAAAGAATGTATCACAGCATTCATCAGACCTGTAATGCAGGCTCTTCTTCATAGTATAACAGAAACAGTAAATGATGACCTTACCAATGTAATTCAGAAAATGATCTGTGAAAATAGTGAAGAAGTTACTCCTATTGCAGTAGAAATGACACAACAGTTGGCAATGACATTTAGCCAAGTAATCCAGACAGGGCCAGATGAAGAAGGTAGTGATGACAAAGCAGTTACTGCCATGGGAATTCTGAATACAATTGACACACTTCTTAGTGTAGTTGAAGATCATAAAGAGATAACCCAACAGCTTGAGGGAATCTGCTTACAGGTCATTGGTACTGTTTTACAACAGCATGTCTCAGAATTCTATGAGGACATCTCTTTAGCGCATAGCCTGACATGTCAACAAGTGTCTCCACAGATGTGGCAGCTACTACCCCTTGTATTTGAAGTCTTTCAGCAAGATGGCTTTGATTACTTTACAGATATGATGCCCCTCCTTTATAATTATGTAACAGTTGATACCAAGACACTTCTGTCTGATACCAAGTATCTTGAAATGATATACAGTATGTGCAAAAAGATTCTTACAGGAGTTGCAGGAGAAGATGCAGAGTGTCATGCGGCAAAATTGTTAGAGGTCATCGTTCTGCAGTGCAAAGGGCGTGACGTTGACCAGTGCATTCCCTTATTCATGGAAGCAGCCTTAGAAAGACTGACAAGAGAGGTTAAGACAAGTGAACTTTGAACTATGGGTCTGCAAGTTGCAATTGCAGCTTTACATTATAATGCATACCTATTACTAAATACCTTAGAAAATCTTCACTTCCCTAATAATGTTGAACCAGTTACAAATCATTTTATTAGTGGCTTAATGATGTTGACTGTTTCTTGGGGCTTCATGACAGAAAGATGTGTGTTCTCAGTCTCTGTGCTCTTATTGATATGGAACAGATACCTCAAGGTTTAAATCAGGTTTCTGGACAGATTTTGCCAGCTTTTATCCTTTTATTTAATGGATTAAAAAGAGCATATGCCTGCCATGCAGAACACAGGAATGACAGTGATGATGATGAAGCTGAATATGATGATGAAACCGAGGAACTGGGGAGTGATGAAGATGATATTGATGAAGATGAGAAAGAATATTTGGAGATTCTGGCTAAGCAGGCAGGTGAAGATGGAGATGATGAAGATTGGGAAGAAGGTGATGCTGAAGAGACTGCTCTGGAAGGCTATTCCACAATCATTGATGATGAAGATAACCCTGTTGATGAGTATCAGGTATTTAAAGCTATCTTTCAAACCATTTGAAATCATAATCCTGTGTGGGATCAGGCTCTGACTCATGGTCTTAATGAAGAACAAAGAAAACAGTTACAGACACAGTAACTCTGGCCAATCAAAGAAGAGCAGCTCATGAATCCAAAATGATTGAGAAGCATGGAGGATACAAATTCAGTGATCCAGCTGTGCCAAGTTCTTTCAATTTTGGAGGCCCAGTACCAGGGATGAATTGAGTTATCTCTTTCTTTCCTACTGTGTGATTGTAGTGAAGAGCTTGTGTTCCTCCTAGTAGTGGTTCTAGAACTGGTTCATGTTATCTATTCTAAACTAATGATCAGTAGATGGACAGAAAAAAAATCACAACAACAACAACCCCAGGAGATGGGACCTGATCATGCAACCTGGCACTGGAAAAGAAACCAGTGGGATTTTGGGGGTGGGGGGATTGGAGGTACCTTAGGGGGTGTATTTTCTTTATTTTTTGAAGAAAGTAAGATCCTGACTCTGAAGCTTCAAAGTGACACTGTGGAAATCTGAAAACAAAAGGGGATGTCATGAAGGCAGCTTTTCTTTTTCTGAGGAAAAAATAGGCATGGGCTACAGGACTATTTAAAATGTCTCATTTACAGTATAAAGCTCAAAGGTAGATGTAATTTTTAAACCTGTGAGAATTTGTCCAATTTCTGTCTCTTCCTCACCATTGGGTATCTATTCTTTATATGTGAATAAGATAAGGTAATCTGATAGCCTTATTCAATCTTCATCATTTTTATTCTTCATTGTTCCTATGTAGATTATTGGACATTTATTGTAGCACTACATAACTGATTATAAAACTCTGTAAATGAGTTAGCACTTTCATAGTGAAACAAGCCTGCTAGCCTATGCATAAAATAGCAAAATGTTTGCTGTTTATAAAAAGATGTAATGGAGTGGGGGGCAAGGATAATTTCAAGTTATTAATTTAAAAATGAACTAGCAATTTTGTACCTGGTGACTTCGTGGTCCACTCACTTCTGACAGGGACTTGAATTCAGTATGTAAAAATGGGTTAGTGGTATTTCATTGCTGCTAAAAATGACAACTGCCTCTGTGTCCTGTTTTTCTTAAAGCTGCCAGTGTAGAAGTGAGTATTTAAATACCAGACCTTACTATAAAAAATAAGAAAGGTGGTATCTAGAGCATGTTAATTGGATATGAAGTTCTACTGTGAAAGAGTTGATCTAAGTATGGCTAAACACCCATATATGCAATCTATTAAAAGAACTTAATTCAGCTATTATGTCTTGATTTGATTTCAGTTTTGTAACAATATAAACAATTTATAACAATTGTAACAATTTTTCCTCATTGGCCTGTTTTTAATCCTATACCTAGAAAGAGTACAAAATGCACACTTAAAAAATTGAAATTTAACACTTACCCACTCCCCCTTCCTCATCTCTTCTACCCCTCTTGTTGATTGTGGTATCTGATCTTAACTAGATGGGCTAAAGGCATGTGGTTCCCTCCAGAAACCACTATTGATACCACTGCAAAAACAAGCCAGCAAAAAGACAGCGTAGAGAGATTGGCTTGCTTCCCTTTCTTCCTAACTGCAAGTTGAAAAATAAGCCTTTATTGATCTTAAACATCTGTCAGATGAGTCATCATTGGGTTATTTTTTATATACATGTGTACACAAAATATTTCAAATTGAAAGCAACATCTTAATGGATTCAAAACTATTACAAGCTGTTGTCTAAAACAGATGAGAAAATCTATAACTATAAAAACAAATGCACATATTGATATTTAAAATGCATAATTAAGAAAAAAAAAGATTGCAACACTGTACTTTGTCTCAGCCATGTGGACAAATCACCCATTTGGGCATATTTTTCACCCTGACTTCTTTCTGTTCAAGCCTTTACAGTGACCACCAGACAGTTCCCCCTCACCCCCACCCCTATGCGAAAACTTCTGTTGTTGCCTGGGAAACAGAATAAGACCTGTCTCAAAAAGAAAAGAAAATTCAAAGGTCCGGCCTTACGCATAAACAAAATAGGAATCTGTCCCCATGACTCATGATGTGATTTTTAAAGTGCCTGTAAGGCCTCAGGCTCCCATATTTATTCTCTGCTTCTATAGGATCAAGCTCCCAGATATGTGAAATTCCCTTAACAAGGGTAAAGTCTTCATTATATAAAGCACTAAACGTGTAGTTGCTGGTGTGAACAGTAACCTGTTGACCTGTATGTGCTCTAAGCCAGTGCTTCTCAGATTTTAATGTGCATACAGATCACCTGAGGGTCTTGTTAACATGCAGATTCTAACACAGTAGGCATAGGGTAGGCTCATGGCTTTGTATTTCTTACAAGCCCCCAGAAAGGCTCTAAGCTAGAGCGTCTCAACTGAGAGTGCATCCAACTTATCCATGATGTTATTAAAAAGTTTAGATTCAAGACCTCCATTATAGGCTACTAAATGAGCACCTCCAGAGTAAACACCAGGCATGAGTATTTTATGTATATATATATATATATATATATATATATATATATATATATATAGTGGGTTATATATATATATTTTTATTTATATATATTTTATATATATAAATATATATAATATATATAACAAACACCTCCTCTACCGGTGATTCCAATGTGCTCCTCTGGGTAAGAACCATTACCAAGATTAGTTTATCTTGATGGGAAGTTCTAGCATGAGGGTAGGGATGAGGGGGTACTCTCTGGTGGTCATTGTAAAGGCTTGAACAGAGAGGAGTTAGAATTCTGGGGTAAAAATGTGCCCAAATGGGTAATTTTGTGCACATGGCAGAGACAGAGCTGGAGAATGAGGAAGAAGAGGCTGGACAAATGTCCTTGCCTTCATTTGTGTTCTTTAGCTTTAATGTTTCACCTTGCTCAACTTTCTCATCACCTCACCCTTCAGGTAAGCTGTCCTAGAAGTCAGTGGGAGAAACAGTTTTGGGGTGGGGGTTAGGGAGGAGCAGCAGAAATCTACACTTAATGCTCATTTGAAGAGCAAGGAGCAACTGATGTTTAAGTTTTTTCCAGGGGCTGTTTCTGGTTCTTTTGGCATCATGTGAGTGGGATTATTCCAGGCAGGCTCTGGTTTGGGAGTGCTACATGAAACATCCCTCCCAGCAAATTTCTCTGAAGAGTGGTTGATACTTACGTTACGAATGAGTTCAGTGAAAACTGTGGACTCTAGCTAAATATGGAAAACAGAGTTTTTAGATGGCAGCTGCCAAAAGGGTTTGGAACTCTTTTTCTATAACAAGCTCAGTTGAGAACTTGAGATTTTCTAAGGAGGAACATTTGAAAGCGTCTTGGTGATAGAGACAAAGTAACATATACAGCAAGAGGCAGAGATGACTCCAGAATGCCTGCATCATTGCTTGGGGCAGGAGACCACCTGCTAGCCAGGTGGCATATTAAGATTAAGAGTAAGCTAATTGCCTACTTTTTTTAAATGCTGTGAAATTATTTTTTGCAAATGAATGAGCCACCCAGGTACAGCTCAAGTACTTGCAGGTGGAATGAATCACTGCAGGGAGAAAGTACTAAGGGGAAAAGTGGGCTATATTAATAGCAGTGTCCAGCCCCCTTGACTATGTGTGAAGCCATCACCAGCACTCCCAGCTGAGTCGTGACACTCTGCTATAGAAAGGCAGCAGGTGAGTGGGGAGGGCAGGTGACCCCAAATAGCACATGAGCCTACTGAGACTGGGCTTCGCTGTCCACGGTGCTAGCAGAGCAGCTTTACGCTCTCTGGCTCAGTCTATATTCTCAATACACTTAGCTGTTCTGTGTTTTATGTTTAGTTGCCAGCCTAAAGAAGGAGAATATGGTCAAGGCCACATCCTAAAAATCAACAGACATCTGCAGCCTGGACTTCTCTCTTCTCCTCAGGTGGTCCCTGTAGCCATGGCCACAATGCCTACACCTTTGATGGAGCTATTGGCCACTGGAGTGGGTGGAGTATTATTTGGGAACAGGGGGAATCAATTTTGCTTAGAAGCTTACAGTCAATAACAAGGGATTTAAGAAAGGCTGGGTTCATGTCTCTTGTCTTTTAAATTCTTTGCTTAGAAAATTGTGTGAGAGAGTGAGTGTCTTAATCCCCCTTCTGCAGTATCCCTCTCTCTGATTGTGGTTTCTTCTTCTGGCTGTCAATGAGTGTTTTTGCCTGTAACTGGTGATGTCTCGGGCCTGGGTATGGACTTGTTCTGAAGTGGATAAAACTTTAGCTGATGCTCTTGGGAGGAGACTTCCAGAACTTTCTCACACTCATACCATTACCCTCCTTCATCACTAAACATTTGTATGCAGGTGATATTAGGTTAAAATTAATAAAAAGAAATTGCAAAGGGTAGGCTAAGAAGTGAGCCCCAGACACTTTTCACCAGCTAAACCTCTATTGTCTGAATTATTACTTCCCAGTCCAGGGGCTGTCATGATGCTCAAACCAGGGCTAAGGTCAATTGTCTGGTTTTCAGTATCTATACATATATGAGATCTCCATGGTGCTAGCAGAACATTTGTGTTCTCTGGCTAAATCTGTGTTCTTGATACACTTACCTGCTCTCTTTTATGTTTAGTTCTCAGCCTATAGGAGGAGAATATGGTCAAGACCATATCCTAAAAATCGACAGACACCTGGAGTCTGGACTTCTCCCTTCTCCTCAGGTGGTCCCTGTAACCATGGCCACAATGCCCACACCTTTGATGGGCCAGCCCTAGGTGGATGATGCCCCTGCTTATTACTGGTTGTAACTTGTGGACAGCTACCACTTGCCATCCTGGTCTCCAGACCTTTCAGACATAAGCTCTGCCACATTTCTTAATCTGCTCTTCAGAGATGCTCCCAAAGCTGCCATGGGTAAAAGTTGGCTCTGTAGATCCAGGTTTTGGGAGGCCGTGCCTTTGGTTTTAGGTTTTCCAGGTACCTTTCTCTATTTTCTTATTTTTGACCACATTGGAATTAGGCTTTGATTATTCATCCCTTTTCTTGGACTGGCTGAATTAATCTGAAGCAATTTGTTCTCTGAGTCCCAGTTTCCTCATTTATACATTGAGGGGATACCCCTTCTATTTTTGTTATTCTGTGAAATGAGATATAAACTTATTCATTATGACTTGATAATATATTGAGATTGGGAGGAGGAATACATTATTGTATAAAACAAGATTTGTGGTTTTTAAGTTAATGGGTAGATTCCAAATATAAAGGCTCCTTTTCTCTAAATTGATCATTTGCTGAATTTTTCCTATTTAACATAGCATTATAAATATTAGGGGAAGAATGTTTCTGGAATAACATGATTTTTGGCCCTCTTTTATTTCATTTGTGTGACAAAACTCATCGAGATAAACACATTATGCCAGTAGATAAGACTTTGGTTTCTTTTTTTTTTTTTTGGCTTAGATAAATGCTTTTACTGCTAGGCGTATTAAAATGTCACCTGATTGGGAGTCATCAGTCTCCTAGAAGAAGAATTGAAAATGCTCAACAAACAATTCACAAGAGGCAGAAGAGAAGTGGGCTGACTTGAACCGGACGGTTTGGGTCTGTCGGCAGAATTTAGACAAAGGTATTGATCAGAAAGACAGGACTAACAATGGATCCATTTGGCAAGAAAGATGCAAACCAGGGTCCTGGCAAGACCTGATAAATCTTCCAAGGATTGTGTTTCTCTGACCCTGGGCTAGGTCCAACTGTGGCTTTTGAAGCTCTTAAAGGTAAATGCTTCTCTGGTTAGTTGCACCCGATCAGGCTGGGCCTGGGCTCTGTAGAGTGCCCTTGAGGAATGCACTTGCCCACCAGGAGCCCTGGGTCCTCCTGTAGGACAGAGTTCTCTGGGGGGATTTGAGATCCATTGGAAAGTTCCTGGCACTGTTGAGTCAGCAGGGTTGGCCTCTCATGAAAAGCTCCAGCTCTCTCTGTTTATCATCTGCCTCAGTGGCCAAGCCTCTGGGGAGCAGTCCTGGCTACAAGGACTTTGCTGCATCTCAAACTTGGGCCACCTTCCAAACCTGGCTTTCTGTTATTTTGTGCCTACTATGCTCTATACCATGGGCAAGGGGCTTTAGATGTGATCTCTTTTAAGCCACAGAGGCCCTACCAGGTAGGTGTTATCTCTGCTTGACAGAAAAAGAAACTGAGGTGGGGAGGGGGGAGTGGGGAGGGATAGCATTGGGAGATATACCTAATGCTAGATGACGAGTTAGTGGGTGCAGCGCACCAGCATGGCACATGTATACATATGTAACTAACCTGCACAATGTGCACATGTACCCTAAAACTTAAAGTATAATAAAAAAATAAAATAAAATAAAATAAAATAAAAAGAAAAAGAAACTGAGACTCAAAAAGGAACAAAAGTTTACATGGCCAGTAAGTGGCAGAGCTAGGGGTTGAATCCAGCTCTGTCTCACTCCAGATCTCTTGCACTTTTTTACCATAGCCACCAAACATTATCTTGGAAAAATGAACATTTTAGTGGTTTTTCTGTAGAGCTTTTGAGTGGCCTTATATTCATGCTTGATTTCCACTGGAAAAGCTAGCACATGATGGAAATGTTGGAACTAGGGAAAGAATAGAAGACAGGGGCCCCAAAAGAGGACATACCACTCAGATAAGATGTGATGTGAAACTCATCTTTTGAGCATGAACAGATGGCACAGTTGTGCCTAGAATTTCCACGTTGCCTTTGGCTGTATGGGTCTTCTTAATGGGATATCTAAGAAATTCTAACATCTTTTCTTGATTAGTAAAGCTAGTGTTTGTTCATGAAAGTAAGGGAACCATGGAATGATTTTAACCTGTAACCTACATAATGTTTGTGGCTTTAGAAGCACATATTGTTTCCCTTGGGCCAAGCGCGTTTGCCTAAATATTATTTAAATAGTGCATCCTTGTCTTTGGTGGTTGAGGTAGGGGCTCTAAGGGTGAAATTCTCATTCCACAGGCGTTTTGTTTATTTTATGGTTCACAAAGGACAAGGGGCTCTTTAAAAATTTTTTCCTCAGCAATCTGGGGACTAGAATCATTAAAATAGAAGGCTTCCTAGAAGTCACTTAGGTTAATTAAAATTTAAAATTTACTCTCCTGGTCAAAGAAAACCTTTGCATGCAGCCCATGTTGACTGAGGGCCTACTATGTGCTAGGCACAGCACTGCAGCTTTGCAGGACTTGGTTACTTTTCTTGGCTGCTCCCTCTCCAGCCTTCTCTCGCACCACCTCCTCTTGCTTCCCAAGCTCCCAGCTCCAAACACTTGAGCTTCTTTGAGCTTTTGAACATGCAAAGCCCCTCCTTCCCTCTGGGCCTTTACCTATGATGTTCCTTCAGCCTGGAATCCCCCTTCTCCACTGTTTTCTCTGATGGCTTTTCCTCCTCCCTCACACATACTCCCCTTAGAGATGTTTTCTGTACCTCCAGAGGGAAAAAGCCTCATTCTCCACCATGCTTTCTTTCTAAGCACATTGTTTTTTTATTCTTCCAAACACTTCTAATTTGTAAATATATATTTGTTTCCTTATTTACTCTCTTTCTCTTCTGTTAGTCTTTAAACTGTGTGGGGGCAAAGGCCAAGTCTGATTTGCTCACCAGAATATCCTTAGCATTTAGCATGATTCCTGGCATGTAGTAGGCAGGGACTCAGTAAATACAGTCATGTGCCACATAACATTTCACTCAACAACAAACCGCGTAAAGGATGGTGTTTCCCATACGTTATAATACCATATTTTTACTGTGTCTTTTCTATGTTTAGGTATTTGTAGATACCCAGATACTTACCATCGTGTTATTATAGCTTACAGCATTTAGTACAGTAACAAGGCGTACAGGTTTGTAGCCTAGGAGCAACAGATTATACCACATAGCCTGGGATTATAGTAGGTATCCCATCTAGGTTCATATGAGTATACTCTATGATGCTCACACAAGGATGGGATCACCTAAAAATGTATTTCTCAAACTGTATCTTATTGTTAAGTGACACATGACGGTATTTATTGATTTTTGAATACGTATGTCTCCAATTGATGAAACTAAAGGTCAGAGAGGTAATGTGACTTCTCAAAGTTACCCACCTAGTGAATGGCAGAGGTATGACACTAATCTAGTTCCTGACTCTCAAATCCAGTGTTGCTTCACTTTACGGTGTCGTGTGACATTTATTTTAAGAACATAGCTTTCCTACCACACTGTTGGGATGATAGAAGTAGGTTATTTTGGCTGTAACAGTTATGTCTTAGCTCAAGAAATGAGAAAGTGAAAGAACAAGGTACCCAGACACACTAGACCAAGAACACTTTGAGGGAGACAACAACATGTTCTCTATTAGTTGGGAGCTTCTTGGGCTCAGGACTCATCACTTTCCAAAGGCTGGCAGTGCTGTGACCAGAGAGAATCATTTAGCATTATTTAGTCAACTCAGAGACAAAGCTGGATTAACTCCTTTTTCTGTGTCCCAGAGCAGACAGCACATGGCTTTGTCTTCTGAGGATATGTGGGCCATGAAGACAAATATTGAACAGCCCTTTAGGTGAGTGAGAAGGTTGATTTGGCAGCATGAGAATGCAGAGAGCTGCCTGCTCTCTTGCTGTGCCTGAAATGACCTTTTTGTTCATGAAATGAGAGATACTGAGCATGGCTGTTGGAGGCCAGTAGGCTCTAAAGAGGTGGAAGAGACATCTGGAACAAGCTCTAGAAAGTAGACTTTTGATCTCCCCCAGGATGCTGATAAACAAAGCCTATTTTGCCTTTCCTCTGATGAAAAGCTTTATTGTGGCTTTCACTCACTCTGAATCATGATGTTAGAGTGGCATTGTTCTGCCTCTTGGCTTGCTGTTGAGACTGCTGTGTCAGGCCTGAGCTGGTGCCCCAAAGTCCCTCCAGAGTTCTTGCTTTGCCAAGGCCAAGCTAGCAGAACTGTGGGAGGAGTGATAGGCCTGCACATCTCCAAAGCTCCCTTTGGATTCAGCAGTTAATTTCTGGGTTCTGCATTTAACACAGATCCAAATGCTTTTTTAAAAAACATTTTTTCTTTTTGAGACAGAGTCTCACTCTGTCATCCAGGCTGGAGTGCGGTGACAGGATCTCGACTCACTGCAACCTCCGCCTCCCAGGTTCAAGCGATTCTCATGCCTCAGCCTCCTGAGTAGCTGGACCTACAGGTGCGCGCCACCACGCCCAGCTACTTTTTTTGGTAATTTTTTTTTCTTCAGTAGAGACTGGGTTTCACCATGTTGGCTAGGCTGGTCTTAAATCCTGACCTCAAGTGATCAACCTGCCTCAGCCTTCCAAAAGGATGGGATTACAGGCCTGAGCCACCGCACCTGGCCCCAGATGTTTTTAGATAAAAATTAATTATTTGCTTCATCTCTTCCTGCTAATCAGTGTCTTTCACAGCTCATGTTCTCTTTTCTTCTTCTGTGATGTCTTCCTTGACTTTTTTTCCTTTTTTGAAAGCTTTCTTCCTAGGACAGGCACTTAAACAAGTGCTTTGCTTTACTTCTTCTCATATATGTTCAGCTTCCTCCCCTAAATACAGGGAATGCTCCCCAGGGAAGATCCCAAGGCTCATACAATACGTTGTTCCTTCTAAGACACACAGTGCTGTGGTTTACCATGTGCTCCATGGACTTATACTTAAATCACAGACAGTAACAGCAGGAAGGGATTTATTGGTCATCTTTTCAAGGAGTTTCCACTCTGGGCTGTGGGCAAGTTTGGGAAAGGGGTGGGGTAGATGGAGCTCCTTCTTCTCCCATCTAAGTAGCTATTCTTTGTTTTACATATTGAACTTCTATTTGAATTGTTGCTTGATTAAAAGGCTCATGGCAGCTGGGCACAGTGGCTCATGCCTGTAATCCCAGCACTTTGGGAGGCTGAGGTGGGCGGATCACCTGAGGTCGGGAGTTCGAGACCAGCCTAACCAACATGGAGAAACCCCGTCTCTGGTAAAAATACAAAACTAGCCGGGTGTGGTGGTGCATGCTTGTAATCCCAGCGACCCAGGAGGCTGAGGCATGAGAATCGCTTGAACCCGGGAGGCAGAGGTTGCAGTGAGCTGAGATCATGCCATTGAACTCCAGTCTGGGCAAACAAGAGCAAAACTCCGTCTCAAAGAAAAAAAAAAAAAAAAAAGCACACACACGCAAAAAAAGGCTCATGGCTTAAAACCATGGTTTGACAAACTCTATTCTAATTCAAATCCTCCAAGGAGGCAATGGTAATCCAAATGAATCCTTACAGAAATTCTTAGAGGGAATTCTGTTGTTTTTAATTTTGTCTGAATTGTATCCATATAGTAGAATGTTTATAGGATTCTGTACAAGTATATGTATATTTTAATATGCACACATAATACACATACACATGTATGTATATGTGTAAGGCCAGGTTCCAATGCTCACATCTTTAAAGAAGCAGTTGATATCCTTCTATCTAGAAGTAATCTTGCATTGCCTTTTAGTGTACTACTTAATCTTTTTTTCTCTTAAAGTTATTTTACTTTGCCTTGAATTGTAATTAGTTGTGTACATTTCTTTCTCTGCTATACTCTAAGCTTTTTAAGGTCTAAGACACTTAACCTTTACCTTTGTAACCTCTATAACACCTAATAATGTGCTCTGCCACACATGCAATTAAGGAATCTGTAGTTTATTTGAGAAGAATCATAAAGTAGAAAAAAAATTGAAATGGGGGCCCAGTTGGTAAGATGTTATTATGAAGTCAAATATATAGTATATTATTATGAAGCCAAAATTTCATGCTTGGGCCTCATAAGAACCTAATTTATTTTTCATACAGAAAAATGTCACGTGACCAAGATTCTATCTTGACCAACTATCTCGCAGATTTATGCTGTTATTCAAAAGATGGGACAGAGAAGATAGTACTTATGGCTCAGTGCAAATTAACTTCCATCACTGAAAAAAACAACTTTAGTTATAGGGCTTATTATACAAGGCCAGTAATGTCAGTGATATAAAGGACTGCATGTGGGTGAGACGCTAGAGTCCACTCTTGCACTAATGATCTAGAACGTAGGTTGTTAACATGGACTATTGAGTCTTGACAGAACTCAACTCAAATGCAAATTAAATTGAATAGAATTTATAAAGACAAGGGTCAAGGAAAGTAGCCATGTGACCAACCAGTCAGTAAGAGAAATGTGAGCATTGGCAGATTTCAATGGTTCACGTACCCAATTCTTGGTGTCAAATCATTTTCTAAATTGTAAAATGACAGGAAAGAGATATGGTATGTTGAATAACATAATTCAGACAACATTTATTGAATGTCTACTACCTATAAGGTATTACTATCTATAAGACACTATCTTTAACTATCTAGAAGGTATTAAGATTCATAAGATGTAGCCTCTTACTTCCAAGAACCTATAACTCTCTTTGACAGTCTTGTTTCACAAATTGTTCACCACATAGATGGACATTATCAACTTTCAACACACTTAAGGCTGAGATTTCTCAGCAGTTATCACTGTTTTTCATCTTAAACGACAGTTGCCTTCCAGGATCTGGCCCACCCTTTCAGTCTTCCACTCTTCATCTCTGACCTGCACACTTAGAGCTAGGGGAATGGTTACATTCTATCTAGTTTTGCTCATGGTAATTTTGGTCACGAAGGAGATGCTAAAAAATTTCTTTTTTTTTTCCCACATTTTATTCTTTTTTATTCTGTAGATTTAACATGTCAATTATATCTTTATTTTTATTTATTTATTTTTTTAAATTTTATTATTATTATACTTTAAGTTTTAGGGTACATGTGCACAACGTGCAGCTTTGTTACATATGTATACATGTGCCATCTTGGTGTGCTGCACCCATTAACTCGTCATTTAGCATTAGGTATATCTCCTAATGCTATCTCTCCCCCCTCCCCCCACCCCACAACAGGCCCCGTTGTGTGATGTTCTCCTTCCTGTCTTCATGTGTTCTCATTGTTCAATTCCCACCTATGAGTGAGAACATGCGGTGTTTGGTTTTTTGTCCTTGTGATAGTTTGCTGAGAATGATGGTTTCCAGTTTCATCCATGTCCCTACAAAGGACATGAACTCATCATTTTTTATGGCTGCATAGTATTCCATTGTGTATATGTGCCACATTTTCTTAATCCAGTCTATCGTTGTTGGACATTTGGATTGGTTCCAAGTCTTTGCTATTGTGAATAGTGCCGCAATAAACATACGTGTGCATGTGTATTTATAGCAGCACGATTTGTAGTCCTTTGGGTATATACCCAGTAATGGGATGGCTGGGTCAAATGGTATTTCTAGTTCCAGATCCCTGAGGAATCGCCACACTGATTTCCACAATGGTTGAACTAGTTTACAGTCCCACCAACAGTGTAAAAGTGTTCCTATTTCTCCACATCCTGTCCAGCAGCTGTTGTTTCCTGACTTTTTAATGATTGCCATTCTAACTGGTGTGAAATGCTATCTCATTGTGGTTTTGATTTGCATTTCTCTGATGGCCAGTGATGGTGAGCATTTTTTCATGTGTTTTTTGTCTGCATAAATGTCTTCTTTTGAGAAGTGTCTGTTCACGTCCTTCGCCCACTTTTTGATGGGGTTGTTTGATTTTTCTTGTAAATTTGTTTGAGTTCATTGTAGATTCTGGATATTAGCCCTTTGTCAGATGAGTAGGTTGTGAAAATTTTCTCCCATTCTGTAGGTTGCCTGTTCACTCTGATGGTAGTTTCTTTTGCTGTGCAGAAGCTCTTTAGTTTAATTAGATCCCATTTGTCAATTTTGGCTTTTGTTGCCATTGCTTTTGGTGTTTTAGACATGAAGTCCTTGCCCATGCCTATGTCCTGAATGGTATTGCCTAGGTTTTCTTCTAGGGTTTTTATGGTTGTAGGTCTAACATGCAAGTCTTTAATCCATCTTGAATTAATTTTCATGTAAGGTGTAAGGAAGGGATCCAGTTTCAGCTTTCTACATATGGCTAGCCGGTTTTCCCAGCACCATTTATTAAATGGGGTATCCTTTCCCCATTGCTTGTTTTTCTCAGGTTTGTCAAAGATCAGATGGTTGTAGATATGTGGCATCATTTCTGAGGGCTCTGTTCTGTTCCATTGATCTATATCTCTGTTTTGGTACCAGTACCATGCTGTTTTGATTACTGTAGCCTTGTAGTATAGTTTGAAGTCAGGCAGCATGATGCCTCCAGGTTTGTTCTTTTGGCTTAGGATTGACTTGGTGATGCGGGCTCTTTTTTGGTTCCATATCAACTTTAAAGTAGTTTTTTCCAATTCTGTGAAGAAAGTCATTGGTAGCTTGATGGCGATGGCATTGAATCTATAAATTACCTTGGGCAGTATGGCCATTTTCACGATATTGATTCTTCCTACCCATGAGCATGGAATGTTCTTCCATTTGTTTGTATCCTCTTTTATTTCATTGAGCAGTGGTTTGTAGTTCTCCTTGAAGAGGTCCTTCACATCCCTTGTAAGTTGGATTCCCAGGTATTTTATTCTCTTTGAAGCAATTGTGAATGGGAGTTCACTCATGATTTGGCTCTCTGTTTGTCTGTTATTGGCGTATAAGAATGCTTGTGATTTTTGCACATTGATTTTGTATCCTGAGACTTTGCTGAAGTTGCTTATCAGCTTGAGGAGATTTTGGGCTGAGACGATGGGGTTTTCTAGATATACAATCATGTCATCTGCAAACAGGGACAATTTGACTTCCTCTTTTCCTAATTGAATACCCTTTATTTCCTTCTCCTGCCTGATTGCCCTGGCCAGAACTTCCAACACTATGTTGAATAGGAGTGGTGAGAGAAGGCATCCCTGTGTTGTGCCAGTTTTGAAAGGGAATGCTTCCAGTTTTTGCCCATTCAGTGTGATATTGGCTGTGGGTTTGTCATAGATAGCTCTCATTATTTTGAGATACGTCCCATCAATACCTAGTTTATTGAGAGTTTTTAGCATGAAGTGCTGTTGAATTTTGTCAAAGGCCTTTTCTGCATCTATTGAGATAATCATGTGGTTTTTGTCATTGGTTCTGTTTATATGCTGGATTACATTTATTGATTTGCGTATGTTTAACCAGCCTTGCATCCCAGGGATGAAGCCCACTTGATCATGGTGGATAAGCTTTTTGATGTGCTGCTGGATTTGGTTTGCCAGTATTTTATTGAGGATTTTTGCATCGATGTTCATCAAGGATATTGGTCTAAAATTCTCTTTTTTGGTTGTGTTTCTGCCAGGCTTTGGTATCAGGGTGATGCTGGCCTCATAAAATGAGTTGGGGAGGATTCCCTCTTTTTCTATTGATTGGAATAGTTTCAGAAGGAATGGTACCAGCTCCTCTTTGTACCTTAGGTAGAATTCGGCTGTGAATCCATCTGGTCCTGCACTTTTTTTGGTTGGTTAGCTATTGATTATTGCCTCAATTTCAGAGCCGGTTATTGGTCTATTCAAAGATTCAACTTCTTCCTGGTTTAGTCTTGGGAGGATGTATGTGTCGAGGAATTTATCCATTTCTTCTAGATTTCCTAGTTTATTTGCATAGAGGTGTTTATAGTATTCTCTGATGGTAGTTTGTATTTCTGTGGGACCAGTGGGACCTTTATCATTTTTTATTGCGTCTATTTGATTCTTCTCTCTTTTCTTCTTCATTAGTCTTGCTAGCGATCTATCAATTTTGTTGATCTTTTCAAAAAACCAGCTCCTGGATTCGTTGATTTTTTGAAGGGTTTTTTGTGTCTCTATTTCCTTCAGTTCTGCTCTGATCTTAGTTATTTCTTGCTTCTGCTAGCTTTTGAATGTGTTTGCTCTTGCTTTTCTAGTTCTTTTAATTGTGATGTTAGGGTGTCAATTTTAGATCTTTCCTGCTTTCTCCTGTGGGCATTTAGTGCTATAAATTTCCCTCTACACACTGCTTTGAATGTGTCCCAGAGATTCTGGTATGTTGTGTCTTTGTTCTCATTGGTTTCAAAGAACATCCTTATTTCTGTCTTCATTTCATTATATACCCAGTAGTCATTCAGGAGCAGGTTGTTCAGTTTCCATGTAGTTGAGCGGTTTTGAGTGAGTTTCTTAATCCTGAGTTCTAGTTTGATTGCACTGTGGTGCCCAGCTCATTTTTTTGTATTTTTAGTAGAGACAGCATTTCCCCATGTTGTCCAGGATGGTCTCGATCTCTTGACCTCGTGACCCACCTGCCTTGGTCTCCCAAAATGCTGGGATTACAGGCATGAGCCACTGCACCTAGCTGGAAGAAACCTATTTGAATGCCAGTTTTATGCCAGACGGAGTGTTAGGAACTTTTATATACAGTATCTTATTTATCACCAAGGTGTTTTTTCCCTTGCCCCAGCAGGTTGTTTTTACCAAAAATTCAGCTAAACCAAAAAAGGAATTGTAACTTGGCTTGCTGGAAATCCCTAAGGGCACCAGTTGCTGCTGGAGGGTATTGATAAACATGGGCCATGACAGAAGTCCTTCTTTGTGGTCTCATCAGTAAATCAGCATCTTTGGGAAAAAATTATTAGTTGATATATCGACAGTAAGCCATACCAACTCCTAAGCCCTTCTTACTCAGAGCCAATTGCTATTCACCTGGACGAGGCAGCTGACTGTTTCTGAAGCAGAGTTGTATGTGAGGTACAGATAAAGACAAGTCAACTTCTTAGTCTACCTGTGCTCTAAGAGTAGATGAACTAGATGACGCTGATAGCTGTGTTTCTACAACAAAATGTTATTACAAATAACAAACAGTTGCCCTCAACCTCTGACAGTAAATGAACATTAATGCTGTGCTCCTTTCTACACAAACATGCATTAAATGGACATGATCCTGTGACCTCTGGTAAATACTGTGTGCCATTTGGTTGTTTTTAATTAGCCTTGACCTCCCTGCCTCAATGTCCACTTAGGGCAGTTTAGTCCTAGTGTGTCAGGTGTTGAGAGATTTGATTTCAAAGAGAGAAGAATTCCAACCCAAAACCCTAGTGATAACCGATACCAGAGTAGAGTTACAGCGTAGAAAGATCAGCATTCAGCCAGAATGGGAGGGTGCAAACATTTGTCAAATAGCCTGCTTCTTCCACCTTCTGAAGAGCTAAGCATATTAGTGGTTAGTTTCTTAATAAATTATACAATAGGATATTCCAGGGGGGCTATTTTCTGGGTGATTGCTCAGCATATAGAGCACCAATCACTGTTAGTATCATTAATGGTTTATCAGAATGGTCCAGTGGTCTAGAAGCGCCACTCCCGTATTTCTTGGAAGCACATTAACTCAACCTAAGCAGCAGAGCTATGCACTAGTTGATCCAATGCAATATCATTCCTTTTTCTTACTTCCACTAAGAGAGCTTTCTCTACCTTCTGCAGGTCTTGTAATGGATCCGTATTAGATGACTTTGAATGATTTGCAGGCACATTCCTTATTTCTTTCACCAAGGACATTTTAGAGGAAAGACTAATTTCTCTGTAACTTTGGCTTATTGGCTTGTTATATATGTAATGAATGAGGAAATGTGGGTGCTGGGGCATCCATCTCCCAGATGGGAAACAAAGCCTCCTTAGAGTTCTTGTGGCAAACTGTCTCACAGATGTATGCTGTTATTCACAAGATGGGACAGAGAAGATGGTACTGGTTGCTCAGTGCAAATTAACTTCCATCACTGAAAAAAAAAACAACTTTAGCTATATGGTTTGTTATAGAAGGCCAGTAATGCCAGTGGTAAAAAGGACTGCATGTGGGTAAGATGCTAGAGACCACTCTTGCACTAATGATCTAGAATGTGGGTCTATTAGGGTTGCCAACCTCATCATCACTGAGGGGATTTTCAGCCTGCTTTCCTTAAAACTCAGCTGTTTTATCACCTGAAATCTGAAAATAGTAACACCACACAGGGGTATGAGTAATAAATGTTATGCCATGATTAAAGGATCTAACCCTGTGCCCCACACTTAGTAACCAGTCAGTAGATGTCAGTTGAGTTTAAATTCCCCTAATATGCCCAGCTTACTAAATCATTGTACCTTTGACTAGCATATAATGGTTATTTTTTTATCTAGTCCATTTGTTAGCACAGTCTCTCACCATCTGTGTTCCCTGTCTGTCTGCCAACCTAGAAAAACCCTCTTCGTGTCTCTAAATAAAGAGTTTGATTTTTTAAGATAACACTTGTTATATTTGGGGTTTTATTACTCTATGCTGCAGAGTATTCTTATTTCAAAGGAATAATTTCATGTCTTATTAAAATAACTAAGACCTTATGTGATTGTCAGTGAGCTTCCCCGACCATGGTAGGGGAGGTAAGCAACATGTTCTTGTGCCCTGGTGCTATTTTTGGCTAGCAGAGCAAATGGAAAATCCAGAGCTGGTGGGGACAAAGCCAAATTTGCAAGTATATCAGATTCACTGAGTAGGTGCGTGTTGGGTCAGTGTTTATCACCTACAGTAAGTGGAATGAGAGCACTCAATGGGTATTCATTTGGGGAAATTTTGTTGAAGAAGGAGCTCATGTTATAGCCACTTAAAAACCTGCTTGTCAGAAGTTTTCAGGATTCTCTCACACTGTGTCATCCCACATATATTTCTTTATCCCCTCCAGAGTGTGCATGGGATTGAAAGACAACCCCAAGTCTCTGTCCCTGGTCCCCTACTGCTTTAGTCCAGTAGTATTAACAATTCATTAGGATCATACTTTATTAGGGTTCATTGGTCCTTAGAAAAGAAGACAGATCCTATATATATACACAGGGGAAAAATCTACTAGTGAACAGTTTTCCCCATGTTAAAATAAGAGATTATAGAAGACTTGGGGTATAATAATAGCAGTGATTATTCCCATATAGATTCAAGATTTTGGATCTGCATGGGCCTGTTACTTTTTCCCATGTCCCAAGTCCTGTAAAGTTATCACCATGGGTGGCTGAGAGAAACATGTCAATTTCTTAAGTAGTTTTAAGAATATCTACATTTAATCTAGCTATATAGGAGTAGAAGTTATCATTTCACAGTTAATTATTTTTCCCAGCCTGAATCATATTCTAAAATTCAGCATTTACTGTGCAGGGAGTAAAATAAACTTCCCATTCTCTGATGGTTTTCTTGAAAATGTAGAGGATCCCAGAAACTCAAGGCTAGAAGGAACTAGTTGATAGCTTACAGTCCACTGGATCTTACAGGGGGCCTTGAAGGCTGGTCTTTTTTGGTATTAATAGGATATTGAACCACCTTGGCTTCCTTTTAGAAGAAGACAGGTATAAACGACAAAACATGGAACTGAGATGAGAGTATCCACTTTGGAAGAGGAAGAGGCATAAACTAGTGATTCCCTTAAATAGTTAAAGGGTATTTAACAGGAAGCAGCTTCATTTGTTGTCCATTACTGACTGACCATTTTTGGGGTCCAGGTTTTGAGTTGTTTTTTTAAGTAGGAGGAACAGGTTTTTGCAGAGGCTACTGCTCTGTTTTGCCCCATCTCTGTCCTGTCTACTGGCCCACATTTGTGGGACAGCTGTCCTGGTGTCTGTCTGTGAGGAGAAAAGCAACAGGTCCATACAAGATTCAAATCCACAAGTTTGACCTTGTTAGTGAAGTCAGATCACCAGCAGTGTAAACTACATCATTCCTCCTGATGGTTTTGGTGAGCTTGTGATTTGTTTGAGTTTTGTTATTTTAACGGTAGCAGGGAAGCAATGGTAGCTTGGGTGACTTGAGGGGCCTTTTTGAGTCTGAAATGATAACTTCCACAGAAAGCTGAAAACTACTAATGCAGGCTATCCCTTGAAAACAAATATAGCTTCCCTTCAACATCTCTAGAGAAGACTCCAAGCTTGCTTTTGCAACCCCGCTTTGCAAAATGCTCGAAGTGTGTTCTTCCAAGTATTTAATTCCAGGTCCACCTGGTGGGATGTTATTATTTCCATTTTGCCCTCTCCTGATGGGATCCAGAGGAGAGGCTTGACACTGTTCACACAGGTTCCCTTTACCAAATGCCCCCCTCCTGCCTGCCGCAGGCATGTATACAAATAACTGTTGCGAAGCAGCCCCAGTCAGTTGTTCCTCATGGTTTCTTTCCTTGGCTTTTTTCTTTCTTTTGCCTCATGATATATTTTCTTTTCTTGGCCCTTCATTTAACCACCTCAAAGACTGAAAGCATTCAGGAGAACAACTGCTGGTTTTTTTTGTTTTGTTTTGTTTTGTTTTGTTTTAGATCTAGCATGTTAAAAAAAAAAAACACCCAAAAGGCAACAACAACAACAGCAACAAACAAAATAGCTCCAGAGTTCTTATCTGAGGTGTGTACGTTGCCTTTACCAAAAGAAAAATGCCCTAATGCAGTTAATGCTGTGGTTGAGAGACATTTTGTCTTTGACCTCTGTTGTCATAGACTGAGAAAATTAAATACATGATCAGGTATTTCCTGGAGAAACATTTCAGAAAACATCAGGACTGTCTCTCTCTGTCTGTCTCTGTCTGTCTCTGTCTCTCACTCTCACTCAGCATTGGGTAACTTGCTTATTGGTCCTGGGCCATTCCTTTGTTCCAGATAGATCTCGCTTTAGACAGACCGTCAGGTGATTCTTCATTTGTCCTAGAGAAGATAGAATCCAACTTAAGAATGCTAAGGCAACTTTTCCCACTATGAATACAAATTGTTTTTTCTTTAAAAGTCTATCTTTTGAGTTTTAAAAGATACACAGAATACTTGTAAATGAAATCCAGTAGAGTATCACTTTAAAAACTAGAGTCACATTTGATATAAAGTTCTTCTGTCCTATAGCCCTCAGGGAACTTTCCCTAGTATGATCTCAAAAAGGCTATTTTATTTTTAAGAAAATAGACATTTATATGGCAATTTACAAAGCATTTTTTGAAATAATTTCCAACTTTTATTTTAAGTTCAGGGGTACACGTGTAGGATGTGTGGGTTTGTTACACAGGCACATGTGTGCCATGGTGGTTTACTGCACAGATCATCCCATCACCCAGATATTAAGCCCAGCATCCATTAGCTAGTCTTCCTGATTCTCTCCCTCTTCCCACCCCTCACCCTCCAACAGGCCCCAGTATTTGTTGTTCCCCAGCATGTGTCCATGTGTTCTCATCATTTCACTCCCACTTATAAGTGAGAACATGTAGTATTTGGTTTTCTGTTACTGTGTTAGTTTGCTAAAGATAATGACTTCCAGCTCCATCCATGTCCCTGCAAAGGACACTATCTCATTCCTTTTAAAGGCTGCATAGTATTTCATGGTGTATATGTACCACATTTTCTTTATCCAGTCTGTCACTGATGGACATTCAGGTTGATTCCATGTCTTTGCTGTTGTGAATGCTGCTGCAATGAACATATGCGTGCATGTGACTTTATAATAAAATGACTTATATTCCTTTGGGTATATACTTGGTAGTGGAATTACTGGATCAAATGGTATTTCTGCCTCTAGATCTTTGAGGAATCTCCACACTGTCTTCCACAATGGTTGAACTAATTTACACTCCCACCAGCAATGTAAAAGCGTTCCTTTTTCTCTGCAACCCTGCCAGCATCTGTTGTTGTTTGACTTTTTAGTGGCCATTCTGACTGGTGTGAGATGGTATCTCATTGTGGTTTTGATTTGCATTTCTCTAATGATTAGTGATGTTGAGCTTTTCTCATATGTTTTTTGGCCACATGAATGTCTTCTTTTGAGAAGTGTCTGTTCATGTCCTTTGCCCACTTTTTAATGGGGTTGTTTTTCTCTTGTAAATCTGTTTAAGTTTCTTATAGATGCTGGATATTAGACCTTTGTCAGATGGATGTATTGCAAAAATGTTCTCCCATTCTATAGGTTGTGTTTACTCTGTTGATAGTTTCTTTTGCTGTGCAGAAGCTCTTTAGTTTAATTAGACCCCATTTGTCAACTTTTGCTTTTGTTGCAGTTGCTTTTGGTATCTTCATCATGAAATCTTTGCCCATGCCTATGTCCTGAATGGTATTGCCTAGGTTTTCTTCTAGGCTTTTTATAGTTTTGGGTTTTATATTTAAGTTTTTAATCCATCTTTAGTTGATTTTTATGTAAGATGTAAGGAAGGGGTTTTATATATGGGTTTTATATTTAAGTTTTTAATCCATCTTTAGTTGATTTTTATGTAAGGTATAAGAAAGGGGTCCAGTTTTAATTTTCTGCATATGCCTAGCCAGTTCTCCCAGCACCCATTTATTAAATAGGGAATACTTTCCCCATTGCTTGTTTTTTGTCAGGTTTGTCCAAGATCAGATGGTTGTAGCTGTGTGGTCCTATTTCTGGGTTCTCTATTCTATTCTACTGGTCTATGTGTCTGTCCTTGTACCTCTACCAAGCTGTTTTGGTTACTGTAGCCCTGTAGTATAGTTTGAAGTTAGGTACTGTGATATTCCAGCTTTGTCCTTTTTGCTTAGGATTTTCTTGGCTATTTGGGCTCTTTTTTGATTCCATGTGAATTTTAAAATAGTTTTTTCTAATTTTGTGAAGAATTTCAGTGGTAGTTGAACAGGAATAGCATTGAATCTATAAATTGTACAAGGCATTTTCATAAAATAACAACGATACCTAGCATTTATTAGTTGCAGTGTGGCAGACACTTTTCTGAATGCTTTCAAGGTGATAGTTCATTTAACCCTCTAAATAACTCCATCAGATAGGTACTGTTATTATCCCCATTTTCATGTGGACACTGAGGCATCCAGATGCTAAGTGACTTTCCCTAAATCGTATAGCCTATAATTGCCTAGATGAAGGATTGAGTTCTAGGGATGGCCGATTCCAAGGTTCTTGTACTTCCTACTACTTTGTGTGGTCTGTTAATCATTGTTGTCATGTAAGAATCCTGAGTTTCAGAGTAATGAAGTGACTTGATTCTAGTTTCCAAGCCAGAAATGACAGAAAAAGTTTTAACATTTTTCCCCTTTACGTTTATTGATTTTCTCTCTTTGTCATGGATCTTCAGGTCGCTATTTTATTGAACTCGTTTGCTGAGTCCCTATTATGTGCCAGGTACTGCACTAATCGTTGGTGATAACAAAGATAATGAACGTTCTGCCCTTAAGGAATTCACAATCTGAGTTTGGGGAGTTAATACAGATAAAAATATCATGACAGATGCAAGCAAAGTGCCAAATACTACAATAGAGCTAAGCACAGGGAGCTCTGGGAACACAGGGCAAGGGTGGCTAGCCCAGCCCAGATGCTGTCGAGAAAAGCTTTCTAGAAGAGCTGAGTCTCCAGGAATGAAGGGAGTTAGCCAGACTGCAGACTGAGAATAGGAAGATGTTCTGGACAGAAGAAACACCTTGTGCAAAGGCCCAGATATACTTGAGAGCATGGAGCCTTTGAGGAAGGCCCCATATTCTTTAGAAATGAAGCCAGAGTTGTGGGCAAGATTCAGATCATGAAGAACATCATAAGTCATGGTAAGCACTGCTGACTTCTGCGTTTGGTTGGGAGCCACTGAAGGATTTTAAGCAGATGTTGTACAGAATGGGCTAGAATGGATGAAGTAAGCAGGGAGACACATTTAGAGGGTGTTAGAATTGTCTAGAAAAGAAATGAGGGTCCTAATCTGAAGCAGTGGTTCCAGCTTTTCCTGCTTCTCCAGGATATGCATAATTGATTTATTTATTGGTTCAGCGGCCAGTACCTCTGCCTACCATCCATGCCACCGCTGAACATTTGCTCCCTCATCTTTATAGTATTTGCTTTTCTTTGTCTTTCTATACAATTCATGTACCTCTCTCTACTATGAGACCCCAGCTCCATGAGGAGAGACGCCATATATTTTTTATCTTGGTATTCACTGCAGAAGTGCTGTGACTTATACATGGTTTTCATGTTCCTGATGGGGATAGTCTCTGTTTAGCATGGCTGTAGTCTAGACCTCTTTTTCTGGAAAGTGCTAGAAAGTGGACAGGGAAGATGAGGGAGCAGAATCATTTTGCTCTATAGTAAATTGAGGGGCATTAACAGATGAGAAATTTGTATGACTCCACTTGGACTCTGCCAAAGTGCCTCAGCATTCTTCTGAGACTTAAGGTAATTTCCTGGCAGGCTTAATGATTACTTTCAATAATGTTATACAACTTCTGTGCAATCTCTTAAATTAGATTTCAGCACAAATAATTAGAGGTAGGAATAGCACTTTCCAGTTCTATTACCTATATGCCTAAGTACAAAGCTACCCTCTTCACTGTCATTGAAACCCTTCTGTCTTCCTCATAAATTCTGTGGGGGATGGCTATTTAGCTCAGAGGCTTTCAAAATGTATTTATCTTATTAAACAAAAGGTTACATGAAGCCCAATATAGAAATCTTTTTTTTTTTTTTTTTTTGAGACGGAGACTCGCTGTGCTGCCTAGGCTGGAGTGCAGTGGTGCAATCTTGGCTCACTGCAACCTCCGCCTCCCAGGTTCAGCCTCCCTAGTAGCTGGGACTACAGGGGTGCACCACCACACCCACCTAATTTTTGTATTTTTAGTAGAGATGGGGTTTCACTATGTTGGCCATGGTGGTCTCAAACACCTGATCTCAGGTAATCTGCCTACCTTGGTCTCCCAAAGTCCTGGGATTACAAGCTTGAGCCACCATGCCAGGCCGAGAAATCAAGTTTTATAAGGAGTTGTTCTCATTGAGGCCAGAAACCATTTGGGAACTGAAGCCCTGTTCAATTGTCCTCTTCTCCATCCTATCCCTACCTCTAAATAAATTAGGAATAATGAACCAATTAAGATCATCAGTATTTCCCCCTAACTCTTCACTTTGATCCAATTTCTCTGAAGTGTCTAACTATATTACATGTAGGTTTTCACAGGCACTTAGTGGTTCTGTTGGTATGGTCTAAATTACTCCACCACTCTGGGCTTCCTCTGCTGCCTCCCTCCTTCTCTCCCACATTCTGGGATAACATTCTCTAGGACTGCCTGGAAGACATTCTTGCACCTAGTGGTAGAGGCTCGCAAAGATTCTAAATCAGAAATAATCATAATTTAGATAAAATATTTCCTTGAAAGGATAAGTGTTAAGAAGGTAATGTTTCCCTTGAATCCATATAGGTTAGTGTTCTGGTTAAAATTTAATTAGAGCTCATGGAGTTCTGGCACACATGAACATATTTAATGGCCTTTATACTTTTTGTGTTAAAATTAATACTTGGTCTCACAAAATAAGAGACTGAACTCTGTGGCTAAAGATTTTCCAAGATGACTAAGAGGCTTAGTGAGATCAAAGAGCCCTTACCTTGTTTGTGCCTACATGTGAGCATGTAGCCATTTATTTTTATTGAACATACACAGAACGGATTTGCATACATTAAGTTTGGTAAAGAATTACTTATTAGAAGGAACAAAAGGCATTCTATGAGTTTTTAGGCACTCAACTGAAGATCAGCAGTCCAGTTCTCTCCTATCTTCAGAAGGCTTTATGACTCGCATACAGAAGCTCAACAAAGTGGGGGCAGAGAGGGTGTCTCTGTCAGCCATACAAGGTAGCTGTCTTAGCTATAGTTTACTATAGCAAACAATAGAAATTTATTTCTCACAGCTCTGGAAGCTGGGGAGTACAAGATCTAGGCACCATCAGAATCTGCATTTGGTGAAGGCCTACTTCCTGGCTCATAGACACCATCTTTTTTCTGTGTCCTCACATACTGCTTCCATTGGTAAGGGCTCTGCAGTCATGGCCTAATCACCTACCAAAGGCCCTACCTCTTAATACCATCACAGTGGGGATTAGGAGTTCTTTTTTTTTTTTTTTTAATTATACTTTAAGTTTTAGGGTACATGTGCACAATGTGCAAGTTAGTTACATATGTATACATGTGACATGCTGGTGCACTGCACCCACTAACTCGTCATCTAGCATTAGGTATATCTCCCAATGCTATCCCTCCCCCCTCCCCCCACCCACAACAGTCCCCAGAGTGTGATGTTCCCCTTCCTGTGTCCATGTGTTCTCATTGTTCAATTCCCACCTATGAGTGAGAATATGCGGTGTTTGGTTTTTTGTTCTTGCGATAGTTTACTGAGAATGATGATTTCCAATTTCATCCCTGTCCCTACAAAGGACATGAACTCATCATTTTTTATGGCTGCATAGTATTCCATGGTGTATATGTGCCACATTTTCTTAATCTAGTCTATCATTGTTGGACATTTGGATTGGTTCCAAGTCTTTGCTATTGTGAATAGTGCCACAATAAACATACGTGTGCATGTGTCTTTATAGCAGCATGATTTATAGTCCTTTGGGTATATACCCAGTAATGGGATGGCTGGGTCAAATGGTATTTCTAGTTCTAGATCCCTGAGGAATCGCCACACTGACTTCCACAATGGTTGAACTCGTTTACAGTCCCACCAACAGTGTAAAAGTGTTCCTATTTCTCCACATCCTGTCCAGCAGCTGTTGTTTCCTGACTTTTTAATGATTGCCATTCTAACTGGTGTGAAATGCTATCTCATTGTGGTTTTGATTTGCATTTCTCTGATGGCCAGTGATGGTGAGCATTTTTTCATGTGTTTTTTGTCTGCATAAATGTCTTCTTTTGAGAAGCGTCTGCTCATGTCCTTCACCCACTTTTTGATGGGGTTGTTTGTTTTTTTTCTTGTAAATTTGTGTGAGTTCATTGTAGATTCTGGATATTAGCCCTTTGTCAGATGAGTAGGTTGTGAAAATTTTCTCCCATTTTGTGGGTTGCCTGTTCACTCTAATGGTAGTTTCTTTTGCTGTGCAGAAGCTCTTTAGTTTAATTAGATCCCATTTGTCAATTTTGTCTTTTGTTGCCATTGCTTTTGGTGTTTTAGACATGAAGTCCTTGCCCATGCCTATGTCCTGAATGGTAATGCCTAGGTTTTCTTCTAGGGTTTTTATGGTTTTAGGTCTAACGTTTAAGTCTTTAATCCATCTTGAATTGATTTTTGTATAAGGTATAAGGAAGGGATCCAGTTTCAGCTTTCTACATATGGCTAGCCAGTTTTCCCAGCACCACTTATTAAATAGGGAATCCTTTCCCTGCTTGTTTTTCTCAGGTTTGTCAAAGATCAGATAGTTGTAGATATGCGGCATTATTTCTGAGGGCTCTGTTCTGTTCCATTGATCTATATCTCTGTTTTGATACCAGTACCATGCTGTATGAATTTTCAAGGGACACAAACTTTTAGTCTATAGCAGTGACTTTGTAATGAATTCTTAGCATTAGAATAATTCTCAGGTTGTGTGCCCTACTTTAAGAAACCTGATTTATAAATATATCATATTTAGTAATTCTCAGATCTGTTAGTGGTGATTATTCACTTTGCAAAACTCTTTACAGGTAAGTGCATTTACTCAAATTCCTGAAAATAGCCTTCTCGTAGTTCTTCCCAGGGACTGTTTACAGATTATTAATGATCTGGTGTGAGGAGAAGAAAAACTTAAAGCTAAATGTTTAGGGATCTGCTGGCTCTTTGAAGAACAATCAGCAATAGTGATAAAGCATCTCTAACGTTATTTAACTTCCTCAAATTCAATTTATATATATATATGTATTTGAGAAATGTAACACCTGTTTAATGACTTGTCTAGATGAGTACAGCCATTGTAATTTGCTGATATATGATTAATTGTATAATATATAAGACATTTCAGTGCATAGACTATCTGCGGTCCTCTCTGAGGTGGCTTCTAGTACACTTCTAGTGAGTGAAAAAAACGGGTCCTGCTCTGTCAAGTATAAAGAATTTAACTTTCTCTGACTTTGATTGATGTCATTTGTGATCTCTGAAAGAAGGTGTTTACCTAGAAGTTTTATTCTCCTGCAGAGAACATTGACTTTTTTTTGAGGTTACCTTTTGTTATCTCTTCCCTGATGGAGACCAAATAATCCTGGTTATCTTTTAAAATATTTGTGTTTAGTTTTAAAAATGAATTTATATACAGCGTTAATGTAGGAATAACTGATATTCTGGAGAGGCATAAATCCTCAAAGCCAACAAAACAAATCAGAACAGAGCAGTTTTAAAAAGTAGATCTGAAAAGACTCTGGAGAATTGGGAAAATAGGCTTATCAAGTTATACCAGAATATCTGCAATATTAACGTAAGCTGCAAATATTCCTTGAGTGTCCAGTATATGCCACTTACTGGCTAGGTTAGGTCTAAGGAGAGGACTCTCAAACACCTAAGCAGGCTCAGATAAGAGAGTATAACCTTTTAGGTCAGACCTTACCAGGAGTTCTCTGTTTTAGTACATTATAGGAATTTGGCAAATTGGGACATATTCAGAGAGGAACTGATTGCATGGAGAAGATTCTAGAAGACTTTCTTTTTTTTGAGAAACTATTTAAAAGCAAGGGCTGTTTATCTGAAAAAGGGAAGATTTTTGGCAAACAGGTCATGAGAAATGTCCCTAAATCTGAACCATTCAATATAATAGCCACTAACCACACGTAACTATTTAAATTGAAATTAATTAAAGTTAAATAAAATAAAAAAAATTGTTCCTCAGTTGTACCAGCACATTTCAAGGACTCAAGAGCCATGTGTTGCTAGTGGTTACCATACTGGACAGCACATAGATACAGTACATTTCAATCATCACAGAAAGTTCTATTAAGCAGCATTACTCTAAGTACTTGAAGAATTTCATGAAGAGAAAAAACAGACTCATCCTGTGTATCTCCAGAAGGTGCAGTTATGTTCAGTGGAGAAGACCTAGAGGGGAAATGTTTCCAACACCTGAGCTGGTCAGTAACAGAGGAAGCAGAGTTAGAAGGCTGTCTAAGAGGGGAAATATTTACTCTTGGTTACCCTATTAGGAATGCTGTAGGAGGAAGTATGAGGAGATGATTTCTGCAGCTGTTCGACCTCATGAGCTTGCCCCATGTCAAGTGCTATGCCATGGCCCAGATGGCCTACTGAGGCATCTATTCATAGCTATTTGCAACTTCCTCCGTTGTTTGGTGATAGGAAGTAGCTGGTGACCTGGCAGAGGCTAATCTCAGCTCCCTTTCTCAGTCTATCTTAATCTGATTTGAACCCTCCTTGGGAAGGATGGTAATTGACAAAACTCATTAAAAGCTTTCAATGAAATTATGCCTAGTAAAAGAATTTATTTCTGGAAACCTAAAAATGGGAATATATTTTCTGAATATAAACTTGGATGGATGATTGATGAGGATAATTAAAAGGCTTTGTATTTTAACCCCTATTTAGGCTTTGAGTAAGCCAAGATAACTTGAACTTAAACAGAATAAAACATCAGTTAGAAGTTGGCAACAGTATTTTCCTTGGATAAGCCACAAAGCAAGTAATTGGCCTATATGTTTGGAGAAGTCTGTGTTTGCAGGTGTCTTTATGACAAAATCATGCTTTCTCAAATGCTTGGTCAGACTTAGAATTGAGGGACCATAATCAGTAGGTATTTTTAAAGCTCTGTAGCAGTTTTTAATGGCAGTGTGCCTGAAAACTCAAATAATTATCGCTGGAAATCTAAAACCAGTGCTGGTTACCTAAATACATTCCTTAATTGAAGCTTAATGGTGTTGCCCTGTATAAGAACCTCAACTCTGGCCAAGCTGGGGCAGTTTTATTGGTCTTTTAGAGTTTTTAAATGGCACTCTCAAACCTCCCGGGAGTACCAGAGGAGAAAAATGACATAAATTAAATGCGTTAGGATTGTGTCCCTCCAAGAGGTGAAGACAGAGAAAAATTTGTAGTTCTTTGGAGTCACTGGAGATAGATTATGGTCCGAATGACTCAGTTTTGTTGGATTGACCTCATCATTTTTCATACCCTCCTTAGGAAGTCATTGTCTACTTAAAATTTTTCTTTTGCCTTTGCTGTTTATTTTCAAATATCTTTTAATTGCTCCTTTGGATGGAGCAGCTGGCTTCTTTTCTTCTTCCTCTCCTTTCTCCTTATTTGACACAGAATCTGGTTTATTCTGTGTGATTGATGGAGCAAATTATGCTCCAGGGAAGTGTCTTATTGAGATCTTCCAACCCCCACCCTGTGCTTGCTGGTCAGGTGTCAGCTCTACCCTGACCCTCAGGGGAAATGGCCTGCAAGGCAAACACAGACACTTTTATTTGCCAGAGCTGGGCTTCTTTAGGAAGGCGTCCTTGGTTTGATGTGGCTTCACTGAGGAAGGAGCTCTTGACTATGCCTGCATGTGGTGAAGGGAAGCTTCTCATGGGAGGTGATGCTTGAATGAAGTTAACGGATGAGTAGGAGTTTGTAGGCAGATGATGGGGAAGGCATTTCAGGGAGAGGGAGTGGCCCATGCAAAGACAGAGAGACAACAAAGCTTGAGATGGTTAAGGGAAACTTAAGGATAGTTCTGTGAAAGGAGCTAGTAGGGGAATCATTTATTTATTAATAAATATTTATTAAGCAGTCTTGAGGTGCTAGGCAGTAGTCTAAGCACCAGATTTACATTAGTGAATATAACAAAGATACTTTCCCTTGTGGAACATATACTCAAGTGGAGGGAATCAGAAGATAAGACACATAATAAAAGTTGTATTAGTTATTTCTAAAGCACTTAGAACAATTCTTCCCACATTCTAAGGGCTATGTGACTGATTAATAAACTGAATAATTTTATGGTTCGTTAGAAGATAATAAATGCTATGGGGAGTTGGGGATCATAGAGCTTGGTAAAGGAAATTGCAAGTGCCAGAGGGGGTGTTGAAAGTGAAATATAATGTTACACCTCTTTGAGAAGCCTTTTAAAAAAATTCAGTTGAGCCAAGACTTAAAAGAGATGTAGTTAGCAATACAGTTACTTGGGGGAAGAGTCTTCCTGTACAGGTAGCAGCCAGTGCAAAGGCCCTAAAAGCAGGATGATGTCTTTAGGTGACAGCAAGGATGCCAGGGTGGAAGGATGGTCTTAGAGAGATAGCAGGGGACAGGTCAGAGGGAATTCTGGATCATGACTTTGGCTTTCATTCTGAGTGACATGGGGAGTCGAGGGGACATGATTTGACTTAGGTTTTAAGGAGTCACTGGCTGCTCTGTTGATAATAGACTCTGTAGGGGGGCACATGAAAAGGCAGCCAGCCTGGCCGCAATACAGAGTACCAATCTGTAAAGGACCCTAAAAATAGCGCTGGGAATGTAATAAGCAAGACATTGTTGGTACTAGAACTTACCATAGGGAAAGCACTGTACACAGGGAGGGAAAGAGCCCAGGGATGTTTAGTTGGTTAACAAATATATCTATTGAATGCCTTCTTAGAAGGATAAGCTAGTCAGCAAAAGGGATAGACATTTTGTTTTGCTGAGTCAGAACTCCAGTTTCCTTCTTAGACCAGAGTTCTTGTTGAATCAGATCACTTGGAGTGCCCCGTGTGTCAGTCCCACTGCCCTCAGGAGAGATGCAGGGGCCAGATCCTGAATAACATTGAATACTCTACACAACATACTTGAAAACATAAGCTATGCACCCCTCCATGATGGCCTTCCTTTCCTGCCTTCTCAACTTGTGGGAGAATCTTCTAATCTGTTAGCCTGGAAGCGGTCTTATGCTATACTTCAGTAATAATGATTTTTGTTCATTGTTATTCAGGAAGTCATTGCAAATTATTTCTGAAAGGACCTGCTTTTGAACAGTGATGTTTAGCTGGGGATGGCTCAGAGCATTAGCTGCTGCCGTCCTAAAAGATGTGGACTCTACCTAAGAGTGGAGCCCCAGGGATCTTTTACATACAGGAGTAGCACCCCAAAATACATTTTTAGAAAGGACAACCTAGTCATCAACAACTTACTTTAACTCAACTTTGTTGAGTGCCTACTACATGGCAGGTACCAAGAGCAAGAATTATGGCTTTTTGTCCTTGGCTCACTCATTCCTGGGCTGTGTGGTCTGTCAGGGCTTGTACAGTAAATAAGGATTTAGCAAAAGAGGAAAAATTACCTGGAGCTTGTAATCTGCTGGGGTGGGGATGGGGTGGAATGGGCGGATGGTTAGAGACCCTGACAATGATAGCATGTCTAATAAGTGTTCTGAGGTCTAGATGTTACTATGGGAACGTTCAGGAGTCAGTCCTTATCAATGCCCAATTTGTCATTTTTGTTTTATTATGTTACATTCTTTGCTTATTTATCCTTTTATTACATTGTGAGTTCCTATGTCTGTTATTTTTTAAATATTGTGGTACTTGTTAGTGGGAGCTTAGTAAAGGACCCTTGATAAAGTAGTGTAGCTACTATCATTTATTGAGTTCCTCCCATCGTCATGAACATTTTCTCAATTAATCTTCCAATAACCCTTTGAGACAGGTGTTACTTATCTCCATTTTATATATAAGAAAACTGAGGCCGGGTGCGGTGGCTCATGCCTGTAATCCTAGCACTTTGGGAGGCTGAGAAGAGTGGATCACCTGAGGTCAGGAGTTCGAGACCAGCCTGGCCAACGTGGTGAAACCGCGTCTCTAATAAAAATACAAAAATTAGCCAGGTGGTGCACACCTGTAATCACAGCTACTCAGGAGGCTGAGACATGAGAATCACTCCACCAACCTTACCGGGAGGTGAAGGTTGCCATCGGCCGAGATCACGCCAGTGCACTCTAGCCTGGGTGAGAGTGACTTTGTCTCCAAAAAACAAACAAACAGAAAACAAGAGAGAACTGAGGCACAGAAGGGCAATTTTGCCTAAAATAAGAAGCCAAGGCAATGACTATTGGAGCTGGTTTGTGAATCAAAACCCTCTGACCCCAAAGCTATGCTCCTAACTACCATTATGTTCTGGATTGGCCCCCTTGTGGTATTAACATAAGGAGATGATGTAATATGTCCTAGTCTTCAGTTCCTCCTCAAGCAAATGGGAATGATCCTTCCTCTGCCTATTTCAGTGGCATGAAGGCAGTTGTGTTGTTTGAATGTAAAGTGTAATCAATAAATATAAAGTATTAAAATAATTATTCAGCATATAGTAAAAGCTCATTTAGCATAGAAATTGTCTTAGTCATCTTTGATCTTACCAATTCTCAGCCTAGGTTCTTGAAAAATAGTAGTACATGGTAACGTTTGCTGTGTGATAAAATTAGAAGGAGAGAATACATAGTCATAAAGGGATTTTACAAGCTGATATTTCTTTTTTTTTCTTTTTCTTTTTCTGTTTTTTGAGATGGAGTCTTGCCCTGTTGCCCAGGCTAGAGTGCAATGGCGCAATCTCGGCTCACCGCAACCTCCGTCTCCCAGGTTCAAGCAATTCTCCTGCCTCAGCCTCCTGAGTAGCTGGGATTACAGGCGCCCGCCACCACGCCTGGCTAATTTTTGTGTTTTTAATAGAGATGGGGTTTCACTGTGTCGGTCAGGATGGTCTCGAACTCCTGACCTGGTGATTCACCCGCCTCGGCCTCCCAAAATACTGGGATTACAGGCATGAGCCACTGCGCTTGGCCACAAGCTGATATTTCTAAGAGGTTGGAATTATAGTTATGAAATTGTAAAAGGTAAATTTATATTCAGTCCAGGTTTAAGAAACTAGGGCTTTGACGGTGAATGTGTTTCCCATCAGACTCCAGGTGTCTATGTGCCAACTCCGCAGGCACTGGCAGCCTTGGTACAGGTGCTGCCCAGGCTCTGTGCATGCACAGCCTGGATAGGAGGGGATAGGTAATTGCTCACTGGGTTCTGCACACAAAGGCACATTTTCCAAAGCTGCTTTTCACACATAGTCAGTTGGAAATGTAACTTTCAGAGTGTAAGTCATTTTAGTTTCTATGTATTCAGAATAATTGCAGAACTGCTTTAGCAGATAATTTCATGGAGAGAAGAAAAATACTTCTTAGATGTTCTCAAATGAAATCCTGAAGGCTGAACTGGGGGTTGCTAGCTTTTTTCTGATGGCTGTGCTCTCTTTCAAAAGAAGGAAAGGAAAAGTAAAAATAATTGTAAAGTTCTCCTTTACATGAAGGGTAAGGTGTCATGCTTCCTACATTGTTTGGTCTTTTTTATTGAGTCTTCACACGGTTGGTTTTATCATCTGAAATGCATTGAGTTGATTTGAGGTTCCATATTTCTTATTTTCACCTTATTCTTTTTGGGCAGCATTACTAATTCCATAGGGAATCACCTTGTAAAGTCATGGGTATGGGGATGGGAGAGAACCAGGAGAACGGGTGTAGATAGCTCCTCATAAACCCATTGTTGCAAGTAGAAAGAAGCTCAGAGCTCGCCTACTGATGATGGGTCTGGAGAATCATCCTTAAATTAAAAAATGAGAATAGTAGCATGTGGCCTTTTCTTAGTCCTCTAGTTCAGTACTTCTCAGGCTATCTTTGGGGAAGAACTAGTTTTTAATTTTGAAAAAAAATTCAATCCATCTCACACTAATACTTTTGTGAAAATGTAACAAATTAAAATTAGAAAAATTAAATTTAAAAAGAATAAAATAGAACTCCCTTTTTTATTAGATTCAGCAGACATAAATTTATATTTCAGTAAACAGATTTAGAACAAACAGAAAAAAGTAAAGAATACAAACATCGTGCACATTTATTTGAACTGTACACCCAAGTGATTAACACAGAATACTCCTACTATACTTGTACTTTTGTCTTCCAAAATCATAATTAAACAATGATACAAGTGAAATACCAGTTCCTCATAATAAATGCCTATACGCACACTTTGCATGAACACCATGTGAGTTTCTGCCCTGAAGTTACTGATATCTGTAAGAAAGAGAATATAATCAATTGTCTGTAATAAAATATTGTGTTTACTAATACCAGAAATTTACACAAGGTACATTGGTGGCACAGAAGAAGAGAAAGTGACATTTGAATTGTCTTTAAAGAGGAATGCAGGGCAACCATTCTCAAAGTGTGATTTGTGGATCTATGGTGGTCTCAGGCCTTTTCAGAGACTTCATGAGGTCAAAACTATTTTTATAATACTAGGATATTTGCCTGTTTCACTGCATTGATATTTACTCTGATAGTACAAAAGCAAAGGTGTGTGAAATGGTGGACACCTGAGCATGAATTAAGGCAGTTTGAAACTGTATTAGTAGTCACTGTATTCTTCACTGCCATGTACTCATATATTTTTTAAAGCCAGTTTCACTTAATAACATAATATAAATTATTAATTTATGAAATCCCAATCCCTGAATATAGCTTAATATTCTGTGGGACAAAATGAGAACTATAGACCAGCACTTCCGCATATTGAAATACAAGGTTGTTTTAAGGAAAAGCATTTGTGCAATTGTATTCCAAGCTGACGTAGCTGTTGTCTTCATAGAACACCATTTTTACTCGAAAGAATGGCTCTCAAACTATGGTTATTCAGATTTGGGTATTTGGCAGAACATTTTCTTGAAAATGAATGAGGTGAACCCATCACTTCAAGGAAAACAATGGAAAGTATTTATTGCCAATGATAAAATTAAGGCTTTCAAGCAAAAATTAGAGTGATGAAAAACTGTTATCTGCCACTGTGAGTTCAATAGTTTCCAATAAAAAGACTTTTTATAAGATTGGTGATTTTAACAAATGTGATTTTTAAAATTCTTAATAAAATGTATTGACTCTTCAAAAGATCTGTAAAAGTCAACAAATCTATATTTTCCAAATGACCAATGCATGATATTACAAAATAATGCTGGGTAAAAGAGCCATTCAAAATCTAAGACCAATGAGTATGAAATAAGAGTATGAAAAGTTCATTGATATGGTTTCAGATTTCACACTACAACTAAACTGTAAGGTATTATCACTTGTTAAATTCTAGGATAGTACCAAAGAAGACTATCCCTAGTTACCTGAAAAGGCTATTAAAATGCTCCTCCCTTTTCCAACTACATGTCTGTGTAAGGCTGGGTTTTCTTCATATACTTCAACCCAAACAACATGTCACATTAGATTGAGTGTAGAAGCAGGTATAAGAATCTAGTTGTCATCTATTAAGTCAGACATGAAAAAGATTTGGCAATGTAAAGCAACAACATTTCTTTTACAAATTATTTTCTATTTTGGACAGTATCATTATTTCCATAAACTATGTTATCTATGTTAACATGCAGTGAGGGGATTTTTAAGTGAATAAACACATATTCTAAAAATTTCTCAGGTTTGATTTCTAATATTACAAATATCAATAGATATATATCTGTAGACATAATCTTATGTAGATTATGTCTACATAGATGTCTACATCTATATATAATCTACATAAGATTATATCTATTGATATTTGTAATATTAGGAATTAAACCTGAGGGTCTCAATCTCTTAAAAGTGGAAAGGAGTCCTAAGACCAATAAATTTGGAACCCAGATTTAAGGGGGTCACATTTACTAGGATAATGGACATCCTGGGAACAAAGGTTTAGAAACCTGAGCAAGAGGTCGGGGTATGATGGCTCATGCATATAGTCTCAACACTTTGGAAGGCCAAGGTGGGAGGATTGCTTGAGGCCAGGAGTTCAAGACCAGACTGAGCAATATAGTGAGACCTTGTCTCTACAACAACAACAACAACAACAAAAAGTAAAAAAGCCTGAGCAAGAAAAATGGGCACATTTGGAGCATGGTGCACAGTTCAGATGGGCTTCAGTGAATGGCAGGAGACAGGGGAGAGGTGTGAAAAATGAGGCAGTCTAGGTAGGCAAGGGCCAGTACAGTAATAAAGCGCTCAGGCCTCAGACTGCCTGGATTCAAATCTTGGCTCTACCACTTGGTTGCTGTGTGATTTGGGGGAATTTACTTGACCTCTCTCTATTTCAGTTTCCAAATATTTAAAATAGAGATGATAATAATAGCACCTTCTATATAGGATTGTTGTGAGGATTTAATGACATAATCTGTCTTAAAATACTTGGCATAGTGCTTGGCATAAAGAAGGCACTCAATATATGTTTGCTACTTTGTATTAAGACATTTGGACTCTGTTCTCTAGTAAGAGAGAATTTGGAGGGTTTTAAGCAAGAGGTCCAAATGGATTAACATGTGCTGTAAGAAAAACGCAGGGAGAGAGCGCATTGTACTTGGGACTTTCCTAAATGCAATATGGGCCTCAGGGAAAGACCGTTACAGCTGAGTTCCACTGGCTACTTCTGTGAGTCTTCAACCTCAGGAAGGCTCTTGGGCCTTCTTACAATGTACCACTTACTTTGAGAGCAATTTTCTGCACAACTGGGAATCAGTTCTCTTTTGTGGAGCATTTCACTGACTTATTGACTTTCAAATTTGGGTTGATTTTTTTTCACTCGGATAACTCTTCACATGTATGACCACTTACAAAGCCATTTCACTCTCCTGAAGTAATTGGCTGCCTGGTACCCATTTTTACGTTAGCATAGTTTCTGAGGTGGCCCAAAGTTACCATGGACATAGTCAGCAGGACTGGAGCTGATCCAGGAGCAGCTCACACAGAGAGGAATCACTGGTGGCTAAGAAATCATTGTGTAATACAGGGAGTAAAATTCAGTTCATCAATAATGTATTGAGAGTTTACTCTGTGTCAGGCATTGAGGAACAGCAGAAGTGAAAAGCTACCCTCCCACCCCGATCCTAGAGTGGCTTGTTTTCCCTTCTGGTAGGGGGAATAAGGCATGTTTGCACATAAGTACATTTCAGGTAGTGTGTGACGTGTTGAGACAGAAGTGAAAGCAAAGTACTTTGGGAGCCCAGAGGAGAACCTTGGAGAGACTGACAAGGGCTTGATGGCATTTGAGCTGGGTCTTGAAAGAGGGATCAGGTTCTAGCAGAGAGAAATGGGCAGATGAGAGTTTTTATGTGGAGGGAACAACATATGAACATTGGGTACAGATGGGGAGTGAAAAGCATGCAGAATCAGCAGCATAATTTTGTGAAACCCAGTGCAAAATAAAAATGTGGGTCCTCTTGCTTGAAAATTGTTAGGAATTTTAAGACAGCAACAGTGGAGCATTCAACCAAGCATAGGACCTTCTAAGGGTAGGGGCCCATGTGACTGCCCAGGTCACATGCCCATGAAGCCAATTCTGAATGCAGGAAAGGGGAGACCTCAGGGTTATCTGAAGCATAGCTTGTGTGAAAGCAAGTAGTTGCAGACAAGTTTGCAAAGGCAGGTTGGAACTATATGTTTGGGCACCATGCTTAGGAGGATAGACTTGATGCTAAGTTTAGTGAGGGAACTCCTGAAGTTTGGAGCTAGAAATGACCAAAACAGTGTTTTGGGAAGATGGCTACGGAAATAGAAGCAGGATTAAAGGTGGTTTGGGAGGAACTGAAGAGAGGGCAAGGGCTTGGGAAGCTATTGAACTGTGGATCATTGAGAGAGAATGGTTCTGAATTCAAAAGGAGCAGCAGGAATGGAATAGAGAAAATGGAATCCAGAGACATCAGAAGAAGTTTTAAGTTAATTGAACTGAGAAGGGTGAGGAAAGGGATAGGCAGAAATGGTGTCACAATGTTTAGCCTGAGTGACAGGACTGATGAAAAATGTTGAAGGAGAGTTGGTAAGTGAGGGAGTTGGGCATTCAATCTGTGTGTTCTTTGACTGACCAATTGGCTGACTATCCACAGTGATTTCATTACTCTGCCAGGATTAAACCCAGGCAATAAGAGTTAAATGGTGGAAATAATTGAGTCGGTATAAATTCTTTAGCAAAAGCCAGTCCCTGTACTCTCGTTATATTTAATGAAGCTCTGAAAATGGTTTCATGGGCAAATCTAAGTGTCTTAGCCTGGTATAAGGCTTCCCGCCTGGCCCCTGCCTGCCTCTCCATCCTCATCTCTCACTGCTCTCCATCCATATCCCACGTCCCAGGGCTCTGAATCAGTTGCTTTTGCTTGAGAGTCTGCCTTCTCCACTTCCCTGCCATACCTCTAATTCCCATTTACCTTTCAAAATTTTTCTCTGGGCCCAATGCATGCCCTGCCCATCCCCATCACCCCAGTCTAGACTGGGCACCCCTCCACAGCACCCTGACCATACCACATCTCTTTATCTATTCATCTGGGATGAGGTCCTATTGGACATTGCATCTGAGAGCTAGTGCCATTCCCCACCCAAGGGAGAGGCTTGCATATGTTTGTGAAATAAATGAAGAGATAGAGCTGGGCACAGTGGCTCATAACTGTAGCCCCAGGAACTCAGGAGGCTGAGGTGGGAGGATTACTTGAGCCACGGAGTTCGAGGCTGCAATGAGCTATGATCATGCCACTACACTCCAGCCTGGGTGACAGAGTAAGACCCCATCTCTTTAAATAAATAAATAAATAAATAGCTGGAGTTAGTCTATTAGACTAAGTGGTTGTCCAAAAGCCTACTCCATTTCAAATTAAATAGTCGTACAGCTTCAATTTCCAAAGAGGGCATATGATCTGCAATTTTTTAGCTGGAGTGTACTGCTGCTGATTAAATAGCCAGTTGTGAAATCCACCCCACTTCTCCACATTCCTTCCAGTTTCCCCCTAAGTTTCACTCCTCCTGGCTCTCCTGTGTGGCAAATATGTGCTCACCCACTACAGATGTTGCTGCATGGACCACCAAGATGATCGTGGCCAAACTGCAGTTTATAGGTGATACATGGTGAGGTCTAGAAATGAAAAAACTTTATTATTCTGACACCATACGCTGACCTGCTGTTCTAACCAGGGAGGATCAGGGGCATCCCAAGTGAGGGATGGGGTGGGAATGGTCTACATGAGTGGATTCTCTACAGAGAATTTTAAAATATTAATATACCAACTGAAAGTTGGTCTAATTTTTATTATTACTCTTTGCTATGGACTGAATGGTGATATCAGTTCCATTATGTATCTCCCTTCCCCAATTCATATGTCAAAGCCCTAATCCCCAGTGTAATGGTATCGTAAGGTGGGGCCTTTGGTAGGCCACCAAGATGATTGTAATCAAACATCAGTTTATAGGTAAAACAAGGTGAGGTTCAAAGCACTCTAGTGATTCACCTGAAATCTCACAGCTCCCAGATCATTTTTCATTACCCATTAGTATGATTTGAAAAACTTAAGATGGTATGATTTAAGTGCTCTACATTGGTTTCCTATTGCGCTATAATAGATTAACATGAACTTGGTGGCTTAAAACAACACAAATTTATTCCCTTATAGTTCTGGAGGTCAAAAGTCTAAAATCAAAGTGTCAGCAGGGCTGTGCTCCTACTGGAGGCTTCAGGGGAAGAATCTGTCCCCTGGTCTTTCTCAGCATCTAGAGGCCACCTATATTCCTTGTCTTGTGTCACCGTCCTCACATCATTCCAGCCTCTTGCTTCAGTCATCATATCTCCTACTTCTGCCTTTGACCTTTTTCCCCTCCCCATTGTAAAGACCTTTGTGATTACTTTTGATCCATCTGGATAATCCACAGTAATCTTCTCATCCCAAGATCCTTAATCAATCCGCAAAGTTCCTTTCTGTTTTGTTTTGTTTTTTGAGATAGAGTCTCTCTCTGTCGCCCAGGCTGGAGTGTAGTGACATGATCTCGGCTCACTGCAACCTCTGCCTCCTGGGTTCAAGCAATTCTCCTGCTTCGTGCTCCCGAGTAGCTGAGACTACAGGTGCGTGCCACCATGCCTGGCTAATTTTTGTATTTTTAGTACAGACAGGGTTTCACCATGTTGGCCAGGCTGGTCTTGAACTCCTGACCTCATGATCCACCCGCCTCAGCCTCCCAAAGTGCTGGGATTACAGGCATGACCCACCGCACCCGGCCACAAAGTTCCTTCTACCCTGTAAGGTAACATAGTCATAGGTTCTAGGAATTAGGATTATTAAAAGGATGTGGACATCTTTGGGTAACTATTGTTTTCTGTCTACTACATGCTCGTTAAGGTAATTATAAAATGTTTTCTCAAACTAGTTCTCAAGTTAATAAAATGCTGATGTTTAAGTTGAAACAGACATAACATTTCTGTATGAGTTATCTATTCCTCTGTGAAAACTACCCCAAAATGTAGAGGCTTAAAACAACAACAATAATTTATCTTTCTGGCTTCCATGGATGAAGAATTTGGGAGCAGCCCGGTTGCAGTCAGATATTGGCTATTGCTTCTGTTATCTGAAGGCACGATTTGGCCGGAGGAGCCACTTCCAAGATGGCTCCTTCACATGATGTGCATCTCCTTGGGGCTGGTTGAGTGTCTTCATGTCATGACCACTGGCTTCTCCCAGAGCAAGCAATCCAGAAGAACGATTCAGAAGCCAAAATCCCTTTTTGTGAACTAGACTAGGATGATTATTTTTTCCTAAGCACTATTACAGTCTTGGTAGCTACACCAAGTCAACTGTTCTGTGGTGGTGCTGTGGTGAATGGAAAACCCAGAGAATTTCATCAACAGCAACACTATTAACAGAAGAGTAGAAGCCAATGATTTCTAATGGTTATTTTTTTTTGACAAGTTTATCATAGTGTATAAATACCCCATCAAACAGCTAAATACAAATTGAATGCTGTTTTTTTTTTCCTAAACTTTTTTTCTAACTACTAGTCACTGCTTAGCTTAATTTTCAGGTTTCTCTCTACTCTCAGGATAGCCATGATTGCCTTGGAGCCGCAGTAATTGAGGGCAGGAAGCTGGTCTGAGGTGTCACGGCAGACACTCAAATCTTGGCTGTTCAGAGCCCATGTGAAGGCTCGCTTCCCTCCTCCTGACAGTTGGCCAGTCTTCCTAAGCCATCTCTCTTCCTGAAGAATAATGACCTGAGTTCAAGGCTTAAAATCACCTTTTTCTCTACACATTTCTCCTTTATCCTTCCTCTTTCAAGTAAGAAAAAGGGAAAAATAAAGACTGTCATATTTTCCTAGACTCCGCAAAATCTGACTCTAGCCTATGATTACTTCCTCTCAGCTAGGAAAAAGTTGCTGTATCAACTTAGTTACTAATTTCTTCAATTAACTCTTCCTCCTATTTTTTTTTAAATCATTAGTACCCAGTTAGCATTAAGCACATCTTTGGCTAAGCCTATTGTTTTATAATCTGTTTTATAAAGACATTACACTCTTTTCCTTAAACATATTAAAATACTTTAACTTAACGAGACTTTTAAAAAATAAGGCATCCAGTGGTTACTTGCAAACTAAATTAGAGGCTCACAGACGTGGATGAGGTAATGGTGCCTGTAAGAGTTATGAGAAGTTTAAAAAAATCTACTTGCTCACCCACTTCTCATCACACTGCTGGCTATAGGTAAACCTGAGAAAACATAATTTTTAGAAAGCTTTTCTGGTGATTCTAATATTCCCCTGGTTGAGAACAATAGTCATTGTCGTTCCAGGTAGGTAGGGCCCATCTGGGTTTTGTTGGTTACCACATATGAGCTACATTTAGGGATAGAGTGGGGAAGTCTTATGTGTTGGTTCTGGGAAGCTTTTGGAAGAATTATGTTTTGAGCTATATCTAGAATAGTAATAACATAGCAAAAAAACTGACATGTGTTGAACACATACTACATGGGGCACTTTATATATATCATCAAATTTAATCCTCACCAAAATCTTACTATAAGGCAGATGGTATTATCTCCTTTTTACAGATGAGGAAAACTGAACTCACACTAAGTGTTTTGCTCCAAGTCACACAGCAAGTAAGTAGCAGGGTCGGGATAGTCAGTGTGACTGCAAAGCTCTGATTACTATGATGCAGTAGATTTGGTAGAAGGGAAACAGCAGAGATTCATGATGTGGGTAATGGCAAGAGAATTATTTCCTACCTGATTAAAATCTTTGTGAATGAGAAATATGTAGGCTTATAAGACGTCTTTAAAGTCAGTTATGGACATCACTATTAGGCTGGAAATTGTGTTTCTAGCACCAAGAAGATGAGAAAAGCCAAGTTTTTATCATCATGAATAAACCCTGTATAATATCATCCATTTCAAGTTTTCTAAATACATAATCATATATTAGAGCTCAAAGGGAGTTTAGGCCCCCTTTGAGCCCCAAGGAGTCCTGCTTCTTGTCTGACTTCCTCATTTGACAAGTTTGTTTACTCAAGGAAAAGCAGCAGAGCATAGAGCAGTAGTTCTCAAATCAGGACGAATTTGCCTTCTAAGAAATGCATGGCCATCAATGTCTGGAGACACCTTCATTTCACAACTGGGATGTGCTGCTAGCATCTAGTAGATAGAGGCCAGGGATGTCCCTAAACATGCTGCAATGCACAAGACAGTGTCTCACACCAAGTAATTGGCCACAAATGTCAATGCTGCTGAGGCTGAGAAGCACTGGTGCAAAGGTTCAGGGCATAGATTTTGTATCCAAACTTCCTAGGTTTGAATCTAGCTCTATGTATGCTTACTAACTATGTGACTTTGGCCAAGTTACTTAAACTCTCTGTGTCCCATGTGCAAATGAGACTAATGATAGTCCCTATCTCATAGGCCTGCTAAGAGATTTAAATGAGTCAGTATACGTAAGCATTAGGACAGTATCTGGCACACAGTTGACATGTGTGTTTATTGTTTAGAGAGGCATTTGATGCAATGGTCGACTAGTTTCAAAGCCAACCTGCTGGGTGTTTTCTTCCATCTATTACTGGCTGGGTGACTTTGGGGAAGTCACTTAAACATTTTTGACTAGATTCTTTATCAGTGAAATGGATATCATGAATCTACCATTAAGATAAATTATGTATGCAAAGTGGTCAGAACAATGACTCATACATGATAAGAGCTATATAAGCATCAGTTGTTATTATTATTCATTTATTCATTGATTAAACAAATATTTAGGCCTTCTATGCCCAAAGAGTGAAAGTCACTTGTCATTTGTCCTCAGCAACAGAGTCAGGATTAGGACCACTGACTTATACAAGATGAATAGTTTTGTCAGATATGATAGGCTCACAACTCTCTACTTCTTGGCATCCTGTGTGGTAGAAGATTGGGGGATCTATTATTTTGAGTAATTATTATTTTGGAGGCAATATGGAGAAGAGGCACTATAACTTACAGTGTCACTTAGCAACTAAAGGATTCCAATTCTGCTTTTGATAAACCAAGAGACTCATGGTTATTCAGTATGGAAAATCAACAAATGCTAGAGGTACTGAGATTAGAGTTGGCAAAAATTAGCAAGGTGATTTTAATTTATTTTTATTATTGAAAGAAGTATTTCTTTAAAAGCCACTGTCTGTCCAATTATTATGGTGTTTCAATGTAGTTCGCCATGGTGATAGTAGTGGCTTCTGAAAAGTTTTTCACTTCTATTTTTGTTTTGAGATTTAGAAGAAAAATAAATGTCGAGTTTTGTGAGAGTTTCTAACTTAAAAGTAGATGTAACTACTATTGGAAAATGGGCCTAGTTAAGATTAACATGCTTGTTTAAATGACTTTTAAAATTATGTGTTATTTTAAATGGCTTTGTTAATTAGATTCCTCTTGATGACTCATATTGGAGAAAAATAAACTTAGAGCTCTCATTAGGAAGTAAAGCAAGACCTGGGTTTGCAAACCTGCAAGCCAGTCTACCTTTAGCCATGTGCCCATGTGCGTTGTAACTAAATGGTTGTCTCTTTGCAATCAAGAACTCAGCGAGCTCAAAATAAGTAAAAGTAGCAAATTATCTGAAGACCTTTTCAACCTGTTTCTGACCTTCTTGATTCATTTGCAGAAGGAATTGCCTATGGAAATTGCTGTGCTTTTATCTGTGGTGCTATTAAAACACTGGTTGAAATGAGGTGGCACAGACTGCATTGTTAATGGGTTACCGTGGAGCAGGAGCTGTTGTTTTATTCGACAGATGAGAAGTAGCTGAAAATAACCTTCTGTCTCCCCTGTAAGAACTGTGCTTGTTAAGTGACATTCACCAACACGGCCGAGTTTGAATGTGGTGTAGGAATTCATGCTATTCTTAGCAGGTTATTAAATGAGAGTTTTTAGGCTTCTCTTGTTATAAAATAGGGAATGTATCTGTTTTATATTCTCTGTTTCGGGGAGCTTCTTTCTATGCCTATGGCAATGGCTGATGAGTTGAAGAGAAATGAGGGGATAGTGCTGGTGTAACCGAAATGCAGGTTAATCGCTCGCCGCTTGCAGAGTCTGATTAACAAGAGTGAGATCTGGTAAAAAGAAAGTGACTTATTTCCAAAGCTGGCTTAGAGGAAGAAGCACAGATGTCCCGCCTTTAAATATACCACTTTGCTTTTGGAACAGAAATCAGACACTTTAAAAAGGCAGGGGAGGAAGTGAGCAAGGGTGTGGGATCTGTGTGTTACCTCCAGTGCCTTATCTACTGGGTGGTTTAGCTGGTGACTGCTGGCACCTTCGTGGGCAGGACTAGGCCAAAAGCGCCCCAGGTGGGATGGAGTTTCATATCTTGAGTCAGTCTCCTGGTAGGGGGAGTTCATAGAAATCAGCTGCTATCTCAAGGCAACCTCCTGGTGGCCTGGTGGATGAAAGTTCTGTAGTGGTCATGGTTCAGTCTGTAAATTGACTGTTAACTCTTCAGGAGTTAGGTGAACTAGCCCTGTAGAGAGTATCTGGTGGAGTGGGGCGGTGGTAATAAAAGGGTATTTTTGCATTTGTAAAGGGCTAAGTAAGAAGTGGGGAAAGAGGAAAAATTAATTAAACCATCTCTTAGAAAAATGGGGCTACTCGGTTCCGCTGGCAGGAAATTTAGAGCTGAGTTTAGTTATTTCCATCAAGGTGTTGCTAATCTGTGGGATGGTTCTCTCATTCTCACCTGGCTTCATGGCCATTGTCCTGTCCAGTAGAGTAAGGTTAACTACCTTCAGAGTCTCCTTATGCATTCTCAATATGGCCCAGTATCTTTTTTTGTTCATCTGGCCATCCTCCCTCCTTGAGGGAGGGCATTATACTAAAACCTTATTAAGGAAGTACTGAGTATTTATTGGTATAGCATAAACCAGTGTTTCTCAAACTTTAACATGCCTCAGAACCACCTGCAGAATTTGAAAAGAACAAATTTCTCAGTCTCACCCCCAGAGATTCTGATCCAGTAGGTCTGGGGTAGGCCTGAGAATTTGCATTTCTACCAAATGCCCAGATGTTGTGATGCTGCTGTTCCAGCATCACACTCTGAGAAGCCCTTGGATCATTGAACCAGAGCAAACTCACCTCTTTGAGACAGTCTCTTCAGTAGCTTGTCAACAGCATTAACAAATTGAATGCACCCACTGAATGCAGAGGAAGATGCCTCTGAAGTGACTCCACCAAAATTTCCACACTCCAGAAACTCTTCTATTTAAGGAAAAGCACAGGCCAACTTATCACAGTAGGGTATAATCATTCAAAGCCAAGAGCTGAAGAAACCAGAATCCAGAGATGATTGATGGAAAAATATGAACACTGGGTGGTTCAGGAAAGAAAACTAAGATTTACTGTGAATCTGTTCCATCCAGCATTGTGTTTGACATTTGTCATGTTAATTAATTGACTATTCCCAGCCACCCTAAGAAGTGAGGATTATCTTTCCCCTTTCATAAATGGGAAAACTGAGGCTCTCATGACTTGACTTAGTGGCAGGGCCATGAATTCCCTTCCAGTGCTGCTTTCTCATCAGAACCTGAGTTATTTTTACTATACCATGCTGCTTCCCAGAACAGCACATGACATATCTGAGTATTTAATGTTTGTTGAATTAAGACATCTGATGATAAAGTTAGTGAGGTAATATTTCCAGGAAATAACTTTAGAGAAAATTCTTTAGTCTTTAATTATCCTGCTGTTAATTATTATTATTACTTATTGAGCATGTATTATGTGCAAGGTACTATGATAAGCATTTTATATATTATCCCACTTATTAAAAAATATAAGGTAATTATTTATTATATATAAAGAAATTTAAAGAGAGTAAGTGATTACCCTGAAGTGGGTAGTGGAGCCAGTATTCCAAATTGCATCTCTTGTCTCCAAAGCATAGACTCAGCATTCTCCTGTGCATCCTCCTCCTATGCTGGATTGATCTGCTAGCATGGCAATGAGTAGATTCGTCTTTTTCCTCCCATTGTTACTACTTGTATTGGTCCATTTTCATGCTGCCAATAAAGACATACCTGAGCCTGGGTAATTTATGAAAAAAAGTGGTTTAATGCACTCACAGTTCCGTGTGGCTGGGGAGGCCTCACAATCATGGTGGAAGGCAAAAGGCACATCTTACATGGTGGCAGACAAGAGAGAAAACTTGTGTGGGGAAACTTCCATTTATAAAACCATCGGATCTCATGAGACTTATTCACTATCACAAGAACAACGTGGGAAAGACCCACCCTCATGATTCAGTTACCCTTCACCAGGTCCCTCCCACAACACGTGGGAATTATGGTAGCTACAATTCAAGATGAGATTTGGGTGAGGACACAGCCAAACCATATCACTACCCATTTCTGCCCAGGCAGTGAGTTTCTTGGCTATGGCTTTTAAATTACAGGAAGTAATTTAAAAGTTAGTTGCCAGTTGCCATGCCAATATAAACACTATCCTCACACTTACTCCATCAATATCACATTAGAAGAAACAAAAGCAACAACAACAGTAAAGACCAAAAACTACATTAACAAAATTAGATGTGTTGCTCTTACATGGGCTGGATGAAATTGAATGAGGACTAAGTCTGGTTCTCAGGTCTTATTTCCTACCCCCTCACACTCTCCCCTTGTCTACACTTACTCTTCAGCCCCTCCTCATCCATGAATAGCTTCATTCAAAATCACTAAATATGTAGTCAGTATTTCAGCTAATACGTCAAAGTTCTTAGTGTTTATGGATTTTAGAGATTCCTTTGAAGGCCTCTGTGCATGATGAGCTTAGTTTAAAACATCTCTCTTCCGGACCCCAATATTGTTTGGCAATGATAAATTTTGAGTCTGTGCAATTAAAAGGCAGCAGTCTTTTAATTCAATTCAGGTTAGTGTTCTAGGTTACTGTCTTCATGACATGCTGTCCAATGTGTGTCAACTGTCATGACAGTTGACTAGGATGATTAACTGAAAGAGTAAATAACATCGGGAGTCTCTATGTACCAGCGCAGTATTCTGGATATTTCACACAGTATCTCATTTAATTCTGCCAACAACCCAGGGGGAAGCAAGCAGACATTTCTCTTTTTATTAGATTGACAGGAACAGGGGGAAAAGAAGTAAAGTTATTTGCCTCTGACCACACAGTTCTAAGCAGCTGAGCTGGAATTTGAACCCAGAAGAGTATAACTCTGAAGACCCCATCTTTCCTTCCTTATCAAGAGAAATGTTGTGAGTGCAGAAGTCACCTATAGGGATTTGCTTGGCTTCCCTTAACATAGAAAGCAGAAAACTTAACTTGTGAGCTCCTTCTCTGCCTTTTTAGACTCTATTTGCTCTATCTCATTATTGACTTGGAAGTGAGAGAATGTCTCTGGACCACTTTGAGTGCTCAGTGCCAATGATGTATGTGTTAATGACACTCCCTCCCTGCACCCTGCATAGCCAACAGCACAGCTACCTGACTTAATGAGCAGTTCATCCTAATCAAATGACTAATGGGGAATTAAGAATGATAAGACTGGAGATTTTGTTTTAAGGGAAATTCATATAAGAGTTTTTTTCTTTTTTAGCAAAAAAGGGAACATATTAAGTCTCCTTAAAATAAGCAGCAGTAAGGTGTAATCTTAATGGATATTGAATTTCAGGCACTATCTGGCTTAAAAGCAGAGATTGGAAAGGGCTTCTGCTTTCTCAGTTTTGCCTGTTGGCATCTATGAAACCTCAGGGTGGCAGGATAGTAAGACTAGTAGAGTTGAAGTGAGGGGAGATAGAAAAAGAAACAGAGAGCAAAGGAGGGTGTTAAAGTCTATATTTAGAAAATATATAGTGGCTCTTAATAGGTAAGTCACTTTTTCTTTTCAATTTGCCTATCCTTATTCCAGAAAAGGTGATCAATGAATAATCCAGTCAGCCTTGGCTGTTAAGAGCAAGTCAAAACCAACATTTATGTTCCTACAGCTTGACAACATATTCTGAAATACAAGAAGGAGTTGCAATAGAAGTTAGAGAATCATGGTACCACTCTTCTCAAAGTTCTTAGCAGTAAAAGTATCACCTGGGATCTTGTTAGAAATATATGTTCTCTAGGGCCCACTCATGACCTACCAAATCTACTTTGGAGGTGAGGTCCCAGAATGGGTTTAAAGGCTTTCCACATGATTCTGATACACACTGAAGTTTGAGAATGGATGATTTAGTGGCTACAGGTTGTGGCTGGAGTCAGACAGATCCTGGGTTCTGGCCTTGCTACATATTGCATTATTTCTTTGATCTTGGACCTCGGTTTCCTTACCTGCTAAATAGTGACAATATCTACCTTGAGGTGGTGGTGTTATTTATCATTACTATTTTGCTCTGAGCACTTGACTTTGCGGGTTTGGAAACCATTTTTCACTTTCATATGGGGCACATCGGGCCAAAGCCAGTAATTCCTGAAGCCTTTGCAAGCCATTGATAATGCTTTTGCTGTAATGGCTGGCTGAATGCACATGTTTATATCTGATTACCCCTGAAACCCCACAAAAGCAACAGCAAAGAGGAGTCTTTTTTATGAGCATAAATCCATAAAGACAAAAAGAATGAGAGGAGAGATAACAGCAACACAAATTTGAAAGCTGGAAAGCAATGAATGACTTGGTAGACCCCATAAAGCTAAACCCTAATGTGACAGAAGGGAAATCTGAAAAATAATTTGATTTGCAACAGAGCTCCCAAAAAATTTTCACCAGAACCCCCACTCAACTATTAGTGACAGTAAGTACCTCTACAAGTGGAGGTGAAGGTGGAGCTAAGGAAAAGGGGGCCGGTTAAAAATTTGCTTAGCAAGTATTTAGGCCCACAGATGTCTTTCTCATTCTGTGCAGTTGGGTCATTGCGCCTCCTGACATTCATGAAACCTGGTTTATTCTTTAGAGGTAGTCTCTGGACTGGGGGACAACAGGCACAGTGAAACAGAGGTAGTATATGAAAATAAGAATTAAGGGGAACTTTGTACACTGAATATTGAAACCTTCAACCTTTCTCTCCCTCACTTAATTGCTGAATATTGCCAGCATTCTTGACAGCAAATTGAGTCTTCTTTGAGCAGTCCAAAAGGACAGTCCTAAAGTTGGTAGCATCATGGATTCTTCAACACAAACTCTAGCCAGGTCAGTCTACAGTGAATTCTCACAGTTGACAACGTCTACTCATTCACTTAAAGCTTTTAATCAGTTTTCTAGGGCCCCACTCTTAAATATGAGTGGATATCTAAGGATTACCATATATTTCTAAGAAGAAAGGCAGACAAACATGCACATAAATAAATGAGGAAACAAAGACTAAGCAAAGAGAAGTCAACTTAAAAATAGGCTTATCATTGATATCCTTTGAGAAAATAGGAGAAGATATTACATCTAAGAAAAAACAGAATGCAATTAAAAAGGAACATTCAGACAATGAAAAAAATCTCATGGAAATTAAAGTATAATATCAAATGAAGATTCAATAATAGAGCAAAAGCTGAAGAAATTTCTCATAAAATTATAGAAATAGGAAGAGAGAAAAATAAGAAAATGAGATCAATCTAGGAGTCCAACATCTGCATCACAGGAGGCCAGGGAAAAGAAAATATAGAAATGGAGGGGAAGAAATTATCAAAGAAATAATCCAGGAAAATTTTCTTGAAATGAAGTGCATACATTTCCAGATTGAAAGGGTTTAGCACAATGGATGAAAATGGAACCATAGCAAAAAGGTGCATTATTACAAATTTTCACCTTGTAGAAAGCGTTTCTAGAGGGAAATAAAACAGGTTATAATATGAAGGACAAGGGATCCTACTGGTTCTGACTTCTCAATAGCAAGATAAGGCTGGAGAAATGCTTCCAAAATCCAGAGAGAAATGATTTCCACTTTAGAATTCTACACCAAGCTAAGCTATTAATTGAATATAAGAGTAGACATGTTAGGTCTCAAAAAACTTTGTTCCCATATATCCTTTTTTTCAGAAAGCTATTAGAAGATGTCTCATAAAAAAGAGAGAAAGGGGTAAACCAAGAAAGAGGAAGACAGGAGGTGCAGGAATAAGGGGCTCTAACCTAAATAAGTGAAGAAACTTCCTAGGTTGCTGATGAAGAGTGAGAACTAGAAATAAAACTCTAAGTCCCTTCACTAACTGAACAGACCTTCTCTTGGCCAAGGGGACTTCAGAGAAGCCTTGGAAGCTGAGTTCCTGGCCATAATAGGATGAGAGGTTAAACATGCCTTGTTATAACCCCTATCTCATTAAACACCCTTAGTCTTTCTTCCCTAAGACTAAACAGAAACCAGCCCATTTGAAAGACTCCACCACTGATAATCACTGATGCTGCTCCTCCCTTTTGTGATTTTCACAAAACAGCTGAACTGGATTCCTTCCTGATAAGAGACCACTCACTACAGAGTGGTTCTGGCTAGTCTATGGAGGATGCACAGTGAGGGTTTTCATGTACTCTGCTTTAAAAACTCCATCCTTGGTTCATGCTAATGCTGCCATTTTTTGAACATGAGTCCCATGGGGAAGCATGTAACTCAGTTGTTCACATGCATGTTTCTCTTTTTATGAATATTCATGGTCCCTCCTATAGCTTATTTAATATATATATTTGGCCACCCCATTCACCATACATCTTTGTCTTATTCTTCTCCCTCTTGAAGTGTCTGCTTCTGGTTTCTGGCTGGAGGCTATGCTTCCCAGCCTGTCAGAACAGCCCCCTGCAAGCTGCAATCCTTTATGAGAAATAAAGCTCTCCTTTCCAAATTTATGAACCTTGTAATTTTCAGTTCACAGGAAAGATTCACACAAATGGCAATGGCACAGTTCAGAAGCTTCCAGGAAAAATTTAAGAAAATGAAATTGATAAAGATATGTGTTTTTGCTGCACCCTCCCTCCCTCCCCCCTCCCCAGCCAAATTCCGTATAGTTATTTCTAATTAAGGGCTGGAGAATACTATCTTTTTTTTTTCTTTCTTTCTGGGTAGGAATCGCTGTGATATAGTATAAACTCTAAACCACTGAAATATGAAAGAAACCCCTTCTTCTCCAAATCAGCATTTTGCCTTGAGGTTGGGGGAGGCCTCCTTCCTTTCTGAAAATAGAAGGACCCAAAGAATCCACATTTGGAGGCATCCATAACACCTTGTGCACTGAAAGGTTCGTTCTTGCTTTTTTAGTTTCCTGACAATGGTGTTACAATCTCCCTCCCTTCCTCTCTACATCACACTGATGTATCTATTCAGGTGACAACTGGACTTACATGTCTTCTCTCCCAGTTAGGTTTTTAGTATTTAAGGTGTAATGCTTTATATATAAGATACCAATATAAATTAAATGTTACGTGCATGAAAAACATGTAATTCCCCTTCATATAAAATTAGGGGCTGGCCATGGTAGCTCACATCTGTAATTCCAGCACTTTGGGAGGCTGAGGTGGGAGGACTGCTTGAGGCCAGGAGTTCGAGACCAGCCTGGGCAACATTGTGAGAACATGTCGCTATTTTATTAAAAAATGAAAAAGGAAAAAAAATTAAGGAAGGGGCATTGAGAGAAGAATTATCCACCTTTAATGTAATAATATTTCATAATAGTAATTGTAATTGAGCAAGGGCCTCCTGAGGACCCTTAACCTTCCAGAATGCCTCAGAAGCAACCTAGAACAAGAGCAGCCCTGAGCTGTAAATGATGGTTGTCCATCCCTGCTTGATGTCTGACCTGCTGCCTGGTTCTCTCAGATCATGGACAGGAAAGCTATTCTTACTATATTGATTTGGTGTAACTATTGTTTTAGGCTCAAGATTAAATTAATTTTCTGGGAGCCATCCTAAAAAGAGGCACATCTACTCTTTTCCTGTGACCCCTGGTTCATTGTGAATCAGAAAACAGAGCTGAAGCAGGACTGCCCACATAGGCTTGTTGAGTTAGAGTCAGACTCACTGGAAAAAGACAACTAGCCCATCTCCTGGGAGGATGGTTAGTTCTGACCACACTTCATGTCACTATTGGCATGGAGGAGGCAGGACCTTCAACTGCATTGTTATGAGGCTACCTATGAGCTTAGAAGAGCAGGTGTCTGCTTTTTGTCCGGCTCCTTTTGTTCAGATTGACACCACTCCCTCGTACTTTTCCAGAGAACTCTTTGATCCTTGTTTATAACTCTCTTTTGGTGGGTTTGTGTCCTCAGTCCTTCCCTTATCTCTAGATCCATGCATTTCTCTCTTATTTTTTTGCCTCCCATAGTATGTCAGCTAACACTGAATAAGATTACTTGGAAGAAATGGTTGTGGTACATCCATACAATGGGATAGTATTCATCAACTAAAAGGAAGGAACTATTGAAACATGCAACAACTTGGAAGATTTTGATGAGTGAAAAAAGAAAATCTCAAAGGGTCACATACTGTGTGATTCCATTTCTATAACATTATTATTATTATTATTATTATTATTTATTTATCTTTTTGAGACAGAGTCTCACTTTGTCACCCACCCAGGCTGGAGTGCAGTGGCACAATCTTGGCTCACGCAACATGCACCTCCCAGGTTCAAGTGATTCTTATGCCTTAGCCTCCCAAGTTGCTGGGACTACAGGCATGTGCCACCATGCCTGGCTAAATTTTTTTTTTGTTTTTTTAGTAGAGACAGGGCTTTGCCATGTTGACCAGGCTGGTCTTAAACTCCTGGCCTCAAGTGATCTGCCCGCCTTGGCCTCCCAAAGTGCTGGGATTACAGGCATGAGCCACTGTGCCTGGCTATTATAACATTCTTAAAATGACATAATTATAATAAAGGAGAAAAAAGTTGTGATTGCTGAGGGACCATAAAGGGGAAGCACAAGGAAATCTCTGTGGTGATAGAAGAATTCTGTATTTTGAATGTAGTGTTGGTTAGATGAATCTACACATGTGATAAAATGACACAGAACTATACATATACTTTATAGCAATATCAGTCTGTTCTTGATATTGTGCTGTAAGATGTAATTAATGGGGGAAACTGGGTGAAGGGTACACAGAATTTTTCTGTACCATCTTGGCAACTTCTTGTGAATTTTTTTTTTTTTTTTGAGATGGAGTCTTGCTCTGCCACCCAGGCTGGAGTGCAGTGGTGTGATCTTGGCTCACTGCAACCTCTGCCTCCTGGGTTCAAGCGATTCTCCTGCCTCAGCCTCCCAAATAGCTGGGACAACTGGTGTGCACCACCATGCCCGGCAAATTTATATATATATATATATATATATATAGATAGATAGATAGATAGATAGATAGATATATAGATAGATAGATAGATATAGATATATATATATATATATATATTTTTTTTTTTAGTAGAGATGGGGTTTCACCATACTGGCCAGGCTGGTCTCGAACTCCTGACCTCAGGTAATCCGCCTGCCTCGGTCTCCCAAAGCTTCTTGTAAATTTCTAATTATTTCAAGTAAAGTGTTTGCTTTTCTTATTTAAAAAGAGACATGAACTATTATTAAACAATACATGCAGTAACATGGATGGATCCCAAAATACGCTGAATCAAATAAACCAAAGAAGAGTACAAAAGAAAAAAAATAAGTACAATGAGCTACATCAAAGCTAAAACCTTTTGTGCTGTAAATGATACCATCAAAAATGATACCACAACCCATGGGATATGAGAAAGTATTTTCAAATCACTTATCAGAGAAGGGATTTGTATCCAGATTATATAAAAGGGTTCTTAGAACCCAACAATAAAAAAAAATTGAAAAATGGGCAAAGATTTGATTTCTCCAAAGAAGATATATAAATGACCAATAAGCACATGAAAAGAAGCTTAACATCATTAGCTGTATGGAAATGCAAATCAAAACCACAATGAGATGGCAAGTCATACTCACCAGAAAGGTGATAATTGAAAAAGACACAATAACAAATGTTAATGAGGATATTGAGACACTGGAACTCTTATAGACTGCTGGCAGGAATGTAAAGTGGTGCAGTTACTTTGGAAATCAATTCTGCAATTTCTCCAACATGTTAAACATAGTAACCGTATGACCCAGCAATTTCACTCCTAGGTATATACACAAAAGAATTGAAAATATGTTCACATAAAAACTTGCACATGAATGTTTGTAATAGCCAAAAAGCAGAAACAACCCAAATGCCCATGAACTGATGAATGGATAAATGAAATGTGGAATATCCACACAATAGAGTAGTGTTCAAATTAAAAAGGAATGAAGTACTGATACATGCTACAACATGGGATGAAGCTGGAAAACATTATGTTAAGTGAAAAGCTAGTCATGGAAGACCACATATTATGTGATTTTAACTTATATGGGAATCAATAGAGATAGAAAGTAGGTTAGCAGTTGCCTAGGGCAAGGGGCTTGGGAGGAAATGGAGAATGATTGTTAATGGGTATGGGGTTTATTTTGGGAGGAATATATTCTAAACTTAGATTGCGGTGATGGTTGCACAACTCTGTAAATATACTGAAGACCATTGAATTTTGTACTTTAAATGGATACATTTTATGGTGTATGAATTATATCTTAATAAAAGATGTTAAAAAGAGTACGTACTGTATGATTCCATGTATATAAAATTCTAGAAAATGAAGGTTAATCTGTGTTGCCAGAAGAGAGATCAGTGGTATTTTGGAGATGGCAGGTGGAAAGCAGGTGGGGATGGGAGGGAGGGATTACAAAGAGGCATGACACAGCTTTTGGTGGTGATGGATATGTTCACTATTTTGATAGTGGTGATGATTTTATTGGTGTATATATGTCAAAACATAGCAAATTATATACTTTAAGCATGTGCAGTTTATTATATATCAATAATAACTCATCTTTTAAAAAGCCAGAGCAAAAATGTGTGAAATTTGACAAATATTTATTAAGTACTGGTATAGTGTTAGATCCTAGGGATACAACGGCAAGGAAAAGATGGATTCAGCCTTCAAGCAACTCACACTGTCAGGGAACAGGCAAAGAAAGAAGCACGTGATTGCAAAATGGTGTAATATGAGTTCTATAGAAATATGTCTGGTAAATCATGGTCACACTCGTGGTGACAGATGGAGGGCAAAAGGTGTATAGGAAGACTTCCTGGAAGCAGTGGCTTTTGAGCTCAGCATTGAGCAATGGAAGTTAGAGGTAGAAGGTTGGGTTTTGTAATAACATAATGGTCCTTCTTCCTAATGCAAATGTAGGGGGAGCTGTAGTAGCATGTAGTACACACTTGCTATGTCTCAAAGGGGACTTGATTTTATTCTTACCATATTAAAGCTATGTTTTTCCCCAGGAGCCACATCACAGTGAAGCAGATTGTTGCACTAACAATAAGTGCAAAACAAGGATATAACATCCTTCACTGCCCTCTGCAGACTTGCTATTATTTATTTATTTGTGATTATTTATTCAAGGTCTGTCATTCCTGCTCCGTTTTTTGCTCTGTGAGGACCAGGTCTGACTGTTTATTCACCATCCTGTCCTTGGCAGGTAGCACAGTGCTTGGCACATAGCAGAGCTTGATAAAGCTCATTCACTGATGGGTTTGGATTTTGACTGGTGTGGAGCACATAGGCACACATTTGACTAGTGACCTCAGGCATGGCTCAAACTTTTTATGACAGAAAGTATAAAATTAAGCAGTACAACTTACCCCGCCCCCACAACCCACTGCCTAGCCCCCACTGCTGTGTCTTAGTTCTGGCCCCGGCCATGCCAGCTCACATGCACCCTAGCCCTGTCTCCCACACGTTTCTCCTAGTAGCTTGGTGGTAAGAGGCTCTTTCTTTGCATCCATGCCCCAGGAGCTCCAGGTGTGAGGGTCTCCTGAGAATAGTCAGGGCAGTCTGCATTGGGGAGGGACAGCTCTGGCCATTGGCCTACTCTGAGCAAGCTGAGCATTCTGGAACCCTGGCTCAGGGACCACTAACTTGTTATTTCTTCTTTTGCTCCTCCTCCTCACCTCTAGCACTTCTCTATGCCACCATCTTCGGGAATGTGACGACTATTTTCCAACAGATGTATGCCAACACCAACAGATACCATGAGATGCTCAACAGTGTTCGGGACTTCCTGAAGCTCTACCAGGTGCCAAAAGGATTGAGTGAGCGAGTAATGGATTATATTGTGTCCACTTGGTCCATGTCCAGAGGCATTGACACAGAGAAGGTAAGGAGGATGAGGAGCTCAGGGTAACCATTTGTCTTTTGGTTTCCCTAGGAGGGTTGAGGCTTGCCTAGGACAGTGGATCTCAAACCTGGCTGTGCTCAGAATTCACTTGAGTACTTTGGGATTCCAGGTCCTACCTCCAGAGGTCTTGTTTGCTTCTAGATCAGCCTTACTCAAAGACCAACAATAAAAAATCATTAAGAAATTAGAAAGGCAGGGTGTATTTCCTGGAGAAGAGAGGAGCTGGAAGTCTAACTGTCCAGGGTAGAATTTCCCAAACTTGGATGATGATAAGAATCAGAGCCATGACTAGAGACGGGAGATCAGTATTGTCAATTTTCTTTTTACCCAGACTTGAAGATAGCACAGCACTGTTACTGATCTTGTCTTTATTCAAACTTTTCATATTTTGTTCATCATGGATTTTTTTGCATTAACCTTAGCATTAAACCATGATTTATCTTGATTACTGACTTTTTTAGCATTCCCTTAATTTGTGTGCCCAAGGCTGTTGCCTCACTCATCTCACCCTCATCTTGACCCTGATAAGAATCCCATGATGTCAGGCCAGATGCAGCGGCTCATGCCTGTAATCCCAGCACTTTGGGAGGCCGAGGCGGATGGATCACTTGAGGTCAGGAGTTTGAGACCAGCCTGGCAACATGGGGAAACCCCATCTCTACTAAAAATACAAAAAATTAGCTGGGTTTGGTGGCATGCACCTGTAGTTCCAACTACTCAGGAGGCTGAGGCAGGAGAATCGCTTGAATCCAGGAGGCAGAGGCTGCAGCGAGCCAAGATAACGCCACTGCACTCTAGCCTTGGTGACAGAGTGAGACTGTCTCAAAGAAAGAATCCCATGATGTCATTACTAAAAACAATCCCAGCCTCCATCCCAGATCTGTGAAATGAGAACTTGGGGGAGGTGAGGGAGCATTTTTAATAAGTGCCCTTAAAAACTATCCCAGCCTTCACCAGATCTATGGAATGAGAATTTAGGGGAAGTGAGGGAGCATTTTTTTTTTAAGGAGTTATTCTTTTTTTTGTTTTAAGCTCTGGGGTACATGTGCAGAACATGCAGGTTTGTTACACAGGTTAAAAATGCCATGCATTTTTAACAAGTGCCCAGGCAACCCTATTCATCAGATAAGTCCAGGAAACAATGATCAAGAGTTTGTGCCTTAATCATCAGTTGACTTGACCAGAACATCAATTAGGCATCTCTCTAGTTATTTGTTTTCCCACCTGTAAAATGGAGAGGGTGATAAAATCCTATTGTTCTCTAAGAATTGTATTATTCTAGATGCGTTTCAATAGAGTAATGAAAATTTGATGGTACTGGAAATAATAGAGAAAACATACAGTGGACTTCCTATTATTTACTTATGAATTTTCTTTGCATATTTTCTATAAAAAAGATTTAATCTCAGATCCATTGAGATTTAATCCATTCTCAATGAGATTCATTCTCTGCTTCTCAATCTTTATCAAGTCTTTTTTCTCTCCAGTCCGTAAGTACTCAAGGCATACTGATTCTTTCGACTGTTAGAATGAGGAAAACAGAAAGATAACATGATTGTAAAAATACATAATGACACATTGCAAACCAAATTCAACTGGCTTTGGGATCAGCTACTTATGTTCCTAGTCTTCCTTCATTAGAATTGTCAGTTGAGAGTTGACAGTTTTAAAGGAAAAATTGAACTGAATTTAATCCTCAACTTGAACATTACTTTGGTTTTGCTATTTGCCGTGATAACCATAACACCACTACTACAACCTCAGCTACCATTTCTTGAATATGCATTAAGAACAGATATTTGTTGTGCTTCTTCTACATGCCTGGTCTTGCACTAGTGTCTCATTTAGCCTCCACAGCAACCCTGTTATCCTTCTTGAAGGGGGTAAGCACAAGAGGCCCGATTCATTTTACTAACTGCCCCTGGTCACAGTGTAAAGAATGGCAAAGCCAGGATTTGAACACCATTTTGTCTGACTTCAAAGCCTGTGCTTTTCCTACTATTACTTAAAAAAATTTAAAACATGTACTAGAGAGAAGGAGGATGAGTCCAAACAGAGTCATTCTAATTTCTTGGATGGGCAGGGTATCGGCTGGAGCTGAACTTCGTCGCTGCTTTTGCCAACCACCTGCCCCAACTACGCCTGTTGTTTCTGCTATGTTCTCTCAACAATGCCTGTAGGTTCTGTGGGTTCCTGGCAGCTGATGGAGCAGAAAGGAACTTTGATCTCTCTGCCCTAGGGCTCCTTTTCCCAGGCACCAGGATGCCTTTGTAAGTCTGGTTGTCTGGAAAGAAGCCCTTCCCCACCCTCACTGTAGGGCTGGCTGGGCGGCTGCCCATGGGAGACAGCACCGTCAGCATTTGCCCTCTCTTCCTCTCCCTGTAGATCTGTCCTGCAGATCTGCCCTCACTTTCCTGGAGGGCTTTGGGATTTGCCCCAGCTGCTGGTCCAGATGGAAGAGGGAATAGCCATGGACCCAACTGTGGCTACTCACTCTGGAGCCCAGAGCGGGCTGGCTGCTCCTCTGGGCAGGAGCTTGTGGCAGGCTACTGCTGGGGAGAGAACCAGTCCTGTCATCCTATACCTCTCCCCATCTGCCCCTCCCCTCCAATCTAGGTCAGAATGGTCAGTGATAACCAGGGAGCCAGGGCATGTGGGTGGTAGTGCTGGGATACCCCAGTTTTACCAGCTATTAGCTGGTGACTTTGAGCACATCACTTTTCTCTCTCCAAGCCTGTTTTTATGTCTGTAGCACATGGAAACATGAACTTTAAGACTAGGTGACCTCTAAAGCCCTTTTGGCTATGACCTTCTGGACTTCAAAGCCTCCCTGAAATTGCTGCTGCTGCTGCTGTGATGACAATATCAAAAATGAGAGCTCACAGGCATTGAACACTTGCATGTGTCAGGCATTATGCCAGGACATTCCACACAACAGCTCATGGAATCCTCAGAAGAATTCTATATGCAATTTCAAAAAAATGAAGACATGGGGAGAGGAGCTAAGTATTGCTGCAGGGAGAGGAGCTAAGTATTGCTGCACATTCACGCATCTAGTGAGTGCTGACACTGGGACTTGAATCCAGTTCTACCTGATCCTAACGCCTCTTCTCTTACTCAGGACTCTTGTCCTGCCTAGCTTGGAGGAGATTCCACGTTGACATCTCCCTTTGGCCTTTGAGACCTTCAAGGAAGAGCAAGGATGGTCTCTTCTCAAAACCTAGCAGTAGGAAAGGTGGCCGGGGTGGGGTGGGGAGCCGGCTGTGGGATCTCAGAGTTGAGACCTCCCCACTGCCCTCAGAGAGAGGAGTTCCAGACACCCCACCCACCTCAGTGTGGAGCCAATAGATGGAAAGAACGATGGAAATGACTGATGGCTGTGACAGTCTGCAATTTCTCCTCTCCAGGTTCCCTCACCTGCTCACACTATACTCTCCATTGGCTCTGGGAACAGTGCCCATGAATAAAACATTGTCTCCATGCCAAGGCCTCATTCACTAGCAGCCTCTTCCAGGGGAAGAGTAAAGTCTAGCTCAGGGCAAATGACATATTTAAAGGTGAACTCACCTGGAGAATAAATCTTGGTTCCAGACTACTGGGCACAGTTTTGACATGGCGTGTGAGTGCTCCTCATTACCTAGTGATCTGCTTGGAGAGCAGAGGACCTAAATTAAATCTGCATTTCTGCAGGAGTCTTGTTTTTAATGAGCCTTATGGAAGTAAGTCCTTAGCAAGCACTCTGCCCAAGCATTGGCGTTCTGAATTTTCCTCTCTGCCTTGGTCTGTCCTGTGTCTGTACTCCCAGAGGGCATGCTCGCTTGATGGGCATCCTGCAACCCCAGATCAAGAATGCAGAGGCACACAGAGCAAGGGCATCTGTACTTACTGAATCCCCTACTGGGGCCAGGCTTTGTCCCAGGCTGTGTACTGGTAGATATAATTTCATTTAATTCTCACAAGTCAATGTTAACAGTCTGCATTTTATAGGAGAAATGAAAAGTGTCACCTGGAGGGGAAGGAGCTGGGATTTCAACTCTTTGACCCCTTTCCACTGCTGTACCTCCAAGGAGAGCACAGGGGCACCTGAGGGGGTGGGGATATAAGTGAAGCCATCAGTGGTGAGGTGAGATTTGAGCTGGACTTTGAAGGAGGCTGAAAGTCTTCCAAATTTGGGGATGAGCATCAGATATAGTGGCAAATGGCTTGTGCTAAGGCAGAGAAGCAGAGGTGGGAAAGTACCCAGAACTTCAAGGAAAACGTCATCACTGAACATGTTTGATTTTATGCCCCTAGCTTTGCTCATAAGCTAGGATGGGAGAATGGATTATTTTAGAAACACTTCTGATTTCTCTGGAAAAGTTTGCTTGAAGGTGTCCATACTTAATGCTTGCTATGTAAGGGGCCATGCAATGTTTTATAGCAAACATTTAGTCCAGAGAAATATTTCTCCCTCTAGGAAAACCTGTAAATTTTTAATCTTTTCAGAAGATGAGATCTGCATAGCCTCCTACAGTTTTCCTTTTGCTTGAATTCCAAGATGCTGCTGAGATGTTGATAATAAAATTACAAGCCTTTTTTGTGGGGCAGCTGCCTAGTATAGGAATCGGTTGGGATCTAAACCAGGCTCTAATGTCAAGCTACCTAGTTTGAAACCCCAGCTGTGCCATATCCTGGCAATTTTTGGCGAGTTATTTATCTTCCTTGTGTCTCAGTTTTCTCATCTGTAAAATGATATAATAATAGCACTTATATCAGACAGTTTGTGGGAGGATTAAATTAGCAAATGCACGTAACAGTTTAAAATGTAAAATCACAACCCTGTTCAACTTTGCCTATCCTTCTTTCCTTTTTTTAATTGTTTTCTTTAAGCACTTACCACTAAATTTTATTTATTTTGCTTACTATTTGTCTCTTCCCATTAGATGGTAACTCATATGAGGATGGGGATTTTTGTCTTTTTTTATTTTTATTTTTTGCTGCTTCATCCTCAGAGCCTAGGATGATGCCTGACATACCATAATGTGTTTGATAAGTATTAAATGAATGAATGATTCTAAAGTGCTTAGCAACGCCTGCCACTCAGCAAGTGCTTAGTAAATGTTACTTTATATCTGTCTTTAAATAACACCCTCTATTCAGTCCCTCAGTAGATCATGTCAGTTCTACATTAAAAATATTTTCTAAATTTAACTGCTTCCCCCTGGCTCTCCTGCCAGCATCCCAGTCAAAGTTTCCCTCACCTCTCACCTGGACAGCTGCAGGAGGGACCTAACTAGATTCCTTGACTAGACTCTTGACACCCTATAGTCAGCACTCTCTAACATCGCTCTGTAGCTTCAATGATCTTCTTCAGATGTAAGTCAGGTCATGACATTCTCCTGCTCAAAAATCCTCCAGTATTTCTCTATCATACTTGGAATAAAACCCAAGGCTTATTACACCTAAAAGTCTCTCATACTTGGTGTTGTCTCTGATCCTCATCTCCTGCCCCTTTGCCCTCATTCCTTTTGGCTATTGCTCAAGTTCTCTTAGGGCCTTTGTGTTTACTATCTTGCTGGAATGTTCTTCTTTCACATGGCTCACTCTCGCACTTATGCAGGAGTCAGCTTAAACGTCACCTTCCTGGCCGGTTGCGGTGGCTCACGCCTGTAATCCCAGCACTTTGGGAGGCCGAGGCGGGCGGATCACGAGGTCAGGAGATCGAGACCATCCTGGCTAACATGATGAAACCCCTTCTCTACTAAAAATACAAAAAATTAGCCGGGTGTGGTGGTGGGCGCCTGTAGTCCCAGCTACTCGGGAGGCTGAGGCAGGAGAATGGCGTGAACCTGGGAGGCGGAGCTTGCAGTGAGCCGAGATCATGCCACTGCACTCCAGCCTGGGAGACAGAGCAAGACTCTGTCTTAAAAAAAAAAAAAAAAAAAAAAAAGTCACCTTCCCAGAGAAGCCTTCTCTGACCACTGATCTACAGGGGTCCCACTTACTCCCAGTGCTGACTCTCAGACCCCTGTCCTGAACATTCAGCACAGATTTTTTTAGAAGCTATCTGTCTCATCTATAAGAATATAAGCTCCATAAGCGCAGGGACTTTGGTTAGAAGAGTGCAGTCTGGCGTAGTGGATGTTGCTCCTCCCCCTGGAGTGCTGAAGGATGTGGGCTGAAGGCCACAGTGAGGACCCTCACACTGTTTTTTTCTGTACCTGGCTAGGTCCTGCAGATCTGCCCCAAGGACATGAGAGCCGACATCTGCGTGCACCTGAACCGCAAGGTGTTCAAGGAGCACCCGGCCTTCCGGCTGGCCAGTGATGGCTGCCTCCGGGCACTGGCCATGGAGTTCCAGACGGTGCACTGTGCCCCAGGGGACCTCATCTACCATGCAGGAGAGAGCGTTGACAGCCTCTGCTTTGTGGTTTCTGGCTCCCTGGAGGTGATCCAAGATGATGAGGTGGTGGCCATCCTAGGTAGGTGTTGGCTTTGCTGGATGGGCAAAGGTGTCTGGGGTTGGCTTAGCTACTGGGCAGCTCAATGCCACTGCCACCTTCAGTTAGAGATTGCTTCATAGGGCAGGGCCAATTGCTAATATTCACTTATCTATCCAACAAACAAACAGCGAGAGCCTGTTTGGCACAAAGCCAGTCACTGTTTGAAATCTGGAGTATTTCAATAAGAAAAATTGGTTTTATCCTCAAGGGGCTCCCAGTCTAGTGTAGGAGATGAACAAATAAGCATACATTTACAGTACAGTGGGAGGCACATCTAACCCAGTATTCAAGTGGGAAGGCTTCCTGTACCTATGCTAAAACTTAAAAATTGAGAATGAGTTAGCATGGAGAAGAGAAGGGATGAAGTATCCTAAAAAGAGGGGATAGCATGTGTCAAATCCTTTCAGAGGGAGAAATTCATGACTCATTTGGGGAACTACAAATTATTTAGTGTGGCTGGAATACAAGAGGGGACATGGTAAGATATCAGACTAGGGAGGGAGTGAAGCACTAGGCAGATTGTGGCAGGCTCTGGAAGCCACATTAGGTGACTGGGATTTTATTTGGGGGATCCAATGAAGAGCTGAAAGCAGGGGAGAGGCATGATGAGATTTGTACTTTAGAAAGATGACAGTAGTTGCAGCTTGGGGAGTGGATTGAGTGGGGAAGGCTGGGGTAAGGAGACCAGGTGGAAGGCATGTTATCTAGAGGCAAGTTGATGGTGGCCTGAACTAATACTGTGGCAAGCAGATGGAGAGAAGCAGATGGAGTTGAGATATTCAAGAAGTAGAATCACTGCAACCCAATGACAGATTTGCTGTGGCGGGGAAGGAGGAGTCAACGAGGACTATAGGTTTTCTCACATGGATAACAGGGAAGCTGGTATACCATCCACAGTAATAGAGAATGTGGGAGGAGGAGCAGGGATGCGGGGGAACGTGTTGGTAACTGGGACATTGAGCATCAGTAGCTTTTAGGAAATGTGTCTAGTTTTCTCAGCTAGCTAGACAACAGCTCTTTATTGGTGGTATATCTTTAAAGGGGCAAGCCATCGTCATAATAATAGCTATCATTTATGGTCATCTACTCTGTGCCATTTGACACACAGCATTTGACACACAGATACTCATTTTAACCTTACAGTAACCCTATGAAATGGTTTTATTATCCCCATTTTGTAGATGAGACAATTAAAGTTCAAAGAGGTTAAGGAAATTTCCTCATGGCTGATGAGGTCCATGGAACCAGCATTCCAGAGTCCCTCTGACTCCAAAACCTCTGCTTCAATCCATTTTGTAATACTGCAATTCTGATGATAATTTTTTTTTTTTTGAGACAGAATCTTGCTCTGTTGCCCAGGCTGGAGTGCAGTGGCATGCTCTCGGCTCACTGCAAGCTCTGCCTCCCAGTTTCACGCCATTCTCCTGCCTCAGCCTCCCAAGTGCCTGGGACTACAGGCACCCACCACCATGCCCAGCTAATTTTTTGGGGGGTGTGTGTGTTTTTTTTTTAGTAGAGATGGGGTTTCACCGTGTTAGCCAGGATGGTCTCAATCTCCTGACCTCATGATCTGCCCGCCTCGGCCTCTCAAAGTGCTGGGATTACAGGCGTGAGCCACCACACCCAGCCTCTGATGATAATTAATGTAGTATGCTAGCCCATTAAGTTGCCAGGTACTGGTAGAGATTGTAGACATGTGTTTTATCTTTTACAAATGATTTATTAGAAAACTGAGGCTGGAGGAGATTAAGTTACTCTGAAGTTAGAATTGAGATTCAAACTACATAGAGACATAGATAGTATTATTTTAAAAAAGAAAGAAAGAAAGAAAGAAAAAGAAAAGCCCCAACTTTGTTCCTGCTTGACTTTGGAGCACACAATATGTAGCTTCCTTCTTGTTTTTTGGTCCTAAGCCAGCTGGCTCTGTTGATTACATTTGGCTTAGGTTAACCCAAGGATGATTTATATTCCTTCAGCATACACTGGCAGATGGTCAAAGGGAGAGTGGGATAGAAATTGGGTGGGGTGGTCGGGTGCAGTGGCTCATACCTGTAATCCCAGCACTTCAGGAGGCTGAGACGGGTGGATCTCTTGGGTCCACGAATTTGAGACCAACCTGGGCAACATGGCAAAACCCTGTGTCCACAAAAAATACAAAAATTAGATGGGCATGGTGGTGTATGCTTGTGGTCCCAGCTACTCAGAAGGCTTAGGTGGAAGGATCAGAAGCGGAGGTTGCAGTGAGACGTGATCACATCACTGCACTCTAGCCTGAGGCCTGAGTGACAGACGGAGACCCTGTCTCAAAAAACAAACAAACAACAACAACAACAACAAAAACAAGCAAAAAGAAATTGGGTGGGGAATGGAGGCTGAAAATGTTTGCCAAAATAAGTGTTCTAGATTCCATGGTATCCACTGAAACCTGCAGACCAGAGTTACTCTGTTCCTTGCCCCCTTATCACAGAGAAGTGAGATTAAACAGTGTATAAATAGGACTCATGAAGGTAAAAACCATTGCTTTAGTATATCTGATATGAAAGAGCATCTTTCACTACCTTTAATACTCATCAGTTTCCTTGATAAAGAGGAATTTCTACTGGTGGTCATAGCCATGTTTTTATGTTTGCCTGGCCGAGATGAGCACCTATTAACTAGTGAACAATCCTTTAAATATGAATTTGACTTAACCCTTTGATAAGGGCATTTTTCACTCATCTTCTCACTGATAACTTACCATATGCCTTTCCATGCTCAGGGCATCCCTTCATGACTCACCACACACACAGCTGCATTACTAGGAGTTGGTTTGAACACCTAGACTTAGGCATAGAGGCATGATGGAGCTGCAGAGGGATGGGGAAGACAAACAGCTTCCTAGCCCCTTCTCATTTCCTTTCATCCTGGGCTTCTTGTGAGGAAGAAACCAGGGTTTGATTTATTGTTGAATTACTTGACCTTGTTGACTGCGTCTCTAAATCTAGAGGGCCTCTACTTTGGGCCCTCCCAGGCATTCTGCCTGCTCTAGTTAGCAATGTGGACAGGATCTCTGAAATAGCTCAGCAGCTTTGGATTCAAAGTGGTTGTTGCCTTCAAGCTGTCTACACTAGAAAAAGCTTCTCCACTTTGTCTCTAGGAGCCAGATTGAGTCTGTAAAGTAGGTCCAAGCTCAATATTCTAAATAACTTATCAGATTTCAAGGGGCTTTTATTCTCTAAAAGGTCGAGACAAGTCCTTTGAATCAACCTGAGCTCTGGATAAAGAGGCATAAATGATTCTAAGCTGTTTGCTCCCTGGAAACTTAAATTCAGAGTTTTGTTCTTGTTGTTTTTCTATAATTAGCATATCTTTTGGTCAATGGATTGAAATCAGTTTGTTCTTGAAAGGGGGTTCAAGCATCAAATGGGTATTATAACTATATTGTCTGTTGATGCTCTTCAGTACAATCCAACCAAAATGCATTGAACACCTGCTATCTGCCAGGCACTGTCATAGGAGTGGGGATATAGCAGTGGACCAAACATTAGTCCAGCCTCCTGTAAGTGGAGGGGGCTGACAGTGGAAAGACAGCCATCACTCTGCATGATTCTCATTGCCATAGAAAGAATGCAGGTATTCTAGAGGATCATTGGATGAGCAATTATTGAGCAGCTACTGTATATCCATTGCTTTAAAGAGGACAGAAAATATGCAAGTAATCCTTAGTTATCACAAGCAAGAGCCTTTAGAAAAAAACGCCAGAGCTCATCCATCTCATTGTCTTGCTCTTTGTTCTCTTATTATCAGTTCACTCATTTACATTCTGCTAATTGGCCTCTTTCTTCCAGTTCTAATATTCCACTCACATTCTCTGTTTAATTTTAGCACAGATGCCAAGAACGAAGAAAAGGGTCAGTACTCATAACTGAGTGTGTTTAGTTTGTGTTAAAAATAAAGCCCTTCTAAGGAAAGTATTTTAAAGAAGAGTGTTTTTCAAACTTTTGTGACTGGAACCTGCCATATGAAACGTATATTACATTGCAAATGAATACATATACAAGTGCACACACAGTTATACACAGAATTTGATACTTCTCTTGCTATGTGAGTTGCAACCTGGTATTTTCTATTAGATAATGTTCTCTTTCATGAAAAAAATGACCATCATGACCCACTAAATTGTTTTCCTGACCTGATCACAGTCTGCAGTTTGAAACGTGGTCCCAGAAACCTAGAGGATATTCTCTGAGGACAGAGAACATATCAGAAATCTCTTATGATCTTTCCCTTTACTGTTCTCTCTGCCTTAATTTTGCATGAAATCCTTCTTATATCCTTTTGGAATTCTCTTAGAAATCACTTAATGGCTTCTCAAATATAGTTTCTTGGCTCCTTGAAATAAATTTGAGATTTTCACATGTGCATTTTATTCATTAGATTTTAAAAAGTAATTTTCTTTTAATTTTTTATAGATATCAGTATTAAAAGGTAGAGATACCATTTTTCCCCTATCCAAGTAGTACTAGTAGCATCTGCATATAAGTAGTTATCTTGGTATTCTGTGTTACTGTGTGACTCACCAACATAGATGAGTCATGGACTAGCATCAGGGCTGTGCATAAGTGTGTTAAGTATCTCCTTGCATTTCTATCTTATAAGTACGGTATTTATATGATCTCCTTTCACTGTGATTTAGTGTCCCCTTAGTAATGTTTATGGGTTTTGCATTTTAATACTCAATTTATATTTTCTTTATGGATCATCTTGTGTTTTCCTGTTTTGTGGATTTTTTTTTTTAATTTTCTTGGGGCAAACAGAAGTATTTTGGCCAGGCTGCATCAAGCAGTGAAGAGTCCTGAAGCTAGAGATTTAACTCTAGTCCTGGTTCTACTCTAACTCCTTACTGGAGTTGCCACTAGCTGGTTAAGAGTCTTCAAAGGCCTCCTCTGTTTCTATTAAGCCTATCACACTGCATCAATTGCATGTTTACTTCCCACTCTCCTGTGAGCCCCAGACTCTTTGATTTCTTATCTCCGGCACCTAGCACATGGAAAGCATCAGAGGCTATTTTCTGAATGGAATGCAATTGAAAGGAAGGCAGAGGTTAGGCTTTGAAGAGCCTCACAGTTCGGAGTAAGACTATCTTGTGGGGATAAGGACCCAGAGAGAGTTTTAGAAAGGGGGTTGACAGGAAGATTTGGGTTCCACAAATACAGAGGCATGGAGACTAGCAGAGAGGCTCAGGAAAAATGGTGAGCCCCTGAATAAGGAAGTAGAAGGAGAGCCAGAGTCCAGAGATATCAGGGGAGGGAGAACCTCTGGGATGTAGGAGGTGAGGAGAGGGAATAGTTTCTGAAAGTGACTGGAGAAGTCCACAGGGCCAGAGGAGGAGGAAGTGGAGGAGGAAAGAAGATGGGTCTATTTTGTTCAGTTTGCAGTGTCTTTTTGGAACAGGTCCAGGCATGGCTTTCCACTATCTTCTTGATTTGTGGATGGGCCAAACATGCCAAGAAATGGGAAGAGCCATGGGGAAGATTGATGAGCAGGCCCCAGTTCACATGGCACGGATCTTACTTGCAGCCCTGTCACTACTGAGTTAGAACTTATACGTACGTAAAGGCATAAATGCTTGTTCATGGATGAAATATTCTTTATTTTATTTATTTATTTTTTTTTAGAAGGACACCTCCTTGTCACAGTTCCTAATTTGGAAGGTACTCTCATTTTTGCTTAGTTAGCTTCCTTGGGTTCATTGACCTTATTTGGATATTACTGCAGCATCTATTTATTTAGCAATCACCAGAGCATAACATGGTCTTAATCTCTTTGGGGGTATAAAGAAAATCCTTGTCTTGGAGGAATGTTCTGTTACATGTGGTGAGACAAATGCATGGCTAATGACAATAAGTAATGTGGGTACCTTTTTCTATAGACTTCTTGGAGTGAGCAGGGAAATGTTCATGGAGGAGGTATGAACTGGGCTTGGAAGGACAAGTAGGAGTTTCGTAGTCTGAGTCTGAAAGTGGAAAGTATAGCACGGGCCTCCAGAGGTATTAGAGAATACATGGAAATGCATGTGGCATGTTCAGGGACCAGCGTGAGTAAAGTAGACTGAGCAACCTTTCCATGAGGCCAGTGGTTCTCAACTATAGTGGACACAAAACTCAGCTGGGAAACTTGTGCATCATGCCAAGCCCCAGTTGTTCCCCACAGGTTCTGAATCTATAGCCCTAGCCCCAGAGGTGATTCCACGCATGTGGTTGGAGGACTGCACTTTGAGAAACATTGCTTTGGGCAGTCACCGCTTGATGTTTTTTGTGGAATGGGGTGAGATGATGAATGTGAGGAAGCAACTAAGGCAGGGATGCACTGAGTAGGAGACCTTTTATTACATTAACCTAAACCGCAAGAAATGACCAATTCTTCACTTTTTTGACATACCACATGGTAGGATCAACTTCCCAGTGATCTGTATAAGAAGCCTAGAGTAGTAGCTCTGTGAGGATGGAGTCAAGGTTTGGACAGTTGAGGTAGGGCATTCTAAATGGAAAAGATGATGTGAGCTGAGGCCTAGGGAAGGAAAGTGTCGGGGGTGTTTCATAACCACAAGACAGCTACTTGAGCTGTAGCTGAGAGCCCTGCGGGGCAGCAGTGGGATATGGGGCTTGGGAGGCATATCAGGGCTAGTCTATGGATGAGTTTAAAGGTCAGCATGAGGAACTCAGCAGTGGAAACCACTGAAGGTGGTGAGTAAAGCATGGCACTATTACAGCTGTGATTTGTAAAGATTAATGGATTGAACGGAGAGACCAGGAGGCTGGTAGGTAACTATGGCTTACAGTAGAAGTAAGGAGTGTTAAGATGCAGGCAGTAAAAATGGAGACAGGAGTAGGGCTGCCAAATACAATACCACATGCCCAGTTTAATTTGAATGTCACGTAAACAATACATAGTTTCTAGTATAAATTTTACCCAAATGTTTCATGGGATATGCTCATGAGTGAAATTATTCATTTATCTGAAATTCTATTTTAACTGGGTATCTTGTATTTTTATTTGCTAAATCTGCCAACTGTAGTTGGGAGGGAAAGGTGGATAAAACATCATGAAGCAGAGTCTGTAAGGTTGTAAGCAGGATGTGGGGAGCAAAGACAGGGAAGCAAGAGAGGCGATTCTAATGAGTGGGGAAATGGAGGCATCAGTGGTAGAAGATCAAGTCAGGAGGAAGTGGTGGTGAGAAAGACAATGGTGAGCTTCATTTTGACTTGTTACATTGTTGCATTTAATGGCCAATAGGGTATCCAAGTGGAGAGTCCAGCAGGGACTTGGACCCTATGGGTCTGGAATCAGGAAAAGAAACCAGGGCTCAAGACAGGAATTTAGGATTTAGAGGAAGAAATATGAAATGTATATTTTAAAAAGACACAGATAGAACATAGGAATAGTTTTCTAAATGACCAAGTATTTCAGAGCATTTGAAAAGAATTGGGAAAGCCAGGTGTGGTGGCTTCTGCCCATGGCCCCAGCTACTCAGGAGGCTGAGGCCTCAGAAGGCTGAGGATCACTTGAGCCTAGGACTTTGAGGCTGTAGTGCACCGTGATCACACCTGTGAATAGCTACTGCCCTCCAGCCTAGGCAACGTAGCAAGACCCTGTCTCTAAAAAGAGAAAGAAATGGGAGTATAGCCTTTCACAATACTCACAAGAAATTTTAAACGATACTAGAAATTCTTATGATAAACAAAGTAAGTAAAATACAATTTTTAAAATGCAGTATGATCTCAGTTATGTGACGGAAAAACATTCATTCATAGATAAAAGCCCATAAGTGTTTTCACCAACATGTTATAGTGCATGTCTTGTTTGTGAGGCTTTAGGATATTTTAATTTTTTTAAATATTTGTCTTTCAAGTTGTCTTTAAGAGTATATGCTACTTTCTAAATGTGGGAAAAAATGTTGTTTTAATTTTCAAAGGGGTATTGAGAAAGTCAACATTATTTCAAATTTCACATTTGTTGGTTATTAGGATATAATTTAGAAGAATGATATTATTTTTCATATAGATGTCTTGACAGCATTATTTTTGTTATTTACCAATTCGATCAGAAAAAAGTGGCATTTACTTTTGCATCTAGTACCCAACCCCTCCCTCTAAGCATTCTTGGAAAGGAGGATGGCCAGGCAATGAAGACAGAATGGCTTATCTGACAAAGATCTAAAGCAACAACAAAAACAACAATAACTTTCTATAAACCCTCATTATTTTAGAGGTTTGGAGAAGCTAAATCCTTCACAAAGATGCTTCCCAAGATTCTTGTAAGCTGAGTATGGAGAGGAAGGGGGTACCCCACTGCACTGCCATCACTGTGGTGCACTGCTCCACATTGCTCCAGGGACTTGAAGTTGCTAGGTAAATATTGCTGCCACTTGCCATATAATAATATTGTTTGCTCATGCTTAGCACAGAGGGAGGAGGCTATGTGTCAGTATCACCCTAAACACTCCAACCAAGCATTAATACTCATACAGCTGTTCCATCATCTGAAGCAATTAAACTAAGTCCGCACTTTTAGAAAGAAGCTATAATATGAATAATCTAGAATTTCAGAAATGCAAAACCACTTGTATCAGGTAATGCACACATTACCTGATTGAGAGAGGGTGGAGGCGGAGACCAGTTCTCTTTCCCAATTCTGTGTTTGCTTAAGTAATTTTAAAAATTGGTTTACAGTCCCCGAAGACACTGGCAGCTAGGAAAGTTTATTGATCTTTCTAAAGGAAATTTTCATAACTGTATAGTGTCTAGACAGAGGGATTGGTTGAATCATAAATTATGGTAAATTAAGGCAGTTGTTATGATAATGATATGAAGAAGTTTTACTGGCATGCAAAATGTTTCAAATATAACTTTAAGTGGGATAAAAGCAGAATATATAGCTATATATAGAGTAACCTTAACTAGATCAAAATGCATATATGAGTAAAAGAAAGATGAAAAGTATACCAAAATGTTAACTGAAGTTTTCTGGACAGTAGACTTATTTGTAATTTTTATTGTCTATTTTTCAACATATTTCAGTTATTTTCTGTAACGCACTTATATTCTTTTATAAATAATCAGAAGGGGGAAAAAACAATGTTCTCATCCATAGCAATCTTGGAAAATTATCACCTGCTTTCAGTGGAAGATTTGTGTTCTGTTTGCTTGGTGGAGAGATTTGGCTAATTTAATTTTATCTAATTGCAGTAATGAAGAACAGAAGGAGAATTGTCATGAAGTTTCCAAACCATTGCTTTAACTTAACCATTTATGGCTGAGTCCCCATTCAGACAGAGATGCCAGCCTTGTTTTCTCATGATCAGCATAGTCCCCACAAGGAAGGCTGATGACCCATATTTGGGTGAAGTTTAATACTTTTAGGGACAGATTTATGTCACAGAGTAATTTCTGACATGCATTATCTTTAATTCTTTTTAAATTAGTCTGTAAATTTTCAGCTTATCAATAAACTGAATTATAGTGAATTACAGGAGTGTTTCTGAGCAGGTCAGCAAATTCCTTCTTCTTGAGTGAGGCCGACATTGTAGCTGCCTAAGGATACCCAGGTTCTTGCACTTGGACTGGGGACCTATCTTCTCCTCAAAGTCATCCAGCCTAAGACATTCTAAGTCTTTCATATCCTGGACTAACTTACATTGTTCTGCTCAAACGCATGCTTTCATTGATGTGAAACGCATCAGGTACAGTGCTAGAGGTTGGAAATACAAACAGTGGGCCAAATAGATACACCTCTCATAAAGCCAACCTTCTCAGCCAGGAAACAGCCAAGTAAATATGCATTTCATAACATAGAGCCAAGAGCTGTAATAGGACTAAGAACAGGATGCTGTGGGAGCTTATATGACAGGCATCTAATCCAGCGGCTATGAGAAGTCAAGGATGGCTTCCTGAGAGAGCTGATGTCTGAGCTGAATTCCACCAGGGACAGCAGTGGCTGTGGGGGGTTGCAAAGGGAGATTAGAGAGTAAGTGTTCCAGGAATAGGGAGAAGCATCTGCAAAGGTTTTGGAGACACATCTGGGGGGGGAAAAAAAAAGTAGTTCCAAATACCTGGAGCATAGCATTCTCAAGAGGGTAGAACAGGTGAGCAAGGCCTTGAGACTTGTTAGGGAATTTGGACTGAGGGTAATGGAGAGCCAGTGAGGATTTTAAAGCAGAAGAATGACAGAATCTCATTTGTGTTTAGAAAAATCATCCTGGCAGCTGTGTGGAGAATGGAGTAGAAAAAGCCAAGATAAAAGGCAGGGAGCATGCTGAGAGATGACAGTAGCCTAACCTGACTTAAATGGCTGTGGAAATGAAGAAAAATAGATCCAAGAGGTATTTTATGTATGAAATTATCAGAGCTTGGCCATCTATTTTGGATATGAAGATGAGCAGGAGAAAAAAGCCTGGAATGACTTGGATGACTTCACTGGGATGGGCAACACTGGAGGATGGGCAGGTTTCCCAGGAAGGAGGACCAGTTCCATTTTTAGATCTGTGGGTTTGAGCTGAGTGAAAGTAGCCAGTGGGAGATTCTGGACTCAGAAGAAAGATCAAGGCTTGAGGTGAAAATCTAGGGAACATCATGGTCTAGGTGGCAATTGAAGCCAGGGGAGAGGCTGAGAACACCCAGGGAGACGAGGGAGAGAAAGAAGCAACAAAGTCTAGAACACAGCCCCAAGGAATACCAATTTACAGGAGCCCGAGATGGATTTCCAGAAAAGGAGGAGAGACCAGGAGAGAGGGATATAACAGAAGTCAAGGTGTGTGGTGGGGGAGGGGTCGTGAGGGAGTATGACAAATGGTCATTTTCAAGTGTTACAGAACTATAGTTCACGAAATAGACAATGTCATGGATTGTAAAACACACTAATATTTTATGGCCCATTAAGAATCAGTGCTGCCAGGTAAACTGGCACATTCTGATTTCAGAGATAAAAATGCTAAACACCGTAAGTGTATGCTAGAATCAAAGAGGTATGATTCATTGAGAACTACAAAGTGTCCTTTAGATTTATCAGCAAAGGAGTTATTGACTATGGTGAGAGTAGCATTAGTGGAGTATGGGGGTGAGGAGCAAGATTAAAGTAGCCTGAGAAATGAAGAGGGATGGGTATTGGGTTTAGGGGTGCTTAATAAATTGCATAGATTCCCCCAAGAGTTCTGAACCAAGAGAGAAAATAAGTATGACGGGTACAGGTCAAGGCATCACCTTTTATTTTCCAGATAAACCTAATGTTAGAGAATGTGCTTTATATTTGCATCCAAGAAGGCTTCCTAATATTGAGACCCAGAATTAGACCCACCTTGTGATGATGACCAGCACAACCCTCTTCCTATGTGGGTCTGCTCCATAAATCTTATGGCAGAGGAGGACAGAAAGAACATCCTTCCTACAGGCAGTTCATTCCCGAGGAGAGAGCAAAGGGCTGGTCTACACATGAGTTTGTTCTCCCTGCAAACCTATCAGTCAGGTGAAGATTCAGAACATGATGCAGCTGGAACCACCTTACTATGGAGAGACATATCAGGAATGGGGACAAAGTAGTTTTCCTTAAGAGTAGGAATGCAAGCTGAGGCGGGCAGATCACAAGATCAGGAGTTTGAGACCAGCTTGGTCAACACAGTGAAACACCCCGTCTCTACGAAATATACAAAAATTACCCAGGTGTGGTGGCAGGTGCCTGTAATCCCAGCTACTGAGTAGGAGAACCGCTTGAACCCAGGAGGCGGAGGTTGCGGTGAGCCAAGATTGCACCACTGCACTCAGGCCTGGGTGACAGAGCTAGACTCTATCTCAAAAAAAAAAAAAAAAAAAAAAAAAAAAAAGTAAGAGACCAGAGATAATGTAAATAAGACTACCAAGAAGTTTAGTTGATAAAGGAAAGTGAACCCAGCTCAACCAGGTGTCTTCCTTCCCAACCATCCAACTTTTTTTCCTGCTTTTTGGAAAAATTGTCTATTTATTTCATGTATATCTTAATTATCTCACCTCACCATAAAAAGGCGAGCTCCATTCTCATCTTCTCTATGAAATCTCAATAGTCCTGCCTAGCCTTGCCTCTCCCATATCTTGGTATTTGTTAATGTTGTTTTATACTTCACTGTTACACACATATGGAAGTTTTGTCTCCTTATATTGTAAGCATCATCTCTGTATCAATCTCTTTGAAGATAGAGATGATCTCATAGCCTTCTGTTTTATCCCCCTGAATCACTGGAATTCTGCCTGATCCATAATAGGTAAGGCCAGGTTGTTGAACTGGGCTGAATTGCGTGGAGAGAGATGGTAACACAAAACCCCACCTTTGGAAACTTTCAGTCTACTCACTGCTTGGGAGAGAAAGTCAAGTGCACTTCCCATGGAACCTGGCGTATAATCTTACAGGTTCTTGGGTGTGTTTCATTGACCAGATTTGTGGCTGACATACTCCAGTGTCCCATCTCTAATATAGAGATGGTATGCTGAAGAGCATAACCATTGCACTCCTTTGTACCAACATCAAAAAACAAAAACAGAAACAAATGTTTCTTGAATATCTCTGAGATCTCCCACAAAACCTAGAATGAGACAAAACTTTTCTAGGCATAGATGCCCTTTAGAGAAGTAGAGTGAAATACAGGCCTGTCCCTGTAGCCAAGGCCCCCTCAGCACCTCCATTGCTTCCTTTCTTTGTTGGCGTAAGAAATCCAAAAAAACATGTCGGTTAAGCACTTGACACCCCAACACAATCAGATAAGACCTTAGAGCTAAGGCTTTATTCCTGCTAGTGTATTTTCACTACTTACATGCGAAAACAAGTTGATGAGATTTCCACTGTGTCTGTCTGTCTTTGATGTATGTTCTAATATCTGTAAACTGTAGCAGATAAAACAAGGTCACATACTGCCAGCAGCATTTATTTTTTGCATTAATGATAAAAAGCAGAGCTTTGTACCTTTACTACAGATAAGAGATGGCAACATTTATAAGATGTCAAAACTTTGTTTACCTACTCTTCTCCCATGTGGGAGAGTTATTAAGTGTTCAAAATCAACTTGAAAGGCTGGACTTCAGCACCATTGGGGTGAGGCACAGAATGGGTGCTGGGCACCTGAACCTGGCACACTATGAGTCCTCCTCACTAATCCTTGCTTTCTGGTCCACAGTCAGGGCTGGGCTGGAAAGTGAGTGATATTACAAAGCTTTCAGTTCAAGTTGCTGGAGCTTTTGCTCTGAATGTGCTGCCAGAGTCTTCATCATCATTTTACTCTTTAGTCCATTAGACACATGGAAGCTCATGCTTTTTCTTAGAGCAGGTGAAAAAAGCACCTATGTATATACCTCTATCACAGAGGTCAACATATTGTACTGACCCACTGGATCATGGACTCCTGAATTGGCTAGGTTGCAGGTTCAGCTGCTCCAACAAAAACCCAAAAGAAAGGAAGCTTAGACAAGATGGAAGCTTATTCTCCTCTTACATAGCAGTCCAGGTGTAAGAGGGCTGGTGTGGCAACCTTGTGGTCTTAGGCACCCAGCCTCCTCCTAGTGTGATACGTCACCCTAAATAGGTTGTTGCCCTTGGCCTCCTGGTCCAAGTTAGCTTACATCCTTATTCCTGCCAGGAGGAAGGGGAGAAGGTATAGGGAAAGGCAAACATGGTCTTTCTCTTTAAGGAAATGATCTGAGATTGCACACATCCCTTCTACACACCTCCCCTTAGTCAGAACTTGAACAGATGGCCACACTTACCTGAAATTTAGTCTTTATTCTTGTTGTCATTATGCCTAGCTAAAAGTCATGAGTTCATTACCATAAGAGGAAAGAATTGATTTGGGGGAAACAGCTGGAAACCTACCTAAGCCATCACTCGGTAAGGTCAAAATCTTGTCTCCAGTTTATCCTTCTTTCCATCACCTAGCATTATGCCCACCCAAGGCAGGTGTCATTGAATGTTGATTGAAGAGGAGGGCTGCTTGAGGGAGGGAATGCAGAGGATGACACCCTGGGAACCTTGCGTTTCCTTTGCCAGCATGGAGACCACGAGGCAGTCACAGGCAATCATTTAACCTCTTCAGAACTCACTTTTCTCTCTTTAAAATTAGGCTGAGAATCCCTGTGGAATTTGCTTCACAGTGCTGTTGGGAAGATTTTTCTTTTATGGTGGCTACTATTTATTGAAGCCCTACTATGTTCTAAGCATGGTGCTAAGTTTTCTGTTGACATTCATTCATGTAAACTTCGCAGCAGCCCAATGAGATGGTGTCTTAGTCTATTCCAGCTGCCATAACAAAATACCATAGACTGCGTAGCTTATAAACAACAGAAATTTATTCCTCACAGTTCTGGATGCTGGGAAGTCCAAGATCAAGGTGCCAGCAGATTTGGTGTCCTGTGAGGGTTCACTTTCTGATTCAAAGATGGTGCCTTCTTACTGTGTCCTCACATGGGGAGGAAACTCTCTCGGCTTTCTTTTATAAGGGCACTAATCTTTTTTTCTTTTTTTCTTTCTTTCTTTTTTTTTTTGAGACAGAGTTTCACTGTTGTTGCCCAGGATAGAATGCAATGGCACAATCTCAGCTTACTGCAACCTCTGCCTCCTGGGTCCAAGCAATTCTCCTGCCTCAGCCTCCTGAGTAGCTGCGATTACAAGTGCTCGCCACCACACCCGGCTAATTTTTGCATTTTTAGTAGAGATGGGATTTCACCACATTGGCCAGGCTGGTCTCAAACTCCTGACCTCAAGTGCTCTGCCCACCTCGGCCTTCCAAAGTACTGGGATTACAGGTGTGAGCCACTGTGCCCGGCCAGGGCACTAATCTTAATCATAAAGGTTCCATCTTCATGACCCAGTTATCATCTAGAGATCTCACCTCCAAATACCACTATATTGGGAGTTAGGGTTTTAGCATATAAATTTGAGGGGGTGGGGACACAAATATTCAGACCATAGCAGGTTGGTATGATTAGCCACATTTTATAGTTGAGTAAACTGAGGCTGGGAGAGATTTAGTAAGATGCGCAGTGCTGTTCATTTATATATACATTCAACAACCATTGAGTGCCTGCCACGTACCGGAGACAGTGCTGGGTATGCAGCAGTTCCAAGTACGATGGGTGTTTCCAGGGGGAAACAGAATGAAGAGGACATAAATAATAGGGAGCTACTCTGCTCAAGGGATCAGAGAGGAGGTTTGGGCATATTTTGAAGGATGAGCAGGAGTCATCCAGGCCAAGGAGTAGGGTGAAGTGTCTGGGGCAGTGCCTGGAAAGCCCTGATGTGAGACAGGAGCCAAACTTAAAGGGACTCCAAGACTCCCAGTGTGACTGGAGGGCAGGGAGTAGGAGGAGAAGTCCAGCAGTGGCCACCACAAGTCCTCGATGGGTTGAACCTGGCTTGCAGCCAGCTTGTCTAGCCCCAAAACTCATACTGAAAGAATAGATGATCAAGTTCTTGGAAAACGTGTTGAGGGCAGTACTGGGGAGGAGGAGATTTGGGCATATTCTCTTTTTGTCTTAGTCATGGCTTTACGAACTGAAGAGAGGGCCTGGATTTCACATAGGTGGTATAATCCAGGTGGTCTGAGAACTGAGCCCTTGTCATTGTTCCCCTGAATGATCTAGTTCAGTGAGTATGCACACATTCTGCTTAGGGCTTGCCTGGAAAGATTAATCCAGTTCCCCTTATCTGTCTTATAAGAAGTTTTTTTCTAGGGCCAGGAGAGAGGATGCCCCTTCCTCGGAGCCTCCCTCAGCTATGGCAGGACTCTGCAGCTGCATTTCATCATCCTGATGAAGTGAATGAAGAAACCCCTCTTGTCCTGAAATGGCATGAGGACAAAGGACTTCCTGATACCCTAGGGAAGAGGAATAAAGGCAGTGGGGTAGGGGGAGGAGGGCAACCTTTACTGTACTTGGTGTTTCTGGCACCTCTCTGAGCCTCCCAGAGAAGCCGCCAACAGAGTAGTGGATCTAAACCTTTAAACAGCTACTCACTCAACAAGCTGATGTTTCTCACTCTCAGTGTACAGAGTGTGGAAGGTGCTGAGGTGAGTTTGCTGCCAAATGAGGAAACCAGGCACTTTCCTCTAAGGATTACAAAATATAACTCTCATTTCTACAGGTGAATGAAGGAACAGATAATTCAAAATAAGGGGTGGTTCAGAGGCTTACATGGCTTTTCAGTTTTGTTTGTTTGTTTGAAAAGGAGTCTCGCTCTGTCATCCAGGCTGGAGTGCAGTGGTGCGATCTCGGCTCACTGCAAGCTCCATCTCCCGGGTTCACGCCATTCTCCTGCCTCAGCCTCCCAAGTAGCTGGGACTACAGGCGCCTGCCACCACGCCCGGCTAATTTTTTGTATTTTTAGTATAGACGGGGTTTCACCGTGTTAGCCAGGATGGTCTCGATCTCCTGACCTTGTGATTGGCCCGCCTCGGCCTCCCAAAGTGCTGGGATTACAGGCGTGAGCCACCGCTCCCGGCCGTGGCTTTTCAGTTTTGCTAAAGAGGCAGATCTTTGTTTCTCAAGGCCTTTGCTTATGCTGATCCCTCTGCCTGGAATCATCTCCATGCTTCAGCTTTATGCTGCTTAACTTGAACTCATCCTTCAGGTTGCAGCTCAGACATTAATCTTGGAAGACTTCCCTTATCCCTTGAACTTGAGCTGGATACCCCTCCTGGACTCTCCCTTGTTATAGCCCCTAACACATTATAGTCACCTGCATCTCCTTCCCCCACTGCATCTGCTGTTCCACTGTTACACCTCATCCCCTAGAACAGTGCCTGGCAAAAGTTGCATGAATGACTGAATGAATTTTTTTTTAATTGATTTGGGTCTAGAAATAATGATCTCAACAGCAGGTAGTAAGTTTAACATTAGAATTATATTTTGTGGAGTACATTATAACACTGTGAGATAGTCCTTAAAAGAGCGTATAATAGGAAATAGTGAAGAGAAGCAGCCAGAAATTTCATTTTTTTCTGATCTCCCAGACCTGCCAAGCTCACTCAGAGCCTGTCTTTGAATAAACAGCACCTTCTCTGGAGGGTTCCAGACTTAGTTGTAGGGTTCAGATCAGAATTGCTTCCCTGCCACTCTTCAACCTCAGGAAGGCTATTGATCCTTCCAGGGTCCCAGAGTTCCAGCATCTCTTGAATTCACCCTGGTAATCCCATTTCACCCTACCCACCCACCTTCAGCTTTCTCAAGTGGCTGGCTGTTCTAGCCTTTGCCCTTCATTAAACCAAATTGCCTGCAGGGACTTAGTTTTCTTCTGTGCTGTGCCCCTCCCTGGCCCTGTGCCACCTCAGCCCTGTGTCCCACTTCCTACCTATGTTTTGTGGATGTTCTTCAGTCCTACATTGGTACCCCATAGGGATGTTTATGTCCACTGCAGAAGTGGAGGTTCAGTAAAGACAGCTGCATATAATTGGGGGGAAGAGGAGGAGGATTAATTATTACTGAGATGTTTGCCTGGAGTTTTAATTAGGCTGCCTTTCCTTACTTCCTTCTTTTTTTTTTTCCCAGCTCAGAATGTCCATTTAGAATGTTAGTATTTTAGAGACTTGGAACATTAAGTTTTAACATTCTGCACCCAGAGCCTCAGTGTAATAAATAAATCAATAGGCTGATTGCCTCCAGTAGTTTGATTGCTGAGTGCATTGGGGTACCTTTTGTTCTTGAGTGAATGATTATTTTACACACTGGCAAACAAGAAACAAATGTGGGTGTAGTGCTTGTCCGGGCTTCTGATTTGCAACCCTGACCTGGGAAGTCATTATTTCCAGCATTGTGTGTAACTTACAAGCAGCTTGCCAAATGTTCTATCTCCTTCCCCTTGACAGTTCTCCCAAGTTATGTGTGTCATAAAAACATTTTGCATTTGCCAGAATAGTCCTGAGTTTGTTTTGGATCTGACAGGTCCTCTGATATTACATTCTTAAATCTCACTAACAGATAATTTATACCAAAACTACTGCCTTGACAGGAAGTAAAGTTATATGATTTTCAATTTGGGTTGAAAATCAACTCAAGTTATGACAATACTGAGACTCTTAGACCCTACAGATTAATCATGATTATCTTACTGTGAAGTACTTTTTGTAGTAGGATCTACCCTCCATTTATTTTTTCTGTCAAAACCTGTGATTGGAAAATGTTTCATAATGGGAATGTTGTCATTTCTACAGATGCACTTATTTATTTCATGGTGTATTCCGACCACAATATGGTTGCCCCTTGTTTTATGCAATAGATATGCCCCTGAAGAGTTGCTTATAAACTGAATTTTTATAGATATACGGGTAATTACATGCACATGCAGTGCTACTATTTTACCTAATAGTTTCTTTTATAATTAGAAAAACGACTCCCAAATTCATTTGAAAAGTATAACACTCATATATTGGGTCTTGTTTAGATGAAGTAATCTTAATACGAATCAGGCAAGATTATCAACTAGCTTCTACTCTCGATAGTTCTGGCTTATACCACATTTCATCCCAATAGGAGACTGCAGGTTTTATACATTCTACATTTTCTCACAGATACTCAAGACACTTCCAGAAGAAAATCTGCCCCTCTTAGAGCCACCCCTTCCTTGCTGTCTCTTGTATCATTCTTTCAGGGAAGGAAGTGGGGGATGCCAGCTCAGAGTTGGGATGATTTGTGATGTTCTGCTGGAATATTACGTAACCTGGCAGGTAATTTTTTTTTTTTTTTTTTTTGAGACAGAGTCTTGCTCTGTAGCCCAGGCTGGAGTGCGGTGGCCCAATTATAGCTCACTGCAGTCTCAAACTCCTGGATTCCTGGGTTCAAGCAATCCTCCCATCTCAGCCTTCTGAGTAGTTGGAACTACAGGTGCATGCCACCATGCCCAGCTATTTTTTATTTTTTGCAGAGGCAAGGTCTCGCTTTGTTGCCCAGGCTGGTCTCAAGCTCCATGATTCTGTGTATTCTGGCTATCTATTGCTGTGTAGCAAACCGCCCCTAAATTTAGTGGCTTAAGAAACTTATTATTGTTTCTTCCATTCTGTGGGCTGTTTAGCTCAGCTGGTTGGTTCTCACTTGCACTTCCCACATGTGGTTGCAGTCAGGCATTGACTGGGGCTGTAGTCATCTGAAGGCTGGACTGAGCAGGACAACTAAGATGGCTTCTTGACATGACTGGCAGTCGAGACTGTCAGCTGAGAGCTCAGCTGGGCTGTGGGCCACAGCACATACATGTGACCCCTTGTGTGGCTTGTGCTTCTCACTTGTTGATTGGGTTCCAAGAGGGAGAGTCCCAAGAATGAGTGTTCTAAGAGATCCAGGCAGAGCCTGCAAGGCTTCTTATGACCTTGACTCAAAATCCCAGAACATTGCTTCTTCCACTTTCTATTGGTTGAGGCCAGTCAGTGACTAAGGCCAGCCCAGATTCAAGGGGAGGGAATTAGACTTCACCTCTTGATGTGAGTTGCAGCATGTGTGTACCGTATGGAAAAGAATGGGTGGGGCCTATTTTTTAACTACCTACCATAATGTTCTGGAGGAAGGATATTCTCTAGAGGAACAAGATGACACAAATATGAAGGGTGCATGAGCCATTGTGGGCAGTATAGGGAGGTTATAGAACGCTTAATACATATAATATTTACAAATGAATTGGCCAGCCTTGTTGGTTAGAACTGAGTACTAGGGAGTACACAATAAATGAGCCTATTTCCATGGAAGCCAGTTAGCATCCTACAGAAAGAAACATTTCCCTCTACTGACCCCAGCCCTAAATTAGCCACCCATGTTACAGATGATTGAAAAAAGAACTTGGTGAGGGAATCTAAGTAGCACAGTTTTAAAGACATATTTGCCTGGAAGCTACCCCAAGCATGTATCCTATTCACATTGACTCAGTAAAACCATCTTTGTAAATTAGAACCACAAACACATAGAGAATTGTGAAGTAATGTCTAGTATCAATGTTTTTCAGCTCACATTCTGGAGGTGCTTAGGGAAGGCTGTGCCCACAGATATCTTACATACTTAGAATGGATACTTTTTGATGTTTGAGGTAAAGTCAAGTTCTATCCATGTACTTGAAGTATAATTACCTCCTTAGCTTTAATCAGGAAAACAGCTGGCCTATTAAACACACTGAGCTACAGGTCCTTTGATTTCAGCTGTGGAGCTTGGCCTATCTGGATGTACAGGCTGACAACTCCCTTGAATACATTACTTTTCACCCTTTGTAGCATTTTTTCCTTCCTCTTGCATACTCCTCGTTGGCTCCCTGGGGATTCAAATTTGTGTTTATCGTGCTGAAAATTTAGAGGCAAGATAAACAACATTTTAAGCTATTTATAACCAGAGGCTATGCCAGAAATGAATTAGGCTTTGCATTTGACATATGTTAAAATGTTGCTTGCTGGCAAAGGTAGGAAGAATATCCCTAGGTGTGAAAAGCAGATGGTTAGAGACGATTTGATAAAGCTTTGACCCAGAATATGGCTATATGGGATTAGTACTTATCTTAATTTGGGCTTCTATAACAAAATACCGTAGTCTGGGTAACTTATAAACAACAGAAATTTATTTCTCTCAGTTCTGGAAGCTGGAAGTCTGAGACCAGGGGCCAGCATTGTCAGGTTCTGGTGAGGGCCCCCTTCTGGTTTGCAGACTGCCTACTTCTCATTGTATCCTCACGTGATAGAAAGAGCACAGGAGAGCTCTTAGGAGTCCCTTTTATAAGGACATTAATCCCATTTATGAGAGGCTCCACCCCCATGACTTAATTACCTTCCAAAGGCTTCACTTCCTGACATCATTGCACTAAGGGTTAGGATTTTAATATATGAATTAAGGGGAGGGGCACAAACATTCAGTCCATAGCATTATTCTATTGACTTATTAAATGTATTCTTGTGGAATGCTAGGGATAGAGAGGATCCTGGAGATGCCATTTATATAGAGCCTATATTTTTATACCACCAGGAGGACATTTAGCAAGGGTAAGGAACATACTCTGGAAGGAGGTATGGGAGAGAGGATGAGAAAGAGGCACCATACAAACATAAACCTTAGGTTGGTGGACATGCTATGGTAAGGAGAGAACTCTACACTTGTCTGACTTCTTCCATGTGGATCATCCCAGAGAGAGGAAACCTCTCTTGCTCATTAGATTTCTGATGAAGAGTCCACATGCTCCCTTAAATATTCACCTCTCAGTCACACTAATATAGACCCACCACAGTCTACCTCCATTCTTTCCTTCTGCCTATCAATATTGGTTGAGCTCCTACCATGTGCAGGCACTGTGTTATGTGGATGAATAAGACAAGACACATGAGCTATCAAGTTGAGATACATGCAATAAACCAGTAAATAAGTAATATAATGAAAGATTATTATCAGTGTTATAGGGGAAAAAGGGAGTGTGATAAAGAATAATGGGTGTGTGTGTCCTATTTTGGATAGGATGATCAAGATAACCCTTTGAGGAGGTGACATAAATGATCTCAAAGTGATTAAACTTTGGCATGTGTTAACTGCTACTTTAACATTTCTTAAACTGCATGTTGTTAAGGATGTTATTAAGGTTCACGTTAAAATAGCGTTTGCCTTCTCTGAGCCCAATCTGCAGAATGCTGAAAGGACAGCAATTCTGGGGAATAGAGGGAAGCCAGCTGGATGGGCAGACCTCTCCTGGCCAACACTTTCCTCATGACAACCTTCTCTCCTTAGGAAAAGGAGACGTGTTTGGAGATGTGTTCTGGAAGGAAGCCACCCTTGCCCAGTCCTGTGCCAACGTTAGGGCCTTGACCTACTGTGATCTGCATGTGATCAAGCGGGATGCCCTGCAGAAAGTGCTGGAATTCTACACGGCCTTCTCCCATTCCTTCTCCCGGAACCTGATTCTGACGTACAACTTGAGGAAGAGGGTGAGCTAAAAGTTTCAGTTATTTTCTACGAAGAACAGTCTCTGTGCACTTTGGATAATCACTGTGACCAGAAAAGTCCCTTTGCTGTTTATTTAAGTAGAGTAATTGGTTCTAAAGAGGATCTGTTTGTTGTTTGCTCTGCAGGGCTTTTGCTATAAAATGGAGGAGAGAGGGGATGTTGCTAGATTAGAAGACGGATCCGTTTTGGTGCAGAAGGGATTTATTCATGTGCGTGGAGGGGGCAGGGAGGTGGCTTTTTTTCCCCCCATCAATATCTAGACCTGCTAGCATTTTGAAAAGATGAGTAAAATGTGAGGTTGCTAGTCAGCAACATGGCTCTGTGGGGCCATTTAATTAATGTAAACTGAATTCTCTGTGGTGACTGGGATTTGCTGAGTAGTATGAAGCCATTAGCCTGCCAGCTAGTAATGATAATTTTTTAACAGATATGAAAATGATTTAGTTGGGTCCAGAGAATAAGAGAGACATGGAATTTGTTTGTCTAGAGGATATTTTGCATTCAACTCCCAACTAAACTGTTTGAGAAATGATTGGTGGTTTAAGAACCAGAAGATCTTTGACCTGAAGTTGTTTCTTTCACTCTCAAATCAACAGAACTCCTCCATCTATCTCTGTGAGGATTAAAGTATTGGTCTTGTACTCTTGAGGTTTTCATGACGGATTTTCTTGCACTTCATCTCTCTAACTCTTTTGGTTAAAACAATAACAAGATAGCTCTGCACCTGGAGAAATCATATGGAAAGGTTGTCATAGGAATCTTTCCTAAAATGACCTCATAATCTTTCTCCCAACCTGCTCGCTGTCTCATGGTTCCTATTTACATTGTCTGATTTGTCCTGGGGTTCCAAGTTAGAAACCCTGGCATCAATGTTGATGCTGCTTCCCCCTCTCTGAGGCCTTGTGTTACTCAACAGATCCTGTTGGTTCTGCCTAAGCGCTCAATTCTAAGTCAGTACTTTGCCTTCATCCTCAAGGCCGCCACAGAATTCTCAGGACACAAAGCTCTTCATTAAAAACCTTCCTCATGCCCTAGCTGGATCATGCAATGGGCTCCAAACTCACCTTCCTGCCTCATGTCTGCCCTCAGTGGAGTGCTTCCTTCTTATGGCTGCTTGACTGACCTTAAAAATCTGATCTGTCAGTCTCCCACCTGACTAAAGGATAATATCTGTACATTTCAGCATGGTGTATGTGATTGTCCACATCTGGCCCAAACTTAACCCCTGAGCCCCAGCCTCAACCACTTATCCCCATGCCCACCTTCCCCACCCTGAACTGCCACCATGAGAATTCCACACAGTACTCCAAGCACACCACATCCCTTCAGAGTGCCGTGTCTCTGCCTGCTGCTTTCTCAACCTGGAATTCTTTTCTGTGTGTGACAAACCCCTGTTAGCCCTGAAAACTGCTGAAATATTTACTTTTTCATTCATCAAACCCAGTATTGTGCCAACTGAACTAGACTAGACATATAAAACCCAATGATACTCAGTTCCCTATCTCTGGGAACCTAAAGTCTAATGGAAAAGATTAACACAAGAAAGATAAATGCGTAGAAGTGCTAAGTACAGTGATTGTGATTTGAACAAGGTATTATGGGAGCATAAAGGAGGGAGACAGCTAAAGGGAGTCAAGGATTAATTGTCAGGGGTGATACCTGAGCTGAATCCAAGGAATGAGTTTGCCTAACAGAAGGGGCCAATGATCTACTGGGAGGGGCAGTTTGAGCAAAGCCTGGAGAAAGGAAACAACCCTTTGTCTTCTAAGTCCTTTGTACAAGGTTCCAATGCCTTTGTACAAGGTAGTCCAATGCTGGGCTACCCCAGCAATATTCCACCTGTTTTAAATCCCTTGGACTATCTTTTGGGTCCCTGCACAGAGACCTGTGAAGGCAAGGGCTTGGTGCCTTAGTATCCTCGGTGCATAAATGAGTGTGGGGTGCCTAGAATTAATAAATATTTGAGGATGGCAAGGAGAAAGAGATGGGCCTCAACTCTGGGCGTCAACTTCCACATAATACAATGCAAGATTGTGGCAAGATGGTTTTTATAGTTCTGTGGTTTGAAACCTGGCCATTTAAATTCTAGTGGAGGGTGGGCAGTGGTGGAGAAATGTGCATCCAATGTTCTTCCTGGTTGATCTGTTGGTTGGGAACATGGGATGCTTGCTGGTGATACATTTAGCCAAGTGGATTCTCTTATAAGCTATTTTTTGATGTATTCCTTCTTTCTATGAAAGCAAGTTGATTATAATCAGCTTTCAGTGTTGCTGATAATATAGGTTGAAAAAATATGCAGTTTGGGTTATTTGGAGGAGTAATCTTCTTGGAATAATTGTGGCTCAAGTAAATCTGTCTTTAAAAAAAAAACAAGAATGACAACAAAAACAATGACACCTCAGTGGTCAGATTTTTTCTGTAAGTACAGAGTGATAGCTCTGCAGAAGAGAAGATGCAGGGGCTACATTTTTGAAGGGCTGTTGTGGAGGATTTTTTATAGCCACAGGGTACAGAGGAAGAACCAAAATTATAGACAGATTTTGGCACAGTATAAAAAGTCTTTTGAAAAAAAATCAGAGCTCCCCAAAGAATGAAATAGGCTGCTTTGAGTGTATCAAATTTGTTATTATGAGGGTACTTGGCATCTCCTAGGTACCCATATTCAGAAACATTGTGGAAGGGACTTAGGCGACTGTTGGAGAGTCAAACTAGCTGACCTTCAAATTTTCTTCTAACTCTAAGTGACTATGTATGAGTCTGGTATGGATCCAGAGGAAGTTTAGTGAAAGCCTTTGTGTAAAGAGGTAGCCATTCTTTTTTGGAAAAAAAAAAAGAGGCTTGTCATTTTATTATTGCCATTGTAGTCTCTCATTGTGTCCTTCTGAGAATTAATTCATAGTTACGTAGGGCATGGAAGACAAGAACATTACATGCATGAATTATTCTCCTAGCTATTTTTTTTTTCCTGGTAAAGTAAAGTGTATTGTTGTAGCTGTTTCTATCTTGGCAAAATTAAGTGTTTTATTTGCTAAGATTCTTGACAACACAGTGCCTTTGACATCTGTCTAGGGAGTTTCTTGATCTTATTGATCTTCTCCAATGTGCAGCAAAGACTCTGAGCTAGAAGATGACTTGGTAACCATTCAATCTCTTCTCTACTTCCCTAACACCCTCATTTCACATTTTATAGAAAGGTCACAGAGCTGGGTTGGGATGAAAGAATTGGAGCCAGAAGTGACACCTTGGCCAAAGTCTTCCTGATCACAGTTTCCTGTTCTACTCTAGCCTCTGTATTCTAAGCCACATCCCTTTTTCCCTAAATCCAAGGGTATGAACATCACCTAGCTCTCAGCTCTGCTCTTGGAACCCAACTCAGGAAGAAACTGTTGCCTTCCTCCATTTCCTCCAAAGCCACATGAGGGCACAGACAAGGATGAAAGAGGCAGAACCTGGAGGCAAATCCAGCATTTTGGCCTTTAGTTTTTCTTGCTTGTGAGGTCTGAGCCAGGTGAGACTTTGGTCTGGGTCCTGCTTCTGCCACTTATTGCTTCTATAATTCTGGATGAGCTATAAAAGCTTCCTTTTCTGTAAAATGGGGATGATGAAAATTTCTAACTTGTAGGATAGTTGCAAGCATTAAATAAGATAATATTTGCAAAGCTCACATGAAGCCTTACTACTACATAGTGAGTGCTCAATTCATTTGTATGTTATTGTTATTTTGTTCCGTCCACGTGATTGATACCCTATTCTTTATTATCCTGTGCCTTTTGTAAAGTAAAAAGAAGGCAATTCCTCTGCCTTTGTTCATGCAGGGTTATTGCCCTGCGCAATGTTCTGTGGGGTAGGTGTTATCCGCAGGTTCTCTGCACCTCTTGCAGCAAAGGAGGGATCAGTCGCTCTGGGAAGTGGAATCCATTGCTGGCCTTGCTGCCTCTTCAGCTCCTGACAGTGAAGAGGTCAGCATTTGCCCACTGTTTTGGCCAGTTCCATTCTTGGAGGGAAAAATCAGGCTATTTTGAGATCTTAGGTCAGTTAACAGGAAGTCTAGAGGGAGGCACAAAAGAAAAGCACAGCGCTATTGTTTCTTCTGAGGGAGGTGGCTTGTGGCTATTCATGAAAAGAAGGGGAAGTAGAGCCTTCCTCATCAAACCCTTGGCTCTCTAGGGTGCAAGGTCTATGCGCTTTTTCCTCAAAGCCTAGAATCATCTTGTGTCTGTAATCAGAGCTTTGCAGACTATAAACAGTAAATTACTACCAACTCCAGATATTGTACAAGCTACGTCACAGTATCAGTACGTGTATGTCAGCTTATTACATCTTCGGAACAGCCTCATGACATTACTGTATCATTCCCATTTCTCAATGGAATAAACTAGGACCCTGTGAGGAAGAAAACCCCTTTTCCAAGGTTGCCCGGTTAATAAGTGGCAGATTCCAAACCTGGCATGTGCTCTTCTGGCTAAGCAGTGTCACATTCTGTGGTAGCCTCAGTGAAGTGTGGCTCTCAGCTGTTCCCATATTGGCATTCTTTGGCTTCTGCATTCTTCTAGTCTGTTAACTTTTCAGGAGTGGCTTGGGTTGTCTCCTAAGTATCTTTCTCCAATGGCCTTTGCCACCGCCAATACACTCAGAAACATGTACGGTAAAACCACAGTAATACCCCAGGTTGGGAGATGTGACAAATTTCCCCCTCGTAGTGACAGGCACACAGCAAGTAGCTGGGTGTGATGGGTGTGGGAGGCATGACACATTTCACTTTCGTTAGGCAGCGGGTTAACCCGGCCATGCTATTAGTAACTCACTAGAAAGGGCAATGCTTTGAGTCTAAGGACTATGTTTGAATACTGATTTGACTGCTGACCAGCTATGTGCCTTTGGGCAAATTACTTAACCATTCAGAGACTCAGTTTCCTTGTTTGTGAAAAGGGGCCGATACAAGTCCTTCCTAATTAGGTTTTTTGCATTTTGTTTATTTAAGTTCTGGGATACATGTGCAGAACGTACAGGTTTGTTACATAGGTATACATGTGCCATGGTGGTTTGCTGCACCTATCAACTCATCATCTAGGTTTTAAGTCCCATGTGCATTAGGTTTTTGTCCAAATGCTCTCTCTCCCCTTGCCCCCCCACACCCCAAACAGGCCCCAGTGTGTGATGTTCCCCTCCCTGTGTCCATGTGTTCTCATTGTTCAATTCCCACTTATGAGTGAGAACATGTGTTGTTTGGTTTTCTGTTCCTGTGTTAGTTTGCTGAGGATGATGGTTTCCAGCTTCATCCATGTCTCTGCAAAGGACATGAACTCATTCTTTTTTATGGCTGCCCTAATTGGGTTTATTGAGAAGTTTACATACAGTAAAACAAACAAAAAGAAAAAGTGACACATTACCTGCAGGAACCACTCAATACATATTTTTCCCTTTCTCCTCCCCACTGCCCATCCCCTACTTCCACCTCCAGTCTTAGAGGTTCTGAATTCACACTTTGTTGCCCTTGGTTAATAACCAGACATTTCTTTAGTCGATGTTTCACTTGGGCTCTACTTTCCTTTCAACCTGAGATAAGGTTTCACTCCCCAGGTCCTAGGGAATTACGTTCTCCTGCTGATCATTAGGACAGTAGAAGCAATGTACCACAATTAAATGATGTGCTGCAGACAAGCAATTAGGTAATTAACAGCAGTCAGTGCATGGGATAATTGGCACGTAGGTAATTGGGAGGGCGGTTCTCATTCTGTGTGTAGGGCTTTATTTTTAAAGCCAATATTGTTGTGTATTGAGTTTGTTTTGTGCAGTGTTTGTTTATATTAATTTGTTCCAGGATGAATTTTTTTTTTTAGTTTGATTAAAGCCCCAACTTAGTGAGTTTGGGAGGGAGCTGGGACTATAGTTACTGATGTTCTCAAAGCTGAGCCCTCCTAATGCCTGTTTTCTAAAACTGAGGTTGCCATAGTGAACTGTCTTGAATACCATATGTACATTTCTAGCCCACTTTAACCAAAGAGCATTTTATTCTGGAGAAGAGAAGATGAAAGCATTGAATGCTTGGAGAAAGCTCTGCTCCTAAGTGGCATTGGAAAGCCTTTAAATTTTCTCCCTGAACAAATTCTTGTGGAAGGTTGATAAGATGGAAAGATAGACCATAAAGCTAGGTACTTAAAAATGTCATCCACTTCCCCCCTGAATCATCATAGCCTAAGTTTTAAAAATGATATCTGCATAGCCCATATTTTCCTTGTCATCCCTCCTATGTGGGCTTCTGTGAAATTAAAATCATCTGTTAGTCTGTCAAGCCAAAAAGATAATAAAATCATGGTGTTGGAATTAGGAGTCGGGGGAGGGGGAGAGATGATGTGAGTGACATGACCATAATTCTTTTAGAACAACAAACTATAAATCAAAATCAAGTTCCGTTTTCCTAAAGAGGATCAGTGAGTGATGTTAGGGACCTGTGCAGTCTTCCATGGGTCCTCAGGTGTTCCCCAGTACCCCGAGAACATTTAGCAGAACCCCATGATGATGCTGGAGGTGGAAGATAATAAAAGTGCTCCATGCTTCATTATGTATGAATTAGCTTAAACTGTAGTCAGGCTATGTCTGGCTATTTTTAAGGAAGTAATAAAGTTCTGGAATGAACATGGGCTTTAAAGCTAGATCTTCACATCCAGGCTCTGCCATTTGCTAGCTGGGGCAGGGGGTCAGGATGGGTGGGCATTGAACAAGTATACCTTGTGGTCTTCCGTGGATCTACATCGCCTACCCCAAATGGTAGTGATGGGAAAGAGTGAGAAAGTGCCAGGCATGTTGCCTCACGTGTGGTAAGTATGTAGCTGTGTTATTTCTCTTCCATTATTCATAGCAATGGGGGCAGCAGAGCAAAGAAGAATAGGAGCCATAGTAGTTTGGCTGGTAGAATAATCATATGGAGGTACTAGACTGGTGGTTTAAAATGTGGATCCTGCAGTCAGAGTATTTGAGTTCAAATCCTGGCCCTACTTAGTGACTTCAGGCCAGTTACCTAACCTCTCTAGGCCCTACTTTATTCAGGTATGAAATAGAGGCCTTAGAAGCATGCTTTGACATGGCAAATTTTCAATGTTTGTATGGCTATAATTATGATAAAGAAGACGATGATAATGATAAGGATGATGACAATAAAATCAATCAAATGTATTAGTTAGCTTTTCTGGGACTTAGATCCCATCTGGTGCTAAAAGTTTTTAAAAAGAAGCGATGGACTGAATTTTAACATCTAGAAATCTCCTGAACAGAAAATTCTAAAATTTGAGCCTGGGCCCCTCAAGTAGCCCTAGAGATCCAGGTGGTTCATCAGTGAGGTTTGGTGAAGAATGGCTCTGTTGGATTCCAAATGGATCTGATTCCTCCTATAACAGAATGAATGGAGGGAATGGTAGAGTCAGATGTGGAAGAGAGGAAGGAGGAGGAAAGTTGTAACTTATCTTTTAATACTCATCAAGTTACTTGATGTACTGTTACATACAGTGTTTACCACAAATTAGAAAAGATCTGGCCTAGCTTAGAAGAGTATAAGGCTAGTGCAGTCTTTTGGAGGAGAGTAGCATCCTTAATAATATTTTCTTAGGTGTATGTAGTTGAGGCATAATAAGGGTAGTGCTAATGGATCCTAGATCAGAAGTTCATCCTCAAGCAAGCAAGTTGGCTTCTTGATGTCTTAGATGTTTAACCCAAGATTTCTCATTCATCTGCTCCCTAAAATTTTGAATGATATCTGTAAGTATTATCTATTATGAAATACCTGTTAAAATCCACTAGAGCTAGTGTTTTACAGAGCACATTTAGGAAGCAGGGTCTAGATGCTCTTTAGTATCTCTTCCAGCTCAAATGATCACTGAATTGTGGAGCGAACAGGTCTTGCCTCTGAAACATCAAGAAGCCAAAATATACTCTAGCACAGGGAATCTCTATCACCTGGTCCTCAGTAAAGTCCCAAACAGAGATTACTGGCAGGGTCTCGCTAATTTCTAAACATCTTCCTCAACTCAGCTCCCCTCCCACCTCTTACAAATGCCCAGTGGCCCGCTCATTTTCTAGTGAGCAGCCAGTCATGTTTTCAAAGTGCATTTCACATGTGCTAATACTAGAAGGCTGTCAAAGGATGTTTTCTAACTAGCTTCAAAGTCCCTCCTTGCAAGTTACTTTCTCATTCTTTCTTTGGCCTAGCCAAATTTCACATTTCGAACCCATCTGCCAAGTTTTTTGGACTTCCTTCTTCCTATTTATTGTTCCTTCTACTCTTAAAAATGTGCTCTGTGGTTTTGAGCATGTCCTTACAAATTTTGACAGTAAGTCATGGAGGTTTTTATTCTAGCCTTTGCTTTTGGTAAGCAGAGTCAGGATTTGAACCCAGGCTGCCTCTCCTCTGATAACAATAACTACTTTATAAGATGTTAGATTAATAAAAGGAAATGTTAGTTCTCCCCCATTTCCAAGGGGACTTTGAATGCCTGCATATGAGCTCACATAAAGAATCTATTCCAGACCAAATGTCCGTGCAGACCATATCTGGTATAATGTATGTCAGAGGTCCACGCGGTTTTGGTTTATCTCTCTGCAAACTTTGTTGTTGGCAATTTACTTTTTACTAATGTCACTTAATGGTCTTTACCCTGCCTGTGCTTGACTTAGATTTCTAGATTGAAATTTTGAATTCATAGTGGGACCCTGACTCCATATATCTTCTCTTTAATTTCTCTAGTCTAGATGAAGCCCCTTGTCTTTTAATCCAATTAGCAACAATCACCTCTTTGTAGCTCTCATTATACTTCCAGTTAACTCCCCACCCCCCCTCACTCTTGTTGCCCAGGCTGGAGTGCAATGGTATGATCTTGGCTTACCGCAACCTCTGCCTCCCGGTTTCAAGTTATTCTCCCACCTCAGCCTTCTGAGTAGCTGGAATTACAGGCATGTGCCACTATGCCCAGCTAATTTTGTATTTTTAGTAGAGACGAGGTTTCTCCATGTTGGCCAGGCCGGTCTCAAACTCCTGACCTCAGGTGATCCGCCTGCCTCAGCCTCCCAAAGTGCTGGGATTACAGGCGGGAACTACCCTACCTGGCCACACTTCTCTGACTTGATCAGCTTTTTTAGAGCTTGGTACAAAGTAAATGTTCAATAATTGAATGAGTCAATCAGTGAAACAACCAACCAACCAACAAAAATATACAAATCTACCAACCAATATTGGGCATGTCCCTCCATCTTATTACTGCTATACATTCTTTTTTTCTTCTTCTTTTTTGAGACAGAGTCTCCCTCTGTTGCCCAGGCTGGGGTGCAGTGGCGCGATCTCGGCTCCCTGCAACCTCCACCTCCCGGGTTCAAGCAATTCTCCTGCCTCAGCCTCCCGACTAGCTGGGATTACAGGTGCCTGCCACCACGCCAGGCTAATTTTTTGTATTTTTATTGGAGACAGGGTTTCACCAGCTCGGCCAGGCTGGTCTCAAACTCCTGACCTCAAGTGATCTGCCTGCTTCGGCCTCCCAAAGTCCTGGGATTACAGGCATGAGCCACCGCGCCTGGCCTATTGGTGTATATTCTTAAAGCCTTGGCTAAAAGATGGTATCGGCAGAGACATCTTTCCTTCTTTGTCCCTCTGAAGCTTTTCCTATATATTTCATAGCCCCTTTTCCCTTTTTTTCTCTCCCCCAGGCCCTGATTGTAGAGGTCTCTCAGCCTCTGCAGATACCCCTGGTGCCAGCATAAAATATAATAACCATCCCAATTTATTGTCTCATCTGCCAAGTATGAGTTAACGCATTTACATGTATCTCACTTAGGTGCTGAGGCCAAGATAGGTTAAATAATTTGCTCCTGATCCATTAAGCTAATTGGAGTTAGAATTGTAGCTCAAGCCTGGCAATCACCAAGCCCATACTCTTTTTGTGGTTGTTTGTTTTACTAAATTTTAGATTCTGGGGGTATGTGTGCAGGTTTGTTACATGGGTATATTACATGATGCTGAGGTTTGGGTTTCTAGTGATCCCACTACCCAAGTAGTGAACATACTACCCAGTAGTAGATAGTTTTTCAACCCTTCCACCCGCCACCATTACCCCCTGCCCAGTTTTGGACCCTTCTGTACCCCCACCCCCAGTTTTGGAATCCCAAGTATTTATTGTTCCCATCTTTGTGTCCATGTGTACTCAATGTTGAGCTACTACTTGTAAGTGAGAACATGTGGTACATAGTTTTCTGTTTGTGCATTAGTTCACTTAGGATAATGGCCTTCAGCTGCATTTATGTTGCTGCAAAGGACATGATTTTGTTCTTTTTAATGGCTCTGTAGTATTCCATAGTGTATATGTACCATAGTTTATCCAGTCTACTGTTGATGGGCACCTGGGTTGATTCCATGTCTTTGCTATTGTGAATAGTGCTGTGATAAACATATGAGTGCAGGTGTCTTTTTTGGTAGAACAATTTATTTTCCTTTGGGTTTATAACCAGTAATGGGATTTCTAGGTCGAATGGTAATTCTATTTTTAGCTATTTGAGAATCTCCAAGCTGTTTTCCACAGGGGCTAAACTAATTGGCATTCCCACCAACAGTATGTAAGCATTCCCTTTTCTTCCCAACCTTACCATCTGTTATTTTGTGACTTTTTAACAATAACCATACTGACTGGTGTGAGATGGTATTTCTTTGTGGTTTTGGTTTGCATTTCTTTGATGATAGTGATGTTGAACATTTTTTCATGTTTCTTGGCCATTAGGATGTCTTCCTTTGAGAAGCATCTGTTCATGTCATTTGTCCACTTTTTAATGAAGTTATTTGGTTTTTGCTTGTTGATTTAAGTTCCTCATAGATTCTGGATATTAGTTCTTTATCAGATGCATGGTTTGTAAATATTTTCTCCCATCCAGTAGATTGTCTGTTTACTCTGTTCATAGTTTCTTTTGCTGTGCAGAAGCTCTTTCATTTAATTAGACCCCAATTGTCAATTTTAATTTTTGTTGCATTTGCTTTTGAGGACTTAGCATAAATTATTTGCCTAGGTCAATATCTAGGAGGGTGTTTTCTAGGTTTTCTTCTAGGATTTTTATAGTTTGAGGTATTACATTTAAGTCTTTAATTCATCTTAATTTCTGTATATGGTGAGAGGTAGGGGTCCAGTTTCATTCTTCTGCATATAGTTAGCCAATTTTCTCGTATCATTTATTGAATAGGGTATTCTTTCCCTATTGTTTATTTTTGTTGGCTTTGTCAAAGACCAGTTAGTTTTAGGTGTGTGGCTTCATTTCAAACTTTCTATTCTGTTCCATTGGTGTATTCATCTGTTTTTGTACCAGTACCATGCTGTTTTTGTTACTGTAACCTCGTAATGTACTTTGAAGTTGGATAATGTGATTGCCTCCAGTTTTACTCTTTTTGTGTAGGATTGCCTTGGTTATTTGCACTGTTTTTTGGTTCCATATGAATTTTAGAATAGTTTTTTTCTAATTCTGTGAAAAAAAATGACATTGGTAACTTGATAGGAATAGTGTTGAATCTGTACATTGCTTTGGGAAGTATGCACATTTTAATGATGCTGATTCTTCCAATTCATAAGTATGGAATGCTTTCCTGTTTGTTTGTGTTGTCTATGATTTATTTAAATAGTGTTTAATAGTTCTTCCAGGAGAGGTCTTTTACTTGCTTGGTTAGATGTATTCCTAGGTATTTTATTTTTGTGTGTGTGGCTACTGCAAATGAAATTGCATTCTTGATTTGGCTCTCAGTTTGCATATTATTGGTGTATAGAAATGCTACTGATTTTTGTATGTTGATTTTGTATCCTGAGACTTTCCTGAAGTCATCAAATTTAGGAGACTTTTGGTCTTTAGGGTTTTTTAGATACAGAATAATATCATCAGCAAAGAGATGGTTTGACTTCTTCCTTTCCTGTTTGGATGCCCTTTATTTCTTTCTCTTGTCTGATTACTCTGATTAGAACTTCCATTACTATGTTGAATAGGAGTGATGAGAGTGAACATCTTTGTTTTGTTCTAGTTCTTAGGGCGAATGTTTCTGCCTTTTGTCCATTCAGTATGATGTTGGCTGTGGATCTGTCATAGATGGCTTTTATTATTTTGAGATGTGTTCCTTCAATTCCCAGTTTTTTGAGGGTTTTCATTATAAAGGGATGTTGGATTGTATTGACTACTTTTTCTGCATCTATTGAGATGATTACATGGTTTTTGTTTTTCATTCTGTCTATATGGTGAATTACATTTTTTGATTTGCACATGTTGAACCATCCTTGCATCCCAGGAATAAAGCCCACTTGATCACAGTGAATTAACTTTTTGATGTGCTGCTGGATTTAGTTTCCTAGTATTTTGCTGAAGATTTTTGCATCTATGTTCATCAGAGATATTGATCTGTAGTTTTCTTTTTTTGTTGTGTCTTTGCCAGATTTTGGTATCATGATGATGCTGATTTAGTAGAATGAGTTAAGGAGGAGTCCCTCCTCCTTGATTTTTAAAAATAGTTTCAGTAGGATTGGAACCAGCTTTTCTTTGTATATCTGGTCGAATTTGGCTGTGAATCCATCTGGTCCAGGGCTTTTGTTGGTTGGCAGGTTTTTTATTACTGGTTCAATTCCATTACTCACTATTGGTTTTTTCAGGATTTCTTTTTCTTCCTGATTCAATCCTGAGAGGTTATGTGTTTCCAGAGATTTATCAATTTCTTCTAGATTTTCTAGTTTGTCTACATAGAGATGTTCATAATAGTCTCTGAGGATCTTTTATATTTCTGTGGGATTGGTTGTGATATTGTCTTTGTCATTTCTGGTTGTGCTTATTTGGAGCTTCTCTCTCCTTTGTTCATCTAGCTAGTGGTCTATCGAACTTGTTTATCCTTTTCGAAGAACCAACCTTCTGTTTTATTGATCCTCCTTATGGTTTTTGGTCTCAGTTTCATTTAGTTCTGCCCTGATTTTTGCTATTTCTTTTCTTCTGCTAGCTTTGGGTTTAGCTTGTTCTTGTTTTCTAGTTCCTTTAGCTCTGATCTTAGGTTGTTAATTTCAGATCTTTCTATCTTCTTGATATAGGCATTTAGAACTATCAACTTTCCTCTTAACACTGTTTTTGATGCATCCCAGAGATTTTAGTATGTCATGTCTCTATTTTCATTTGTTTCGAAGAATTTTTTTTTAATTTCTGCCTTAATTTTGTTTTTTACCTAAAAGTCATTCAGGAGCAAGTTGTTTAGTTTCCATGTATTTGGGTAGTTTTAAGAGTTCATTTGGAATTGATTTCTATTTTTATTCCACTGTATGATTTTGATTTTTTTGAATTTATTGAGACTTGCTGTATGACCAAGCACGTGGTCAGTCTTAGAGTACGTTCCATGTGCAGATGAGAAGAATGTATACTGTGTGGTTGTTGGGTAGAGTATTCTGTAGATGTCTATTAAGTCCGATTGGTCGAGTACCAAATTTAAGTCCAGAATTTCTTTGTTATTTTTCTGCATTGACTACCTGTCTATTGCTGTCAGTGGGATATTGAAGTCCCCCACTATTATTTCGTGACTATCAAAGTCATTTCTCAGGTCTAGAAATAATAGTCTTATAAATCTGAATGTTCCAATTTTAATTGTATATATATTTGGGATAGTTAAGTGTTCTTGTTGATTTGAACACCTTTATCATTATGTAATGTTATTCTTTGTCCTTTTTTACTTTTGTTGGTTTGAAGCCTATTTTATGTGATATAAGACTAGCAACCCCCTGCTGTCTTATGTTTTCCATTTGTGCAGTAGATCTTTTGCCATCTCTTTACATTGAGTCTGTGGGTGTCATTACATGTGAGATGGGTCTCTTGAAGATAGCAAAACGATGAGTCTTGTTTTTTTAATCCAATTTGCCACTCTCTGTATTTTAATTGGAGCATTTAGACCATTTACACTCAAGGTTAATGTTGCTTTGTGAGATTTCGTTCCTGTTGTAGTGTTGTTGGCTAGTCGCCAACAACTAGTTGACTAGTCGCCAACAACTAGTTGACTAGTCTCAATTCTGTCATTGCTTTATAGGGTCCATGGGCTATGTGCTTACATGTACTTTTGTGGTAGCAAGTATCATTCTGATATGATTTGACTGTGTTCTCACCCAAATCTCATCGTGAATTCCCATGTGTTTTGGGAGGGACCTGGAGGGAGGTAATTGAATCATATTCAATAATTGAATCATAGGGGCAGGTCTTTCCCTTGCTGTTCTCATGATAGTGAATAAGTCTCATGAGATCTGATGGTTTTATAAAGAGGAATCTCCCTGCACAAGCCCTCTCTCTTTGCCTGCTACCATCCACGTAAGATGCGACTTGTGTCTCCTTGGCTTTTGCCATGATCGCGAGGCCTCCCCATATGGAACTGTAAGTCCATTAAAACTTTTTCTTTTGTAAATTGCCCAGTCTCAGTTATGTCTTTATCAGAAGCATGAAAACAGACAAATACACATTCGTTTGTTTCCATGTTTAGAACTCCTTTAAGCATTTTTTGTAGGACTGGTCTGGTAGTGATGAATTCCCTTAGCAATTGCTTGTCTGGGAAACACTTTATTTCTCCTTTGTTTATGAAGCTTTCTTTGGAAGGAAATGAAATTCTTGGCTGGCTTATCTTTTCAAGAATGCCAAAAATGGTCCCCAATCTCTTCTGGCTGGCAAGGTTTCTGCTGAGAAGTCTGTTCTTAGTCTGATGGTTTTCACACTAATACTATGAAAGGGTCATATTATAGTATTACCCTTTATAGTTAATATGATCCTTTTTATCTAGCTGCCTTTAAGATTTTTTTTCTTTCACATTGACCTTGGATAGTCTGATGACTATGTGCCTTGGAGATGGTTGTCTTGTATAGCAGCAGTCCTCAACCTTTTTGGTACCAGGGACCAGTTTTATGGAAGACAATTTTTCCGTGAACTGGGGTGGCAGGGATGGTTTCAGGATGAAACTGTTTCATCTCGTAAGGAGTGTGCAACCTAGATTCCTCGCATGCACAGCTCACAATAGGGTTCAGACTCCTATGAGAATCCAATGCCACTGCTGATCTGACAGGAGGCGGAGCTCAGGTGGCAGTGCTTGCTCACCTGCCGCTCATCTCCTGCTGTATGGACCCGTTTTTAACAGGCCATGGACTGGTACCAGTCATGGCTCCAGGGGTTGGGAGCCCCTGTTGTATAGTATCTCACAGGAATTCTCTAGATTTCTTACATCTGCCTGTTGACCTCTCTAGCAAGATTGGGGAAATTTTCCTGAAGTATATCCTCAAATATATTTTCCAAGTTGCTTACTATCTCTTCTCTCTTGAGAATGCTAATAAGTCATGTATTTGGTCACATTATGTCATCCCGTATTTCTTGAAGGCTTAGTTCATTTTTTAAAATTCTTTTTTCTTTATTTTTGTTGATTCAAACAAACAAATTTGGGTTGATTTAAAGGACCTATCTTAGAGTTCTGAAATACTTTCTTCTGCTTGGTCTAGTCTGTTGTTAAGGCTTCCTACTATATTTTGAAATTCCTGCCGTGAATTTTTCAATTCCAGAGTCTTGCTTTCATTTTTTCTTAATATAGCCATATTGTTTTTCAAATCTTGGATTGTTTTCCTGGCTTCTTTGTATTGGAATTCAACTTGCTTGTGATGTTTTTGGGTATTGGTGTTTGCCATCCATATTCTGAATTCTATGTTTGTCATTCCAGACATTTCATTCTGGCTCAGATCCATTGCTTGGGAGCTAGTGGGGTCTCTTGGAGGTAACATAACACTCTGGATTTTTTATTGCAGTGCTTCTTGCACTGGTTCCCTCTCACCTGAGAGAGCCAGCACTTATATATATATATATATATATATATATATAGTGTGTGTGTGTGTGTGTGTGTGTGTGTGTGTCTATCATTTGGATAGGTTTGGATAGGTTTGGATAGGGCTTCTTGATTTTTTAATTCTTTTTTCCCCTTGGGGTATGACTGTGGTATATATTGTGCATAAGTAACTGCTTCATTTCTGGGAGCTTTCAGGGCACCAAGGCTCCGTATGAGTTCCATGTTTGCACATAGTTTTGTGCTATGGCTTCTCACACATTGCTTATTGTAGCAACGTAATTTTTGTTTGGTGATGTAATTCAGGCTGCAGTCCAGTAAGTGGCTTAAGAGTAAGAGCCGGCAGTTAGGGGCAGGGACAGAGGCAAGGGAGAAGCATGAAAAGCAACACCTCCCAGTGTGCGTTTGCCTTCACTGGGGATGGATTCACTGGAGAAGCCTGAGAAGTGGTTTCTTTCAGCCCATGCTCCCTGAGCCCCAACAGAAAGAGCCACTGATGAGTCCACAATAGTGCACTGAGGAGGTTGGTGGAAGGTGATATATTATCCCCTCTCCAGGTCCATTTCCAGGCTTTGGTGGTGCTCCCTTTAGCAGCTGGCACCACACTCACATTTTCTTTGACTCAGTGGGGACTTTGATGGGCTGTGATTCTCCCTTCTTTAAGGGTAGACTGTGCTTGAGGTTAGATCTCCAAGGGAGGGGGTTCCACCTCCCTCTTGCTCCTCAGCTGGTAGGCCACTGTCCCCCAACTGACCAAGGGAGCAGGCTGGGGCATCCAGTAGTGGCATACACAGACTGGTTCCAGGTCACAAAGCTGTCTCTGGCTGCAAGTCTTGCTGCCTGGGAGAAACCTTGGCTTTAGCTACTCTCCTTTCCTGTCCTGCGATGAGAGAGTCTAATTCCAGCACCTACTGCTGGTGCACTCTCCACACTTGCCACTCAATTCTGCCTTTGGGGGCCTTTGTCCTGTCCAGAGCAAGCACTCCAATCTCTGGGCTGAAACTAAAATGCCTGCTTTGACCTCCACTTCCAGGTCACCAAACAATGTCTCTAAACTCTCAAAAAGGTACCATCTGTGGACTTGTGACTAGAGCAGGTAGGGCCCCTCTCAGGTGAGGAGCATGGGCAAGAAGCTGTGGGGAGTGTGGTCTTCTTGAGTCTCAAGACCATGCTCTTGCTTTTGTGCTGCACCTCTTCCAAATAGTGACCTCATTTCTCTGTCCTAGTAGAGCTTCCCTAGCTGATGGGTCCTCAGTACCCGCTGGAGGAGGCTGTCAGCCCAGTATTGGTTTTGGAGACTGCAGCATGCCCTGTGTAGCTCTTCAGTAATTCCATTAGAGCAGCAGGCCTCTGGCCACTGCCTAAGGGTATCCAGGCTTTATGGAGCCCCCACAGGGCTTGATAGCTGACGGTATTTGCATGATTGCTGTTTGTTCAGAGACAGAGGAAGGAGATGCAAATGAGTTTGCATAATTAAACAATGGAGCAGAATGATCCTCCTGACAAGTGGCTATTTGGCATGTGGCTCTGCTATGGTACCACTGAGGTAGCATAAAAGTCTGGTGATGGTCTGTGACAGGAATATTCAGAGCTGTAGTTTGCTTCTGTTCATCATGAGAGGCCAGAAGAAAGACCTTCAGCTCTCAGTTGAGTGGCCAGCTTGACTGGAGATTTGCACCTGGGCACAACCTGAAGAGTCAGGGAGTGGCTTAGAATATGGCCAAAGCTGGGCTGGGAAGAAGCCTTAAAGGAAGAGTGGGAATATGATAACCATGAATCTAAGGCCTTTTCTGGCCATAGGAATAGTTAGGAAACTCTTTGAGGAAGTAACTCTTGAGCTGGATCTTGATGGAGGGGTAGGAATTTACCTGACTAGAAGAGAAACCCAGTCCCTTCTGGGTACTCCTATGTCCCTTATTATGGACAGGGCACAGAGATGGTTGATTCAAATGCCATCATTCGTCAAGTCCTATGGTGGCTCCATAGGGCCCAGATGCCCATAGGTGGTAGCCAATGGCCTGCTGCTTTAATGGAATTACACATGAGATAGACAGGGCATGCTGAAGCCCCCAGATTCATCACTGGGATGACAGCCTCCCCCAGGGCTACAAAGGGCCCGTTGGCCAGGACTGCACTCCTAGGATCAGAGAAATAGAGTCACCAATTGGAAGAGGTGCAGCACAAAAGCAAGATGATTGATTAAATGGCTGATACTCAATCAGGAAGGTGCCTTTGCCAGGATGGGCTGATATGAGAACAGTGAATCTGAATTGCTAATCAGTAAGAACCTAGGAAGAGAGCCTTCTGAGAGAAATCACTATCCAGCTTCCCTATCCCCCAAATTTGTTTCTAGCTCCTTCCTGACCTTGTTTTACCTAAGAGAAGGCTGCTTGAAGACACCAGAAGGGAATCGTCTCAGACTTTCAGGGTAGGCCAACCTTCAGGATTAGCCTTTTCTAGAAGTGTCTAGGGACCCCAAGAACAAGTGGATCAGCATGGACTGGGAAGCAATATTCCCAGGGGGCCACCAGTGAATTCACTATCCCTTCCATCCTAATTCCCAGTACCAGGCAATGTTATAGAGTCCCAGTGGCTCCTCAAACTTTTCACTTCCCAGGCTTTTACATCCATCTGACTGTCCCTGAGCTGCCTATAGTAGCAAAGGCCAGTGTATTTTCCATGATAGATTTAATTTTTAAAAAACTTTTTGCAACAGGCAGCATACTGAAGATTGTGCCTTATCACTTGGAGATCTATTTGCAGACAGCTTCTGTATTCTGCTGTATTTCCTGGCACACTTCTTGCAAATGCTTAAACCAGATATGAAAATAACTTCTGGTTGACAAAGTATGAATTTTTAAAGGAGGACATTTGTTTGTGTTATAGCATCTAAAACCCTGCATTCCTCAGGATGGAGCACATTATACACTGGACACCCCCTATTGGTAAAGTGATACTGCATCCTAACTCTGTCAGAAGATCTCTGTAACCATCTGGATGAACCAAGATATGAGGCTGGGTTCCAAAGACTGTAAGCAGGGGGAGGGTTTCTCTAGGCTATCGGACAAATCCTATGGCAGATGGCAGTAGGTGGAAGGATCATATATGAAAAAGAAGAGAGCACCTGTAGAGTTAGGAAATGGAGTTAAAAATATTGGAAATCTTAACAAACAAAAGTACACCATGAGGGGTTCCATAGCTAGCAGCGTGCCATGCAGTACGCTGGCAACCTCTCCTTTCGTAAAGTCACGATTTCAAGCATTTTTGCAGCAGAAATGTGATTAAACTTGATTTCATAAAAAGCAATTATGAAATTATTATGTAAAGTTAAGGATGTATGAATAGTGCTGCTTTTCTCTGATAATGTTCTCTCTTTGGTTTTCACTTCACTGTGGGGAGGACTCAGAAAATTTGCTGTGAGTGGAAGCCTCTTTCTTTTGCCCTAGGAAAGTGGGGATCTGGGGGAAAGAATTGGGCTAAGGGAAAGAAAGGTGCACTGAGAAATAAAGTCAAAGTGTACTCATAATTGGAGATTTCAGGAAGATGAATGGATTTTGCAGAAATATTTATGGAAAAGAGGAACCCGGTATCTGCTCTGTATAGCCAAACTTCTTGCCCAGGGAGGCAGATGCCTTTGCAAACCTCAAACTGTGAGCTGGGCTAGAAGAAAACCCAGGGAGGGGCTTGCATGCCAAATCCAGTTTTCCCAGTCCTTCTGCCTCATGGCTGGATGAATGTAGCCGCGGAGTGGCTTTGTTTAGCTATTATGCTGCATGTTGAGACAGTTGGAGAGCTGCCAGGTTTTTCATCCTGGGCTTTGTGTTAAAGCACTTCCTAATTCTTCTCTGACATTTCTCTCAGGTTAGAACCTGAGCAGGGGTTCTTTCATCTCTAAGCTTGTTGGACTGGTGCTGGAGGCAGCTCCTGATTATCTGTGGTCACGAGCAACAAAACTCCTTGGATTCTCTCTATAAGTAATCATTTTAAGCAGCTTTTCCATTTCCACCAGCCCCACCTAATCTGTTAGCAAAGCTGCATTCTGTGCCCATGAGCAGGGGCAGCCCACCCCCACCCCGACCACTCTGTGCTTCCTACTTCCCTCTCTGCCACTGTCGGTGACTGCTTTGCATGCACAGGGGTCACAGAGGGGACTAAAGCGTAAGCAGCTGCCCCTTTGTCACTGCATGAGCTTCGACTACTAATGTCTCCTTCTGCAGAAGCAGGCCCTGTTTGCACTTGTACATGTGCATGCATGCTCCCACACCCATGGCTGGAAGTTTGCTTGCTTTCCCCATGGACTGTTGTGTCTGCCAGCAATGTTGCTGCTGCTCTGTGTGTGTGTCTTTGTATGTGTCTGTGTGTGTGTGTGTGTGTGTGTGTGTGTGCCTGTGTGTACTTGTGTATCAGGCCCTCCTTATGTTACTATAAAGAAATACCTGAGACTGGATAATTTATAAAGAAAAGAGTTTTAATTGGCTCATGGTTCTGCAGGCCATACAAGCATGGTGCCAGCATCTGCTTGGCTTCTGGGGAGGCCTCAGGAAGCTTTTGCTTGGGCAGAAGGTGAAGTGTGGAGCAGGCACGTCACACGGTAAAAGCAGGAGCAATAGAGAGAGTTGGGGGAGGTACCACACACTTTTAATCAAGCAGATCTCATGAGAACTCACTATCATAAGAACAGCACCAATCCATGAGGGATCCACCCCCGTGACCCACACACCTCCTATCGGCCCCCACCTCCAACATTGGGAATTACATTTCAACATGAAATTTGGGCAGGGAAAAAAATATCCAAACTATATCAATGTGTTAGCAGCATTTCCTCCTATCAGTGATTAGTCCTAAGAGTGGCAGCCAGGGAGAAGAAGGCTGGATAATCCACACATCAATTTCTTGGATCCAATCATCCCAAAAGTTCTGTTTCTTGGCCAGATGGTGGTGTTTTCAGGTCAGGTCTACTTGGCTTGGGAAGTATTTTTTTCCCTTTGGGTCAGAGATAAACATTAGTCTGGGCCGGATGCGATGGCTCATGCCTGTAATCCCAGCACTTTGGGAGGCCGAGGTGGGTGGATCATGAGGTCAGGGGATCGAGACCATCCTGGCTAACACGGTGAAATCCCATCTCTACTAAAAATACAAAAAAAAAATTAGCCAGGCGCAGTGGCAGGCGCCTGTAGTCCCAGCTACTTGGGAGGCTGAGGCAGGAGACCGGCCTGAACCCGGGAGGCGGAGCTTGCAGTGAGCCAAGATAGCGCCGCTGCAGTCCAGCCTGGGCGAAGGAGCGAGACTCCATCTCAAAAAAAAAAAAAAAAAAAAAAAAAAAAAAGATTAGTCTGATTTTTGTAAGCTTGAAAACCCTACAAAGTGTTATGTTATATGGTGGTCAATTGTTCTTTGTGTATGTTTGCACTATAAGGAGGGTAAATGCCCCCACTCGGGCCCCTGGCTTGAGCACAAAATCTTTAAGAATTATAATGGGCTGATGTAGGGGTGGGGTAGGGCCTGGGGAGAATAGAAAGTACATGTAATGCACTTTGAGTGCAGAGCCTTTTGGATCAAGGACCTTTTATGGTGTTTACAAAAAATCCATGCCTACAACCCCCCAGTGAGTTTACTATGAGTTATTCATGATCCTGAGTCTTTGGCTGAGGAGACAATAGGTGCACCTCCATTGAAAGAGTGGGAAGCTGTGCATCCAAACACTTGGGCCCTGAGCCCAGGAATAAGTGTCCAGGACAGACCCTGCTTCTTCCCCTCACCAAAGCCGAGGACAACCCCATGGGGAAGGTGGGCTACTTGGCTTTCTTAGGCTGTCAGTGCCATCTGACTCCACGTTTCAATTGTTTACTTAGTTTCCACTTTATTTGAGTGTCTTTTCCATTATTTGTGTGTGTCCTGTATTGTCCAGAAGTCTCAGATTTTACTCATCATTCTCGAGCTTCCTGAGGAAAAGAAAACCATCATATTGGTGGCTACTTGAGAGTGGTACATACTGTGATATCTCCCTCCCATGTCCCCCACACACTTGGGGGATCCCCTAATTATTAGTTTCCTATGACTGGTGTAGCAGATTATCATAAATTTGGTGGCTTAAAACAACATAAATTTATTCTCTCACACTTCCAGGGGTCAGAGGTGAGAAATCAAGGTGTTGGTAGGGCCACATTTCCTTTGAAGGCTACAGGGGAGAACACTTCCTTGCCTCTTTCAGCTTCTGGTGGCTCCTGGTGATCCTTGGCTTGTGACCACATCATTCCAATCTCTGCCTCTGTGTTCATATGGCCTTCACCCCTGTGTCTCTAGGGTTCAAATCTCCCACACCTTTCTCTTATACGAACATAGTCACAGGACTCAGGGCCCACTCTAAATGCAAGATGATTTCATCTTGAGCTCCTTAAATTAATTACATTTTCAAAGATCTTATTTCCAAATGAGGTCACATTCATAGGTACCAGGGTTTAGGACCCTGGTACATATCTTTGGAGGGGCTTGGTGAGGAGGCATAATTTAACCAACTACACATCCCTTTCCTCCTCCTCTTTCTAATTTCCTCCGTTCTCCTCCTTCTCTTTTCCCTCCTCATCCTCTGTTCCCTATTTCTCATTTTCCACCTCCTCTTCCTTGAGTACCTTGAAGCCAGCACAGGAATCTTCTTTTTATGCAGAAAATATTCTTATGTAAACTGTGTTTCTTCTCCCCAGTAGTTCTTGGAAGAAGGTCCAAGTATTTGGTTCATTGACAGTTCCTTTGACTCTCAGAGTAAAATATCACCTTCCTTTGACTTCTCATGAAGCACAGCTACATAGAACCCAGTGGAACTCTCTGCTTGATGGAGAGATTCACAAAGCACAGCGGACATCAGGATCTCAGGAAAGAGATTTGTGTTAGACATTAGAGCTTCCGGCTGCCAGGAGTTATGAGCTGGTGGTAAGTGATACCCAAGGAGTTATGGACTCTCCTTCATTATAGCTGGTTAAGAACAACCTTTTGTTGACTTTCAAGCTCTGATCTCTGTCCTTTTCTTGTTCTAAAATCTTCGATGATTCCTTACAGCCTTGGAGTAAAATCCAGACCCAGGGATCTTCTATAAACTTGTATTTCCAGTTGCAGTTCAGATTGTATCTTCATTCTTTTGCCTGAAACCTTTGCCCCACTGGGCTACAACAGTTACAGAACATGCAGTGTACTCACTTCGGCATATATCTTCTCTTGAAATGTCCTTCACACTACCTTACCTCCTCCCATCAAAACCCAATCTGGCCTTCAAAATCCAGCTCAGATTCTATTTTCTGCTTGCAGGCTTCCTCAGTCTACATCCAGCTGGAATCTCTCTCTTCTCTAATTTGTGTTTCCATGGTGTTCTGCTTGTCCTTTAGAGCAGGTATCGCCTATGGTTTCTTATATGGTTCAGCACATGTCTAATATTTCTCCTGGATTTGGGGGCTTTATTCATATTTTTATTTCTTGCATTTCTTCATACAGTGCCTCAATGTTGTAAACAATAATTTAAGCTACTGGAACCACAACTAAATTTCCACTCAGCCTTTGCACTTCAAGTCAAAAGTTAGTGAGGATTCCACCCTCACATTTCCAGCCCCCCTCTTCTCCTACCTCTCAGCAGCAGGCACCCTCAGATCCAGCCAGGCCGCTACCCCAGTGGCCCCTACCCACTACACCAGGGTGACTAGCTGTCTCACTTTGCCTGGAACTGTCCTAACGTTAGCACTTAAAAGCCTTGCATCCTGGGAAACCCCTTAGTCCCAGGCAAACTGGGATCATTGGTTGCCCTACTCCACACTTAGCCTCTTCTGACTCTTGCTAAAATTCTTAAAATTGAATTTTATGTCCAGGCTCTATCTTCTTCTAGTCATTTGTCATACAGCCACTAAAACTGCTTTCTTCGTGTGAGGATGGGCATCTGGTCCTGGTTCTGTCCCTGCACAGCCCTCCCAGCTCTTCTGTCAAATGCAGCCTCATCAATGTGATTTCTGAGCTTTCGTCCAGCTCATCAGCCTCCTGACCTTCTCTCTCTTCTGCTCCACCTCAGCCCAAACTGTAACTCAGTCTACGTAGATGACCCTCCCAGTTTCCTACACCACATCAAAGAGGGCCTGGGAGTACTGGAACCCCAGACATAACTCTCCTCTCTATAGAACCACAACTCAAAGATGCCTCCTCCAGAAAGCTCTGCCTAGGAAACTCCTACCAGCTTAGCACCAGTCCATTATTCTTCCTCTGGAGGCTCTTAAGTGACTGAATTGATCAGTGTCTCTTAAGAGAAGTACCTGTTGCCCTGGACTAGGTGCCAGAACTTGGATTCTACTCCAAATTTGCCACCAGGGCAAGTTCTTAACCTCAATTGTCTTCATTGTAAAATGAGAACATTAGATGAGCTCTCATATTTTTAAGAGTCATCCCAAACTTGGATTCTAATAGTATCTGCCCATCCAGTTTGCTCTGGAGAGTGTAAGATACAAATGTCTTAAACAAGATGGCATTGGAAAGAGGCTTCTGAAATCCCGTCTTACATTGGCTCATTCCCTGCCACCTGTCCCTGCTTGACTTGTAATTCCTATCTTTATCTTTTGATTCCCCTGTAATCCCATCCTGGCCCAGCCAAAAAAGCTACCACCTACAGCTTAAGAGATTTGACAGTATAATTAGAAGACCAAGATTCCTTCCTGTGACTTGGCTTATGAAACTGAAGATTTGGGATGAGCAGTTAGATTCTTAAACCTTGTCCTGGGCTCAGTTTCTACCAGACCCAAAATTATGTCTGATTTTTCCCTTTGTGCCCCAGATAAACTCATCAGGACCTACTTGTTGCTGCCTTTAAATGTTTTCAATGCAGCTGAGTCTATTGAAGTAACAGGCTGGGTGACCTTCCTGGCTTAGAACTCTAAAATGTGTGCAAGTCCTCGTGTGTGTACAGGACACAAATAGCACAGTTAGCATCTGTACTCTGCTTTACTTTGGACAAGGCACTTTCACATATTTTATCTTATCGGATCCTTGCTACAACTTTATGAGGTTGGTATTATTGTTATTATCCCTATTTTTCCATTTGGGGAATCTGAGGCTCCAAGGAGCAAACTGTGGTATGTGGGAGTGTGTGATCAAATCAGAGCTTGAAGTCACATCCTCAATTCCAGATCCCATGCTCTTTCTGCTGCCCACATTTCAGCCCACGTGCCTGCAGTAAGATAGCAAGCAGCCAGCTGGACGCGGCGGCTCATGCCTGTAATCCCAGCACTTTGGGAGACGGAGGTGGGCGGATCACCTGAGATCAGGAGTTTGAGACCAGCCTGGCCAGCATGGTGAAACCCCATCTCTACTAAAAATACAAAAATTAGCCAGGCATGGTGGTGTGTGCCTGTAGTCCCAGCTACTCGGGAGGCTGAGGCATGAGAATCACTTGAACCTGGGAGGAGGAGGCCGCAATGAGATGAGATCACGCCATTGTACTCTAGGCTGGATGACAGAGCGAGGCTCCATCTCAAAAAAAAAAAAAAAAAAAAAAAAGTGAGCAGCCTTGGCTCCTCTCACGCAGGGGTCCTCACAACATTCCACTGACAGAGGTGGCCAAGGGAAGTTGCCTATGTCCCAAGTTATTTCTATAAACTGGTGTCTCTTAACCTGTAATCTGCACACAAATCATCTGGGATCTTGTTAAAAATCAGGTTCCAAGTAGGTTCCAATTCAGTAGGTCAGGAGAGGGGTCAAAATTCTGCATTTCTAATAAGCGCCCAGGTGATGCTGTGTTGCTGATTGAACACCCTGACACTGAGGACTTGGGCATGATATAGAACTGTTCATTACCACTAGGGCCCTGTGGGTATTGCTCATGCTGTCTGTTCTTTGCTGTTAGGTTTCCCCCATACAAGGTTTTCTCTCTCTAGTGAAAATCTGGCCATCCATTATCTCCTTTTACTTAAAAGCTCAGGTAAAATCTCTCCCAGAAGCCTCTCTTGGGAGTTCTATATGTTTCTGCCTCTCTGCTTGCAGGCAGTGAGCCTGCCTGGGCTCTGAGGTGGCCTGAGGTACCTTTCCCATCCAGCCAAGGGAACTGAAGAACTTTCTTATTAGGATTCTTTTTGAGGGGCTGGGTGGACATAGTGGGACCCTGGTGGCATTTGAGCAAGACGAGGGACTGCAGGGTATCAAGAGCCAAGCCTCTAAAATGAGGCCAAACCTGGCTACCGAAAGCAGGAGAGCCTGGGGAGAATTCAAACTGGGGCAGTACAGGAAGGCAAGAGGAGGAAGCCGGAGCAGAGCCAAGTGGACAAGGCAAGGAGAGTCTGTGAACAGGAAACAGCCAGAAGGCCAAAGCCTGGGGCAGTGGGAGCAGGTAGGACAGGTGGGGTGTGAAGGGCCAAGTGGAAGTTTCAGGCCTGAGGTTCTGAATAAATCTGGGGAGTGGGAGGCCTGGTTCAAGAGGGCTAATACAGGGAGGACTCAAGGGTGACAGGAGGCTGTGGGGTGAGACAGTCCAGCCAGGGAGGATGGGCAAGTCACCACAAAGCCAAGTCCAGCCTTCCAGTTAGAAAAGCACCTCAGAACTGATGCCTGCCTGGCATGGGCCAGGAGAGTCTTTGGTGTAAGGGGTCAGATCTCTTTGGAAAGGGGCTGTGCTCATTTATCTCGGCCTGCCACCTCCTAGGGGAGCAACGTATTCTGATAGAGTTATTATTATGATTATGTAGCTTCCATAGTACCATAACGTTGAATATTGGTTCTTTTTATTATCATTTCCCAGCCGTAAGTTTCACTCTGACATGCAACCCTGTGTTAGGCACTGTATTATCTCTAAAATAAATCTTAAGGAGTTCAAGGAGAGGGATTATGGTTTGGGAGTTCTGTCATAATAGTTGCTCAGTAAATGCTTCGTTAACTAAGGGTTTCTTTCTCCTTCTGTTTCTAAAAGTGACTGTCTATGAGGCAGATTGAGTGTGAGATGTGTGTGTTTTGTTTCTGATGGTCAGGGTTGGGCATCAAGGGGTGAACATGGGATAAGAGAGCCCAGATACCCACTATCCCACTCCTGCGTCACGCCCTGGGGAGGTCTGAAGGCCACCTGGACACAGGAGCACGTGGACCTGCTGGCTCTTGCTGACCTCCTGCACCTGACACATGATGCATCACCCTGGGACCTGGCCTTCACACCCATGCAGCTGTGCCGCCTACAGAGTGAAACCAGAGCTCTGCCCCTGAGCAGAGCCAAGGCACGTGGCTGGCAGTGCCATTGTGCCTGAACACACACACGTGCATTGGCATGTACTGACTGTCTTTTTCTCACTCATTCCTGAACCTGCTCTACTCATTTGTTCCCTGTCAAAGGATCTCATCTCAGGACTTAAATTATATTTGTGTGATTTTTTTATGTATTTATTACATGGCGCAGCTAGGGGGAAAATGTTGTTTTTTATAATGATGAATATGTCCAGTTTCACCAATATATAAACTAGTTGGTGGACTAGCCAAATTAGAACTAATGAAATCCTAAACTGTGAAATCATAGTAAAGAACTCGGTAGAATACTATTACATTCAAGCCATTCAAGCATGCCTACTTTAAGAAAAAGGTGAAATACTTTGTTCCTTAGTAAAGCATTTTTTTTTTTGCATGTGAAAGATAAAGGGATACACAGTTTGCCCCTAGGACCTTAATATCTTCCCAAGTCTTTGTTGTTTATTAATCTGCTCATTAAATCTTCCAGTAAATATAGTGGTATATGTCAGCCCCATCCTCTCCAACATAAATATGAATTCATGGGACCTGAATTTAAAACACTTTAATATTATGCACCCTTCCCTTTCCCTTCCTCACTTTACACTCAGAAACTGGGGAATGAAATGAAAGCTCCCAGAGGAGGACTGAAGTGTGTGACCCTCACTGAATTCCTACCTCCTTAGACCCTGATTTCTATCTTGGTTGCCGAGCAGCTGCACAACCCAGGTTGGCAGGGGGACATAAGCCAGTGCTGTGGTCATACCTCCCTGTGGCTCTCTAAGACTGCCCTGAGCTCAGTAACATCAGGGGAGATAGGCACACAGGAATCGGGCAACTATAGATGTGGACTCATTTGATAGAAATCAGTTTGGTAATACCTCTCTGCTTAATAAATCCATTATTTTCTACTTAAAACCTAGTCCCTTCCTCCAACCCACAAGGTGGTGGTTTCTCTGGCCTTCTCTTCCCCTGTTGCAGTGTGAAATCTTATAAGTTTCTGGAGTTTCCCTAATGAATGGTAATGAACGGTCTACTCTGACTATATTACTGGACAGAAGATTCCCAAAGCCAGAGAGGGCTGTGCTGAAGTCAACAATTTCCCCTTTCCTCTGTGCCATTCTGCAGAAAACCTTGGTGTGCCCTCTACCCAGGGCATAAGGGACTGTTAGTTAAGAAAAGGTTGTAATAGCCGGGCATGGTGGCTCTTGCCTGTAATCCCAGGACTTTGGAAGGCCGAGGCAGGTGGATCACTTGAGGTCAGGAGTTCAAGACCAGCCTGGCCAACATGGTGAAACCCTGTCTCTACTAAAAATACAAAAATTAGCCAGGCATGATGGCAGGCACCTGTAATCCAGCTATGCAGGAGGCTGAAGCAGGATAATCGCTTGAACCCATGAGGTGGAGGTTGCAGTGAGCTGAGATCATGCCTCTGTGACAGAGCAAGACTCTATTTAAAAAAAAAAAAAGAAAGAAAGAAAGAAAGAAAAGATTGTGTGACATCATAGTCTGTGTATTGCAGCCCCCGTGCTGTCCTGGTGCTATGGGGAGTAGAAGAGAGGCTTTGAGAGGCACTGGGATGGATTAAAAGAGGGCTGGACTTGAAGCCAAGGTTCACATTCTATAGGTACCATTTAGTAATTGTATGACCTTGAGCAAATTTCATCACCTCCAGAGCCTCTATTTCCTCATCTGTAAAATGAAAGGGGAGGCATCTCTGCTTTACTCATACAATTGTTATGAGTTTCACCTAAGAGCATGAGAGGTAGTTTTTACACAATAAAACTCTGCACAAGTATAAAGTGCATCTGGGGCCTTGCCTCAGAGTCTGGCAGGCTGCATGACTCACAGAGTAAGAAGGGAAAAAAGAAGGGTGCCCCTGGAGCTGGCCACCATGACAGTTCCTGAAGATCAACCTCTTTAGAGGGTCACTGCCCCATATTTATCAATAACAGGATCAACTAGATCCCAGGATGCTGGCCAAAAAGAAATTGGCATACCACAGCCTCTCTCTGTGTGTGTGGCTGCCCCAGCTCTCGAAGAATGGGCCTCTTCTGGCATTCCCCTTAAAATGTTGGCCTGCCTAGTATTCTGTGAGTAAAAGCACCACCCCCCTCTAGTGCCAGGGTGACCTTTCTCCCTGTTACTCTGCTACCACCCACCACAGGCTGGGTCCTTCTCCCAGAAGAGGGCTGCTTGGCTATACAGCCACTGTGGATGCCCTCCTGACTCCCCACCTCTTTCCCCTAAGGCCTCCCCTGAAAAGCCTTCTAGGACTGACAGCTGGAGAAGAGAAAGCAACTGGGCACTGAGGCTGGGCCAGCCCAGCACTGCTTGGGGGCGGGTGGGAGCGGGTTTATCTGACCAACTTTGGGATAGTAGAAAAAGCTAGTTCCCCAGTGTGATTTGAAACATGTAAAGTGGTGGTACTTTCCAGAACAGTATGGAGATGCCAGGAGACCCCTGCTATCATGTGACTCCTGCTTCATATCATTTTATACCAGATAAATGGCTTTTAAGTCTAGTGACCATCGTTTCTTAATTGGCATATGCAGTCAAACAGAGGTCTTTTTGGCTACTTTCAGAAGCAGACAGCCATCTGAAAAATACAGTTTTGGATGCGAAAATACCAGAATTTCTAGGTTAAAAAATGGAGCAGAATAGTTGAATCCTGGCTACCCTAGAAAAATCCAGGGGATGGAAGGCACCCATAAACCATTTCCTCAGAGACCTTCCCTTGCTCTCATGCTCCCAATCCAGGTTAGTCCCCACATTGGCTTTTACTCATGGCATTTTTTTTTCTTCATAGCACTTAAACAATTTATTATTATTATTATTGAGACAGAGTCTCAGTCTGTTACCCAGGCTGGAGTGCAGTGGCATGATCTCCACTCACTGCAACTTCTGCCTCCCACGTTCAAGTGATTCTTGTGTCTCCAGCCTCCAGAACAGCTGGGACTACAGGCACGCACCACCACGCCCAGCTAATTTTTGTATTTTTAGTAGAGATGGGGTTTCACCATGTTGGCCAGGCTGGTCTCGAATTCCTGACCTCAGGTGATCCACCCGCCTTGGCCTCCCAAAGTGCTGGGATTACAGGAGTGAGCCACCATGCCTGGCCAACAATTTATAATTTTACATATGTAATCTTTGTTTAACATTTACATCTCAGGGTAGCTTTGCCCCCTGCTTTATCCCCAGTAACTAACGGCGCTTGTGTCTTGTAGGGTGGGTCCCATGGATCTTTGGCTCCCAGACACTAGGCATATTTTTCAATGTGTGGTTCCTCATTAAAAAGGTAAATTCATGACCCCACCCTAGATCAACTGAATTAGAATCTATGGGGTAAGGCCCAACAACCTGTGGGGTTTGTTTTGTTTTGTTTTGTTTTGTTTTTGTTTTTGAGACAAAGTCTCACTCTGTTGCCCAAGCTGGAGTGCAGTGGCACAATTTTGGCTCACTGCAACCTCCGCCTCCCGGGTTCAAGTGATTCTCCTGCCTCAGCCTCCTGAGTAGCTGGGACTACAGGCACACACCACCATGCCTGGCTAATTTTTGTATTTTTAGTAGAGATGGGGTTTCACTATGTTGGTCAGGCTAGTCTTGAACTCCTGACCTCGTGATCCGCCTGCCTAGGTCTCCCAAAGTGCTGGGATTACAGGCGTGAGCCACCGTGTCTGGCTCAACCTGTATTTTATCAAGCCCTGCATGTGATTCTGGTGCACTTTGAATCTTGAGGACCACTGTATTAGGATTTGGGACAAATTCTACAATGCTGCAGAGGTTAAGGAATAGACTTACATGGGCCGATGGTCAGTAAGATAAGATAGACATGGATTCCTCATTATCTCATCAGGGGTGCTGGGGCTTGGGCATACTCTGAGCCTGCATTCCGGTGGAGGGACCACATCCCCCTTGCTTATCCTCCCTCTACAGGAAAAATGAGAGAGCAAACAGTAATGAAGGGCCATAGAAAGGCACAGGCAGGCTGGATCTGGGATGCCAGCTGCTTACAGGAGTGGTCTAGGAAAGCCTTCTGCCTGGCACCGGAGAGCCCTAAGGCCCATGAGAAGCTGCAAACCACCCACCTCAATGGACAGTAGAAGCCCCCAGCCCCTGGGAAGTGGAGCTTGAGTGTAGTCCCTCCCACAGGGAGAAGGGGAAGCTCCCAGTCCCAGCTAGCTCAGTGCCCAGATGTTGCAGAGCGGGCTCCCAGAGTTATTATGGGACAGCTCTGCTAACAAACCTGACACAGAGTAGGCACTTGATATTTTGGGGGTCAATGAGTAGAGTCACTTCCAACTCTGATGCTGATTCTGCTTCACAGTTTAGATGGATCACCTGCAGACTTGTGGCTGTTGAAATATTTAAACAGTAAAGATTTCTCTTGATAGGCAGGCCAGAGGCTGTGTCAGTCCCAGTCCTGTCCCCAAGTCTAAAACTAGGCATTCTTGTCCTAGACTTCCAGATTCCTCACTTCCATGCGGTCACCCTGGCTTCTTGCGAGGGATGGAGGGTTCCTCAGCCCACTGCTCAGGCTGTAACCAGGACCCCTAGATTGTCAGATCTTCCTAGGCCAATGGAGAATCCCAGTCTTTCTGGCTGCCAAGGCTAAGGTGGTGATCAGGAATACCTCTTTCTACCTGAATGGAAGAGCCTACTAGAGATCTGATTCCAAAGGCTTTCTGTGAGGCTGCCTCGCCTTGCTGGGAAAGCTGCTCTCACCTTCATTGTACCACCCCCACCCTAGGGCCTCTTTCAGGACACTCGGATTGGCTATGATTGTGCACTTAGTAGCCTCTGAGCAACTGAAGGGAAACCAGTTACACAGTGCCTCCCCTGACACCTACAGGAAAGGACAGCTCCGTCTAGCTCCAGGATCTCATCTCTTTCTTCCCTCTTTCTTCTACTCCCCATGACTCTTGCTTTGGCCAGGAACTCACCTTATCTCCTCCATCTTTTGTGAAGTAGCCTGTTTAATTTACTACATGAAACATTTACAAACGGCCCCCTTCCTTGATTCTTGATTTATTCCTGGTGCTTTAATCTTTATCCTCTTTCTTTTCTCTCTTCCTGCTGGAATACATTTTTTGGACCAATAAATAATGCAACTGATAATGCTTTGAAGTCTTTTTGTAGTATCTCCTGTACTTGAAAACACACACACATGCACGTGCACGCGCGCGCGCACACACACACAGACACACACCATGAACTGAGCCTCCTCGTTCGTAACTTGCATGTCTCAGGCACATTATTCTTCCTCTTGCTCTGCATTAGACAGCTAGTTCCAGGTTAATTCCCAGATATGATTGCCTTCCAGACAGCTTCTCCTTGAGCCCCTGAGCCCTTGTCTAGAGATAAGAGCTGGGAAGGTGCGGCACTAGGGACATAGCAGGGCCTTTTGAATTTATCATTCTTTTCTGGGAAAGTGCATGAGGCAGTAGTCTAAGACCCAAACTGTCTGCTGTCATTCAAATTCAGCACCATCCAATAAGAACCACTGAGTGCCCAGCATTGTACCAGGAAAAATCCCAGAGACGCAGTGGTCTGCGGCCTGCCTCCTTGAGCCCATAGGAAAGCAGGGGATAGGAAACTATCAAGCCGGGAATTCTACTTCCCAGCTGGATGGTTACCCCAGCATTGTTCCCCTGGGGACTTAAAGATAAAAACCATGGGCTCCAGTGCACCAGGACTTCCAGCTGAATGAAGGAATGAAGGGAAGCCTTTGAGGACAAATCACCTTGAATGAATGGTCCCCTTTTGCTAAGATTTATTCTAGCCAAATTCCCAGAAATAAAGTGAGATTTGTTCAGGCCAAATTCCCAGAAATAAAATAATTCCTTCAGAATTCATGGTGACTAGATTTGACCTGTTGTCCTTTTATTTATTGTTTTTTGTGTTCTCTGCCTTTCTGTGACTCAACTTGCTAATTCTGAGAAGGCCTTTGGTTAGGCAGTACTGTCTCCTCTTGGCCTCAGCTCCAACAGGTGACTTCCTGACTCAGCCTGGCAGCTCACCCAGTTGTTTTCCTTCCAATAGTTATGAGAGCACTATCTCTAATCAATTAACTTCAGGCAAATTAAGCAAGATTTTGCCTGCCAGGAATCCCATCCATGCTCTTTAATCTAGCGGGGCTCTTCTGCCCATGCCCCAGCACACTTCCTTTCTGTAGTCCTTTAGAATATCCCCACGCTGATGTCAAGTTAAGTAACACAGATCATCACTGCAAGAATCAGCAGGTGCCCCAGGCTGCCCCTGTCGGTTGATGGGCTATTGACTATTTCCGCTTGGTACCTGAGACAGGGCTGGTCCCTTGTACACAGAACGCTGGCAGGCCTCACACAGTTTGGGAGGCACATTCTGTGGGCCAGGGCTTTCAGTGAGGGCCTTCCATTAACCTCCTGTGCCTCTATCCTCCTCATGTCTGCTTTCTTGCAGTGTTGCTTGGGTAGAACAATTGTTAGGTGCAGCTTGGTGTTAAGATTCCCCAGAAGGAAAATGGCCTGAGTACAGCTTCAGTTTTCACGTCTGCTTGGCCCCATCTTTCACAGCTGTTGCTTTTTTCCTGTCCTCATTCCTTTCTCCTTTCGCCTCCCCACCCATATAAGCAGAAGGACTGAGGAACAAGACTGCCAAGGAGGAATGGTTTGGCCTGGGTCCTCCTGCACTCCTCTTGCCTTTGGGGATTCTCTTGCACCATTTATATGGAGCATGTTATATTTACCAGTGTGTTTCAGTTTCATAATATGAATTCATTTATCCTGTTGTAGGTAAATCTGTGATTACACAGGCCAAAATAAAGAAGTTTGCAATATTCTGTTATTTTTTATGTCTTCACTATCATGGATCATGTGACGGCATCATTCAGAAAGCACTTCTTCTTATACTCGATGATACGTACCCCAGTCATTTGAAGGATCCTAGTGACCACTTTATCACAGCCTGCAGTGGACCAATTTAAATGAGCATGTGTCTCCCTAGGTGGAAGATATTTAGTCCTTTTAGAGACTTGAATTTTCTTTAAATGAGGGGAAAGCAGGTACCTTGATCAGTATGATGGGGAATGATTGAAAGGATAGGTTTCAATTTTTGGTTTTGAGACAAGTCACCTTTGCCATATTTTAGCCTCTGGAGCTGGCTTTACCTGATGATGTGTGATTCCTCCATCACGGTGATTGTGAAGAAATGTTCTCCGTCCTTTCCTCCCTCCTCTTCCTTCTCACTCTCTGTTTTTACATTTAAAAGACGTGGTAAGTGTGTTTTAGCTGTCACAAGCCTGAGCTTGATTCTTCCAAAGTTTCTTTTAGTAAAAAAAAAAAAAAAAAAATTAATCATAAAATTTAATCAGAGACTTTTTCTCAAAGTTGGGGGAAAGAGAAGAGAGTTAACATAGGAGATGACTATTTTAAATCCCAACAGGTAAATAACAGAGAGTGAGGGAAATAAGATCATGGCAGCCTGTAAGTAAAATTCTAAAAAGCATGCCAGAAGAGACCAGCTTCTGGCAGAGTATAAGACTGAGAATCTAGGAATAAAAGAAGGAAAAACAAACCCAGAAACAATAGAGTTAGGTAATCATGAGAGGAAGAAGCAGAACCGAATATAGAAGCCTCATATCATGGATAACTTTTCTTTGGGTCTAAATATAGTCACCATTGTTAGAAGGTAAAAGTCCGTTTCTGAAAAAAAGATAGGAGGGAATGAAAAGAGCTTTATCGGAGAGTTTATTTTGTAACTGTATTTGAAGAAAAATGAGGTGGACATTCTTTTCAGAGATGGTATTTCCTGATGTTCTGGGGAACATTTTGAATGTATTGATGGAAATAAATGTGTAGGGTTGGATTGTCTTGTTCATCTTTATCTGTCTATGCCCTCCTGCCTTGTGTACCCTTCTATCTAGCATATCCATTTTCTTCCTTTCTTCAAATCCCTGAGTAGGTTTCACTTTTTCCAGGAAGGTTTACTATCTTTACTTAGCTCCTGTCCCTCTAGCCACTCTACATTTAACTCTATAGAGTCCCTGCAAGATTAAGCTTTTGTTGTTTGTGCTTCTGTGTTTTTTTCCCCCCCTGGTATCTTGGATTGACCTTTAGGACTGAGACTATAATGCAACAGCTGAGCTTTTCTATCTGCAGAATATAGGCCCTAGAGTCCTGAATTCAACTGGGTTTGTGTTGTGCTGCGAGGTCCATCCTCCCCAAGCTCACAAGAGATGCTGTCCTGGGTGCTGATCAACTGTGTGTCATGCAGTTAAGGTGACTTCTAAACTTGCAGATATCATAGCCTGAAAATTCAGTTTAGCTAAGACCCTATGGCTAATTTCCAAATACGACTACAAGCACTTTTAAGTTGGAGTTGAAAAAGGCTATCAGTGAGCATTCATGCCAGACTACTAAGACTTATCAGCTCTTATTTATCCCTGACCTCTGCTAGTCTCTTTTCAATGATAACAAGCCTGGTAAAATAGTGCAGCACCAGCCCAGCAGTGCATGTTCAGGGTGGCCTTGGGTCCTACCAAGTTAGCTTCATCTCTGAGGACTTTCCATGGCCAGATATGGCCTCTCAAAGGCAGGAAAGCAAACCATGCAGTCTAGTGGGGGCCTCTAGCTGTTGCTTGGGGGGCTCCCTAACTCCAGAAGCTATGATGCAGAATGAAGGTTCAGTCCTAAGACAATGAGCAAGATAAGTGACCCTACTGTTCTAGTTCTAGTCAGGATGGGGAGTGAGCATTATTGAGAACAGGATTGGCAAATCAAGCTCTAACGTCTGGACTCTTTTCATACTGTCTCCTACTTCACTTCTTGGGCTTCCATTTATAAAAGATCTGATCACCACGTGGCTTTGGCTACTTCTTGACTGCCTTTCCTTCTTTGCTTTGTTCCTTTACCAGAAAGCAGCTACAACCTCCTTTAGCAAGAGCTGAATCATGTAATTCTGCATAAATGGTGATGTTGCTTGGGAGGAGGGGGAAGAGAGGGTAGTCAACACTCTTTGGTAAGCAGGCAGCCCAGGCACCCAGCCTAAGTAATTATGCCTAGCAGTTGCTCATGCTGTGCAGAAAACCCAAAAAAGAGGTGTAAGTACTGTGAGAATTAGAGCCTTGATGATCTGGGAGGGTAATCAGAACGGCTCCAGAACCATTCCTCCGGCTCCCCACAGCTGCTCTAACCTCTTCCTTCACTTGTCTTCCTGGAACCTGGTTATTTAGATGCTCAGGATTATTTGGGGTGCATTTATGTATACATTTTAAGAGTTTGTGTTTTTTTTCTCTGTATCTGTTTCCCATCCTTATCATTAATCTAGATGTTTTCAAGAGCAGATGATATGGAACCTCTGTATTCTAGTCATGGGTAATTTTTTTTTGGGGGGGGGATGGAGTTTCGCTCTTGTTGCCCAGGAGTGCAATGGCGCGATCTCTGCTCACTGCAGTCTCTGCCTCCAGGGTTCAAGCGATTATCCTGCCTCAGCCTCTGACTAGCTGGGATTACAGGCATGCACCACCACACCTGTCTACTTTTGTATTTTTAGTAGAGATGGGGTTTCTCCTTGTTGGTCAGGCTGGTCTCGAACTCCCGACCTCAGGTGACCCACCTGTCTCGGCCTCCCAAGTCATGGGCAATCTTAATAAATGCCTACTCTTTACCCAGGAACATCCCATTTAAAAAAATCTAAAGTTTTTAAAAAGGAGATAAAATAGTGCAAAGCTGGGCATGGGGGCACACTCCTGTAGTCTCAGCTACTCAGGAGGCTGAGGCAGAAGGATGGCTTGAGCCCAGGAGTTTGACGCTGTACTGCACTGTGATTGTGCCTGTGGATGACTACTGCATTCCAACGTGGGCAACTTAATGAGACCCTATCTCTAAAAAAAAAGTTAAAACTAAAAATAAAACAATGCAAAAGAACAGTAAGCTAAAATGCAGCCAGCAGAAAGCAAAATGGATAAGATAATGAAAATCACTGTAATGAAAAAATATAAAGTCTTGAACAAAACACCCACTTACGGGCAAATAAACAGTTCTGGCAAAACTGAAATGGCAGGAAATAGCTGAAGTGTACTCTCTCTTGTGCGCTCTCTCTCTCTCTCTCTCTCTCTGTGTGTGTGTGTGTGTGTGTGTGTGTGTGTATGCATGCATGCATGCATGTGCATGTGTGTATAGGGACAGGGTATAGTATCCTGGACCTGTGCACTCAACTGTGGGGAAAGAATGGTATAGCTTGATTCACAGGCAAGTAAAAACCCTGCATCCATTGTGATCAACATATAGAAACTTTTTTGGCAGCCTCCTTGAGTCTTGCAGCACTAGGTTAGGGACTGATCAGCAGACTTTTGTAGATGGAATCTCTGCCCTCTGATGCATGACAGTCCATTTTTACAGGCTATGTGCTAGGCAAATATATCTTTCATCTCCCCTGTCACCTATCAACACTTCCCCCGCCCCATCCCAGCATCACACACACACACACACACACACACACACACACACACACACACACACACTCATTCACTCACACATCAAACATTTGTTGAATGTCTTTTAAATGTAAAAAGACATACAGAGATGAATTCCCATTCCCAAGGAGCTGGACATCTGAAAAGTGATTCAGGCAGACAACAAATACTGGAAATAGAAGAAGAAAGGTGATGCCTGGGGTGTACGCTAGGTCTATGGAGGCAGGAGGGCTCAGAAGTCTTCACAGAAAAGGTTCTGTCTCCTTCTGCATCTAATCAGATGAAGGGGCTTCACCACTAGAGGGGAGGCTGTAGGGGGCATGCATTCCAGCCAGAGCAGTCAGCACACACAAAGCCCTGAGGTGCAAAAGAGCATGGGAAGTGTGGCGCATTCTAAATCATCCAAGACTAAACAGTGGGGCCCAAGGCATGACTGACTGCAGGGAGAAGAAGAGAATGAGGCTAGAGAGTCAGGTAGTGGCCAGTTGTAGAGGTCCTTGTAGGAGCTACCAAAGGGCTTTAACTAGGGAGAAAATTTGGTCACTTTCTTAACTAGATAAAAGGAGAATAAATCCTAATATTAATAGCTTACACTTCTTCAGTGTCTGCAACTAGATTATTTCCTTTAGTCCTTCAAACAACCTTATGGGGTAGGTGCTATTAAGGTTTTTTGTTCAAACGGGTACCCTCTCCAGGCCCTAGGAAGCCCCATGAGCAGGTCAGCCATCAGAGTCAGGGGCCTACAGCTCACTCTTCTCCTGCTGCCAAGGGGGGTGGCATCTTCCATACACAGTGCAGAGGAGCAGAAGAGAAGGCTGAGCCACCCCAGGAAGGCCATGCCTCTGCTTTCCAAATGCTGCTTCCTGGAGCATCTGTTTTCCCCAAAGGTTTTGGTGGGGGGTGGCGGGGGATTATATTGAATAAAAACATGCTTTATGTAGTGGAATGCAAACTTTACCTAATTGTAAGATAAAATGTAGGACTTGAAGAAAGAAATGTTGCTGTTTTTTTATGGGCCCTGAGCTGGGCCTCTATTTTCTGTCTTGCTCCCTGTACCTTCTGGGACATTTTGGTAAGAAGGCTTAAGAAGTACAGTCAACCAGTGTTGTGACTCCCAAAGAAGAGACAGCTTCTGATGAGGTCCCTGCAGCTGGGGGCTGGATGGGCATAGGTGGGACTTGTTGAGGGAAATGGGGAGTCCTGTTCAACAGGGTTCAGTAGGAAATCTTTTCATGAAATCAATTGCCGTCACTCCCCTAATTTATCTCTTTTATGAGTTAATCATCTTTAATCATTTGGAATTCAATGTAGCGTAAATAATGATAGATATGTCAATTTTGAGTTTTGAAGTCTATGATTCTGTATTGCAAGATTTCAGAACCTTGCCTGCTAGAACCATGGACAGAGCCATCAGAATTAGGACTGGCTTTTAAAATCGATTCTAGGGGAGCTGAGTGTGACTTCTGAGGGCTGTGTGTGTGTGTGTGTGAGAGAGAGAGAGAGACAGACAGACATACTAATTGAAGATGCTTCAGGCATTAACTTATTGGAGATTAAAGGTGAAAGAGAACTTGTGACCAGACCTTGAACAAGAAAGAACAATGAAGTGGCTAAGACCTGCCCTTCTCCTTGTCCTTCTGTGTCCTTCCCCATTTTGTTGTGCACCCCAGATGAGCTTATATTCTCTACCCACACCTCTCTTTTCACAGCCCTGCCCAGACTAGCTCTCCTCAGAAGCACCTGTTCTCCCTTCCCCACCAAAGTCAGCCTCCCTGTCAGTCACATGAGGTCTTCCTCTTAGCCAACAAAGTAAAAATCTCATGAGTGTCCTGGTAAATGCCCACAGCTGGTGCAGCTTATCCTTCTCAGAGGGCAATGCCTTTAATGACCATGGTGATATCTGGAATTTGCTCAGATGAAAACATAAATGTTAATGCAGAGCCTTAACCCAGATCAATTAATTGTTTATGGTGTAATTTTAGGCATTGTAACAGGCTGGTTTGGACGGTAATTGAAGATGAAGGGGTTCCTGGGGGCTTAGAATTCCTACTTCATCTGCACATGCCCAGACAAGCATTGTGCTACTTTGTAGCTACCATAGTCTGGATTAATCCTCAGGTAAACTCCAACCATTACCCAAATTTCCATGCGCTTTGATTCTCCTTTCTCAAGTCAGAGCATTTTCCAAACCTAAGCTCATTTGATTGAGTTCCATTCAGAAAATATCTACCCAACATGCACAGCTTTCTGAGAAGTATATTCTAAGAACTTGAAGTAAGAAAGAAAAAAAAAATAGGCCATATGAAAGGATACTTTGTTTCCCATTTAGCTTGCTTTGCTTAATTGATAATTTGATCATCTGGTTCTTCTGTCACCAAAAGCAAGGAGAAAGGGGTCTGTTTCTTTAACTCTCAGAGACTTGCCAGAGGGTATCTGAGAGACTCACCTCGGAGAGCTGCTGTGCCCTGGGCTCTCAACGACCCATCACCTAATCCAGAAAGTGTTAAGGGCCTTGCTGTGGTCTGAATGTTTGTGTTTCCCCCAAATTCATATGTTGAAAACTAACCACCAAGGTGATGGTATTAGTAGGTAGGGCCTTTGAGAGGCGATTAGGTCATGAGGGCTCTGCCCTCATAAATGGGATTAATGCCCTTATAAAAGAAGCCCCAGAGAACTTCCTTCCTCTGCTACATTGTGAGGAACGTGCTGTCTGTGAAGCAGACAGAGCCCTTGCCAGACACTGAATCTGCCAGCACCTTGGTTTTTGGACTTCCCAGCCTCCAGAAGTGTGAGCAATATATTGCTGTTATTTATAAATTACCCAGTCTAAGCTATCTTGTTGTAGCACCCCAATGGACTAAGATAGGCCTCCTCTGTGATGAAGATCAAATGAGGTTCTGTCCTAGAAGGCAGATAGACGACACAGCCTCTGCCTTGAGTCATGAACACACAATAGATGAGATGGCTGGCTTGTGAAACTGGGCAAAGCAAGGATGTCTGCTAGAGGAGCCTGCAAGGGGAGAAGTCAGTGTGGACTCCAGTGGTTAGAAGAACCTGGAACTTGTACATGAATTGTATTCCTTTCTTGTCTGACCCACTATCTCCCAGGTACCTCTACCAGCCTTTTGCTCATGATCTCACCGTGGGCCACTTACTTTCTGAGTGTGATGATGCTGAGTTGATGCCCGAGCTGGTGGTGTACCCCCAGAGGAGCCACACTGGGCTGCCTGGTTCTGCTTGTGGGGGTGAGATTTGGGGAGCAGTTCCTGTAAAACAAATTTATCCTTAGCCACCTCACTTCTCTCAGTGCTGTGACCTGATGGTGGGGGTTGCAGCTAGTGTTATCTGGGATGTTCTTATGGCCACAGCTGGCCTGGGCTCCCTCCCATCTGACGAATTCCTAAATGACTTTCTGAGATGCTCAGGGGCCTGCATGCCTCTGTGGCACACTGGGCCTCAGGCTTCCCAAGAATACTCATTTGTTTCATTTGCTCCAACCTAACATGTCAGCTTTGCACAGAAAATCAGAAATGGTTGAGGTAAGAGGCATGAGCTCTCCTTCTCAGTGTGGGTGGTAGAGCACCCTGCCAGGCTGGGAGAAGGAATTAGGCAGGGCAAACTTCATATATTGATTCTCTCACTTGCTCAGTGTTTATTCAGGTAATGGTTTGTGGGCTTAATAAATGTACCTAGAGCTCTGCTGCTTTACCTGGGAACTCTATCGGAGACTCCCCAAGACAGTTGTGTATTTGAACAGCAATATATGTGTTTTTAAAGAGGTAATTTAATCTGGATTTATATAATTGATTATTTTTCAAAGGGCTTGTGGCATTTCTTGAGATCTCATCTTTTTCATAAAATTTCCCCAGTAACTGGAAATAAGCCCTTGAGTTCCTCTCCTTCCTGGCTTCCGTTACACTCCCCTGTCTACTTTCTTAAACTCACTTATTTAAGCCTCTGTAAATAATTTTTCTGTGGAGAGATAAGGCCTGTGAAAGAGTAAAAAGAGAAGTGGATGAACCAGTGTGAGGGACTGTATAGTAGTGGTTAAGGGTGCAAGCTCTGAGGCCATGCAGCCTGGGTGAAGCCATGCAGTTCTGCCACTTCCTGTTTGGTAATGTGGGGCCAATTTTTTAACTTCTCTGTGAAGTTAAGACCTAGCATTTTTAAACTCCAAGTATATGGGCTTTTATAAGATGTAAAGCGACATGGATACACGCTCACTGTAACAACAAATAACATTTCCTAGGAAGTTAGGGAAGGTGATGGGAGAGCCAGAAATATTTCAGCATCATTTCTGCTTTAAAGGCTTCCACCTAATTGGACAGATAAAATCTAAGGAAATAACAGAGTGGGGAGATAACTCTCAAACCTTTTCTTCCTATTCTCTGATCACTTGGCCCCTTTCATGTCATAGATTCAGCTGTCTTGTGAACCACAGACACCTCATCTTTAATGAGGAAAAGGAGAGTTAAAAAGACAGGACAAGTAAAGTTAATGCCCAGATACCTGCCTGGTTGGTGTCCAGAGGAGAGGGTTATAATGGCCATTGAGTGTATTACAGATCCCAGTTGAAAGCAGAAAATCCACTTGGTTTGATTATGGTTGGGCATGAGTAGGCAACATGGGCATTCCAAATTGTATAAGTGTAATTTGAAAAGAACAAAGCAAAAACACTGAGGGGAGGTGCTTGGCTCTAGCCTGGGCAGAGCTTTTCCGTAGGGCCAGGTAGGGAATCCAGACAGCTTACATTCACTTTTGCTTGCTGCCACATCTGACCTCCCGTGCGCTCAGACTCCCACCCCCACCCACCCCATCTTTCCCGCAAAATAGTAAGACTCCAGAAGGGTTACATGGGGAAAAGCTGGAAAAGCAATGGTAATTGGCACGTTTCATCAGTAATTACTAGGCACACTCAAAATTGTAGGGGGTCAGAGGTAGGGAAGGAGACTGGATTATTATCCAACTGTCTCTCAGTTCAAAACCAATTTGCTACCCTTAAAAAGGTCATCTGGCGAATGGTGTGGGCCATTTCACTCCTTTTTTGTTTAACCTCCCCTGTCAAGAGCTCTTTCTGACATAGATAAGCCATGTTTTGACACCCAGGAACTAAGGCCTGACCTTGTCCCTTTGGAAACTGGTAGCACCTGCCTTTTAGAAAGAAGGGAATTTGGATGTGAAGTGTAATTTTCCTGCCTAGCCTTAGGCAGCAATAGTTCCTGCCGGCAGCTTTGAGATGTTATCATCATCATAATAGCAAACACTTATATAGCATTTACTGTGGGCCAGGCACTGTCCTTAGCACTTTGCTGAGGAAACTGTTTTAATCTTCCTCCTGTGTCATCACAGTTGCTCTGGAAAACAAGACCACTGACCTTTATTTTAGAGTAAGACATTGGCTTTACTGAGAGCTGCCGGCAGGAATGAATAGAGAGGGCCCAGCCAGAAGCTGGGGGACTCTCTTGACCGACCTCATCAGCCCTGGGTGGTTTCTATCCATGAAAGAGTGTGGGGTGGGCAGAAAAAGACAATGGATATTGATACAGTAAGTCTCAAAGCAAGCTGATACGGCAAAAGCTACAGCATTACATGGCTCTGGTGTTGACTTAAACCCTGCACTTAAAATTTTGAGAGCTATTTTTAAAGTACTGATAACATATTTTTGAGAGGGGTCATCATCTTCATCCAGGATGAAAGGTTTTAGCAGTTTCCTAGGATTTTTCTCTGACAGCCTGAGGAACAAGGAATCTGTTATTGAACAAGGTAGATTGACTTACTTTTCATAATAAGTTGTGAGGTGTGTTGCAAGTAATTTATTACTAATGACAGTCAATTGCAAATGTTTTTATATGATTTACTTTAAAAATTATACCATATTCAAAATTCTACCTATAATAATGCCATTCTTACTCACTTGAGTTTCAATATGCTTTCTTGAGTGAAGAGAAATGTGGTGTCACAGCTCACAAGCTGGGAGGGCCACCTGGCAATGCATGGTATACTTGAACTTCCTCTGCCGCATGTCAGGGTGGACATTATTGCCATAAGTATTGAAAGTTAGACTTGGAGTATTTCTACCAGAAGCTTCCCTTTGGTTTTGAAGCACAGGGAAAGGACAGCTGCATTTTTTTTCTTGATAATTTCTTAACCAAAGTTTGGGTCAGCAGGAGGAGGGATAAGGACATAAAAGAAAACCTAAAGAAGAAGCCACTTATTATGTCTGATTTGGTCTCTTGGCTTATAAATGTACCCTGTGCTCTAAATTTTCTTTCCTTTTTCCCCTTGCATGCTGAGGAATTTAAAAATGCAGAATGGCTTGAAGGGAAATGATTACTTCTTCTAACCCTTTTCTGCCCAAATAGAAGCCCAGCTTCACAGTTTCATGTATAATCTAACCTCAGCCACATTATAGTCCACTGTGAGCTTGCTTTTTCATTTGGTAGCCTTTGGTTCTTACCTGACAGTATTTGCTTTGGCTTATGAGTATTTTGGCAGCAAAGACATCTCAATGTTCCAGGCAATTCGGGCCCTACTAATGAGGGCCCTTTAGCAGGTTGGGATGCAGATTTGGGGTCAGAGAAGAGCAGCATGCCCAGCACAGCTGGTTCCCAGCAAGACATTTGCTGGCCCTATCTATGCCAGGTGAAGTGGCAAAGCCATCAAAATATAGAGCTGTACTTTCTACCTAAGGGGCTGTCTATTCAAACCTGCTTTTCCTTTGTAAATGCACCTAAAACTGGCTCCTCCTGTTGCTAATCAATATTTAGTGTGGCAGCTGCGTCCCTGGATGGCTGTGTGTGTAAGCACGTGTGTGTGTGCTGGGTGCACATGGGACCTCTGCACACATACGTCAAACCAGCAGTCCCCCATGTCTTTTCCCATTTTAAGTAAATGACATAGAATGACCAGAGAGAAATTTATTTAAGATTTCCATGTCATCAAGGCAAAACGTTAATTCTAAGTCATGTTTGGTAATTGTTATACTGAAATCTATTATTTCACCATTGGTCTTCATTTGTTCATTACTCCATCCTTTTTATCACCTGTCCTACTGTGCGGTCTCTCATTATCATCTATTTATTCATTTCACTATTCACCATTCATTAAGAATTCCTTATGTGCCAGGCACTGGAAATGAAAGTAACTCACAGTCTCTTTCATGTGGTCTCAGGCTCCAAGATTGTCACTAAAGAGGGCACAATGACATTCTGAAAACACACAACTCATCAGAACTCAGACAAGGGGGCCAAGAGTCTTCAGACTCCTAAGCCTACATTCATTATGGCTTAGAGCAGTTGTTTACCAACCTTCCTTCAGGAAGAGCCTATTTTAAAATGTAGGTTCTGATAACAACCCGAGAGATTAAGATTCAGTAGATATTTGATGTTCCCTAGGAGTCTGCATTTTAACAAGTATCAATTGATTCTGGTGCAGGTTGTCTGCTGACCATAGAGAACACAGGGTTAGAACCTCCTGGTCTCATTTGTCCTGATTCAGTGGTTCATTCACAGTTGCTTTGTAGTTTAGATCAGTCTCTTTTGTTTGGAGGATTACTGAGATCCCTTGAGATAAGCTGTGCAGACAATGCAGAGACAGGAGATGTGCTTCAGGGTTTTTTCTTTTAAAGCTTTACTCCTTCCTATTCCATGAGTGCCTTGTGGACTGTTTTGAATATTGGAAAGGGGATGAAAATGTGCCTGGTTCTTGCATGTTAGCTGAAACTGGATTCCAGAGAAAGCTTATTAAATTATTTCCAAAGGACCAAACTCCCTGATTCCTTTATTAAAAGGAGCTTGTTTTGTTTGAGAGAAGGGTAATCTTTTGTGTATCTAATGGCAGAACATCTAGATACATTTTTTTTAGATTGTGAATACCTCATCCTGCTCCTATGCCTATAGTTAAACACACCCTACCCACTATTTCCTCGTGGACAATGAAAAGTTAACCAGAGGACCAGGCTTTGGTGGCTCCCACCTGTAATCTCAGCTCTTTAGGAGGCCAAGGTGGAGGATTTCTTGAGGCCAGGAGTTCAAGACCAGACTAGGCAACATAGGGAGACCGTATCGCTATCAAAATATGTATATATTTTAAGCAGAGGCCTTTCTCCTGTGGGCTTATTGAGTAAGATAAGCCTCTATGAGCACATTAGAACTGTCAAATACTTACCATGAAGGAGACTTAGTGGGAATATGCCTTTGCCTTGCTGATCAAATATAGGGCTTTAATACCAAAGTATATACTTCTACATACTTCTCTTTTTCTCCCATTGAAATACACATGTCTGTCTGTGGCCAGAATAGTTTCTCCTACAGTATGAGGAACTCGTGATAGAGTAAGAAAAGACATTTGTGCTCTTCCTAATCCCACACACCATCAAGACATAAGTAATCATTCATCATCATTAGCAATTGTTGACTTTTTAACCCATGCCCAAGTAGGGTCAGCCAGACTGAGAGTGGTGACAAAGGGATGGCCTCCACCTCCCTGAGCTCATTCTGGTTTCTCACTACATTCATAATAAAAGACATGGGAAGGGTTTCCATACCCACCCCTCTCTATTGAGGGTTGAGTAAGCAGGCACTTCTAAGCTGGAACCTGCACTTTTAAATGAATAGAGGAGAGTAGTCCAACCCCCCCGCCCCCGGGAACTGTCCATGGTTCTGAACCACTTAGGCATGTTTGGGGTTCACTACAGTATGTGAGCAGGAGAACTCACACACTGCTCATTTAATAAAAAGGTTTTATTAAATCCCTCTGCTTAATTACCTGATCCTGCATCTGAGGTTGCTGACTTTAAAATAAAATAAATGTTGTGGGTGACTGGCTTAGGTAAGGGAGCACAGGCTCTGTCCACAGAAAATTTGTCTCTGGGCTGTGAACTAGCCCAAGGGGACCTGAGCATGACCCTGGTCCTGTCAGCATTGAGTCTAAGAAGTTGAGCTTGCCTCCCTGAGATGATTTGCTACATACCTGTCCAAGCTCCCTGACACTTCAGGACCCAGATGCCAACCTGGCAGGGTTCCTTCTGTCCTCTGCATGAATTATTATAGGCATCTGAGAGGGGTCTTTCTTGAGCTATTAGTTGTAATTGGATTCAGGAATAATCAATTTGCTCCCAAGTCTCCCCATTTGTTTCTGCTTGCTTATGGTGTTATTGCACATCAGCGAGTCACCAAATAACTTCCTTTTCAGAAGTTGGGCAAGTGCTGCTCCTTGGCTTGTCAGGAGCTGATACCAGGATCCTGTTCATTTACCCCAATTTGTAGCCTCTTCCGGGGAGACTCTACCTCCTTTTGCATTGAAATGGGTGAAAATGTTCTTATAAATTTTTGATGTGTTACTTTGTTCTTCCATTCCTTTGTCAAAAAGAAGGCATATAATACACTTTCTATCTGCCAAACTCTGGGAATGTGAATATGACTAAGATGCAGTCTTGTCCTCCAGAAGCTTGTGGCTCAGATAGGCACACAGATAACTATAATATAATGTCACAAGTCCTGTGATTGTCAGAGGTAGGGAAGTCTTTGCAGAGAAAGTGACATTTGTACTGGGTCTTGAAGGGTGAGGAGAAGCCCAACAGACAGAGGATAATGGACATTCCTGACAAAGAACACAGCCCTAACAAGAAGGGAAATATATGGATATGTAAGGGCTGGTTGGGAAACAGAGTAGTGGCTCAGCACGGGGGACTGGGAAGGAGAAGGGGCTAGAAAGCCATTTTCTGAAGAGCCTTGAGAGCCATTTGAAACCTTTGAATGAGACAGGTATAGTCTTAGCTGCCCTGCAGAAATGAGCTTCTACAGCATTAAAAGCCTGTTCATCGTTCATACCTCTGTGCAGATTTCCTCCATTCAAGCTTCTTCTTGTCCAAGAGGGCTTCCCTGATCACCCCCTACCCCCAGACTGAGTTGAGGGAGCCATAGGCAGGTCCATCATTTAGCCACCCATTGGGTTATAATTGCCTTCCATGTTTCAAGCTTTCACACAAGACTGGAAGCTTTCTTAGATCTGGGTCTGGACATTACTTGGTGTTTTTTGTCTGGTGTATAGGGCAGTATCTAGAATAGGGAGGGTGCTCAGTAAATGTATCTTGAATTAATGTATAAAAAAACTGAATGAATACCTTAAAGCTCCTTGTAAGATGGAGCCTAATGTGTCACATCTAGGGGTTCAGAAATACTTTCATAGGCAATTCTGACAGTGAAATGTGTCTGTGTAGTGCAGCTATGGGCTATGGGCATTGGGATGCCATTAGCAACAGCAGTTTCACAAGAGGGAATGCTAGCCAGGAAGGTCTTAATGCAGTTAGAAGCCACAGTCTGACACAGAAGAAAGGGTTAATTGAATGGCAGTGACAAGCTGATGGTTCTGATTAGCCAAGCTTTTATGTCTCAACTAAGATGTCTCAGCTAAAGTGTCCATGGTGGCTCCTACCCTCAGGAAAACAGGCATTTTAATAGGGAAAATTATTTTCAATAATTTCCTCATGACAGGAGAAGTCAGGGAGATGGGATGTTCTGTTCCACATAGCAGCCAGCAGAAGATGTTTCAATCCTGATGATGTTGCCCTAGAAAATGAGGACTATTAACTGAAGCATTCATTGGAATTGGCAGCAGGACGCATCTGTCTGAACAGATGAGGTATGAGGGTGACATTGGCCACGAGTGCCCTTTGTGAGTCGGTATTCTCACTGTGGGTCCCAGAAGCTATTATGAGACCTGAAGTCAAACTACAACTGAACCCTCAAGCACATAGCTAGAACTTGATAAAGTACAAAGATTCTGAATGTCTGAAAATACTGTTTGCAAAGCCCATGCCTTCTGCTGTAGGGAAAAGACATTTAACCCTCAGCCTGTTTCTATTTATAAGAAAAGTAAACATTATGCCAAATGGATTTCTTTTTCTGAATCTGTCTCCTATCTTCAGTAGGAGCACTATTTGATGAATATTTATTTAAATCTCTGGATTGTTCCTTCTTGACTGATAATATTGCAGAGAAAAATGAGCAGAGGCCTGGAATCTAACTCTACTGCTTACTGGATCAGTAAGCAGATCCTAACTCTACTGCTTACTGGATCAGTGGTTATCCAGCCTTGGCTGCACATTGAAATCATCCAGGAGCTTTAAAAAAAATACTCCACACCAGAAATTCTGATTTAATTGGCTTAATATACAGCTTGGGCACTGTAGTTTGGGATTCTAAGTACAGCAAAGGCTAAGAACTACTCTACTAAGAGAATCACTTTGGAAAAGTTACTGGACTTCTCTGGGTCTTATTTTTTCTTGCCTGAAAATTGGGAATTAATATAATCCTCACATATTGTGAGGATAAAATCAGATAAAGTCTGTTCAGTAGATGATGACTACTATTATTGTCACATTTCTAAATACAGGACCACAGATTGCCCATGTAAGCTGGTAACCTTGAATGACACAGGCCATACTCTTTCCCCGGCCACAGTGGGAAATGTGAGAAGCTATAGATACCTCAGTGAAGGCCATGTCAGATCCATGATAAGGAGTGCTCATCTCACTCCTAGAACAGATCTTTGACCTTCTGTCCACGTGAGGACAGCATGTTTGCCATCAAAGCATCAATGCTGCCCAACCATGCTTCAACTCACACGTGTCCCTTTGTTAACCTTTCGAGTGCTGGACCTTTCTACTCCATGGTTAACTTGCTTGTTTTTTGTTTGAGAATTGTTGGGGTTTTTTGGTGTGTTTTCCCCTTTCAGCTTAATGAAATCAGGACCCTGAAGCCAGCAGAAACAAGAATGGAAAAAATCTTGATTCCATTTTTCACTTTGTTCAGCACTTTGGATGATCATCCTCAGACTCTGTCATCAGAAGGTCTTTCTTTGTTTTGATGAAGGCATCAGGGTTGCTAACTAACTTTATTTTAAAGGAAAGAAACATTTGGAAAGTGTTTCTTCTTGGTTTTTCTTTGGGGAGAGTTTCCTAGGGGCCAGGATGGACCTTTTCTCACTTCCCCTTCTCCACCTCTGAGGAGTGGCTGGATCTAAGTAGTAGGGATCTGCTGCTGAGGGGACATGGCTGCCACAATTGACTCCATGGATGACTATGACTGACCTTCATGGTGACCATGGTCCTCCTAACAAAAGAACATTTTTTTTCTCATGGCTAAAGAATGAGAGAAGCCCAATTTTACTCTATATGACATATTTTTAAATCTTAAGTTAAAAAATGTAAGGTATCATTTTTTTTCTTTTCAGGAAGGAAAGGAATTTGAGAGACCATGAGAGACACTGGCTATGGGTGAGGCCAGGCAGGCAGGTTTCCCATTGGGGTTGTCTGTCTGATTGCCTTGTTGATTTAAGTACTTTGCTCATACCTCTTTACTGATTAATTTTCCCCTTATGGTTGTGTGCCCTTCAGAAGTCTGTTTATATTTCCATAAATTGGTGTTGATTTTTTATCAGGTTAAGTTGTCTTCCTTGAGGTCTGTCAGGAACGGGAAGCACATTAACCCCAGCAAGACAAGTGTGAGATTTCCCCCAGATGCCTCAGGTTCCTACACAAATGGAGTTAAAACAAACAAGGAAATTTCTGGGAGGCTGTTCTCTACCCATTACATAAATTGAATTTCTCTTCTTCCATCTGTTAGACTTTAGATTGCTGTATTTTACTAGACTTGATTCCAAGGTATTTCAGAAACTCATAGAGGACAGTCATCCCTTCCATCCACTTTTATTGAGACCATACACTGTGCCAAGCTAGGGGATAGAGGTTAAATCAAATCCCCAGGAGCCTAGGTGGCTAGGAGAGAAAACACATGTGTAAATTATCTCTAATTATGATGAGGGATAACAGCAATGAACATGGGGCAGAGCCATACAGAGGCAGGAGCAGTAGAGGGCAGGACTCATCTGTGCCATCAACACTACCAGGCCCTTCTCCATCCCCTGCTCCCAGGGGCACAGAACTTCTGATCCCTTCTCATGAGTTCTGGCTTTCCTTCATTCCCTGGCTATGCAGTGGGCTCCTGCTATATACCTATGTAATTTAAAAGCCATAGTCTCTCTGTGGTGGCCAAATAATGGAGGGAGGTTTTCACTGCCCAGAAAATAAGAGTAAAATATAAGCACTATATAAGCACACATAACAAGAAACACTGAAGCCAAAACAGCCCTTTTACGAAATACCTTTCCCTTCTCACCTTTGAGCTTCACTCCAGCCCTACAAAGTAACACAGAACAGATCCTTCTTATCCCTATTCATAGAATGGGGGGACTTTCTAGGCTTAATGTGTAATCTTTTAACGTTAGAGCAGATTTTCTTTTTTATGTCTTTGTGAAGCTCATGATCCCTTGTGAGGATACAGCTCTAGTCGTTGGCCTGCTTTCAGTATGGGGCTGGAACCCACTGGGGAAACTGCTACATGCCCACTGGTGGATTGATTGGCAGTGGAGGGAAGTGGCAGGGTGAGTGGGGGAGAGGGTCATCTTCAGCAGACCCTGAGTCCATTTAGAAACAGAAGGTCAAATAACTGGGCCTGGTCTGTAGTCTCTTCCTGGAACCACAGGAAAGAGGACAGCTGGGACCTAGCCATTGGCTTCTGACAGCCTCTTTCTTTTTCATTTATTTATTTATTTATTTATTTATTTATTTATTTTTATTATACTTTAAGTTTTAGGGTACATGTGCACAACATGCAGGTTACATATGTATACATGTGCCATGTTGGTGTGCTGCACCCATTAACTCGTCATTTAGCATTAGGTATATCTCCTAATGCTATCCCTCCCCGCTCCTTCTACGGCTTCTGATATGTCTCAAAAAAGCAGCCAGGGGCTGGGACAGAGTCTCCTTCATGCCTTGTGCCTGGGAAAAATTATGTTTCTCCATTGAGGGAGAATCTACATTTTATTTCGGCCATCAACTTCTATGCAGTCTTCTGTTAAGTCTCAGGTTTATATCTGGGATCTCATTATTCTAAAAACAATGCAAAAATACCTCAAGAGAAAATACATTTTATAAGATCTAAAAATTTTATTAACCCAAACCACCAACTGCTTTGACAGCTAGTGGAAGCCTTTGTGAGCAGAACTCTTGCGTTGAAGAATTTTCATTGGCATTAAAAACCACTCTGATTATCAGGCTAGCTCCTCGTAGGTGGCCAAGAGCTACAGCAGTAGGGCCTGGGTTATGCAGGTTAACTGTAGGAACCTTTATTCTCCAGGGGCATCAAGTACCTATTGTGTGTGCAAACCCAGCACCAGGTGGAAGGGCTCCTAGATACAGTGGAGAGAAACCTGAGCTGAAGCAGGAGGTCTGGGCCTGGGTTCCTAGCCTCAATTCCCAGGTGTTCAGGGCTGTTATACATGGGACTTTCCTCTACTCTCTGGATCACTGAGTCCTAGCTATCAAATGAGGAGTTGTACTTGGGTATTGAAGGGTTCTTCTAGCTCCAAAGCCCCAGAGGAAGTAATACTGGTTGCTAAAGTTATAAAAGAAAGAGATACAGGGGGAGAGACAACATCAATGTCAGAGTGACTGTCATATCATGCATGACATAATTTTTGTTGACTCTTCTACTCCCACTACCCTGTGAGGAGGCCCGACTTTCCTGGACAACATAAAGGAGCAGGGAAAACAATCTCAGCTTCTGTAATTGCTCCTATCCCTGGTTATGAAAGAGATCTACCCCCTTTTCCTAGGCCAGAGTCCCTTGAGAAAGGGATTTGGCCAAGGAGAACAGGTGACGCAATGTGGTGATGCCATTATATGATTAATGGCACACATCATTTTTGGCCAGAGTTTGTAGAAACAAACAATAGATCTATATTAGTCCCAGTTCTTTGGGGGCAAGCAAGGTCAAGTTAACCCATTATATATAATTAAAATTCTATCCCTTATGATTTTACCCTTTGTCTTCAGCACAGATTCCTTCCACATTCTTCCTGAGACTGTCCCCAAGCGAACTTGGTCTTGAGTGACTTTACCTTTTTTACTGCTTAATCACATATGGTTATTCTTACTCTTATATCATTGCCATAAGAAGGAGATAAAATAAGAAAGTTTTGTTGACAAGCCAATGCAATGTAAATCTTTACTGAAATTCTATTTGCGTTATACCTCCTGCCTTGGCTTAGCTCATATTTCTGGTCAAAATAATGCAATGAAGTCCTCAATTCCCATTCCCATCCCTCACTTTCTACACACCTGTTTTCTCTTTGTCTCTGTAAGTTCTGGATGACCATATTAATTTGATTTCTCCTGAAAAATCTTGATGCTGTTTGTACCTTCCACAAAGCCATTTTCTCCTATTCTCTCCATTCAGCAGTTTGCATTCTGCTGTCTCACTAGTCCTGTTTGGCCATAGAATGTCCCATCTGCTTTAGAGATGTTCCCAGTGTACTGCAATGATGTGGCCCTTGTTCTCAGAGGGTGAAAATCTGCATGCCGCTGCATTTAAGAGGAATATAGGAAAGACGGGAGGGACACACAGACATTTACACACATAGCGCTAGAAAAGGGAGGGAAGGAAGCCCAGTGGGCCAGGCCTTGAGTCAGATGTTTGACCCTCTTTGTCTCACTTGATCCTCACACCACCTTGTACAGTGATATGGATTGTTTTCCAAATTTACAAATGAAGCAATCAATGTTCACCAAGAGTTAAAAGGAATGTCTATTTAAAGTTAAATTATTCATCTTATTCCACATATTGAGTTATGCAAGAAAAATGATCTTATTTTTATTTTATTTATTTTACTTTAAGTTCTGAGATACATGTGCAGAATGTGCAGTTTGTTACACAGGTATACATGTGCCATGGTGGTTTGCTGCACCTATCAACCTGTCATCTAGGTTTTAAGCCCTGCATGCATTAGGTATTTGTCCTAATGCTCTCCCTCCCCTTGCTATCCACTCACCAACAGGCCCTGGTGTGTGATGCTCCCCTCCCTGTGTCCATACGTTCTCATTGTTCAACTCCCACTTATGAGTGAGAACATGTGGTGTTTGGTTTTCTGTTCCTGTGTTAGTTTGCTGAGAATGATGGTTTCCAGTTTCATCCAAGTCTGGGTGTATACTAAAATGACCTTATTTTTCTATGATTCAGTTTAGGTTTCCTTATAAGTCCCCATGCCTACAAATAGCAGAATCTTTATCTCAGGAAATTTGGGGCCACTCCCCACATTTCTCAGGGGTTGATTCCGAGTGCTAGCTGGTGCTGTCCGATACAACTTTCTGTGGTGATGGAAATATATTTGCACTGCTCCATGCAGTAGCCCCCAGCCATATACGGCTAATGAACACTTGAAATGTGGCTAATGCAACTGAGCTAATGCCTTTTTAATTTTATTTAATTTTAAATTAATTTTAATTTAAACGGCCACACACAGCAATGGCTACCATACTGGACAATGCAGTTGTGGGCAATTTTACATGGTGCGAAGGCATTTGGTGCCTTGGTTGGGGGCTAATCTTGGGAGTTGTCATCTACCACACTGGAAATCTGAAAATGGTTTTTGTTTCCGTTGAGATATCATTGATCCCCACAGACTCTTGAGTCTTCTCCAGTTCCTGACCCCATGGCTCTTGAGGGGTGGCTCCCTCTTAGCCACCTCTTCACACTTCATTGGCTCTGGGGCTACATTGTCTAATGTGGTAGCCACTGGCCACATGTGCCGATTGAGTACTTGAAATGTAGCTAGTCAGAACTGAGATGTGCTGCCAGCATAAAACAGACAAGGGATTTTGAAGACTTAGTGTGTATATATATATATATATGTGTGTGTGTGTGTATATATATATGTGTGTATATATATGTATATATGTATATATATGTATATATATGTATATTTATACACACACATATAATTTTATTTATATAAGACTTGGTATTTTATATATATATAAATATATACATATTTTATATACACATATATACACATATATTTATATACACATATATACATATATTTATATACACATATTTTTATATACACATATATTTATAGAAGACAGTACTTTTTATATATATAATTTTTTATGCTGATTACATATTTAAGTATTATATTTTGGACATATTATGTTAAATAAAACATTAAAATTAATTTTACCTATTTTTTTCTTTGTTTTTTGTTTTTGTTTTTGTTTTCTGAGATGGAGTCTCACTCTGTCGCCCAGGCTGGAGTGCAGTAGTGCAATCTCAGCTCACTGCAACCGCCACCTCCTGGGTTCAAGCAATTCCCGGGCCTCAGCCTCCCCAGTAGCTGGGATTAAAGGTACACACCACGACGCCTGGCTAATTTTTATATTTTTAGTAGAGATGGGGTTTCACTATGTTGGCCAGGCCTGGTCTCAAGCTCTTGATCTCAAGTGATCCTCCCACCTCGACCTCCCAAAGTGCTGGGATTACAGGCATAAGCCACTGCGCTCAGCCAATTTTACCTATTTCTTTTGACTTTTTAAATGTAGGTACTAGAAAATTCACATATGTGGCTCACATTTGTGCTTGTGTTATATTTCTCTTGGACAGCACTCCTCAAGGGAATCTGCTGTTCCTGAGTACATCTACTGCCTCAGATCCGGTCTGTAGAATCAAGAAAGTGTCAAGGGGTAACAAGAAATACCAGAAGGGGATAATTCAAAATGTTACTTCACCACACCAGCAACTGGGTTTTCTGATGAACTGTGCAAGGAGTGTTCCTAGCCGTTTGGATCTATGAACCTGGAGCCAGGGCTTCTTACAGACAGACAGTCTGCTCAGGAGTGAGATGAGGCCCAGGGAAAAAGGGAGGGAGAGCACTGGTCAGCCTCTGCCTTAGAGCAGGACTTGTCTCATTGGTCAAAAGCTGAATCCCTGAGAGTTGGGGAGCAGCAGGGGCCATGCTGAGGTGCAGTCTGCGGACTAAAGTGCATTCATATCCTGATCTATCCAGGTTTGGCTGATGCCGCTTATAGCCCCTACATGTTGAGCACAGGGATAACTGCCAGTCAGTTATATGCATTCAGCCCTAGGCCAGAAATGGGATCTCCTCTCTGTTGCCCCAGGCTCTAGCTGAGGGCCTAGCTCTTCAAAATCCCTCAGGGAAACACAAGTTTGGCAAATAAGGGCAGCTTTTTCTTCTCATGGTATCTCACCTGACCCCAGAGGCTTCCTGGGAGGCAAAGAAGGGCTACTTGTAAAGCTAAGTGATTTTAGAAATTAATCAGTATGTGGTGAAATAGAAGATATAACTCAAATGGAAGATATAAACTCATCATATCATTCATGATATAAACTGATCAGTCAACTTAGTGCTGTATGCCCTCTTCCAGGGCCCACAGAGGGTCACACATGGGTTTGTTTTGATGATTATTGTTGCTAACATTGGGCTAGAACCTCTAGCCCCACTTTCTTAGCCCCAAAAAATCATAGCAACTCGTGATTATCTATAAGTGTATGCCCAGCACCTAGTCTTTGCAGAGCCCTAATGATCTGCATGGTTGGAACAGAGAGAGCAAGCCTCCTCGAGAAGCCTGGTTGGAGAGACAGGGCATGTAATCAGAGACGATTTGGTCATCACAACCAATAGAGCCTGCAAACAACTGAAGATGAGCACAGGAGGCCTCAGTGAATGTAGTAGACATGTCTGGAGGAAGTTAAAGTTCTATGCAAGTTAAAGGACATAACCCAATTCCATTTTAAATGCCTGTAAGGAAGACTTCACTATTTGAAGAACCCTGTAGTAAATCATTCCTCAAAGTAAACCCTTTAGTAATAGCATACAGTTGTTGATGTGTTTCAGAAAAGTCTAGATTGTTGTGTAATATGCTTTTTTTTTTTTTTTTTTTTTTTTGAGATGGAGTCTTGCTCTGTCGCCCAGGCTATAGTGCAGTGGCACAATCTCTGCTCACTGCAACCTCCGCCTTCCGGGTTCAAGTGATTCTCCTGCCTCAGCCTCCCAAGTAGCTGGGATTACAGATGCCCACCACCATGCTCAGCTAATTTTTGTATTTTTAGTAGAGATGGGATTTCACCGTGTTGGCCAGGATGGTCTCGATCTTCTGACCTCGTGATCCACCCGCCTCAGCCTCCCAAAGTGCTGGGATTACAGGAATGAGCCACCACACCCAGCCTGTGCAACATGCTTTCTTAAAGCAAGACCCACCCAAGTATTGCAAATGGAATATAACTGAGTAGAAATGGCCGGGGGAGGAGGCAAGAGCAGGGCAGTGTTTAGAAGGGAATGTGATACATAAATTTCCTAGCTGCCTTCTCTGAGGGACTGTTTCCATTGTCCCAGGATCTACTTTCCTTTGTATCCCTAAGGCCAGGGTGGCATGTCCCCTGGAGCTTCTCCTGAAGTCTTCGTTCTTTTGTCTGAGAATGGCCCCGTTGCCCTGATCTCAGAGCCCTTGCTGAGGCAGGAAACCTTCCACCGAGGTTGCCTTCTATCCCAGTCACTCCCAGAGGTTGTTGGTTGAGCTACATAACTCAGAGAGCGTTTCCCTTCCAGGCCCCACAGAAGGTCACACGTGGGTTTGTTTTGATGATTATTGTTGCTAAAATTGGGCTAGAACCTCTAGCCCCACTTTCTTAGCCCTGAAAAATCGTAGCAACTCATGATTATTTATAACAATTAGCTCTTGATGGGAAAATTATGACCTAATGATTATGATGCAAACTTCTGGGGATGTTTTTATGAAAGAGATTAGTAATGCAAAGTTGAACCAAGCCAAACTAATCCCATTACGTTTTTTTGTTTGTTTGTTTAATTTTTAAAATAGAAACAGGGTCTTGTTATATTGTGCAGGCTGGTCTTGAACTCCTAGCCTCAAGCAACCCTCCTGCCTTGGCCTCCCAAAGTGCTGGGATTACATGTGTGAGTCACTGTGCTTGGCCCTGTTAAGATTTATATTGTGTGTTATTTAAGTCTGACTATTGAGCCTAAGGCTCAAGGCAAAGAGAACTGGGCTCCTTGTCCCTCCCTACCCTCTTGCAGGGAGTGACAGGAGGCTCACTCAAGTGCCTGAGTGTGAGTCATCTGGTGTAGGCAGCACATTGGTTCTTCCAGAACTAGCCCTGCAGCCTGTCAGAGTGGGTGGAAGCCTATCCCTGCCCCTGATGGAAGATAGCTGGGGGTTTCTATTCCCAGAACTTTGAGCTGTCATGAGTCTTTGCTGCTGTCAGGCCCCCTATTGAGGCAGAGTCTTCCTGTGGACTCGATCTGAAGCTTTCTCTGCAGGCCTGGCTGCATGCCCTCTGCACCCACTAGGACCAACACAGGTCTCTGGTGGGTAGTCTGTGCCGGTCAGACATCACCATGGATTGGTCCCTTTGGGAGGAGATAGTGTACATCTCTAAACATCCAGAGCACCATCAGAGCAATGGCTGGGGGAAAATGAGGTTATACATCAGCCACACAGAGGCACTGCATAAATCAGGTCAACAAGATTCATTTCTTTCTTTCTTGGTTGTGTCCTCCAGAGAAGATGCCCCTAGAGAGACAAAGTACATGCAGAGTGTGGAGTGCACAAAAAATAAAGGCAAAAATGATATAGACTGCCTTCCTTTGAAGGCAGGGATGGTATCATGATCCTCTTTATGTCTCCAGCAATAGCACAATGCCTGGCACACAAAAGCCATGGGTTACCTGTTTGGAAGAATGAGTGAATGGATGAATTCAGACCATAATTTATGATTATGCTGCACATGTATATTCTGACCCCTTGTGTGGATGTCACAAGCTCATTGCACGTACCGTTGTGTTCAGTCCTCCACAACCCATCCATTGACAGGGACACTGAATTTTAGGTTAACAACTTGCCTAAAGTTGCATGATAAATAAGCAGCAGAGGCCCCAACCCCAGGTAAAGGCAAAAAACAAAACAGGAAGAAAGAAAATGTTTCATGAGCACCTATCCCAAACCAAGTATCATTATAAACCCTTTTGTCTACCTCAAAACATTGATGTTTTGTAAAATTCTGTGAACTATACTTTACTCCCCTTACTGACAGCTGTAGAAACCAAAGTTTGGAGGGGTTTGGTAAACTGCTCTAGGCACACACAGCCATTAGCTATTAAACAGAGAAGTTGATTGGAGTCCACGTGCAAGTCTACAGCCCAGAGCTCTTTCTGTGACCCCAGTTGCCTCTCTCCATACTCTCTAGATAGATAGGAGAAGACCTCTTCTTCACATGTGTCTCACAGTGGGAGCAGGGCAGGCAGCATATTAGCCCCGTAGGTTAGAAAAAAATGTCGATATTCATACCCTTTGGTTTAGGACAATCGTGAGAAGCCTCCCACCAGAGTGACAGGAGAATATGTGAACCCTAGGCTCCCAGGACACAGGTCTGATTTACTGGTGCTGAATTCCTGTTAGCTCCACTCAGAGATGCCTCAGTCTGCAATGAAATTAACTTTTGTGTATTTGACCTCTGAATTTCCCACTCCATGAAAATATATTGTCTTTAATACAACATGAGCAGACATAATTCAGCCTGGAAATATATGGAACGGCTTCCAGGAGGAGGTGGCATTTGAATTGGGCTGTGAAGTGTAAGGACTTATTGGGGCTGAAAATGAAGGATCATGAATTGCAGGTTGAGGGAAGAAAAAATCGCAGACGGATGGAACGTTCTTCCCCCCATCCCTTCCCTAACCCCTGACACCTCTATACAAAAACTCACCACCCAAAGCCAAGAACAATTAGGAAGACGATCTATTTCTTTATGGAGAGCAAGGAAAGAGATCACATCTTGATGTCTGTTTTATCCCCAGAGCCTCCCACAGTCCTGGCAAGTAGAAGATGCTCATTTAATATTGATGGAAGAAAGGAGAGAACAGACCACATTCCCCAAACTCAGAGCAGAACTGCATCTTCAGTGCTGAAAGCATGATTTGGACACTTGGTCTCTTTGGGAATTAAGGGCTAGGTACTCCCAATCTGTGTCTGCTGATATTGCCATCTTTCCTTTGGCCTTTACCAGACTCAGAGCTAAATTGGTGGCATCTGTCAATCTCATGGTCGGTACTTGGCTATATCTCATTTCTTACCTTTATTTTCCTTCTGTCCTTATTATGTTATTATTTATCTTGTGTTTATGCATCTAAGCGAGCATCTTTGAATATGTTGTTGTTTTTGAAACCAAGGTAGAGAAAAAAAACTTTTTAAAGGTGAATAAAATAAATAGACAAACACAGGAGCAAACCCCAGTTAAAGGAATATTGCCTGCACAATAGCACCCCTCCTGATGGAGAAGGTAGAGTGAGGAGGATGTGCGCAAGTCATCTGCATTGTGTCAGGGGAGCCAGGCCAAGGGAAGGCAAGTGGCTGTGCTGCTGGGGTCGGGGGACTAGGGGTGGGGAAAGGCAACTGTTCGTAACTTCTTCAAGGCCTTGGCACTGGACCTGGAGCTGATTGATAGACTAAAATTCCAAGACTTGTAGGCAGGTACAGATTCCTGTTAATGTGGGTATGCAGCTCTCAGAACCCTTTTAATGAACTTATAACAGGAATGCAAGGGCCACAGGCATTAGGAGTGAATGTTTCAGGCAAGCAAAGGTGAAACTCTTGAATAGGTATGAGCCAAACCACCTGTGACACCAGCAGCAAGTTCTGCCATCACTTTCTGCTTTCGACAGCATTGTTTTTGGAGGAATGGACAGTCATACCAGCAGAAGGAAAAATTAAAGGAAAGTCACTCTAGCATCAGAAGTTTTGCTTTTCATGCTGGAAAGAACAGATTCTGGGCCAGAAAGACTTAGGAAACAGCCTGAAGGCATTTTTCTTTCTCCCAGCCTCTTCGTTCTGCTGTGAGCCTCTAGGCAGTGTCCTGGGCTCTATTCCCACTCTCCCTGCCAGCCCTGAAGCAGGCAGAGTTTTTATTTCAAGTACCAGTGTCAGAAAACAGCCCCCAAGGAGGTGTTGATTTGATGTGAAAACTTCACACATGGGCTCGATGACCCTTGCCTTGTTATATGTTTAGTTCATAGAAGTATTATTTTTATTTGAGTTGTTTTAAGGAAAGGCAAATATCACTCATGGTTGGTGCAGCATTACCATGTTCCTTTTATGGATTCTGGAGATGTACGATTACTATTTTGAATATAGGGCTTTTTTTCTGGCCACTTCATCTCATCTATGTTCTTTGCTAGACTTCATGGTGTTAATGGCTGAGCGTCGTACTCAGAGAGTACACTCCTGGCTCACTGTCAGGAATGGGCCCTGTGGGTTGTGATTCCACTTGGTGGCCAATGTGGCCCTGAGCAGCTGTCCTTCTGCCATTGTGGACAATAACATATGTGGGACTGTGGCCACCTAGGTGAGGGAAACTGTCTAAGCCTGGGGTCCAGGGGCTTCCTCCAGAGAAACTAACCAGCCTCTGAGAGCCACAAGTTCCCCCCTGTGGCCTTCATCATATACTCCTTCACCAGTTGTTTATCCTTCCCCTACTGTGTGCAGGCCCCAGGGATAGAGTGTGAGCAAGGCAGGCAAAGTCCCTGCCCACAGTGGACTGTTAAGCTGCCAAAGGCTTCAGAAAGTTGATGACCATAGCGCTTGAGGGGTGTTATCAGGGATACTCTTGTATCATTGTATGATAAAGGGGTAGAAGAGAGGGACACCCAAACCAAGGTGAAGGGTAAGTCCCAGAGAGGTGACATTTGAGTGAGGACCTGAAGGAAGTAAGAGCTGGCTAGGCAAAGAAGAGGAGGAAAGGCAACTCAGGTCAAAGGGACAGCATGTAAGACACCTCAGAGGCTCTAGAGAGGCTGGCATCTCTGAGGAGCATGAGAAGGTCCTAGTGGGAAATAAGCCAGATTCCATAGGCCCCGGGCTAAGGCTAACCTTCCCCTGATGGCCCAATGCCTGGGAATGGGACTACAATTTAGAGAGATGAAGGAGAACCTGGCTTGGGCCCCTGAAGAGAGTAACAGCCCCCTGAACTCCCCAGGACTTTAAGATTTACACACATCTTAGTAGAGGCCCAGGTGGTGGTCCCCAGTGTGATTTCCCACAAGATTTCTGGCAGGCCAGGTATGATGGCATTTATATTAGCAATAGTATCTGGCTTCCTCTCCTTCCCCCATGGTCTGGGGCTGTCTAGGGAGAGGCTGGCTTGGCTAGCAATAGACTAAGGGTGAATTTCATGGGCCAAGATCTGTAGCAGCCAAAATAAAGGGAGATTTGGGAGCCAGAGAGGTGGACTGAACCAGACCTCTGTGGAAGAGCAGAATCCAGAAGCGGCCAGGTGAACAGCATGAGGCTGGCTCTGAGAGTCAGCATTTTGAAGGGAAGCTGGTGGGGATTATGGGGCAAAGGGCATGGGCCTTGTGATGACCCTTAATTGTCCTCTGTTTGCTGTAGAGTGCAGTGGGCTGGCCTGGATTAGATGGAGTGAAGACATAACATGTCACCTTCAAAATTGGTGTGGGTCACAAGGTTGCAACTGTTGAATTCACTATTTGAGCACAGAGTCTGTGCAGGAAGGGGTGTGCAGAGCAGCGGGTGTGGTAAAAGGAGCCAGTGTTTGAGGGCAAGCAGACCCAAGTATGACTCCCATGCCTGCCACACCACTTACCAGCCATGTGGCATTAGGCTTCTCTGAGCTTCACCTCTTCATTCTGTAAAATAGGGATAAGAAGATAGTCAGGCACTGCCTAATGCCATCAATGGTAGTGGTTCCATAAGATTATAATGGAGCTGAAAAATTTCTGTCACTTAGTGATATCATAGCCATTGTTACATTGTAGCACACTTAATTTTATTTATTTATATATATATATATATAAAACTTTAGTGTAGCCTAAATGCACATCTCTTCGTATATCTCTCTCTTTCTCTCTTTCTTTCCGTCTGTCAATCCACCCACCCATTTCTACTTCCCTGTTATGTATCTACATATACTGTTTATAGTCTATAGTAGCATACAGTAATGTCCTAGGCCTTCACATTCACTTACCACTGACTTACCCAGAGCAACTTCCAGTCCTGCAAGTTCCATTCTTGCTAAGTGCCCTATACAGGTGTGGTATTTTTTTTTATCTTTTATATTGTGTTTTCACTGTACCTTTTCTATGTTTAAATATGTTTAGATAGACAAATACAATTACCTATAGTATTCAATACAGTAACATGCTGTACAGGTTTGTAGCCTAGGAGCAACAGGATATACCATATAACCTAGAAGTATAGTAGGCCATCCCATCTTGGTTTAAGTATACTCTAAGATGTTCACACAATGACAAAATTGCCTTGTGACACATTTATCAGAATGTATTCCTGTTGTTAAGCGACACATGACTGTATCTATATCACAGGTTGCTCACAAGGACTAATTAGCATAGTGATTGTGCAATGTACATCACATTGTCTGCTTGTGGGATGTTTTTCCCAAGACTCAACGGTACAGACGAATAGTATGTCCCCAGCACTGTATGGGAGAGCTCCTGGGCTTGGGAAGACCCAGGCACAGTGCCTACACAGCAGTCAGAGCTATCATTTCTCTCTCTCTCTCTCTCTCTCTTTCTCTCTCTCTCTTTCTTCTTTCTTTCTTTCTCTTTCTCTCTTTGTATATCTCTCTTTCTTTCCGTCTATCTGTCAATCCACCCACCCATTTCTACTTCCCTGTATGTATCTACATATGGTTTTTAAACTAATAGAATTATGGGTCTGACTCTTAACTTAGCTTCATGATGTCACCATTGTCTGTCTTAAGTCTGTGTTAGTTTGCTAGGGTTGCTGTAAAAAAGTACCACCAATTGAGCAGCTTAAATTACAGAAATGTATTGTCTCACAGTTCTGGAGGCTAGAAGTCCAAGACCAAGGTGTCTGTAGGGCTGGTTCCCTCTGAAGCTTGTGAGGAAGAATCTGTTCCATGCCTCTCTCCCACCTCCTGCTGGTTTGCTGGCAATCCAGTGCTCCTTGGCTTCTGCCGCATCACCCCAATCTCTGCCTTCATCAACACATCCGTGTATGCATATCTGTGTCTCCATGTCAAAATCTCCCCCACCTTTGAGACAGGGTGTGGCACTGTTGCCCAGGCTGGAGTGCAGTGGTGCAATCTCAGCTCACTACAACCTCTGCCTCCTGGGTTTAAATAATTATTTTGCTTCAGCCTCCTGAGTAGCTGGGACCACAGGCGTGCCACCTTGCCTGGCTAATTTTTGTATTTTTAGTAGAGGTGGGGTTTCACCATGTTGGTCAGGCTGGTCTTGAGCTACTGGCCTCAAGTGATCCACCCACCTCAGCCTCCCAAAGTGCTGGGATGAGCCACCACACCCAGCCCAAATTTTTCCCTTTTTATAAGGACAGCTGTCATTTTGGATTAAGGATTCCCTGGTCTTGAGCCTCAAATCCAAATGCCTCCTCCACCCTTGTCCTCCCTGCCCTATTCCCTTCCCAGGGAAATGGAATTGTGCTGGTTGGAGGAGTTAGGGTCTGTTAAAGTAACCCAACAGAGACTTTCCATTTTGGAATTGGGAATCTGAATGTTACAAGACCCATTGGACACTTACTGTCCTAGCAGGAAATCCTCCCAGAAACTAACCCAATCCAGTTAAAATTACTAGTTATTTCCGACTGCAGGCTCAGTACTTGTGCCTGAATGGGTGAGTGGATATAAGAATGATTAAAGTAATCCTTACCTTTTGGTGGGTCAGTCCAATAACCCTGCAAGAGTAAAGGAACTGAATATAATTCGAGTGATCAGCAAGTTTATATAGGGTCAATTTACGGAGACTATGACTATAAAATCTGTTTACGGACTCTATGTAAATATAAGATCTAATGTTTACTATTTCATTAAAAAGTATATTTACATCAAAGATGAATTTCAAGCAGAAGCCTGTTCTTAATTATTAGAGGGGAATAGAGATCGTGCTATGTTCAGAAAACGGTTGTACACTTCTGGCTGGGAGGATCAAGGAAGGCTTGATGGAATCAAGGAAGTGGAATCATTGAAGATTGATTCCACTTCAATGGAAGAAGTGGAATTCCTCAGTCCTTTGCAATAGAGAAAGTATTTGAACCAACAATGGGAGTGGGGGAAGGGAAGAGCAATCCAGAGTAAAAGCAGCATAAATGGGCTCCAGAAAGGGTGAATGGGGGACACCCCTTCTTTGCCTGGAGAATAAGACAGTGGATTCCTTCTTTGCTTGGAGAATGAGACAGTGAAGGGCTGTTGCAAACACACAAGATGCTCCATGTGATGAGCTGTGTTTAGTGTCTGCATGACATGCTATTATACCTGTGTTTGCATTATTGTGTCCAGCCTTGCCATGTGCCTGAATACACCAGTATCATAGCTAAAGCACACTTAAGAGTGAGTGGTAGACAAAAAAGAAGACCTCATTTGCCGTTCTGTGAAAATTACGTCTGCCTGAATAGATTCAATCTCAGATGAATTGGGAGGGAGGGGAGGGCAGGGAGGCCTCCTTTTATGTGTTCTGTCCCCAGAACAAGACACATTGATAGCCCTTTTATAGGTTCCTAAGAGGAGGGAATGGCCTGGCTGTAGGAGTTTCATCTTTTGTTAGTGCTGAGGGACTTTTTAGAAAATGCTCCTGCAGACAGGCCACATCTGGAGCCCACAGCCTGCCACTGGGCTGGAGCATTAAACCAGCAACGTGGTGAAGATGTTCCGTTTTCCCTCTGTGTGGCCAGCCGGCTTCCTGGCTGAACACTTACACCTAAGCTCTGCCTGCCAAGAGCACGAATCAGGCAGCCACTTTATTGACCATATAAAAAACAGCGTGGGGGGAGTACGGCAGAGCATGGCTTGGGTTTTTACTACCAGTAATTGCTTGTGCTGTCCCTGTCCTTGAACAGTTCTTGATGTAAATAGCTCTATCTGGGAGGAGACTCTGGGTCAAGCCAGGGTAAATGCCCGCTGCCTTATTACAGGCAGACTGTCTGTGTGCTTGACAGGGGAAAAGGCCTGGTGCTTCTCAGTGCTGGGGGAGATGGGGACAGGGACCTCATTGCAGAGCTGGGGTTGGGTAGGGTGCATTCCCAGGGTGGGGGGTCCTGCACATCCACCAATTACCTGGCACCTGCTCCCACCCATCCTGGACATGGATGCACTTGCTCACGCCTACCAGACTCCTCTCAGATATTGGTCAAGGAACAATATATATGAAAACCTGACCTCAGTGCATTCTTATGCCAATCCCTACACACATACACGTGCACACGCACACACACACACATACCCCTCACATACAAATATCTGCTTACTTCCTGGACTGTGAATTCCCACACAGTAGGGACTATGCTTTCTCTTCTCTTCTGCACCCAGCCTTCGGTGTGATGCCTGATAGAACTTGGGTTCAGTACATGTCTGGCAAATGTGAGATGATAGAGAGAAAGCAGGAAATGCCCATCAGGGCCCTTCCCAACACTGGAGTTCTTTCACTTACTTGCTGATATATCCTTGAGCCTTAGTTTTCTCATCTGCAAAATGAAAATAACAGCATCCACCTGGGGTGATGTGATGAGAATTAGCCACTATTCTTAGCACGAATTGCTAGTAAGTGTTTTTATTGCCTCTATTTACTTAGTAATGCATGGTCTGAGACTCAGAAGAATTGGCTCCCAGTATTTCCTGGCCAAGAGGCCTCAAAGATATCATTACCCTTCTCTGGGCCTCAGTTTCCTCATCGGTAACACAGAGGAGTTAAACAAAGTGATTTGTGCAGTCCTTTCCAGCCCTGAAAGTTTGTGGTTCTAATTAAATCATTAGGTATCCATCAAACAGGTTCTGAGTCACCAGCCATGGCTCACATAATCCCAAATAGTGGCTAAAGCAAAGGTCAGTTTTATTTGACTTTCAAATGCTTTGCTTATTTTGTGTTAGATTTTACTTTCCACGCTGCATTTTGCTCCTGCAAATATTAAAGGTTGTTTGCATCCCCTGCACGTATCAATGACTGGGGACTCAGAAGGGGCACAGCAAGCCCTCTGTAGAATGCTCCCCACCCAGGCATGGTCCACCCCTGCAAGAGCTGCTGTCTAAATTCCATGGAGCTGATGGCGGCAAAGCCTGAGTGAATCTGGAAGGGGAACTTCCTCTTCCTGTTTACTACAGAAGGCTTTGTGGAAGAGGGGAAATTTCAGAATGAATTAAACTAGTGACGAGGTTTAGAACTAATTGGCAAAAGGACAGGATCTGGAACCTAACTCTCTGGGTTCGAGTCTTGTTGCTTCCACTTAACCACTCCAAGTCTCAATCCCTTCATCTGTCAAATGGGGCCAGTGATAACACCTACGTTAGGCTCATTGCAAGGGTAAAGTAAAATACAATACGCAAATATCACCTGGCTCTTAGCATTCAGTGCTGCTGCTGATTATGATTACAGTCAGAGGAACACTGTTTAGGGCTGGCCTGGTGTAGAAGCAGAGTGGGATTAGGATCGAGATGCCCAGATACTGGGGAGACACACAGCATAACTAGGCAGTGGGGAAGGTAAGGAAGGAGAGATGGCTGATCACAAGAGGAGACCCTGACTTAGAGCTACAGAGCATGGGGGAAATGCTGATCCCATAGGAGGAGGGAAGACCAAGGAGAGATCAGGAGGCCTCAGAGTTGAAAGCCCTGAGATCCATCATCTGGGCACTTTCCTTTTATCATATCTTCAAAGCAATGGTGTCAGATTTAGAGTGGTTTTAGCCTCTTTTCTTTTTTGGCTATGGAAACTAAAGCCAAATGGGTTCTACCTCTGGGCCAGGGTCGACCCCCTGGCTTCAATGGGACCAGAATTCTGCTCCCCAGCTCCTGGGACAGCCAGCCCCAAGACTCTATCAATCACTGTTGCTTGGATGGATGCTGTTTGGTTAACCTAAAATTACACCTCTCTGGAAGTTAGTTTTCTCTGTCTGACCTCCATGTGTTACACTAGGTGAATGTTAAACCCCCAGGGAGGAGAGACTTGTGAGGCCTGCAATTCTTCTCTGCCAGTTTTGTCAGCAACTCAGGGGCTTGAGCAAGTGGACGAATGAGAATCTGCAGGCCTGCAAACTGGCCTTCTCCTCTGGAGAAGCTGGCAGGTCTTGCCTATTTCAGGTACTTCTCAGCGGGTGCCCTCGGCTCTTTTCCCCACCCTCAGCCTGGCAGGGAGTGGTAGAGGGGAGGGAGGATGAAATGTGTCTTCCTTTCTTCAAAGTTGGTAATGCAAGTGAGATCAATTCTTGTCTCCTGCGCAGGGGCCGCCCCACCTCCCTACCTTCCTCTCCCCATTTCCTGCCCTGGAAAATTCAGACCAAGGACCCCCTACCTCCACCCAACCCTCCCAACCTTCAACCCCACAAACCCCAGAGAAGGGAAGGAGAGCTTGGGCTTGCAGTCCGGCAATGAGGTTTCTAGATGAATCATTTGCTGTCCCTGGCTCTGCAAAGTGTGTGTAGGGAGGAATGGTATTGACCAGTTGCTCTCCATGTGTGTGAAAGAGTGAGCCAGTGGAACTGGGTTTAAATAAAAGACCAAATTATGTGTAGGTTTATAAATTTACTGTTAGATGATTAGATACAGGTTTGGCTACTGAGGTATATATGGACTTTTAACTCTAAACCTTCAAAAGGAGAATAGCATTTAGGTTTGGAAGAGCCATGGATCTTGTCTCTCTCAGCCTCTGTCATCTCATTTATACAAAATAAGGACACTTGCCCCATATATGTGATCCCAAATGAGATAATGTGTGTGCTGGCTTTCTGTCAACCACAAAGTAGGAACAAATGTCAATTTTCGTATTGCTAATAATGGCAGAAGTAATGGCTGTCTTCATGGAATAGTTTAGAAAGTCACTGGCCTGAAGACAGAGCACTAGACCAGGTCCCTTCCGGTTTTAGCATCACCCTTGGACTCCTCTGCCTTTGTTATCAGAGGAAACAAAGGAGGAGACATAGGAGTGAATTGAAGGAAAGGCTGTGATAGGCCTACTAATCTTCTAGGCGTGGCGATTGTTATTAGAAATGAGGTTGATAACCTAAACGCTGAAATGGCCAGGAAGTCAAGGACCCTCCTGCTATTGAGACAGCAGAGCATTGTACTGCTCCTCAGCCCCCTCCCTTCCTTCAGACTTCACAGTAGGGGCAGGAAGAGCTGCTGCCTTTGACACATGTTCTCAGGTGGCACCAGAAGCTTTCCCCACCCTTGACCCAGGGAGATTGAATTGTGATGTCTGCTCTGGCCCAGGGCACCTCTCCTTGCCCTGGCATTGTTTTCTTACACTAACAGCTGGGCACTGGTGACAGTCCTGGAGAGGTGTGTCTTGTCTCTCATAGAGCACTTGGCCTATGGGGGTGCACGCTGCACTTTATCATGGAGCACCATCTTTGAATACTGACATTCCCCTTGCTGGTGCCTGAATTCTAGCTGTTCCTTCTATGCCCTCCTGCTCTGGGGCTGGGCCAATTCACAGTATAATTAATTAGAAACTAAGCACAAGCCCGAGATTACAGATTTTACATACAAATGGATACTGTCCCTCAAAGATCAGGTGTTTCATGACCACACACTTCTTTGTGTCCTGCTCTATGCAGGGCCCTGGAAGGGACACAGAAATATAGTCTCTGTCCTCAGAAATCTTATGGGAGAGTTAGTTAGGAAGGCAGCATTTAATCTTGTCTTTTGTAGCATTATCATTGAAGAAAAACATAATGACACAAGCAAATATATGTTAATAAGTAGCATTTATTAAATGTGTACTAGTTGTGTGTTTGTTAGGCACTTTAAATGCATTATTTCTTTTAGTCCTTGCAATTACTGTATAAAGCAGGTAGGCACTGTTACTAGCTCTATTTTATAGATGAGAAATCTGATATCCAAAAGGGTTAAACTTGCCAGTGATGTATGAGAAGGCTTGTTTCCCCACATCCTATTATCAAAGTGTGGGGTGAGACTTCTGGATTTTGAGCAATCTGATACATTTCAAGAGTGGTATTTTTTCATATGCTTACCAGTCATTTAAATTTCCTTTTCTGTGATCTCTCTTATCTATTTTAAAAATAGGAATATTGGTGTCTTTTATTATTTTTAGGAGCAGTTTTTGTCATAAATTACAAGTATTTTCCCATTTTGCCATTTGTCTTTTAACTTGCACATGTTGTGCCATGCAGAAGGGATTTTTATGGACCCAAATTTATTTTTATTTTATGACTTCTGGATCCTTAGTTAGAAAGGGCTTCTGGTATATATTTTAAAAATTAATTAAAATAATAAAATTGTGTTAAATTTGGGAGATTAGCCACAAACATCTATTTCTTCACTTTCCAGAAAACCCAATGAAATGATATAAAAACAATTTTTTAAAATATAGAAACCTAGAAGGACTAAATTGTTAAAACTTGGGAGAAGAGAAAGTAGCAGATAAGTAATTTTGAAAGATGGAAGGCAGTCGGAGGAAAGGTAACTGATTTAGTAAAGTGGAAGAAGCTGCAGCACAGATGCAGAAGGGGCTACAATGGAAAAGGAGCCTTTTTTCTTTTCTCTTGCAAAGCCCAAGAAAGCTCTGTCCTTAGAAGCACAAATCACCATGGGGTGAGAAGGAGGTAAACTGCAGCCTAAAATTCAGGGGGTTGGCTTAAAGTCCTTATATGGGATAGTAAGATTTCCAGCTCCACAGCTCTACCTCATGCAACCCAGTGACTGTAGAGATAATGCAAGGATCAAAAGAAAAATGCTTACATTAAAGACATAAAGTCCATATATCCATGAAACAAAACAGGATGCTATTTAAAAATTCAAAAGAAGCAAAGAGCTTTTGAGTTTTAAAAAATAAGATAGCAGAAAATTTAAAACATAATAAAAGTCTGGAAAATGCAGTCAAAGAAATCTTATAGAAGATAAAAAGACAATAAGGAAAAAGGGGAGGAGGAAGGTAATAAAATTAAAACATCAACTCTACATTTCAACTGATAGGAGTTCAAAGAAAAACAGAAAATGGAGGGGAGAAAAACTATCAAAGAAAATAATATAAGAACACTTTTCAGAGCTGAAGAACAAGAATCGTCAGATTGCAGGGCCACCAAGGGTCCAGCTCTTTGACCCACCTTGAAGCACAGTGTTGTAAAATTCTGAAACTTTAAGAGGTTAAAAAAAATCTTTAAATCTTCCAAAGTGATACAGTAAGTTACACTCAAAGGATTAGTAATCAGAATGACTATCTTAATGACAGTGCTGACTTATAGAAGCTAATAAACAAATACATTGAAAATTCTGATAGAAAAATGAATTTCAGCCAAGAGTTCCATGCCCCAAATTATTATTCAAGGGTGAAGATAAAAAATATTTTTTAAGAATGCAGGAATTCCAGTGGCTTTTGGGGCATGTTTTTTCCTGAAGAACGACTAGAGGATGTGCTCCAGCAAAATGAGGAGAAAACTAAGAAAAAGAAAATAAATAGCCATAGGTCAGCAGTGGAGGGAGATCCCAGGCCTGGAAAACAGCCAGATGATATTTGAGCAAGGGGACAGATGGCCCCAGAAATGATGTCTCTGGGGGAAAAAAATGGAACTACTGTTTTTAGAAACATGGAAAATATTTTTGGGGGCACATGATAGAGGTATTCAAATATGTGAAATAAATTCATGATGGGTTTATTGGGCAGCCAGGCAAATAAAAAAAAGATGGAAGGAAGGAAGATTAACTTCAGGGAAAAGAAAGGGTTATATTAAAGAAAAAACAAAAAGAAGGCTTGTCCAAGCATTGCTAATAAATAACAGCCAAAATTCAAAGCCAAGGCTGTCTGATCCCAAGTTGGTACCTTAGAATCTTAGAAGAAAGCTCTGCTTCAGAGAAACTTCTTTGCGACCTTAGTAAGCCACTCTCCCTCTCTGGGCCTCAGTATTCTCACCTATATAGTGATTGGTCTACACAAAAAGTACAAACCAAGCCAGGCATAGTGGCTCAGACCTGCAATCCCAGTGCTTTGGGAGGCTGAAGTGAGAGGATTGCTCAAGGTTAGGAGTTCAAGACCAACCTGGGCAAAATAAAGAGACCCCTGTCTCCTACCAAAAAAATAAAAAGGGCCGGGTGTGGTGGCTCACGCCTGTAATTCCAGCACTTTGGGAGGCTGAGGCGGGCAGATCACAAGGTCAGGAGATCGAGACCATCCTGGCTAACACAGTGAAACCCCGTCTCTACTAAAAACACAAAAAATTAGCCAGGCGTGGTGGCGGGCGCCTGTAGTCCCAGCTACTTGGGAGGCTGAGGCAGGAGAATGGCGTTAACCTGGGAGGTGGAGCTTGCAGTGAGCCAAGATCGCGCCACTGCACTCCAGCCTGGGTGACAGAGCGAAACTCCATCTCAAAAAATAAATAAATAAATAAATAGAAACTAAAAAGTACAAACAATAAATGAAAAGAGAAAAATTTGATCATCAAAGTGAAAAACTTTGAGACAACAAAAGACCATAAAAAATGATTAAAAGACAAGCCACGGACTAAGAAAGTGGTTAGCAAACTATAACCTGAGCCAACCCTGGCCCACCACCTACTTTTGTAAATGAAGTTCTATTGGAACACATCCATGACCATTTGTTTACATTTTGTCTGTTTTTGTGCTATCGTGGCAGAATTGAGTAGCCTGCAAAGCCAAAAATATTTACTATCTGGCCCTTTACAGAAGCAGCTTGCCAACTGCTGGATTAGGAAAAGATTTTTTTCCACAGATGTAAATAGCAACAAATTAAGACCTAAAATACATACAGAGAGATGACAAATCAATAAGAAAAAGACAAAGAGAATACAGGGTTAAGGTGGAAAGAAAGGCAGCAGATTGTGGTGCTGTTGAAACCCAGGCAGAGCAACTTTGAAGGAGTCAGAAGGTATTGGACCCAGGTGTGCTCTATACCCCAGCCTTGGCCTCACACTCCTGGCTAGAGGGGCCCAGATGAGAGCATGAAGCTGGCTTGGACACTCCATACCTGCAGCAGGGAATGTGGTGGAAGCTTGTGAGTTGTGTCAGTAGGCAGTAATTATCTGCTCCCTATACCAAAGATAGCAGTGTTTCATTCCCTGCTCAGGGCTTCCATAAGCCTCTTAGTGTGTTTGTCATTCCTGGTGGCCTTGGAGGACAGTATAATAATTGTTGAAACCATTACATATAAAGAGATGTCTTTTGAACACCATCTTGGGTGGCTCATCACTTCCTGACTTGCATGGTGGTTTGTCCCTTCCTCACTTGCCTGATTTTCAAGGGGCAGTAGCAGGACAGAGGATTCTTCCTGAGATAGGAGGGGGATCTGAGACCATCAGCTCCAGCTCTTGCTGTACCAGCCAATTTAATTTAATACCTGGGAGTTGCCACTGATGAGTGGCTGAGTCCTTGGCAGCTGGTCAGGAGGAAGGCAAAATAACCTTGGGTTTGTGGGCTCATACCTAGGTTCAAATTCCAGCCGGCCCTACCACTTAGTAGCCTCAAACACCTTGGTGCCTCAGCGTCCACATTCATAAAATAAATAATAGTAACCCAACTGCCAGCTATACTCATCTGGTTAGGTTAACTTTTTATTATTCTTTACTCCAGGAAAAAGTCATGTGTAGAATGGGCTCCATTGGTGAAACATTTTTGAAATGTCATTGAAAATTGGAGATGGGGCAGGGTTGGGGGTGTGGAGCACAGGAAGGCACACAGGAACAGGTAGGTCCTGCCAGTGGTGGGCAGTGAAGCTCTTCAGCCACTTTCTGTCCAGCTTCTCTGGTTCCCTCTGTTCTTAGCTCATGCCAAGTGGCTGTGCTTGCTGCCTGGGGATCCACCTACCTAGGCCTGAGAGATTCCACTCCTGCTCCAAAGATGGCTTCTCAAAGCTCCTCCTCGGCAGAGTGGGGCTCTCTTGGCCATTCTTGTACTCATGCTACAAAGGTATTCCTCTGCCAGTCTTTCTCTGAACAGGACTGTGTCCATGCTGTGCCCAGGTTTGACCAAATACAGCTCTTTTGGCCAGGCATAGGACTGTCCCTCCTGTTGAATCAGTGACACATGAGGGCCACATTCTCAGTAAAAGGAAGGCAAAACCTTCAATCCAGGGTGGGGAGAGGCAGGCACAGTATTTATTGAGCACTGGGGATGCCATGTGCTTTATGTACATTATGTCTCATTTAACCCACATGCCTACTCCACAGAGCCTATTCTCTTTACAGTGGGTACCAGAATGGAGCAAAGAGAGACTCACTTGGGGAGCAGAAGGTCCAAAATACGGGGACAGAGAGTGTGAGGTAGAGACCCAGCTGGAGAAATACACTTTACTTGGGTCTGTTGCACAGTAGGCTGGGAGATGACAATGGTGAAAAGGAAAGAGAGTCTCATTTTCAAATAAAGGTAGGAAGTCCCTGTTCTCTACTCCTAGTATCAAAGAGGAAGGGGCAGCTGCCCGTGGCCTCTGCAGGAGGACGCAGGCTGGATGGCAGGCAGGCGCTGCAGCCCTCAGGCTCTGGTGGCAGACCAGCCTGGGTTCAGCCTCTTACTCACTGTGTACAGTCTCGTTCCCAGCTTCCTCCTCTCCATAATGGGATTTGTAATAGTGGCTACCCATAGGGTTGTTGTGCAAGGCCATGGAAATAATGTATGTGAAGTGTTTAGAACAGAACCCAGTACACAGGAGAGCCCAGCATCTGGCAGCCACTATCATTATCAGGGGACGTGGGGCTCCCTCCCCTCCGTGATTCTGGTACATAAAGGCTCATTTCTTTGCCATTTTGATGGCTCTATGCCCTCTTCTCTGCCCTTTCTCTTGCTGTTTCTTATTTCATGTTACCTTCCTAGTGAAATCCTTTAGCTAGAGATCCTTCTTTCTCTTTTACTTTCTCTTCTTCTGGTTATGGTGTATCTATTCTTCTCTTAGGGCCTCTGTCCATCTCAAATGCCCTGTTCTCCTGGACTAGGAACCCACTTTGGCTTTCTCCAGACCCCTTGGCTCTTGGGGATTTCCCACGGGGTGAGCTGTGGGAGGTACCAGCCCATGGTGGTCAGAACAGATCTTGGTGGGGCCAGTCTGCAGTGTTTATGCTCCTTCTGCCACCTCCCCAACCAAGAAAGCCAAGATGGGGCATATCTGCTTCAAGTCTGTGGGCTGGGTAGCTTATAGGTGTGGAATGGGAAAGCTAAACTGTCCAGATCCTTAAATGCTTTCAACCTTTAGGTCAACTGAAATACTTAAGGTTACTCCTGGAGTGAACATACCAGCCTTCCTATTCTATATTGGATTCAGGACTAACTTTTGCCATTTGTGTATATTGACAGAAGGAGAGAAAAGCAATCCACAAACTGTCTATCCATATACCTACAATGATGGCATGTGAAAAAATATGTAGAAATGATACAATTGCTTGATATGCACCACAAGTCCCCTAATTTTGCATTATCTGCTTCCTGAAAATTAAAATGCCACTTTCCCAGATGCATTGATGTGGATTACCATACCAGGAACAAGGATTGCCGGGCATGTGTGGCTGATGGAAGCAGAGGAGGGGCCTTGGAAATATTGCCCTTGGCAAACTGCATGGCCATGCTTCACATAGGGACTGGGCTCCAGGAGTGAGGAGCCACTAGTCCCTGAGCCCTGGCCATGGGCCAGAAGGATACAACCTCCCCCACCCGCCATGGCAATGAGTGGCAATAACATGAGTGTACAGTCTGCCAGGGTCAGACTAAGGATTTTGTGCGAATGTGCAGTTTGAGAAACAAATTACTTGCCTTGCTGCCTTGAAAAGAGGAGGACCTCAGTGCATGATCTGGGATTGAAATCAATGCATCTCACATCTCCATTTGGCAAGAGCATCTTGCAGGCCTGCAAGAAAGATAGACGAAGACTCCTGAGGGAAAAGTTGAACTCTCAACCCCCAGGCCTGGAGCCCAGTCCCCCTGCAGGAGGCAGCACGGGGTCTGGGTTATCAGCAGTCACAGTTTAGCATAATCCTCAGGGGAGTTCAGTTCATGTCCTAGCACAAGCTCAGAGCCTGGTATAAGCAGGTATCCTGCCCATGTTTCTTGGGCCCAGCAGGAAGACCCTCTTAGCCCTCAGGTGCTCAGCTCTCTCCAGGGCTCTGATGACCTTCCCAAGCAAAGAAGCATGAATTTTTTCCCTTCCCAGGGCCCCTTAAGCTCTGGAACCTGTGGGTTCCCAGCCCTGGTGGCAAAGTTTGGATATCAGCAGACTTGGGTTCTGGTCACCCACTGACTGACTGAGTAAACCATCAGCAAAGGACCTCTCTAAATCTGAAATTTTTCAACTTTGAAAGAGGACTAATAATAGTTTCGACTTCACAGGCTTGTGGTTGAGAGTTGGAAGATAAGGTATGTAAAATGGTTAGCATCAGCCTGCTCAGGAGATGGCTGTGCATTACAGTTTCACCCAAGACCACAGTTGGGCAGGTGATGATTCATCAAAAGACAGTACTTCTAAGACAGACTTGGATAAAACTCTGCCTCCTTCCTTGCACAGGCCTCTATGCAGGCTGTTCTCTGAAAGCTTTAGGAACAGCAGATCCTCTGAATGAGAAAAATAGACTGAGTAGCAAGGAAGAAACATGCCCTCTCCCCAAGTCCTGGTAACCAAGGAAACCAAGAGAAATTCAAAGCCTTGATTACTGACAGTGGCAAGGGTGACATTAGCCAGTGCCCCCCATAAAACGAGGACTGAGTTACCAGGTGGGAGTTCAAGTGTCTTTCCTTCTCATGCTACTAGTTTCTTTGAGAGAAAGGTATCAGCTCCCACTATAGGTTTCAGTGGGAGCATCTACCCCCTTGCTAGGCTTGAACCCGAGCTCCCTCCCGCACACAATCACTCAGGACCCAGTCAGGAAAACAGAAACTGAAACTATACTAATTTTTTAAGAGAGGATTTAAATCATGGAGTTGGAGTTGAAAGGCTAAAAGAGCAAAAAGGGATGCTGAGGACACCCAGGGATTAATAATGGAAATAATGGAAATAAACAGCATTCTCTACCAGTGCTGGGAGCACAAAAGGGCAGTATTACCAAAACCTAGGAGGCTGGAGGAGGGGCCCTAGCTTTGGTGAGTGGGTGCTCCATGCAGCCCTCTGAGAAGGGGGTGTTGCATATCTTGTGCCAGGACCTCTGAGGAAGAGGCACGTGTAGCTACTCCCCAGACTTCTGGGAAGAGAGCTTGGCTTGACCTGTGTCCCGGAGAATGGGGAGAGCTGTGGAGCTGCACCCTGACTGCCCAGGTACACAGCTGAGAGCTGAAGAAGCTTGTGCAGGGAGTGACCAGAGAAACTGCTGGAGAGTGGGGCTAAAGCTGACCACTGCTGCTGGAGCCATACTACAGGAGCTGAAAGCAGGGAGGAAGCCCCTTCTCTCCTCCTCCCGCCTATCAGTCTGCCAGAGCTGCCACTGGCAGACCCTAACAGGAAACTAGCCGGCAAGGGAGTCTGGGTAACTGACTGGCCAGTGCCCAGCCAGCAGAGTGTGGAGGGTGGACTTGGTGCTAATTGGCAATACATAAAGAGCTGATGCACACATCCTGGGGCTCACTGTCTCACTTCATCCTCATGATATTTCTCTTGTAAAGCATATTATTTCCAAATTATAATAGACAAAGACAAAGAAGTTAATTGACTTGCCCAAGTCATGCAATCTGTCAGTCCCCAGATAGTCACCGAATGTTTGCTGTGTGACAAGCACCCTTCTAGTTTTGGGGTCACAAAAATGAACAAGGCAGGGTTTATTCTAGCAAGGAGACTTATCATTGAGGGAGGGACAATGGGAGTAGGGAGATAATTCAAACACACAAAAAGATAGATAGGTGAATATATTGATAGTCTCAGGTGCTAAAATTGAACACAGTGTAAATATACTAGGTGTTAATGAGAGGTAGGTTATAAATGGTCCAGGTCCTAAGGGACTGATGTCAGCACTATATACCAAGAACTCAAGTGAATGACCAGTTACCATTCTGAGTCACCATCACATCTGTAAACTGGGAATAATGCTCTCACAAGTGGAAAAATTCCTCATGAAAGCACATTCAACAGAGCATCTCCCAGAGCTGCTGTCATGACTAAGCTGGATAAAGTAAAGGACTTGAGTTGTTGGTGGCAGCTGCTTAGGAACTCTCCATTGCCCCCTCTCATTAGGAGAGTGGCATCATGGCCTGGTGGCCCCCTCCATGGCTAAGAATAGAGCAGTGCCAACTCCATAAATCAGTGTCAGCATTCTAAAGAGAGGTTGGATTGCTCTAGAACAGCCTCTGAACCACCATCCAGATTCCAAGGAGAAGCAAACACTATATGGGCGCTGTCCCCCATCCCCCTTCCCTTTCTCATTCTCAGTTGGTCCTTCTGTAAAATGCAGCTGTTTCCCAGATCAGCTCAGGCTGGGAAAGCTGTTGGATCATCAGCTTCTAAGAGGAAGCGTCTTAGCTTTCTTTAAATGTGGACCAACTATCTCATACATTGCTCTGTATTCAGTAGGCACTGCATAAAGAGTGTCTGAATGGCTGATCAGAGCTGTTTCCTTGTGTAATGAAGTTTTGGAGAGAATGTCACCTCTCCATAAAGAAAGGACCTGAGGCTTAAAACCCCAGTGAAAAATTTAGGTTTGGTCAAAGAATGGACGTACAAAGCTGAGAAGTCCTGTGAAATCCATCACAAAACAGAGGCTCTCCCCAAGGGGCCTGGGACTAGGGCCTGCCCAGCTCCAGGGGGATTCCCTGGGAATTTTGGACTGCAGACCCCTCACTGGCTGAGAGTTTCTTCCCCACCTGGGGGACAGGCTGTGGCTCTGCTCCCCACTGGGCATATGCCCTGCAGACAGAGGGCTCAGGCAGCATGGATAGGAATACTGCCTACTCCCACCACCCTTCAGCTGTTTTTGGCTTCAGATCCAGTGCCTCAGGCCTCTACCCAGGATAAGATACCTGTCAGTCACTAAGGGGAAAAAAAAGCAGGGGGAGTGAGGGCCGGGAGTAGCTGGTAAGAGGAGATAAGTGTGCAGCTGGTACACTGGCACCGAGAAGGGACATCTTGTTTGCTGAGCATGTGTTTGTGCCCTCAAAACATGAGAATGAAATATGTCCTGTGTGGCAGTCGTACCCTATTTCCCCTGTCTTTACCAGCATGATCTTCATTCTAGGGGTTCGAGGCTTCCCCATTATGCACTGCCAGAGTGAAGGGGCAAAGACAGGAGTCCTGAGGGCTGCCCAGTGGGGCCACATGCCTCAAGGAGCTTTTAATGGAAGTAGGGAGAGGTTCAAAGCTCCAGTCTGTAAGACTTGTCCTCCTTTGAGGGATCAGAGTAAAATCTCCTGGGAGTGGAGACATAAGCGGGCAAGCAGGCTCCTAAAACTGCCTCTGGAAGGGCTAAGGGAAGGCTTGTGGTTTGCACATGCTTCCCTCTGGTTCCTAGGATGGGGGACAACATTAGGGGCCAAAGCCCTGTAGGAGTTAGTTAGCAGCATGCGTCTCCCAGGGATACCCACAAGACTGCAAATGCCCCTCAGGGACCTAGTGCAGGTGAGGCCACAGGTTGAAGTTGGTCTGTCAAAAGAAGATGGCCACCAGTATAGGTGGGGACCCTCATAAGAGTGAATAAGATGATGTAAGATGATGCCAGTCTTCATGGGATGGCACTGATGAGTCAGACAAGTCATTCTTGATTCAGGTTCAGATGAATGAGGTGCAGAGTTTGCAGCTCATATTTGTTTCTCCTTACATCATGAACTGGTGTGTATGTCTAGAAGCGGGCCATGTTGTGTTTTATCTGTCCAATCCTCTGCTTCCCTGGGCCATCCCCTCCATATCTGTGATTAGCTTTAGTCATAGTCTTCTACCTGGCCTCTCTTCGGTTGCTCCTCCCACCCACCCAAGTGGGGTTCTGATTCCTACTGGCCTGATTATCTACTTCACCTGCACTGAAGAAGAACTAGGTGGGAAGGGAGACTACTCTGGCTAGGACAGTAGAGTGTGAGGGGTCTCTGAAACACTGATGTACCCATGCTTAGTGTGGGAATATTCAGGCTGGGACTAGAAAGAAAAGCAGCATTGGTTTATAAATGTGAAGGGAGGGGGGCTTCTCTCAAATGTTATTTCATTGCAACTCCACAGGAAGAGGAAGTAGGAACTTGGTACAGAAGACAACTAAGGCTTCGAAAGATCAAGTAATTTCCTCAGGGTCTGAAACCAGCACACGGCGGGTGTGGGCACTTGCATCCATTGTCTTGTTGGCTTCTATGCCGGCTTCAGCTGCATGAGGGTGAATACTGAAGCAGAAGGGAGAACAGCTGGTGGAGGCCTGAGCGCAAAGGGCAGGGCTGTGGACAGGGCCTCTGTTAGGGGAGGGAGACAGGAGGAAGTGGTGAAGCAGACCTTGTGTTCTAGTTTGAGGGCTGCCATACAAACGACCACAGACTTGGTGGCTTAAAACAAATTGCTTCTCTTTCACAGTTCTGGAGGCCAGAAGTCTGAAATAAAGTTGTCTACTGCCTTGGTTCCTTCTGGAGGTTTGGAGGAGGATCCATTCCAGGCCTGTCTTAGCCTCTGGTTGCTGTCAGCAATCCTTGGCATTCCTTGGCTTGTAGCTACATAACTCCAGTATCTCCTCCGTCTTCCCCATGGCCTTTCTCTGTGTTCTGCATTTTCCCCTGTCTCTTGTAACGACATTCATCACTGGTCTAGAGCCCACTCTAATGCAGGATGATCTCATTTTGAGATCCTTACCTTGCTTACATCTGCAAAGAACCTTATTCCAAATAAGGCCACCTTCTGAAGTTCTGGGTGGACGTGTCTTTTGAGGGTCATAATTCAGTCCACTACACTGAGGGAGCACAAAACAAGGAGAAGGTGACAAATGTGGCCCCTAGTGAAATGCCGGAGGATAGCAACTCTTGCACAGCAGCGCCATCTCTTCCCTGAGTAGCAACCCAGGGGCACATCTCATTCTCTGGATGGCATTGAGAAGGAAGGATACTCATCTGTTTTGGGTTTGGACCTTCCTGAAGACAGAGGAACGGGAGCATCTCTGGGAGTCTTTCAGGTCCCAGGTTGGTCTGTCAAAAGTAGATATGTCCAATCCACCTACTGCCCATGCCCACCAGTCTAGGAGGGGCCTTCTAAGAGTGAATAAGATGCCAGTTAATAAGATGATGGGATGTCACTGATGGGTCAGACAAGTCATTCTTGATTAATGCCAGAAGAAAGTGCAGATGCTGCATGGTGGTGGGAGGGGCCTGCCTGTTAGCAGTGTGCTGAGAGCCAGTGGACCAGGTCCCCTGAGAACAGAACAGCTCTAGCCTCTAGGGTTTTCCTGGATGAAGGCCACTGGGACATCTGTGCATTCCTACTCCTCCTAACTAGTGCTGGACCCAGAGGTCACAAGTGGCCAACAGGGTAACTGGTAACCTCAGCATCCTCCAGGGAGGCAGGATTTTCCAATAAGCCAAACAGTTGGGCTCATGTGTTGCTAGCCCTCTTTTTTACCTTAATCAATCAAAGTCTGGGTTTCACCCTAAGTCATTGGTCCATCCTGACAAGTTAAAAGACCACACAGCCGAATGCATCTAGAGAGGCATTCCCTCTTTAAATCCTCTGGGAATCTCGGTTTCTTGGCCTCTTGCCTTCCCTTAGCCAGATATTCTACTTCCTAGTGCTGCCCCTGAATTCTTTAGAGAAGTTGCCAATGGACACAAAGACACTAGTGGAGGTCATCAACATATACTGAGAGAAACTGTCCTTTGTCCTAAAACCCAAGGCATTTTCCCTAGAAGAATGGCTTCATACATGGTGTGGGCAGGGACTCAGGTTGCCCGGGTTTGGCTCACGGCTCCACAGCTTTGTCCTCTTGGGTAGTCACTTACTCTTTCTACACTCGGTTTCATTATTTGAAAAATGAGGATAATAATGTACCCACCTGCTGGGGTTTCATTAAGGATGGCACAGGTCCAACATTTAACACAGCGCCTGGCACATTAGAGCTCTCCATCAGTGTCAGCTCCTCTCACCAGGACTGCCCCACAAAGACATTGTTCTTCCCTGGCTGGCATTTCTGCCTTTGTGTCTTGGCGTGGGCTGTTCCCTGTTTGGAACACCCTCGCCCAAATCCTTCACCTTGTGTACCTAATTCTAGCTCATCCTTCTAGAATCATCCCAAGCCCCCACAAAGAGTAATACATAATACATTTACTGAGCAACTATTAAAGTCAAGCACTCTCCTTAAGGGCTTACTTACATTATCCAACTTAATCCTCATAACAGTTCTGTGAAAGCAGTTGTATTCTGTGCTGAAACTGAGGTTTGGGGAACACGATCCAAGTCCGCCTGACTTCCAAAGCGTGTGCACATGCCATCACCCCATGCTGACTCCACAGGCTCCTGCCCTCACCCTCCCACCCCAGGCCCACTTTAGCACTTTGTGCTTACACTGTGAGTTTACTGCTGTATCTCCCGAGCCTGGCATCTCCTGGAGGACAGTGCTGTGCTTTGCTCCCTCCAGCTTCAGGCCAGGGTGCCACACAGCCTTAGCCGAACAGGCCTAGGTCCCTCTGGGGCCCCCTCCCCTCCTCGAGGCTCAGGGCCTCCCATGTTCTGGGCTGTCATGTATTCATCATGATACCGAGGAGAAAATGTAGCATTTGATTCCATAGTAACAGAAGTGATCTTTCTGAGGGGGTTGAGAACTGGCCTTTTCCAAAAGTAAAACCCAACCAACTGCCTCATCCTATCTATCTGCCCATCTGCAGTTTGTTTTTCAGTGTTTTAAGTTTCTTAAATGGCCCAGTTTGTTAATCTTCATGTTTTATGCTCTGCCATAAAACCAGGCAGGGTGACTGGTGGAGGAGGCTGGTGGGTGAGGAAACCACGAGGAAAGCTACGTCAAGTGAGCCTGTGGGGATATTATGGCCCTTCTGACGCTCGGCCACTCAAGGTGCCTGAGTCAGCACCAGCATGGACCCCAGCTCTGGGAGAAGAGGCCTGGCTCCTACTAGCAAGGAGCTATACAGTGTGTGCACCCTGCTGGGTGCTCTCAGACAGTGGTTGCTCAATAAATGTTTGCTTGGCTTTGTGTACCCCAACTCTAGACGGCTTTTTGTCAGATCTAAGAAAGAAAGAGTTAAAGGTGGTTGCAGGGCCTGCGTGTTTCCTCTTAGTCATCCTTCAGGGACCAGAGGCTGAGGGAGAGACTCACCAGGGTCATCCCCCACTCCAATCCCAGGCAGCACCTAGGAGGGCTGAGTCTGGCTGGAAGTGTGAGTACAGGCAGAGAGGTGCACAGGAAGCTGGTGTGTGTGGCCATGCTCATGTGTGAGCACAAGTCCATGCACAGGGGACAGCAGAGTAGCAGTGACCTCACCATCCATCCATCCAGGGGTTCTGAGAGCCTGGTCAGCAGACCTGGGTCAGGCTGCCCATGTCAGAATCACCTGGGAGTTTGCTGCAAATGCCAGTTTCTAGCCCTGCCACAGGAAATTCTCACTCACTAGAGAACCTCTTCAGTGGGTTCTGACGTGTAGCCAGATTTCAGAACCATTGATCTGACACAACCAAGGAAGGATATAACTTTCCCAAGGTCACACAGTGACTAGTCAGTGGCAGAGCTAGGACCACTCCAAGCCAGTGCTCTTTCTACTGCTGAGCATTTCAGACTGGGGACGTGTGACTGAACCCAAGAGAAAATCATCTAAATCCTTTTTGATACATCCATAGATTTCAATGACTCATACCTCAGCCCCTGCTCATTTATGCAAACCACTGAGGATTGACATTACATATGTATTTTTATTCCACAATCTGAGTTCTTTTAAGTAAATGTGCTCCCACTTGGGTGCCCTCCCCACATCGTCTTGCTGTCAGGACTCCAGCAAGTCCATTCCCCTCCTAGGCCTGCCTTTCCCCCATGCGTGCTGCTGAGACCCCAAGGGGACGACTCCTCAAACTCTAGCCAGGACCAGGCCAAGGGGAGAACAGGTTAGGCTCGAGAGGAGCTGGGCCTTCTTTTAATGTAACCCAGAAGAGGTGGTCGACTATCCTGACTCACGTCAGATTCCAGGGGTATTGGTTTTTCAAACCAACTTGAAAATAATTACTCAGAAATCCCTGTAGCTTAAGGATCTGAGTGTCAATTCCATTCAGCTCAACAACCATTTAAGTCTTCCCAGGCTCAGGGCTGTTGGCTTGGTGCGACCTCAGAGGGATGCCAAGTTGGATGAGCAAGGCACAGCAGCATCCCTGCCCTCCAGGTGTCCTCTGTCTCTAGGTTGCCATAAGTCATGAGCTTCTCAGCATTCTGAGCAACATGTCAGGCTAGAAAAATATATGCCCCTGTGGGCTGGCAGGACTCTAGCTGGATCCAGGAAGGATCTGGACTTATCCCATTACCAGTGCCTTGAACCCATGCCAGGAGCAGAGTAGTTTTCTATCACCAGGGCTGGGCCTTTTCCAGTGGAACAACCTCTCCAGACAGACCCCAGCACCTCTCTGTTGGTGTGGTCCCTGACCAAGGAGCTGTGATGTGAAGAAAGAAGGCAAGAGCCAATGAGCAGTTGTCCTCATTGCAAAAATGTTCATCTCAGGGGTACTTTTAAATGTCAGCTCTCTGAGCTCATGTAAGAGTTCAAAAAATAAAATCAGCCAGGAGGAGATGATGAAATCAGTATGAGGTCAGCCTGCAATGAGGATGAGTGAAAAATGGAAGTCCTTTAGGGTTTTATTTTCACACCATCCTTCAGGAGCCTATGTGTGGTGCATAGAGAAGTTACCTGTGATCTCTTTTTCTCTCTCCCCATTAAACCACAAACATTAGAAGCAGATTTTTGGAGGGAGGGCAATATGCATCACTTCTTTTGGCTTCACAAACAGGGGGATGGCTATAGCCACAAAGTTTGGATTGATCCTGGCCTGTCCACCAGGGGGTAATGCATCTGCAATGGAGTCCTCAAATCTCAAATTCCAGGGGTTCAGTGAGTGAGTTAGAGACAAGAGGTCCCCTTCAGTTGGAACAGGAAACAACTGACCATCTGTTAGGGCTATACACAAATACAGAGAGCATCCTATACCCTACACATTGATATAATTTTAGTGTTTTCCAGAGGGGGTTCTTTCATTCAAAAGAGTGGATCTGGGGGAACTGGCTTAAGAAATGCTGCATATAATGTCTTCCCCTTAGACATTCGTAAGGCACATTAGCATGTTAAGGCTCTGAGAAGTCCTGCAGTAAAGCAACCCATTTAACATTGCAGTGTGACTCAGACTTACCTAACCTTGGAACTTTTCCCCCTCATAGTACCTATTAGAGCATCACGGAATACTTTGGACACACTTGTTCCCTAGACTTCCATCCATCACCTGTCCAGTACAGGGAGCATCCTGAGTTAGGGAGTTGGGAGTCATGCCCATCATTCCCAGGATACACTCTTGCCATGGGGAGCTGTGGAGCATCTCCAAGCAGACGGAGAGCTGCTGTGGCTGGTGCTGGTGGCACAGACCTCATTGTCATGAGTCATACAACCACTCCTGCCCACTTAGATCTAAAATACTTGGCAAAATGCATGGTCATGGCTGCCTCTGAGACAGACTCCATGACTAACTTCTCCAGAAAAGCAGTCGAAGTTAGTAAGCAGAGCCCTTGACTCCAGGTCAGCAAAGCTGTCAGACCACATCAGCTCTGTAAAAACTCCTTTTGCCTTGTCCCCTGGGGGTTGCTGGTTTTACCCCTCTGATTCTCAAAGGAAGAACCAGGCATTTCTGCAGGGTAGGAAGCTCTTCCCTGGCTCACCTGTCCATTGGTTGAGACAGTGATGTTCAGGGGGCTGCCTAGCACACAGGATGATGGAGGGTAGCCTAAGATGACACTTTGGAAAAAAAGCCTGCACAGATCCAGAGACCCATGGTTCCACCAACAGGCCCTGTCATTGAGTGTCTGAACTGCCCACGTCGACCACTCAGTCAGAACACCTGAATACGCTGGCTGGTTCAGTCCAGGATTCTGACCTATGGGGCCTCTGGGTGACAAGCACAATATAGCCACACCCTCAAAGAGGAACTCCCACTTCCCCTCCCAAATGTCCACCATGAATTATGTTAAGCCTTTGCTGTACAGCCTCTTGGGATCCGTTTTGCGTTGACTCCTCAATATCTGAAGAACTTCCTTTTCATAAGTCTTAGAACATCTCAAGTCTCAGAGGCTGCCCCTGACCTTTGTTGTTGAGGGAGATGTGTGTCCAGGCCAAACCCTGCTTTTTATAACATTGACTATGACCTCTGTGATTTCATCTTTCCAGGAAGAAGATATTCTCCCACGGATTCATTAGCCAATATTTATGCGTTCTACATTCCACAAATATTTATTGAGGGCCTGCTAGGTACCAGGCACTTCAAACAGCTGGAAATTGGGAACAAAATGGAAAATCATTGCTCTTTTAGGGCAAATAATAAGCAAAAATTTAAAAAGTAAAAAATACAGTGTGACCTCCAAAGTACTGTTCTAAACCCTCAGGGACCTTTTAGGGGGATAAGATATGTTTGTGTTCAGGAATTGTTGCTCACAAGGAATAGACTCGCCCAAACTTGCTCAAGTGAAAAAGGGGGATAGTGTTAGGAATCAGATATCCTGCAGATATAAAGGGCAGGAAAAGAGCAATGAGCTCTAAAAGCCATCATCTCTCTTGGGTACATTCACATTCTCACCCATTTCTCTCCTTCCCCTTTTCTGCATTCCTTCCCTCCATTCCACCTTCCTTCCTATTCCCTTATTCTCTCCTCTCCTCTCTCTAAGAAGGCATGTGAGTAGGCAGAAGAAAGTTGGCCTCCCGACTACAAATAGATAAAAGATAGAGAGTAACTAGGACAGAAGAACAGTCTGACCATAGAAAAGGCCATTGGAGTTGGGAGGTAGGAGGATAACTTAGAGCACACTGGAATCAGGGAAGACTTTCTGGAAGAGGTGCATTTGCGCTGGGTCTTGGTGTGAAGAGGATTTGGATGCTCAATGGAGAGCAGAGGCCATTCCCAGAACAGAGCACAATGTGTACAGAGGCATCCAACTCAGAGCACAGAGTGAAAAGGGTCCCAATCACTCTACTTATCACTTCCCCATCCCCCATGAGGCCTTTAGTTGGGTTTCTCTGGCCCTCTTCAGGGTGGACAGGATTCTCCCGAGTCCCATTTCTTGGATCTGCAAGGCAGACTATAGGGGCAGTTGGGGTACGGCTAAGGAGGGGACCAGAGGAGGCAGGGATGGGAGAAATGCTGCCCAGTGGAGGTCAGAAAGCCACATACTGGAACCCAGGTAATAGCTGGAACATTTAACCATCCATCCACCTGTGTAGTGACCTCAGTGTAAAGTCAGCCAGTGACAGAAACTTTAACCAAGAAGTTAGAGCATAGATGTGGGCCTCTAGTCTGCCAGCGATTTGCTGATGGATTCCTAGCATCAAGCAATTAACCGTTTATTTGGCTTCTCTGTGTTGGGCACTATAAAACAATCATCTTGTTGGTCATACCTGAGAACCTACTGGTGATAGCATGGGGCAGGGCCTCTTGGAGGAGGTAGGGTGAGTTGCTTGTCATCTTCATCTGGGGGCTGTGAAAGGTCAAGGACAACAGGAGCCATTTAAGCATCTCCAGTGGGCCAGTGATTTCATATAAGTCATCTTGTATCAGCTTTATACCAAGTCTGAAAAGTAGAGATTTTCCTCACTTTTTAAGGAGGAAGCTGAGACTCAGAAGTTAAGATACCTCTGTGAGGTTCCACGGTCAAGTAATGTGGCTGGGACTTAAACTTAGTTTTTTCTGACCCCAAACCCCTGCTCCTGGCATGCCACCACGTGTGCCTCCCCAAGACTGGCGGTCCTGTGGCAAGTCCCCGGGACAGGTTTTGGGTGGGTCTAAGTGGCCTGCCCAGGGCACAAAGTTTTCCAGATTGGGATGATGAGAAAGCTGCTGTTCTCCCTTACCGCAGGCCTCTCCTCTAATTCTACACAATCTCAATACCTCTAGTCCTCAAATCAGAAATTTACACTAAAAAGACAACCTATTGCAGGTTGCCTCTCACAAATTCAAACATGATATGGGTCAAAACACGTCCCAGAGTCTAACTGCCACATGCAATGTAAGCTAGAAATTTTGGGGCTTTCCCATAGTCAGATGCTGACCCAGGGGAAGGCCCTGTAAGCTGTGGCTTATGCTGCACTCAGGGCCAAATTCATGAGTCTGTTTTGCTGATGGTCCATCCTCTGCGTGAAGTATTGTCACCATTAGTCATTACCTGCTGGCCACCTAATGGATCTGGGGTTTGATACCTTGGGTACAAGTTCCTTCTAGGCAACTTACCTGTTATGTGATATTTAGCCACCCTGAGCTGTGGTTTCCTTATCTCTGAAATGGGGATAATAACAGTTGTTCCAGTGACCTTACAGTGCTCTCAAAAGGAATACATGAAGTAGCATTAAAGTGCCTTGTGACCTGCAAAGCACTGTCCAAGTGATGGGTATTATTGTTAGGACAAGTTTATGTTCAACTTTACAGATGTTAGTCTACTGTAAGCTCCCCAAGGACAAGGACTTCCGTGTGAGAATGACTTTTACTTTTCACAGCCAACCACATTCACTTAGGGTCCAGATCTGTGGGTGGCATTGGAAACCTTAGCTGTAGCCTTGCCTGGGGACTTTCTTGCCCTGAAGTGTGGTTTAGACCAGAGATGCTCAAACTTTTGTGCAGAGATACTAATGGAGTAGGTCTGAAGTGGGGCCAGAAAAGTGATATTTGAAAGGCTCATCAGATGATGCTGAATTGCAGACAAGGATGGATTTAAGGGAGGCCAGGCACAGAGACTAGGACAGTCTCCCGGGAAGATGCTCTTTGGATTCTTCAGCCTCCTGGCATGTGGAGAGGGGAAAAAATGGGATGTGTTCCTCTTGAAGGGAATGACAAAGGGAGTCAATTCCCTGCTGTTGGAAAGCTGGGAGCCAGTGTCAAGAAAAGGAGGGTGATGTCAGTCATAGAGAAAAGCCTCATGAGGCCTTGTAGGCTGTGAGCCCCAGCCTCTTGGTGGCAGGTGGACTGGAAGCAGAGGGCCAAGATAGGCAGAAGGGCTGAGCTGGGCTGCTGCAGCCAGCATGTGGCTAACACGCCGTGTCATTCTCTCTCTCTCTCTCCAGATTGTGTTCCGGAAGATCAGCGACGTGAAACGTGAAGAGGAAGAACGCATGAAACGAAAGAATGAGGCCCCCCTGATCTTGCCCCCGGACCACCCTGTCCGGCGCCTCTTCCAGAGATTCCGACAGCAGAAAGAGGCCAGGCTGGCGGCTGAGAGAGGGGGCCGGGACCTGGATGACCTAGATGTGGAGAAGGGCAATGTCCTTACAGAGCATGCCTCCGCCAACCACAGCCTCGTGAAGGCCAGCGTGGTCACCGTGCGTGAGAGTCCTGCCACGCCCGTATCCTTCCAGGCAGCCTCCACCTCCGGGGTGCCAGACCACGCAAAGCTACAGGCGCCAGGGTCCGAGTGCCTGGGCCCCAAGGGGGGCGGGGGCGATTGTGCCAAGCGCAAAAGCTGGGCCCGCTTCAAAGATGCTTGCGGGAAGAGTGAGGACTGGAACAAGGTGTCCAAGGCTGAGTCGATGGAGACACTTCCCGAGAGGACAAAAGCGTCAGGCGAGGCCACACTGAAGAAGACAGACTCGTGTGACAGTGGCATCACCAAGAGCGACTTGCGCCTGGACAACGTGGGTGAGGCCAGGAGTCCCCAGGATCGGAGTCCCATCCTGGCAGAGGTCAAGCATTCGTTCTACCCCATCCCTGAGCAGACGCTGCAGGCCACAGTCCTGGAGGTGAGGCACGAGCTGAAGGAGGACATCAAGGCCTTAAACGCCAAAATGACCAATATTGAGAAACAGCTCTCTGAGATACTCAGGATATTAACTTCCAGAAGATCCTCTCAGTCTCCTCAGGAGTTGTTTGAAATATCGAGGCCACAGTCCCCAGAATCAGAGAGAGACATTTTTGGAGCCAGCTGAGAGGTCTATTTATTTAAAAAAAAAAAGTCAGAGACAGATACCTACAACCCTGCCATCACCACCACCCCTACCACATATGTCCACATGACCAACAATTTTCAAGTAGGCTTTTCCTAACAGAAAAAGTGGGGCCAGTGGCTTAGACGTGCTCTTTCTCTATCTGGAAAAAGATATGGGAAGGGTAGCGTGCCCCTACCCTGCAAGGTGGCAGCTGCATCTGAACCGTCTTTGCACAATTTTGGAAGAAGGGACATGCTGTCTAAAGGGTATTTTCCTTCATTTTTAATTTTTTACTACCATGATATTTGTAAAAGATTAAAACTACCAGAACAGAGCAGCAGCCATCTGGGGACTGGTGGGAAAGTGCCGAGAACCTCTCATGTATATACTATGCTGGGCTCCTTTGCCAAGACCCCCCCCAATGGACTGCGGTGGGCCAAGGACTTCCCGGCATCCCCGTCCTTGTACAGCCCGTGTCTGACGTCACCATGTTTTCCTGTAGTTGTCATTTGTAACTAGCTCGGGACAAGCAGAGCTTGAGGGACAGGAGGGTAGAGCTCAGAAACTTTCTTTCTGTCTCATGGTTAAGGCCAGAAAAGCAGCTGCAGGTGTGGTGCATGCCTCCCATAGACACTTGGAGCTGGGAATCCTCAGGTCTCCTTCCCCAAAGGAGGTGAGGCAAGGGTAAGAGCTGGAGAGGGGCCCTTAAGATCCAGGGGTTCTCTGCGGTGCAACCCATAGCCTGCTCCTCTGGGACAGTTGACAGGGAGGGCTCTGGAGTGCCCAGCTGAGCCTCTGGCCCTGCTCCATGCTGCTGGCCTCACACACAGGCTCCCTTGCTTCTGTTCCTTCTTGGCCTCTTCCCAAGTGTCCCCGTGGCATTCCTCAGGGTATGGAGCATCGGCAGGAAGGGTCATGAGCCCAGAGTTGCTTTATTAACAAAGCAGACACACAGACACACACAACCTCAGAACTGTAGCAAGTGCTATGTTTATACTTTGATTCTCATTGGGATTGCCCTGCAGACCTTTGTATTTTGTTCACCGCACGGGGTCATTATAGGCACTTGGGAGCCAGGCTGGGCCTTATTTTAAAGCCAGTCTCTCTATTTCCTACTAAAGTCAGTAGGATTTCAAGAGAAAATGGAAAAAGATTGCAGGATCATGATTGTACTCTCTTCAGGAGCTGGAAAGAGAACAAAGCAGTGAGTTTCCAGCTCTCTGTAAGGTGATGGAGAGAAGTGGCCTTGAAGCTGTGGCTCCCAGTGATGGTCACAGAACTGCGTATGGGCCATCCGAGCCCCTATGCCACGATGCTCGGGGACACTTCACTGCCTCATGGTCACCTAAGTCAGGTTATTCATGTGCTTGGGCTTCTCTCAATGGCATCTGAGAAAGGAAAGGAGTGAAGTCTCTTCCAGGCACAGTGGAGCTGGCCGGGGCATATGCCCTAGAGAGAGGTGTCAGGACCCCAAATACTGACATGCAAGGTTAGAAGTTCAGCTCTGAAAAGTCAACTTGGAGGGAATGGAATTAATTAGGAGTACAGGTGACAGCATGGACTTATCCAGGGAGCTTACCTTTGCCTGTGTTAGACGGTGACCCCATTCCTGGTACCTCTGCCCTACCAAAGATATTCAGTGTTTCTGAGAGCCTCCGGTCTGAGACTGCCCACCACCCCACCCCACCCCACCTCCTTAGTCCTGCCCAGTGCTCACGGCGAGTCCCAGGGCTGGGCCCTCGGTTGTCTGTGCAAGGCAGGGCTGACCTCTCCTGGTTCGCAGGGTTGGCACAAATGGCCCTGGGAAGACAAGGCCTGCGAGCTCAAGGGAGAGTCCTGCTCCATGAGCCCTAACCTCATATGTAGCTTCTCACATCAGGCTTACAGGGGCTGCCCCTGGCTTCTCCAGGTTGCGACATAATTAGATTTAGCCTCAGATGGCGGCATACAAGTAAGAGGAAGTCTAATTTCCTAAGGCCGAGTCACAACTATCTGTGAATTTGGATAAAGCTGTGAGGCCTTCAGCCTCTTTCACTTGAGAAGCTGCCAACCAGTCCTTGGGTAAGAGGCCGTAAAATATCTGGAATCCCATCTGTTGGCTGCCCCCTAACATTCTAGTCTGCCATTTCTTAAACATGCTCCTCAACCTGCTTCTGAAGTTTAGGACCCACCACTTTTAAGGCAGGGCAGGCCTCTAATCACCCCCAAAACCCAGCCTCAGAAGAACCTGCCACTGGAGACACTTTTTTGCCTCTCAGCTCTCCAGGGACTTGATGACAGGTTTCTTGTCCGGCACCCCATGGTCAATGTCAAGAGGCCCTGCCATTTCCCTCCAGCTCTGCCTGAGGGAGATGGATGTCCATGAAATTTCTCAGGCCTCTGGGTATGAGGGGCAAAGATGGTGTAAGGCTTTGAAGTCCAGACATGTTCTTGGGGGGAATGTAGCTTTAGGAATGCACTCGTGAATCAGCGCAAACTGGGCTCATGACCGGAAGCCAGCTCCTGCGGCAGGAATCTGTTCATCTTGGGTCACAGGTGCACGTGTGGGTGCATGGGCTTTATTCTCCTGTAATCCTCCCTAGGATTTGAGGGATTTTTTGCTGTAATTGTTTTCTTTGAAAAAACATTGTGTAAATGAGCCAAACCTTTCTCCCTTCCTTTTCGCACCATGAACTTGACCGCAGGCTGCTTTGTGCTGACTGCCTTCCCATGCCAGGATGCCACTCTGGGTTCCCGAGCCAGGATCATGTGCCTCAGATACCAGTGACCTGAGCCTTCCAGTATAAACCATTATCTGGTGGCTGGAGAGAGATTAGGGAAACAAAAAGTTACTAGGTATGGGACAGAACATTTAGACTTCAGAAAAAGTATGCCAAGAGAGAACAAATTTGCCCAGGATGTATGTTTTTCCTCTTTGAGGAGTCGGGGCATGATATGTGGCATCATTATCTAGTAAGTGCTGGTTATTTGATTTCCACTAAATTCTTTACTTTGAATGTCATTCATATTGAAGCTCCATTTCCCAGAGAATATCCTGACAGGCTGCTTTGAAGAGGGTAGGTCCTGTCCCTGTCACTTGGCTGCTGGTTGAATGTAACGTGCTCCTCCTGGCTGATGGAGGGGTGGGTTTAAGGTTAACTCTAAGAACTAAGATGGTCAATGAGGTGGTGTTTGTTCTTGGTGGGGGGGCATTGACTCCAGCAATGGGCGCTGCCATCCCATATACTTACAAAGGGCTCCTCCACTGGACATGACAAGATAGCCAAAGGACAGAAACAGAGACGACCATTTGGTTGAGAAACCAAATTGTCTAGTGTACAATTAATGCAACTCATTGCATTAATGCAATGCTACATTATGCTAATAAGGTTACAACATTAATGCTACAGGATAGCCCAAGTATTTAAAAAGCTGAGCCCATTTAGCAGCCTTCCAGCAAACTTTTGGAAATGCATTTCTTACTTGATTTCTTCTTGTTATCCAATCCCTGGGGACTGTTTTACCCACAACCTCTTCAATCCAGTGTGCTGCTGTTGGCCAAACATCAGCCCCTTTCCTGGAATCCTCCTCTTTCAAAAGTGGGGAGGGCTGGGCAGGGGTAAAAATGTACTATACCACCCCATCCCATTCAGCAAGCTTCCTCTCCAAATCCTTAAATGGAAGGTAGAAGTATTATGCCAACTGTCAAGCTCTTTGTCCAGGCCCTTGTGGGGACTAAATGAACTCTTTAGGAATACTAGGTATAGGAAGACTAGGTATAGGAAGATTCTCATTTGTATAGGAAGATTCTCATTTCCCCTTGTTGCACTGACCACTATGTCTCCCATGCATACTCTGGGAAATTTTAGGAGCCCTGGTGGAGATACACGTTGCTGATGTGCATTTGTTTAATAGGTTTTACTATGTCTTGCAATAAAGACGTTTAGCCTTAAGACCCTTGAATGGAACTCCAGCTGTGATAGAGCTGCCAATGCCCCTTCCTCTCTCCTCCCTTATCACCTAGTGTTGCTTAAAGAGGAGGCCATTGAGGGCACACTTGATGCCCCAGACAGCCTCCCTCTGTTGCTAAATCATTGTTATTGCTCTATATACTGCCTTCTCACTCGCTTCAATTAAAAATTACCTTCACCAGCTCCTGTGCCCTCCACCCGGAGGAGACTTCATGATCCTCTCAGCACTGACTGCAAACATCAGAGAAAAAAACATTTTCTCACCAAAGGCGTTCATGTTGAGAAGTTTTAATTTCTACCCCCTACAGCTCAAAAGAATCAATCAATGTGAATTTATCTGCAGCTTAAATTCAAGTGAAACTTCATTCTCATGCGAGCATATCAGACTTATTCTGGAACCTCTAGAACTGGACTTGAATTCCCTGCAGGTGCCAGACTGGTGGGTGCCCTCCCTGCCTGCCATTAAACTTTTCTTACAGCCACTGTCCCTTTATCTGTGACTTCTGAGTCATCCGACGGATCCATTAGTTGTTCAATGAGAAGTTCACAGATCTTGTATCAGGATATAAACTGATCTTATGTTGAAGGATGCACCCCCCCCCCCAATGAATGTATTCTCTTAATATTCCGATGCTGTATTTGTGCATCAGTTGGAGACTGTCCACATCCGACATTTCACTGACACCTCAAGGACACTTCTACTTATGAGCAGTTCATCATTCTGGGGCTTCTCCTTATATTAATATTCTTTCCACTGAGTCCTGCCAAATCCTTTATTGGGTTTTCTTTTTCCTTTGCATCTGTCACTTTGTCCAAATGAGCATGAATAAACAAAAGTGTAAATGAGCTGATACTATTTTTGTGGTCAGCTGAGGATGCTGCCAAGAACACCACTGTATATCTGTGGCTTGGGAATGTTAAGAGGAACGTGCAGGCCCCTCCATTGATGATATTCCCTTCTCAACATTTTTAAACAAGCACAAATGATATTTGTAAAAAAAAAAGTTTTATTTATTATGGTAATAAACTATTTTATACATGATACTTGCTTTTGCCCTTCCTTACATTACTTTTAGGTCACTGAATTGGCTGTTCTGACCTAAGATGACAGAACAAGGATGGTATTTTCTCTTCAAGAGTTTGGGAAGCTCTTATTTGGACAGCACTTACAGTTTTTTGAGAACTTAAAGTCCAAGATTCACCAAGATTGTGTGTCAAAGTACCAAATAGTGAGAGAATGGACATGAAGGTATGCGGCTGTACAATCTTAAAGTACAGCTGCAGCTGCTGTACAAGGGCACAGATGTTGACTTCAATGCCTGGGATCACGGAAAACTGTATGACGCACGGATCTGAGATACCCAAAGCTGACACCCCCCACCCCACTTAGATGTACACTTTTTTATTTTGAAAAATTTGGATTGAAATTTGTATAAAATATATTAATGCTTCCCTCCTGCCTTTTAAAACGTAGTATGAAGAATATAACAATCTTTTTTGAATGACTCAGTGTCTACAATATGAGCTCTGATCTGTGCTTTACACTTCATTGATAGTCTCAGAAGCTATTAAGGTAGCTTGCCTCTAATCGAAATAGTCCCATACACCAGCATGGTTTCAGTTTTGATATTTTAATAGGTATTGCTTCCTGCTCATGGCAAGGCTCCACAATACTGCCAACCTGAGTTCTTATTTACCATCCAGTGGACCACATTACAAACATGGCACTTCTCTTATTATAGACAGTATAACTTAATTAGGGGATGAGGAATCTGACCTACAAGCGTCTACTTGATCTTATAGGATCACAGTAGGGGTACAGTATTTTTAATGTTTCCTTACCCATGATTTAATCAAATTGCACAAAAGCATTGTAAAAATAATAAGGGTGATATTGTTTAAAATTCCAAATTATTGATGTTTCAAAATTATCACTAATAATGTATTATTCTTTTTTTTTTTTTTTTCTTGAGACAGGGTCTCACTCTGTTGCCCAGGCTGGTCTCAAACTCCTGACCTCAAGTGATCCACCTGCCTCAGCCTCCCAAAAGTGCTGGGATTACAGGTGTGAGCCACCACACCCAACCTAAAGCATCTGTCTGATCTCTTCAATGTTGCAAAACATCTCTGTGAATATGATTCTTGTAATTAGTCAAAAGGACCAGTAATATAGAGCTAGGTAATGAATGTCATGTTTTGGGTGCCAAATGGAGTTCAATGATTTTAAAAAGAGGGTTTTTTGTTTTAAAATAAAACCATTTCCCTGAGAAAGGCCTCAGAGAGGCTTTCTCAAAATGCGCTGAGGCCAGTAGTATCATACTTTGGCTTCTCATGTTGTCCACACTGAAGGGAACCCTATTGTGTGGATATATTCTGATACATCTGCTAAAAACCAAACTCATTATATTATGGCTAATTTACTATGTTTAGTCAATGGTTATATTATTATTCTAAATAAGCAAGTGAGCAGTCTCACTTTCTGTCAGGGGAAGCCACCCCCTCCCCTACCTAAACTGCTATTCTCCCAGTATATAGATTATAATACAATTATTTGTTCATTGATTTATTTTTTCTTGAGGCCTGCTGTCTTTAATGAAACAAAATGTTTTCTGCTGACACTTCAAATTAATTTGAAAAAATAATACCTTTCAGTCTTCTTGTGTGGTCCCAATTAGAAAGACTGAGGTTTGGGTGTCCTTCAGGTATCTTGCTTCCCTCCTTGGGTAGCATCTTGGCGATTGTGCTTGGAGCTCTTGGGCTTGCCTGCAGAGCGAGGCTGGGATCAGAGGATCCAGGGGCTGGAATTGACCTTGGGACCTTGTCTAGTCTTTTCCCAACACTGCGCCTGAAGTTGCCCAGGGCTGATGACATGTCCAGTGTCATTGGCTGAACTCCTCTGTGTGCCCAGGCACCACTATTCAGAGTAACTACAAGATTTTAGTGAATATGCATGAGGAGAGAAGCATTATCATTTTCATATTACAACTGGGGAGTAGGAAGAGGTTAAGCAAAACAATGGTCCTGGATAATCCACATATTAATTAATCAGCCTCAAATACAGAGCTAAACACAGTAATCATTTATTAATTCCTGAGAACCATTATGAATCATATAATAGTTTAAAAGAGATTCAGGATTACCACTTTCAAATATATCCACTGACTCTTCCAAAATAGTTTAATGAATGAATAAACCTATTTGTTTTTATATAAATGGTGTATTTGGAAGAGCTCAAAACTTCTGTATTACTTATATGTGCACATACATTAGACACTTCCCTATCATCATTTTTACTCCTTTTTTTCTTAGCAAGCCCTTTCTTTCCAAGTAAACTTCAGTCAGACTCCCTCTGGCTGGCCACAAATCCTGAATCACTGTTAGTCCATGAAGGTTTACTGCGTTCATTTAGGTGCTCACTCCTCCCTGAGGCTCATTCCCTCCTAAAACTTCTGAGCACCCCGGAATTACTGGCCCCATGTCTCTCTCTCTCCTTTACCAAGACAGCTGCTGAGGCTGCTGCTGTGCAGGTCTACCTGCCCCTCTCTGGCCTCTGTCTTTTGCTTTAACACATAATGTGCCTACCCCAGGTAGTCAGTATCTGGCCCCCTCCCATCTCTTTGCCAAGCAGAGAAGCTATGAAGAAAGACAATCAACAAAATGGTCCTGTACTCTAGGAGTTTAAGCCTCATTGAGATGATAACCTCAACTCAAGACATAAGGGCCATGCTATGTAATAAACAGGAGGCAGCACTAGGTCCAAGTGAACCTTTCCCTCAATGACAACTTAATTTATGTACTTGAGATGTTGTAAATTCTCCTGTAATTAGATATATTATGGATTCAAATTTTAAGGCTCCTTTACCCTTCCCCACTCCAAAAAAAAAAAAAAAATCCAAATTCAAACAAGTCTTCTGAATTATCTACCACTTGGGAACTTTGGTAGCCTCTCCAGCATCTTTTCAGAGGAGTGAATAATCAAGTTATGTGAGTATATTTAGATTTTAAACATTTTCCTCAAACATATTCAAAATAATTCTACAAACACGTAGATTATCTACAGGACAGAAAAGGCTCTGTTTGAATCAAACCGTAATAATATAAACCACTAAACGTGAATCACTGAGTAGGAGGATGACTTTTGAGACTTGTATGGAGAGGGTGGACAAGACTCCAGGACACCATCCTCATGACTGGCCTTGATAACACCCATCTGTGGGTACACTATCCTGTGGTTTCTAAATTCTGCTTCTTTATTAAGAAACGATTAACTGTAAGGTAGAGGAACTACCATGTTATACTTCTCTGCAAATCTCAGAAACAAGCACCCAAATGTAGATCACCCTGCTGAAGCTCAAATCACAGGACTCCTTGGGTATAGATGCCTTAGAATGCTACAGGGCTGCTACCGTCTTCTTGGACTAGGTAATTCAAAAGACAGCTGTGGCTTGGTCTCATTCCTACAGAGGGGCTGAAGCATGAAACTCAAACCCTAGTGCTGCTTCTGGAGATACTGCAGGATGTGATGAAGGAGGTCACTTAAACATCAATGTCACTCAAATATTTTAGAAATATTGCCCAGAAGACAGGCCTATCACTAATCAGGATTTCTGTGTCTCAATCAATAAATGTCCACTACATTATATTCTTGCTTAAGGGGAAAGAATGCAAAGGGCTCATGAGACTAGGTTCTAGACCAAAATGTCACCCTGTGTAGCTGGGTAAGACACATGACTGCCCTGGACCCCAGTTTCCTCAATAGGAAAATGATGAGTTGGGGTAGATGATCTCAAAGACTCCAGATTAGAAGATTGTCTGGCTGTGAATTTTCTATGAGATCCAGCATCCAGTCTTGGAGTGAGGGCATTCAACTGAAGATGAGCAGATCAAATCCCTTAGAGGCTGTCCTGGAGTGAGAGGTCAGGGTGAAGCACTATTTGCCTTGGAGGCCAGCAGCAAGGACTGGCCTGGGCCCAACAGCATTAGTCCGTGGCGTAGGTCTGGGCCCAGGCAATGCCCACGTGGGAGTAGCAGTACAGGAATCCCAGGACAGAGAGGGTCACCCAAGGCCAGCCTGCAGAGGGAGGACAGAGATGGAAGAGCAGTTAGAAATGCTTGAGGCAGGACATCCCACATGGGCAAACTGTCCCCTTTTGGAGAAGGCAACTTGACAAACAACAAAGGCCTCCTGGAAAGTCTGCTGTAAAGACAACTTCAGCAATTGAGTCCTACATTCCCGTCAGAGTCAGCATAAAATGAGGAGTGCACTATTGCAAACACAAACCATGTTTATGACGAGTTAGTGGGTGCAGCGCACCAGCATGGCACATGTATACATATGTAACTAACCTGCACAATGTGCACATGTACCCTAAAACTTAAAGTATAAAAAAAAAAAAAAAAAAGAAGAAATAGGGCAAGCTTTTAACAAATCCATGTTTAGGGCCAGGCACCTGTAATCCCGGCACTTTGGAAGGCTGAGGTGGGAGGATCACTTGAGTCCAAGAGTTGGAGACCAGCCTGGGAAACATAGTGAAACCTCATCTCTACAATAAATAAATAAATACATAAATAAATAAATAAAAATAAATAAATAAACCAGGCATGGTGGCATGTTTCTGTAGTCCTAGCTACTTGAGAGGCCAAGGAGGAAGGATCACTTGAGATCAGGAGTTAGAGGTTACAGTGAGCTATGAGTGTGCCACTGCACTCCAGCTTGGGCCACAGAGTTAGATCCAGTATTGGTTTTAAAAAATAAAAATAAAAGAATCCACGTTTAGAGGACTAAAGCAGTTAGTAATTGAAAAAGGAAAAAAGTCCATGAGTCTGAGTGAGAAAAAGTGTAGTCTCATGTGGCACTGTAAACATGTAGGTCATGTTCCAAAATCTGTACTTTTAGATGAGTTGTTTGAAATCAGGGTACGTTTCCCCCTAGAATAATATTGTGTGATTCATGGACAAGGCACAAAAATCACCATCATCATCACCGTTGTGTGTGTTTTTTTTTAAACTTGTAGTAAATGTGAAATAACACTAATAGGAGCTCTGAGCCCTGGGGCATTTAGGTTCCAGAAGCCCAAATATAGGGTCCTCTGTCCTTCTTGGTCAGCCTCCCCAGAGGTTTCAAGAATTCTAAGTGGTGAGGGGTGGGATAGAGACATGCAGACGTGGCTTGTCCTTGGCAATGAGACAGGAAGGTGCCAGCAGCCAAGAGGGAAAGGGTGCCGGGCAAGATCAGGAGGGTCATTTGATTGGGGCATCACAACATTTCACAGAGAGCTTTATAAATTTAAATTTTTGACATTTCTTTTGAGTATGGCTAGCTAGGAAGTCATTACCTTTGTCAATCCAATTGTGTGTGTTAAAAGAAAAGAATGACTGTGAAATGTAGGCATTTACAATGGACTACATTTTTTTCTTAAAGTCCATGAGTCCCGTAGCAAATCTCAAAATGTAGACTGAGCATTATACTGAATTTAGTGCCATTTGTAAGCACACAGAAGGGGGAGCCTAAATTAAATATTTGCTTTCAAAACTGAAAGCTTTTAGTGATTCCCTCTACAAATACTTGTCTTAGAATATCTGAAGTTCTTTTCTTTTTCTTCTTTTTTTAAAATTAACAGCCCTTTCTGCTGAGTATTTGTTACTTAACAATCTTCATGTCTTCTGCATGTTTCACTTACTCAAACATTTACTGGGGGCTTTGGAGAGCCAGAGATGCTGGGGAAGATAATAGATGCCGAAATGGAAAGACCCAGTCCCATGTCAAAGGCACTCCCACTCCAACTTGGGAAAGACACACACATACACCAGTGGGATTTATGATCATGTGGTAAGCACTGGATGGTGGAATGCACAGAGCACATTTAAACTGGGCCACGTGGGCTGAGCAAGAGTTTGTCAGATGGGAAGGGACAGGGCCCAGCTACTAGAGGAAGACCACCTGATGTGTAACCTTACAGGCCATCCAAGGAACAGGGATCACGTGACGTGGCTGCTGCATAGGGAGGAGGCAGGCAGACAGTGGTAGGAATAGGAAGGAGGCTGCGGGAAGCCCCTGGGGGTGATTACAGGTTCTCTTCTTGTTATGTCAACCATTAGCTGTCATGATTATTAATATGGCATGGGGAAGTCACTGTAGCATAGTGGTATATGTGCAGGCTCTTAAGTGGGATGAGTTCAAATTGTGGCTCTGCCACTTGCCAGCTGTGGAACCTTGAGCAAGTTAATGAATCTCAAATGAAAAACTAGGGATACAGCAACTTACTGAATAGTGTCCTTACAAGGATGGAGTGAAATGATGTAAAGACTTGCACGGTGCCTGGCATAGCATGGGAACTAAAAAAAGGTAGTAATAGTAATGGTGGGAGGGCACAGAAGTCTTTCTCTACCAAGATTAGAGTGACAACAGGGAAGTCAAGCCCTAGTCTTCCTTGCGCCTTAGCCTGGCTTTCCACAGTGTTCTCCCAGGCCCTGCAGGCAAGAGAGGTGAGGGCAGCAGACGACCCCTGGCAGCCTGGCTCCAGGACCAGCCCCACAGCTCCACCTCCTGCTAGGCAGCCAGTATGTGTCCTGTGGCTACCATAACAACTTACCAAACTTAATAGATTAAAACAATAGACATGTATTCTTAGTTCTGGAGGCCAGAAGTCTGAAATCAAGGTGTTGGCAGGAACTCTTCCTTACCTCTTCCAGCTTCTGGTGGCTCCTAGGATCCCTTGGCTTATGGCAGCATCACTGCCTCCATTTTCACAGAGCCTTCTTCCCTCTGTCCTCTCCTCTTAAGGGCACCAATCATTGGATTTAAAGGCTACTCCAAATCCAGGAGGATTTCCTCTCAAGATGCCTGACAAGTTATATCCATAAAGAACCTATTCCCAAATGAAGTCACATTCTGAGGTGCCAGGTACACATGAATTTGCAGGGGAACACTAGCTCAATACAGCCAGGTACTTTCCCAGAACTTCCACATGGACCCATCCTGCTGGAAGCCCTCAGAGTTCTCATTACTGTGGCTCAGGCACAGATGCCAGGGGACCGGCCAACACCTGCTCCTCAGTGGGTTCAGGGAGCAGGATGAGGGGAGTGGGCTTTGGACACAGAAAGCACTCCTGGACTCCAGCTGTGTTTGGAGTGAGGCATCAGCAGTGTTTGGTAAACATGGAGCCCAGAGGCCAGCTGTGAAGATGGGCCAATGGGGATGTTTCATTTACACAATGCTAGGCCTGGGGCATTGCACAGCTCTGCTTGGCACCCGTGGCTATCAAGTGACACCCTGTGAAAACTTCCGCGTAACACACAGGGCTGTAAGGAAGACTGTCCCCAAGACTGCCCAGAGGTGAGGCATAGACATGTTTAGCACGGGCCATAGCTAGGTTGTGAAAATTCTCCCCATTCTTACTGTATATGCCATCCAGAGAGGTGGCTAGATAGCACTTAGGAGACTTATAATCCTGACTGTGCTATGAGACCCTATTAGGGCCTCAGTTTCCCCATCTACACAATGACAGCTCAGAGTAATTTTTTAAAAGCATGCAAATAAAATAAGATCACAGATTTGGTAGTGCTTTCAAAAAAGTGTTTTAGAAATACAAAAGATTAATATAGGGCCACTTGATAATTGTTACATACCCACAGCTCACTGGACTTTTTAAAGCACACACGTTCCTACAGACAGTAGACCTGGCATGTACCAGACAGCTGTCAAGGGCTCCTTATCCTTTCCTGACCTCAGGAGTAAGATTTGTGATGACAGAATCATCATGAATGGTGATTGCAAATGAAGTCACATGCTGAGGTACCAGGTCCACGTGAATTCCGGGAGGAATACTATTTATCCCAATGCAGTTAGGTACTGTCCCTGAGCTTCCAGATGGACCCATCCTCCCTGGAGGCCTTCAGAGCTCCCATCACTGTGGCTCAGACACACAGGCAAGGGGACCGGTCAACATCACACCTCTTCGGGAAGAGACAGATTCTACATGTCACCCTTCAGCACTACTCAGCCAACTACTTCACAAGCCCTTGCTATATGCCTGGCCCTGTCCTAGGCATTGACCTCTCTCTCTTGTTGGTGGCCTGTAGACACAAGGTCTCTGACTGTGGGCCTGCTAAGCAAGCACTGATGTGGCACAAGGGGGTAGGGGCAGGCTTGGGGCAGAGCCTCATCTTCATCAGCAGCTCAAATAACAGTGGAATGGTAAGGCTGGAAAGCAAAGGGGAGAAGCTGTCATTCTGGCAACATTCCAAGGGCTGCTATGGTACACAGTCATGCAGGCTTGTTGGTCACTAACAAAAAAAGTTGGTGTCAAAAAGGGTTCTGCCCTGACAAACTCTGACTTCCTCCCCCTGCAGTCCACTGTCCCCCACCCATGCACCCCTCCCCACTGGGTATTCTCCTTCCAGGCTTTCCCTTCTCCACCAGGAGTGAGGCTCCCAACCCCCATTCCTTTTATGCCAACCCCATTCTTCCCACAAGGCATCCTCCCAACATACACACTCTCAAATTCTCTGTCTCTGTCTCTCTCCCCATTAATGTGGCTCATACTGCCTGGTGGGCAGTATGCTATTGGTCAAAGGAAAAGATCCTTCTTAAGAGTGTACTTTAGGGCTGAAGCCCCCTACACACTCTGCACATTCAAGGCTGGGTCCCCAGAATCAATATGTGTAATTTCCTGCGGGGCTTTTGATATCTGGATCTAACAAGTTCTAAACAGGGGATCAGTTTTTAACAGCTCACAGCCAGGTAGCGTCAAAGATATATGAACAGGTTTCCAGAAAGTCAGACAACAGTTGCAAGAGATTGGATAATATAATTAACGGGACAGATTATTTGACAGATATAGCTAATTGCAGATAACTAGGATGTATGGCACAATAGATTCAATTAAGAGGACCAATGTAGGTGGCACAATAGGTAGAGTTAATAGGATGTAGGTGGTTGTATCATGACATTGTTAATAGGATATCAGTGAGCTGTATAATAACTACAGCTAATGAGAAACAGGTAGGACACAGAGGGAAATGGCTGAAGCGAAGAGAAGGTCAGCATTAAATTGTAATAACCAAGTGATAACTTGGTTAATTAACTAAGTAATAACTTTACTTGGCATTATTATGGCTGACCAATTCTCTGAGCAATTATATCAGTCTGAAAGGAATGGAAAGCCTGCGGTTTGATACTGATGGAAAAGAGCATCAGCACACAGGGCCATGTGAAGTCAAAGGGTATGTTTTCTGAAAAGAGAAAGGATAATCAGAACAAGAAGCAGGTCCAGTGAAAAACCTTCTTTAAAAGGTAATGTGTGGCCAGGCGCGGTGGCTCACACCTGTAATCCCAGCACTTTGGGAAGCCAAGGCGGGTGGATCACGAGGTCAGGCATTTGAAACCAGCCTGGTCAACATAGTGAAACCCCTTCTCTACTAAAAATACAAAAAATTAGCGGGGTATGGTGGCAGGTGCCTGTAATCCCAGCTACTGGGGACGCTGAGACAGGAGAATCACTTGAACCTGGGAGGAGGAGGTTGCAGTGAGCCGAGATTGCACCACTGCACTCCAGCCCGGGTGACAGTGCGAGACTCCGTCTCAGAAAAATAAAAATAAATAAATAAATAAAAGGTAATATGAAATGGTACAGCCACTGTGGAAAACAGTATGGAGGCACCTCCAAAAATTAAACCTGGAATTACCACATACATATCTGTATTAGTCCATTCTCACACTGCTAATAAAGACATATGCAAGACTGGGTAATTTATAAAGAAAAAGAGGTTTAATGGATTCACAGTTCCACATGGCTGGGGAGGCCTCACAATCATGGTAGAAGGCGAAGGAGGAGCAAAGGCATATCTTACATGGTGGCAGGGAAGAGAGCATGTGCAGGGGAACTGCCCTTTATAAAACCATCAGTTCTCATGAGACTTACTCACTATTCCGAGAACAGCACAGGAAAACCCACCCCCATGATTCAACTACCTCCCACCGGGTCCTTCCCATGACCATGGGGATTGAGGAGCTATAATTCAAAATGAGATTTGGGTGGGGACACAGCCAAACCACACCAATATCCAAAGGAAATGAAGCAGGAACTAGAAGAGGTATTTGTATGCCATGTTCATAGAATAATTCACAACGGCCAAAAGGTGGAAGCAACCCAAGTATCCATCAACAAATGAATGGATAAGCAGAACATGGTGTAAAAATACAAGAGATTATTTAGCCTTTAAAAGGAAGGAATTCTGACACATGCTACAACATGGATGAACCCTAAAGACATCATATTAAGTAAAATAAGCCAGACACAAAAGAATACTATATGGTTCAATTTCTACGAACTATGTAGAGTAATCAAATTCACAGACACACAAAGTAGAATGATGGCTGCCAGGGGCTCAAGGGAGAGGGGAAATGAGAAGGTAGTGTTTAATGGGTATAAAGTTTCAGTTTTGCAAGACGAAAAAAACTCGAGACGGATGGTGATGACTGCATAACAATATGAATGTACTTAATGCCACCTAAAAATGGTTAAAATGGTAAATTTTATGTTTTGTGTAATTTACCATGACAACAAAACTATGCTGAGTGAAGAAGCCCTTGGCAAAATAATACAGTATACATTTTTATATAAAATGTATACTTATAGTTACAAAAAGCATATTGGGGGTTGCCTGGGGCTGGGTGGCGACAGGTTGTGCAGGGGCCCTAGGAATCTTTTGGGATGATGATGTTTTATATCTTGATTGTGAGAATGATTTCAAGGGTGTATAAAACTGGCAAAATTCAGCCAATTGTATACCTTGAATGATGCATTTACTATGTCTCAATGAAGTTGACATTTGAAAATTTTAAACATAACATTGGGATGTTAGCGAATCATAGATTTGCAGCATTAATCATAGATTAAGCATTGCAATGTCTTGGGCTTTTTATGCCTCAGGGTGTTCAGACAAAAGATGTGGGAAAACATAATTATTTATTTATTTATTTATTTATTGATGGAGTTTCACTCTTGTTGCCCAGGCTGGAGTGCAATGGCACGATCTTGGCTCACCGCAACCTCTGCCTCCCAGATTCAAGTGATTCTCCTGCCTCAGCCTCCCAAGTAGCTGCATTTACAGGCATGCACCACCATGCCCAGCTAATTGTGTATTTTTAGTAGAGACAGAGTTTCTCCTTGTTGGTCAGGCTGGTCTTGAACTCCTGACCCAAGGTGATCCACCTGCCTTGGCCTCTCAAAGTGGTGGGATTACAGGCATGAGCCACAGTGCCCAGACCAGAATTCATTTTTTTTTTTTTTTTTTTTGAGACGTCTCGCTCTGTCGCCCAGGCTGGAGTGCAGTGGTGCAATCTCGGCTCACTGCAAGCTCTGCCTTCTGGGTTCACGCCGTTCTCCTGCTTCAGCCTCCTGAGTAGCTGGGACTACAGGCACCCGCCACTGCGCCCAGCTAATTTTTTGTATTTTTAGTAGAGATGGGGTTTCACCATGGTCTCGATCTCCTGACCTAGTGATCTGCCTGCCTCGGCCTCCCAAAGTGCTGGGATTACAGGCGTGAGCCACGGCACCTGGCCCCAGAATTCATTTTTAAAATGATGGTAGGCCAGGCATGGTGGCTCATGCCTATAATCCCAGCACTTTGGGAGGCTAAGGTGGTCAAATCACTTGAGGCCAGGAGTTCAAAACCAGCTTGGCCAATATGGCAAAACTTGGTCTCTACTAAAAATACAAAAATTAGCAGGGTGTGGTGGCGTGCACCTGTGATCATAGCTACTCGGGAGGCTGAGGCACGAGAATCACTTGAACCCGGGATGCAAAGGTTACAGCGAGCCGAAATTGTGCCACTGCACCTCTAGCCTAGGCAACAGAGTGAGCCTCTGTCTAAAAAAAATATGTAATAAAAATAAAAATAAAATAATGATGGACCTTCGGTCCTTCATCTTCCTAGGGGCAGGGGGACTTATCATGTGTAGGACTGAACACTGGGCTCCCCTAATCACGCCTTCTTCCCCTGAGGCCTCTGTGGGGCAGGAGGACTGGAAAAGCTTTCTTAACCACACAGATGCATTCAGCAGTGGGAAGGCTGCTGTTGCTGAACCAGCACAAATTCCTATCCCAAGGAAGAAATCAATCCATCCTAATGGGAGATGAGTTAATTGAGTTGCTGAATTGTGTCTGAGCTATCAATTACCCCATCAGAGGCTCACTTGGCTGTCAGGCTGGGCAGCACTCCCGAGTCTGTGACCACCATCTTGTCTCTAACAGGGCTGTTTCAAAGACCACATCCTACTGGTACCCATTTTTAGAAGACAATGGCTGATGGCCAGCACATGAACAAACTTCAGGGAAGCTTTCTTCCTAGCCACCCAGCACCATAGTCTCTGTCTACAAGCAAATGGTCTACAAAGAATATGCAATCCACTACACCATTTACAAAGAATACACAATCTTAGTTAATTCTTACAACACTCTGAGGTAGAAATTACTATTCTCATTTTAAGAGGCAGAAACTGAGGCTCAGAAAGGTAAATAACTTGTCATAGAGCACCCAGCTAGCAGATTCTCAAACTTTGGTTTTGATTTCAATCCAATAGTGATATTCTTGCTTGAAGCCACATCACCTCACAAAGGCCCAGAGTCCACATCCCAAGCCCAGGGTGGCAGGTTGAGTCCTATGTGGAAAACAGTCTGAATGATGTCTGTCCCTTAGTTTTTTAAATCTACCATTATCCACGATTTATCTAGCATTAATACTGCCTTAACTTCCTCCCTCCTTCCACCAAGGCAAGTTTTCTAGCTAGAGCCTCCAGCACCCCACTGCCTGCTGTCCCTCTGACTCATCCACTGTGCAGTCATCACCTTTCTGGTTCCCAGTTCTGAGGGCTGAACAGCGCTATGACCTTCCCAGCTTGGCTCTTGGGTCCTTACAGCTAAAATGATAGATTCTTACTTTCTGGTCCCATAGAGCAATGTCACCCCAGTGACTCAAAACCATTCTAAGAAAGGAAAGAGAGGAGATTCCCATTACTCCTAAGAACCACCAGGTTGTAAAGAAAACAAGATTCACCTCCTAAGACAAACTCTTCTTGGTCAAAGCCTAAGTCTGCAAATGCGAAGGATATATTAGGTTGGAACAAAAGTAATTGTAGTTTTTGTCATTACTTTCAATGGCAAAACCTCAATTACTTTTGCACCAACCTAATATGATTCTTAAATGTCACCAACATATCCATCCACGTCCATGGGGTGCACTATGCACATGTAACAGCCCACACAGCCAACCTGGTTAAGACCAATATGAAACTGATAAATTTCAACCTCCAGAGGGTTTACTAATGGGCTGGCTCAGAGAGGGATATATCCAATGGGGAAGTAGAATGAAGGGAAAGAGGCGACTCCAGGAGATGCTGCCAAAGAGGGATTTATAAGACTTGGTGACTGATGAATCTGGGGGCCTCTCTCACTGACCCTAAGCATAGCCTCAGCATGTGCCCTCAAGGCTGACACTCAGCTGGTGTGCATCAGAGAGACTATACCTGACATTAAAAGAATGATATGCTACCCTAGAGTGAGTAAAAGCCATGGTCCTGGCCTCTCCCTCATGACTTGTCTTCTGCTACAAAAAGAGTGTTCACATGTGGTTCTGCAGAGGCCCCAAGGGCCTGCTCCTGCACTTGGCCACCATCTCTTTGGATCCACTGGTCCATGCCTGTGCCCTGCCATTTGTTAGATATCCCGAATATCAGCCCCTAACTGTATGTACATATCTCTGCTTTGGTGGCATTTTCTATTTTGAGGCCACTGGAGGATGAGTGCTTCTTTCCTTAAAGAACTGCCTCATGCACCAGACCCTAGACCTAGGGTGCTGACACCGGATCTGGAAACACACTGGCCCTGCCCTGGCACTCTCTGCACCATCCCACCAGCTTCACAACCATTATCTCATTAATTATTCAGAATGACTTTATGCACTGCTGCCTTCATTCACTGAGCTGGCACTGACAGCACTTAGTTTAACCATGTTCAGATCTGATAGGGGGAAATGATAAGGTGGCTTGGCAGCTGTATTTAAATCTTATTTACTCTAGTAGTTGCAGTCTGTAGATATCATGGAGTCATTTATCAAATGGCCCTAAGCCTGCAGACCTTCCTCCAGAGCTAAATTTAGAGTTTTAATCTTAATAAGCCTATGAGGCAGGAGCCTTCTCCCATCAGAGGGCTGGTTATCTTATTAAAAGATACACAGCAACAGCAAAGCTGCCTCAGGCTTCTGAGCCTATAAACCACTGGATCTAACTCCAAACATGGGGGAGATGGACAGAAGCTTTGAAGAACAGGCTTTTGCTACCTTAAGGCTCATAATAATAATTCCTTACCCTCACAGAGTTTACATACCTGGAACTCAAACCCCGGTGTTCAGGCCTCACAGTTTTTTCAAAAAATGGTCAGCTGTCACTTTCACTTTCACGTCCTCTCAGGAGAAAGGACTAGATGGTTGTCATCTATTCGAAATTGAAGCAGAAAATCCCAGAACAGCAAGTCTGCATCAGAATCACCTGGAGGACAGGCTGAAACGCAGACTGCAGGGCCCCACCCCACAGTTTCTGATCCAGTAGATCTGGGGTAGGCCTGAGAATCTGCGTCTCTAGAAAGTTCCCACGTGATGTGGATGCTGCTGGTCTGAGAACCACACTTTGGGAACTACTGTTGTAGGGGAATCTGCAGGGGGAAGGGCATTCTACTAAATTGGGTGCTCACGCATGGAGCAGAGGAGACAGACATTTACTGAGCATTACATGTGGCTTGGCTGGGTACATCCCTCATTCTCACAACCACCTAATCACACAGGTGTCACCAGCCCATTTAGTAGATACGGAAACTAAGGCTCAGAGAAGTAGCTTTCCCAAGGTCTAAACGCTCATTGGACATTAGAACTCAAGGCTGTGTGACTCCACAGTACACTTGGCCATTGAAGCTCAGACAGCAGCAGCTTGCTTCAGGTCACATGGTGAACGTTGCTGGCCAGGATTCTTTTCCTTTAAATCCTTGGCCTTCAAATCTCATTTCATCCCCCTACTCCAGGTGCTCAAGGTAACAGGGAGGGAGAAGCTTCAGGATGGTGTTTTCAGACCTCAGCTAGCACTCACTCACTTGGTCCCCCCATCTCCTGGGGCCGCCCTTTCTTGTCGCTGTGGTGGGAGACAGAGAAAGCATAGACGAGCACGCTTATATCCTTTGTCTTGGTTAGTGCCTAATTTAGACTGTGAGCATTGAAGAGCATGTTCCCAGTGCCTGCATGACCCTTTATTAAAACTGTTAAAGCCACAATTATATGGCCCCTGCTAAGGGCTGAGCCTGCAAGGGGATTTGGCAAGGAGAGACAGAGGAAGGGGCAGCTGGGACCACCCTCAGGGAGCTTCCTCCATTCTGAGCAAGAGATCCTTGCTAGGAGCTGAGTGCACATTTTAACCAGCACAAACAGTTGTCTTTAATAAATCACACTGTTCACAGTCAATTTCACATCCTGATGAGGCCAACTTCTACTGCATTTTTCATCCTTCCCTAACTCCCCATGCAAGCTCTGCAGGCAAGCACTTACTAAAGCACTCACTTCCATGAAGTAAAATCATTCCACCTGAAATGCAGGGAGTGGATAGGAGAACCAGCCAGAGCCATTTTTTCTTATTCTGACAGCACAAGCAGAAGGGGTGCTGAAAAAAAACAAATATTTTCTCTCTCCAGGGACAACTAGGTAGGGGACCTGCTACCTACCTAGGAAAGGGGATCTGCTTTCCAGAAAACTGTCCACTGCAGTGGTTGCTATACCCCCAAATCAGGCCCCTGGAGCCAGAGGCTGCACAGTCAGAACACACTTCCCCAGCTGTTTCTCTTCTTTAACCTGTGTTTTTATTCCAGCCTAATTAGGAGTGTTGTGCATTATTAATTCATGACCACACTATAAAACACAGTGGACGCTGCCTAGCAAATGAGCTCATGGAAGTCATTTTCCTGAAACAGGGATGGCACACCACGAATCAGGCTTCTTGTCAGACACCCCTGACAACTGCTCACCCACATCCATATTTATGAAGCACCTACTGTGTGCTTAGCATTCAGACAGGCAGCCTGGATTCTTGCCATAGGCACAGTCTGTGTCTTCGTTTGAAGCCTTATGTGAAGGTGCCACTGAAGGCTGAGGGCAAACTCTGGGGCCACCACGCTCCTCCCCTACACCTTATGTTCAGCTCCACAGCTCTGGGATCCAATTGTGCAGATGACAAAAGGCTCAGTGACAACAAAGATAACAGAGATAGGATTTCCAAAAGCTAGGTAGGCTGGGAGGATGAGCTAACACTAATAAGTTAAAATTGAATAAGATAAAAACAGCTAAACTTAGCAGATTTTGTTTATTTTATTTAATTTTTTAAATTCTTTTTTTTAAATTATACTTTAAGTTCTACGGTACCTGTGCACAACATGCAGGTTTGTTACATAGGTATACATGTGCCATGTTGGTTTGCTGCACCCATTAACTCGTCATTTACATTAGGTATTTCTCCTAATGCTACCCTCCCCCTGCCACCCACCTGCCAACAGGCCCCTGTGTGTGAGAACATGTGGTGTTTACGGTGATAGTTTGCTCAGAATGATGGTTTCCAGCTGCATCCATGTCCCTACAAAGGACATGAACTCATCCTTTTTTATGGCTGCATAGTATTCCATGGTATACATATGCCACCTTTTCTTAATCCGGTCTATCATTGATGGACATTTGGGTTGGTTCCAAGTTTTTGCTATTGTGAATAGTGCTGCAATAAACATACATGTGCATGTGTCTTTATAGCAGCATGATTTGTAATCCTTTGGGTATATACCCAGTAATGGTATGGCTGGGTCAAATGGTATTTCTAGTTCTAGATCCTTGAGGAATCACCACACTGTCTTCCACAATGGTTGAACTAGTTTACACTCCCAACAGTGTAAAAGTGTTCCTGTTTCTCCACATCCTCTCCAGCATCTGTTGTTTCCTGACTTTTCAGTGATTGTCATTCTAACTGGTGTGAGATGGTATCTCAATGTGGTTTTGATTTGCATTGTGATGATGAGCATTTTTTCATGTGTCTGTTGGCTGCATAAATATCTTCGTTTGAGAAGTGTCTGTTCCTATCCTTTGTCCACTTTTTGATGGGGTTCTTTTTTTCTTTCTTGTAAATTTGTTTGAGTTCTTTGTGGATTCTGGATATTAGCCCTTTGTCAGATGGGTAGATTGCAAAAATTTTCTCCCATTCTGTAGGTTGCCTGTTCACTCTGATGGTAGTTTCTTTTGCTGTGCAGAAGCTCTTTAGTTTGATTACATCCCATTTGTCAATTTTGGCTTTTGTTGCCATTGCTTTTGGTGTTTTAGTCATGAAGTCCTTGCCCATGCCTATGTCCTGAATGGTATTGCCTAGGTTTTCTTCTAGGGTTTTTTAATGGTTTTGGGTCTAACAGTTAAGTCATTAATCCATCTTGAATTAATGTTTGTATAAGGTGTAAGGAAGGGATCCAGTTTCAGCTTTCTACATATGGCTAGCCAGTTTTCCCAGCACCATTTATTAAATAGGGAATCCTTTCCCTATATCTTGTTTTTGTCAGGTTTGTCAAACATCAGATGGTTATAGATGTGTGGTGTTATTTCTGAGGTGTCTGTTCTGTTCCATTGGTCTATATCTCTGTTTTGGTACCAGTACCATGCTGTTTTGGCTACTGTAGTCTTGTCTTATAGTTTGAAGTCAGGTAGCGTGATGCCTCCAGCTTTGTTCTTTTGGCTTAGGATTGTCTTGGCAATGAGGGTTCTTTTTTGGTTCCATATGAACTTTAAAGTAGTTTTTTCCAATTCTGTGAAGAAAGTCATTGGTACCTTGATGGGGATGGCACTGAATCTATAAATTACCTTGGGCAGTATGGCCATTTTCACAATATTGATTCTTCCTATCCGTGAGCATGGAATGTTATTCCATTTGTTTATGTCCCCTTTTATTTCGTTGAGCAGTGGTTTGTAGTTCTCCTTGAAGGGGTCCTTCACATCCCTTGTAAGTTGGATTTCTGGGTATTTTATTCTCTTTGTATAGTAATTGTGAATGGGAGTTCACTCGTGATTTGGCTCTCTGTTTGTCTGTTATTGGTGTATAGGAATACTGTGATTTTTGCACATTGATTTTGTATCCTGAGACTTTGCTGAAGTTCCTTATCAGCTTAAGGAGATTTTCGGCTGAGACAATGGGGTTTTCTAAATATACAATCATGTCATCTGCAAACAGGGACAATTTGACTTCCTCTTTTCCTAATTGAATACCCTTTATTTCTTTCTCCTGATTGCCCTGGCCAGAACTTCCAACCCTATGTTGAATAGCAGTGGTGACAGAGAGCATCCCTGTCTTGTGCCAGTTTTCAAAGGAAATGCTTCCAGTTTTTGCCCATTCAGTATGATATTGGTGGTGGGTTTGTCATAAATAGCTCTTATTATTTTGAAATACATTCCATCAATACCTAGTTTATTGAGAGTTTTTGGCATGAAGAGCTGTTGAATTTTGTCAAAGGCCTTTTCTGCATCTATTGAGATAATCATGTGGTTTTTGTCTTTGGTTCTGTTTATGAAATGGATTACATTTATTGATTTGCATATGTTGAACCAGCCTTGCATCCCAGGGATGAAGCCGACTTGATCGTGGTGGAGAAGCTTTTTGATGTGCTGCTGGATTTGGTTTGTCAGTATTTTATTGGGGATTTTCAAGTCAATGTTCATCAGGGATATTGGTCTAAAATTCTCTTTTTTTGTTGTGTCTCTGCCAGGCTTTGATATCAGGATGATGCTAGCCTCATAAAATGAGTTAGGGAGGATTCCCTCTTTTTCTATTGATTGGAATAGTTTCAGAAGGAATGGTACCAGCTCCTTTTTGTACCTCTGGTGAATCTGTCTAGTCCTGGACTTTTTTTGATTGGGAGGCTATTAATTATTGCCTCAATTTCAGAGCCGGTTATTGGTCTATTCAGAGATTCAACTTCTTCCTGGTTTAGTCTTGGGAGAGTGTATGTGTCAGAAATTTATCTATTTCTTCTAGATTTTCTAGTTTATTTGCATAGAGGTGTTTATAGTATTCTCTGATGGTAGTTTGTATTTCTGTGGAATCAGTGGTGATATCCCCTTTATCATTTGTTATTGCATCTATTTGATTCTTCTGTTTTCTTCTTTGTTAGTCTTGCTAGTGGCCTATCAATTTTGTTGATCTTTTCAAAAAACCATCTCCTGGAATCATTGATTTTTTGAAGGGTTTTTTGTGTCTCTATCTCCTTCAGTTCTGCTCTGCTCTTAGTTATTTCTTGCCTTCTGCTAGCTTTTGAATGTGTTTGCTCTTGCTTCTCTAGTTCTTTTAATTGTGATGTTAGGATGTCGATTTTAGATCTTTCCTGCTTTCTCTTGTGGGCATTTAGTGCTATAAATTTCCCTCTATACACTGCTTTACATGTGTCCCAGAGATTCTGGTACGTTGTGCCTTTGTTCTCACTGGTTTCAAAGAACATCTTTGTTTCTGCCTTCATTTCGTTATTTACCCAGTAGTCATTCGGGAGCAGGTTGTTCAGTTTCCATGTAGTTGTGCGGTTTTGAGTGAGTTTCTTAATCCTGAGTTCTAATTTGATTGCACTGTGGTCTGAGAGACAGTTCGTTGTGATTTCTGTTCTTTTACATTTGCTGAGGAGTGCTTCACTTCCAACTATGTGGTCAGTTTTGGAATAATTGCAGTGTGGTGCTGAGAAGAATGTATATTGTGTTGATTTGGGGTAGAGAGTTCTGTAGATGTCTATTAGGTCTGTTTGGTGCAGAACACCCCAATGTCAATATTAGACAGATCAATGAGACAGAAGGTTAACAAGGATATCCAGGACTTGAACTGAGATTTTGTTTTTAAATCCAACTATACAAATATGGAGTAGCAGAAGTGAGGGAACATGATATGGAAGTAGCAGTTGATGGATGAACTTATATCTACCTGGGAATGATAAGACTCTGCAGAAGAGAAGATAGTTGCTGCAAATATATAAAAGTCTACTTTAGAAGAGTGATGTCAAGAGGTCTGAGCACCCTCAGGGGCAGGGCTGGGAGGAAAGAGTAGACGCCGGGAGGAAAAGGGACACTTGGGCCATTGGACACCCAATGAAAGCTCGAGAGACTGAGCTTCCTTGGGCAGGGGCAGGACAGCATGTGGGCCGGAACATAAGGGAGGAGATTCCTCCTTTGATGGGAGGTAGAACCTGGTCTGAGAGCCTATGAACTTGCCTTCTTTCTTCCTACGTCCCTAGAACCAGGGCATGCATGGTAAAATGGTCAAGGAATAAACAAATACGAGACTGAAGGAACGCAGGGCTGTTGACTTCAGAGTACCCATTCATAAGACTGCCAGATCCATGCTTCAGGCCATTAAAAATAATAGTTGTGGCAAAACCTCTGCTCAAGACCACAACCTCTGTGTACATTTGGCCCTCGTTTTCCAAGCCTGTGCAACATAGTCAATTGACGGAAGCGCCCACAGTCTAGGCATCCTCTACACTTGTGGAAGTGCCTGGGAGAAGAGGCATCTGGCGCACACTGGCCCTAAACACCTGGAGTTACCAAGGGAGGGAAGGGCAGGAATGCACTCCACACACCCACTCTTCTACCACCACCAAATGAAAATGCCATAAAGAGCTGAAAGGGAAAGGAAAGAGAGTGATGCCTAAACTACGTGAACATCTCAAAGGTGATGTCAGCAAATGCTTCTGACACGTTCTTTTCCTAGAGCAGTTGTTGGATAAAGAATTCTAAATTACTTGACTTGAATTTCTGAGCAAAGAACAGAATGATAAAGCCAAGTTCCCGGGGGCAGCAGCCATGGCCACAGCAGCTCTTCCCAGAGCTCTCAGAAGCGATGATGAGCTAGGATTGCCAGCCACTGCTCTGGAAGGGGAAGGAAATGTTCCTGCCTGTCAAAGATGCCTTTGTTCTCACCTCCATGCTCCCACTGTGTCTGCAGTCTATTTTGCTCATCAACACACTGAAGATTGGGACTGGTTGAAAGCTGGAGGTATTGTGGAGCAAGAGTTTTTCTGTGCATAATCTTCCAGCAGTAGCTGCTGCTCTTCATCCAGGAGTGGACTAGGTTGTCCAGAGGCATCCCCACTGTCTCCCCTGCTCCTCCTGCCTAAGAGCAGGCCAGGCTGTGCCTGTGGTGCAGTAGGTGGCTGTGGAGCCATTTCTCGTGAAGGATCCTGAGTTTATAGATTTGGTCTCACCAGTGCTCATTTTAACCACCTGAGCTACCTTCTTCAAAAAGAACTTGACTGGAGCACAGAACAGTTCTGATATTAGTTTGGAAAAAAATGTGGCTCCAACATTTACAAATGATATTTGGAAAAGGCATCTCATCTCCTAGGTCCTGTACAAGAAGGGGTGTGGGGAACACAGGTAGAAGCATCCAAGCTCAGACATGCTACAGTGGTGGCACTGTCCACATCTCCCCCTGCAGCCAGCCCCTGGAGGGGAAGCAGTTTGCCATGCCTTGGAAGCACAGGGCATTTAGGGGGTCCTGGGCACCAGGAAGAGGCAGCACAGGGAGAGGCCCACTGGGATGTCAGGGAGTCTGGGGGCCCTCTCTGCTAAAGAAGCATGAGAGCTGCCTGGGGATGGGGCAAGGGCTCTTATATCACTGTTCAGGGCAGAGAAAAGGAATACAGAAGACCCCACATCTCTACCCTTCCTCCATCAAACCCACGTGGAAACCCTGGCGACCAAGGGTTCTCTGCTGATGGTGAGCGGAGAGGCACTGGGCTGTCTCACGCTATAGCTGCTCTTCCTGGCGTGACCCACTTCCCCTGCAGGAGCATAAGGCTATGGAGCCATTGGGGAGCAGGGGATGAGCACGGCTGCCTGGCCCTGGAGAGGAGCCATGGTCACTGCTGCTGTCATCTCAGGCCACATGGGAAACAAGAGGCTCAAAGGGCAGGGGGATGGGGGGGGGGGGATGTGTGCTCAGCCTGAGGGTAAGAGAAAGCACATGCGTGACTGTGGACTCCAGCTAGGCTGACTGGCTCCAGGTGCCATGCCGTACAAGTGACATTGTCACACAGAAGCCACTTCCTCTATGTAGGTCTAGAAGGGCTCTTCTATGGGAGGTCTAGAAGGCCTCCACATGGGGACATGAAGATAAATAAAAGTGTAGCCTAGAAAAAGACCATGAGGTCACCTGGAAAGGGAAATGGACTTAGTCTATGTCACTCCAAAAGGCAGAACCAGGACCAATGGATGGAAGTGACAGGAGATGGATTTTGGCTACTGTGAAAAGGAACATATGACATTTAGAGCCTCCCAACAGAAAGTGGGCATCTTTGTTTGGAATCACTCAGCATCTGGGCAGTTTGGGAAGCTGTTAGGAAGGCATCCATTGCAGATATCTGCCTCCGAGAGAAGGCGGGACCAGATGACCCCTACAAAGGTCCCTTGTAATTCTAAGAGGTTACAGTCCTATAAAATATAGGTCTTCAAATCATCCTTCCCTCCCCCCAGAAAGTCAGTCCAAGGAATAAGCTAAAAGACCACTGCAGAAGCAGGGAGAGGAGGGGCATTTGTCTGTAACTGGAGCAGAAGGCAGTGTTCTAGCAAACTGTGGAAACGTCAGAGGAAATGGCAAATTTTTAAATGACGTGCTCATGAGGATATTTACCTGACGTATAAAGTGACTCAGATACATTTTTTCCACTTCGGTTACAGAGAAAGACGTTTTTGTGCCTTACAGACCCTGCTCTGAGGGAACCTCTGTTGCCACAATCAATGGCAGGTCTGCCCGGGACAACAGGCAAGTCCTGGTGGGTGCTCCGAGCCCAGGCTGGGATGGGTATCCCCTGCACCCCCAGCAAGAGTCCCTCTCGCAGCAGCCCTGCTCACTGGGCTGCCTAAATTTCCTACACTTTGCAGGAGCTCACAGGGAAGAATTTCCTCTTTACTGGCTGATCTGCTCAGAATCAAACACCAGTAACCAATTGTCTACAGGGTCAGAGGAGACAGAACAGGGCACCATTGACGTGGATCAGAGGAGAAGCCAGTCAAGACAGCCAGGATCTCAGTGATTGCGACAATCACTAATGAGGCATTAGCACCCTCCCTGCCTCCTCCATGCTTTCTGTTCAGGCAGCTGGAGTGGCAAGGAGGCTGGGATCCTTTGGGAAACTTTTCCCAGCTATTTATTCTCTTCCTGGTAATCTTTACATGGGGTTAATTGTTGGCCTCCGGGGAAGGGGCCTCAGCTGCCGCAGCTTCTGGCTGGTTATGTTTGTGACCTCAGAGCACAATATTTACATGATGGAGTCCTTGCAGAGTTTCCAGATGCTTCTTTGGTTTTGGGTCAGTTCGGGACGTGGAACCAGCCTCCTTCAATGGGCTTTCTCTGATTCCTCTAAAGTGATGGGGTAGTGCCTACAAGGGTCAGCCATATGGCTTAGATCTGAATTTCTTCCCATCTGTGTCCCAAAAACTGGAGCTTGAGGTGATGTCCAAAGAAGGAACTGTGACAGTACCCTCCCTGTGCCCCTGGTACATCTCTGACATCACCCTTGGGAGGAGTACTGACCTAGGCTGTTGGAACCCTTCCCATTGCAGAGCCTCCCACCTCCTTCCTAGGGGCTGCACTGTACTCATTCCATGAGGAAGATATGGCTCTGTTCTTGCCATTTGGCTGGGAACAATCTGATCTGAAGATAAACTAACCATCATGCGACTCTCATCATTCAACACTTATTGAGCTCCTACTATATACAGAGCAGTAGGCTAAGTGCTGGGATACCAGCGATTAAAAGGCTGCCTTTCAGTTGGGGTAGGGAGAAAAGAATCTGATGTAAAACAATAAATCAGAACCCCAGGGTGTTTCCTGATGTTAATGAATGATTCATTCAACATTTATTATGCCTTTTCTGTGTGCTGGGCACTACGCCAAGAGCCAGGGCACGTGGGATGACAGAACTGGCTTCTGCCCTTGGAGAGCTACAGTTTAGTGGAGGGAGGGACCCAGGCATTCATGGTGTGGGTTCTAGAACACGGAGAGCCGGTGGAGAGGACACAGGAACAGACAGGGCTAAGGACATGTGGAAATGGGGACTGCCTTGATTCTATTGGTTGCCAGTGCATGAAGGGAAAGGCCAACCATGGCTCACTATTATTCCACTGTCACACTACTCCCATCACACTATTCTGCCATCACACTATTCTGTTGTCACACTATTCCACCGTCACACTATTCCACCGTCACACTATTCCCATCACACTATTCTGCTGTCACACTATTCCCGTCACACTATTCTGCTGTCACACTATTCCTGTCACACTATTCCGGTCATACTATTCCGCTGCCACACTATTCCGCTGTCACACTATTCCACAGTCACACTATTCCCGTCACACTATTCCGCTGCCACACTATTCCACTGTCACACTATTCTGCTGTCACACTATTCCCATCACACTATTCCCCGTCACACTATTCCTGTCCCACTATTCCCGTCACACTATTCCACTGTCACACTATTCCCGTCACACTATTCCACTGTCACACTATTCCCCTGTCACACTATTCCCGTCACACTATTCCCGTCACACTATTCCACTGTCACACTATTCCACTTTTACACTATTCCACTGTCACACTATTCCCATCACACTATTCCCGTCACACTGTTCCCATCACACTATTCCACTGTCACACTATTCCCATCACACTATTCCCCTGTCACACTGTTCCCGTCACACTGTTCCACTGTCACACTATTCCACTTTCACACTATTCCACTGTCACACTATTCCCGTCACACTATTCCACTGTCACAATGTTCCCGTCACACTATTCCACTATCACACTATTCCACTGTCACATTATTCCACTGTCACACTATTCCCCTGTCACACTGTTCCCATCACACTATTCCACTATCACACTATTCCACTGTCACACTATTCCACTGTCACACTATTCCACTTTCACACTATTCCACTTTCACACTATTCCCATCACACTATTCCCATCACACTATTCCCGTCACACTATTCCCCGTCACACTATTCCACTGTCACACTATTCCACTTTCACACTATTCTACTGTCACACTATTCCCATCACACTATTCCACTGTCACACTATTCCCGTCACACTATTCCACTGTCACACTATTCCCCTGTCACACTATTCCCATCACACTATTCCCGTCACACTATTCCACTGTCACACTATTCCACTGTCACACTATTCCCGTCACACTATTCCGCTGTCACACTATTCCCGTCACACTATTCCACTGTCACACTATTCCCGTCACACTATTCCACTGTCAAACTATTCCACTGTCACACTATTCCCATCACACTATTCCACTGTCACACTATTCTACTGTCACACTATTCCCGTCACTGTATTCCACTGTCACACTATTCCCATGTCACACTATTCCCATCACACTATTCCCGTCACACTATTCCACTTTCACACTATTCCACTGTCACACTATTCCCGTCACACTATTCCACTGTCACACTATTCCCGTCACACTATTCCCGTCACACTATTCCCGTCACACTATTCCACTGTCACACTATTCCCGTCACTCTATTCCACTGTCACACTATTCCCGTCACACTATTCCACTGTCACACTATTCCACTTTCACACTATTCCACTGTCACATTATTCCCGTCACACTATTCCACTGTCACACTATTCCCGTCATACTATTCCACTGTCACAGGCACACCTTCTGGTGGTTTCCATCCTCCATGAAGACTCTCCCTCAACAAGCAGAAGGCCTGCCCTCCAGCTCCTGCCCCAGCACCTCAGCTGCTCTGGCCTCCAGCATGACTAAGATTTTTTTCAAAAAATTTAATCTCTTTCTTTTTGACCAGATAATGCACAATATAAAATACAAAAGGTACCAAAGGGTAGGCAGGGAAAAGGAAATCTCCCCTCACTCCTCTGTCTAATCCCTCAGTTCCTCCCCCTATAGGCATCTCCTGTTCCCATTTCCTTGTTTATCCTCCCACAAATATTGTATGTACACAGAAACATACACATTAAATGGTATTTAACTTTTTTTTTTTTTTTGAGACAGGGTCTCGCTCTGTCACCCAGGCTGGAGTGCAGTGGTGCGATCTCAGCTCACTACAGCCTCAACTTCTTAGGCTCAAGCAATTCTCCCACCTCAGCACCCCTCTCCCCCAAGTAGCTGGGAGCACAGGGATGCACCATCACACCCAGATAATTTTTGTATATTTTTTTAGAGAAAAGGTTTCATCATGTTGCCAAGGCTGGTCTCAAACTCCTGGGTTCAAGCTATCTGCCGGCCTCAGCCTCCTAAAGTGCTGGGATTACAGGCGTGAGCCACTGCACCCAGCTGGTAGTTGACTTTTCATTCTAAAATATGTATTGTTTTTGAACCTAAGTACTACACACACTGTTCCTTCCTATTTTTTAAGGTTCTATATCTTGGGAATTGTCCCATGTATATATGTATAAGGCTGTTTTGATCTTTCTAATGGCTTAGAAGAATTCTGCAGAATGGATATGCCGTAAGTGATTCACCTGGTGGCCTCCAGTGGACGTTTATGTCCATTCCAATCTTTTGCTATTACAATGGATATCCTTGTATATTTCATTTCACATGTGTGAAATTATGTCTGGATGTCAAAGTCCTAGAAGTGGAACTGCCGGGTCACTTTTGAGAGATACTGCCAAACTGCTCTCTCTAGAGGAGCTGGCACTTTATACTTCTACAGGAATCTATGAGGTAAAACTTTTTGATCTATGCCAACCTGGTGTAGTACCTTGTCCTACTTTCAATTTGCATTTCTCTTTTGCAGAGTGAGGTTGAGTGTCTTCTCATTTGCTTCAGAGACATTTGCATTTCCTTTTTCTGAGAACTCTCTGCACCCTTTCCCCATTCTTCTTACAGGCTGGTGCCTTTTTCTTATAGATCTACAGGAGTGAGGCAGTTAATACTGCACCAGCCTGAAGGGTGTTCTGCAGCCCCCTTGGAGGGCACAGGCAAGGGCACTGAGTTGCGGGAGCCTCCATAGGCAGGGCCAGGCCTGGGACTGCCTGCTTGGCTGGGAGCAGTTTACAATGGCCGGGCACCTTGATGTCTCCAGGTGCTCACACGCTGGGCTCTGTGCTCAAAGAACACAGTGGGCCCCGGGTTCTGCCCTCTGTAGCAGCTCAAATTTCACTGTTTCTGAATCTTTATTAAGCGAGGAAATCAAAACCAACTTCCTTACTACTGGCATCATAATCTCTTCAAGGGGTTCATAGTGAGCCACCACCTACAGGAAAGGCTGTATGCTACTTCTATTTTCACTCTTAAGACCCTTCAGCTAGAGAGCTAGAGATAAGAATTTGTTTTGATTCCTCCATTCTTTCTTTCCTTCCTTCCTTTATTCCTGTCTCTACTCCCTGTTCTCTCTCTTCCAATCCCCTCTATTCCATCTATCCATCCCATCCACCCACCCATTTAATACTACTTGGGGTGGGCAAGGCTTTTCTCATTGAGACTTCTCTCTTGGAAATGTCATGATAGAGTGGCTGATGTGTATCCAGCATCTATTCCAATTACTTCCTCCAGCTCTTGACAGCTAGGCTTTCCTTCAGTTCAGAGTCAGTCAGGATGGATGATGAATTAGCCTCAGCCACACCATTTCTGGGCCTCTCAAGGTCAGGACTCAGGGCTCCTGTGGGCCCCCACCTCCAGCTCCATTAGCCCCTTTCCTGGGTTGTCCTTACTGACAACCAAGCCCTGGCCTAGAGGCCACCAGGGCTGCTTAACTTACTGGGATGCCCAGGTTTTCCATGATCCTCTCTGGGATGGTCTAGGCCCTATGACTATGCTTGTTTTGCATCTCAATTCTGAGCAATTCCTATTGCAGTGTAGGAGAAGAGGACAACTGAACTTCCTTCCTGTTTCCAGTTCTTGTCAATGTCCCTCCAGCCCTAGAAGGCAGCAGTGTGTCCAGCCTCCAGCTTCTACCGACACTCTCAACCTCAGCAGCACTCACCTCCCTTGGGGTCTGAGAGCTGGCTGCGCAGTCCCCCTGCTCTGAGGTTCCATCATAAGCCACAGGGTACCCTTCAGAGGCCTAAGCACAGCTGCCAGAGGCCTCTTCTCTGAGATCTTAGATTCTAGTGATGCACTTCTTCCCTTGTGTTTCGCAACCCTAGGGACAGTAACTGCTTTCTACAGTTACTTATATCTGGGATGCCTCAGTGTCCCTTTTTGCTCTTTCAGCTTTCTAATACTTGTGTAATTCCCCATATTAAATCCCTGCTGCTTAAATACCTAGTATAGTCTCTGTTTTCCAGACTGGATCTTGACAGATATATCATCTAACTCCCAATTGTAGACCAGAGGCTGATCACTGCCCCTGTGGAGAGGCAATAATTCTGCTGAGTCTGGAGAGATGAGTAGGGGCATTTGCCATGCACAGAAGACAGACCCAGAACTTTGGGGGTTTCAGCCTTTATGGAGATTCAACTAGAGGAATTCTTACCAAGTGTTCTCTTTCTCCTGTGATCAGAGTCACAATTACTCCAGGCTCCATTCTGAGCTGGTTCCTCTCTCCCCCTAGGGATGAGATTGTGTGGCTCCTGGCAATTATCTACAGCTTTCCAATATATTTAATCAGTGAAATTTCATATAGCTGATGAGTCTTCTCTTTCCCTTACTAAATTTATAATATGAGAATATGTTAAAAATTATATTTGCCCCTCATGGACAAACTAAGGAAGGAGTATGCCATGAAGCAAATAAATTCATAAATTATAGGCCTGCCTTAGGCCCATGTGCCTCTAGCTCACTCCCAAACATCACCCCCACAACACATTATAAGCAAAGAAGGGCTCCAAAGCTTGTCTTGTCTAAACTAATAGCTATGCAGGGATATCCAGCTGACCTAGAAAGAGATTAAATATACCTTCTATCCAAGAGCTTCCAAATGTTCTGATTAAGAGCTTCAGTTGGATCCGAATCCCCTTAAATGTATTTATAATTGGCTAAATTCCAAAGCTGCAAACAAAAGGCCCTTGTATTATGTTTGCTCTTTTAATGAAAAGAAAAAATAATCAGACTATGCTCCCGAGAATGCACCTATAGTTCAACCCTTTTTAAGGGTGACCTTTACAAATGAATTTTTGAAAATTCTATTTCAGCACACTCTCTAGGATTCAGAAACACAAAGAAGAAAGGAGTCAGATGTCCTATCCTCCATAGTTGGGGCCAGTTTTAGGAGCCAGAACTCCCAGCCACAGAAAAGAGCCCTGCTCTTGGACTCAGGAGTCCTGAGTTCCATCACTTGTTAGCTCTGTACACCAACTTCTCTGAGCCTCTTGTTTTCTCATCTTTAAAACCAGGATTATCAATCCCTACTCACAAAACCATTATGAGAATAGGAGCCATCTGATTCTCTATTTATTCAACAGGATTCAAGAATGGGAAATAATGAAAAACCCAAATCTCAAGCAGCAAACTTGAGCTGTTTCCGAGTCATGTTCAATATCCCAGTCCTCAGCATCATGCCATATAGGCAAGATGAACAGGTTTCTTTCCCTTTCTACTGGGGAGGCAGGGGAAAAACTCTGACAAGAATGTTCTTTGACATCTCACAACTATAAATCCAAAAAGCTTTCCTGAAGCCTAACACTTGTCACTGAACAAGCACATTTCTGATGCTAAATGGTATGAGTAGCCTATGCAGGTATGGAGACACAAACCCTGAAGATACTCTCCTTGCATAAGTGCCTTGTGGTTTTATTGTTTTTAACTTCCAAAGAAGCTGCTGCCCTATAAACCTATGACCCCTTCAGCATTGTTGGCTCTGTCGGTAGCATGATTTCTGTCATGCTGACCTGGATCCCCAAATCCAATACTCCAACATTCTGCTTTCCCATTACCCATAAGTGGGACATGAGAGTTGACAACACATAGGACAGGTCAAGGTCATTCTTGACTCTGATCTCCATGTGGCTCCTGCCAGAGATGACATAAAACCTTTAGGGAGACACAGTGTGAACAGTGTCATGGCTGCAGGCAGCCCATCCTCACACTGGGAGCAATACTGCATTACTCTGCTATCTGAGGGTCATATCGGTCTGTGTCAGTCATGGTGATGTTAGGTCCCAATACTACCAATCACTGCTGTATTCTGTGTGACCAGCACTGTGCCAGGGTTACCTTGGTCTGACCCACTCAGGCCTCTCCAGCCTACTCTTTAGGAGCCAATGTGAAGCCACGGCTTATTTTGTGAAGCCATGCCAATTTCCCGTGGCAATTATGCCATGCTTAGAAAAATCATGAAAATGAGTCTCTATTCCTAGCTCACTTAGACAAAGAAAGTAAAAGGGGATCCTGGGTGTGCTGAGTGGTCAGAGGGGAGCCAGAATGAGATTCCAAACACCATCTGAAGACAGCCATGTATCTGAGAACAATTCCCCTCTATTACTTACCAGAGTTGAATATATAGCCAAATGTATGCTAAACATCCCCTCTACCCTCTTTAAGTATTTGCCGAGGCCAAGATTATACAGTTGGGCTGATTCCAAGGATTTGAATTACTGGAAGCTATTTTCATATATACCAATTGGGTTATTTAACACAAAATTCAGCAGTACTAGATGTCTGACTCTGAATAAATTATAGAATCATTATTCTGGGAATGGTCTGTTTTTAAAAGGCTCAATCCTGGTGTCACTTGAACTGAACCACAAATTCCCTGAACATTTCTGTATGCAGGCATGTTAACTCAAATGCTCATAATACAACCAGCTTTTGCATTTTGCATAATGCACATTCAGACCTCCATGCAATTTTCAAATTAATCCTGCATTATGTAGTAACACACATGCATACATACAGCCACTCATTTCTCTATAGGACAAATAAATCTTCACCTGGGGGAAAACAGTAACTGCTGGAAAATGCATGTTCTGGAGAATGCGTGTTGTGCATAATCAATCAGCTTGTGGGGCTTTAACAGTAAGTGTATATAAATTTAGGGTCTTGGGATAATAACCAAATAGCACTGAATAAGCAGATTGGATACGGAGGAAAAAATTTAAGACCTCCACCAATGAGTAAAGAACTCAGAGCTGTGCAACAGCAGAAGAGAAGAAACAAATACTGCAAAGATGGAAAGAACCTTGTCTCCATCACTGTCCTCACCAAGTACACTGCTGGGGAGAAAGGACCTCAACAATAAATGCATGGCTTCAAGTCTCCGTCAGCTGAACGTATGCTGACTATATGTTCATACTAGGCCTCTGAGGATCAGTGAGGCAGCACTCAATTTCCTTACTTTTATCTGTGAATGTTACACAGATTCTCCATGCAAAATTGGCTCAGACATTGAGACTGATTACATCATACTGCACCAGGAGGGTCTGAAAAGGTTATTACTCATATAATGTGGCTTTCTGGAGATAGCAGAGATCCAAGCCATTCCAAACCAGCTTAAACAAAGGGAAAGGCAAGTGGCTTTGGTTTTAACTGTGGTGAGGGTCAGACCAGTGGTTGGGTTTGCTTGGTTTGAACTTCCTGCCAGCACCCAGGAAAGGGCCAGGTCTGTTTTCTTACAGGCTTACCCAGAGGTGGGACACAAGAAAACGGAGGGGTGGGGCTTGAAAGCTGTCAGTAGTTAAGCACCAAAAATGGAGCCAGACTCTTTACTACAATTTTTCTACCTTCAGGCTGCCATTGCAGATTTAAAGCCCCACTCTGAAATGTACCTACTATGTGGCCTGACCTAGCTAAAACTGTCTCCTCAGCAATAAAAGTTGTATAGCATTTTAAGTAAATGATTTTACACAGATTAAAGGAAACTGGCCCAGTGCCCAGACATAACAGATGTTCAATAATTGTTTCTGAATCTGGAAATTTAAGAAGAGAAATCTGTTTCCTCCACATAGTTTCACATTTACCCTCGGCTTTTTGTTCTTGTGAAAACCAGAAAGATGCCCTCAGCTCTGGTAAGGTTCTAACTCCTTGCCAGAGATATCAGGATAAGGGGTGGGGGTAGAAAAGGAGTGGACAGGTTTACAGGGCTGGGGGCCGTGGGAAGCAGGGAGGATGGCGGCCAGGGTACCACATAAGGCAACTCCCCCTAACGTGCCATATGACATTTCTGTCTGAGGCAGCTCTGCTGGTTACAGTGGAGAGATAGGCATCCTGGCTGGAGGAAAAATGGCCCCAGTGGAATGGGGAAAAGGACCAAATAATAGGTCTTATGGGTTGAATTGTGTCCCCCGAAAGGTATGTAGAAGTCATCACTCTTAGTACCTCAGAATGTAATGATTTGGAAGTGGGATCTTTGCAGATGTAATGAAGTTAAATGAGGTCACATTCAATGAAGATAGGCCCTAAAACTAATTAAGACTGGTGTCCTTATCAGAAGAAAAGACAGACAGGAGACAGATAGGAGTGATGTAGCTACAATCCAAGGAACATGAAAAGCGCAAGGGAGAGTCAAGGAAGGATTCTACCAAGTCTCAAAGAGAGAATGCGCTTCTGACGCTTGGATTATGGACTTCAAGCCTCCAGAACTGGGAGAGAATAAATTTCTGTTACCTAAACTCTCTAGTTTGTGGTCTTTGCCACAGCAGTTCAAGGAGGCTAATACAGTGGGAAGAAATCATCCATTACTTGCATCTCTTTTTTCTTTAAAGATTTGAGTGAATAATTTTACTCAAAATTGGAATAGCTGGGGATGCTAATGTTTTTTATTTTAAAATAATGAACAAATTACGGATCTTCATTTATTGCCAACTAGCCATTAATTTCTCAGAATTATTTTAAATATACAATGAGAAGATTTTTATATAAAATATCTAGAGTTTCAGTTCATAATCATTTTTATACTCCATAGTTAATACTGTAGTAAAATTGTAAACAGAAGATAAAGATGTATTTCTGCAAGATCTGTAAGCTAAGAGAAAATGTTAGCAGTGATTATTTCTGGGTTATGGGATTATAGGTTATTTCCTTCCATTTCTGTTATTTTCAAATTTTCCTTAGTGTGATAAAAAATATTGGCAAAAGAAACACAGTTTTTCTTTCCAAGAGATATTGTAATTTTCATAAAAGCAAGAAATAGGATTCAGTGTCTTCTTGTCTTATGGGCTTTTGTCTTGACTTTTAATCCTAGGGCTCAGGGATATGTTCACAGCCTCTTCATTAGGCCTAAAAGGATTAGAATAGAGCACACAGTGGTGAGAACATTCATTCATTCCTTTGGAGATTAGAAAACAGGAACTTATCCTGCCAGCGCAAGAGGTTCAGGCTAGGAGTTTGTAAATATTTTTTTCTGCTTTAGTATAATAATATGCATAGTCCCTTTTATTCTCAGGAGTTTTTAAAAATAGGCCTTAAAGTCCAGCTGCTTAGAAGTCTCTTGTAACAAAAATCAAACATATTTAAAAGTAAACAGAGACTTCTGGTTCCACTATGATCTCCCACTACTTACATGAAAAACTCCGTGCAAAGTATACAAAGCAACTACCAGAGTATTCAAAAAAGCAAACGCAGTCAGCAGATTTTGGAGGACTCAAAACTTGCTGAAGCACGGGGGTGAGTTTCCCATTATCTTTTTCCTCTTTTATCTCTCAGCTGAGCTGGGAGGGCAGGTCCCAGTTGCAGAACTGCAGGGTGAAGCAGCAACAGGGAGGCTAAACTCCTGATGGAAATCTGATCTTTCTGGCCAAAGTGATAAAAAAAAGGGGGCCCTGTGGGCTAGAGAGCGTATAGGGAACCCTGAAAGAGAGTGAGCTGGGTAAGGGGTTTCCAGTGCATGAACCACTACAAGTCTCAGATGCAGGCCTCAGCTGCACAGGAGGGACCCAAACTGGTATCAGGAAGGCCTGGGCAACTGAACTAACATTTCAAGCATGATCGAGTCCCAGACTAAACCTTGAGTGGCACAAAGCAGACCCACAGCAACACAGCAAAAGCTTTGAGGACAGAACTGAGAAAGAAAGCACACACCTCGCAGTGCGAACCCAACCACGTTAATTGTTTCATAGCTTGATGGTGGCAGCAACTGCACAGGTATATCAACTTGTCAAAATGTGTTGAATACTATCCAGTACTTGCGATAAAGGGACTGCATTTTACTGTATAAAAATTATACCTTCCTGGCTAACATGGTGAAACCCCATCTCTACTAAAAAATACAAAAAATTAGCAAGGTGTGGTGGTGGGTGCCTGTAGTCCCAGCTACTCAGGAGGCTGAGGCAGGAGAATGGCGTGAACCCGGGAGGCAGAGCTTGCAGTGAGCTGAGATCGTGCCACCAAACTTCAGCCTGGGCGACAGAGAGAGACTCCGTCTCAAAAAAATATATATACCTAAATAAAGTGGATTTCATAAAAAGTACAGCGACAAATGGTGGTGTCTCCATAATAAGGAAGGTAGTATCTGGTAGGGAGGCAGCTAGGTGTGACGGCAAGCCTGTCCCGTCCGCTAGGCTGGGTGGCCTTGAACAAGTTGTGTAACCTCTTGGATTCTTTGTTTCCTCATCTATAAAGCAGAGATTATACTAACCACCTTTCTAGAAAATTTTGTGAGGACTAAATATATTAACTAAATATATTAACTTTAAATATATTAAAGGCCCAGGCAAGTGCAATTAGTAAATGTGAGAGAAACCCTACCTCCAAATGACCACTCCAGAGGACACGGCCATGCGCAGTAAGTGGAAGTTACAAGGAGAGCCCTTACCAGCGGCAAAGGCTGTCAGGCAGACCCACATCACCTACTGCAGGTTTCCCGGAGTGCCCCAGGTCTTATAACAAGTTGTTCTGTGCAAAAAGTGGTCCATGGTTAAATGTTTAGAAAAGACCGAATTAAAATTAAATAACTCTCCTTACTATATGGCAAAAGTGCCAATGTATACCATAAATTTCCAAAAGAAGACATGCTATGCAAAAGTTCCCAAACTAATTTTGCCAAGGATCCCCTTTTAGATTGATCACTCCACTCTCCCAAGACTACTATTACTTTTTTTTTTTGAGACGGAGTCTTGCTTTGTCACTCAGGCTAGAGTGCAGTGGTATGATCTCAGCTTCCCACAACCTCTGCCTCCCACGTTCAAGCAATTATCCTGCCTCAGACTCCCAAGTGCTGAGATTATGGGCGCCCACCACCACGCCTAGCTAATTTTTGTATTTTTAGTAGAGACGGGATTTTGCCATGTTGGCCAGGCTGGTCTCGAACTCCTGACCTCAGGTGATCCGCCTGTGTTGGCCTCCCAAAGTGCTGGGATTACAGGCATGAGTCAAAGCATCCAGCCCAAGGCTACTTCTTCTTAGATGAAGCACTTCACTCTCCCAAAATGATTACTATTTCTTTGGATTATACTTTGAGAATATTTTGAGAAATGCTGAACTCTTGAAATGAGCATTGGTCTGAGAGTCAGGAGACTTGGCCTCTAGTCCTGGTTGTATACAAGTAATGTTACCTCTCTAGACCTCAGTGTCTTTTCCAAAATGGGAGGGTTAGGCCAGAGTCTCTCCTCCAGCATCTTTTTGGATCTAACTGTCTACAATTCTATGGCTTCTGCAAAGTATACTGGAATCAGTGTGCTGCTTTGGGAGAGAGGTGGGCCAGAGGACCTCCAAATTTCTAAATAATTCTTCAGAATATCCATCTTTTAAGCTACAGATCTTAAAACAGAAAAAAAAAAGAAATTTCTCCATAAAATAAAAATTTCAAAAATATCACATCTTAATTCTCGGCATATGAATATATCATTTTCCACCACCTCTAAACACCACTGGCTCATCTGTGTAATGTTTCCAGATGCTTCTGCAATTAGCTCTTTTGTATTTAAATTCTGTCCATTAAATTGAATAAGATGTTCCTTTTTCTCTTCCAACAAAGTTGTCTGGTGGTTAAAAAAATAAAAAAATGAAGCTACTGAAAGACAACGCAAATGCCACTCTCTGCAGCCAGGTTGTTCACACAAAATCTGCAAAAGATTCACTGACCAGTGCTAAATCATGATCTCCTCCATCTCTGCATCTCCAACTTCAACTGACATGATTACCATGATGCCTTACAAAAGAGGAAGGAGTGATTCACCCTCTGGACACATGGTATGTTCCAGAACATTTTGGAATACATAAGCTACTTCCCCACCTAAATAAATAATCATTTCATTTGTGATTAATCAAAGACTAACACTGACTATGAGTTTTATATTTGTTGCCTAAATAAATCAAGGGATGTACCAATATTGTAGAGATGTCAATTCTTAACAAATTTATATACACATTCAATGTAATTCCAATCTTAAGCCAACCAAGTTAAATTTTTTTTGTAGAAACTGACAAGATGTTTCCGAAGTAAAAAATTTAAGTGTATCCAAGACAATTTTGAAGAATGAAGATTAAGGAATTACATTCACAGCAACAAGATTTAAGATAGTGCAGTATTGGCCCAGCAAGAGGCAAAACAGCAACAAGATTTAAGATAGTGCAGTATTGGCCCACCAAGAGGCAAACAGACCATGGACATTTGATTTATGACAAAGGCTGTAGTACACATCTGTGGGGGATACAATGGTTTTTTCAATGAATGTTGCTGGGTCAATTAAATATCCAAACAGACCAAAAAAAATTGATCCCTATCTCACATTATACACAAAATTAATACTAAACATATTGTAGATGTAAATAGGGAAAGTAAAAAAGTAAAGCTTCTACTAATAGAAGATAACATAGAGCAATATCTTCATGAGCTTGGGGTAAGCAAGTATTTCCTAACCAGAACATAGAAAGTACTAACAATGAAGGAACTCACTGATAAATAGGACTTGAAAAGTAAAAACCTTGTCCCTCAGAAAACATCATTAAAAGAGTAAAAAATGGAAGCCACAGAGTGGGAGAACATATTTACAACATATAAAACCAACAAAAAATACTTACCCAGAATATATGCCTATAAATCGAGAAGAAAAAGCCAATCAACTCAATTATTTTTAAATGGCCAAAAGACTTCTAAAGACATTTCACAGAAAAGAGTATACAAATGGCTAATAAACACTGCAAAGATACTTAAACTTTAGTCATCAAGGAAATGCAAATTAAAATCATGATGAGATGCCAAACACACCTATCAGAATAGCTAAAATTAAAAAGACAGTTACAAGTTTTGGAAAGGATTTGAGGCCACTAGGTTCCTCATGCACTCTTGTGAGACAATAAATTGGTGCAACCCCATTGGAAAACTGGTCACTTCTACTGAAGCTGAACATACACATATTATAAGACCCGGCAATTTCCTGAGTATATACTCAACAGAAATATGTACAAGGTTTTTAACAGTCTCAATCTAAAAACAATCTACAAGTCCATCATCAGTTGAATAGATACATGAATTGTGGTATGTTCACACAACGAAATACTGTACAGCAATGAAAATGAATGAACTATTGCTACACATAACAATGATAAATCTTTCAAACATAATCTCAAAAGGAGCCAGACACAAAAGAGAAATACAGTCCCTTCTGCTTTAATGTGACGGATGTGTTCCTCAAAAGTAACGCAATATGCAAACGCATGCAACTAAAATCATAGGGCTTATGGGAAAGACAGGGTTAGGAACAAAACATTCAAAACTTTGGCAGTGACAAATTTTAAAAAATACAGAAATCTAATAAAAATGGAAGCACAGTTTTACACATGTAAAATTGTTAAGAACTGCATACATACTAGAATAAATAGCATTTTATGTTGAAAAAGACCTGAAGTTTGCTTGTGAAAGAGGGTGTAAGAAGGGTTGCAGCTTGCAAGTTATTGTGACATGGCAGAAGCAGCATTGCCTACGATTGGATGGAATGTGTAACACTAGATATGGATGGGTGTGTCTCATAACACGATCAACCCAGGTGGCTGGTAGATATATGAGGTACGCATATGTGCATGCTGTGTGTCCCTACTGGGCTCAGTTTCGCTGAGTGAAGTTTTCTGCATTCGCTTAGAATTTCTTGAGGACAAAATTGCATATAAGCAAACACTAAATTGCGTTATGCTTGAATTGTTCTCTAATGCATCAATCATAATGGAAATTTGCATTTTCGAAACAAGCATTATAGCAGAACTGCTAGTACCTTATTATTCTATTTAAATAAAGTTCAAACATAGGCAAAATTTAATCTATATTGTTATTAGGTTGGTGCACAGTAATTGCTGTTTTTGCTATTAAAATTAATGGCAAAAACTGCAATTACTTGTGTACCAACCTAATAGATAACAGGGTATTGGTTACTCTAAAGGGGATTACAACTAAAAGGGATCACAAGGAGTAACTTCCAGGATGCTGGGTACTGACTAAACAGGTGTCTTCAATTTTAAAAACTGATCATTCGGCACATTTAACACTTGTGCATTTTACTATATGTGTGTTATGTGTTCCTGGGAGTCTTCCTAAAAGAGATACTAATAGGAAGACAAGTGCTGAGATTTTCCTGCCCCACTATATGGACATTCAATTCTTCCCGAAAACACATACACTAATCACTGACACCATGTCACAAACATTTACATAGTTCTTTTCATACAGTATTCAGTAGCTCATCATTCGTACCCTAAAGAACAAGGTAAGGTTCCTTTCAGTTATTAAATCCAGCCAGATAACTCGTAAAACCCCAGCATTTTCTTAGTAGTGTGATGTAGTGAAAATAGCACTGAAGCAGCAGCTAGATGACACGGGCTCAAAAATCAGCTCTGCCATTTACTACCTAGGTGGGTTTGGCAGGTCATTTAACTTGAATTCTAGTTCAATCTATATCATAGGACTATAATGCAAATAAATGTGCTTTGCAAACCATAATCGTGTCCACCTAAGGCAAGATGCTATTGCAGTATTTTCTCCCTCAGGTCCAGCTGAAATTTAGTTTAAGCCTCCCATTTCCTTGTTTGTACTTCAAAATCCCGAATAACAAAGCTGGCTAACATTAGCCTAAAGGGGTGCGTGTGTGGGGGGCAGTGGGGGGCGGAGTGGGGGGGTTACACGCACACATGTTTTGAATACAGTTCCATGTTAGGGCTTTGGCAAAGACATTTTGATGGTGAGGAATTTAGTGTTCTGATGGGTTTATACCTTCATCAGAAAAAAAAAAACTGTGTCCACATAGCATCTTGAGTTATGTGCAGATCTAGAGGCATTTTAAAGCCCAATACTCAGCTTATTGGAGTCAGAACTCAGTATTCTGTGGTCAGAGAAGAGTTTTCATTACAACTAACATCTCATTTCACCCCTTAGCCCCAAACAATTCTCTTCATAAGGCCACTCCCTCTTGTCTCCAAAAAGTCAAGTTTTCTTATTAAGCCAAGAAAAATGAAGAAGGGCAAAAATCTAATATCAAACAGTATGTTTCTAACCCCAGACGCTGATTATTTGGATAAGTTAGTTTGTAGTATCTACATCACTGGATATATGAGAGTTGCCTAGGGCTGCTGAGTTCTTGCCACCTTCAAAACTCTCAAAGCACTATAATCTACCCACTAACTCAGTCGGAGATACACAGAATAGTAATGGCTTCTTCTTAGCCATGGATTAACACTTCCAGGCTTGAAGAAATGAGCACTAGCCAGGCATTAGAAGGGAAATTAGAAGTCTCCCATACTGTTAACTAATGCTGGCATTAACAGATCAATTATGGTAGAGTATCTCAGGGTAGTACAAGGAACATTCCAATCAAGAGTCACTAGGGGAGCTCCTTAAAACACTGGTTCCTGGATGCTACCCTAGACCCACTGAATCAGAATCTCTTAGAGGCAGGAGCTCAGGACTCTGCATTTTAAATAATCTTTCCAGGTGACTCTGATGGGCAATAAAGTTAGGAAACAACTGTACTGGAGGTTGGGCAAGGGAAGAACTGACATCATACTAACTATGACACAAAGGGGAACGGTCTCATTAAGAAAGTTGTTTTGAACCAGGTCAACCTTGAAATCACTCAACATTGTGTTAATAATGGGGAATGCAGCTACCAGGCATCAAACCTGCACTGCGCCACTGAAAGGAGGAAAGAGTGAGTGTCACGCACATTTAATACTGAGATATCATAGCAAACAACAAACTCCAAATTTTCTGCACACCATTTTGAGGACTTCTCTCAGGTGAGATTCGACCTGGATGTTCCTGCCATTTCAGCAAGCCGCTGGCTATGTTTCAAACTCCCCACATCTATGCATCCATCTGTTTACTGGATGGATTGATAAAGAGCATTTCCTCTGGAGAGCTTGGAAAACTGATCTCACGCTAAGTGGCAAGTCACAAGGACACTGGAAATGCAAAACTAGCATGATGAAAAGCAGAGGCTTACATGATGACTAGTACAGACTAAACTTTAGCAGATGAGCAGCAAATCAAGTTTTTTTTTGTTTTTTGTTTTTTGTTTTGGATTGACAGAGTGAGGGAGGAAGGCAAAATGGCATGGGATGAGATGGGAGGACAGAAGGAAAGGTAAATCGACAAATGAATGGGTTGAAGGAAGGAAGAGTGGACAGGCTGTTGGGTGCATGGATGAATGGATAAAATGGATGGGAAGACAAATAGACAGATGGACGGAGCAGATAGGGCCATATCGGATCAATTATCTTTTAACCTTAAACTGTTTTTAACAGCTTATTGAGATATGATTTGCATATCACATAAATCACCAATTTAAAGAACACAATTCAGTGGCTCATAGTATATTCACAGAGTTGTTGAACCATCACCACAATCATTTTTGTTTTTAATTTTTAAGTATTTTATTTTTGAGGGAGGGTCTCACTCTGTCACCCCGGCTGGGGTGCAGTGGTGTGATCATAGCTCACTGCAACCTTGGCCTCCTGGGCTCAAGCAATCCTCCCACCTCAGCCTCCAGAGAAGCTGGGACTACAGGCACATGCCACCACACCTGGCTATTTAAAAGAATTTTTTTTTTTCTTTGTAAATACAGGGTCTCTCTATGTTGCTTAAGCTGGTCTCGAAATCCTGGACTCAAGGGAAGTGATCTTCCTGTCTCAACCTGCCAAAGTGCTAAGATTATGGGCATAGGCAACCATACCAAGCCCCATATTCAATTTTAGAATATTTCATTATCCCCTAAAAAGAAACCCATGTCCATTAGCTATCACCCTACAAATCCCTATCCCTCCCAGTTCCAGACAACTACTATTCTATTTGTGTCTCTATAGATTTGCCTATTCTGGACATTTTATAAATAGAATCAACAACATGTGGTCCTTTGTGACTGGCTTCTTTCATTTACCGTGTTTCCAAGGTTCATCCATGTTGCAGCATAAATCAGTACTTCATTTCTCTTTATTGCTGAATAATACTCCATTGTATGGATATGCCACATATCATTTGACAGATGTTTGGATTGTTTCTACTTTTTGACTGTTACACAGAATGCTGGTATGAAAATTTACATACACGTTTTGTGTGAACATAAGTTTTCATCTTTCTTGGGCACATATACAGGAGTAGAATTGCTATGTCATACAGTAACTCTATGTTTAACTTTTTAAGAAACTACCAGACTGTAGCCCAAACTGTTTTCCATTTTACACTCCCATCAGCAGTAAAGCTTCCAATTTCTCCACATCCTCACCAACAGTTGTTATTTTCCATTTTTTGTTATTATAGCCATCTGAGTAGCTGTGAAGTAGTATCTTATTGAGGTTTTAATGTGCATTTTCCTGAAGTCTAACGATGCTGAATGTCTTTTCATGTGCTTATTAATCATTTGTAGATCTTCTTTGCATACATATCTATTCAGGTCCTTTGCCCCCCCTTTTTTTTTTGAGACGGAGTCTCACTCTGTTGCCAGACTGGAGTGCAGTGGCGCAATCTCGGCTCACTGCAACCTCTGCCTCCTGGGTTCAAGCGATTCTCCTGCCTCAGCCTCCCGAGTAGCTGCGACTACAGGCGTGTGCCCCCACGCCCAGCTAATTTTTGTATTTTTAGGGGAGACGGGGTTTCACCATGTTGGCCAGGATGGTCTCGATCTCTTGACCTCATTATCCTCCTGCCTCGGCCTCCCAAAGTTCTGGGATTACAGGTGTGAGCCACCACACCCGGTTGCCCATTTTTAATTGAGTGATTTGTCTTTTTTATCATTGAGTTATATATTCTAGATACAAGTTTCTCATCATTATATGATTTGCAAAAATTTCTCATATTCTGCATGTATTTTCGTTTTCTTGATGTTGTCCTTTGAAGCACCAAAGTTTTTAGTTTTGATGACACCCAATTGATCTATTTTTTCTTCTGTTACTTGTATCTTTGGTGTCATATCTGAGAAATTATTATTTAATCCAAAGTCATGAAGATTTATCTTCTTTTAAGAGTTTTATAGTTTTGGCTCTTACATTTTGGTCTTTGATCCATTCTGAGTTAACTTTTGTATATGATGTGAGGTATGGATCCAACTTCATTCTTTTGCATGTACATATCCACCAAATTATTTTGATAGAAGAAAAATGGGGCCATGTGGCAGAATAATGTTAATATAATACCAGTACCAATACCCAACTACCATTAGTAAGGGGTCATCACATGCCAGGAACTGTGTAAGGTTATATTTATTATCTTATTTAATCTCTACAACCCCCTATGAGGTAGGTGTTTTTCTCAATTTACAGGTGGGAATTTGAGTATTAGAGAGGTTAGGTCCCTTGTCCAAGTTCCCATACTAGTAAAGTGGCTCAATTGTGTCTGACTCCAGAGTCCTCCCCTACCATCCTACACTGCCTTTGTAACAGCCCTCAGAAATCAGGGGATATCTCAGACACACCTAACTTCTCTTAGCAATTCAATATGAATTCACTAATAAGGCATTTACCTAACACTTCCTATTTATATTTGAAGCATATTGTCATTCCTTAGATGTTTCAATTGGGATGTTTGACTCAGAGGAAAAGCAGGATTTCTGTAGAATCTAAGACTTCCGTTTCCGGCAATGGTAGGTATATTATTTGTACCAGTACTTCCACTGGGAGAAAATAAAATTCTAAAATTGTCAGATAAATATTTTAATTTTTTCCCCAAACAGCTAGCAACATTCTGGAAAGACAGTAAGGAATAACCAGGCAAAAATCTAAGAGAAAATGAGAACCAAAGGAGTCAAAGAAAGTTCTTAAAGTTGTTTTTTTCCTGAAGACATCTGTCTGTCCAGACTGTGCTGCAGCCTTTGGGATAAGATAGCAGAAGAAAAATCCCAGAGCCTGACAAAAGCAATAAGTCTAACAGGTGGCCCTCAAAAACACATTAAGCTGGGGCCCAGAAAATAATCATAATCATCCTCAGGTTAAGGGTGAACCAGAAGTAAACCTAGTTCCCACCTCCAAAGGAGAAGGGGAGGGAAGTGAATCCCTCCCTAAGGAAATTTAACTATTGGGTCAGCCCTATTGGTCTGGCAGATACAAGCACAAATTTTGTCTGGAGGAAGATACCTTCACACTAGGCCTCAGGAATACCTCACATGTAATTAAGCAAGATAATGAGCAGCACATAGACAAAGATAACCAAGTATCCAAGGAAAGAGAAGTTAGGGGTAAAACCCAGCAGTACAAGAACACAGCAGACACAGATTCATACAGATTTAAAATATTTAAAGTATCAAACATAGATTACAAAGCAGCTATGCTTATTGATGTTTAAGGAAACAAAAGACGAACCTGAAATATCTGTAAAATATCTGCAGAGAACAAACACTTTCTATAAAAGGCACCCCCTTTCCAGAACGAACTTAGCCTTGGAAAAAGTATTCATTCAGGTAGTACGTGGAATAAGTGGCTCATCTCCGCAAAGCGACCCCTCTTTGTTTTGACATTCTCCTTGGCACCTGCATATCCTTTCAAATTCTAGGGGCAAAGCCAAAGAAACAGAGGGGAAATCTGCAGTGACCATTCTTTCTCCAAACTTCAGAAATTAATCTATAATGAGCTACCAAATAAAAAGGATAAACCTCAAGTATTTTTGCCCATCTCAGAGGTACCAAAACCATTATTGTACAAATTATGAAGACTTAACTGATTCCCTAAAATTCTCCCTGGGAGAACTCTGAAGATTTCTTCTTCCATCTTTTCTGTCCTTTGATGCGCCACAGCCATAGCTGACAGCCTCATCATCTATCCCACCGCCTCCTCCTGATCACCCTGCGCCTAGTACTGCTCCCCTTCACATGACCTCTAGATAGATCTTTCAAAAATGAAAATCATGTCACTCTCTTGCAAAAATCCTTGTAGTTCCTGCCTCTCTCAGCCTACTAAGGATGAAGTGCACACACCTCAGCATGGCATGTATGGGCTTCTCTGATCCTCAGGTTACCTTCCTGGTGTTTGTTGGTGCAAACAGCTTCCTCATCAATATCACACCTTGCATCCTCTCCGGCTATGATCCCAGGATGCTTGCAGTTCCTGAATATATGATTTACACCTCCATACCTTTGTACAGGCTGTGCCCCATCCCCCGAGTCTGGTACTTACTCATCCATTAAGCCCACCTCTGATGTCACCTCCTCTATGGTGACTTTCTCACCCAGAAGACAAAATTAAGACAGATATTAAGGCAAGTGATAGCTAGAAGTTTGGCTTTGTTTTAAAATCAGCTTATTGGTGCATCCCTGAGCCATTCACCTTTTTGTCCCCAATGCATATATCAAAGCACTATGTCCCCAAAACCCTCTCCTTCTAGCAGTATTCTCTGTAAAAAATAACTTAGCCTTGCACCCAGACTCAGCTGACCACTGTCCCTCTTTCTCCTGCCTCAGATAAGCTGAGATGCTTCCCACATTGCTTATTTCCTTGCCATGTACTTTTGCTTTTCTTAGTAAAGCCCTGGCTGATAGAAATTTTGTATTGCAATCCAAAAGTCATGAGCCAACCCTCCAGCCATCTTAAAGCGCGGTCATAAAGTGAGAAAAGTAATCAAGAGGTTAGCTTCAAATATGACTAAAGTAAGTTATGGATAACTGTGAACACAAACAGAAAAACAACAAGATCAGGAACAATTTTGTTAAGTTAAAACTTAGCTGGTTTCTTCTAGCTTATTAAAAAGTAACCCAATGACTTTCTGAGAAAAAGCACAGCTCCACAGACAGACCTGTGTGACCAGAAAATATCCAGGCATGGTTTGGCTGCTGTACCATTATGTTGTCTGGTATTTTTCAGATTTCTATGATTGACAACCCTCAGAACACAAATGGCTCCCTGCTGTGCATGACTCAACAGATGTGTTTCAAAGGCCTTCTCACTGAGGCGACCCAGCTTGGAACCAAGACAAATGAGAGTGGTCCCATCTACCCAACATGTAAACAATGGGGAAGAACGGAAATCAGGTTTACCAAGCAAAAATCCACATTCCCTTGTCATCAACAGGGTGGCTTGGCCTCCCCCAAGCAGGCCAGAAACATCTTCCTAGTGCTCTCCGGGCAGAATGTTCTATCCCGTGGCTTAGCACTCAGTTGTCTGTCTTCTTACCCCACTAAAAGCCACAGGTTACAAGTTAACTCTCTTAGACATTGCCCCCGGCCCCAGGAGATTTCTAACAGCAAAGAAATACAATAACTTTTTTTAAACAAAAGGTTAAATTTCCCTTTTCATTTTACTGATATCAGGTGAAGTCTTCCCAATTTTTTGTTTCCCAAGGTCGTGTAAAAACGTAACCAAAAAATATATTTTTTTAAGTCCTGAGATGTGCTGCCTGGAGACCTAAGTAGGGCTAAAATTAGCAGCTGCCTCCTTCTCTGGGCAAGAGTGGTCAGCAGCTGGCACGCTACAATAGCCAGAGGAGAACAAAAGGGCGCAGAGAGGCTCTGCGGGCACATGCGCCAGCAAGCGCCCAGGGGACAAAGGCTTCGGCCCTGGGTTGGTGGGATGCAGGGCGGCTCTCAAGTGGAGTATCATCTCTGCCTGCCCTGCCCGGAAGCCTCAATCTGCCAGCCTGACACACGGTGACATACACTGCCAGGCTAGTTATTCCTATCTGCTGCTTCCTGTGTAATCAATGTCAGGGGTTAGAGAAGGGCAGAAGAGGAGAAGATAAATATGAAGTCAGGTGGGGGCTGGAAGTTTGGCTTTGTTTTAAAAGTGGCTTATTGGTGCATCCGGGACACTCACTGTGGGGCCCTGTTTCTGCTCACCTGCCTTCACCTACCACATCCCTGCTCTTGCCTGACCTGGATCACCTGTGAAAGACAATGGCTCTCCAGCAACCAGAAGGCTGGCTTTCCTTGCTCCTCACCTCCCAGGGCCCTCACTGTGCCTCTGGATAACCACGTGACATTGCTGTGACCGGGCATTTGACTACTCCCATCCTCACTTCACACTGTTGGAATGTCTGTCCTACGGCCCATGCCCAGACAGCAAAGTCTCACCATCATGTGGACCTGAACATTTGAAGTGGGCGTTTCAGGTCCTCCAGCTGCTGGACTCATGAACTGTTTCTTACAGTGAGGAAGAGTCACTGGCAGCCCATCTCAGTACCTCTCCCTACCCCAACTTCATACTCCACACAACAGAATCCTCCCTATATTCATTCCCTAGGGCAGCCAGAACCAAATACTACCAACCAGGTGGCTTAGAACCACAGAAATTTAGTGTCTGTTAGTTATGGAGGCTAGAAATCTGAAATCAAGGAGCCAGCAGGGACAGGCTCCCCTCAACACGTGGAGGGGAGGAGCCTTCCTTGTTCTTCCCAGCTTTTGGTGGCTCCAGGTGTTCCTTTGTTTGTGGCAGCATCACTCCAATCCCTGCCTCCATCTCCCCATGGCCGCCTGGGTCCCTGTGGTTTTACATTATCTTCCTCTGTGCATGTCTATCTCTGTATCCAAAGTTCCCCTTTTTATAAGGACACCAGAGGCTACCCTAATAATCTCATTTTTAACTTATTGATATAGGAAGTAAGAAGAAATTATTTAGGCAGATAGTGAGGAAGTCCTCGGTAAGGTTTTCCTTTTAATGAAAAGCAGCCCCCAAACCATTTTCTAACAAAGAGCAGCTTGTAAAATCGAACTGCAGACATAGACAAGCAAGCTGGAAGCTGGCATGGCAGTTTGAATGCCAGCAGTTGTGCCAATAGGAAAGAGGCTATGGGGGGAGTAGGCATGCCCAAAATGGTGGCTCCATCTTCCCTTTTCTTTGCCAACCATGTGTACAGTAATGAGCAGGTGACATGGCACCAGCCAGGCTAGCTTCCTCATGCCATGTAAACATCACACCTGGTCCAACCAACCTTTGGGCCCTATGTAAATCAGACATCACCTCCTCAAGACAGAGAGCTGTTCCCTTTTCTCTTTCTTTTGCCTATTAAACCTCCACTCCTAAACCCACTTCTTGTGTGTCCATGTACTCGATTTCCTTGCTGTGAGATGACAAACCTCGGGTATTTACCCCAGACAACGATGCTGCTTCATTATCACTTCTATAAAGACCCTATTTCCAAATAAGGTCACATTTTGAGGTACTGGCAGTTAGGACTTCATCGGCTGGGCACAATTCAACCGTAACATACTCTTTTCCATGCTTTCCCCTTTCAGTAGCTTCCCCTTAGAGAGAATACTCCACAGCAGCAGCTAATGTGATCAGGGCAGCCACCGGCAGCTGGGAGAGTTAGGTTAGTACAGAGAAAAATGGCCCAACTTGGCCCAATTGACAGGTGTCAGCTGGAAGCTCTGACCCTTCAACAATCTTACATGATACCAAACAGGTGCTGACAAAACAGGATTTGCTTTTTTCTGTCTTTGTTTCAAGATAATGAAAAGTTTTTTTGTATAGTCTTCGCTCTCATTTGTTGAATATTAACTGAAAGATTTGAGTGCCTTAATTACACTCAAGATAAATGACCATCATGCCAGATAGAATTCCTGAGGCAAGGAAAAGGTCCCCTGGATTCCACTTTCTGATCTTCACTGCAAAGACAAGAACCACAGCCAGCCATGCTGTTGTCCTTTGTTGCATTTCCAGCGCCGCCCTTACATGTGACAGTCACAGGCCCTCAGCTCTTATGACAGCCACCCTGAGATAATTCTGTTTCCCTGGTCTTTGAAATTGTGTGCCAAAACAAAATGATTTCCTCTTTCCACTGCTTTCTTGGTCTGGAAAAGAGTAATTACACTGGAAACAGGGCTTGGGAGCAATCTAATGCAATGTCAGAGTAAATCTAAAGAGGGAAGCCAGAGTCCTTGACCAACTGAGCAGGCTTCGGATAAAGAGTTGTAGGTGTGTAGACTGGTCAGTGCCAATCCAGCTAGCAGGCCTCAGGCTGGTCTATCAGCCCCAGAGGCTGGAAGGTCTGACTCTTGTCACCCTCCCAACATGCTCAGTGGAGAAGTACTAAGAATCAGAACAATTAACCAGGCACTTTAGACTGTCTCTGATAGTGACACCCAGGGATGGTTCATGGTGTAAACAGTGGTTGCCTGTCATGATTTAGGCCTCACAGAGCAGAGAGAGAAGAGTCGGATTTGGAGTCAAAGGGCTTATAATCTCGCCTGATATTGCTGCTTAGTAGCTGGACAATTCAGAGGTGTTTTCTATACAAATATTCCAGGAAAAATAGTTGGGAGCAAATGTAGCCAGTACCTCTGTTTGTAAGAAATGCAGAAACACAGGAAAGCCCTGGAATGCTGTCTCCCAACATGGATTGAGTAAAAAATATAAAAATAAACCTCCTGTAACAGAAAAATACAAAGATATGTTGGCTTCAGGCATTCCTCGATCTAGGGGCTCAAAATTATATGGCTTCAGTTTCCATCCTGCAGCTCTACCTTCCTCTGAGCTGGCCCCCCGCCTCCATGGCTGTCCACTAGGAAGACAAGAGGGCTCAGCAGCTCCAGCTCTGCATCCTGACAACTCCACACTCCAAAGGAGAGATTGCTTCTGCTTCCCAATAGTTCCAGCAAAAGCTCTGGAATTGTATCACACAGGGAGATGGACCCTACTGCCTGGCGAGTCCTGGGTCGCATGTTGCTTGCAGATCTTAGATACAGGGTGTGCCCCACCTGAATCAGACAGATTGAGAGCGGGTGGGAGAGATCTGTTCCCAAAGGAAAAGCAGGGGGCTGTTACCAAAGAATGGGAAACAAACACTGAGCAGGCAAAACTGCAGCAGTCCTCAACACCACCCTTGAAATTCCCTGAAGATAACAAATCTCACTTGTGTCCTTCTGTGAAATTTAAGTATTATTTCTTTTGACAGGGAGATTCACATTTTAAGGAGGCTAGTGGCACATCCAAATTGCTATTATAACCAAATCTCTTTAGAAAGAAGCTATGGTAGTGGTGTCACCAAGGGGTGTTCTCACCATAGCAATTGCCCATGTCAGCATGCTGCGGTAGGCTGAGTAATGGCTCCTCTAGAGATGCCCACCCTCTAAGCCCCCAGACCTGTCAGTCACCTCACACAGCAATAGGGACCTTGCTAAGGTGATCAAAATGAGAGATTTTGAGATGGGAGATTATTCTGGACTATCCGGGCAGGCCCAATGGAATCACAAAGGTCATTATAAGAGACAGAGGAGGAGGCCAGGAGCGGTGGCTCACGCCTGTAATCCTAGCACTTTGGGAGGCTGAGGTGGGCAGATCATGAGGTCAGGAGTTCAAGACCAGCCTGACGAACATGGTGAAACCCCGTCTCTACTAAATATACAAAAATTAGCCGGGTGTGGTGGTGCACACCTGTAATCCCAGCTACTCGGGAGGCTGAAGCAGGAGAATACCTTGAACCCTGGAGGCGGAGGTTGCAGTGAGCCGAGATCATGCCACTGCACTCCAACCTGGGTGACAGAGACTCCGTCTCAAAAAAAAAAAAAAAAAAAACAGAAACAGGAGGAGACAGCAAGACAAGAGGCAGATATGTGTGACAGAAGCAGAGAGATGAAGAAACATGGTTTGAAGATGCTACACTGTTGGCTTTGAAGATAGAGGAAGGAAGGAAGGCATGAGCCAAAAGAAACCCATCTCTGTAAATTGGAAAAGGTAAGGAAACAGCTTCTCCCCTATAGCCTCCAGAAGGAACCAGCCTTGAAACACCTTGACTTTAGCCCAGTGAGACTGATTTCAAACTTCTGGTCCTCGCAACTGTAAGAAAAATAAACTTGTGTTGTTTTAAGCCAACAAGTTTGTAATAACTTGTTACAGTAGCCATAGGGAACCAATGTGGCAACACAGCAAGTGGTCAGGGTTCAGTGCCCTGGAAACTCTGATTAGCAGGAAAAAGTTTCCATAACCTAGCACAAAAGATTTAAGTGTTCTCTGGTTGAAAGCCCTTCCTGGGTGTTTTAGAATTTGTTTCAGCTTTAACATAACCCCAGGTGCACTTCTGAATAAGGACTTTCACTCACTATTCCTCACATTCTATGCCTGGTTGACTTGGCTGGAATTACTTGTAGGAAAACTAATGCCCAAGGCCTCTGGCTGGCTCTGTGGCATACAGTAAAGAAACCAAGGCTTCTGCAAGTCTTGACATTCAGATTCCAAGAATGGTCATAAATGGACCAATGATGTAAACATGGATAGACTGTCTAACCTACATCTACATGTCAATCTCATCACCCTTAGGTATGATGCACAGGAAGCACCTGCTTCTCAAACTCTTCTAGAACTCTCAGAGGATCCAGTGAGGCAGAGACACAATCAATGATAGCAGTGAAAACTCCACTTAGAGGGAAGGGCTAGGAAAGACCGTGAAACAAAGTCATCAGAAAGGATGGCCTCTGAGACACCGACACCTGCCCTCTGTCCTCTTTCATCAGAAATGAAATTTTTAATCCCAAGAATTTAAGAAGATATGATGGGAATGAGTTTCTATTTAATCACAACCCTCCAGAATCTCTAGTGCAATACTCCAGTTCAGCTTTAAATAAAATGCCTGTCCAGAACCATTTGAGTTAGGGGACAAATAAACTGCTCAGACAAGCTAGTAATCAGGGAGAAAATATACTTTCTCTTCTCTCAGCTAGAAATAGCAAGAAAATATGGGGACCTGCATAAGAAAATTACCAGCTCCTCTCTCATTGCAATCTAGAGGGAAAAAGAACCAAATTCTCCTTGCCTTGGCATGGGGTCACTCCAGGAGCTAAGTGTTAAGGCAGAGCTTGCCAAAATAGATCGGATAATAGAAGGAAAAACAAACATCCATGTGTGTACGTGTGCATGTGTGTACAGGTGTGTGTGTGTAATGAGGCATCAGACAGGGCAATGTGTGGTGGATGCCACATCTCTACCAAGCTCTTGTCACTGCAACATTATCACTGGATCACCCCAGTGATCCAGGCCCCACCACTTGGGAAATGTTTTGGTTTTCCTTTTTTTTCTTTTTTTTAAACAAAGTCCATGGCTTCCCTGGACAAAAGCAGGCAGACTTTTCAGAAGAAGCACCATTCTGCACCCATACAAACATTATAAGGCTCTCTGCCCTCTCAAGGCCAGATATATTCCCAGTGTATAAACACCCACCTTGAATACTTTTTCTCCTCATTACCCCAGGACGGTGGAGAGATCACTGCCAAGATGCTTAGGTCACAGCTGGTTTATGGGGACTGGCCTTGCTGATCTGGAGTTACAACTCATTGCTACCTTTGAATTACAGAGCTCTATTCAGCTGCTTATTGAAGATATTATGCTTCAATGTCAAAGACTTATGGTAGGCATGAGAAAGCTCCTTCTATTAACAAGTGCTTCTGAGAGCCAAAGGGCTTGTAAAAAGCAACCTGCATTGGTCTCTGCAAAGCATGACACAGGCAGAGTTCCTCCTAGAACAGCATTTGGACCAAATCTCCAGCCATATCCTTCTCAGATCCATGGACCAGCTAAGTCTTTTAAATAAAGTTTGTGAGCCCTAGATATGCATATTCCTCAAGCAGCTTGAAGTAAACTTCAATAGTAAAAATTTGGAGTTTTTTTTAAAGCAAAAACATAGATTCCTTATTTTCTGCTGAATAAACTGAACACTACTTCTTCAACCTCAGCAGCAGAGGTAACACTTCCTGACCAAAACTGTTTTGTGGATGACACATTACCAGAGCCCTAGGTTTGCCACTGAGCATTTCTATCCCTTGCCTTCAGACTCTGTCTTCCACTCTTTAGACAGCAGGGCAGGTGCACAACAGAAAGGGAAGGGTCTGCTTTTACAGCCTCATATCACCCATATTACCCACAGAGACCAGGACAGACATTTTCATGGAAATCACTAAAATAAACTTTGTAGTTTAGAGCAAACAAATCTATGGCTAAATTCAAGTGAACTGGTGACAGGAAGATACCAATTTTAAGACAACTTTTCCAGGCGAATCATGAGATACTTCTAGGCACATCAGTGATGCCAGGAGAGGGCTCCCTGGGAAACAACGAGGTGTATCTTTTAAGACACATGTGTATCCACACCCCATTAGCTGTGAGGTGTTTGCAAATCTCCTCAATAATCCCTATCTCCTAGACACCCGTCTGCCCCTTCCTGCTCTTCCAGGACTCTGAGGTGAGACCTGTTAGAGGGATGTGGTGTCAGTGGTTCCTCCCTCTTGCTGCAGCAGGTCCCAACCCATCAAGGTGCAGAGGGAAGGGCCACCTTTCCCTTAAACCTGGAAATCTAGACACTGAGCTTAAATGCTCTCCATCCCTAAAGTCAGCGTTCTCACTCGCTTCACTCTATTTCCTCAGTGTGTAAAGATGGGCTCTGGAGCAACAGGAACTGATCATGTGTCCCAGGGAAGATGCCAAGACTACAAGGCTGTCAAAGGTGCACATTTGTCAACAACTCCATATACAGTTTGACAATCCCTTAACTAAACTTTTTGGGGTCAGATGAGTTTCGGAATTCAGATTTTTTTAATTTTAGAAAGCTCACATATGAACACCCCCAGCAGAGACTGAGGGAGCATCATATAGACTCATTATTTTTTTCCCTAAAACATGAATATTCATATTAATCTTCTATCAAGTCAAATTAGTTATGAAATAAAATCCAGAGTTCTCCAGGATGGGAGATTGGGCACCATCTGGTTCACTTTCCTCCAAGAGATATCTAAACCCAATCCTTCAGGGACAAAAACCCACAGCAAGGAATAGACGAAGCAGCAACTGCCAAAACCCCAGCAGACATTCCCTGACTCAGGAGGCCCATGGGACAGACCAGCAGAGATGCAAACAGGCTCATTTGGATAATCACTGACATAGAAAAAGCCTTCTAAGCTGAGCTTCTCTGGCCTCAGAACCCAGAAGAGAGATGATTCCACAGAGCCCTCCACTTTTATAGAATCAGAGTTCCCAGGGCTGTGGCACCTGAGTCCAAGGAGGACACAAATAGTGCGTTCAGTCATAGACCATAGCTGGTCCCATGAGGCAGCAGCAGACCGGGTTTTCAGAGCCCAATCCCATGTGACTGAGGTTAACTCCATAGGATGTCAGGCAAGTCACACTTTGATCTTCCTGCCTTTCTCTCTGCCCCCTTCAATACCAGCATTCCCTGGGGTTTCTCCCACCTGTTCTCTTCTCATTCTACACAGCTCCATGGTTAATTGTGTCTACTCCCCTGGCCTCACATACAATCTTTACGCCCTTGACCCCCACACATCTCAATCACTGGTCCCACCATCTTCTCCAACTCATATTTCCAACTGCCTCTTGGGCATTTCTGACCAGGCCCATGTGCCTCTCCTGCTGTGCCATAGATAGCTGGTGCACACTGATATCTGCATGCTTCCCTACACACCCCTGCCCTGTACTTGGGTTGGTCATATGACTGGCTCTGGCCAATGACATGTAAGCAGAAATGTCACATGTTTGAGCACCTGGTGCACCAGTCTCATGTTCTCTTCCCCTCCATGATGCCAGGACAAGACAGTGGAGAATCAAAACAAAGATTCTAGGTCCTGGAGTCACTGCTTAGAAAAAGCCACTGGATTTGTATTGAACTGTCAGAGAAACAAACTTCTATGGTGAGAAATTACTAAGATTTTGGAGTTTCACACAAAGCAGCCAGTGTTAATTTCCCTGATATGCCTGCCTTTTCTACCTAGCAAACTCCTAAATTATTACTTCAATTCAAATGCCACCTCTTCTGAAAAGCCCATCTTCTGTGGAAAGTCAGCTACTCTATCCTGTGACCTCCAGTAACTCACTCATACATCCAGCAGAGCAATTCCCTGAATCTACTGCACATTTTTGTGTGTTTGGCACTCACATTCGTGTGAGCTTCCTTTTTCATCTCTGTGTTCTCAATGCCTCGCAAGTAGCAAACATCCAATGCATTTGATTTAGGGAAGCGAAAATCAGAGCCTCCTCATTATGTGACAAGCAAACCAAGTCCGCACTTTCCCCCCACCAAGTCACAATGTTCTTATCATTGTGCTAGGTTCTGTGAGAGGAGCCAAGAAAAGTAAAGGATGCTGTAACCCACCTTTATCTTTAGATCCTTAATACCCTATTATCTCTCATCTTTATTAAAGGACAGCTTTCGCTTAGAAAGTACGTGGTCTTTTCAGGAACTATCAGCTAAAACATCGCACAGAAAACAAGATCAAAGAGGGGTCTTTTAGTGACAAGATTAAAGTAGAACAGGACTCTCTCTTGGCCCTTTGAGCCTGGCTCACCCAAGGCTGCCACAGTTTAGGCCCATGGTCTGCCATTCTGGAATACTGCAGCTGTGTTGCTGTTATTTCTGGTGTGAAAAGAGCTGCAGCAAAAGCACTGCTGCCTCCTCAGGGACCCAGATGTGGAGATAATGGGCCAGCTGTGCAGAGTTATGTCATCACCACTTGGCAAAGCTTCCCAAAGCAAAAGCACAAGACTGTGTCACTGGGCAGGGAACAGAGCAGGGATCTTCTCTTTTAAGATGTAGCAAGTTGGCTATAGTAGTATGTACCATGAGTAGTTCCAAATCTCCCAGTTCTCTTATAGATACGATGTAACTCAGTCCCAGCCCAAGGGAAATGGTGACCATAAATAAACAACGATCAATTATTAATAGAATATTTTGACAACTCCCACACAGTAGCAGTTTACCTGCTGCAAGTATGGTTTTGCTTTGGATATTCAGATTATCTATTTAATGCACATTAAACATAAGGTTGGCCCCTAGTATTCACACAAAAATGCCCACAACCAAGAGCTGTGGCAAACACAGATGCCATGCCCACAGCTTCAGGAGAGCACAAGGAAGCTTCTAGGGCAGATTCCTAGTAGGACGTTCAGAGCAATAAACAAAACAAGGTTAGATTTTGCAGTATATTGCAGGCTAGGACCCACAGACAGTAGGTGTCTTTGTTGTCTGTTGATTATAACAGAATATCTAAAACTGTATAATTTATAAAGAAATGGAATTTATTTCTTACAGTTATGGAAGCTGAGAAGTCCAAGCTCAAGGGGCTGCATCTGGTGAAGACCTCCTTGCCGGTGGGAACTCTCTGTAGAGTCCCCAGGTAGCACAGGGCATCACGTGATGAGGAGGCTGAGCATCCTATCTCAGGTCTTTCTTCCTCTTCTTGTAAAGTCACCAGTCCCACTTCCATAATAACCCATTAATCCGTGAATGGGTTAATCCATTCATGAGGGCAGACCCCTCATGATCCAATCACCTCTTAAAGGCCTCATCTCTTAATAATGCCAATTGGGGATTAAGTTTCAACATGAGTTTTGAATGGGAATATTCAACCACAGCAGTAGGAAAGATTAAGAAATATCAAATAATTGGAAACATAGTGTAATGGAAGGGAATATACACTTTGGGAGAGTTGGAATAATACCTTTTGGTGTTAAACAAGTATCACATACAGGAGATATGGGGTACCTCAAAAACAGGGGACACTTAAAGTCATAGCCAAACTTAGGAAATTATTCCTGGCTGGTACTTTAGAGGTCATATACCATGAACATAACAATGAATGACTTCCCCCAAATCCCATCCATTCCATGTATGATCCCATCCGCATACATGGAAAACAAGAAACTGACTGAAAACAGCACTGTCAAGCAACTTACCTTGTATGAAGATCCTATTCCAGTAGGTTTTCCCAACCTCATTGCCCCCAAGAAATACCAGGTTGGACAGGATCAGCATCGAGGTGGAACAAGAAGCAAGGGCAGCGTGGAATCGACGGCGAGCTTGTGGGGAGAAGTATCGGGCCTACGGGAAAAATGGCAAGAAAGCATCTCATGACAAGGGTGGAAAAAATGGGGCTAAGACACCATCCAGCTTTCTCTGTCACCAGCCCAGGATGCCTCCCTACAGAGCCCAAACCAGGTCATTATTTAAACAGCTCTCAAAACTTCAATTCCTGTCTGGGCGTGGCAGCTCACGCCTATGATCTCACACTTTGGGAGGCCAAGGTGGGAGGATCACTTGGGCCCAGGAGTTCAAGACCAGCCTAGGCAACATAGTGATATACCATCTCTACAAAAACAATTTAAAAATTAGCTGGGCATGGTGGCATATGCCTGTAGTCCCAGCTACTCGGGAGGCTAAGGTGGGAGGATTGCTTCAGCCCAGGAGTTCGAGGCTGCAGTGAGCCATGATCACACCACAGGACTCCAAGTCTGGGTGACAGAACAAGATCGTGTCTCGAAACAAAACAAAACTGTACTCTTGCACCATGTTCATTCTACCCTAAGGAAAGAAGTGACATACCCCAAGTTGTTTCTTTGAGGTGGAACAAAATGCGAGGGCTTCCCTCTGACATGTGGAATACAAGCACTGAAGCCAGTTAGGATTTCGCAGCCCTCCCACCTCCACTTGCTTTCTGCAAGTAAACCTACAGGTGCAAGAACTTCAAACTGCTGTCTGTGATAACTAGTATATATAGCTCCATGGAATTAGGTCAAGATCAGCATGATCCCCTGGGCCAGTTACACTGACCCTGGGAAGCCATCCAACCACCCCCTAAACCTGACATGCTATTAAGAGCAATCTCATAATAAGAGTGTAGGACAATCAGTGTGAGCCGAGCCTACTGCTGGAGTCAGAGCTCAGGCCCACACTTCACCCGCGGCACACGTCGGCACTGAGGATGAAGTGTATCGGCGTGCCTGAAATACTCAAGGCTGGAGGGATGTTTTACAGCATTACAATAAAGAATTCCACTTGTCCTTCCTAGCTCTTTATTGCACTTCTCCTTTTAAGATTTTCCCAGGGATTTAATAAAGCAAACAAAGCCTTTATCCTGACTGTTCTGGGAGCCCCTCCGAGTGAGGTTGCCGTGCTGGAGTGTGCGAGCCCTATCAGCACATGCACGGGGACCACCCCAAGGGACCGTGTGTTCAGAATGAGAACCAGGTACAGCACAGCAGCTGGACTTGCAGGGCCCAGGGTATCTGATAAGCACCTCCGCCTAATCCACAGACACAGAGAAAGAGGGAGCAAAGGGTCTGGAGATATTTCCCGAATATCCTCCAGAAACCCACACATCTCTAGGGTCATGTGCACCCTAATTTCAGCTGCGTTCCAATTACAAACAGAACTCGGAATGACTCAATGACAGCAGCCGATGCAATTCATGACAGGCAAAAAGGACTAAATTGGAGGGCGAGTCTTCAGCAAGAGGCTTACTTATTATGCGGCCCTGCTGTGAATCTCCTGTGACTGCTTTGGAATCATGGTCAGTGTCCTCTCCATCTAGAGAAATGAATTTCTGACTCCTCCTGTTCTCTCCTGCCAGCCCCAGAGTCTGTTCTTAACTCTCAGATCTGGCGGCTACCCTCTGTCACCCCATCTCCCCACCCACGGCTCACTGCTCCAACATCACTGTGGAACGTGCTTTTACTGTTGCCAGACGCAAGTGTAGCCTGCTCACAGAGAAGCTGTGCAGTGGACAGTGAGATGTCTGCCCGATCATGGTTGTTCTGGAATGCTCTCCAGTGATGTAGGGTGTCTCTACTTAGAGGCCACCAGGCAAGATTACCTCTAGTCTTGCCCCTGCTCTAGGAGGCCACAGGCACGTACAAGAGGACACTGTCAGACAAGACCTGGTACGAGATAACTACATGGTGTGAAAACTGTTAATGAGAGAGAAATGGGGAAGGAGCAGGCTTATTATTCAGCACTCTTCACCTCTGAGAATAATGGGACATTAATCTACCACTTTCTGCATTCTAAAGCAGAGGAAGATATTTTCTGGGTATTACTGACTCAATTAGCAGTAACTAGGGAGGCAGGGTGAGAGGAAGTTGGGAGACAGAGGAAGATCCAGAATGGATTAAGAAAATATGAATTGTCTTCATTGACATAAATGCGTCCAAGTAATTCTCTCCAGATACTGCGGTTACTAACAAGACATTTGATTCCTAAGGGATCCACTGAGTCTGACACTCCACCACTTCTGTTCTAACCCCATCAGTCTCCCCCAGCCTCACATCCTGAGAAGGGAACACAGAGGCCCTGTGTGATTTTTCCTTTGTTAACATCAACTACCGAGAGTGCACATAGCTTGTTAAGCTAAGTGGCTCTTCTTTTGTGGGAAGTGATTACAATTATTAAAAAATCAACAGAGGTACTGAGAGAGGAAGACTCTCTTTGCATGGGGCTGCTAAGCAGGACTGTGGAGCTGATACTTGGGGCAGGGTAAGGACTGGACACGGCAGGAGGAGGAGCTGAGGGCCAAGGGAGGTAAGAACAGACAGCGTGTATTGGAGGCATAGGACTCCTCTGTCCAGCCCTGAGGCCCCAGCTCCTACCGTTCTTCCTTTGATTCTGTGATTATCCCCATATTCTAAGCTACATGGTTCCATAAATTCCTATATCTACTTAGGAAAAAAAAAGTCAAAATCATACCAACTGTGAAGGAGCTGCTGATCTCAGAGATAGGAAGTGGGGGGGCAGCTAAAATCTGAAATGAATGACTACAATTCAATTTTTATAAATGTTTTTTAAAAATTTAGAAATTAAAAAAAAAATTAAATAAGCAAGAATGTTAAAGCACAGCCTGTTAGAATCAAACTAAAAGGATTTAAAGGAGAAATCAAGATGCCCATAGGCAATTCTTGATTATCCCCCAGGGTGAGTGGGTAGGAGACAAAATAGACGATGATCAAGGAATCCAAAAACCTAATTTTAACCAACAGCCTCATCCTCTGACAAAACTAGCCATGCCAATAAGCAGCAAAATGAACAGAGCATTGTTCCTTTTCACAGTGAAACAGTGGGGAAAAAGAATGATGGGCTACAGGAAAGGAAAAGGGGGTGGGATCTGTCAGGTTCATCCACAAGAGGGTAATAACTAACAGCAAAGGGGACAGGAGTCTCAGCTGCAATCCATCTCTCCTCTTTGTATTCTCTGGACATTTTGAAAGGTGATGGTTTTGACATCAGGGATCTCTCTCTCCACCTTGGGAACCTCCTGGCTCAGCTACTGGTTTATAGAAGCTCTCGGGGTAAGTTCCCAGGAGGAAACAGGTCATATGGACAAAATTAGAGGGTATATTCCCTTTGACCAGCCAGCTACATCAATAAATCTAACTTTTGGAATCTCTAGGGCCACGGGGCCAAAGCCTCCACTTTAAAGGCTTTTTGTCTTACACTCTCCTTTCCATAGTCCTACAGCGATTACCCCTGTGGTCCTTCATCACCGGGATGCAAGCCTCACGAGTGGGAGGCATGCCTCATGTGTTAAGTCACCATCCTCATGGCTTAGATACTTGAAAACTCCCTTGACAAGAGAATTCATGTTGAAGAATTATAAACGAAATGGGGGAATATCAGAAGACAGTGAAAAGCCATCAGGTATGACAAAGAGAGTTGCCAAGTTCATCAGCTAAGGCAATAATGGACAAATAGAATTTGATTTTCATTAATAGGAATTTATCAGGATAAAAGAGAGCTCTGGTCTGGTCCCGGTCTCTTCTCAGAGTGTAGATTAGTCTGTAGCAATCTGATTTCCTGGCAGCAAGAAAAATGAGAGTGGCACTATCCCCCAGGAGATGTTTGAAAAGTTGCTGGGCGTGTTTGGTTGTCTCAATGACTACAAGGCAATGTGGCATTTGGTGGGCAGGGGCCAGGGATAATAAGCGCACTGCAATGTGCAGGACGGAGCCGTCCTGCCCAAAAGGTCAGCAGAGCCCTGTTGAGAAAGGCCGAATTGTTCTCCCTTACATTCGTCACAGAGCAGGGCTCTTGCTTGGTCTATGGGGGCATTAGCAGTAATGCCAAAAATGCACCCCCTTTCCTCTGGGACCCAGAGAAATGCATCCCAGGGCAGGGAATGTTCCTTCACAGTATTCAACCACTAGGCCCCTCCTATCCTGCCCACCATGTGGCATCACATGGAGAGTGAGGAGGAGCCTCCTGTGCCCCCGGCCACAGATAGGCAAGGTGTAGCCACCAATTCCAAGCTTCCTCCCCTGACACTCCTGAAATCCAGAAGAAAGAGGAAGAATGGGGGGTGGGGCACATTAGAATCACTCTGTTCTCAGGCAGGGGTGACCAGTTCTCCACATGGTCTCTACGGTACATGACAGAGGGGTGGGTCGGGGCAGTTTCTCTCCCTGTGAATGTGAATATACCCACTCTTCAGGTGCAAGGGCAGGTGCTAGACTTTTGGCCTGGTTACAGCAAGCCCCTCAGAACACTGGCCTAGGGCAGACCTCCAATTCCTCTGAGTAGTTTGCCTGTGATCCAAGAGACTGAGATGAGATGGAGGAATGTCACGACAACACTCAGCTATGGCAACACTTGGCTTTAAACTTCCGTCTAAGACACTGACTTCCAAAGGGAAGGAGTGCAACCCAAACCAACTAAACCTTAGGGCTAAACTAAACTTATGTCAAACTCGTTTGTACTTCCAGGTGTGAGGTGTCCGTGGCTTCCTGTGTATATTCAAATCTCCATGGCAACTCATCCCTCTTTTCCAGGCAGCATCCTTTCCCTGGAAATCACAGGATTGGTGGGGGCAAACAAGCCAGGGATGGGGGGCTGCAGGAATGTGGGTCAAAAGCAAAACTAGAAACATACATGGGGAAGGGAGGCAGATGACACAGTCGGGCTGGAGGCTGTGGGCTTGCCAGCCCCTCAATCATCCACAGAGGGGCTGCATGTGGGGCTGAGACGGGAGGTGGGGACAGGCTGAGCATCTGGAGGAGCAGATGGCCGGAGGAATGGCTGCTGGAGACTGTGACAAAGGCTTGGCAAGTGGGACCTGATGCTGCTTATTTTTAAGTGGTGGAGAAGCTAAAAACAGAAACTGGGTGGGTTTGAGCAGCTGGACACAGTTCTTCCATATAATCACTGAAGTTTTCCATTTTCTAATAAAAATGCTAACCAGAGGGTAAGAGAGGATGAAAAAGGCAATGGCAAGGGAGGGGTTGGTGGACACCAGAGAGAGCAAATGAGGGGTGAACACCCCACAGACTGTAAAGATGAGGCCAGAGACAACAAGAGACACAATTATAGCTCTCAAGAAAGAGAAGAACGGCCACAGTGACACACTGAAAGTCAGGAGGACTCAGATTCCAAAGTCATTCCAAGGCCCATGTCCCATCGCTGTGCCAACCTGTAGGACATGTTTCCCCTTCTCAAAATATTCAGTCATGTTCAGCTAGAAGTCTGTGTTTCACCAGTTTCCCCTCTTTCATGTTCCTACCAGCATAGTAGGTTCCTCAAGGATAGGGCAGGACCGTTTCTCAACTACGCGGCATCCAAGAACCACGCATATCCTATGTGTGCTCAATGATTAGCTATCACCCATCTTGCTCTTTGCCCTAAATAAGTTACAGAATCTCCTGAGTTCCTTAATGTTCTATCCCACCCTATATCCAAGCTGAATGAATACATGAAGAGCCTTTGAAAGCAATACCTCCTCCTTCCTTCAAGTGTACAGAGCTTCAAACAACATCAGGTCAATGCAGTTATATTTTCTGAACTCTGTGTGCATACTCCTGAGAGAGAATCAAATACCTGCAGCAATGAAGGCAAAGCCAGATTTGTTTAATTGGACAAGTTACCTTCCTCATAGTTCAGATGTCCAGCTTAGTTTAAAAACTGCAGAGGCCAAAGTTTAGCATTTAAATCCATGCAGTACATGCAAGAATTTCAGAGTACTTTCAAATAACTAAGGAAACAACTGGCTCTGTCTAGTTAGAGAACTTAAGCCATGTTTGGGGTGCCTGGGTTCCTGCTAAAAGTTCCAGATTGAGCAATAGTACTGCCTTACCCTGAGTTCTTACTTTTCCACTGCCATGGCTCCACCTCCAGTCTGCATATCTCTGCTTCAAGTTTTCCAGAAGCCTCAATTTCAACTGACAGGTCATACTCTAGCCTTCCTCTCTCTACTTCATCAAGCACATTATGTGTCTCTACTCTGCAAAATGCTTTGATATTTCTTCACTGCTTAGAGACTGAAATCCAAAATGGGAAGGCATTTTAAACTGGATCCCATTTTATTTCCTAATCTTAACTCTCACCACTTTTTATCAATGGCATGGCTGTCTTCAGTGTTCCCCAAACATAACATGGGCTTCCATATTTCTGTGACTTAGCAAAAGCTGTTCTCTCTACTTTGAATGCATCTTCCTTATTCTTCAAGCCCCAGCTTAATGTCAGCTCAGGAGAGCAACAGCTTTGGACCAGCCCAACTTAGGTTTAGGTTCTATATTTCCACCTTCTACCTGTGTTGCCCAGGACATGATGAGGCTCTTCATTTCCCGAATTCACAATTGGCATTTGATAAATGTAGATCATCCCAATCCTAGCAAAGTCAGTCACCCAATTTCTGTGTTTCTATAACCCATGGGCTAGACAATATCAACCTATGTTTTAGATAAATACAGCTTGTGATGCAAAAAATTCACTGTGTGAGCAGCTTTACTTATACTGTGAAGTAGGTAAAAACTATTCATATTTTACAAATGAAGAACTAGAAGAGCAGAGAGATTAAGTAACTTACCTGAATTATATACCGGTAAGTACAGTACAAGAATTCACATACGTTTCTCTAATTGAACATCTTCATGCTCCTACTACATTACACAACTTCATATCTGTGTGGCAGTGCGGATTCCCTTCTCTCAACTGCAACCTTCAAGATCTTTGCCTCTTGAGTGCCATACACAAAGTGGATTTTCAAGAAACGTTTGTTCAACAAATATGTCGTGCATGTATCCCACTAACAATGGTTGGCAGATACCAACTGTCGATTTCAAATGCCATATGTCTTCAAGAACATATGGCTTACACTGACACTGGAATTTTTAAAAGTAACTGGGATCCACAAGTGTAGTAGGAGATTTAGCAAATCTCCCCAGAAAATGACATCTAACAGAGCAAAATAAAAAATATAAAATATCTGCATAAAAATTAATAGGCCCTGGGGGAAAACGGGGGGTTGGAGAGATGTTGGCTGGTCAAAGGATTCAAAATTTCAATTAGATAGGAGGAATAAGTTGAAGTAATCTATTGTACAACACAGTGACTATATAGTTAATAACAATATATCATATTCTTGAAAATCACTAAGAGAGTAGATTTTAAGTGTTGTCACCACAGAAAATAAGTGAGGTAGTGCATGTTAATTTGCTTAATTAAGCCATTCCACAGGTATACACATTTCAAAATATGTTTTGCACAATACATCTTTGTGTGTCATTTAAAAATTTTTAAAGTGGGGGGCAGTTCCAAGATGGCCGAATAGGAACAGCTCCAGTCTACAGCTCCCAGCGTGAGTATAGCAGAAGATGGGTGATTTCTGCATTTCCAACTGAGCTTTGAAGAGAGTAGTGGTTCTCCCAGCATGCAGCTTGAGATCTGAGAACAAACAGACTGCCTCCTCAAGTGGGTCCCTGACCCCCGAGTAGCCTAACTGGGAGGCACCCCCCAGTAGGGGCAGACTGACACCTCACACGGCCAGGTACCCCTCTGAGACGAAACCTCCAGAGGAACGATCAGGCAGCAACATTTGCTGTTCAGCAATATTCGCTGCTCTGCAGCCTCTGCTGCTGATACCTAGGCAAACAGGGTCTGGAGTGGACCTCCAGCAAACTCCAACAGACCTGCAGCTGAGGGTCCTGACTGTTAGAAGGAAAACTAACAAACAGAAAGGACATCCACACCAAAACCCCATCTGTACGTCACCAACATCAAAGACCAAAGGTAAATAAAACCACAAAGATGGGGAAAAAACAGAACAAAAAACTGAAAATTCTAAAAATCAGAGTGCCTCTCCTCCTTCAAAGGAATGCAGCTCCTCACCAGCAATGGAACAAAGCTGGACGGAGAATGAATTTGACGAGTTGAGAGAAGAAGGCTTCAGACGATCAAACTTCTCCGAGCTAAAGGAGGAAGTTCGAACCCATCGCAAAGAAGTTAAAAACATTGAAAAAAGATTAGACGAATGGCTAACTAGAATAACCAATGCAGAGAAGTCCTTAAATTTACAAGAACTCAAACAAATTTACAAGAAAAAAACAACCCCATCAAAAAGTGGGTGAAGGATATGAACAGACACTTCTCAAAAGAAGACATTTAATGCAGCCAAAAGACACAGGAAAAAATGCTCATCGTCACTGGCCATCAGAGAAATGCAAATGAAAACCACAATGAGATATCATCTCACACCAGTTAGAATGGCGATCATTAAAAAGTCAGGAAACAACAGGTGCTGGACAGGATGTGGAGAAATAGGAACACTATTACACTGCTGGTGGGACTGTAAACTAGTTCAACCATTGTGGAAGACAGTGTGGTGATTCCTCAGGGATCTAGAACTGGAAATACCATTTGACCCAGCCATCCCATTACTAGGCATATACCCAAAGGAATATAAATCATGCTGCTATAAAGACACATGCACACGTATGTTTATTGCGGCACTATTCACAATAGCAAAGACTTGGAACCAACCCAAATGCCCAACAACGATAGGCTGGATTAAGAAAATGTAGCACATATACACCATGGAATACTATGCAGCCATAAAAAATGATGAGTTCATGTCCTTTGTAGGGACATGGATGAAGCTGGAAACCATCATTCTCAGCAAACTATCACAAGGACAAAAAACCAAACACCGCATGTTCTCACTCATAGGTGGGAATTGAACAATGAGAACACTTGGACACAGGAAAGGGAACATCGCACACTAGGGCCTGTTGTGGGGTGGTGGGAGGGGGGAGGGATAGCATTAGGAGATATACCTAATGTAAATGATGAGTTAATGGGTGCAGCACACCAACATGGCACATGTATACATATGTAACAAACCTGCACATTGTGCACATGTATCCTAGAATGTAAAGTATAATAAATATATATTTAAAAAAATTTTTTAAGGAAAACAATAGACCGAGCATCCAAATGAGAAAGAAAGAAGTAAAATGATTTCTGTTCACAGATTACATGTACAAAACCCTAAAAATTCTACCAAAAATTTAAACAAATTCAGCAAAGTTGCAGCATACAAAAATCAATGTGCAAAAAAACAGTTGTGTATCTCTATGTACTAACAATGAGCAACCTGAAAAGGAAATTAAGAAAGCAATTCTATTTATAATGGCATCAAAAAGAATAAAATACTTAGGAATAAACTTAACTAGGGAGGCAAAAAATTTGTATAATGAAACTACAAAACAATGCTGAAAGAAGACATAAATACAAAGATATCCCACATTCATAGATGGGAGGAATTTTTTTTTTTTTTTGAGGCAGGGTCTCACTCTGTCTCCAGGCTGGAGTGCAGTGGCACAATCATGACTCACTGCAGCTTAGACTTCCTGGGCTCAAGCAATCCTCCCACCTCAGCCTCCTAAGAAGCTGGGACCACAGGTGTGGCTAATTGTTTGCTTTTTTTGTAGAGTCAAAGTCTCACTATGCTGCTCAGGCAGGTCTCAAACTCCTGGGCTCAAGTGATCCTCCCACCTCAGCCTCACAAAGTGCTGGAATTATAGGCATGAGCCACTGCACCCAGTTGGGAAGAATATTGTTAAAATAACAATACTACCCAAAGTGATCCACAGATCCAGTATAATCCCTATCAAAATCCCAATGACATTCTTTGGAAAAATAGAAAACCCCATCCTAAAATTCACCTGAGATCTCAAATGGCCCCAACTGGCCAAAACAACCTTGAAAAAGCAGAACAAAGTTGCAGGACACAAACTTCCTGATTTTAACACTTAAAGCTACAATAATCAAAACTGTGTGGTACTGACATAAAGATAAACATATAGACCAATGGAATAGAATAGAGAGACCAGAAATAAACCCTTATATACGGTTAAATAGTTTTCAACAAGGCCAAATGATTCTCAACAAGGGCAGAAAGAGCATTTAATGAGGAAAGAACAGTCTTTCCAACAAATGGTTCTGGAAAAACTGGATATACACATGCAAAAGAACGAAACTGGACCCTTATACCATATACAAAAATTAACTCAAAAGGGTTCAAATAGCTAAAGAGAAGAGCTAAAACTATAAAACTCTTAAAAGAAAACAGGGGGAGACCTTCATGACATTGGATTTAGCAATGATTTCTTGGCTATGACACAAAAAGCACCGTCAACAAAAGTAAAAAGAGATAAACTTGACCTTACCAAATTAACCTTTATGCATCAAATGACACTATTAACAGAGTAAAAAGACAACCCAGGAATGGGAGAAAAGATCTGCAATCACATATTGATAAGAGCTTAATATCCAGAATATATCAAGAACTCCTACAACACAACAACCAAAAAAAATCCAATTTTAAAAATGGACAAAGAATTTGAATAGACATTTATCCAAAGAAGATATACAAATGGCCAGTAAGCACAAAAAAGTCATAAAGGAAATGCAAATCAAAACCATGAGATATCACTTCACACCTTCTAAGGTGGCTATATCAAAAACAAAATAACACGTGTTGATGAGGACATGAAGAAATCTTAAGCCCTATGTATTGCTGGTGAGAATGTAAAATGGTAGAGCCACTGTGGAAAACAGTATATAGGTTTCTCAAAAAATTAAACACAAAATTGCCATATGATCCAGCAATTTCATTTCTAGGTATATACAAAAAAGAACTGAAAGGGACTCAAACATATATTTGTACACCAGTGTACACAGCAGTATTATTCACAATAGGCAAAAGGTGGAAGCAACCCAAATGTCTATCAATGGATGAGTGAGTAAACAGAGTAATATATACATAAAATGGCATTTTAGCCTTAAAAAGGAAAGAAGTTTTGATGTATGCCACAACATGAATGAACTTTGAAGACATTATGCTAAGTGAAATAAGCCAGACACAAAGGGACAAACACTGTATGGTTGCATTTATATAAGATACCTAAAACAGTCAAATATATAGAGACAGAAAGTAGAATAGTGGCTACTAGGGACTGAGAGAGGAGAGGATGAGAGGTTTCAGATTAGGATGATGAAAAAGTTCTGGAGATTGAGGGTGGTGATGGTTGTAAAACAATATGAATGTTTTTAATACCCCTTAATTGTATACCCAAATGTGGTTAAAATGGCAAATTATATGTTAAGTATACTTTATCACAATGAAAACATTAACAGGCCTTTGCCAATAGATATATGGAAGAGTGAATACATGCAGTATTCAAACGCAGGTGGGCCATAATCAAACTCAACATGTATTAAACCAGGAAAGGAGCCTAAATACATTCTAAGAAGCTATCATGAAGGCCAGCGTCATCCTGATGTCAAAACATGGCAGAGATACAACAAAAAAAGAACACTTCAGGTCAATATCCTTGATGAACATTGATGTAAAAATCCTCAATAAAATACCAGCAAACCAAATCCAGCAGCATGTCAAAAAGCTTATGCACCACAATCAAGTTGGCTTCATCCCTGGGATGCAAAGTTGGTTCCACATATGCAAATCAATAAAGGTGATTCATCACATAAACAGAACTAAAGACAAAAAACCACATGATTATCACAATAGATGCAGAAAAGGCCTTCGAGAAAATTCAATATCCCTCCTTGTTAAAAACTCTCAATAAACTAGGTATTGAAGAAACATACCTCAAAATATAAGAGTGATATATGACAAACACATAGCCAACATCATACTAAATGGGCAAAAGCAGAAACTGTTCCTCTTGAAAACCAGCACTAGACAAGGATGCTCTCTCTCACCATTCCTGTTCAACATAGTATTGGTAGCTCTGGCCAGGGCAATCAGGCGAGAGAAATAAATAAAGCGCATTCAAATAGGAAGAGAGGAAGTCAAATTATCTTTGGAGATGACATGATCCTATCTTTAGAAAACCCCATCATCTCAGCCCAAAAGCTACTTAAGCTGATAAGCAACTTCAGCAAAGTCTCAGCATATAAAAATAATGTGCAAAAATCCCTAGCATTCCTATACACCAACAACAGGCAAGCAGAGGGCTAAATCATGAATTAACTCCCACTAACAATTGCTACAAAAAGAAAAAAAATACCTAGGAATACAGCTAACAAGGGAAGTGAAGGACCTCTTCAAGGAGAATTACAAACTACTGCTCAAATAAATCAGTGAGGACACAAGTGGAAGAACATTCCATGCTCATGGATAGGATAATCAATATCGTGAAAATGGCCATACTGCCCAAAGTAATTCACAGATTCAGTGTTATTCCCATTAAACTATCATTGACATCATTCACAGAATTAGAAAAAAGTATTTTAAAATTCATATGGAACCAGAAAAGAGCCCAAATAGCCAAGGCAAGTCCTAAGCAAAAAGAACAAGTCTGGAGGCATCAGGCTACCTGACTTCAAACTATAGTACAAGGCTACAATAACCAAAACTATGTGTCTGGTACAAGAACAGACACATAGACTGATAGAACAGAATAGAGAACCCAGAAATGAGACCGCATACCTATAACCGTCTGATCTCCAACAAACCTGACAAAAACAAGCAATGGGGAAACAATTCCCTATTTTAAAAATGGTGCTGGGAGAACTGGCTAGCCATATGCAGAAAATTGAAACTGGACCTCTTCCTTATACCATATAAAAAATTAATTCAAGATGGATTAAAGACTTAAATATAAAATCCAAAATATAAAAACCCTAGAAGAAAATCTAGGCAATACTATTCAGGACATAGGCACAGGCAAAGATTTCATGACAAAATCCCCAAAAGCAATTGCAACGAAAGCAAAAATTGACAAATGGCATCTAATTAAACTAAAGAGCTTCTGCACAGCAAAATAAACTATCAGAGTGAACAGACAACTTACAGAATGTGAGTAAATATTTGCAAACTATCCATCTGACAAAGGTCTACTATCCAGCATCTATAAGGAACTTAAATAAATCTACAAGAGAAAAACAAGCAAACCCATTAAAAAGTAGGGAAAGGACATGAAAGACACTTCTCAAAAGAAGACACACATGTGGCCAACATATTTTTAAAAAGCTCAACATCACTGATCATTAGAGAAATGCAAATCAAAACCACAATGAGATAGCATCTCATGCCAGTCAGAATGGCAATTATAAAAAAGTCAAAAGAACAGATGCTGGCAAGGTGGCAGAGAAAACAAAACAAAACAAAAACACTTTTACACTGTTGGTGGGAGTGTAAGTTAACTCAACCATTGTGGAAGACACTGTGGCAATTCCTCAAAGACCTAGAAGCAGAAATACCATTTGGCCCAGGAATCCCATTACTGGGTATATACCCAAGGGAATATAAATCATTCTATTATAAAGATACTTGCACACGTATGTTCATTGCAGCACTATTCACAATAGCAAGGACATGGAGTCAATCTAAACGCCCATCAATGATAGATTGGACAAAGAAAAATGTGGTATATATACACCATGAAATACTATGTAGCCAAAAAAAGAAATAAGATCACATCCTTTGAAGGGACATGGATGGAGTTGAAAGCCATTATCCTCAGCAAACTAATGCAGGAACATAAAACCAAGCACCGCATGTTCTCACTTATAAGTGGGAGCTGAATGATGAGAACACATGGACCCATGGTGGGGAACAACACACAGTGGGGCCTGTTGAGGGGCTAGGGAGAGGAAAAGCATCAGGAAGAACAGCTAATGGATGCTGGGCTTAATACCTAGGTGATGAGATGATCTGTGCAGCATACCACCATGGCACACATCTACCTATATAATAAACCTGCACATCCTGCACATGTACCCCTAAACTTAAAAGTTGAAAACATAAAGAAAAAAAGTTACCATAAAAACTATGCTCACTGGTAACACGGCAATAAAATAATGAATATCAACAATTTGCAAGAATTAACACACCATTACATTTTTTAAAATTTCACTCATTCAAACCAGAAGTTTTTATTTAAGGAAAAATAAAATGAGTAAACTTTAGCAATTTTTATCAATTATGAAAATTAGGCAAAATAAATAAGAAGATATATAGAAAATTTTTAAATCTTTGGAGATTATATAACAATATATTTGCAGACATAGCTTAAAAAGGTAAATTATCTAGAAAATATAAATTACCTAAATTTCGAATAAAAGGAGCAGAAAGTTTGAAAAAGCACAACCATAGTGATATTGTTAGGCTTTGTGTCCCCACACAAATCTCATCTTGAATTGTAATCCCCATAATCACCACGTGTCAAAGAAGAGACCAGGTGGAGGTCATTGAGTCATGGGGGTAGTTTCCCCCATGCTGTTCACATGATAGTGGATTTTCATGAGTTCTGATGGTTTTATAAGGGGCTCTTCCCCCTTCGCTTGGCACTTCCTCTTTTAGCCTTGTGAAGAAGGTGCCTTGCATCCCCTTCACCTTCCGCCATGATTGTAAGTTTCCTGAGGCCTCCCCAGCCATGTTGAACTGTGAGTCAATTCAGTTTTGTCCCCTCTGGAGGATGCAGCAACAAGATGCCATCTTGGAGGGAGAGACTGGGCCCTCACCAGACACTTAAATGGCCAGCGTCTTGATCTTTGACTCCCAGCCTCCAGGACTCTAGGAAATAAATTTCTGTTCTTCATAAATTACCCTGTCTCAGGTATTTCATTACAGCAGCACAAATGGACTAAGACAATGTTAACTCTACTCAAATCATACTACAATTAAATGCACATCTAACAAATTCCAATAATAATACCAAACAGAGTTTTGGGGAACTTCACCAGTTCTAAGATTCAGACAGAAGAGTCAACAGGCAAAACTAGCCAATGCAATTCTGAAAAAATGCCAAAAAAGGTAGAGGCTTTCCCTAGCAGAAATCAGGACACAATTTAAAACTCTAGTATTTAAAACTGGAATAATCAACTAGATCAATGCAATAGAATAGATAGCCAAAAAATGAATCCAAGTCTATTTTGATACTTACTATATATTAAAGGTGGTCTTTTAAATAACTGAGGAAAGCATAGAGTATTCAATAATACAATTTTAAAATGTAAAAATGATTCATAACTGCAGGCCATACAAAAACAATCAGTTGACCAAATCTGGCTCATGGACCTTAGTTTGCCAACTCCTCTATCCTATTTTGTTCTTGGTAACTGCCCTAAAGAACCACGTACACACATGTACAAGGAAGCTCAAAATGGAGTCTTCACTGCAGATGCATTATTTGCAAGAGAAAAAAATAGAAGCAACCTGAATTTTCAACAGGAGAATGGCTAAATTATATATCCATACCATCCATATCATTCCTGATTACACAGATCTGCATATACTATCATAGAATCATCTTCACAACATATCAGTGAGGATGAAAAGAAGTGCAAATTTTAGAATATTTCTTAAACCACACAAACACAAAGCAGCAAAGGTATGGGAGACTACATTCGAACTGATAATAATGGTTACCTCTTGGGGAGGAAAATGAGCAGGGTGTGGTTGTTGGGGGGTGGGTATCCCAGAGGACTTTCAGCCTCATCTCTCTCTCTATATTTTTTTTTAAAGCATATGGTTGTGAATGACTTCATTAAGTTAAAAAGAAGTAACAGGGGGGAAAAAAAAAAGAAAAGAAAACCTAGGAATCTTTCCACTAAATGACCTTAGACCCTGGCCATCTCCCTTGAGCATAAAGAGTCAAGGCACATGGGTGGGAAGATGAAAGTCTGTCGACCATCACACCCAAGTGATAGCTGCTCATGGTACTGGGGGCCTCCCTCTCCAGGCTACACTTAGGTCCCTTGGGACTACTGAATAAGCCTAGGATGTGACAGCTGTGGCCTCAGCTATATTCTGTTAAACCACAAAAACAACAGCTTAAAGCAAGGCCTCCTTTTTAAGTAACCTTAATATTTTAAAATCTAAGAATGATTCACCAAGTGATAGGACACAAAACTCCTCTAGCGATATCCAATTAAACAACATAAACATCTCTGATGCCTTCACAAGCCTCATTAAAATGCAAGTAAACATTTGAAAAGGATACACATCCACAGATAAAAAATGAAGAGCAGGGTGAGCAAAGTCAACCCATTTTAATAAGATAGAGCAGATTAAAGAATTAGCAGATTTGAGATACCCAAACACTAGATGCTAAAGAGATGAAAGCCATTTATACACCAAATACCCATAAGGCCCAGGCATAGAGGCACCAGCTACCACAGATGGCAAGAGTAACCCATGAAGAAGAAAAAAACAGGAAGATTAGTTAAAAATCTGGGTAATAAACATATAGAGCACGAGGTTTCCCTCTTCCTTCTTCACCCCCAGGATACAAGTTCTTTCACAGATAAATTGCATCAAAGAGAATTTAAAGGCAGGGACAACGGGCACAGTAAAATTTTAGATATATACCGAAGATGTTCGCAGTAATGCTTCCAGAGCAAAAAACAGAATACATACAATAATGAAAATGGCATTTCTCAACAGAAAAGCTAAAAGCTAAAAGACAGATAATATCTTCAAAATTCTTAGGACAAATTACTTTTCAACCTGAGATCCAGTGCCTAATCAATCAAGTGTGAGAGGAAAAATAAGACATTTTTGAAAATACAAGGTCTCAAAAAACTATCTCCTATGGCCTTTTTCTTAAAAAGCTACTAAAGGATGTGCTCCACCAAATCAAGGGAGAAAAAGAAAACACAAGACCCAGGACAAAGAAACAGGGATTTGTTAAAGGAGAGAGGAGAAGGGAAGCATCAGTGCAACAGCTAAACAGAGCATCTAAAGAGCAGTGAGTCAGGTAGGAAAAGAGGATGGAAGGGCTTCAAGAGAGATTCTCCAGGAAAGGAAGAGAATAGACAGATGAGCAGATACCTCTGACCATGTGGAAAATTCTATCTGAGGGATTTTCTAGTTCTATTGGAGAATCTGGGAAGAAGGAGGGACAGTAAACTAATGAAAGAAAAAAATGGCAAGGCAATTCTTCACTTAACTGGAGGAAACAGTTGTGTAAGAAAGGAAATGTACTTATATTAAACAGTTTGGCAGTGAGCCACACTTACCATGGTGTGCTGAGTGCTGAATTAACAAAAAAAAATGAAGTTATTATATTAGGAGGAAAAGTAGGGAGTAGGTCTAAGATGCTAACATTTCATGAAGAAAGCAGTTAATAGTTACAATTCATAAATGAAGAAATAGGCTGGGTGTGGTGGCTCATGCCTGTAATACCAGCACTTTGGGAGGCCAAGGCAGGTGGACCTGACCTGAGGTCAGGAGTTTGAGACCAGCCTGGCCAACATAGTGAAATTCCATCTCTACTAAAAATAAAAAAAAATTAGCCAGGTGTGGTGGCACATACCTGTAGTCCCAGCTACTCAGGAGGCTGAGGCAGGAGAATCGCTTGAACCCGGGAGGTGGAGGTTGCAGTGAGCCAAGATCAAGCCACTGCACTCCAGCCTGGGCAACAAGAGCAAAACTCTGCCTCAAAAAAGGAAAAAAAAAAACATAAATGAAGAAATTAATAAAATTAGTGTACACTTTGGAAAGAAGTAAAAATCACAAACAACTAAGAGAACTGAACGTTGCTGTTGCTGGGGAAAGGGACCCAAGAATGGGATGAATGGAGGCTGCTTGTTTGCTTATTTATTTACTTATTGCATTCATACTTGACGTGTGAGCCATGGACGTATCTTACTTAAACTTTCAGGTTTCAGTTTTTCTCCTGGTAAAATGGGAATAATGATAATACATGCCTATAAGGCTATTGTTAACATCACATGAGATAATGTGGTAAAATTCCTTCTGTGAACATTCCCTTTTTAGTTGGACCAATTTTTCAGAGTAGTTATTTAATAAACAGGTTGAGAGGAGACACAATCGAAACCCATGTTGTCCAAGTACTGAGGGCTGGAATATTAATCAATCCAATGCCCAGTATGCATAAGCAGCAAAGAGACATGAAGTGAATGGGGTGATCTAAGTAGGAGGGGTTTATCAAAAAGAAGATTCTTCTAGTCCGAAATCCAGGAAGCTTAGATCATGTATAACTGGGTTTGACTCCCTCCCTCATTTAACTAACTGTGTTCTGAGATCAATTATTTACCTTCCCCAGTCTCCAGTTTTCCCTATCTGTAACATCTGTAACACTGGAGGTAGTAACACCTACCCTGGAGGTTTGCTACAGTGGTTACATCAAATAACAAATGTGAGAGATTCTTGTACGGTATCTGGCACCATTTCCTCTTTGGCAAAGGGTGGCAACTACAACAGCCCTAGTTTGTTCGGGAGAATGACAACTCTAACTTTCAATTTCTTTGTTGTTGTTGTTGTTGTTGTTGTTGAGTCTTGCCCAGGCTGGAGCACAGTAGCTATTTGCCAAGTACAATCACAGCGTGCTATAGTACAGAACTCCTGGCCTCAAGCAATCTTCTGCCTCAGTCTCCTGAGTAGCTGGGACAACAGGCACATGCTGTCACAACAGGCTGATTTTTATTTGTTTTTGTAGCAAGGAGGTCTCACTGTGTTTCCCAGGCTGGTGTCGAACTCCTGGCCTCAAAGGATTCTCCCACCTTGGCCCCTCAAAGTGTTGGGATTATAGGTATGAGCCACTACATCTAACTTTCAATTTTTAACATAAATCAAGCATCCAGGATCAGCTAATCAAAACCTCCCTAGGGTGAATCCGTCCTGCTCACCTCTCTCTCAATAATTTTTAGTTAGACAACAGTATGCATTTACTGTAGCAAAAGTTGAAAATATAAATAAGCAAAAATAAGAAACTATGTATCACAAATAATACCACCAGTAAGAGTTAACCACCACAATTATTTTAGTATATAACCTTTCACATACTTTTCTGTTTATGTGTATTTTTAAATAAAAATAAGGTTTTATTAAATCTATCATTCTTTGGTGATCATTTAAAACTAATATGTCAAGAACATATTCCCTCTCAATAAAACTATTTTAGGCTGGGCGCAGTGACTCAGGCCTGTAATCCCAGCACTTTGGGAGGCCGAGGTGGGCCGATCTTGAGGTCAGGAGATCGAGACCATCCTGGCTAACATGGTGAAACCCTGTCTCTACTAAAAATACAAAAAAAAAAAAAAAAAAAAATAGCTGGGCATGGTGGCATGCACCTGTATTCCCAACTACTCAAGAGGCTGAAGCAGAAGCTTCACTTGAACCTGGGAGGTGGAGGTTGCAGTGAGCCTAGATTGCACCACTGCACTCCAGGCTAGTGAGACTCTGTCTCAAAACAAAACAAAACAAAAAAACTATCTTAACATCACTGTTAATAGCTGCAGTCAGTTTGATGGATGAACTTCACCTTTTATATTATACCCTTGCTTCCCACCCTTCCGTGGACAGTCAGTGTCTGTTCCAGCAATTACTCCAGCCTATTAGGTAAACTACAAGTTTGACACCAGAAGAAAAAGCAAGATCCAACTTAAATTGTGTTTCAATACATGTCAGTAATCACAAGTATATTGATACCAACCCAGCTTATCTCTAACAAGGCCAGCAGCTGCTCGAAAGGCTTTTTAAAGCAGAGTTTATTTCTAGGTCTTGGAAGGAATGTGAGATACTTTAGAAGAATTTTATTTTGGAAGTCCTGCACATCTCTGCCTTAGATCTTTAAAAATCAGTACATAGGCATGCACACACACACGTTGCACACATACAGTCACAGCATATGTACATATATAAATATACATTGTAAAACTATATTGCAGTGAGTATGTGCATATTATTTTAGGAAGAAACAAGGGGGCTATTTTTCTTTCCATCAGTAACAGGAACACTGGAAATTCAAGCTTTGTCACCTCCAGTGGGTAATTTGGATTTAGGGGAAAAAAAGATACCCAGAATTGGAAAGACACAGCCAAATCTTCAACATATACATACTAAGATGATTTATTTTTCCCAAGTTCATCTATGGAAAGCTGCTAGGCACTAGACTGCGATTAGAGCAACCACCATTCATCTGTGCTGCAGAAACAGAGACCAGAGACTCACAGATAAAGAATCAAACTCCACAAACCACCGAGAAAAGCCAGTTTCAACCATTTACATTCACACTGTGGATCTCATCTTTGCCTCAGTACTCGTTTCTGAGATTACGGTTTCTCAGGTGAGAGTTTGCATTAAGGAGGGAGAAGGTATAAGAATGCCATGATAGCAGCCGATGATTGGAGCAGGATACCTGTCTTACTCCAGAGGAAACTGGGCAGCCGAGCAAAGGCAGCAGAAGGCCAAGCACTGGCCAGTCCTGGCGCTCATCAGTCCAGGAATAACTGAAAATGGGTTCTATTTCAAAGCCTTCTATCTGTCAGATAGCCGACTCAGTCATGGAAAGTTAAAAAGAACCCTTGTAAATGCTTTCGCCATACTAAACATATTTGAACTAACGTGGAATTATTTTCAGAATTCTACCTCTTAGACCAGAGAGGTTAAGATTCAGGCTTCCAATTCCCACAGAAAAGAAAATGTATAACCAGCAAATTGCATAGTGTGTTTCCTGCATTGCTAATGATCCTTAGGAGTGGGAGACAATGCTGTGGGGGTGCCAATGGGTCGTAATCCACCAAGGAACACACCGTTCGTAACAACACGCATTGCTTTTTCCAGACCCAGAGGCCCGGGTGAGCACTAATAAGCTGGCACAACAGGCTAATTTGATGTGTGGGATTAATATGTTAATTTAATGCTCTCCTGTTTGGTTAAGTGGTTTCTGTTCCTAAATTTCTAAGCATGGCATTCAAATCCCTTTATATGGGAACCATGTGGCCTCTCTAACTGCCCTTCTTCCATTTGTCTTGGCAGCCTCGTGACCTGGATACAGAATGCCCATGCCTGACTTCAGGTAGCACATGCACTGTTCTCCCAGCCTGCAATGCTAGTCTTCTTCTCCCTCCTGACCCTAGCCAAATCCTACTGTTGATTCTCCAGTGTGCTATTCAAGCCTTGGCTCTTTAATGAACCTTTCCCAAAAGCTTAGCTCACACTGACCACCATGACCATCAGCTGCCTCTGTGCCTCATTCTGGCCACTCGCACGTAATGCTTTACAGTGGTCCTCAACTGGTCTGTGCACATCTCACCTCTCCATCTGGATCATAAGCCCCTGGTGGGCAGGGATGAACTCTCACAGCTTTCTTTTCTCACTGCCAGCACTCTCATTTTACTCGACCCCTGAGTAGCATCACTACCGTGGACCACTTCCTCTCCATGAAATCTCCCCTCTTCTTGGTTTCTGTGAAATCACCCTCTAGATTTTCCTCCTCCTCAGCTCCCCCTCGATCCAACTTCTCAATATTGGTGTTCCTTGGCTGCCTTTTCTTCTCTTTGCATGTGTGTGCGCACACACACGCACACACACACTCACACACATACTCCCTCTCTCTCTCTCTGAGTCTCAAATATTCTCATGGCTCCAAAATGTCATCTATATGCTCCCAAATTTCTCTCTCTAGCCTGGGCCTTTCTTCTAAGCAATGCCTGGGAAGACTAGGTCAATCAGTATTTTATTATGTTTATAAAGGCAAGTTCATTTGTCTTATAGATCTCTTAGCTCTTCATAGAGAGAAGCTCCCATTTCATGGTTTTATTATGTCTTTAATCCAAAGCAGTCATCATAATATGAGTACTCTGATAGGAGGCCAGGCAAGACACCTTCATTCATGGCAGGGATCATGTCTTATTCAGTTTAGAGTCCTTCAGTAATGTGCAAAGTGTCTTCTACATAAGGTGCTGAGAATTTTTTTCCTAAATGAGTAAGTTAAGAAATGAATAGCCATGTTGACTATGCCTAAGTGGGCTCTGTCGAGAAAGGGTACCATTTTCTGGAGAAAATGGCTTACGTCCAGTAAGTGCTTGATTTCAATTTGTTGAAAGAAATCCAAATGGAGGAGGAATAGAAGGCCATGAGCCATTATCAAATGCCACAGCTCTTCTCAAATTTGCTTTATACTCCCTCAGAGGCTTAGTTGGGGCTTGGACTACTGACCCCTAGTGAAACGGTTTTCTAATCAGGCCAACTAGGTATGTATGTCTTGCCAAGGGGTGAGTTAGGATTCCACAGAATCAAATAACCATAGTTTGGATCACGTTGATCAATTTACAATCAACAATACTTTTAAATTGGTTGATTTCTTAAACCCAATTTGGAATTCTCTATCTTCAAAATCAAACTAATCAACATGGCCAATACATTGAATTACCACCACCACAGAGTCTTTGGGTTCTCTCTGATGCCCCAGAACATCAAATCCCTGCCATGACCATCAGACTGATTCTCAGTGGTTTTCACTGGAGGCATGTTTCCTCAATTAAGTGTATAAATAGAAATTTTACTGCTTCAGAAAGGATATAAATCAGCTCAGCAGGACACTCTTGGGGCAAAGAGGCAGAGGCAAGGCTGGGAGAGGAGAACGTATTTAAATTATTCAATGAAATGGAAATCAGGGGTGGGAGTAGGTGAACTATTTGAGATATAGACTCTTCTTTGGGTAGGAATAATCGACAAGCAGCCTGAAGGAGCCTTCCTTCAAAGGAGAGATCAAACTGAGAATTGGCATGAAGTGGTGTCACTTCAAAATGTTTCCTCTGATTAAAATATTTCAATGCTAAACAGAAATCCTCACTCCCTGGAGAGTACTTGTACAGAGAAAAAGCATAGTGCTCCAGCAGTAATTCCTCTACGTCCACCCAGCTTGGGTGCTTTGTGAAAATGCCTTTTGTTAGCTTCCTACAGCTCTGTGCCTCAGTGAGTCACAACCAACAATCCCTCCTCTCATAAAGCAGCAGGCTACCAGGAAGACTAATTCCTCCTTACCCCATTCTTTCCTGTATATATATTTTGTGCACTGAGCATTATAACAGCATTTTGCCATCGCTAGACCTATTTGTATCTATGCTGCTGCTTAGTACGCTAGTCCCCCAATACTCAATAATTCTCAGTTTTAGTTTTTTTTCAGTATTCAATCTATATTCTTCATGTTGCTGCCTAATCCTATTTCATCTTAAACTCTCTCAGTGAGTGAAGTCAGAAAATATCATTCATTCTTTCTTTTATTCAAAAAGGCACTGTGCCAGGAATTGGGATAAGGGTTAAGAATACAGTATTTCTGACCTTATGAGGCTTACAGTTCAGTGAGGGAATAAATTATGTCAAAAATTTCATTTCAACTGTGATAAATATAGCAGAAGAGAACATATACAAGGTACCCAAAATAAATTATCAAATGGGATCTAATTGAGTTAGGAGGGCCAGTGAAGGGTTTCCAAACTAGATATCATTTGAGCTGAAATCTGAAGGATGAATAGGGGTGGAGGGGAAGGAAAGAGAGCATCCTAGGAGATGGAAGTACCTGTGTTGGGGAGCTGAGGCTAGAGGGATCAGGTATGTAATGAACAGAAAGAAGAACAGAGAGGTGAGGGGGGAGGAGTGGGAAGAGGCAGTAAGTGAAAGATCAGATAGGGTGTCATAGGTCATCTTAAATGTTGTGGACCTGGTTCTAAGACAATGGGAGTCACTATAGGATTTAAAAGACAGCAACATGGTTAGGTTTTTATGGAGAAATATCACTCAGGACTATGAGGATAATAAATGGAAGGGGGAGGAAGTGGAAGCAAGGGTTTACTTAGAAGCTATTTGGTAGACCAGGAAAGAAATGAGAGCAGCTTGGATTAGGATTTCAGTAGAAATAGAAACAAACAAAAAAATTTGAGATCTACTTAGGAGGTAGAACGTACAGTATATGCAGATCAATCTGAGGGGGAGAGAGGTACAAAGGATAACATAATGGCTTTAGCCTTGAGTAGCTAGATAGATGGTGGTGTCATTTGGGGAAAGAGAGTATGCTGGAATTACTGGGAGGCAGGGGGTCACGAGCTCCACATTACACGTGCAAAGTCTGAGAAACCTGGTAGATTTCCAAGTCAAGAGGTTCAGCAGCCAGTTGTATACATGAGGTGCCAAGAGCATTAATGAAGATCATTCCAAATAACAGCAGGGTCAGACACACTATATGCCTTTAACCTTTAATGTTTTCTAGAAGTGGGGGTATGTTCTAGAGCTGCACTGTTTAAAATGTTAGCCATTAGCCATATGGGAGATACTGGGATCTAAATTAGTTAAAATTAAATATATTTAAAATCCAGAGTTTAAATAGGCACTAGCCACATTTCAAGTGCTCAGTGGGGCTAGTAGCTACTGTACTGGACAGTGCAATTAACATTTCTGTTACCAAAGGAGTTCTATCAGACAACCCTGTTGTAGACGATCAGAGGGCTTCCTATTTACAGCACTCAGCTCTGACAAGTATTTGCGTGAATGTTCAGCTCTCAGTCTACCAACACCAAGAAATAGAATTCTTCTATATTTTGATCCCCAAATAAGGCCTTGGGGTTGAAGATGGAGATATGAAAGAAGTGGGAGGTGAAGCAAGATGGCCAAATAGAAGCCTTCACCAATCATTCTCCCTGCAGGAACACCCAATTAAATAACTAGCTACACATAAAAACCCACCTTTATAAGAACCAAAAATTGGATGAGCAATCACAGTACCTGGTTTTAACTTTGTATCACTGAAAGTGGCTCTGTAGAGGGTAGGAAAGACAGTCTTAAATTGCAATGCCACCTCTCCTCCATCCTCCAACAGCAGCCACGTGGAGTGACAACTTGTACACTTGGGGGAGAAAGATCACAGTGACTGTGGGACTTGGCACTGGAACTCAGGGCTGCCCTGTCACAGCAGAAAGCTGGGCAGAACTCAGCCCAGTGCCCGTGGAGGGGACACTTAGAACAGCCCTAGTCAGAGGGGAAGCATCCATCCCAGCGGTCAGAACTTAGATTCCAGCAACACTTGTCCCCAAGGGCTAAGGGGCTCTAAGGTCATAAATAAACTTGAAAGGCAGTCTAGGCAACAAGGACTGATTCCTGAGCAAGTCCTCATACTTTGCTCAACTTCAAGCCAGTTGATTTCGGGGACACATGACCTAGTGAGTCACCAGCCAGAGCATCCAAGGGACTGCTTGCATCACCCCTCCACCAACCCCAGGCAGCATAGCTCACAGCTCCAAGACAGATTCCTTCCAAACTTCTGCTTGAGAAGAGGAGACAGAAGAGTAAAGACAACTTTGTCTTGCAATTTGGATACGTGCTCAGCCACAGGAAGATAGGGGGCCAGGCAGAGTTTTGAGGCCCCCATCCCAACCCCTACCTCCCGGATAACATTTCTAGACACACCCTGGGCCAAAAGGGAACCCACTGCTTTGAAGGGAAGGATGCAGTCCTGACAAAATAAATCACCTGTTGACAAAAGAGCCCTTAGGCCCTGAATAATCAACAGTGGTAGCCAGGCAGTGCTTGCTGTGGGCTTTTGGTATGACTCAGAGACTTGCTGGCTTCAGGCATGACATAGCACATTCCCTGTTGTGGTAGCTATGGGGAACTCCTTCCGCTTGAAAAAAGAAGAGGGAAGAGGAAAGAGGACTTTGTTTTGCAGCCAAGGTATCAGCTCACCCACAGTGGAGTACAGCACCGAGTAGGCTCTTGGCGTCCCCACTTCCAGGTTTTGGCTCAGACATTTCTGTACCTGTCTTGGACTAGAAGGGAGCCTACTGTCCTGAAAGGAAGGACCCAGTCTTGGCAGCATTCATCACAAGCTGAATGAAGAGCCCTTGGACCCTGAATGAACACTGGCAATAGCCAAGCAGTACTTGCCACAAGCCTGGGGTGGTGGTAGCCATGGGAAAAGACTCCTCTGCTTGTGGAAAGGAGAAGGAAGAGTGGCAAGGACTTTGTATTGCAGCCTGGGTGCCAGCTCAGCTGTAGTAGAATAATGTACCAAGTAGATTCCTAAGGTTTCTGACTCCAGGACCTGGCTCCTGGATGGCATCTTAGGACCCACCCAGGACCAGGAGGAACCCATAACCCTGAAGGGAAGGATACAAGTCTGGCTGCCTTTGCCACCTGCTGATTATAGAACGCTAGGGCCTTGAGCGAACATAGGTGGTAGCCAGGCAGTAGTTATTGTAGGTCATGGGCAAGACCCAGTACTGTGCTGGCTTCAGGTCTGACCCAGTGCAGTCCCAATAGTGGTGGCCCACAGGAGTTTTTGTGTCATTCCACCTCCAGCTCTAGGCAGTTTAGCACACAGACTCCATTTGTCTGGGAGAAAGTAAGGGAAGAGAACAAGAGTCTTTACCTGGCAATCCAGATAATTCTTCTGGATCTTCTCTAAGATAACCAAGGTAGTACTTCTATGAGTCTGCAAGACCCACAGTATTACTGGACATGGGGTGCCCCGTAATGCAAATACAGTTAGAGCAACCAAAAACTTAGATCACAACGCCCAAGTCCCTTCAAATACCTGGAAAGCCTTCCCAAGAAGGATAGGCACAAAGAAGCCCAAACTGTGAAGACTACGATAAATACCTAACTCTTCAATGGCCAAATACCAATGCACCATCCACAAGCATGACAACCATCCATGAAAATATGACCTCACTGAACGAACTAAAGAAGGCACCAGGAGTAAATCACTGAGACACAAAGATATGTGACCTTTCAGGCAGAGAATTCAAAATAGCTACTTTGAGGAAACTAAATGAAGTTCAAGACAAAACAGAGAAGGAATTCAAACTCCTATCAGATAAATTTAACAGACACTGAAATAATTAAAAAGAATCAAGCAGGAATTCTGAAGATGAAAAATGCAACTGACATACTGAAGAATGCCTCAGAGTCTCTTAGCAGAATTGATCAAGCAGAAGAAAGAATTAGCACACTTGAAGATGAGCTATATGAAAATACAGTCAGAGGAGATAGAATATAAGAGAATGAAGCATGCCTATAAGATCTAGAAAATAGCCTCGAAAAGGCAAATCTAAGAGTTACTGGCCTTAAAAGGGAGGTAAAGAAAGGAAAAGACAGGGGTAGAACATTTTTCCAAAGAGATAATATCAGAGAACTTCCCCAAACTAGAGAATGATATCAGTATTCAAGTACAGGAAGGTTACTGAATATCAAATAGATTTAACCCAAATAAGACTACCTCAAGATAGCCAAACTCCCAAAGTCAAGTATTAATAAAGAATCTGAACAAGAAATGGGGAAACGATTCCTTATTTAATAAATGGTGCTGGGAAAACTGGCTAGCCATATGTAGAAAGCTGAAACTGGATCCCTTCCTTACACCTTATACAAACATTAATTCAAGATGGATTAAAGACTTATATGTTAGACCTAAAACCATAAAAACCCTAGAAGAAAAACCTAGGCAATACCATTCAGGACATAGGCATGGGCAAGGACTTCATGTCTAAAACACCAAAAGCAATGGCAACAAAAGACAAAATTGACAAATGGGATCTAATTAAACTAAAGAGCTTCTGCACAGCAAAAGAAACTACCATCAGAGTGAACAGGCAACCTACAGAATGGGAGAACATTTTTGCAATCTACTCATCTGACAAAGGGCTAATATCCAGAATCTACAATGAACTCAAACAAATTTATAAGACAAAAACAAACAACCCCATCAAAAAGTGGGCAAAGGATATGAACAGACACTTCTCAAAAGAAGACATTTATGCAGCCAAAAGACACATGAAAAAATGCTCATCATCACTGGCCATCAGAGAAATGCAAATCAAAACCACAATGAGATACCATCTCACACCAATTAGAATGGCAATCATTAAAAAGTCAGGAAACAACAGGTGCTGGACAGGATGTGGAGAAATAGGAACACTTTTACACTGATGGTGGGACTGTAAACTAGTTCAACCATTGTGGAAGTCAGTGTGGTGATTCCTCAGGGATCCAGAACTAGAAATACCATTTGACACAGCCATCCCATTACTGGGTATATACCCAAAGGATTATAAGTCATGCTGCTATAAAGACAGATGCACATGTATGTTTACTGCAGCACTATTCACAATAGCAAAAACTTGGAACCAACCCAAATGTCCAACAACGATAGACTGGATTAGGAAAATGTGGCACACATACACCATGGAATACTATGCAGCCATAAAAAATGAAGAGTTCATGTCCTTTGTAGGGACATGGATGAAGCTGGAAACCATCATTCTCAGCAAACCATCACAAGGACAAAAAACCAAACACCGCATGTTCTCACTCATAGGTGGGAATTGAACAATGAGAACACTTGGACACAGGAAGGGGAACATCACACACTGGGGCCTGTTGTAGGGTGGGGGGAGTGGGGAGGAATAGCATTAGGAGATATACCTAATGCTAAGTGATGAGTTAATGCATGCAGCACACCAACATGGCACATGTATACATATGTAAAAAACCTGCACGTTGTGCACATGTACCTTAAAACTTAAATAAATTAATTTAAAAAAAAGAATCTGAAAAGCAACGAGAGCAAAGAAACAAATAACATACATCGGAGCTCCAACACATCTGGCAGAAGATTTTTCAATGGAAACCTTACAGTTCAGGGGAGGGTAGCAAGACATAAAGTGCTGAAGGAAAAAAACTTTTATCCTAAAATAGTATATTCAGCAAAAATATCCTTCAAACATGAAGGAGAAATAAAGACTTGCCCAGACAAACAAGCTGAGGAATTTCATCAACACCAGAACAAGAAATGCCAAGGGCAGTTCTTCAATCTGAAAGAAAAGGATGTTAATAAGGAGTAAGAAATCATCTGAAGGTGCAGAACTCATTGGCAATATCAAGTACACAGGAAAACACAGAATACTATAACAATGTAATTGTGGCCTACAAACTACTCATATATTGAGTAGAAAGACTAAAACACAAACAAATAACAACAACAACTTTTAAAGACATAGATAGTACAATGAGACATAAACAAAAACAACAAAAAGTTAAAAGCAGTGCAAAGTTAAAAAGTGTAGAGTTTTTATCAGTTTTCTCTTTGCTTATTAATTTGTTTATGCAATTAGTGTTAAGATGTCAGTTTAAAATAATGGGTGATAAGATTATTTGCAAGCCTTGTGGTAATTTCAAATCAAAAAACACACTGCAGATACACAAAAAGCAACAAATTAAAACACACCACCAGAGAAAATCACTTTCACTAAAAGACAGAAAGGAGGGAAAGAAGGAGAAGACCATAAAACAGAAAACAAATAGTAAAATGGCAAGAGGAAGTCCTTATGTATAAATAATAACATTGAATGTAAATAGACTAAACTCTCCAATCAAAAGACGGAGCAGCTGAATAGATTAAAAAACAGGACCCCATGATCTGTTGGCTACAAGAAACACACTTGACCTATAAAGACACATAGACTGAAAGTAAAGAAATGGAAAAAGATATTCCATGCCAATGGAAACCAAAAAAGAACATCAGCAGCTATAGTTAAATCAGACAAAATAGATTTCAAGACAAAAACTATAAAAAGAGACAAAGATACATATCATCATTATATAATGATAAAGGGATCAATTCAGCAAGAAGATATAACAGTTGTAAATAACATATGCAACCAATATTGGACACCCAGATATATAAAGCAAATATTATTAGAGCTAAAGAGAGATACCCCAATAACAGCTGAAGAAATTTCACACCCCACTTTCAGAATTGGATCATTCAAACAGAAAATCAACAAAGAAACATCAGCTTTAACCTGCAGCACAGGTCAAATGGACCTAATTGACATTTACAGAACATTTCATCCAATGGCGGCAGAATACACATTCTTCTCCTCCACGTATGGATCATTATCAAGGATAGACCATATGTTAGGCCACAAAATAAGTCTTAAAACATTTTTAAAAATGAAATTATATCCACTATCTTCTCTGAACAATGGAATAAAAGCAGAAATCAATAACAAGAGGAATTTCGGAAACTATACAAACACAGGGAAATTAACCAATATGCTCCTGAATGACAGAGGGTCAATGAAGAACTTAAGAAATTGAAAAACTCCTTGAAACAAATGATGATGGATACACAACATGCCAAAACTGATGGGATATAGCGAAAGAAGTACTAAGAGGAAAGTTATAGCTATAGGCACCTACATCAGAAAGGTAGAAAAACTAAAAATAACCTAATGATGCACCTTAAAGAATTAGAAAAGAGCAAAACAAACCCAAAATTAGAACAAGGGAAACAAAGATCAGAGAAGAAATACATAAAATTGAAACAATGAAAATACAAAAATCAATGAAATGAAAAGTTGGTTTTTTCCAAACACCGCATGTTCTCACTCATAGGTGGGAATTGAACAATGAGAACACTTGGATACAGGAAGGGGAACATCACACACCCATGTCTGTCGTGGGGTGGGGGAAGGGGGGAGGGATAGCATTAGGAGATATACCTAATGTAAATGACGAGTTAATGGGTGCAGCACACCAACATGGCACATGTATACATATGTAACAAACCTGCACCTTGTGCACATGCACCCTAGAACTTAAAGTATAATTAAAAAAAAAAAGAAAAGTTGGTTTTTTGAAAAGATGCATATAATTGACAAGCCTTTAGCCAGACTAAGAGAAAGAAATCAAGAAAGTAATCCCAATTATAATAGCTATGAATAAAATTAAATACCTAGGAATTAACCAAAGAAGTGAAAGATCTCCACAATGAAAACTATAAAACACTGATGAAAGAAATCGAAGAGGACACAAAAAATGGAAAGATATTCCATGTTCATGGATTGAAATAATCAATATTGTTAAAATATCCATATTACCTAAAGTAATCTACAGATTCAATGCAATCTCTATCAAAATACTAAGGACATTCTTCACAGAAATTTAAAGAAAAAATCCTAAAACTTATATGGAACCACAAAAGACACAGAATAGCCAAAGCTATTCTGAGGAAAAATTACAAAACTGGAGGAATCACATTACTTAACTTCAAAATATACGACAAAGCTCTAGTAACCAAAATAGTACAGTATTGGGCAAAAACAGACACATAGATCAATGGAACAGAATAGAAAACCCAGGAACAAATCCACACATCAACAGTGAACTCATTTTCAACAAAAGTGCCAAGAACGTACACTGGGGGAAGGACAATCTCTTCAAAAAATGGTGCTAGGAAAACTGGATATCCATATAAAGAAGAATGAAACTTGACCCCTATCTCTCACCATATTAAAAAAAATCAAATCAAAATGAACTACAGACTTAAATTAAGCTCTCACAATATGAAACTACTAAAAGAAAACACTGGAGAAACTTGCCAGGACACTGGAGTTAGCAAATAATTCTTTAGTAATACCCCATAGGCACAGGCAACCAAGCAAAAATAGACAAATGGGATCACATCAAGTTAAAAGTTTTTTGCACAGTAAAGGAAACAATCAACAAAGTGAAGAGACAACCCACAGAATGGGAGAAAATATCTGTCAACTGTCCATCTGACAAGGGATTAATAACCAGGATATATAAGGAGCTCAAACAACTCTACGGGGAAAAAACCTAATAATCTGATTAAGAAATGGGCAAAGATCTGAATAGACATTTCTAAAAAGATGACATATGAATGGCAAACAGGTATATGAAAAAGTGCTCAACACTAAAGTCAGAAAAATTCAAATCAAAACTACAATAAGATATTATCTGTCCCCAGTTAAAATGGCTTTTATCTAAAAAGCTGGTAAGGATGTGGAGAAAAGGGCATCATTGTACACTGTTGGTGGGAATGTAAATTAGTACAAGACCATGGTATGGAAAACAGTTCACAGGTTCCTCAAAAAACTAAAAACAGAATTATCATATGATTCAGCAGTCCTATGGCTTGGGATATACTCAAAAGAAAGGAAATCAGTAAATTAAAGAGATATTTGCACTCCCATGTTTACTGTAGTACTATTCACAATAGCCAAGATTTGGAAGCAACCTGAGTGTCCATCAAAAGACAAATAAAGACAATGTGGTACATATACACGATGGAGTATTATTCAGCCATAAAAAAGGATGAGGGCCTATCTTTTGCAACAACATGGATGGAACTGGAAGTAATTAAGGGAAATAAGCCAGACACAGAAAGACAAACTTCACCTGTTCTCACTTGTTTGTGGGAGTTAAAAATTAAAAAACTGAACTTGTGGAGACAGAGAGTAAAAGGATGATGACTAGAGGCTTGGAAGGGTAGTTGGGGGGAAGGATGGTTAATGAGCACAAAAATATAGTTACATAGAATAAGATGTAGTATTTGGTAGCACAACAAGGTGACTGCAGTCAACAATTATTATATATTTAAAACTGACTGGAAGAGTATAATTGGATTGGTTGTAACGCAAAGAAAGGATAGATGCTTGAGATGATGGATACCCCATTTACCCCCATGTGATAATTAAACATTGCATGCCTGTATCAAAATATCTCATGTACCCCATAAATACAAACACCTACGATGTACCCACATTTTCTGTAAAGAAGATATGACAAAGAAAATAATTTTTGTTATTTAGAGATCTGCTAATCTATCTTAATAAAACAGATGAAGGATATACACCATGAAGAAAGGGTGTGATGGTTAATTTTATTTGTAAACCTGACTGGGCCCAAATATTCACTTAAGTATTATTCATGGGTGTTCTGGTGAAGGTGTTTCTGGATGAGATTAACATTTGAATCAGTAGACTGAATAAAGCAGATTTCCCTCCCCAATGTGAGTGGGCCTCATCCAATCTGTTGAAGTTCTGAATAGAATAGAAAGCTAACACAATATTTTTTTCTGTCTTCAAGCCTGACTGTCTTTGAGCTAGGACACTGGTCTTCTCTTGCCTTTTTTTTTTTTTTTTTTCTGGACTGGAACTTACACCATCAGCTCTCCTGGGTCTGAATTTCTCAGCCTACAAGATCACATGGTCTAATTCTGTATACTAAATTTCTTTACCATCATCCCTATTCCCCTACCAAAACACACACACATCCTATTGATCTGTTTCTCTGGAGAACTCTGAATAATACTGAGGATGTGAGGGGCATGCAGAATTAACTCACTCACAAAGCCAGTAAGTCTTCATTTGGATTTTGACAGAAGAACAGGAAATTGATTCATGGAAAGAGAGGGAAGAAGGGTAACCTAAGTGGGGAAATAGTTTACTCAAAAAATTGTGTGCATTTGGATGTTGTGTGGAACTACGTAAGAAACAGGCTACTGGAGGAAGACTCTATATCTGGGCAAGTGGAGGAAGAACTAAAGAATCGACCTGATATGAAAGCACTAATTGTGCACTGATTTAACACTGAGGCTCACTCAGACAATGGGGATAAACAGAGTAATGGGAACCTGGCCATGTACTCAAGGAGTGCATCGTCTAAATAGCTGTAACTGCCTACCAGGCTTGTAGGTGATAAAAATAGGTTTCATATATTCTTGCTCAATAAATATGCAAGCCAAACATCATATTTGCAACATATAAGACAAATATTTTGCCAAAAAAAATGCATATCAAAAATTACTATGTACCAAGGTACCTGAATTGTAGATGGAAGGTCAAGTGAGGTGAATGAGAGTCCTGGAGCAAGGTGTGATGGAGCAAGGTAGACAAGCAAGAGCTTCATCCTGTGAGTAAGTGTGCTTGATGCCTTGATTTATTTTGAACCAAAATGAACAGGTCACAGGCTACATGGCACAGTTGGGTTACTCTAATGTTTTAGATTTCTAAAATTATTACTAGCATAAGCTATGGCTCAAAGGCCACAGAGCACTGCTTAACATTAAGTTCAAGGTTAATGTTAGTTGCTTCATGAAAGAGCACAGAAATGTGTTGCAGGGCTACAGACTGGGCTGAAAAGAACCTTCTGACTTTCAAAGGTGATAACTGTGTTTTCAGGCTTTGGAGCAGAATGCTCAGATTTGAGGATGAAGATTAAAATCTTTATGATACCATCCTTTTTGGTTTTCCTGTGTGTTACATAGCCATGGCTTTCACTGAAATACCATTTTCTGTTAGAATCCACTGGCATTTCTTTCCTGCTGATGGCTGGAAAAATATTTATCTTTATACATACATGAGCATATTTAAATCCCCTCCAATGTGTTGTTTGACTACTCGGTTTATTTCAGTTTTTATTGAAATAACTGTCCACTTGTACTATGGCTATCTTTATAAAAACATATGTAAATGTATTCTGTTTTGACAGGGCTTTTTAAAGTGCATTTGCTTTAGTTATTCATACTGGGTGGAATTTAGCCACATTAATCATTTTTCAAATTTTCTGTGTGTGATCGCCTGCCATGAACACTGATGCCAGCACATTTCTTTTTAGCTACTTTTTTCGGGGTTAGAGGAATATTGCTACATCTTCAGAACTGATGATTTCCTACAAGATTGTAATATATACCACATTCGCAAGATAAAAGCTATGCCCATAGTTTAAAATCACTTAAAATATATGTGTAAAGAGAAATGCTTAATTGATTTTCCAAATCATTTTCCTGTAAAGTTGAACTGCTTCTTAAAAACCTTAGCTGTTTTTTATACTACTATATACAACACCTATCAAGGATTTAAAATTCCAGTTATACTCAGTATTAGCAAGGTCATTCTTATGCACCATTGGTAGAAATACAAATTAGTGTACTTTTGTCTACAGGGCAGTTAAGAGTTAATAAGCAATATACATAATGAACATTAAAGATGAGAAAAACCTTGAACCTGGAAATTTCACTTATGAGAATTCATCCTGGTTATGATATTCATCTTAATACAGTTGATAGTTGCAAAAAATCTTTAGAATAATATGATTACTAATAATAGGAGACTAAAATAAATTAAGGCATATCCACATAAGGGAATTCTATGTAGCCATTAAAAAGGGTGGTTAGGTATGGACTCAGTGACTTAAAAAGGTGGTCCCGATACAATCATCTCTCTGTAACAGCATTGTTTTAATGTTATATACATATGTCTGTTTGTATATACACATGGAAAAAATTTAGAAGAATGGATCTTAACATGGTTTCTGTTGAGAGGTTATTTTCTTGTTTAAATGTTCTAATTTTTACATAATACATTTTTTATAGTTATATATACACACACACACCCATGCACAAACACACATATATGCACTACAGAAGCTTCTTTTCCAGCTGTCTTGCCTCTAGGCATATGGACTTTGAACCAACCTAGTAGAAAGGGCCCATAGTGGGGGCAGGGAATCTGATGGCCCCATTCCTAATAAACCTGATCTGCCTAGTTCCACTGTCCCCTAACACAGGAGCAAGGATCCTGCTCACCAGACTGTCCTGGATGCAGGGAGTCTCCACCAGCCTCCAGACTCCATTCTCCACAGTGACTCCCAGCCAGTTGAGCGCTGCCCAGCACCAGAGGTAGTCGTAGCCGCCATGCCAGTAGCTCACAAATGCAAATGTCATCGCGGTGGAAAACAGTGTCCCCAGCAGGCCATGCTGGGACCCGCCCACTGGAATGTACACATACCTAGAGAAAGAAGAGGCTGTTAGGAGTCATACAGAGGGCTGCCCTGCAACTCTATCTGCTCCCCAGCTTGACTCTCCTGTCACATACTGCTGTTCACATATGCAGATCCTTCCTCACTTCCAGGAGGCCAGATTCCTTGGATTCTCCATCCCACAAGGAGTTGGCGAAAACCCAAGCCTCAGCTCTGCAGGGTGTTAGGTTAAATGAACACACAGGCTCAAGAGCTCTCATTACTAGAGCAAAATAGCACTTACAAGAGGCAGGGCAAGAAGTCATGAATTTAGAGTTTCTGAAAGGGATGGGCCCAACCCTGGAAATCCAATCACAGAATGGCAGTTAAGCTTCTGGCTACATGAGGCCAGCAACCTTCAAGGCAGGTGATATGGTTTGGCTGTGACCCCACCCAAATCTCATCTTGAATTGTAGCTCCCATAATCCCCACGTGTCATGGGAGGGACCCAGCGCGAGGTAATTGAATCATGGGGGTGGGTTTTTCCTATGCTGTTCTCGTGAGAGCGAATAAGTCTCACACGAGATCTGATGGTTGTATAAAGGGCAGTTCCCCTGCACATGCTCTCTGGCCTGGCGCCATCTAAGATGTGCCTTTGCTTCTCCTTCACCTTCTGCCATGATTGTGAGGCCTCCCCAGCCATGTGGAAATGTGAATCCATTAAACTGTTTTTTCTTTATAAATTACCCAATCTTGGGTATTTCTTCATAGCAGTATGAAAATGGACTAATACAGCAAGTGTGGATTTTACAGCTCAAACTATTAAGTTTATGGTAAACCCATTATTTAAATGCAATTGGTAAGATCACGTTCCTAAACAGGCAGGAGCTGGGTGCAGCAGATGGGTGCCAGAGACGGTTCCCCAGCTTTCTAGGCAGGTTGCCCAGAAGCAGTCGTGAATTCACAATAAAGAAAAGAGCTCTGTGCTCACAGGGCAGCCAAAGTACCAGACAAAATGCATAGCTGTCCCCTGGGTATGTTCTCCATTGCCGAGACAGCTGCCTGAGTATGTAGAGACAGTACTATGTTCTTCAATCAGTATTTTCCTGCTTGAGTTGGACAAAACTCACACCTTGAGCTGTTAGGACCTGGAAAGCTAGGAGCATACCCTTCTTGCAATAGCCTTTTTAAAAAGCCCATAGGCCTTTATTGCTGATCAGTGCTTCTTTGTCCAACCTTCCTCCAGGAGGGAAAATGAAAAAATCCCTTTCTGAATACACAGTATGTTCCAAGTACTAGACACTTACATGTACCACTTTGTTTGATTCTTTAAAGCACCATATGTATAGTTTATACCTACTGCCCCAGCATTTTAAACAATTTAGCATTTGTCCTGTTTATATATTAATTTGGGGGAGGAGATCAAACTTGTTTTTGAGGAGGAAATAAAATTGTTTTTAGAGAGGAAATTGTTCTATTCAAAATGTTTTCAACAGGACTATTTTATTTTTAGAGATAGCATCTCTAGATGTTACCCAGGCAGGAGTAGAGTGGTGCAGTCATAGCTTACCACAACCTCAAACTCCTGAACTCAGATAATCCTCCCACTTTAGCCCCCCAAGTAACTGGGACTACAGGCATGCACCACCACACCCAGATAATTTAAAACTTTTTTTGTAGAGATGATATAAAAGTTGCCTAGGCTGGTCTCGAACTCCTAGCCTCAAGTGATCCTCCTGTCTCAGCCTCCCAAAATGCAAGGATTACAGGTATGAGTCACTATACCTGGCTTAATAGAACAACTGTGTAGGTAGGCAGACTAAAAATAAAAACAACTTATCAGGTAATAAATCTTTTAAAAGACTATATGATAAAACTGTGCCACTGGACAAAGACTCTCTCCTTGACTAAACTTTAGTCAAGCTCCTCTAAGCTCTCTAGGCCTCAACCTTGGTGTCCATCTTTATTGTAGCAAGAATCCTGCTAAGTCAGTTTAGAACGAACCCCCCACCTGCAATATCTGATCATGCTCCATCATCATCTGGCCAAATTCTTCATCACCTACTCTTGGTGTCTGATCACCCTGGCTGCCTTCAGGAGGAATCCTGTTAGGTCTGTTTAGCCAGAATCCCTCTATTTCCCAATGTTTCCTCTTAATATTCCACTCAATGACCCCCACCTTGCTCCTTGGCTATATCCCCGTTATCCAAGCTGTATTCAGAATTAAGCCCAGTTCTGGCTGGGTGCAGTGGCTCTTGCCTGTAATCCCAGCACTTTGAGAGGCTGAGGCGGGTGGATCACCTGAGGTCAGGAGTTCGAGACCAGCCTGGCTAACATGGCAAAACCCTGTCTCGACCAAAAATACAAAAATCAGCCAGTCATGGTGGTGTGGGCCTGTAGTCCCAGCTACTTGGAAGGCTGAGGCAGAAGAATCATTTGAACCCGGGAGGAGGAGGTGGAGGTTGCAGTGAGCTGAAAACATGCCACTGCACTCCAGCCTGGGTGACAGAGCAAGACTCCGTCTCAAAAAAAAAAAGAGTCCAGTTCCGTACTGAGGTCTCTTTTCCCCTATTACAACAGTTCCCAAATAATTTTTTTTTTTACTGCTTCAACTACTACTTATCTCTGGTTTTTCTTTAACATCCTCCACTCTCAAATGTTTTCCAGTTTCCAGTTTAGATAATAAATTATTTGATCACCTTAGATAATCCCATTTTATGGGTGAGGAAACTGAGGTTGAGAAATTAATTTGCCCAAGGTACACAGCTGGGAAGGAGAAAGACGAAGATGCAAATCTGCATCTGTACAGCCAACTTACTGCTTCCATTACAACCCTGGGCTCATTTTTAAAGTCCTCTATATTTCACCCCAATCAGGAACAATTAAACTGGAAGGCATGTGAGAAAGTAGCAGTTTTAGAAATAAGTAAAGCAAAGCCAATACTTTCCTTTGTGCAAAAACAGGACCATCTTGACAATCAAATTAGCAAATAGGCATCAAGCACTCACTACAGATTAACGGATATTCCACCTGCTGTTGAGCATGTCTTTAGGCCTTCAGGGAATTCCTGGCATTATGGGAAACAGACATGACTTTGTTCTTGCTATAAGGATGGGCAAACCTGCTTGTGAAACAATAGCAAACAATTCCCATCATTAAGCTATGTGACATGGTACAAAGTAGACCACAAAGGTTCCGGAGTGCAGAGGAGAAGGGTGTGAGTGAAGACAGTGGGGCAAAGGAGGCTGAAGGGCGAAGGCTCTCATTCTGACAAGGCCAAGAGGATGAGTTTTGCTAGGCAAAGAGAAGGTTGGGCACTGAGCCAAGGACACAAACGAGGGGTTGGATGACAAGTCAGAAAAGCCTGACAGCCCAGGGCACAGTAGTCTTATCCGGTGTTCTGCTGCCCCCTAGAGGCTGCTTGGTCATTGGTGTAGAATACTCAGCAGAGGCAAAAAATGGGCCACAATTCGCTGCCTCCTACCTGCATGGAGGTAACCGCTGGCCCATCATGAGGCTGCCCTTAACTTTACATAACCAGTGTTGTATGTAAAAATAAAATAGGGTAATCAAACTTATTGCAAAAGGATGAAGAACGACTTCTCTTTAAGGAAACTGTACAGATGGCTGTTTTATAAAACAGATTATCAAATGCTCTCTTCACCCAAGAGAAGAGATTTTTTTTTTTTAATCGTATCTCACTACATAAAAGTGAGCTGCAGCTGGAGACAGTGGCTCACGCCTGTAATCCCAGCACTTTGGGAGGCCGAGGCTGGGGGGGTCACTTGAGGTCAGGAGTTCGAGACCAGCCTGGCCAACATGGTGAACCCTGTCTCTACTAAAAATACAAAAATTAGCCAGGCGTGGTGGTGCACACCTATAGTCTCAGCTACACGGGAGGCTTAGCCCGGAGAATTGCTCGAACCTGGGAGGCGGAGGTTGCAGTAAGCACCACTGCCCTCCAGCCTGGGCAACAGAGTGAGACTCCATCACAAAAAAAAAAAAAAAAAAAAAAAATTAGCTGCACTGTATATGTCAGAAAACCATTGCACACAAACCTCTCATTCTCCACACCAATGGTACTTGATCTTAGATTCAACTCCAAGGAGGACATGTTTTCAAGCTTGTGATCAGGAAGCATCTAGCCCCAAAATTACATGCCCAGCTATTTTGGGCATCTCCTGAAACCATGGCTGTTACTTTGCCTTCAAAATGACAGCCGACAAAAATCTCTGAAAATTCCTTTTATTCCAGAAATTCATATATGGCAGGTCTCCAAGGACATGAGGCTGTTTGTTTCAAACCAGAAGAGGGTATAGCTTCAAGACTGGAAGATAAAAATCCCTTCTTTATTCCCAATTTATAGAAGACAGTACGTGTGGTAAAAAGGAGAGCAAACAGGTTATTTTCTTTTACAAATTCTACCATCTTCTGTCAGTTCCATGATTAATAAAAACAGAAACATGTCTCTTTTTTTAGAAAAGCAATAGTATGAAACTGCTTACTAAGATTTGCTGCACAGTAAATTGATTTCCCAATGGAAGAAAGCAATCAGCACCACTTTCTCAGAAAAGCAAAACTAAAAAGATTGCTTCTCGTCAGTGACTATGTCAGGTTGAGTCTTCACGAAGCCTGCCTCTGCCTGGCCGGCTTCATGTGGTCACTGCTTACAGAAAATGCTGCAGCCACCTTCTTAATTTAAAAGCATCTCACTGAATCAATGCACCATAGCAAACCCCCAACTCAGGAGGAGGAATCTATATAAATAGTAGACAGTATTGATGACTTCTACCCTTTACTGAGTGCCCATGCACCAGGTGCTTTATGCATACTATTTCTAATCATTAAAACAACCCTCCAAGGAAATAACTAGGCCTATTTTATACAGGAGAGGTAAAATCTGCTCCTAGAATGTTGTGGTTCCAGAACCCCCAGGGCTGGGTGCTTTCGCTGATGTATTTCTTGTTTAACCAAATCTTCAAAGCAGTCTCCACAGAAACATCCACTGATGTTTTATTAACTGAAAAATGTCCTTTCTAGGAAAGAATTCTTGCTCAAGAGAATAATGATTACAATTTACAAAGGGATTTGAGCCAATGAGCTCTGTTAGCCACTGTTCAGTGTCAGAAGACAAGAGGTATAACTTCCGCTTTTGAACAGACTAAGTAGTTGCCCTCTGTCCCACAAGCAGAGATAACACCTGCTATCTCAACTCCCTGACATCCTGCAGATGTCTGCCTGTGTCAGAAGTGAGGCATAAAAAGTTGGTGGCTAGGGTGATGCTGAGTAGAGGTACACAAAGGGAGAAGAAAATATCTAGCTCCCTCATACCTACTATGAAAAACAACACAAATATACGCCCTACAGTGGGAGACAGGGGTGGTAACAATCCATGTGGTAAACGCATTAATCTTAAAATTGCAACACTTCTTTTTTCCAAGGACCTATACAATAGCTCCTTGGCTTGCTACATTATCACTTAACTCTATGACAGACTAATCCCAGACCCCAACAAGGTATGAAGATGAAGCACTAGACACTGACAGATGTGGCTTTTACTACTGTTTCCTGCACTGAGCCGAGGTGGGCTTGCTGGTTTCCTATAATCACTTACCCATTCCTCGGCCGGGCTGGGGCAGGCAGTTGCTGACATCCTACTCTAGCTCCACCTTAACTTTCCACCCTTATTTCCCTTCTCCCCACTTGGCTCTGGTGACAAATCCTAAAATCCTGAATAAAAGAGGATTTGACAGCTCCATGCCTTTGGTCATACCATTTTCACATCTAGAAGACACTGCTCCATCCTCCCTGATTTTCCAACACCTACTCAGTCTACAAAACCCAGTTGATTTTCCAACTCCAGGAAGTCTCTTTTGCATTTTCCAACTTGCAATTTAACCCAGGAACCTACTGTGTGTACTGTCTGTTCCACTGATTGAACAGCTTTTTACCAAAATGTGTCTATTTTGGGTGTCATTTTAACTCAATTGTAAGATTCATTCAGACAGCACTAGATATGTGATGTGTGTATGTGTATGCGTGTGTATGTTACACAGCTAGTAGCCAACAGTACTTATATACGTAACATAATTTCCATTTACTGCTGATAGCCTCAAATAGCTTTTAAACTTGTTAAAAATTGTCACCATTGTCATGGACCCATTATAAGCAACAGAAATGAAAGGATGATTGATTATAAGGTCATGTACCAGGTACTGGGAGACTTTGGGAGACACCTATTCCTAAAGAATACAGATCATTGAAAGATGCTGAAGTTTCTCCACACTTTGTAATCCTAATTACCCTAGTAAAGTCAAAAGTATGTGTCACCACACCTCTGGAACTACTCCAACCCTAAGAGATTTACCACCCAAAGTAAAAGTACTAGTCCTTTAAAGAACAGAGCCTTTAGTGGCTAGGAAAGGCAAGACTTTTGTCCATGTTACACTGGTGGTGAGGTGACCTCACCTTGGCTCCATCTGGGCCCTGAGACCAGCCCCTGCTCAGGTTTCTCTACAGAGCTGGCTGTGCTGTCCTGAGCCCAGCTCTCATGGGCAGTAGCTCCCCTGACCCAACCCTGGCTCTAGCTTTGGCCTTGGCCCACATTTTAGTGTTCTTTCTCATAGCCAATGATGACCCTCCAGCCAAATCTCCATCTTCTAGGTAGTTCTCAGAAAGGAAGCTACATATCTACTTATAAAAAGTTTTCACAATCTACCCATCTGACAAAGGTCTAATATCCAGAATTTACAAGGAACTTAAATGTATTTATAAGAAAAAAACAAATAATCCCATCAAAAAGTGGGAAAAGGATATGAACAGACACTTCTCAAAAGAAGACATTTATGTGACCAATAAACATATGAAAGAAAGCTCAACATCACTCAGCATCAGAGAAATGCAAATCAAAACCACAGTGAGATACCATCTCACACCAGTCAGAATGGTGATTATTAACAAGTCAGGAAACAATAGATGCTGACGAGGCTGTGGAGAAAGAGGAATGCTTTCACACTATTGGTGGGAATGTAAATTAGTTCAACCATCGTGGAAGACAGTATGGCAATTCTTCGAGGATCTAGAACCAGAAATACCATTTGACCCAGCAATTCCATTACTGGGTATATAACCAAAGGAATATAAATCATTCTACTATAAAGACACATGCACACATATGTTTTTTGCAGCACTATTCACAATAGCAAAGACTTGGAACCAACCCAAATGCCCATCAATGATAGACTGGATGAAGAAAATGTGTGGAATACTATGCAGACATATAAAGGAAGGAGATCATGTCCTTTTCAGGGACATGGATGAAGCTGGAAACCATCATCCTCAGCAAACTGACACAGGAACAGAAAACCAAACACCGCATGTTCTCACTCATAAGTGGGAATTGAACAATAAGACACGTGGACACAGAGAGGGGAACAACACACACCAGGGCCTGCTGGGGGGTGGGGGGTGGGGGGAGGGAACTTAGAGGACAGGTCAATAGGTGCAGCAAACCACCATGGCACACGTATACCTATGTAACAAATCTGCACGTTCTGTACACGTATCCCCCTTTTTTTTTTAAAGAAAAAAAAGTTTTCAAAGGAAGATGTACACAAAAAGGAATATAATTTGCTTTTAATATCTTTCTGTCCAGTAGAGATGATAACAGCATTTTAATAAGTAATAACCAGCAGTTGGTTAATGGGCAACCACAGGCTTTGTCATCCTCCATAAGGCTAAGAGGAGTCTATTTTCAAAGCAGGGAAAATATTTTGAGCTGGGCTAATTCTCAGCTGCTTTACTAAAAGATGCTGTACATAAGCTTCATATGCAATTCTGAAAATTATCTATTAAAAATTCTATGCCCTCTTTGGCATCAGAACATTGTAGGGTTTATAAAATAGAAATTAAATTCAAGCTATATTTAGCCTACACTTCAGCTTCTAGGTAAATGTAATTAGATGCCAACATTTAAAAAAAAATCTTTCTTTTCGCTCCATAAAGCTGGTAGTTCAGTGAGTTGAAGTATTGTGCTGATGAACCCAAGCTTGTAGCTTCCATCTTAGACAAAGATTCAACCACACCTTCATAGTTCAAAACCCAAACTCTGGCTTCACAAAAGCTCTATCTTTCTCACAGAAAGATAGGCTGAGAGAGTCTAAATGGCTCAGTCCAAGCACATTTGCCGCTAGAAAACAGCCCAAGCAGCAACAGTGGCGAAGTGTGGGACAAGAAAGAGCGCAGTGCTTGAGAGCTAGAAGATGTGACCTTGGCCCTGCTCTGCCACTCACCAACTTCTGTAATCTCGAACTTGTCAAGTAAACCTGCTCAGCTTAAGTATACATACTTAGTATGCACTAGCAGCACTAAAACCTTCTTTGAGTATGAGTTGCTGTGAAGATCAGATGAGACAATATATAGACTCTGGAGACTTTTTTTAAATCATGGCAAGAACACAGTATGAAATCTACACTGCTAACAATTGTTTAACTATATAATACAGTATCATTAACTATAGGCACAATGCTAGCCAGTGGATCTCTAGAAATTCTTCATCTTGCATAACTAATATTTTATACCCATTGATTAGCAAGACCCCCTTCCTCTCACCCCCGGCACCTGGCAACCACCATTCTATTCTTCGCTTCTATGAGTTTGACTATTTTTTAACCTTTAAGTTTAGGGGTACATGTGCTGGTTGTTACATAGGTAAACTCATGTCACGGGGGTTTGTTATACAGATAATTTCATCACCTATGTATTAAGCCTAGTATCCATTAGTTATTTTTCCTGATTCTCTCCCTCCTCCCACCCTCCATCTCCGGTGTCTGTCATTCCCCTCTGTGTGTCCATGTGTCCTTATCTTTTAGCTCCCACTTTTAAGTGAGAACATGCAGTGTGTGGTTTTCTGTTTCTGCTAAAGATAATGGCCTCCAGCTCCATCCATGTTCTTGCAAAGGACATGATCTCATTGTTTTCCATGGCTGCGCAGTATTCCATGGTGGATATGTACCACATTTTCTTTATCCAATCTGCCATTGATGGGCTTTTAGGTTGATTCCATGTCTTTGCTATTGTGAATAGTGCTACAGTAAACATCTACATACATGTAGAGTTTGACTGTTTTTAGATCCCTCATATAAGTGAAATCATACAGTATTTCTCTTTCTGTTATGGGCTTATTTCGCCTTCATAGCCTTATGTATATAACTGGAATCATATAGTATTTGTCCTTCTGTTATAGGCTTATCTCACTGAATAGAATATTCTCCATGTTCATTCACGATGTTGCAACTGGCAGGAATTTCTTCTTTTTTGAGGCTGAATAATATTACATTGTATGTATATACCACATTTTCTTTATCAATTCATATATCAATAGATATTTAGGTTATTTCCGTATCTTGGCTGTTGTGAATAATGCTGAAATGAATATGGAAGTATAGATATCTCTTCTAGATACTGATTTCAATTATTTTGTATACTCAGAAGTGTGATCACTGAATCACATAGTAGCTCTTTTTTATTTTTTTAAGGAATCTCCATACTGTTTTCCATAGTGGCTGTACCAACAATGTACAAGAGTTCTATTTTTCCACATCCTCACCAACATCTGTTATCTTTTTTTTCTAGAAAATAATAGCCATCCTAACACATATGAAGTGATATCTCATTGTGATTTTGATTTTCATTTCCATGATGACTGGTGATATTGAGCATCTTTTCACATATATCTTGAAACATACAACCTACCAAGAATGAATCAGGAAAATCTAAACAGACTAATAACAAAGAGAATGAATCAGTAATTAAAAACCTCACAACAAAGAAAAGTCCAGGACCTGATGTCTTCACTGGTGGATTCTACCAAAAATTTAAAGAAAAAGTAACACCAATCCTTCTCCAGCTCATCAAAAGAACTGAAGAAAAAGAACACTTCCAAACTCATTTTATGAGGCCATCATTACCCTATACCAAAGCCAGACAAAGACATCATTAAAAAATTACAGGCCAAGTGGGTGCAGTGGCTCACATCTGTAATCCCAGAACTTTGAGAGGCTGAGGCAGGCAGATCACATGAGGTCAGGAGTTCAAGACCAGCCTGGCCAACATGGTGAAACCCTGTCTCGACTAAAAATACAAAAATTAGCCCAGCGTGGTGGTGCATGCCTGTAATCCCACTATTTGTAAGACTGAGACAGGAGAATTGCTTGAACTCAGGAGGCAAGGTTGCAGTGAGCTGAGATTGCACTACTGTACTCCAGCCTGGGTGACAGAGTGAGACTCCATCTCAAAAAAAAAAAAAAAAAATCCTACAGGCCAATATCCCTGATGCACATAGATGCAAGAATACTCAACAAAATACTAGCAAACCAAATTCAACAGTACGTTGAAAGAATCGTTCATCATGTTTAACTGGGATCTACCCCTAAGGTGCAAGGATGTCTCAACTTACACAAATCAATTAGCATGATACATCACATTAACATAATGAAGGACAAAAGCCTTCGTTATCATCTTGACACATGGAGAAAAAGCATTTGATGAAATTAAACAAACTTTTATGATAAAAACTCCCAACACACTAGGTATGGAATAAATTTATTTCAATACAATAAAGTCCATATATGACAAGGCACAGCTAACATGTTTGACATTGAAAAACTGAAAGTCTTTTTGCTAAGATCAGAAACAAGCAAGAATGCCCACTCTCACCACATCTTTTCAACATAGTATTGGAAATACTAGCCAGAGTAATCAGACAAGAAAAATACATAAAAGGCATATGAATTGGAAAGAAAGAAATAACATTATGTCTGTTTATAGATGACATGATCTTATATGTAAAAAACCCTAAAGACTACAAAAAAAACCCGTTAAACAAATTCAGTAAAATCGGAGGATACAAAAGTAACATAAAAATCAGTTGCTTTCCTGTAAACAATAAATGATCCAAAAAGAAAATTAAGAAAAAATATCATTTTTAAAAGAACAAAAAAAAAGAATAAAATAGAATGACAAAGAATAAAATACTTAGGAATAAATTTAGCCAAGAAGGCAAAAGATTTGTACATTGAAAACCATAAAACATTGATGAAAGAAAGTAAACACACACAAAAATGGAAAGATATGCTGTGCCCATGGATAGTGCTTTGGAGATTTTAACACTGCATACACATGAAAGGTTTATACTTACTAATAATGGGCCAGCAGCAGCATACTTCATTCAAGGAAAACCATGTTAAGTGTTCTGTTTTTCTTTTTTTTTTATTTTATTATTATTATACTTTTAGGGTACATGTGCACAACATGCAGGTTTGTTACATATGTATACATGTGCCATGTTGGTGTGCTGCACCCATTAACTCGTCATTTAGCATTAGGTATATCTCCTAATGCTATCCCTTCCCCCTTCCCCCACCCCACAACAGTCCCTGGTGTGTGATGTTCCCCTTCCTGTGTCCATGTGTTCTCATTACGTTAAGTGCTCTTAACACGCGTACACACACACCCCAAAGGGGTACAGGGAAACTTTTGGAGGTGATGGATATGCTTATTACTTTGATTATGTTGATGGTTTCATGGGTGCATGCATATGTCCAAACTCATCAAATTGTACACATTAATATGTGCAGTTTTTGTGTATCAGTTATACTCCAATAAAGCTGGGGTTTTAAAAAGCCATTATCATAATGAGTAGCATTCCTATATCTTTCATCAGCATTTGAAGACACCAAGAACACTTTCTCAGGGATGTTCTTTACTTAAAACCATTAGGCCTAAAAATGTCACCATCAGATCCAGGTCACTTAGTGCTAAGGGGTCAAAGCTATGGATTCAACATCCACATATACCTGTTGATTATGCTTAATCCAGATGACAGCCAGCTGTTCTCCACACACCTAACACTGGCTGCAGAGAAGCCTACAGAGGTTATGTGGGTGTGTCAGGGTGAGTCAGTACCTACTACACTTTTGTCTATCTCCAACATTTTGCCATCAAATAACTGTCACCCTTCCCCTCAGGTTCCCCCTTTATCTGCCAAGTAGAAAAGTCACCTGACCAAATCCTTTTCTTATAATGAGTTACTGCAGTAACTAACTGTCTAAAGAAAGTCCTTATACAGGTTTACACATTTTATCAGTTTAAGTGACCTAATGATGTCCTGGAAGATCAAAGTCCTGATGTAATACCTTTGTGGTATTACAATCTTCACACCAGAGACTGCAAACAAACAAGCAAAGCAAAGCACCAAAAGCACTTTTTAAGATGTCATGCATCAAAACTAGCTCTCAGTCACAAACAGGGACACGCCAAGGCCCAGGGGAGGTGTACACCAGAAAGGGGTATGTACTGTTTCCCTCCCTGGGGTTTCTAACCCTCTTCTTCTGCTTGAGAGCACATTGAAGCCTCAGCATCCCCAGGGCTCCCAGGCCCAGGTCTATTCTGGGTTATAAATAAACACCATATAAAACAGATTCTTTGGAGGTTTGGGCAAAGGAGACAGAGTGGGAATTTACACTCTTTAGTGCTGCAGAGCTGAGTCTAATTGCTAATAAAAAGGTCCTTGAAGCCTCAGTTTAATAACCACTAAGATTTTCTGGCTGCCTGCCTGTCTTCCCACCTTTCTCCCAAGACGATGCTGAAAGCATTTATAAGCTTCCCTAGGCCAAAGGAAAAGGTGGGGGCGGGGTAGGGGGTACTAAAAGCCAGAAGTAAAGGGGCGAATAAGGATGTCCATATGATGAAGGGATGCATGATTTCTCCCACCACAGAGTCAGGAGGAGAAGAGGTAGGGGAAAGAGCCCACCCTCCCTTGCCCCTAAGGCATTTCCCAACCTTTGCTCCATCAGCAGATCCCAAATCCAGGGATCAAAATTACCACCATCCTGGACATACACCTCCTCTAATCAGCATGTGAACTACGGGTTTCTCCTGGATGTTTCCTTTCCATCCCTGCCTCTCACTCACATCCTATTCAGTGCCACTCCTGCCGGTCCTAATCTTCAAACTCATTTATCATGGCTGTTAGGAAAATGTTCACTATAAAATAAACTTGTACAACTTAAAGGTTACTGTGCTGGTACAATGCCTTGGAGTCTCTAGAAGAAAGTGCTCTGAGGACAAGTGCAATAAAGAAATGCCTAGCTGGTTCCCGAAGCATTTCATCCCTCATCTGGGTTTGTGGTGTAATGCTTTTGTGGCAGCAAAAGCATGGAGAGGGCCTCAGAGGCAGGGCCCATGGCCCATGGCCCTGATAGGTGTATACTCTAGGTTTTCAAAGCAACCCAGTACTGCACACACAAAGTCTGGTCGGTTGGTCAGTCAGCAAAAACAAAAATCAACAGCTGACGAGGGTAATATAAAGGAAGAGAAAAGGCAAGTTCTTTGTTGTCAGGAAGCATTTAGTTTAACAAGGGTGGGCAAGTCCCTACCTTCAGGGGGTCCCACTTGCAGTGGATTCCCATTGTGTTATGGCCTAAATTAAACCCATCAGTTTGGCTTCTTCAACGTCATTCTCCAACTGCCTCTTATGCCACTAATTTCATCTTATCAGTCTCCAAAATAGATTCTCCACCCCAGTCATTAACTTCATTCCTGCCCAAACCTGGGCCTTGTAATCATGCCATCCCATCCCCCAGCCACAGAAGGCTCCTGGCCAGTCTTTTCCAACATTTGATCTTTCAAAATGGGTTTAACATTCACTTCCAGGAAAATTTCCCCAGCCAATCTCACCCTTTGATTCTTTACCTCTTTAAAATTCATGCATTCATCTCAATCTAGATGATCTCTTTCAACTTGCTGATATGCTGCTCTTTAGTACTTCCGAGCTACCTCACCAGGCCTGACAGCATGCAGAATTCCTCACCTTACATCAATATCTGCAACACAGAATTATAACATTTCCCTTCTTACTCCACCAGAGTCTAATTTAGACTCCAAATTCAGAAGGATGCTCAATAAATCCTGGCAAATTTCCTTTGTCTCTTGCTCTTTCCTTCATCCCTCTCATTTCCCTGATTCATCTCTTTTGCCTCTTCTTTTGACTGTCACTCCCTGTAAACAAAAGACGATTCTCCAGCTAGAAACTGTGGCTTCATAAGTAAGTGTCATTGTTTATGTCTGCTGCCACTGTGTTCTCCTCTACAGTGCTGTGGGGTTTGGAGGGAATATTTACAAAGTCAGACTAAATCACAGATACCAACAGGAGATACCCTGAGCAAAAGGGACAGCTGGCGGGGACTGATGGGGGGACACATGCCAATGCCAACCTCTCCAAGAAAGCTGCTGGAACTACCGAAAGAAAAGGGAGATTTAACCACAAAGCAAAACTCCAGGGTTACATGTTTTCAAAATTAAAGTACTCAAGTTGTGATATTTAACATATGTGACCTTAACTTTAAAAGCCTCAAAACCATGGCTGGGCCTGTCAGTATTTGATATTTGCGAGGGGATGGGGTCCAGGAGGCCACTGAGAGTTGGCCTTTGCTGGATTACTTGGGTTAACTTTCCCGACAATACCTCTTCCTTAGCCAGGCACATCACTTCAATTCCAGTGTGTTCGAGGGTCACAAAGAGAGTAGCATGGGGTCAGGACCCTTGAAAAGCACCTTGGAGCACAGGGCAGGGCAGAGCAGATGTAGAGATGAGTAAGTCAGGGTCACAGATTTCAGTGGCAGTCACCTTCCTGGTTTTTGATTTACAACTGGGAACAGCTCAAGGGCTAGGAAAGAACCAGGGAATGAGGCCTCTCGAAAGGTCTATAAAGGTCTCGGAACATTTGGGACATAAGCATAAATGCTCTTGAAGAGTTACAAAATATCACAATAGTGTGCTGTTTGCTACTGGTTTCTATCAAAGCAGAGGGGATCTGTCTTCCCTAATTGGATTTCAGAACACAGAGCTCCTGAAATATTAGCTTATGCTTTTGAGTTCCCCATTTTCCCTACCCCTCTGCTGCCATGAAGTTAACTCTGGTCTTTTAACCAAAATTAAAACGCACAGGCAACTGCAAAATGCACAGGGGAGAGTTTGAGTGGGGGGTCTCACTCTGTTGCCCAAGCTGGAATGTACTGGTGCAATCATGGCTCACTACAGCCTCAAACTCTTGGGCTCAAGGGATCCTCCCACCCCAGCCTTCTGAGTAGCTGGGATTGCAAGTACATGCCACCATGCCCGGCTACATTTTTTTAAATATATTTTAGAGACCAGGTCTCACTATGTTGCCCAGGCTGGTTTCAAACTCCTGGCCTCAAGCAATCCTCCCACCTTGGCCTCCCAAGTCACTGGGATTACAGGCACGAGCCACAAAACCCAGCCAAAGGAGGTTACTTGTAGGAAGCCTGAGATGAATCTTGACTCAAGGTAACAAACTATTTCCTAGTAGCACATTTCTATTGTATCCTGGGCTTTCTTAAATACACACTGGAAATGAAAATGGTCATCTAAGGTGGCCACAGGTGGGTTTCAATACCCAGAAAGGGATAAAAGTGGGAGAAAATGCCAGCACGTATTATACGGGTACCCCTCACAAAACACTGACACTCAAGACCGTCTTCAGGGGGAAGGAAAATAAAGGTCTTTGAAACTGATGTGATTTTCAAAAAATAATCAAAGTGGAATGACTGCTGGTGGTAATGAGGAGGCTGCTCCCTCTCCGGACTGAAATCCGCACTCTGACAAATCAGCTTTGACAGAACAGTTGCAACTGCCTCTCATTTACCATAATTATGATTCATGATCCCTATCAGAGACGGCACCTTTTAAAGTTTGGCACTGGAAGGGAAAACTGATAATGCTTGAGCTTGGGCATGAATGACAATAAATCTGCAGTAGCCAACACAGCCGTGCCAGTGTAACATTTATGGAAACAAAGCAAGACCATCATCCCATGCTCAGGAAACAATGGGCCGGTAAGCATTTTTCTCTTAATGCAGTCAGGGCTGCGGGAATGATGATGCTTATTTGAAAAATCCCGTGGTAATTGAGTAAACTCTTGAGTGCACATTAGAGATTAATATTTTAAGAGCTGGCATTTTACAGATAGAGGCAGTCTAAGGATGACATTAAACGTGTGTCACACAAGACAGAGTCTTCTGTAGATTAAAAATGCTTCTGTTCATGCAATAAAGTCATAAGAAATCCAAAGATGTCAGCCATAGATCTGGATATTAACGTAGTGATCCAGGCTAGGAAACAGCCACTTCCCAAGGGTTGGGGAAAGAAGTGCACCGTACTGATGGCATTTCACTTGCTTGGAAGGTTCCCTCTCAAGTGGAGTCAAGATGAGAAAAGAAGTTTCATGGCTCGGAGAGTACTGAGCTTGACTTTACCTTACCCCTGAGAAAGGCAGGCAGAGAAGATGAGTTATTAGTCACTCCCCAGTATAGGCGGCTAATGTTGCTGCAGAGAGAAGCCAGGTCCTGAGTGTGGGGATACAGAGAAGCAGCTGGGTCCAAATGAAAGATGTGCTGTTCCAAGCTCTTCCCACCCACACCATGGTCCTGCCTTCCAAGACCATGACAGGAGAAATTGCAGGCAAGGGGCAGCTGCCAAGCAAAGCCATTTCATGGAGCCAAAGAACAAAGAGATGCCCTCCAAGCGCCCGCATGCCTGTAGAGCCTCATTTACCCAGGCTCCATGTGTTGACTTGAATCTAACGGCCAGTAACCAAATCAGCAGGTCTGGGTCTCCAACATCATTAGCTTTCCTGACAAGAAAGGGAAAGGCATGGAGGAGATGCTATGTATCTGGTTCATGCCCAAAGACAAGGTGAAGGGCAGAAGTAGCTGATCCAGAGCTCACCATCTTTGCCTTAGGTAGCACAGATCAGACAGTTTATTTTCAGAGGTTAAGAAGCAGACCCTTTTTCAATTCGACGGCCGAGGCCAGGAGATTGGGAGAGCCTCCTTCAAGAGCATTCCCTATTTACCTAAATGAGAAGGCCAGGAGAGAAGGCTGACTGTCCATGCTGCAAAGCACGGGGGTTAAGGTAAAGCTGTGGGCTTTAACACTTACCCCCCTCTTATGGGGTAAGAATGGGCTGGACTGACCAGGGCAACCAAGCTACTCTTCAGAGTTCACCTGTGGGGCCAATATTCCTAGCCCATCTAGTTAGCACCACTTTCCTGCTGCGTCACCTTATGACTTGACAGCACTGCCTTAAGTGACTTCTCCTGCAGCTCAGTCACTTCAAATCACACTATTATAGCTCCTCAGTGAGGAGCTTGCTTGGAGAATGAAGTCTCTATGTTAGAATGTATGCCAAGGGTGACCCCCAACTTTCATTAGCGCAAAGGTCTTTTTAGCCTGATGCCTATCCTTCTGCTCCACTCCACATGCACTCCTGGGTGGTGGGTCTGTGGCTCACTGTCTTCCTCAGTAGCACCAGCCCCTGGGCACATGGCTGCCTCTGGCACAGCTGCAGAGTCCTCCGTGTTCTTTCCAGCATCTCTCACACCCTCCAGGAGTCCCTAGTTCCCAGGGGCTACACTGTACATTGTCATGCCCAACACCACTCTTAAAGCTTGCACCAGGGTCTCTGCTGAGCCTCACAGGGCTGCACAGCTCTCTAGAGGACCCTCATCCAAAGTCCCCTTGGGAGTAAGACATCTCCCAGGATCATGGTCTGGGCAGGGCATGGGACTTGGCAAAGGACCGAGCCCCCTCCCATGGCTCTGGATGAGCTCAAATACTTCCTAGGGGTGTAATTCCAGAGCAGAATGTGGGCTAGAGATCATTACTCCCTTCTCACAGTGCTAAGGTAAAATGTCTCCCTTTCAGGGTGCAAGTTTCTAGGAACAAAGCACATAAACTCTAATGGTGGCTCAGGGTTGCACCTATATAACCTGGTAGCACATAAACTGTATAGTGACTGTCCACTAGAATCAAACCAAGCCTCTCTTGGCTCCCCAATCATTTTTGTGTGTATTTGTGTTTGTGAAAGGAATGTGCCTATAAAAAATAGGCTGAGTACCAACTACAGGCTAGGCATAGGGATAATATAAAGAGGGATTGAAACATCTGTGCTTGCCTGGGGCAGTCAGTCTAGAGGTATATTAAACATCTAAAGGTACAGTTAAAAAAAAACAAATTGAAGCAGAATGAAATAAATGCAGCCTGGAGCTACAGGCAACTTGCATGTGCCGGGGGATGAAGGGGTTGATTCTGAGAGGTGGCTCCCAGGGACAGGTTCATAGAGAAAGCCACATCTGAGATAAAGAAGTGGATATACAAAGCAAGAGATGGTTTGAATTTTGTCTCTACTGGCTACCTGACATCAATCCCAATGTATCACTAATATCACTGACAACCTCTTGCAAAGTCAGTGTCAGAGGAAAAAGATTATCCTTGCCTTCCTGAATCAAGGAAAAAAATCCTAAAAGTTGACAAATTTAAAAAATGTAATTGTACATTACAATGGAAAATCCAAAAGGTAGACTACAAAAAGACATGTAGGTACATTATAAAGAAATGAAATGAGCCTTTCTCAATGAGTGGAAAACACAAACTCAGATTCTGCTGCTATACGCTTTTTTTTTTTTTTTTTTTTTTTTTTTTTTTTGAGACAGACTCTGGCTCTGTCACCCGAGCTGGAGTGCAGTGGCACAATCTCGGCTTACTGCAACCTCCACCTCCCAGGTTCAAGCGATTCTCCTGCCTCAGCCTCCCAAGTCACTGGGGTTATAGGTGCCCGCCACTGCACCCAGCTAATTTTTGTATTTTTAGTAGAGATGGGGTTTCGCCATGTTGGCCAGGCTGGTCTCAAACTCCTGACCTCAGGTGATCTGCCCGCTTCGGCCTCCCAAAGTGATGGGATTACAGGCATGAGCCATTGTGCCCGGCCTCTGCTGCTATACTTCTGACACCTCATGTGTGGGGGGTTTCTCCCACATACCAAGCAAGCAAGCAATTCTGGAGTGACATGAGCTAGGTGTCCTCTAACTCAATTTAATTCTGATACTATCTACCTGGAGATAGGGTCAGATCACACAGGTTGGGGACTTGTCCCCACAAAACTGAGCCCCACTTCTGATGCCAATCACAGGCCCCAAGTTGTTTTACCTGTGCTTTTGACCAACTGAGGCAGGAGAACAGGGTCTGGAGGTCAGGAAAATAAGGCTGATTCATGCTGACTTCCTAGAACTAAATCAAATGGAAACACTTCAGCTATGACAGGAAATAGCCTCTCCATTTGCACAGGGCCTACACTGAGTAAATGACTTTGTAACTTTACTTGATCCTGTTCATTTACATAGAGCATAAGCCAAGTAACCAATGGCAACCTCTAGAGGGTATTTAAACCCCAGAAAATTCTCTAACGGGGCTCTTGAGCCCCTATGCTTGGGTATGTTCCCACCCCGTAGAGGATACTTTCATTTTCAACAAATCTCAGCTTTTGTTGCTTCATTCTTTCCTTGCTTTGTGCATTTTGCCCAATTCTTTGTTCAAAATGCCAACAACCTGGACACCCTCCATCAGTAACATAACCAGCCATAAATTGAGGCTCCCACGACCCTCCCTCCTTGGGTTTAATTAATTTGCTAGAGCAGCTCACAGGACTCAGGGAAACTTACTTACACCTACCCTAAATTGTTATTATAAAGATTATCACAAAAGATAGAGATGAAGAGATGCATAAAGCGAAATATGGTGGAAGGAGCTCAGAACTTACATGCCCTCCCTGGGTGTACCACCCTCCAAGAGCCTTCACATGTTTAGCTCTCTGGAAGTTCATCATTACTCTGTCCTTTTGGACTTCTATGGAGACTTCATTATGTAGGAATGATTGATTAAATAATTGGTGATCAGCTTAACCTTCAGCCACTCTCCTGTTCCCAGAGGTTGAGGGATGGGGCTGAAAGTCCCATCTGTCTCATCAGGCATTGGTCTTTCTAGTGATGAGCCTCATCCTGAAGCTACTAAGGGGCTGCCAGCCATCAGTCAACTCCTTAACATTCAAAAAGACACATAACTTTAGAGATTCCCAGGATTTTAGGAGTTGTATGTCAGGAAACTGGGAGGAAGATCAAATATATATTTCATAATTTCACACTTAACAAGTTACCTGAGAACCAAGGGCACCCAGCTATAAAATCTGGATGTTAGTTGTCCCCCAAGAATGAGGCTGGCTCAGCAAGCAGGTCCCTGGGTATAAGCAAGGCTCTCTCTCCATCTCTATAACCCTAACAGCTGTGACCTATGCTGGGCCACAGCATCTCCATCTAGGACATAAATTTGTAATCTATGCCCAGCTCACCTCATAGGATTGTACATGATGATCTAATAAGGCAAAAGGGATGGAAAGGAATGGAGAAATAATGTAAAACAAATGATCACTATACTGACAGTATATAAACAATAGTGTATTAGGGACAATACTGATAATCAGAAAAGGATTTCCATTGAGTTAAATATTTTGATAAATAAAGAAAAGAGATAAATAAAGACTGCTCACTGTGAACCAGGTACTGCGCTGAACATTTTACAGGTATTACTCAATTTATGAAACTACTCTGGGAAATTTCCACCTCCCTTAATTTCCAGATGAGGAAAATAAAGCTCAGAGAGGTTACTTACTTCCCTACCTGAGGAACTGGTCAGTTTGTCCCATGTTGCATCAAAGAGCAGAACTTTTCATCCACTGGTGAAAATTACAGTGATGCATGTTCTCTTTGATCTGAAATGTCTAAGAGTAAGAAAGCTACACAGCTACTGGTGGAGGAGAAACTGAGACTTGGGTTTGTCTGATTTCAAAATGTGCACTCTTCGTGATGAAATGGTAGAGTTCCCTGACACCCCTCGCAGGACGTGCAACAGGGATGTGCATCCTCTGTTTGGTTGCCACCATTGCTCTAACCCCTTATTGGAGGGGGAGCACAGAGACAGAGATTTGCAGGAGCTGGAGCAAGCATCCCTGGGCTCCAGCCCCATAAAAGCATCAAGGGGTGGGAGGCTGCGACTCCCAAAGCCCAAATGGGCATGTGTTACAGTGCATTCTTTTAGCCTTGCCATCTGTGAATGGCTTAAGTGTTAACCAGCTCAGTGGACCCTCTTCCTTTTTGCAAGGGCAGGGGGCCAGTATGACAGCTTTCTGTATCCCGAGCTCTTGTCCAGCATCCCTGAAGAACTGGGTCACACACAGACTTGAAGGATGAATGCAGGGGTTTTACTGAGTGGTGGAGGTGGCTCTCAGTGGGATGGATAGGGAGCTGGAAGGGGAATGGAGTGGAAAGATGGTCTTCCCCTGGAGTCTGGCCATCTAGCGGCCGATCTCCCCTCTGATCATCACCAGCTGAACTCCTCTCAGCATTCAGACATTCCTTCTCTTCTCCCCTTCTCTGCCATGCTGTTCTGCCATTCATCAGCTCATCTCTTTGTCTCATCTCCTTGTCTCCTCATCTGTTTATGGAGCCTGGGGTTTGGGGTTTATATGGGTACAGGATAGGGGTGCGATGGTTGCGAAGGCAACTTTTGGGTACAAAAACAAGAATGCCTGTTCTCATTTAGGGTCATGGGTATCCAGGCTTGAGGATGGGGCCTTTTCTGGGGAACCACCCTCTTCTGCCCAGTATTTCCCTGTCTCCTGTCCATATCATCACTAGACCAAGTTGTTTCCCCATGATTACTACAAATATTGAATATAGATAACCTATATGCTTAACACTAAAAAGACAATGTTTAATATTTTCTAGCTTTTTAATATCTACTGAGCCCCTAGTAAATGTCAATCATCATGTTCTGGGCTTTCCACCCTATTTCGTTTGATAATTTTTGGCAACTTTAAGTGTTCAGGGTCATGTCTGTGAACCTAAATCATCATTGTAGCAGCAAAGCATGGCAGATCTAGATAAAGTATCCAACTAACTATGAGGTGATAAAAAAAAAATCAGTGCATTTCTACTCAAATCTGGTAGAAACTCCTGATGACAGCACAGCACGAAGTCCAGAGGCCAAGAATGACCCCCTATAGTTGGCACAGAGGACACTAGAGCTAGAAGGGATCCAAGAGGCCGTCTTGCCCAGAGACCCCTGAGCTACACCCACACCTAGAGCCATCCAGCCTATACCTCCACACTCTTAGCGGCCAGGAGATCTCAGCTTGTGAAACAGTCTTTCTACTTTTAGACAACTTAGGTTGAAGAAAACATGCTTCCTGGTGCTTTTCACTGCTTGGTCCTGACTCTCCTCTTCAAAGAAACACAGAGCAAGTACCAACCCACCAACTGGCAGCCTGCAAAATAGCTGACGAGGGCTTTTGGCTCTCTCCAAAAGCTTGCTTTTGCCTGCTACAGATTCTCAGCTTCTTTGTCCATTCTTTGTGATTCCAAATTCTCTCACTGTCATAGTTTCTGTTTTTTTAGATATTTCCTTGTTTGTGTTCCTCTGGTATTATGGAGCCAGAAATAGAAGGAGAATTCATGGAGCGACAGGAATAATGAAGAACAGACTAGGAATGCCACAGTCTTTTCCTAACCATATATTTGCACCATCACCAAATATTTTCTAAGCATCTACTACATGCTGATACTGTGCTACACATCAGAGATGTACAGGAACATGCCAGATCAGATTAAGAGCTTACATCCAACCTAATACTGAGGATGCCTGTGGTGACATTTGTTTCAGGGCAGACTTAACTCACAGCAGAGCTTGCATCTACCACTTTTTTCTGAGAAAGTCAAGACCATCATATGAGCACCCTCTCCTTCTTCCTTAACCATATACATCATCTTTATCGCCATCAGCACATGTCCATTCACGATTTGTCCCTTCTCCCATAGTAAAAGAGATGTCCTTTCCACGACTAAGGCTAACTCTGCTTGTTAGCTCCATCTCCTTCTGCCTCCTGAGGAACCATGCTTCCCCTTCCCACCTCCCATCCCCAGTATCTCTATCCAACTTATCTGACTGGTTCTTTCCTTAACCTAAAGATGCACTCCAGTCTTTCCCATTTCATAAATGTCTTTCTTTCATCCACAACTTCTTCCAGCGTCAATCCTAATGGCATTTTTTTTAAGCTGGTATTTAAGGTCCTTGAAAGAGCAGTCTACACACACTCTCTAAGTGCACCCCCATCCCATTTCTTCCTGAACCTGTTGCAGTCTGACTTCTGCCCCTCCCCTCCCCTCCCCATTCCATCAGCTTTTGTCAAGGTCATCAAAGACCTCCATATTGTCACAGCCAATGGCTACATCTGTGTCTCTCTCTTATTTGTCCTATCTATTACATTGTGCATTGACAGTGCCCTCCACTTTCCTCTTTAGATAATTTCTGCTTTATGTCTTACCACTACTGTACTCCTTACCTATAGAAGTATTTTTTAAAATCCAGAACTACCAATGACCTTTTTGTATATGTCCTCTATGACATTTTTCTATAAATACACATAGACACATACTTCTTATAAGAATAGGATGGCATACATTCCACTTTAGGAAACTGTTCTGTTCATCTAATCACGAGCATCCTTCCACGTGACTTTCCTTGTTCACATTTTTGCTTCTGTGGCTCCAATGGAGCTCTCTGTTTTCATCTTTAGAGCCACTGCTCCTCATGCTCCCTCTCAGGCTACTTATTCTCTGCCTAGTTCTAAAAGTATCAGCAACCACTCATGGTTCTGTCTCTTAACTTCTACGTGCTCACACTGGGAGACCACATCAGCACATTAACAATATAGTGAAGCCAGGCGCGGTGGCTCATGCCTGTAATCCCAGCACTTTGGGAGGCTGAGGTGGGCGGATCACCTGAGGTCAGGAGTTCCAAATCAGCCTGGCCAGCATGGTGAAACCCCATCTCTACTAAAAATACAAAAAAAAAAAAAAAAAAAAAAAATTAGCTGGGCGTGGTGGTATGTTCCGGTAACCCCAGCTACTCAGGAGGCTGAAGCAGGAGAATCACTTGAACCCAGGAGGCAGAGGTTGCTGTGAGCTGAGATTGCATCACTGCACTCCAGCCTGGATGACAGAATGAGACTCCATCTCAAAACAAACAAACAAACAAACAAACAAAAACAATGTAGTATGAGTTCATCTATCACATTAACCAGCTAGTCAACCACTCACTGAGGCTAATAATACACTGATGCTAACATACAGTACATGCTCAAGAAATATCTTCCAAATGAATTGGAAGGCAAGGAGGAAAAGAGCTGAAGTGAGGGGTACACCCTGGAGGAGGCCAGCCCAAGTAACTTGGCATGGTGAAGACCCAATATGAGGTTATGGAAAAGAATAACAATGGGCTGAGGGGAAAATATCAGAGAAGTATCAAAACCAAATTCTCTCCTTCACACCTATGCTGAGAGTTGGATCTGTCATACAGTTGCTGAGAGCACCACTGAATAGATAAGAAGTGGTTCCCAACTCCCTGCTCTCCCATGATCAGCCTCCAGGAATCACTGAGCAAGAGTGCCCTTGTGAAGGGGATCTGAAGAGGCTCTCCCTGGACTTCACTCCACCGCAATGTTGAAGAACCCTCCCCATCGTGCTTTCCACCCACTATCCCATAAACTGCCTTCCACCCCACTCTACTCTGATTTCACCTTTAGGCTCCTTCTGGAAGCCATCTCAGATTAACATCATCCATCTTCCAAACCCAAATTATGATCCCCGGCCCCTAACATGATCTTTTCTGCTATTTCTAAATTCTTACAGTTTGGATAATTATACAGTTGCTCAGCTGCTTCATTTTCTTAGCTATATTTGGACCCCACAGGGCTGAGACCTCATCTGTTCCAGAATCTATATCCCACATGCCCAGTACCCTTCTGTATTCCCTCTAGGTACTTGCCACAGGCAGAATCACTTGACCCAGAAGCATTAAAACCAAGGAGAGGCCTCAAAGCATAGTGGTTAAGGCATGGATTCACCCTTGGATTCTAATCCTACCTTCACTTACTAGTTGCGAGGCTCTGAGCCAAGTTTATCCGTTCTGAGCCTCAGGCTCCTGATCCTTAGTGGAGGCAATAAAACCCACCTTTGTAGGGACATGGATGAAGCTGGAAACCATCATTTTCAGCAAACTATCGCAAGGACAAAAAAACCAAACACCGCATGTTCTCACTCATAGGTGGGAATTGAACAATGAGAACACATGGACACAGGAAGGGGAACATCACACACTGGGGCCTGTTGTGGGGTGGGGGGAGCGGGGAGGGATAGCATTAGGAGATATACCTAATGCTAAATGACGAGTTACTGGATGCAGCACACCAACATGGCACGTGTATACATATGTAACTAACCTGCACGTTGTGCACATGTACCCTAAAACTTAAAGTATAATAAAAAGAAAAAAAAAGAAAAAAAAAACCCACCACAGGAATATCATAAAGCTTAACCAAGACACTGAACACAAAGAGCTCGAAACATGCCTGGCATACAGCAAGCACTCAACAGATGTTGGATGTTAGCTGTGACAAAGACGCACCTCAGCAGAAAGAAATATCTCAAAGAAGCAAAATGATAGAGCAAGCAAGGAGCCCTGCTCCTCTCTCCAAATCATGAATGGCCTCAGGACATCTGCAGCAAATTCAAAATTCTTTACCCACCCCCTACCCCTTGGCCCTTGGTGATTGGATTGAAAAGACTTTCTGGTAAATACTCTTTTCTTCATGAGTGTGATATTCCTTAATATGTTGTTTAAGTGGAAGCCCCCAACATCAACGATGCAGATTAGAAAAATATATATCCTTTCCAATTACCTTCTCTAATTAGTGCTTGTATGATTTGTGCTGCTAATATTGTTTACACTAAACGGTGCTCTTGAAACAGCAGTCAACTCTCTATCTCCTAAGTGTTCAACAGCTACTTAAAACTGAGCTGGTTTATTGAATGATATCTATAAGTTGTAATCTCATAATTAAGGTTTCATCAGTGCCCATGACACCAGTGCTCTGTAGTGGTTGATACAACAGGGTGTAAGTTTACATTGTATTTGGTTAGTCTCCATCATATTCATTCATTCATTTAACTCAACATCTACTATGAGCAGCCACTATGCACTGGAAGGAGTTAGTAAGTGACTATCAAGTGTCAGGCACTGTGCTGGACACATTGAGGAAAATGAAGATGCCAGAGACACAGTCCTCACCTTCAGGGAGTGTATCCTCTGCCTGACAGACAAAACAAACATTGAGAGTGACAGCCAGAAGAATTGATTTTAAATGTTCTCACCACAAAAAAATGATAAGTACGTGAGGCAACAAATATGTTAATTACTTCGACAATTACTTCACAATGTGTACATATATCAAAACATCACATTGTACCCCATAAATATATAAAATTATTATTTGTCAATTAGAAATAAAATAAATGCAGAAAAAAGAGAAAATGACAGCAGTTTAAGGTAATGTGAGTAGCATACAGAGTAGCAGTAAAACAAGGGTAAGAATGAACACTTACTGAGCACCTTCTAGGCACCAGGCAGATGGCTGGGCACTTGCCACATGTAAACCTATGATATGAGGTAGAAAACCCCCATTTTCCAGATGAGGAAACAGATTTAGACTCACATCTATCTCTGAAACTGGCATCCTGTCACCATGCTGTGCTAACTCTCTTTGCCCAACCTCTTCATTTAGACCTATTTATATATTTAGACTTATTTATACAACATTTTTGCAAAATGAGGTGCAGGATGGTTAAGTACCCTGCTCATATTTAAACACTATGAGTAGATTTATTTTCAAAAGTTCTCAGACTTTTAATCCTACAGACTCTTTATGATGAAACCAAAGGGCCTTCCCTCTGTCCAAACAAGTGGCCCAAGATCACCTCAAGGCCATGATGAAGGTCAAGGGTACAGGCCAGTGAAGAAATCACCTAGTTCCATGGGACTTACCCCACACCTCAGCTAGAAACTGGAACGGGGCAAAGGATTCTGTTTTAAACCTGGAAAGGAGATGACCATTTTCACCACATCTTCCCCTTCTTTCTTTGAGAAAAGATGTATCAAAGAACCTCATAGATACTGGCCTCAGTGATCATTAGCTTCCTTCACTCTCCATGGTCAGTGCAGCTCTGGACTTGACATTTCTTAATCTGAAAGGTCTTTAAAGTCAAAAAGAAAGAGGAAAAAAACGATCCACCACATTCTACTCTGTTTTGTTTTTTGTTTTTTTGTTTTTAAGACACAGGGTCTCACTTTGTCACCCAGGCTGCAGTGCAGTGGCATGATCATAGCTCACTGTAGCCTCAAACTCCTGATCTCAAGTGATCCATCCTCTTGCCTCAGCATTCTGAGTAACTGGGACTACAGGTGCTGCCATCACACCTGGCTTTTTTTTTTTTTTTTTTTTTTTTGGTAGAGATGGGGTCTACGTTGCCCCAGGCTGGTCTTGAGCTGCTGGATTCAAGCAATTCTCCTGCCTCAGCCTCCCAAAGTGCTGGGACCACAGGTATGAGCCACCTTGGCCAGTCTCTTCTGTTTATCTTGAATGATGTCATAGCTGTCATCCCTTTACAAGGTTCTTTTTAACTTACAGGTAAGTGCCCTGGGCAGGGTGAGCCCCCAAGAAGCCAGAGGTCTCCTCAGGGAATAACTTCCCATTATAAGCAAGTCTCAGAACAACTTGGGGAAAACCAACAAAGCATGAGAGAGGTGAGATATGGACATTCCCATTGTTTTTAAGTGGGGGAAAAAAAAACCTTTGACTCTGAGGAAGTCACACATATTCTCACCGTGTTCTTTTCCTTGTTTTTGTTCACAATTCTAAGAAGTAATAAGCAAAGAAATAAAGGACCATCTTTAGGAACTAAATACCAATTCAAAGGTCAGGCCTAGTCCTTAGAAGGGTACAAGAGAGAAATTGGAGGACTGAATGCCTCAGTACTGAGGGTTTTCATGTGATCCTAAGAGTTCGTGGGAAAGGAGCACACAGGAAAACTTTACCAAGTGACAGAGCTAAGAGGCAGCCAACTCAGGAGAAAGACACAGGATCCCAGGGCTTAAAGGGCCTTCTACAATTACAGTGGATGAAAGCCTCCAATCCCCTGGCACTACCAGAGAGAGCTGCTCCCAAATTACCTGACTGAGCAGGCTTTCAACCTCATTAGAAATGTCTTTGGGAAGGAATTGCCATAATTTCTCAGATAATAGAGTCTGATACACTTTGTTTCAATAATGTCACACACAAAAAAATACTTACACTTTCCTGGGTGACATCAATGACTGGATGGTCAAAAGAAGGAACCACCACATCTGTGTGTAAGTCACTCATCCATAGAGCAGCCAGCATATTGTCACAATAAAATCCTGTTCTGAGCACACAGAGACCAGATCTGGATTTCTGTCTCTGACCTATGGTCTCCAGGACATTTGGTGGGAAAACCTGGCCATTTTTGTGAATGGCAGCATTGTATGGTGGAAAGATGAAGGTTTAGGAGTCAGACAGTCCTGTGTCCAAATCCTAGCTCCACCACTTCCAATCATCAGCGCAACTCTGCAAAGTGAGCTATGATCTATGTATAAGGGGTGCTGAATAATAAATGCTGAATGGAATTTAAAACTAGATTTGCTACTATATCCTGCTTCACATCAACCTTTACCAACTAACCTCTCCTGTAGCACTTATCCACTCCATTTATTCAACAGATATCTACTGAGTACCTACTGTGGGCCAAGCAGACAGAGATTAAACTGTTCATTTAAAATCATGACGAGTACAGAGAAGGTCCCTGCCCTCATGAAATATTCTAGTAGGGGAAGACTTAAACAGAAAAGCAAATGAATAGGTAAATACTTTTAGACTACTATTTTAAAAATACAATAAAGCACAATAAGAGGCTACAGCCTGACTATAATCTGAACTAGGCTGAAACTTCCTAGGCATATGGATTCTGCCTTATAAGTCTTCATGCTCTGTGATATCTATGGGAATGCCAAGCACATAACAAACGCTCAGCAAATTTCTATCAACTGACAATGAACTGACCGAAGGGGATTCTACCAAGTTAGATACCATCTAATTCCATGAGTCACTAATTGATATCACTATGAAATAAACAGAAACTTTAGAAGCACAGTCTCCTCACTACTCCAGACAGGACCTCATCATTAGCACTAAGGTGACCCAAGACAGCCCCGCACCTTCCTTTTTAATTTCTCTTTGCACCTTTCCCAAGGATGCCCCATCATTCCAGCCACATGACCCCAACCCATGCATGCCTGGCCTCAAGAATAACTGGCAAAATTCTGAATGGCTCAACAGCCTTTTTCCTATAGAGCTATTTTGGAGGTTCACAGAAAATGGCAGAGACTGTTTACCCATTTGGAAATAAAACGTTTCTCTTCCTCACTTCACCAAAGCCTGTAAGCTCTGTCTACCAGGAGCCCCTCAAAATGGACCAGAAAGCAGCAAGAAAAAAGTTACCTTATCAATTTCCTGCCCCTGGAAAGCATATTTATTCTTCCCTATCCCTTCCCCCTTATGCTCCCTCTACAATCATTACAAACTGCTCAAGCCAACACAAACAGATAAGACCCAAAGGCAAGTCCTGGCAGGCGGCCAGCATCTGCTCTTAGGGACAACTGCATCCTTTCTTTCTAAATAAAGTAACAAGAGAAAGAAGCACAGGGTGCCCCTCTTACCTTAGCCAGGTAGGAGAACTCTACTGCAGCACTTCTTTGCAAAAGAGTTACCAGCCTTCATTTTAAAGCTCCCACTATCCTGATTCCTTCTGGAACTATGAGGGACACTGAGACCACTAGGTTTTGTGAAACACATTTTCTATTCACTAGGCTTTTTATCCACCCACCATTTGCTGGGTATCTTCTGGCAGAAGGCTCTGTGTTAGGTGTTACGGGAAATTCAAACCTGAGTAACGAAAAACTCTCTGCCACCAAGGAACTCACAATTCAGCATTATCCTCAAATACAAGGTTGAATCATTCTCACTGCTCAAGTGGAAGGAAAAATCCCTAGGGATCCAGTTCTTTTTAAAGTGTAGCCACTTTTCCAGGATACCACTGAAGGCCAAGCAGGAAGAATGCTCTTCTGACCCTCTAGGAAATGAGCCCAAATACCCATGTGGACAGTGTCTTCTGGCCTGCTCCACCCACATACTCCTGGCCACCCACATAACCAGCCAAGTGCCTTGCCCACTTCTTCCTTGACAGGTGATATGGTTTGGCTGTGTTCCCACCCAAATTTCAACTTGAATTGTATCTCCCAGAATTCCCACGTGTTGTGGGAGGGATCCAGTGGGAAATAATTGAATCACAGGGCCTGGTCTTTCCTGTGCTGTTCTCGTGATAGTGAATAAGTCTCCTGAGATCTGATAGTTTATCAGGGGTTTCCGCTTTTGCTTCTTCCTCATTTTCTCTTGCTGCCGCCATGTAAGAAGTGCCTTTCACCACCCGCCATGATTCTGAGGCCTCCCCAGCCATGTGGAACTGTAAGTCCAATTACACCTCTTTTTATTCCCAGTCTCGGGCATGTTTTATCAGCAGTGTGAAAACAGACTAATACAGTAGCCAACAAGTAACTGGCCTGATTCACCACCCAAACAGGAGACATTCGTGTACAAGTGCAACTTAGGTTCTGATCGTCAGGCTGGGGAAGACTCCAAAATTTCAACTCTCTAAACCAGGGGTTTCAGGAGTTGGAAAGCAGTGGAGGGGATTGGCTTATCTTGGATTCATCTGCCTTCCAAGGACACTTTGAGGTTCATGGGGGCATTTATTATGGGTCCTCCACTCACAATGAAGACATTCTTTCTCTATCACATATCCAGCAGTTTAGCAAGTGTTGGTTAATAACATATGCATTTCATACCTTAATGCATTTCATTCATTGCTCAAAGTTGGTCCCAGCCACATTCTGTCTCCCTCCTAGGGTCTCTTTCTCACCTGTGAGCCTTTGGCACCACTGGGTCCTCCCCATGCTCCTCCAGCTCATTCAGGGGGAAGGGCTGATCTTCAGCCCTGCTGTGAGTGTGGATGACAATCAGCACTGTCTGCAGGAAGCCTCACATCTGGGTCCCATCCCCTATTTCTACAGCCACAATCCTACACTGTCCTTCATTTAAAAGAGGAAACTGCTTATCTAGCCCTTCAGGGGGTCAGTGGCTTTGAGCTGTTTTTCCAGTGGTATTGGATTACGCTGACTCTTATATCCTTACTTTACCAGAACAAATCACACCCATTCATGAGTGGCTGGCTAGGTTAGGGGTGAAATCTGTGGTCCATGAGTTGTTATTCTTGGGCAAATTATATGAATTTAAATTCTATCATCTTGGTCTCATCAGTACCAGTCTCCAACTCAAAGAGCTAATCAACAACATCTGCCAAACTGCAATCAATCAAACATGGCAAGAGAGTGAAGCTGTCATATCAGCTCCCCTCTTGGAGGCCACTCTGGGCCCAAAGGATGGTATATTTGTGTATCAGCAGGAGGAAGGATGTTTGGAGGCCCAAAGGCGATGAGAGGAAAGGAGGCAGTACGGGTTGGCAGATCAGCAGGGAGGGCAGTCCTCTGGGGTTCAGGTGAGCAGCAGGGAGCAGTGGGAACCAGGGTGGACATGTGTGCATTTATATCATATATTCATGCACCTAACAAATATCTGAGGACTGACCACAGCTAGAGGACGTAGTGATAAACAGAAGAGACATAGCCCTTGCCCTGGGAGAACTGACCTTTTCACAAGAATGGACTCAAACGATGGAAGGTTCTGTTTGTTTGAATCTTTAAGAAAATCAGGGGAAAGATACCACTTGAGGGAAAACTCTTTCCAGAGGTCAGGCAACATAAGACAATATGGGAGGAGGCTGGTAGGGCTGCAATTTACACACCCTCCATGTCCCTTGCTGCTGGAGACTAGATGAGAAAAAGACCACAAGAAGGGGAGAAAAAGAAATGACAGTATAGACTAAACTCCCTGCACACTAACGTTCTGGCTCCTCACAAAATACTTTTTCAAATGAAAATTGTCTTAAAAAAAAATTGGGGAAGGACATGTGAAAGAGAAAAGAACAAACATGGCTATGCTTTCAAAAACAGGGCCTCCAAACATCGACATTAATAAGCAAATGTATTGGTAGGAAGAAATTCCAATCAATACTAATCAGGCTCAGCTGGCCCACTTCTCCTCACAGGGCTTAATAACACTTCCCAGCCCTGATCTGATTGGAGTCCAACACATGCATACTAATGAGGCCACCAGTGCAGAATTTACCACTAGGCTTCTAAGAGGGTTTGATGGGCACCATTTCTGTCCCGGATGTCTGTCAACCAATATATATGGGCTTCAGCCATTAATTCAATGGTTTGTTGGTAATACCCAATAGGTTCCAGCCTGTTATCTAACAGCTATGAGGGACAGTGTGTCAAAGGCTGGCTGCTTTGAAACAGCACAAACTCCTCTCTGAAAATATAAGTCCAGAGAATCTCTTCTCACAATTTCCTAATTGCCCCCAACTATTCTATGTCATGCCCACTCTCCACAGACTCCCACTGATGGGCAGCAACTCCCTTAACAGGGCCCAATTCCAGGACTTCCCAGTCTTGTTCACCTCACAATTCCAGTCTTATGCACGACTTAAAATTCTTCCTGTCCCCAGCACTGGCAAGATCTGTTGCTTGTTCTCTCAGCTTGCAGAGAAGGGGTTCTGGAGGCTGATGCTTTCTCTTCCTGCTGATCTGGGCTTCACCCTGGTGTCACAGCGAGGGGTCAGGGTGAGTAGAACTACGGACAGCAGAGGAGTCTTCTCAAGTGAGTGCTTATGGCAAGGAGGTAGCCTCCTTCTGTAGGCTGTTTCTGCTTCTTCAAATTGGTTGGTTGTTAGTTTCTCTTTGTGGCAAATGTTTCTAAATGCCAGGATTTTGTGGAAAACTTTTATTGGTTCCTTGAGGGGATCCCACTTCAAGTCCCTGGGTGTGAAATATCCCACTTAAGTTCAACATATTCTTTCCTTCCTCTGGCCTCTATCACGGGAGGCCCAATATACAGCCTCTTGCTTCTGGGACCCCCTTTTTCTGGTGGGCAGCCTTCTTTCAGGAGACAGAGGTAGGAAGAAGAGAAAACACCAGCAGGATGGCTCACGCCCAATCATCTTCCAGGGGACCCACTCAACAAACACAAACCTTGTGTATTCCAGCCTTGCCAAATGGTCTGAGGGCAGATTGCTAGATGGCACCCTCTCTTTCAGTGCCTCCATCTCTCTCCTGACCCTCAGATCTCCAGTGAACCACAAGGCACACCTTGAGAAAGACTAGATGGTGCCACATAAATCCACCACAAAAGAGAGGAAGTCAAGGAAACCCCACTTTCCTGGTTTAGAGATGGCACCTTCTCATTCAAAGGATCTTAGCACTTTTACGGGCTTAAGCTGAAACCTCCCCGCCTCCTCGCTAGTATATTCCCACACATTGCACACTCATGCACATTTTCACAGCACCTCCACGGACTCACACCCACAAATCACACACAGGGAGGGTGGCCTGGTCTCTGGGTAGAGAAAGGTGCCTTTGTCTCCAAACCCAAATCTCAACCTTCAAGGCACAAACCCTGCACTGAGCTCTGACCAGCACCAAAGGGCAAAACTCCCTTAGTCCTCAGAGTACCGCATCCCACCAAAGTTCATCTTCAAAATCCAGGACAAAGCAGCAAACTGAGGTTACAACCCTAGCTGAATTAGGAGAGGGTCAGAGTTTTCCTGAAAGTCATTAGCTCAACAAATATTTTTGAACCCCTAGCACGATGACAGACATTACAAGGGGCACTGAGGATGCAGCAGTGAACAACTTTCATTATACAATTATAATAATGTGTGCCCTCATGCTAAAATCATTAACCTATCTGGTTTATCATCATCATCGGTATTATTACTCTCTTTCTTAAAATGCATCCCCTCCCTGCCCCTCCACATGCAGTGTTCATAACCCAGCAGCCCCAGTTCCACTTGCTCACTGCAGGCTTTGTGTGCCCATGATGTATGACAACAGAAATGTAGCCTGTCCACTTTAAGTTTGCAATAAAAATACAGATCCCAGTGATGAATATTTTATCAGGGAAGAGAACAATTTCAGGGCCATTTCTAGTAATATGTCAGCCCCAGGCAGGAGTGGAAGGCAGCTGGAGAGTAATGAAGTGGATACGCTCGGGGTGGAGCCACAGCCCAGCAAACCATACAGGGAGAGGAAGAGGTGGGAAGAGGGAGAGAGGGAGAGGAGGAGGCAGAGCCCTGGGTGGTCTGAGCAGCTCTGAGCCTATATCCCCATTTCCAGGGAAAGAGGCTGAGGTCCACGGATAAGTGATTTGGGAAGCTCACACTGCAGGGGTCTAAGCCAGCCCTGAACACCAAGATGTTTCACTCTGGCCTCAGAGAAGAGTACTGTCTGATGCCCTGTGGGCACTGAGCAGGGCTAGGGTTGAAACCTTCAGGAGGCTATGAAACCCCATTGCTAGGTGAACTGTAACTCCAATACCCAGACGGGTAAATTTAGGTCTTATTACTCTGCACTTCACTCATCTTTCTGAAGTTTCTCTTCTGCCTTCCAATGTGTATGTCTATCTTCCCCATGATCCTAGAAGGGCCTCAGCAGAATAATGTCCTCCCCTCCATCTGGAAGGCTCCTGAATCTAGGGAAGCTCTGTAGCCTCTCTGACCCCAACCCTTTCGAAGCCTCTAAAGGCAGGGTACGAAGTGGGGAGCCAAGTTGACAGCTGAAGAAGAGCAAATGGACACACTCTGAAAATTCAGCTTGGGGTCCACTATCACAGGACTTGGCTGTTCTTGCTGTGGGCCAGGAAGCCAGCCTTGGTCCCCTCTTTCTGGGCAGCAGTGGAGCCACTGGATCCAAGACATAGGTTCCATCTCCCATCTTCCTCTCCCCTTAAAGGCCCTTGGGTTGGAATGACATCAAGAAGATGCTGACATCTTAGGACAGAGAGATGGAGTGGAACAGGCAAAGATGGGGTAGAGTCACCTGAATGGGGGAATAAAGACATTTAACTCTTCAACACAGGCACTGCACTAAAGGCTGGGGATGTGAGATGAAGGAGACCTGCTCCCTGCCCTCACAGACCAGCAAAGAGAGAGACAGCTACAAGAACACAGAGGTCAGACTCAAAGGAGGGCAGGAATCATTCTGTGAGGGTAGAAAGCCAAGGAAGGTTTCTCAAAGAGAATGAGGAGGTCCATTAACACATAATCACCAGGCAAACCAAGGGTAGCCCCATTTGCTCTCCTGGCAGCTGAGCCCTCTCCAGGAATTGCTTTTAGTCCAAGAGAGCTGCCTCACCCACTGACATGGCCCCTTCCTGGAGGCAGCCCACATCAATAACTGGTCAAGAGGGAGAGGGTTATAAACATCCAGTTCCCTTGACTCAAGGCAGGATAACTGTGAAGGGTGTCTCAATTCAAGAGCAACACGGGGCCAACTAGGTGATGCCTCTGCCACAACTGCCCAGCAGTCCGAGTTTCCCCTTGCTTAATCTTGTTTGCCTAATTCCTTCAAAGTTGTCCATCCCACGAGCACTTGCCAGTGTACTACCTGTTCGCAAATTTCCATCTCCAAGTCCATTTCCCGTGTTTCCACCATCTCAGCCAGGCACAAGGCACAGGCCAGAGGTTTTCAAGAACAGCATCCCAGAAGGACACAAATCGGACATGTAAGTTACCTACATTTTAAACAAGCAAAGCACTGATTATTTGTCAAAGATGCAAGCTTTCTCCCAGAGCCCTCTGAAAGTTGTGTGAGTCCCTGAAGAATCTACCTGGAAAATTCCATTGCCCCGAGGAGCTTTCTCAAAATGTATTCCTGCCACCTGCTTCCCTGCGTATAATCCTCGCTCTCCACAAGTCTGTTTATCCATAGACACAAAATGTTAGAGCTGTCACCAGGAATACAAATGGGGAGAAAGCCACCCTCAAGCCAATCAATAATGCTGGAGACGAAGCAACTGCAGCACTCTGCGGGTCATAGATTATGAAGCACAAAGAAAGGAAACTCAACTCCTAGCATTGTATTGTAGCTGATGGTCAGTAAGGAAAGCTCATGTTCCAATCTGATTCTATTTTAGCCACTTGGCAGAAAATCATCACTGAGGCACAAATGAGATGGCCTTGAAGGTGAATAAAAATCTTGGGTTCACTTTCCAAGACTTCAACATCACAGAACTTTTCAGGAGCTCTGCCTCTCTGCAAGGCTTGCACGTCTATTTACAAAGGCAAAAGCTTCTGTAAAGTACCTGGGTTACCAAAGCAGGCTGGGAGCTGATAATCCAATTTGTTTTCCCTTCAATAAATCGTTCATTAATGTTGCTAAGACATTTACAGCTTAAAATGGTTTTATGACTTGAGATTAAAAAAGAACCGTTCCAATAAATTTCACATAACTGAGAAGATTCCTGTCATTTTGATTAAGTAGTTCCTTGTGATGATAAAGTTTTATCTTGAATAATGAAGGGAGAAAGCATTAATCACTTTAACGTCATTGTTGCCTGGTCTCTGGAGCCAACAGCCCAGCAGGCTGTCCTAGGGGGTTACTCAGAAACACAATTTAAAAAACAAAAATAAACCTACCAATCTTCTAGCAGGGTTAGAGTTTTCAGAATAATTGCTAAATCTGCACTGTCTCTAAATGGTGCAGAATCTTCAGAACTGTGATGAGTCACACTGGTCCCCACCTTCCAGTTCCTCATGGGTCGGGGGTGCTAAGGATTCTGCTTTTGCTCGCCGCTGGGACATCCCCTCTCTCCCTGGGCTTTGCAGCGGGCTGCACTAAGAACCTCTGAAGGCACTTTAATTCGGTCGCTGGAGTACATATCACATCCTACAAGGAACCCTGGGCTTCAGAGAAGAGCCAAGACATTTGATTATTCCAGCCACATGGAGTTCTTTTATAAAAACCCACAGATCTGGGCTAACTTACTATTAAAACTCAGACTCTAGCTGATGTCAGGATTCTTATATCCCCTTTGTCCTTTAGCTCTGTGTCAGTCTTTAGGAGAAGTTCTCACTCCTGCTTAAAAAGTCATCACTTCTGGGCCAGGAGCGGTCGCTCATACCTGTAATCCTAGAGCTTTGGGAGGCCAAGGTGGGTGGATCACTTAAGGTCAAGAGTTCAAGACCAGCCTGGCCAACATGGTGAAACCCTGTCTCTACTAAAAATACAAATTATCTGGAGGTGGTAGCGTATGCCTATAGTCCCAGCTACTTGGGAGGCTGAGGCAGGAGAATCACTTGAACCCAGGAGGCAGAGGGTGCAGTGGGCTGAGATCATGCCACTGCACTCCAGCCTGGGCAACAGAGTGAGACTCTGTCTCAAAAACAAAAAAGGCATCACTTCTGTAGATTAGGCAAGCCACTGATAATTCAATGTTGAGTTTTGGTGGGGTTAACAGTATCTCCTTTCCACCTCTCTCCCTCATCCCTAGGCTTCCCCTGCAGGAGAGAAGGGGGTCAAAACAACATTAACTGAATACCTACTATGCGCTCGTTACCGTGCTCACAGCTTCATATCATTTAAGCTGCACAGCAATCCTGAAGTAGGTATTATCACCATTTTACAGTTGAGGAAACTGAAGTTCTAAAGAATTTAAATAACTTCTCCAAGGACACACACAGGGTAAAAGGCAGAGAGAAGGAGCCATTCTCCATTGTGCTTTTTCTACTGTACAGACAGATTTCTTCTCTTTCATGTGCTTTTGGATGTACATATATTAACTAACCATGGCTCTTATATCCAAGGCATTTACAAAGGAGTTAGAAATCTCAGCCAGCTGAAGAATAAGTCAGTGCTGATCTGCAGATTTCAGAAAAGAGAGAAGTCTGTGTGGCTGGAATAATCAAACAGCTTTAGGGAAGAGGTGAGACATAAGCTAGGCATGAAAGGATGAGTGGAGTTTAGATGATCAGAAGTAGAAAGAACAAATACTTCAGGAAACAGCACAAAGGCTTGCAGTTGAAAATCAGCATGGTGCCTGGGGAGGATAGTGGATAAGGGGGTGAGTAGAGACACTAAACATTCTCTTCTGTGGCTCTGATGAGCCCTTGGTACATGTGTCCCAGGATAGATGACAACTCTGTTTTTTTAGAAAGGCAGAATGCAAGTGAGTAGTATGATTCAACTGAACAACAGAATTTATTCTATTTATGGATATCTTAATCTTCTCAAACTGCTTTGAGATTGGTTCTTGCTATGTTGTCCAGGCTGGCCTTAAACTCCCAGGCTCAAGCCATCCTCCTACCACAGCCTCCCAAGTAGCTGGGACTACAGGCGTACACCACTGTACCCAGCTTCTTTATTTTTATCCTATCATAATGCCATATGGTAAAGAGAGATGTATTTTTCTGCTCACTTTACGAAGAGGAAAAAATGAAGTCTAAATTGCCCACAACTTCCAAGTAAATGGTGAACCTAAAACTCAGGTCTCCTTATTACCAGACCCTGTAGGCATATGGATGTCTTCCCATCAAATGGCCTTTGAGCACTGATTGACTAGAACTATGGATTCTCACCCCTTTGCACACTCTTCTTCTTACAATTTCAGGAATTCAGGAAGTCCTGCCAGCTTACCCTGGACTTCAGAGAACCATGGACTCTGAATATAAACCTCCCCACAATACCACACTCTGCCAATCCATCCTTCATAGGTAACTGACAAAATGCATTTCCTAAAAGGCTTTATTGCCAATGGCTCAATACCAACCCTTCATTATAGAAACCTAAACTGAAAAACAGACAACATCTGATCATTCTTTCCTCACCCACAGTAATAAAAACAATTACAAATAACAAAAACAACAATCATGCCTACCTTAGAGCTTTACATGTGTTATGCCATTTGATCCTCACAACAACCCTACAAGGTAAATGCCATTATTATCCCAATTTTACAGGTGAGCAAACTGAGGCACAGAGAGATTAGGCAACTTGCCCAAAGTAGTAAGTGGCAGAGCCAAGAATGGAAGCTGGGAGCCAGGCTCCAGAATCCATGTTCTTAAGAACTGCTGCACTGCACTGCCATCTGAGAAGCCCTGCCCTGGCTGAACCCATGAGCCTGGCAGTAAACTTCAGAATACTTTCCCCCAGTGAGCAGGGTCTATTAGGCATTATGTAACAGCAATTGGAATAATGCCAAATACAGGCACTTCGGGACCTGCCTTAATAGGCAGATAAAATAAATATGCCCTCATCACAACCAGCGTGACTACTGTTGAGGGGCCGGGATCTACCTTCTTAACAGGAATTCCATATGCTTCTGTAATTTCCAATTAATATCATTAACAAGTCCAGTGATTTCCTTCTTCACGGAGATCCAACTTAAATTTCTGCGCAAGTTCTAATCAAATTATGAATCAAATAATTAGGTAACTAGCCTGTTACCTAATTCTCCATGCACCAAGGAGGGCCAGAGCCCTGGCACAGCAGGAGCATCAAGCCACATCTGGGTGCCTGTCCCCACCTTCTTTACTACCTGCCTCATGAGCTCCCCTAAGTCCCCTGGTTCCTACTCCAGATCTGTGGCTTGGAACCTGATTCATCCATTCAACAATTTGTTCTTCATTAATTCATTCAAACAACTTACAAACACTTATTAAACACCTACTATTTTCAAGGCCTTGTAGACTCTGGAGATACAACATTTTAAAGCAGCTACTGTTTTAGTTAGTCCTTGTATCACCTCCAACAACGCACCCTTAAAGCACTGGGCCTTGTCCAGGACATTAACATAGGCCAAGGTCAGACCAGACAGTTGTTGGCTCAGCCTTGGTAACTGGGTCTGGCCCTTTTCCTAGGTGTTCTTCGGTGCTTTCCCCAATTTTCCTCTGCCTTGGTGCCCACAGTGAGCACTGACAGCAGAACAGAAATGTTCCATAAGACAATGGCGACTCTGAGGACGGTCCATCACTGCTGGGTCAGTGACTATAGTTGGGTATGAAATAAGAGAGGAAATCATGCAATTATCTCAGAGTTTACCCCAAGACCTTCTTGGACTGTTTCCTATAAACACCACCTTATTATACAGTTGTTTATACCCACCCTACATGAAAATTGTTCTGTTTTGACTTTTTAATGCCATTCATCGTTCCAAAGTTAATCTGCTCTGCTGTGTACACACACACTTAAGATGTCCACCTGGCTGGGGTACCACATCTGCTCAGATACTCCAGATTCAGTACAGGCAGACAGAAATAGGTCGTTGGGTGAGGTTCTGGAGTCACAGGAGGACTTGGTCAAATGTATAAATTAAAGCTATGTGGAGGGAAACTCGGAAGTCTGAATTCCCAGAGCCTTTGGAAGAAATGAGATTTTCATGACTCATTTAATCATCTTCCTCACAGCTCCCAACTCAGTGTTATGCACAAAATGGTGTCCAATATGTTTTAGAGACTAAACAGTAACTAGATTATTGGAAAACTGCCAAATAGAGGCCCTTTGGGACCTGCCTTAATACGCAGATAAAATAAATATGCCCTCATCACAACCAGGATGACTACTACTGAGGGACCAGGATCTACTTTCTTAACGGGATTCCATATGCTTCTGTAATTTTCTATTAATACCATTAACAAGTCTAGTGATTTCCTTCTTCATGGAGAACCAACTTAAATTTCTGCTCGAGTTCTATCCAAATTATGAATCAAAAAGTTTTTGTCTTGTAACCCATTAAATTTTTTGAGATGGAGTTTTGCTCTTGTTGCCCAGGCTGGAGTGCAATGGCAGGATCTCAGCTCACCACAACCTCTGCCTCCCGGGTTCAAGCAATTCTCCTGCCTCAGCCTCCTGAGTAGCTGGGATTACAGGTGCTCGCCACCACACCCAGATAATTTTGTATTTTTAGTAGCAACGGGGTTCTACCATGTTGGTCAGACCGGTCTCGAACTCCTAACCTCAGGAGATCCACCCACCTCGCCCTCCCAAAGTGCTGGGATTACAGGCGTGAGCCACCATGCCCGGCCTAACCTGTTAATTGTCTCTATTCCATTTCAGCCCATCTCCTAACCACTAACGCCATCTGAGACCATTTGAAAGGGTCCAGAGAGGCCCTGGTGATGGCCCAGTTCATCACAATCTGTCACTTCACCTGACCAAAAACCCCAAGCTGTTCTGTCTCCACTCTCCTCACATTCTTCCCCACCCAGGCTTCATTATCAAGTCTGTCGCTTGGACTTTGAGGCCTTCTCTCAAATCATCCCACCCTCCCCATTCCCACTTTCACAGTGAAGCTTCAGGCCCTGCTCCTTCATAGCCCAGGTCGCTGCAACCACTGCCTTGCTTTTCTCTGTGCCTCCATCCTCACCACCACCAGCTGCCACACGCTCTCCACACAAATGCTGGGTTATCATTTTAAAAATGAAATCTGATGCTGTTAAGCCCGTGCTTAAAGCCATGTGGAGGTTCCTCATGCCAGACAGGATAAGGTCCCACCTTCCTGGCCTCTCCACAACCCAGTGTCTCCTCTTACCTCCCGGTGGACCTAACCATCCCAGCCACACTGGACCACCATCTTTCCAAGCATGCACTCATCTTCCACCTCTGCACCTCTGTGCCAGCTGCTTCCTCCTCAGCAGTTCCCTTCTCCTCCATCTTCCATGCCTGGTGGAATCACATGCCAACCTTCAAGTCCAGCCCCTGGATCACGTTCCCTGAAATGTTTCGTGGCTTCCTCAGGCCAAGTGGATGGTCCTGCTTCTGTATTTTCCCATCACTTTATTCAGATTCCTAGTATGGCATTCAAACACATCACATTCAGGTAAACTATGGGCCACTTTGTATCAGGGACAATGTCTTTCCCATTTTTATGTCTCCAAGGCCCAGTGTGTTGGCTGGCATGTAGTAGACACTGAGAGAATGTTAGCTGAATTGACCAGCTGAAGCACAGAGTAATTAATTCTGGCTGGTGAGAAACAGCATAGTGTCATCTAAAGGGATGCTTAGACTAAATGTTAAGTAGGAGGAGGAAAAAAGCTGTAGTATGAAAATAGCATGAACAAAGTAAATGCCCTTCCTCATGACCTTCAACAAATAGTTAAAGGAACCTATTAAGTGCCAGGTGTTGTGCTAAGTGTTGGTGACATAAGCAAAATTATACATGGTCCCTGCTTTAATAGAGCTTACAGTCCAACAGGGAAGAAAAGCAGCCAAATCATTTCAGAAATAAATGAAAAGCTGTCATGAGGCTCTGGAGAGATAAAACATACTGCTCAGGGAGAAACAACACAGTTTTACTTAGAGATGACAGAAGGTCTCCGGAAGAAGTGATGACTAAGGCCTGGTGCAGTGGCTCACGCCTGTAATCCCAGCACTTTTGGAGGCCAAGGTGGGTGGATCTCTTGTTCCCAGCAGTTTGAGGCCAGCCTGGACAATGTGGTGAAACCCCATCTCTACAAAAAATACAAAAGTTAGCTAAGCATAGTGGCACATACCTGTAATCCTAGCTACTTAGGAGGCTGAGGCAGGAGAATCACTTGAGCCCAGGAGGTGGAGGTTGCAGTGAGCCAAGACGGTGCCACTGCACTCCAGTCTGGGCAACAGAGTGTGACTCTGATCTCAAAAAAAAAAAAAAAAAGGAAAAAAAAGAAGTCATGACTAAATTGAGTTGTGAAGGGAAAGCTTATTAAGCAAGTGAGAGAAGGATACTATTCTAAGCAGATGGAATAGCTTGTGCAAATGCCTTGTGGCAGCAAGAGAAAATGGGCAACCAAGGGACCAAAAGAAAACTCATGAGGCTGAATGCTAAGAGTGAGGGATGCCTAATGCATGATGAGGTTGCAGAGGTACGAGAGGTAAGAGAAGAGGCCTGAACAAGGAGAGTTTTATAGTTCAGTTTAAGAATTTTGTCTTAAAATCTTCAAAGCATTGGGAATCACTGGAGTATTTTAAGCAAAGGGTACCTTGATCAGAATTGTGTGTGTGTGTTTTTTTTAAAGCCATTCTCATTACAATATGGAGAACAGGTAGGAGGAAGAGAACATGTGGATGTTGACTAGATGGGAAACTACTTCAGTTGCCCAGATAAGAGGTGACAGTAGCCATGGATATTTAGAGACAGTGGGAACATTTGGGAGACATAGGTATGTAGAATCGACAGACCTGGGAATTTAGGGGTGAGGACGAAGGAGGTATCAGAGATAACTCCTGCCATCTGGTGCATGTAATGGAAGAAGTGAAGGCACCATTTACTGACATAACAACTATTGAAGAGATAAGATATTGAGGAAAGATCATGCATGTTTTGAATGAACTGGGAGCGGAAGGACACCTATAAGAGAACCAAACCCATGTATGAACTAGATTAGGAATAGCTGGTAGATCTTCTCTGAAAAACACCCTGGGCTGGGCATGGTGGCTCATGCCTATAATCCCAGCATTTTGGGAGGCTGAGGAGGGTGGATCACCTGAAGTCAGGAGTTCGAGACCAGCCAGGCCAACATGATGAAACCTTGTTTCTACTAAAAATACAAAAATTAGCTAGGCATGGTGGCGCATGCCTGTAATCCCAGCTACTCGGGAGGCTGAAGCAGAATTCCTTGAACCCGGGAGGCAGAGGTTGCAGTGAGCTGAGATCATGCCCTTGCACTCCCGCTTGGGCAACAAGAGCAAAACTGTGTCAAAAAAAAAAAAAAAAAGAAAAGAAAGAAAGAAAAGAAAAAAACAAAACACCCTGGAGCCTTATTAAACCCTTCTAACTTTCTCTAGGTAAAGATAGTTGACAAGGTCCCTTGACAGGAATCCATATAGTCAAAAGTCACTAAAACTGTACATATCGCCAGCTACATCCCCTCCCAGTAGCAATGCCTAGAGCTTGAGAGATTCCCACACCTCAGGACCAGCAGTGGGTGAATAGAGGGCACGGGCAGTGCATACCATTTCCTTCTCCATCTGTTGCAGAAAATAAAGAGTCTTTTCTTAGGGTCTAGTGTTTGAGAGGGCCAAAGACCCCGAAACAGACAGATCTTGGATCTTACAGACAGCTCACAGGCCACCTGCAACCCAAGGGCAGAGAAGAGAAAAGTCAACAGTGTGTCTGGGACCAAGAACTGCTTCAGCTGTCTAGATTATGTGGAAGGTGGAGACAGTGAGTGTAGAAAAATAGGGCTGGAAAGGTGAGCTGGGATTGGATATGAGGCCTCGAATTTATCCCTATGGGCAGAGAGGAGCTACCAAGGTTTCTGAGGATGTTGCTAGACTCTCATCCATGCTCTGTTAAGGTAAGGAGTTCATGGAAAGGATGGACTTAGAGGTAAAAGAATGTAGGCAATAATACAGAGCATAGCAGGAAGGCCTTTGGAATGGTCCTATGAAGAAACAATGAGAGCCCCAAAAATGAATTCAAAGAAAAATTTGGAAAAATTAAAATTCAAAACACGTGAAGTCTTTTGAAGGGGTGGGGAGGGTCGAGGCAGGGTCTCACTCTATGGCCCAGACTGGAGTGCAGTGGCACAATCACAGCTCACTGCAGGCTTGAACTCCTGGTCTCAAACTACTGGCTTCAAGCAATTCTCTTGGCTCAGCCTCTCAGAATGCTGGGATTACAGGTGCAAGTCACCAAGCTCAGCCAGACATGAGTTTTTAAAGAGTGAAGAGAGATTATTTGAACAATTCCCTTAATTTTTCACAGAAAAAGAAGGAAAAAAAAAAAGAAAAACACCCTGGAGCATTATTAATTTTTCAGAGAAAAATTAGAGGAAAAAAAATTCAGAGAAAGCATGCCAAACCATCCTACTGATGAAATTTACCCTTCCTATATCCTCCCCTAACTTCCCTGCCCCTGTTAACCCACATTTATGAAATTAGCTGAATTTCTTTTTTAAAAAATGTCTGCTTTTTTAAAGGCTATTCCATCAGCTCCTGATTACAAACTCACTAAATGTGTTTTCTCTTTCTTGGCAGGACCAACGTTCCATAAAGGCTTTAGAAAAAGAAAATCAAAAGCTTTGCTTAACTGTGGTCATTACAATGAAGCAAATGCAGTTCTCCCCATGATGCCTGTCTGTGAACAACGGTGCCATATTAATCTACCTCTGTTGGCAAACAGCTCTGAGATCAGCCCCTAAACCTTTTGCAAATGTAAAACAATCAATCAAAATATATACATACACATAAATATATCCATATATGTATAATATATATACAACATGTATACTTAATATGATTTAAGACAATATTATTTTATTTTTGTTTTTTCAGAGACAGGGTCTCACTCTGTCAACCAGACTGGAGTGCAGTGGTTGATCCTAGCTCACTACAGCCTTGAGCTCCTGGGCTCAAGCGATCCTCCCACCTCAGCCTCCTGAGTGGCTGGAACTACAGGTGCACACCACCATGATTGGCTAATATTTTATTTTATTTTATTTTATAGAGATGGAGTCTCACTATATTGCCCAGGCCAGTCTTCAACTCCTGGCCTCAAGCAATCCTCCCAACTCAGCCTCCCGAAGTGCTGGGATTACAGGGGCAAGCCACTGCATCCAATATATATATATATATATATATATATATATATATATATATATATATATATATTTACTAAAACACTGATGCGGCAAAAACTGTCCAAATTTTACTTATTTCCTAAACCTAACACTGATATGACAGAAACAGGAAAAGAAACTAAGGCATTTGCTGAATTGTAAAGAAATCAAAATGTGTTTTGAAATACACCAGAGGGATGACCATGTCCCTGGTAAGCCAGGGGTAACAGTTTAGGTGACAGCAAGAAATTTGGGCAGTTGGAGGCCAACCTCCCACCCCTACCTATTTATTCCCTGCCCAGAGGTGGGAGAGGCAGGCAGATAGAGAAAGAGTAATCAAGACCTATAAGGATACGTAGGTTGTCGTCTGTCAATAGTGACAACTTCCTGTCTCTCATCTTGAAACAGTTTGAATTTCACTTTCCTTTGCCATTCAAAAAGCAGGGTTGGAGATGGGGAAAACAGCCAAAGGGACACCAAGGGAGAGGAAAAGAGAAAGCAGAAGGAAGGAGGAGATGAATCCACCAACTGGCCAGTCATCCCCCATTCAGACACTTGTCACAGACATTCCCTGGAATAAGCGCTGACGCTGATGAACTCCCTGGCCAGTGCAGAAACATTCTCCAAGGGAGAGGCCACACTCACATTTTTGGCCTGGGGCACTGGGCAGACAGCAAATCCTTCCCAGGCCCTCAGCTGAGTCATTCAGACCAGGAGACCAGGGGGGATGCTGACATTCCACCTAAACCTCTAAAGTTCCCTGTGAATGTAGATATTCTTTTCTTTCTGTTGTTTTGTTTTTTGTTTGTTTTTTGAGATGGAGTCTCACTCTGTCACCCAGGCTGTAGTGCAGTGGCACAATCTCAGCTCACTGCAACCTCCGCCTCCCGGGTTCAAGTGATCTCCTGCCTTACCCTCCTAAGGAGCTGGGATTACAGGCACGCGCCACCACACCCAGCTAATTTTTGTATTTTTAGTAGAGACGGGGTTTCATCATGTTGGCCAGGCTAGTCTCAAACTCCTGACCTCAAGTGATCTGCCGCCTCAGCCTCCCAAAGTGCTAGGATTACAGGCGTGAGCCACCACAGCTGGCTGGTATTCTTTTCTAGAGCAGTCAAGCTTTATGTCTGCCTGTGAGACTTTGTTAAGCCTTCACCCTCAAAGAGCTTGTTTCCCCTCATTTAGAAAATGGCAAAACCCCACAGTCTATTGGATTCACAGGAAGATTTGGGGACACAATGCTGGTCAAGTGGCTAAACATGACACTCCATGCACAGGATGTTCTTAGTAAGTCATTATTGTGATTTCATTCAGAAACATTGCTCAGTATTGTCTCTATTTTTTTTAATATAAAGCTTATATTTTTTCATTTAAAAAGCAATACTTGGCTAGACGCAGTGGCTCACACCTGTAATCCTTGCACTTTGAGAGGCCGAGGCAGGCGTATTGCCTGAGCTCAGGAGTTCAAGACCAGCCTGGGCAACAGGGTGAAACCTCGTCTCTACTAAAATACAAAAAATTAGCCGGGCACGGCGGCGTGCGCCTGTAGTCGCAGCTACTCAGGAGGCTGAGGCAGGATAATTTCTTGGACCCAGGAGGCGGAGGTTGCAGTGAGCCGAGATTGCACCACCGCACTCCAGCCTGGGCAACAGAGCGATACACTGTGTCTCAAAAAAAAAAATTAAATAAAGCAATACTTTATTTAAATATAAAATTAAGCTGGGTGTGGTGAGGCACACCTGTAGTTCTAGCTACTTGGGAACCTAAGCAGGGGAGGATAACTTGAGCCCAGGAGTTCTAAGCTGTAGTGTGCAATTATTGCACCTGTGAATAGCCACTGCACTCCAACCTGGACAATGTAGCAAGACCTCATGTCTTAAAAAAAAAAAAAATCAATAACTACTCATTGAAGCAAACATACACATAGTGTGTGTTTTTTATATATATATAATTTTATACACACTATGTGTATGTCTATGAGGGTGAGTTAGAGAGAGCATGTGTGTGTATGTGTGTGCATGTGTGTGCGTGTGTGTGTGGCTTCTCTGCTCCTCTCTGACCCCACTCAGCATCCCTGCCTCCTCGTAGCTTCTGGCCCTCTGCAATATCAGTTTACACATTGCCAGACTGGGGAGCTGCTGACAACACCCCCATCTCTGTGACTCTCTACCTTGAGTCCTCAAAACCAACTGCAACATTTTCTCTATCCCAAAATCCTTGAAGAAGAATCTAGCTGGCCCACCTCATCCCTGTTTACCAGATCTTAAATCGCAGGTTACTTCTGAGGGATGGCCACTCCTACTCCTACCACTTCAGCAGGAGATGGCAAGGCCACCTGGGCTCAAAGGCCTTCCTACTCCATAGGTCCTTCCAGGTCAAGACTATTCTGTGAGAAGAGGGCTTGTCCAGGGCAGGCACCCTAAAGCATTTTTAGAGAAGTCGTTCAGTTGGCTTCAAACACTAAAACAATTTAACTGGATATAAAATTCTTGAATCATAGTCTTTCCCTCTCAGTACTCAGTAGGCCTTGTTCCACTGTTTTTTTGGCCTGAGGTGTTGCCAGGCAGATATCCTACACCTTTTTTCTCTTCCTAAGTAACCCTTGTCTCTTGTGTGGATCCTTGTGTACCTTTTTCTTTTGTTCCATAATTCAAAAATTACAGCAGAATGTGCCTCCACATGGCTCTCTTTCTGTGATTTTTTTTTTTCCAGACAGGGTCCTCCTCTGTCACGCAGGCTGGAGTGCAGTGGTGCAATCTTGGCTCACTACAGCCTCTGCCTCCCAGGTTCAAGCAATTCTCCTGCCTCAGCCTCCTAAATAGCTGGGATTACAGGAGTCCACAACCCCACTCAGCTAATTTTTGTATTTTTGGTAGAGACGGGGTTTCACCATGTTGGCCAGGCTGGTCTCAAACTCCTGACCTCAGGTGATTCACCTGCCTCAGCCTCCCAAAGTGCTGGGATTACAGGCATTAGCCACTGTGCCCAGCCCCTTCTACTATGTATTTTGCTTGTAATATGGTTAGTCCTTTTAAATCCAGGACAGCTTCTTCTTTATGTTGTCCTTTTTAATGCTTCTGCTCTCATTGTTCAGGTTTTACAGTTATCTCTAGTATTTATTATTTTCTCTCAATATTTGTATCTCCTTTTCTACAATGTGGAAGACAATCTCAAGACTGTCTTCCTCATAGGAGTATTTTCAAGTGTCACTTTTGATCTTCATGTTCTCCAAAGAGAACTTTAATTATGTGATTGCATCCTTGTTTTTCCAGAAATGCTTTCTTATTTCCCTTAACTCCATTTTTCTTCCCTTCTTATCCTCTATTTAAGGCTTATTACTCTTATTTCATATATGCCACATGAGACTAAAGTTTTAAAATATTTTTCCTGTTTTTTATATTTATAATAAATCATCTCACAGGCCTGCTTTTCCTCTGAGACTTGGAGTAATGAGTCCCTTACATTACAGTAGAAACTTTTTTCAGTGGCTAAATATTATTTATTTTCTCTACATAAATCCTTAGATGAAGTAAAATGTATTCATATTTAGCATTTATCAACAACTGCTATCTATCAATGAGGAATACATTGCCTTTTGCTGTGATTTTCAATGATGAATATCTCATTTTCATTACATGCTATAATAGCAAATTATGGGATACAATGAATCCATTCTCATAAAAGTCTGTATGGAGAAAAGCAAAAAAAAAAAAAAAATACAAAATGTGTACAATTGTTTAAAGGAAAAAAAAGCCTTGTAATACAAAAAGATACTTTCATCACTATTTCTAATCAGCAAGAAGACAAAATCACTGAAAAATTTTTATATCATCCAATTACCAATAACAACAATAAAACCCAGAATCACAAAATTCTCTATAAAATTAATAAAGGAGAACTTCAAATGACTCGAGTTTCTCAAACTGTTCTTCTTTCAATTGAAAAGGGTAAAGGAAACAGTTTATTGCTTTTCACTTTGTTCTGTTTCTCCTTAAACAACAGTCAAATCTCCTCAAGCAACACACTCAAAGAACAAAATGAGGTGCCAGTCCTAGTCCAATTTCAAGTTTCCAACAGGTATTCTCTGATATCCTGCTTCTTCCTTCAGGGTACATTTTCCTCTATCCCATTCGTTGCTTGTCTGATCAATTAACCAACATGACACATTAAAATGGCCCTTCCCAATGCGTCAGCAGGGCCCTTCCTGTCTCCATTTTCACTGCAGCTGACCTGCAGAAGACGGAAGACGGAACACAGAAATGAACCCCAATGGCCCAATCCAGTGTTCCCCACTTCCTGTCTACTCATTTTATTATTATTGGAGTCTCCACATTGGTGTGGAAAGGGGGGTGTATATGAAGTGAGAAGAGGGATACAATAATTGCGCTGGGACGGAATGCAACAATGACACTGTATTTGTACAAGGAAGGGCAGCCCACCTTTCTGCTTGGAACAGACTATGTTTCTGAACTGGTGGGACAGGCAGACAGCAGAAGAAGGGTGAGGGACTTCGTAGAACAGCATGCACAAGCCACTGACAGCATTTTCAGACAAGTGAGCTTTCTGTGCCAAAGTAAGAGAAATTTCTCATTGATTCTGACAACAGACTGAAGTCCAGCCCTACTTTTCAGTGTTTATTTTGTTCATCTTTTCTCAGTGTTTTCTAGATATTGCATTACAGTGGCAGTTGGGTGAGGATGTATCAGAGGCAATAGACATTATTTCAAACTTGAAGCCCTATAGCCACCTTTTTTTTTACACCTTCTTTTACGTACAGTTCAAAACCCGACATGACATTTTATCTTTAACAGTGGTTTCAACCAAGTGCAATTCCCCTCTCTCTCCACACCCCAGGGCTAGTTGGCACTATCTGGTGATATTTTTTATTGTCATTTCTGGGGGATGCTACTGACATTTAGCAGACAGAGGCCCGAGACGCTCTTAAACATCTAAGTACACAGGAGAGCTCCCACAACAAAGAATTAACGAGTCCAAAATGTCAACAGTGCCAACATCGCCGAATCCTGCTGTATGGCAAAGGTCCAACTCCAACAGAAGCCCCATGGGGGAATTATCTGAGGGGTGTCTTTGCTACTGCCCCTGATCACCTGTATTAGCACCCTATTCATTATCTGAATGCCCCAGTTACATTAACTTTATGCTGATTAGGAGACACAAATCCTTCTCCAACTCAAGAAAAGACAGATTCTCCCATATTGTTCTTCCACCTCCACTGTAAATGATACAGCAGAGGAGAGATACAATCACTAACAGGCAGAGGCTGTAAAGTCTTCAGTCCACAAGCAGTAATGTGGTGCTGAGCCCAGCATGCCTGGGCTGGACACACATGAAAACAGCAGACAGCTGGGTTCCCCAGCAGGAAACTGGAGGGAACTGGCTGCATTCTGTTCAGACAAAGAAAGTTCAGTACTGAAAAGATGCTCTGAAACTCATTCTCAAAATACCAGCAGTAGCTATGAGCCCTCAGGGAACAACAGGCATCAGAGACTCTAGGTTAGGTGGATGAAGGATGGTAAAATTCTGTGTGCTAGCATGGGCTAAATTCATACAAATGTCCCAGAACTTTCACATAGGCTATTTATATATTTTACGGCAGTGGCTTCAGTGATGAGGTACTTACTAAAGCTCTAAACGTATTTTCCCCAATTAAAAAGAAAATACTTTCAAAAGGAATTCCACCACATTGAGGCAGCCAAATCAGTTGGTCATTAGCACTCTGATGGCCAGCAACAGCTCGGAGCTGGACTTGATATGCATATGCCCTAATCTCCCCAGGAGCGGCTGAGAGTTATGGAGCTGGCTGCTAGTTGAATAATTACTGGAATCTTGAGCATCCGCAAGCTGCTCTTCCAGGCTCTGTAATTCAGAGCTAAAGGGGCCATGCTATTGGTTACACAGCTTTTAGCATATTTGCATGTTTGTGTTGTAGTGGGTTTGGTTTGGAACCTGTTTATTTCACGGGTGTGTTTATTTGTTGATGTGCTATTCACAGGGAGTCTTCCCCACCCCCAAATTTTCAATCAAAACCTTTGCTATATTTTCTATGCAGATACAGCACAAGAAGGGATGCACGCATGCACACACACACAAACACACACCAGCAAGAGTGTCGCTCAAAGTAGCTTCTGTCATAAAAGGCCAAGCCAATCTGACATCTGATGTGTGAACAGAGCTATTTGCACACCAAGCGGACTGGTCTACCCCCTCCTACTGATCTTTCTCCCCCATCCAAAGGGATTCTAGCCAATGTCCAGAGAATGATCAACTATGAAAGACAGATTATTTATATTATTTTACCACACACACACACACAAACACACAATGTTTCCCAGTCCCCTTCCCCCACAGTATTACAACTCATTAGGTTAGAGCAACAGGCTAGTAATCAACCTTACAATACTGTACAGTACCACCAAGTTCTTCCACATAAATCATCTAACCCAATCTTCACAAAACCCTGTTACGTAGTCACTGTCTTCTATTTGGCAGATGAGGAACTGGAGCCTGATATGGGCATGTTCACATGGCCAGGTAGAAGTAGTGCTGGCAATGGAGGTCCTATAACCCAGAGCTCCATGCATAACAGTGGCCTTCCTCAGGGCTGGGATTCATTGTCTTTGCCCCAGAGAGGCCTCTGTGCTCCTCCCTGGTGCTCAACATAGCTAAACAATCCTACAAAAAGCCAGAGGCTGGTCAGGAAGCCTGGTTAAGAAAATGTGGATGCAAAGCCAACCCTCTAACAAGGAGTGACTTCAGCAGTGCATCCTGCTAGCAGTACTCCCATTGAAGGCAAAGAGAGATCAACCCAATCCAGAAGGTCCTTGTTGAAGGCCAGAAAGTTAGACACAGGAGGTACAATTCTATAGGTATCTTAGCACTAATGTGATGGGTAAATCTAGACCCTATATATTTGACCTTTCTCTGGGAATTCTATTACAGAAAATCCACAATTCAAAACTCTAAAATTTGAAACGTTTGAGCTCTGTGATGATGCCACAAGTAGAAAATGCCACACGTGGTCTCATGTGTCAGGCCACTGTCCAAATGCAGTCAACACTTTGTTTCATGCACAAAATTATTTAAAATATGGTATAAAATTATCTTCAGGCTATGTATATAAGGTATACATTAAACATAAATGAATTTCATGTTTAGACTTCCGTACCATCCCCTAGACATCTCATTATGTATATGCAAATATTCCAAATTCTGAAAAAATTTAAAATTCAATACTTCTAGTCCCAAGCATTTCAGATAAGGGGTACTCCACCTGTATTTCTATACATGTACAGGATGTGGGTGGGGGGGGGATTGTTATATTAAAAAAAGCATTAATGAAATAAACAAAATGTAACAAAACCCTACGGAAAAAAATATGTTAAATCTTTACACCGTGTAGTGTGAATAATCATCTCCCACATCCTCAGGTAGCCAAAGTTAAATATAACAGGAGTGTACAAATCCACCATGGTAGCAGTGCAGTGACACAGTATCAAGTTTGAAAAGAAAACTCGACAGGCTCCACGTGAGCCATCAGAGCCAGGAAAAGAATGGATGCCCCTCACAGACCATAGGTGCCTGCTCAGCAGTGCCCAGAACAGCACCTAGGAGAACACTTGGTGGGGGGGGGGGGGGGGGTACAATTACCCCAGTGCATGGCAGCTAGCCAGTATGGAAAGATGTCCTTCCACTCTATACAGCAGCCTGAGGCTCCTCATTTCCCCCACTGGCTCCCCATCCACGTTCTCTTCCAGCCTCCTGCCTAACGCCATCTTCCACAGTGAGTTTGGGGACCCGTGAGTATTCTGCATCACCAAGCCGCCAGGTGCCAGCACAAACTCATTCAAGCCGGGCCTGTTTTGTTCTTGGAGTCAGGATTGATTTCTCAGAAATTTTTAAAAGTCTGTAAGGCTGAATTATCAATCTTTGATTTCTTTATTAGAGAGAAAGCCAGGAAGATCAAAATCATTGGAAATCCCTAAATCTCAGTTTAACCAGTAGCTTCCTTGGCAGGACTACAGAACCCGTTTAAAGATCCCCAATTTAAAGCAATGATGACATAGCTTGATTTTTTCCCTCTGAAAATACACCTGTGGGTGCACTATATACAAATGCTGCCACTCTCCTGCCTGCTCCAGCAAGATGCATCAAGGACAGGATGGAGAAGCTCTTACAGACAGAAAGCTGCAGGTTGTGAGTCTCAGAGGTGATTACAAACATATTTAGTCATGAAAAGACCATCTCCAGACATAACAAGAGCAGCATCTGGGGATGCAGTTTTCTCAGGCATACCCATTTCCCTTGGAGTTGACAGTCCCCAAAGATGCTGTCTTCTGAAGCAGCCAGCTGCCATCTGTACTTCTAAAACAGCAGAGCTGCCAACAAAAGAGCCAGTTTTTCTGTGCCATTCACCTCCATCTCACCCAATTATCACTCCTGGCCATATCCAAATTCAGGTGCCAATAGGGCTGGAAGGTGAGGATCAGGGGTGTTCCACCATTCAAGACATTTATATTGAACAAAGTGCCATGCTAGATGCCACAGGGATTTCACACCGAAAAACAAGGAGAGGCTTCCAAGATGCTCACAAATCTAGTGAGAGAGCAAGACTCAACTAGGGTATATTCCAGAAAACCTACATGGAAAGAAAATAGGTAGTGCAGATTTGGCTCAGTAAATAGAATATGAACCCAAGTCTCCTTTTTCAATTATAAATATTGTCCTTAAGAATGTGTCCCTTTCTCCACATTGCCCCCTAGGACTCTTTCTTCCTTTCGTATTCTACAATTATCAAAGGTTTGTGCTCTGGCATTTCTAACTGGTTTAATCATTCTAATTATGTCATAAATGTTTGTTTTCCCTCTCCAACAAGACCACAGAAAACTCAGGTAGTTGCTTACCTTTCTGTCTCATCACTGGCCTTAAGAGTATCCTGCATATGGTAGGAGCTCTGCACATGGTGCTGACGGAAACATAAAATCCAGTATCTAAAACTCCAATATGGGGTCTGGAGAATGTCATGGTTCTTGGATTGCTCAGTTGCTTATAGGAATTTGCCTGCTTTAGTCAAGTCACAGAATTCTACAGTTATGTAAGTTTAGGGCTAGAAGAGACCTTTTAAATCATAAGGTGTTTTTACCAATGAGTAGCTGATGTCCAGAAATGGGAAGTGACTTTCCTAAGGCCATGAAATAAATGGAAAAGCCAGGACTGGAATCTTGGGCCTCTGAAGCATCAGATGAAAGTGAAAAATGTTATAGAGTCCAGAGATAAAATAAGGAACCTCCTCTCAGTAGCACAGGGAGAAACAATACATATCTGCATTTTATTACAACTGAAAAATTGGCCTGTGTAATCAGATGCACTTTCTCAGCTAAATGTTTTCCAGTTCATTATTTTGCTTAAAAATTGATTAAAATGTTCAAAAATCTATTTCCATTTCCAAAATGGATTTCACTGTAATAGACTCAGTATATTAATAAACACATATAAATGTCATTCTATGAAAAACACATTGTCTGCAAATAACCTTTCAATTAGAAACAGATGCTATGGGCTTTCAGATTCTAAAGTGTTTTTATTTTAAATGGCCTTTTCACAGCTGAAACCAGGCTGCTCTTTCTTTCTAGTCCACATACATTTTGAAGGTCGGACCTTCCCCCTGGGATCACATGTTGCTTGCAAGTACCCAGGAATCATCGCCTGTTGGTGTAGAATATGCTCTTGTATCTGTCTTGTCAATAAAGATTATCCCACCCTTGCCACTAAGCAAGCCTTTTCACATAGACTTGGTGACAGGAAAAGAAACAGTGTTAGTTACAGTTACGTCGATATTTCTTATCAGATTCAAATTCCACAAATATGTACTGAGTGCCTACTAAGTTTTAGACCCTGTGAGAGGCATTTTCATATGGGTTTTCTCTCCTTAGCCTTGAAACAGATGGTATTGTGGACTGATGGACAGATAAGAGATAACGACTTAGGGAACTGTCCTAAGTATTTCACATACATTAGCAAATTTATCATTTCCAACTTACAAATGAAAAAACCGAGGCTCAGACTTAGTATGCAGTAGAGTAGGGATTCAAACCCAGGTGGTTTAATTCCACAACTTACACTTCTAACTGTTAAGCTATTCCACCTCTCTGCAGCCTGTATTGACAAGAGATTCTAGTCCTCTGCCTGGGTTCCTCTTCTTCCTCGTCCTCTTCAACAATGTTAGAGACTATCTGAAACCCACAGTCCCTTTATTTACAGGCCAGAGGTCCACCAGCTTTTCAGGTTTACACAGCACTTTCAAATACAGACTGTTCTATAACACACACTCACACTTTAATTACCATAGTTCATATGTACAGTCATGCATTACATAATGATTCAGTCAACAACAGACTGCATATATGATAGTGGTCTCATAAGATTATAATACTGTATTTTTACTGTACCTCTTCTATGTTTAGATACATGAGTACCTACATCATATTACAACTGCCTATAGTATTCAGTACAGTAACACAGTGCACAGGTTTGTAGTCTAGGAGCAAGAGGCTCCACCATATAGCCTATGTGTGCAGTAGGCTATACCATATAGGTATGTGGAAGTACACTTTACGATGTTGCACAATGATGAAATTGCCTAACAATGCATTTCTCAGAATGTATCCTTGTCATTAATTGATATGACTAATTGGTAAACAGGAAAATAATATCCTTATAAAACAGAAATTGTGACTGTTTATATGCATTTTTTTTTCTTAGCCTGTCAATACTTTGAGCATCTGAACATAGAATTCACTAACAGAATTGACTAGATTATTGTACCAGATACCCATTAATCCTGCCTCTTTTTCCTATTGGCTTAGTTCGGTCAACATGCTGTCTTAGAAGCACATAGGGCCCACCCAGTTCTCCTAGGCTCTTGTGTAAAAGAACAACCCAGAACAAGGATCCAGAGCCATCTATCTCAGACATCACTCAAGTCCGTGCAAAGTCTGCAAATGCTTTTCTCCATCTCTCCCTGCCTTTGTCTCCAGAACAAGTTGCTCCGTTAATAACTCCTTATTCAGTACTCCTCATTCCCACAGGCTGCAGGTTATGCCTGATTTCCAAGTCCCTGCTGGTACTGTCACCCATTTTTCTCATTCAGGAAAGGGTATTTGAATGCAAATGAATCTCCTCTAATTAATGCAAATATGCACATTATTGCAAACATTGGTATTAATATTATGATTCATAGCAAATGAGCCCTGACAGCCCCAACCCTTGTTTATACCCCTTTAGTCATGTTACCCTCACCTTTTAAGGTAAAGGCTGATATGTACTTACTAGAATATGTATTTCCTAGGAATTCAACATGACATTTCAAATGTGCTAAGATCCTTATTAGGACGGTTACTGTTTTTCTTGGTGCTCTGGACAAAGTTGCATAGGTTTTGAGTGATTTACTCAACTCTATTTTTCCCATAAATCCTATGATTTTTGTGTGCAATTTTACATAACCTGAGCTTTTCCAAGTTTGCATACCCTGCATCACAGCAGAAACATTTGAACTGGCAGCACAACCAAAGGATTAAACTTTATCCAGTTACCTCAAGACTCACGTGGTCCCTCTTCAACACTGAGTCGCTGTGAGAACAGAATGAATTACTGCCTTTACCGTGCTTATTTATATAGTCTGATATATAACTCAGTTTTTAGTTGCAAACAACAGACTCTAACTAAGCAGAAAAGGAATTTATTAAAGGACATGTACTCACAGAATACCTGGGTGGGCCAGCAAATCAGGCTGGGAGACCATTGCTCCCTGAGGCCCCTCCAGTTCACTCCGCTTCTGGTGACACCGCCGGCAGCACTGTGGCATGTACAGCAGATGCCTGCGGTGCAGAACCCTGTTTATGCTGCAGGGAAAGCTGCATGTCTCTCTGCCATCCTTGCTGGAAACAGTTCTGTGGGAGGCCCTGTCATTCCCACGATGCTCTTCTGAATCCCAGTTACCCCTTTGATGTCCCTGAGAAGCTGCGCCTGGGATACACTGGGGTACTAGCGGCAAGGGAGGCCCAGAGAGTGACTTTTTGACTTGTACTTTGAGGAGGCAGAGTACATAAGGCTAGAAATTCCCTAAAAGCCAGAAGAATGTTCAAAAGGTACCACATAGCTAGAGTAGGGATTAAATTTTACACAAGTCACAATAAACACTGATCTCTCAGTACCACGTTGATATCCCCGCTTCTCATAGCTTGCTTAATTCAGTGTTCTGTCTGATGCACATCAGCTTAACAACAAATATCCCCGTTTTCTTTTTTTTTTTTCCTTTGTTTTTTTTTGAGATGAAGTCTCGTCCTGTTGCCCAGGCTGGAGTGCAGTGGCACCATCTCTGCTCACTGCAACCTCTACCTCCTGGATTCAAGCAATTCTCGTGCCTCAACCTCCCAAGTAGCTGGGATTACAGGCATGTGCCACCATACCTGGCTAATTTTTGTTTTTTCAGTAGAAATGGGGTTTCACTATCTTGGCTAGGCTGGTCTTGAACTCCTTACCTCAGGTGATCTGCCTGCCTTGGCCTCCCGAAGTGCTGGGATTACCAGCGTGAGCCACCACGCCCAGCCTTAGCCACCACACCCGGCACCCATTTTCTAACAAAATTTGATCTTATATGTTGATCAACATTTGAAACTATCCCCAAGGTTCCAAGGCTGCACTTATCAATGGATGGTATCCCAGGGGGTAATAATTCGTATGAGCACGTGGGGATTTTGACTTGCTGATAAACCAGGACATAGGTGCATCACAGATTTCTACAGACGGCAGGGTATGCCCGATTCCCAGATCCCTGATGGTACTATCACATTTTTCTCTTTCAGGAAAGGGTATCTGAATGCAAACGAATCTACCCTAATTAATATAAAAATGTACATCATTGCAAACATTGGTATTATGATTGGTAACAGATTAGTGATAATATTCCTCACAACAGATCCTTCCACTTTAGCATATTAATTAATAGGCTATACTATGCATTTGCTAGTGAAAGTTTCTCCCTTCAATATGTTAAATTACATCATCTGAATGAGAACTTTAGACATGCTAGGATACATTTGTATACATAATTTTTAGCTACAGTTACATTTCCCCAGGAAACTCCTTAATCATTCATTTCCAGGCTATTGCTTAGCACCTAAAACTGACTTTGATCTTTAAAATGGCATTCAAGGCCTTACATGGCCCAGCCATGGACAATCTACCAGCCTCACTGTGCCCATCACTCTTAGCGCCCGGAACACAAGAACCTTCTTTCTCTTTTTCCTCCTATGATGCACCCTGCCCCTTCTACCACAGGGGTTTGATATGCTTTTCCCTCTACCTTCCACCCCAAAGATCTTGGGAGAACCTTCCCCATGACCAGCCCCTGCACCACCCCTGGGTCTGGTGCATTGTGACACACACTTGTAGGACCATGTGTCTCTCTCTCTCGGCATTACTGGTTGTTATACTTAGGCAGATATGCATATGATCACCTGATGAACACCTCTCTGCTCCTAAAGCATAATAAGCTCCCAGACGGTAGGAATTGCATGTCTTTTTGCTCACTGCTGTGTTCCAAGAACAAGTAGGGTTTCTTGCCCATGGTAGATGCTAAAAATCATCTGATGTACAAATGAATGGGTTCATGCGTTTGGAGTGATTGACTTCATCCATTTGTTTATTTATTTGCTTGATATAACTCAGAGTTTCAAAGTATCTGACTTTTCTCTCAAAGGTGACAATGTCTCCATTTCACAGATGGGGAAACTGAAGCAGTGCTATTAAATATTTGCTAATAAAGTCACATGGCTAGTACACACTAGAGATGGCCTGGGTTTGGCCTATGGCAACTCCACTCATTAGGGCCACCCTGTTGGCGCACCATCCTCTGCCACGTGCTCAAAGGAAATTGCAGTAGAAAGCAAGCCCCACGATTCTGGCCCTCAGGGAGCTTGTGAATCGCCAAACCTTAAGCAAAAGCAGAATCACTCATTTCCCTTATTTATTTATTTTTTTAAAGGTGTTGCCACTCAGTCTGCTAAGATCCCAAAGAATGACAAGATAGCCAGGAAATTTATGATGCTGATAATGGTGATGGCTAACAGCCATTGTATTACTGCTGAGCACTATCCTAAGCACTGTAAGTGTACTATGTTATTTGGTCCTTGAAAACCTCCTGTGAAATAGGTATTACTATTAATCTTCATTTTACAGATAAGGAAAGTGAAGCATGGAGCTGTTAAGCTGGTCACATGGTCAAGAGTAATGCATCCGGCACACAAACCCAGGCAATCAGCCATGGGAGCCTGAGCTGAAAAACCACAAGAGACCACACAGCATGCTGCAAGGGAGCACCTGACGCTTCCAGGGGAGTCTGAGCTGGGTGCTGAGCCAGCCTAGACACATGCACTAAAGGAAAGAAGAGAATGAAGGAGCCTCTTCATTCTTGGAAGGTGGTGATAAGGGTGGGGCTAAAAGTTCCAATCCTCTTATCAAATGGTTGGTTACCCTGGCACCCAGCCCCCATCCTGATGCTATCCAAAAGCCCACCAAGAGTTGTCTCATTAGAACAAAAGATCCTCTGATCACTCAGGAAATTCCGAGGGATTTAAGAACTCTGCATCAGGAACTGGGGTCAAAGATCAAGTATCAGGACAAAATATTATCCTAGTGTCCCCATCTAAGTGTTTTAGGAGCTCTGTGCTGGAAACTGGGTGGCAGAGACCAAATATATATTTCATATTATATCACATCACAGTAGTTTTATGGAATTTCAGTAGTTTAAATTTAAATAGCCATGAGTGATTAATAGCTACTGTATTGGCTGGCACATATCTAGACAACAGAAGCTGCTCTCTAATATTAGAAACAGCAAGGCTGCTTAGCAGAGGCTGTTGAGATTGGAAGAGACCTTAGAGTTTATCTGGTATAATTCTCTCATCTCACAAATAAGAAAACTAAGGCCCAAACAGAAGTGACTCACACAAAACCACTGCAGCAAGAGAGGTACGGCAGTCTAGAGTGTTGGTCTTCTGCATCTGATCCAATGCCTTTTCCATTCCACAGGCTGCTTCTGTTACTGATGCAAAAATAGCTCTGATTTTGTTTAATTCTGGTATGTGGAACTGACGCAGCTCATAGGCAAAGCTAACTAAAGATCATGCGCTCCCCCTGTTGAGCTAGGCATCTCCAATGTCCATCAGGTAAGCATATTAGTTATCTCAGTGGCAAAAAAAAAAAAAACAGAACCCACTCTGGTTAGTTTATTAAGGAAGGTTAGGCAGTTTGCACAATCTCTGACAGGGCCTGAGAGCCAGGCTCAGAGGTGATGCAGTCAGGAACTGTTGACAAATTACACCACCACTGCTCCAGTGGGGACTCAACCATGTCTGCCACTGGACTCAGGGAAAGGGGCTCCCTGTCTCCAGTGCTGCGCGTAGGACTCCACCCCAGAACCTCTGCCCCTCCAAGCTGGGTGTCACCACTACCATGCTCACCAGAATGCATTCCAGGTCCCACCTCTTCCCACCTCCCATTTTCTTTGGAATCTAATCTCAGGCACGAGGGATCTGAGACTCTTCCTGCAAGGAAGAAAAAATCATTTATGGCTTCTACCAGATGCAGCAACTGCATAAGGCAGAAAGATCGCGCACGCATTAGGAAAAGAATTCAAAAGAAGGCAGCGACAACACTTAACAAATGGCCTGTCAAGTAAATAACCCATCTGCAGTGGCCTAAGACCATGGATCTCACAGCCCATCTTTCTAAGCAACATCGCTGACTCAGAGCTTTTTACATTTAAAACTATGTCTCTACATTGCAAATATCCCGAGTAAGTCACCAGGGGCTCTTTTTAATTTTTTTTAAAAGATACATTTATTCACAAGAACATCTGTATTGATAAAGCTATATATGGTGGGAACTAAATTATGCATCTCAATTCTCAAGTATTGAGAGTTTCTCTTAGTTTTTTCTTTTTAAATCTGGATTTTCTCATTAATAAATTCAAATATAGCACAGCTAGGAAGACAAATAATTCTAACAAGTTTTTCCTCAAAAGTGGTAACAGCAAGATCAGGGTGAGGAGTGAATCTGAGAAATCTTCTAAAAATGAAATATTAGTGAAACGTGGAACATAATCGTCAAGGCCCTTCCATTCTAACATTCTGTGAACATAAGCAAAGGACTCCAAAGCACCCCAAGTGTTTGCATCTGGAGGATGAGGAATGTTGTCTTGGACATTGACATGACTGTGATAGGGAAAGCCTGGAAGGGGATTTAATTTTTGACAAGAAATGGGAGGACTCACCAACACATTATGTGACAGATTTCACTGGCAGCCCCAGAGAATGAGCCAGCCTTGTGGATTTAGAGGGTCTCTGTGTCCTAAGAGGGACTGACATCCAATGGGAATGGGCATCAACGCAAGGGTGCTGAGGGCTAAGAACTAGGCCTTCAGAGACCTCACTAACTAATGGCCAAGCAAGAGAGATGAACCAGTGAAGGAGCCAAAGCCCTGGTTTGCTGAGTGGCCAGAAGACAAGATGGGTACTTGTCACCCTGGGAAAACTGCAAACCTCTATCCCAAGTACATTTCCTAGCCCTGACCCCAACTCCACTCAGCTGCCCATGCTTCTGGAGAGAGCCTACTGCCACAACCCATCCTCACTTAACTGCCTCCAAGTTAATGTTCACATGCATAATTACATATTTTAGAACACACCAGGCAAGCAGAAAGAAATTAAGAGGTATTTTAGGTCTATTGTTGCTCAACACAGAGAAGCTTTTACAACAGCTGTCTGTTTGAGAAACACCCGAGTAGCAGGACAGACCTGGACCTGCAGGCTCCAGTTCATGGTGCAGAAGCGCAGTCATGGTTGAGGTTCAAAAATCCCAATTTCTCTAGATTCCCACCTAAGTCTGTCAGAGTGACTTTTGAAAATGTAAATCAGATCCTGTCACTCCCCTACTTAAAACCCTTCAAGGGCTCCTATCACATTCAAAATGGAGCCCAATCTTCATCACAGTCTGGCTGTTCCCTCTTCCTCCAGCCTCAGGGAGGGACTCCTTGCTCCTCTACTGGCCAGCCCCAGGCTCCCCTTCTGTTCCTCAAGCATGTTCCTTTGCAACTCAGGGGCGGGGGCTTGCACTTCCCTCTGGCTTGAACAGTCCAGCCCTCGCCCTTTCCCTGGTGACTCCTTCCTCCTCACTCATCTCTGTGTTGCCCGCTGCCTTAAAAAGGGCCTTCCTGCCCAGCCCTTCAAACACGGCACTCACACCTGCACCCTCCATCACATCAAGGGAATGACAGTGCTTGCTTACTTGGGTTCTTTTTGTTCTTCCATTTAAAAAAATTTTATTGTAGAAACACTTAATGTGAGATCTAACCTGTTAACAGGTTTTTAAGTACACCATACAGTACTGATAACTACAGGCACACGCTGTACAGTGGATCTCCAGAGCTTATGCATCTTGCCTACCTGAAACTTTATACCCGATTAGCAACTCTCCCTTCCCCCACCCCCTGGCAACCATCATTCCATTTTTGTTTTTGCTTCCATGAGTTTATTTTAGATACCTCATAAAAGTGGATTCATGCAGTTCTCGTTCTTCTGTGAGCATCTGATTTCATTTAGCTAATGTCCTCCATGCTCACCCATGTCATCACACACTGCTTACTTGTTTTCTCATTTACTCACTGAGATGTGAGCTAAGAGAGGGCAGGGACATTGTCTATCTTGTTACTGCTTTGATCCTGGCACCTAGAATAGTACTTAGGGCACTTAATTTGGTATAAAAATAAATGGGTTAAATGAAAAGAAAATTAGACGGTTACTAAGTCCTTTTACATTTTTGAAAATAAAGTTTATCTAAACATGTTTAGGAGCCCTCTAGACATTAGACGTTGTGGGGTACTACGCAGAAGATCCAGATGAGTCAGACCCTGCTCACTACCTGGGAGGGGGCTGCAACACACATGCGCGCGTGTGCGCGCACACACACACACACACACACACACACAAGCTGTATTTAAAGCAGGGGTCCCAAAGTCCCCTGAGCATCAGAGTCACTGGGAGTGATTCACAATTATACTGATTCCTGGACTCTACCCAAATCCACTTAGCCCAATCCCCAGAAGTAGAGCTTGGGGATCTAAAGCGTCCAGGAAGATTCCCAGGATCCAGGAGGCTTGGGAGGCAGTGTTATCGAGGTAGAGAGAGGAAGGCTGCACAGAGAAGGCAGCATCTGAGATGGACTGAGATGGGTGGGATTTGGATATGCACTAATGGGAGAAGCTCAGGCACTTCTGATATAGGGAACAAAGATGCTAGGAGATGGTGAGGTAGGGGCAAAAAACAGCATTTGGTCCCAAGTGGCAGTGGCACAAGGGGAATAATGGTGAGATGAGATGGAAAGGTAGCCTGAAGACCCACTGTGGTGGGCCCAGGACACGGGGTTGTATAAAGTCTGGTTCTGAGGAGGGAGGGGAAGCATCAGGGCTGGGTTTCTGTGAGACTGATGGATAGCCATAAGCAAAGTCAAAGAAAAGCCATGAAAGGTGAGGGGACTGGGAAGAGGCTCGGACAACCTGGTCGGAAAGAAAATGACGACCAGAGTAATAACTAACATCTGCATGGAGTGTTATGGCCCCTAAAACACTTTTGACACACTTCATCCCATTCAAGCCTGGCAAGCAATTTCTTGAGCCAGAAATTGTGATTTCCAATTTACAGATAAGTAGTCAAGGTCTTAGAAAGGTTTCATGAGTTATCTAAAGTTATGGGTAGAAAGAGAGCATGCCAGGATTCGAATCCTGTTACTCTGATTCCAGAGGTATAGTGGGATTGGGGGGTGGGGGGCAAGGAGATAAAACTAGCCTTGAGTTTCCATCATTTCCAGGCACAGGGCTGAGTGATTAGCATATACTATTGAACCTCATCACAGCTCTGTGAGATAAGAAGCCCAGTTCACAGACAACGGTGCGTCTTATTCTTTTCCTCCAGAAACAGAAAGGAAGGGGTGGATGTGAGAGATGTTAAGAAGACAAAGCCAGTGCAATTTGGAAAATGACTGGGTGCAGGAGCAACGATGGAAGGGGGGACCCAGCCCCATGGGAGCCAGTGGACTTCTCTCCAGCACCCTGCCTGCATTTTCATTAATTGCCTCTTTGGGGCCTATTTTGGTTACCCGGGTCTCTTCACTTACATGTTCTTCACTTTTTATTTAAAACACTTTAGTACAAGAACACCACACAGATCCTTAGCTTCTTTCTGGTGGAATCAAAGAAAAGTTTAAAAGAAACTGATACTGCAGTCACTTCAAAGGAGATGAGTTTTCATCAGGCAGGGATAAAAGAGACCTGGGGACTCCTCCCAGGTGTCATTTCTCACCTCTGGATGCCACTAAAAGATGATCGACAATGCCTAATTAGGGCCACAAAGACACACACTTTAGACTCACCTCAGGTGGAAGCAGTGTTTTAATAAGGTCATTCACTTTTTATATCACTATTAAAAACTGTTTAAACAGAAATCAACCTTTATGTTACATTTACAAAATACAAAGTTTAAAATCCTACATAACAAAGCAAGTATTTTTGCCTCTGAGTTATCACCTCTGTGTTTAAAAATACATACATAATGGCTTCATCTTTCTTTCCTGGTGGACAGAGAACATGCATGTGTTTTAGCTGGTTCTAAACTGCAAGACTGAATACAGATGCTAATTAACTTCCCATTACCATCTGGGTCTTACTTCCAGGATCAAATGTGCACCTCTCTCCTTAACTTCTGTTTCCAGTGCAGCCCAGAGCCCAAAAAGGTCTAAACGGTCCTAAGGGGACACCAAAAAAAGAGTGGCTCATCTCCAGCTCTCTTCCTTCTCAGAGGGAGTGGGTAAGCCTCAATTAATCCTTCATTTGACCACCTTGCTTCTTAAAGAGGCAAGGCAGATTTTTTGAACATTTCAGACACCACACCATCCAAGAAACACTTCAAATGATGGTGAGCAGACTTCTTCATCAATACCAGGAATGCTACAATTAACTACAGCAAATGTGGTGATAGACTTGTGGTATCCAATATAAAGAAAGCTAAAAATTACCCTGTCATTCACAAAACTCAAAATGCCAATGATTTTTAGCCCAAATAATAATTCTGTTCTGCTGTAGGGCTAATTTTACGAAAGGGTCAGGTATAGGGTATCAACAAGGAAAACCCAAAAGCAGGTAATATCATTTATAATCATTTCAGAATTCAGTAAGCCACCAACTCCCATACTGCAGAAATTTGCTGCCCTTCTGGCCATTCAAAGATATTTGAGACTTCATGGAAAACCTGCACCAACCTCCAGAAGAATAAAAGACACTACAAGCAGTGAACAGCTGTCATGTTCTACCTTCTCTCTCATCAGAACAAAATCATGCTTCAAAAGGGCACACACTATTTCATATAAATGTTGGCATTTGTATGAACTGAATATGTGCTATATTGAACACCATTCTAATATGCAAAATCTATTTGTGGAAAAAAATTATCTTCTAAGGACTATATCAAGGACTACATTAAGATCTCCAGAGATCTTCTCAAATAGCTTCAGGGCCATGCCAGAGGTTCACTGCCTTGTTCTATTTGCCTAAGAAGTATCAGTGGAATGATTTCCGTACTTTGCATTTCCACTAGTCCTGAGAGGATATCAAGACATTCTCCTTAGGACAAAAGTCGTGGCTCTGATGAACTCACACATGGTCTCTGGAGTAAATACGAAAAGTGACGATAAAGAAAATGTATCTTGCTATTTTTTTAAAAGCTAGATTCTTATTCAAAATATGTATTTGAAATTAATTAAAGAGATACATATAAATAATATAGAAAACAAAATTCAGGTGAATACTTTTCTGATTTTAAATCTGTAACCTAAAGAGCAATAAAAATTATAAATTGACAAATTTAATGTTTCAGAGACACTGGGAGGAGGACGGTATCAGGTACTCCTTTAAAAGTCATACGCCCAAAGTTAAGTTGTTATCAGCTTTAACAATTCTATTATAACTACAGCACTCTTTATGTTAGTCCCATGGTAACCATAAAGAAATTACAGCAGATACACAAATGAGAAAGATAAAAAACAAACAAAGCTTGGCAACACAGAAAACCATCAAACCAGAGCGAAAAAAAGTGAGAGGAAAAAAGGAAAAAAAATCTACAAAACCATGGAAAAACAATGAACAAAATGGCAGGAGTAAGTCCTTACTTATCAATAGTAATCCTGAATGTAAATGGATTAAATTCCCCAATTAAAAGACAGAATGGGTCAGGCGCAGTGGCTCATGCCTATAATCCCAGCACTTTGGGAGGCTGAGGTGGGTGGATCACGAGGTGAGGAGTTCGAGACCAGCCTGGCCAACACAGTGAAACCCTGTCTCTACTAAAAATACAAAAAATTAGCAGGGCGTGGTGGTGGGTGCCTGTAATCCCAGCTACTCAGGAGGCTGAGGCAGGAGAATCACTTGAATCCAGGAGGCGGAGGTTACAGTGAGCTGAGATCACGCCATTGCACTCCAGTCTGGGCGATAGAGTGAGACTCCGTCTCAAAAAAACAAAAAACAAAAAAACAAAGGGTTTTAAAATGAGCTGAAGACTTTAATAGACATTTCTCAAAGGAAGATATACAAATGGCCAACAGGTATATGAAAAGATACTCAACATCACCCATCATCACGGAAATGCAAATCAAAACCACAATGAGATACCACCCCACCCCAGTTGGAATAGCTATTACCAAAAAGACAACAACAAAAAAAAGCCAAGTGTGGTGGCTCACACCTTTAACCCCATCACTTTGGGAGGCCAAGGCAGGAGAATCGCTTGAGCTCAGGAGTTCAAAAGCAGCCTGGACAACACAGTAGGACCCTGTCTCTACCAAAAAACAAAAAAATTGCTGGGCATGGTGGTATATGCCTGTAGCCCCAGCTACCTGGAGGCTAAGGTAGGCGGATTGCTTGAGTCCAGGAGGTTGAGGCTGCAGTGAGCCATGATCACGCCACTGCACTCCAGCCTGGGTGACAGAGGGAGACCCTGCCTCAAAAAAAAAAAAAAAATGCAAAGAAAATTGTTGGCAAGGATGTGCAGATAAAGGAACCCTTTACATTGCACACTGTTGGTGACAATGTAAATGAGTACAGCCACTTTGGAAAACAGGTTGGAGGTTCCTCAAAAAATTAAGAACCAAACTACTGTATGATACTGCAATCCCACTACTGGGTATATGTCCAGAGGAAAGAACATCAGTATATTGAAGAAATATCTGCACTCCCATGTTTACTGCAGCACTATTGACAATAGTCAAGAGATGGAATCAACTCAAGTGTCCAACAACAGATGCACAGATAGAGAACATGTGGCATATACACACTGTGAAAGTTAATTATACAAATTGGGTCACTCTTGTCATACCCAACTAAATCAGAGTTGAGGGGCCAAGGAAGAAAAGCACTAGGGACACATAGCACCTGCTCCAAGAGTTAAATGTTCCACAAGCTCAGGTGCTAAAACAGACTGCTGTAACCCTAAGACCAGTTTTACCTAGTAGCTGCTGAAATGACCTCCCAAGACTCTAACGCTGGTTTTATTTACCATCATCAGTCACCAATCAGAGCTTACCATCTCTCAAAAGCCTCTCTAGTGCCAATGAGCTTTCTTTCAAAACAATACATAACATTTCTCTTTCTAATAAAACTCCCAACTTTCTATTTGTTCTCTGGACATACCGAAGACCACCTGGTCTGTATGTATGCCCTGAATTGAAACTTCTTGCTTCCCAAATGTTTGTTTTTGAGACGGTGTCTTGCTCTGTCACCCAGGGCTGGAGTGCAGTAGTATGATCGCAGCTCACTGCAACCTCCGCCTCCCAGGTTCAAAAGATTCTCATGCCTCAGCCTCCCAAGTAGCTAGGATTATAGGCGTGCACTACCATACCCGGCTAATATTTGTATTTTCAGTAGAGATGGGATTTTGCCATGTTGGCCAGGCTGGTCTCAAACTCCTGGCCTCAAGTGATCTACCCAATTCGGCCTCCCAAAGTGCTGGGATTACAGGTGCGAGCCACCGTGCCTGGGGCCAAATAAAATGTTTTAAATTTAGAGATTCATCTCTATATTTTATTTGATTTTGGCAACTCAATGGAATACTATGCAGCCATAAAAAAGAATGAAATCCTGTTATTTGTGACAACATGGATTGATCTGGAGGACGTCATGTTAACTGAGAAGATCCAGACAAACTAAGACAAATACCACATGATCTCACTGATATGTGGAAGCTTAAAAAGATTCATAACACAGTAACAGAGAATAAAACAGTGGTTACCATAGAGGGGGTAGAGAGGGGAGGATAGGGAGAGGCTGGCAAAGGGGTACAAAGTTTCAGTTAGATAGGAAGAGTAAGTTCTGGTGTCCGATTGCACAGTAGAGTGACAATGGTTAACAGTAAGGTATTGTATATTACCAAATAGTTAGAAGAGAGGCTTTTGGATGTTCTCACCACAAATAATAAATGTATGAGATGACCAATATGCTAACTAACCTGATTTGATCATTATACAACATAGATACATCAAAACATCAAATTGTACCCCATAAATATAAATACAGTGTGTCAATTTTTTTTTAAAGTCATGATGTTATCCTGCTCATGATGTTATCCTGCTGAAAACTACTGCCCCACCTGAGGAGGTCAGATAGGAGCAGTCAGAGGTGGGGGAGGCAACAAAACAAGTATCATTCATCGTTTTTAAAATATTATTTTTTAACTGACAAAAATTGTATATATTTATGGTGTACAACATGTTTTGAAATACTTTTACATTGTGAAATGGTTAAATCAAGCTAATTAACACATGCATTTCTTCATATATTTATCTTTTTTGTGGTGAGAAAGCCTAAAATCTCCTGTCTTAGCAATTTTCAAGAAAACATCATTATTAGCTATTGTCACCCTATGATACAATAGAGCTCTTGAACTTCCTTCTCCTCTCTAACTGAAATTGTGTATTCCTTGACATTTCTTCAGTCCCTACTCCCAGACCTTGGTAGCTACCATTCTACTGTTTCCATGAGTTCAATTTTTTTAGATTCCACATATAAGTGAGACCACATGTACACCTTTGTCTTAAAAGAGACAGTGCTGGCTACAGTTCTGAGTAAGATGAAAAGTGCTGGCCAGGTGCAGTAGCTCACACCTGTAATCCCAGCACTGCGGGAGGATCGCTTGAGCTCATGAGTTCAAGACCAGTCTGGGAAACATGGCAAAACCCCATATCTATTCAAAGATAAAAGAAGAAAGAAAAATAAAAGAAAAATGCCTCAGTCAGCAAGAATCAAACCAAAATCACTTACTTTCTTGCCAAAGCTAAACTAAGCTAAATTTAAACAAGCCACCCTGTTATCTATAATGAAACAGAGATTTTTATTCTGTAATCTCTTTCCCCAGGTTGGTCACCTTTTCTTGTGCGGTGTCACATTTAAGAACTCCAGCCAGTAGGCTTCTTCTGAGGCCATCCCTAGGTGAGTTGTGATTGCTGCTTCTGTCTATGATTTCTGTAAGATGCAGGACTGGGCTCACTGAATTTTCCCACAGTCAGCACAAAACACTAATATCAAAAGTGCCCACATTTCATTAAATGTGACAGCTCTTTCCTGCCCCCATGGCTCAGTGGAGCACTCCAAGGCTTAAAAGGAAGCATGTCCCTCCTTGCAAATGCCTAGTCTGAGATCAAAGATAGGGCTCTTGGCTTTGTGGAAATTTACGTCATTCCAGAGAAGTCGACATGACTTCCATCAATTTAAAAGATGCAGCTGATTAATTTCAGGCATGCTGCAGCTTTTTTTTTTTTTTATGCCAAACACTAAGCATTCAATACAGCCTGACAAACCAAACTGCACATTAAGAGCTTGTTGGAGCTAATAAATGTAGTTAATCTTGAGGGGGTGTGGGGAACGTATGACAATTTCTCCCACATTTGCTCTTTTACAAAAGGAAGTATATTTTCTTCTCTTGTCCATTATAGAGTGAGAAGGATTCCTTAAGTACCATCCCTCTCACTCTTCCAACCCTCTAAGGTTTTCTCTAATGACATATTTACAAGAACATGCCATTGCTGTCTGAGGTTACTAAGGGACCACTCACTCCCCCTAGGAATCAGGCTCTACTTCTCTCCACCTAAATGAAACTGCTTTCTCTAAGTCTAAAGGACACTTAAGACCTTCTGGTGGCTAAATACAAGAGTTCATCCCATTAAAAAGAAAAAAATATCCACTCCACCCGCCCTCTCCACCAGCTGCCCTGTCTTTCTTTCTTCCCCTTCACAGCTTATCTTCTTAAAGGAGCTGCTGCTGCCATTCCCTCACTGCTAACCCCACCGTCTTCAACCTAGCCTCAGGGTCACTGTCCCAGTGAAACAGTTCTTACTAAGGTGTCCAGTCATAAATGGTGCTGGGTCCCATCAGGTTTGACTTCCCTCCCAAGCTGGGGGCAGAAAATACCTTTTTTTTTTTTCTTTTTCTTTTGAGACAGAGTCTTACTCTGTCACCCAGGCTGGAGTATAGTGGCCCCATCTCGGCTCACTGCAGCTTTGGCCTTCAGGGTTCAAGTGATCCTCATGCCTCAGCCACCCAAGTAGCTGTGATTACAGGTGTGTGTCACCACGCCTGGCTAATTTTTGTATTTTTAGTAGAGGCACTATTTTTTTTCATATTGCCCAGGCTGGCCTTGAACTCCTGGCTTCAAGTGATCTGCCTGCCTTGGCCTCCCAAAGTGCTGGGATTACAGGCATGAGCCACTGCACCTGGCTGAAAATACTTTTTTTTTTTTTTTTTTGAGACGGAGTCTCGCTGTATCGCCCAGGCTGGAGTGCAGTGGCGCAATCTCAGCTCACTGCAAGCTCTGCCTCCCAGGTTCATGCCATTCTCCTGCCTCAGCCTCCCGAGTAGCTGGGACTACAGGAGCCCGCCATCATGCCCGGCTAATTTTTTGTATTTTTAGTAGAGACAGGGTTTCACCGTGTTAGCCAGGATGGTCTCGATCTCCTGACCTCATGATCCACCTGCCTCAGCCTCCCAAAGTGCTGGGATTACAGGCGTGAGCCACCGTGCCTGGCCTGAAAATACTCACTTTCTGAAGAGAGCTACAAATAAAGAGGTGAGATCCACCCCATTCTGGGATTACTGTGAGATGGAGAACTGACTCTGCTCCCAGCCACCGTCTTCAACACCCCTACCCCTTACTCCCAAGCTGGGAAGAGGAAAGATGAAGGGACTCCTTGGAGTCATTAAGTTGTTTGCTTATTGGGGCGCACTGTCATGTGATGGGAGAGGAAGAGATCTACTCCCAGAGGCTAGGGATGCCTGCAAAACTGACTTCTCATTCCCCAGTTGGATAAGCAATAAACCTGCTGATTTACTCTGCCCCCTACCTGAATGAGGGAAAGGAAACACAGAATACAGCACAGCAAGGTAGAGAGAAGCCTTACCCTCCCAGTTCTGCTTGCTTCACAGAACACTGGTTAAGGTGACCAGTTAGAGCATCTTCCAGCACCTGCCCAAAAGGGCCTCCTGCCAGAGCAAGGGGATACCAGTCTCAGTCACATTAGAGACACTTGACCACTGCCTCTCCTTCCTCCAGACCCAACATAGGAGGAATGGTTGGAGCCCAGAAGAAGGAAAGAGAAGAGGGATCGCAAAGGCAGACCACTGCTCTCTCTAACTACAGGCCTGGCAAGGGATAAACACATGGAAAGCTTCAAATCAAATGTCTGTTTTTGCAAGTGACAGCATTCCCAGACATATCCAAGTAAGTGGACATGGTAGGCTTAAGTTATTTGCTGAATAAATGACTGTACAGCTTTTTCTCAACCTGCCTCACCCCCCTTGTCCTTTCTGTCTCATCTCATTCATTCCCTCCTAGCCCTAATGTTTGTTGAAGGTTGATCCTATACAAGTTTCTGAATCTAATCATTGATAGGTGACTAAGACATGATCGCTGACCTCAAGAAATTTACCAGAAAAAATAAGAAGAGTACAAACTTGCATCCACTACAAGGCATTAAGGGAACAGTACAATGGGAGTTGTACAAAGCACCAAAGACATTAAATAAAAAACTCGAACTACTCCCTGAAGTATTAATACATCCAGACAGATTCTTCTGATCAGTTCAAATATGGAATGTTCATGCCTGCTTTCCCATGACTGCTGGTTCTTTGTCCCTCCTGCTAAAATGTATTTATCCTTGCTGTGTCGAAGATAGCAGTTCACACACTATTATCTGTGTCTGGATCCTGGAGAAAGCCAGGACCATCCTTATTCCTTGAGTATGGGGGAGGCCAAGGAGATTTCATTGTGCAGACTTGGATGAGCCTTGGAAAAGAGGTCAAAGAGGACAAGGTATGCATGGCCTCACTCGGAACATCACCATATCCAGTGTGGAGGAAATGTGGTTTTTGGTGGGGATAAAGGTGATGTCAATTATGTACACTTCCTCTCAAAGAGCATCTTACCAATAGGGAGATGGCCATGCATTGTACAGAACAGAACCACCATAACACTTACCCAAAATTCACATGGAGTCTACAGACTGTTCATTATCAGGCTATTAGTCAGAATTAACTAGCATTTAGAGATGCATACCTGCAGAAAGCAAATTGCTCTACATAATTTCTGGTTTCCTTGTCATCTTTAGCTTGCAGTCTTTCGGCAACCATTTCTGCTTCCCTCAATATTTCTGAACAAGCATTTTAATGATCATTATTTACCAGCATTAGAGTAATACATGCTCAATATTAATACATTTAGAAAACACAGCAAAGTTGATAGCAGACAAAATACGCATATTCTTAAAACTACGATTAATATGCTGGTCTATTTCCATTTAACCTCTGTTAGATTGAACAGCTATTTGAAATTAATATGTCCCATAAGCCAACTCTGGTAAAAATCATTAATAAACTAGGATATAAACTGCCATCTATAATCTCTTTCAATTATGAACAAGGTTGTATCTTCACAACTATAAAGCAACTGGAAGATTCCACTTAAAAAGATTAAATTCAGTGGAGGGAAAATTGGTTAAGGGGGTTGTTTAACGTCTGAATACAAGCTGGCACTCCTAATTTTTCAATTAGTTTTCCCAGCAGCCTAGTAGTTGGAATTATACTTGTCAAGATCTTAGGTAACTATCACTTCAGAAATAAGCCTCTTTAAACATTGATTTCTTTAATTGTTTAATCGTGTGATTCTGGGAAACAGAAAAAACCATAGTGTTAGCAATGTTTTCTTGACAAGTATATATATAAGTGCCATTATTTATCAAGATACTTAACAAGGATTTTCCATTTCAGTCTTTCATAATAGACATGCTATTCAATGTTATCTAAAATAAAAATTATTGGCTTACCTGATTAAGAAATTATGCAGTCCAACATCAAAATACCTGTTCAAAAGAGACATAGACAAGCATATCAATAAGAGATATTTATAGTAATGGTAGACTAGACAACTATATTTATAATTTAAATTCATAGTATGACTAAATGGATTGCTCTACCACAGTAGTTCTCAAGATGTGGCTGCTGGAGCAGCAGCATTCCTGGGAACTTGTTGGAATCGCGGCTTCTCAGGCCCCACCTCAGACATACCAATTCCAAAATTCTGGGGAAGGAGCCCAGCAATTAAACTTAACAAGCTCTCCAGGAGATTCTGGTGCAGAAACACTGCTCTCTAGTAGTGTAAGTGTCTCAGCAAGTGTAGCTCTCTCTAGAAATATAGGCCATGAGAGTAGATCTCCCAGGTACCTTCCACTTTTCCAATATATGAGTCCGTTTGTAATATTCGTGTCTCAGATGTTCACTTAAAATATATATATGTATATACACACACACATATATATATGGGTTTTTTTTTTTTTCTTGAGACAAGGTCTTGCTTTGTCACCTAGGCTGAAGTGCAGCGGTGCAATCACATTTACTGCAGCCTCAACCCCCTGGGTTAAACCAATCCTCCCACCTCAGCCCCCAGAGTAGCTGTGACTACAGGTGTGCATCACCACGCCTGGCTAATATTTAATTTTTTTAGTAGAGACATAGTCTGTATTACCCAGGGTGGTCTCAAACTCATGGGCTCAAGCAATCCTCCCACCTCAGCCTCCCAAAGTGCTGGGATTACAGGTGTGAGCCACCGCACTCAGCCCGAAATATGTTTCAAAAGCCCAACACCACACTAGCCAAAGGGAAGAAGGTGAGGGGGGGTTGGGCAGGGAGAGGCTGGTGTGGCAGTGAGTGGAGGGTCAACCTTGGCCTTCCAAGCCCCACCTAGTTGTAGTCCTGGAGCTTTCCACCTGAGAGAACAACCGTGTCCCATCTCTGGGTCTGCCTTGAGCAGGGGATTGGAAGAGCTGCAACTCCATGCGCTAGCTGGGGAGCCTGACTTTGTGCTTGAGCCTCACACCAGGCATCCCATAGCGCTGGGCTATGGCAGACCCTTTAAGTCACAGCCTTTTCCTGACACCACCAAACTGGTACAGTCCATATAAACGACACTGCCTTGGTTTCTCTAACTAGCATGCTTGTTCCTCCTGAACCTCTGATCATGTAGCCAGTGCCCTTCTCTCCCTTTGGGTCGGACTGTGAGTAAGAAGACCAGGTGGCCAGTGAAGTCTCACTTAGTCAGGAGGCTGAAGCAGGAGAATGGCGTGAACCCAGGAGGCGGAGCTTTCAGTGAGCCGAGATCACACCACTGCACTCCAGCCTGGGCGACAGAGTGAGACTCCATCTCAAAAAAAAAAGAAAAAAAAAAAGACCAGGCGGCCAGAATCATGATGATATAGTCCCCCAGGCAGAATCACTGCTCCCAACACCTAACGGGTGGTGGTTGCATCCCACCCACCAGTCTCGCCTCTTGGGTTGGCCATCTGACTGAGTAGGGCCTGAGTTAATTCTGTCCCTTTCAGACAAGAGGTAATGGACACAGGAATTCACCCTCGAGGGGGGTCTGACTGTCCAGACCCTGCCTGTCCCTAGCTTCCGGTGACACCCTTGACTCATCCCTGGAACATCCCATCATGCCTGGTACCTCGCCACCTGACATATGACAGGTGATTACTGACACTAAGATTCCCTGTGGGACACCTTTAAATGACAAGATTATTTTATGTGCTTAAGTATCTCTTTACAGACAATGGACACAGCATAGGTGAGAATAAAGAAACTCAAAGCCAAAACATGACAGACCTCATTTACTACATCACTGACCTAAAATAATTACATAATTCAGGAAAAACGGGATTCGAGATATATAAATTCCATTTATTCATAAGTCTTCTGCACAGAGCTCTTCTCTAAGGAGAGATCTACCTGTAGGGAGAGCTGATGTGTTTCATTTGATTTTACATTGACCTGGATAAGATGCTAAGTTCTTCCTAAAATTATATTTAACACAAATTTTTTAAAAATAGAAATGATCCCTTCTCTCAACCAAAACCAAGGCTACTTTGTTCAGCCCCATAAATAAATATCCACACCACAGACAGCAATTTTAAGGTTGCCAGATCTATAATATGGGAGGTAGAAGTATGTGTAGATTAAAACAAAGATTTCAGCTTCCTTCACTCATCCAAAGCTTGTAGAGCCTTTTCAATTACATTAGCGACAGAGACCAACAGACTCTGTTCCGGGAATCACAGGACAAAGCAGACATGGAAGGAATCACAGAGATCCGCAGTATATAGTGGGATCGGAGGAAGGCACTGAAACAGTAATGAAAAACCTAATAATGAGAAATTATATTTATTGTTTAGAATGTGGCAAGTACTATGTTTTGTGCTCACATATACATGCTGGTGAGGCAGGTACTGGTATGCCCAGAGCTGACAGCCAGTAGAAAAAAAGCTGGAAATCAAACTGAACCCTAAAATGCACGAATTACTTGCTCTTCCCAAGCACCCTGCTAAAAGCAGGGTTCTCACTGCCTTTCATTATTACTAATTGAAAATGATGGTTCATGTTAAAAGCTGATGTCTTCCCACTTCCACCTCATTTCTGCTTCTCCCAGCATGGCTGCCCTGCTCCAGGGAAGCCCACCTGCTTCTTCTCCCCAGGTGCCGCCCATCTCCTCCGTCTCAGCTAGCCAGGCTCTGGAAAGTGATGGAAGTTCACGTAAGCAGAGTCATACAGTATTTGTGCTTTTGTGTCTGAATGGCTATCAGTTTTAAAAAAATAAGGTTCACCCAACTCATGCCAACACCATCATTCTCATTCAACCTAGCCATGGTCTCCGGGGGTGATGTGGTAGTCAATTCATTTCTTTCCATTTCCAGGTGCCCTTCCTCATAGAAACGGTGGCCAGCCAAACCAATTCCCTCTCCCATCTCCTCCTCTACTTGTAACATGAGGCCTAGCTAAGGACACTAAGCTTTAGCACACCACCTACTGAATATTTAAAAACTAAATATATTTGAAACCATTTTTGCATTATAAAATATAACAATCTCTGAAAGGCAAAATATGTCTTTCTTTTTTTTTTAATTTTTTTTTTATTATACTTTAAGTTTTAGGGTACATGTGCACATTGTGCAGGTTAGTTACATATGTATACATGTGCCATGCTGGTGCGCTGCACCCACTAACTCGTCATCTAGCATTAGGTATATCTCCCAATGCTATCCCTCCCCCCTCCCCCCTCCCCACCACAGTCCCCAGAGTGTGATATTCCCCTTCCTGTGTCCATGTGATCTCACTGTTCAATTCCCACCTATGAGTGAGAATATGCATCATTCTCAGTAAACTATCGCAAGAACAAAAAACCAAAATATGTCTTTCTTATTCAACTAATAGCCAGGAAATTATCCATTCTTACAGCCCTGAAAGATTTCCATTGCAAAGCACATCTTAGGGCTTTGAAAATACTTCCCAATGACAATTCTGTATAGACACCCAATGCATGAAAGGATGAATGTATCTGAGAACTAATTCTAACTCCAGAGGTGGGACAAAGAGCAGGTTTTTTAAAAATCACCTGTAAATATAAGAGCCTTTGCAATGACTACAAGATATGGGTAGAATATACACAAGCTTTAATTTAATGCTGCCTCTCACCTTCCTTGGATCATGTGAGAAAGGCAGGCGAGGCTAGTGGAGAGTAAAGGGTTATAGTTTCTCACCATGCAGGCACAGTGCAGCGCACAGAGTGGAGAAGGGGGGATGTTAATAGTAAAAGCCAACACACACACACAGTGCTTAGCATGTGCCAGGCACTCGTCCATTCTACACACATACAATTATTTTTGCAATAACTATGAGGTAGATAGATACTATTATCATCTGCACCACAGAGGAAGAAACAGAAGCATAGAGAGGTTAAGTGATTGTTAGTTAGGGGTAAAACTAACACCTGAGCCCAGACAGTCTCCATTAGCCAGAAGACCCCCCAGGGAACAGTACCTTGGTTTTGAGGAATAAATGGTAGGAATGCACCAAGCTTAACTTCCTGAGTTTTGTTATTAGAGGGCTGAGTATCCCAAATCCAAAAATCTGAAATCTGAAATGCTCCAAAATCTAAAACTTTTTGAGCACCAATGAGAGACTCATAAAAATGCTCATGAGAGCACCTTCAGATTTCGGATTTTTAAATTTGAGATGCTCAACTAGTATAATTGCAAATATTCCAAAATCTGTAAAGCTCGAAATCCAAAACACTGATTTCTGGTCCCCAGCATTTCAAGTAAGGGATATTCAATCTGCATATTGCAGTTATTCAGTTGGTGCAAAAGTAATTGCATGTGGTCTTTGCCATTGACAGTAATGACAAAACCCACAATTACTTTTGCACCAACCTAGTACATAGGAAAGTGTCCTTAGAAGCACACGCTGAAGTACTCAGAGTGATGATGCTTCATGTCCACAACCTAACCTCAAATAATTCAGGGGGAAAATGTTACATAGGCACTGTGCTTCTAATGTTTGTGAGTTTAAGATTATTTCAACATTTTAAAAATGAAAGATAAAAAGCACACTCCTTGCAAAAGAAAAGCAAACAAGTTCATGTTTTTTGTGTATAGAGAGAAATTAACAGTGCATCCTAAAATCAGAATCTAATTTCTATAACTCGGATTAGTTTTTCCTCATATATTTTGTTTTTGAGCTGTAAATGAGTGAACATATATAAAATGAAAATCAAGACCACATGATAAAACCAGTGATAGCTATCTTACTGGCTGGAAGAATGAAGTGGTTCATAAAGCTGCTCTTCATAAGAGCCATTATCTCAATCTTACCAACTCCACCACCAATAAGTCAGGCAACATATTTGATATGACGCTAAAGGTTTGGCTTAAAGAATGTATATGCCTTTCATCCTGTTCCCATTAGAAAAAAATAAACCAAACATATTTAAAACTATAAACTGTTATTTAAATTTATGTGATATTTTAAAAATAAGTTATTTCATCATTACTTAATAATTTTATTAAGTATCATATGAGAAAGTGACTCTATCCAAAAGAAAACTATGGTCTACCCAACCAGAGGTCTAGTTCCATGTTACCAGAATTTGTGGGCTTTTGCAGCTTCTTCAGAATCATGAGTTCATTCTTCTATTATCATGATTATTACATAGTGACAAATTATAGTTGTATGTATTTATGGGGTACGAAGTGATGCTAGGACTTTTTTTTTTTTTTTTTTGAGAAGGAGTCTCACTCTGTCACCCAGGCTGGAGTGCAGTGGCATGATCTCGGCTCACTACAACCTCCACCTCCCAGGTTCAAGCAATTCTCTTGCCTCAGCCTCCTGAGCAGCTGAGATTACAGGTGCATGCCACCATACCCAGCTAATTTTTTGTATTTTTAGTAGAGATGGGGTTTCACCATGTGAGCCAGAATGGTCTTGATCTCCTGACCTCGTGATCAACTCGCCTTGGCCTCCCAAAGTGCTGAGATTACAGGCATGAGCCACCATGCCCGGCCATGCTATGATTTTTGAACATAATGTGGAATGATTAAATCAAGCTAATTAATATATCCATCACCTCAAATTTTTTGTCATTAGAATATTTGAAATTTACTCCATCAGTGATTTTGAAATGTACAGTATGGATTTCCTCTTTACCATGGTAAACCTAACTCATGTTCCTTCCAAAGAGTTCAGGGGTGGGGCCTCCCTTGTGGGGCCATCTTTAATTTCAAAACACTAGCAATCCAATGAACTCTAGAAATATATTCTCATGGCCAGGTGCGGTAGCTCACGCCTGTAATCCCAGCACTTTGGGAGGCCAAGGCAGGTAGATCACAAGGTCAAGAGTTCAAGACCAGCCCGGCCAAAATGATGAAACCCTGTTTCTACTAAAAATACAAAAATTAGCCAGGCATGGTGTTGGGTGCCTGTAATCCCAGCTGCTAGGGAGGCTGAGGCAGGAGAATCACTTGAACCCAGGAGGCGGAGGTTACAGTGAGCCGAGATTGCACCACTGCACTCCAGCCTGGGCGACAAAGCAAGACTCCGTCTCAAAAAAAAAAAAAAAGAAAAAGAAAAAAAAAAGAAAAAAGAAAAACGTTTTCTTTAGTTTTTGTATACAGATGGAAAAAGCACCTTAAGGAGCTACAGTAGGAAAAGAATACACATTGTTTTCTTAGAAGTATATGCCAAACACTGGGCTAAGCACTCTGTATATTCTCAATTTTTAATCTTCACCACAACCCTGTGAAATAGGTCCTATTTTATGAAGGCTTGTGTCTTTATTCCCAGTCTCATGGCTAGTAAATGCTGAATCAGGATCTAGCTCAGAGCAGACACCAATGTCTGTGCTTTTTCCTTCATATATTCAACCACAGACTCATTTAACGAATATTTACTATGTGCCCATTCTGTGCTAGATACTGGAAATTCAGTAATGCACAGCACATAACCTCTGCTTCAGGGAGAATAGAGCCTAAAGGGATGGCAAAGTCAACAATAATTTCAATGCAGTGTGATTGATAACTAATCAATCATTCTCTCCCACAACAGACCAAAAACTTCATAAGGGCAAGAACCAGAGCCTGCCGGAAAGCAATAAATGTCATTGAGTGAAGCAATGTGTGAATGATAGGCCTGTAATAAGGTACCAATGCTTCTGTCTGCTCTGGCACTTAGCATCATACACTGCACATAGAAGAGGCTAAAAAGTAGTTATTTAATACACTGATTATTTTATGTAAGTACATAAAATAAATACCCACAGATAAAAATAGGGGTTCTCTTCTGAAATAAGATAGTGATCAAACTGTAGCACAATCATTCTTATCACCTTTTAAGGAAATAGTCTCACAACTAACCAGCCCACAGAAAACCAGGATTTCCTCATGAGGAGACATAAGGAACACGGATCCTGTACATATTATTCTTAGCTCCTTCCAGAAATTAAAAACAGAAAATCTTGTGTGTATGATACGCAAGTTTTGCTGTCTGCACATCAACTGATAGCAGCCATGGGGAGGCAGATTTCAGCTTGAGATAAAAAAACTGGAATGGATGACCTTTAAGATTCCTTTAAGCCTCAAGTTTCCAAGTTCGTGTTTCAGGCACTTTCAGGCAGCATCTCTAAGTATGAATGCTCCCTCCCACAGCAGCAGCTCCTGTCTGATTACCATCAGCAAATTAGTAGACTGTGCCCGGGCTAACACATCCGTGGCAGCCCTGCCGGTTTATTTATGATGATTATGACTGCTGTACTCATTAGAGCCTCACAGTGCATCAAAATTAGGCTTGTTGGGCCTGACAAAGTGGTGCTGCCCATATGCTTACTCACAGAGCACAGAGGTTTATATATCACCTAGCTTAGAACTGCTCCTTTGACGGAGGAGGGGTGGGGCCCACACACCGTGTCCATGGCAGAACTCAGACCAGAACCCATGGCCAGTTCCAGGACTTGTTCTGCTCTAACAGGCTGCCTGCCCTTTGGGGTACTGTCCTTCCTCCCAGACTAATCTCGGCTGGGTGGAAGCTAGGGATAAAAACAGCAACAGACTATGGCCAGGAGTGGCAAATACCATACAACTGAGGTATGTTTTAGAACCACTGTTGTCATGGCCACTTAGCATGACACAGGCAGGGCAGCATGTAGACAATGTACCAAAATTTAGCTGTCAATCCTTGCCTCCACCTCTTCCACTTGCAATCTTCAGTCTTTTATCACTACGCTTGTTTATCCTATTAATAGGCTGCCTGAGTTCAGCCTTTACATTCCTGTCTGGGAAGTTTGAGAACTAATTTGCACAGCTGGGGGCAAAAACCAAAGCACATCGCTAGGGTGATAAAGTTTATACCTAGACTCAAGAAGCCCTGATTAGTTCCAGCTGGCCTACCTAACCCAATTTTGGAGAGCAGACAAGACCTGAAAGTGTATCTGCCCTAATCTCCTCCTCACTTGACTAATTCGGAAGCAGAGAATAAGGAATATGAAATAATTGAAATACAACAAACAGCAGAGCTGAGGCTGATCGACCAGGCCCCCTAGACCCCAGCTTTTTGTTCAAAGTGTCCCAATGCTGCCCTCCTCTCAGTCTCAAGCAACATCTTTATTTTCTAAGGATGCCTGAGGCACAATTCTTAGAATAGGCTTCCTGATGACATCACATAGTAACTGGCACCATATCATACCATCTTCAGCTCCATCTGTTAACCTACGTCTCAACCTGCTCACAGTCAAGAATAAAAAGTTGGGCCAGGCGTGGTGGTTCATGCCTGCAATCCCAGCACTTTGGGAGGCCGAGGCGGGTGAATCACCTGAGGTCAGGAGTTCAAGAACAGCCTGGCCAACATGGTGAAACCCCGTCTCTACTAAAAATACAAAAATTAGCCAGGTGTAGTGGTGGGCACCTGTAGTCCCAGCTACTTGGGAGACTGAGGCAGGACAATCGCTTGAACCCAGGAGGTGGTTGTTGGAGTCGAGATCACACCACTGCACTCCAGCCTAGGCAACACAGCGAGACTCCATCTCAAAAAAAAAAAAAAAAAAAAAAAAAAAGAATAAAAAGCTACGCCGGGAACATAGTGAGAAGTGAAGTGAAAATAAACTTAGACACTTAGACTAGCATGATCCCAGTTGGCAGTCAAACACGTTTTGTGAAATACCAAGGTCTGATGGAAAAGTAGAAAACAAGCCCTGGGAGGACAAACTCCTCAGAACAAACACGGTGAAAACAGTCCTGAGTTACCGCATGACATGCTCTTATGGATCAGACAAGTGTGTCTGCCATCAGATCATCAGGAAGGAGGGTCTGGGAAAATAGCCCACAAGCTTGAGATCTGGGCATTTCACACTGCTGAAGGAAAGGTGAGAAGGCACCAGTTCCAGGCATCATCAGCTCAGGAGTGAAGACATCCCCCCAGCAGCAGTGGAAATCATGATGCACTGAATGTAGAATTAGAAATTCGAGATCTGGATTCTGGCTCTACCACGTAACAGCATTTGACCACAGGCAAAAAGTTAATCCCTCCATGGCTCTGTTTTCTTAACTGTGGCATGGATACAATGATACCAAGAGCAGAAAAGGGAATAAATGTAGTAGGTACAAATGCTTCAAAAACATTCTATAAATTTTCAAGATTGTTTTCTCTCCTCCTTAGACGTCATTAAGAATCCTAACAGAGTATTCTCCAAACTATATTAATGCTATAATTATCCAGGAAATATTTATCGAGTACCTTCTACATGCTCAATAGAGCTACAAGAGATGCTTAGGATATAGCAATGAACAAGAAAAGTTCCTACCCTTGTGAGTATTCTGGAAACAAGTCCTTTATTGGATGTGTAATTTGCAAATATTTTCTCTCAACCTATAGCTTACCTTTTCATTTTCTGAAAATGTCTTTGAAGCACAAAAGTTTTGAATTTCAAAAATCCAATTGATTGATGTTTTTCTTACTGTGGATCATGCTTTTGGTGTTATATCTAAGACATCTTTGCTTAACCCAAGATCTTGAAAATTTTTTATGTTTTCTTCTAAAAGTTTCATAGTTTAGCACTTAAAGTTCATGATCTACTTTGAGTTAATTTTTGTGCGTGGGGTGAGTATAAGGGTCTAAATTCATCTTGCTTTTTATCTCTTCATGTAAAAATGTCTGTTGGACACACTTGCCAAATGAAAGGTCACTGGCAACTTTGAGGAGTAGCTTCATTGAGTGGTGGAAATGGAAGCCAGACTAGAGCCAAGTGAAGAGAGGATGAGAAGGAGAGGAGGACACTACCTGGTGTGGATAACTCTAATGAGGAAGAGTTATGTCCTGAAGGAGAAGAGGAACCATAGTCACCAAACAAAGATGAAACAAACAAGGTTGGTGTTTGTTCATTTGGGGGAAAGTCTTCCATTGTAACCAGGTGATAGGTACAGAAGATTTAGAAGAAGATGAATGCAAATGGCAGTGATTTGGTGGAGAGAAAATTTTCAAGAGTATAAAGCAAAGTCATCAGATGACAGAAAAGTAGATAGGAGTTACATGTGGGCATTTGTTGGTTTTGCTTGCTTGCTTGTTGGTTCTGAGGGAAAGCCTGGCTTCCTTTGGGGACTTACCTCTCACCTACTGTGTCCTGTTCTAGTAGGACAATTAAACCTCATCCCTGCCTTGCTAGGAGCAAGGGCAAGGCAGTCAGGCTAAGTAAAATTAAATATTGAATACATAGTGGCTCATGCCTGTAATCCCAGCACTTTGGGAGGCCAAAGTGGACAAATCATTTTAGGCCAGGAGTTCGAGACCAGCCTGGCCAACATGGCGAAACCCTGTCTCTACCAAAAATACAAAAATTAGCTGGGTGTCATGGCACATGCCTGTAGTCCTAGCTACTCGGGAGGCTGAGGCATGAGAATCACCTGAACCCAGGAGGTTGCAGTGGGCCAGGATTGTGCCACTGCACTCCAGCCTGGGTGACAGAGGGAGACCGTCTCAAAAAAAAAAAAATCTTCAGTATACAGACAGCATATTGAGTATACAGTATAAGCTAAATTAAATCTTGAGTATATAGACAGCAGGAAAGAAAAAAAAAATTGAGGCTGATTCACTCCAGGTGTTGTGCCTTAATATGACCATGATACCACTTTGCTGACCTATTATAACTACAATAAATTCTGTTAAAGTAATTCTAAACATGAATTTATAAGTTGTTGTCTATTAAGAAAATAATAATTAGTACTTCAGTAGAACTTTAAATTTACAAAGCATCATCACAAACATTTCTTAACAAACTATAAGGAAAATAGGGCTTGTATATTACAGGCATTTAACAGCCAATGGTACCTAACAGAGCCTGGCTCTTAGCACTTAGTACAAGCCTGATAAATATGTAAATGCATGAATGCATGATTCAATGATTTTCCTACAATTATGTGGCCAATAAGGGACCTGATTTTAACTTAAACTCAGATTGCCTCACTAAAAATTCAGCGATTTTCAAATGACATATGTACTATAAATTAAATGAGATATACTTTTCAAAAGATTATGCTTATAATTTCTGGACTAGGAAAGATTTCTTTTTTTTTTTTTTTTTGAGACAGAGTCTTGCTCTTTTGCCCAGGCTGGAGGGCAGTGACGCAATCTCGCCTCACTGCAAGCTCTGCCTCCCGGGTTCACGCCATTCTCTTGCCTCAGCCTCCCAAGTAGCTGGGACTACAGGCGCCCACCACCACTCCCGGCTAATTTTTTGTATTTTTAGTAGAAATGGGGTTTTACTGTGTTAGCCAGGATGGTCTCTATCTCCTGACCTCGTGATCCATCTGCCTCGGCCTCCCAAACTGCTGGGATTACAGGCGTGAGCCACCGTGCCTGGCCAGAAAGATTTAATTCTTAAAAACAATGAACCACTGATAAGCAAAATATAATAACATTCCACTTAAAAAAAAAAAAAAGAAGAAGAATAGAGGAGACCTAAAATATAGGCAGAGGGGTTGCTAATTGCTGGAATAGGACTAAGGATGAGGGTTCCCACATATTAACAAAATTAAAGCATCCAATAAGATGGGCAGAGCTTTGTTTAAAAAAAAAAGGGTGGGGGTAGGCAGCTCAGGGAGAAGATCTCGGATGAAGCAAGGCAGTGTTCTTGATGTGCCAGTTTTTGTGTGTGGACATTCCTTCCTTCTAAGCACTGGCCTGTACCTCAGAGGTGAAATGCCTATAAACTAGCACTTTCCAGATTCCCTTTTCAGCTGACTTCTGATTCAGTTCTCCCAATGAGAGGCACTCTCATAAGAACTGAAGGGAAAAAAGCAAGAAAAGCCATTTTTCCCCAGGAGCAGCTGGGGACAGGACTGTGGACGTCAGCAGATTGCAGACATGGGTTTTGTTAGCTGCTTCTGCAGTGAGGGACTCTTGAGACCCCACTTTGGTGCTGCAGGCAGCCAAGATCAGCAGCAGCAGCTTCCAACAGCCTTCCAACCCTCCACTCCACCACCCCTCTATGAGTTTTGTGTGCCTCCACTTCCCTGTAGTTAATCCTTGCCACCCAAAATATCTTGAGTGGTTTCTATTTTCCTGCCCAAACTCCAATGCAACCGATGAAGCAGGGCAAAGCTGCTGGGGCAAAAGGGAGAACGGGGAGGAGATAGGACAGAAACAGATGTGCCAGGAGATTTCAAGCATCTGCAAAGGGCAGAGGTTGGGGCAACAGAGTCTATGGCCCAAATTAGAATGGCAAAGAAATCCATTTAATGAATATTTAAAGTGCCTACTATGTGCCAGGCATGGCATTAGAGGCTAGAAAAATAAAACTGAACAAAGCAGAGTGTGGTCCTCCAGCATTCAGTCTGGTGGAGGAAACATAAGTGATGCAATGAATCCAGAACAAAGGGACAAATGCCAAAGAAGAGATAAGCATGAGGTGCTGTGAGAGCTCTTGAGCTGGTGTTTACATTTTACCAGCACGGGGGAGGGCAGGAGAGGCGCGCAGGAAGGGCTTCCCAGAGTTGCTGATGCTCTAGCTGGGCTTTGAAGAAAAAGAAGTTGGACAGCCTGGTGTGGGAGGTACTTCCCAGGTAATATGTCAATTCCATAGTGTTTAGGATCCTCACTGTGGAAGCCAACTGGCAACAGTCCCCACAGAACATCACTTGAGTTGGTGACTGATAAGGGGAGCTGGCTCCAGGGCCACAGGAGATGCTGACAAATGTTCTCTTCTTTCTTCCAAGTAGCACTTCAGTAATGATGCCCAGAAGGCAACCAAAAGCAGCAAGATTAAGAGGAGAGAAGTCTACATCCCTAATGGAACCACAGAGCCCTGCTGATCTTTCTGCCCAGGTTGCCCTTGACAACCACACTACTGAGTATCTCCAAACAGAGAACAAGGATATATGACTTACACCTCCTCTCCATGATGCCCCAAAAATTACGTACAGACACCGGATTCAGCATCTGCTTATAGAGTAAACTGCACCCAAGATACCCAGAGCTTCAGGAAACAAAAGAAATTAGGTTAGGCTTCTAAGGGTTGACTTCTGGGAGCTGGGTAATTAAACGAGTCAATACTTACCAAAAAGGTGCCAGCAGGTCACAAGAATTCAACACAAAACTAATATAAGGCTATTATTAATACAATCTTAAAAGCTGAGCATCTTCCTGCATGTATATTTTTATAATCGGTCATCTTATTAAAACCTCATTCTACCCTTCAGCAGTTTGTGAATACATCATCACAACAAGTGATTATTCATGACATGTGTTTGATGAATCTGTTCATTATGGTTTGAAAAGTAGACATCACATGATCCCTTCAAGGATCTAGTTTCACCTCTCAGAATAGTTGAACATTTGGCCTTGCCCCTGTTAGTAACCCAAAGCCAACTGCTTTGAAAAGTTGCTTAACTGGAATGAGGTACACAGGCTTTCCCTCCTTTTATATTGAAACAAAAGACTTTTTGCCATAACCAGGACTCAAAAGACAACAGTCATTATATCTAAAAATGATACTTACAAATTTTGAAAATATATTTGACTTTATTATCATTCTCATTCTAATTTGTGTCCTTTCCTTTCTCAGTTTTATTCTCATGCTCATGATATATTGGAGCTTTAAGAATTCCCATTTGATTATTTATTCCCTACTTGACTAAGATATAAGTAGAGTTTCAGGGTTTTAAAACAACAAGCTCTCCTACTCTTTGCAGCCGCCTCTCCTAGGCTTACTAATTACCAGCAAAATGTCTAAGTGTCTCCTTGGGCATCTCTTTCACTTAAGTGGCTGAGCTAATCTAAGTGAATATGGCTATTTTCCCTTCCATAATTTTTTTTTTTTTTTGAGAGAGAGAGAGTCTCTCTTTGTCACCCAGGTTGGAGTGCAGTGGCACAATCCCAGCCCACTGCAACCCCCAACCCCTGGGTTCCAAGGATTCTCATGCTTCAGCCTCCCGAGTAGCTGGGACTAGCTAAAGGCATGCACCACCATGCCCAGCTAATTTTTTTGTATTTTTAGTAGAGATGGGGTTTCACCATGTTGGCCAGGCTGGTCTTGAATTCCTGGCCTCAAGTGATCTGCCCACTTTGGCCTCCCAAAGTGTTGGGATTACAGGCGTGAGCCATGACACCCGGCCACTTCCATAGCTTTCCATCAAATTATTTTTACTGAAGTCCAGAAGAAAAAAATTAAGGAGCCACAATTTGTGAACTGTCAACGTCACAACGCAGCATAGGCAGGTGTGGGGAATGGGAAGCAGAGACCAGAGGGACATGGATGAGGATGGAGTTCTGCAGGGCTCTGTCACAGCTTGAGGCTTGAGGTTCAAGGCAGTGTGATACAGATGGTCTTCTCAGGACTAAGCAGGGCATAGGCTGATTCGCACAGCAGAGGCTGCAAGGAAAAATAAAAATAAACTGCAAGGGCTGGGTGTGGTGATTCATGCCTGTAATCCCAGCATTTTGAGAGGCTGAGGCGGGCAGATCATGAGGTCAAGAGATTGAGACCATCCTGGCCAACATGGTGAAACCTGGTCTCTACCAAAAATACAAAAATTAGCCAGGCATGGTCATGGGCACCTATAATCCCAGATACTCAGGAGGCTGAGGCAGGAGAATCACTTGAACCCAGGAGATGGAGGTTGCAGTGAGCTGAGATCGCGCCACTGACTCTAGCGTGGCCACAGAGCGAGACTCCGTCTTAAAAAAACAAAAAAAAGAAAAGAAAAAAAAAACAGACTGCAAGGCAAGGAAGCAATACATATAAAAGAGTGCCTGGCCTTTCATAATCCACTATGCCAACAGTTGCTTTTGTTTTTCCTTTTTCCTAGTTATAATTAATACTAAAGCCGGGTGAGTGGGCCAGGCCTACAACACCTTCAGTAGCCACCCATTGCTCAGACAGCATTCTGGACAGAGAAGATGTCACTTCATAAAGCTGACTGATAATGTTGCCAGGTCTTCAGGGATATGCACAGGTGAGAACATAAAGGGGCCTTCAGTGTTCTCTAGCTGAGTGGTTCTCAACCTGCTCACTCAAGCTACCAGTGGTCCCTATCTGTGTTATAAAAACTAAATTCCTCTCCCACTGAATGTTACCAAAAATGCTACAGGGATTTTTAATAGATTTTTAAAAATCAATCTTAATTCAAGAAATAAGAATCATACTGTTGTCTCAACATTTAAATTTTTAAGTTTCACATACTTCGAGGAAAATTAAAATTTACTACATTTAATAGAAACACTAAGAAAAGTAGTATCATTTGCATATTGTACCCCAAACCTTGTTCTTCTGGACATAAATCCATGCAAGAGAATAAAAAATGTAATTTCTTTACATTTACTGAGCTTCTCCCATGAGCCAAATGCTGTCAGGTACAGGGATGGACAGTCCCTGACCACAGAAGCTGATAGCTTAGGGGGTCAACTGATACATAAATAAAAAATTATGGCCGGGCTCGGTGGCTCATGCCTGTAATCCCAGCATTTTGGGAGGCCGAGGCGGGCGGATCACAAGGTCAAGAGATCGAGACCATCCTGGCCAACATTAGCCTCTACTAAAAATATAAAAATTAGCTGGGCATGATGGTGCATGCCTGTAGTCCCAGCTACTCTGGAGGCTGAAGCAGGAGAATTGCTTGAACCAGGGAGGTGGAGGTTGCAGTAAGTCAAGATTGCGCCACTGCACTCCAGCCTGGGCAACAGAGCCAGACTCTGTCTCAAAAAAAAAAAAAAAAAAAAAAAAAAATTAGAGTCAGCCCAGCATTCTAGCAGCAGCAACTCTTCGAGAACAAATGGGCCTCTACAGACCTGCGAGCCCACTGAAAACAGCATATCCTCCAATCCTCCACTGTGACTGGAAGATGGAGAGAAGCCCTCAGGTGTAAAATCTTAAGCCAGAGAAGACCTGTGGCTGCAGGGCTGACAAGTAGTAGGAGTGTGAAGAGCAAACAGTCAACATCAAACCAAGAAACTTTCTTGTAGAATAGTTCCTTTCCAATTAATTAGTAGGGCTCACTTTATATCAAGAAATGACTCCAGTTTGAAGTTAAGAACCCGAGGCCATATGTTTTTACTTTGTGTTGTGTTTTCTACTGGTCTTTTAACTGTTTAACTAGAGACTTCTAGGCTGCTTAGGATCTATTAGCACTTCAAAAATAATTTGTTATTTTTCAGTCATTTACACTAGTCAACACAAAAAATATTGGTTAGGAGAGCTAAAACAGATTTGTTTTCACACCAGGGAATATATCAAATTATATTACACAAATCATGTCTGTAATTATTCTACAAGATTCCTTTAAGTAGGGCATACCTTTATGTTTCTAATAATCCCTATTCTCAAAATATAAAAGTTTAATTATACCCCATTTATCTCCAGGTAGAATTTCCCATAAGCTCATTACTCAGACCACAGTCATAAGAAGAATAAACAGGCAGAAAGATCAGCTAAAAGTATAACTGCTATCACAAACCCCTGTAACATATTCTGTAAGAAACAAGCCACACAGTTGTACATAAAATACGGCCACAGATTTGAAGTGAGAACCCACCACCAGCAGATATACTTGGCAGATGACCAGATAGGTAAAAGGTATAGAACTACAGAAATCAGACAGAAGGATTCTGAAAGGACATTAGTACAGGCTCAATTTAGTTAAGGACAAACAGTCCCCCATAGCCTGGTAAGACTTCCATTATCTTGCTTCACTGTAAAAGTCACTGGTGTTCATATTCACGATCTTAAAGTCACAGGTAATTAACCATGGGTGTAGAGAGCATCAACAGCAGAGCTTCCTAAATGGGCTTCTGCTAGCTAATGTACACCTCTGCCTAATGGTGCACAGTATTAGACACTGTACAGCAGTGTTTCTTCAACACTTTCTCACATGACCCACATTTAAAGATGTATCTTATAACTCAACCCAGTTATAGAAGTTGTGATGGCCAGTCTCCATGATGGCCCTGGACAATCCCCACCTCCCGACCTTTATACTCTTGTAAAGTCCCTCTCACGCAGTAACAGGATCGCTAGATGTGACTAACAGAAGAGAAGAGAATCAGAGTTGATTACTTTTGATCTGATACTCTTACTTTTGATCTGATACTGCATCTTCTGTCTCGGGAGCACTCTCTTGTTCTGTCTTAGGTCATGTGTTCTGGTAGAAACCAGCAAAGATGTCATGAGTAGCCCTAAGGAAAGGCCTATGTGGTGAGACGCTGAGGCCTCCTGCCAACAGCCACAGGCATAGGCCTCGAAGAGGATCAGCCCAGTGAGGCCTTCAGATGACTGTGGCCCTGGCTGACAGCTTGTCTTCCACCTGAATCAAACCACCCAGCTAAGCAGCTCACAGATACCTCACCCCTCTAAATAACAAATGCTTATTGTTTTAAACTACTAAGTGTGGGGGTAATTTGATAACTAACGCAAGTATATAACTAAAAAGATTCAAAAAAAAAAAAAAACTTTACTCTTTCTAACCCATGAATACTGATATTTTCTACTCCATTTTCTTTTTCTTTTTTTTTTTTTTTTTTTTTGAGACAGAGTTTGACCCTGTTGCCCAGGCTGGAATGCAGTGGTGTGATCTTGGTTCACTGCAACCTCTGCCTCCTACATTCAAGTGATTCTCCTCCTGCCTCAGACTCCCAAGTAGCTGGGACTACAGGCATGCACCACCATACCCATCTGGCTTTTGTATTTTTAGCAGAGATGGAGTTTCACCATGTTGGCCAGGCTGGTCTTGAACTCCTGACCTCAGGCGATCTGCCCGCCTCGGCCACCCAAAGCACTGGGATTACAGGCATGAGCCACCACGTGTGGTCTTATTCCATTTTCAAATGTTGCCTGAAACCCACTAAAATGATTATGACCTACAATAGGTCATAATCTGAATGGTCCAATAGGCATTAGTTATAACAAATATCTGGAATTCCTTCTATACATACATTTATACATACATAGAGAAAGAGGGAGAAGGAGGGAGGACAGGATCTTTATTGCTAATAAACCATATCCATATCTATTACTTCAATTGATTCTTGCAATAACTGAGAGTAAAGAAAGGATTAAAATCTCTACTTTCCCGATGAGTCAAAAATGTTGCTTGAAAAAGGCTATTTAACACGCCTAAAGTTAAAGAACTAAGACCAACAGAACTGAGCCCAGCCCTCAGGCCTTCTGATTCCTGGTGCCCTTTCCACTAAGCCACCTTTGCTGTATTTCCCCAGAAGTCATCTATTATATAAATTTTGTAATATATTATAATTTATATAAAATCTTTATGGAAAATATATATTAAGCATGTATTATATATTATAGATGTATAAAATATTCTATACTATATATAAAGTTTGTAATCTATTACATAGATATCCTCCTTGATTTTCACTGAGTCCCTAGGACCCCACGTTCTCTTGGTTTTCCTGGTAACTCACTGGCTGCTCCTTCTCAGGTGCCTTTGCTGATTCCAGCCTCTCACTGCTGGAGAGACAGGGCTCATTGGTCCTTGGTCCTCTTCTCTCCTCTGTGTACTCATGCCCTTGGCAGTCATACCATCCAGTCTCTGGGTTTTAAGTGCTACCTATGCTAAAGACTCCCAAATTGGGAGTTCCAGCTCAGGGCTCTTTCCTGCAGTCCAGAGCCATACATCTCCTTACTTTTTAAATAACTCTACTCGGATGTCAAAAAGCAATTTCACATCGGGCACAGTGGCTCATGCCTGGAATCCCAGCACTTTGGGAGCAGAGGCAGGCGGATCGCCTGAGGTCAGGAGTTTGAGACCAACCTGGCCAACATGGTGAAACCCTGTCTCTACCAAAAACAAAAAATTAGCCAGGCATGGTGGTGCACACACCTGTAATCCCAGCTACTCAGAAGGCTGAGGCAGGAGAATCACTTGAACCTGGGAGGCAGAGGTTGCAGTGAGCCAAGACTGCACCATTGCACTCCAGCCTGGGAAAAAAGAGCAAACTCTGTCTCAAAAAAAAAAAAAAAAAAAAAAAAAAAAGCTATTTCAAACGGAACTCCTGATCTCCCCACTTGCATCTCCTCCTCTGGCAGCCTTCCCTATCTCAGTTGATGGCAAGTCCATCCTATGAGGCTAAAAACCCTGCAGTCATATTTGACTCTGTAACCCTGACATCCAATCCCATCAGCAGAGCCTGTTAGCTCTACTTTGAGATATATCCAGAATCTGATGACTTCTCACCACTTCCACTTCAATAGCCTCCTAAAAGGTTCCCCTTGCTCCCAAAAAGCCATTCTCAACAGAGCAGCCAGAATGATCCTTTAAAGACCCAAGACACACACTCCTCTACTTAATGCTACAATTGTTCCCCACTTCACTCAGAGGAGCAGCCCAAGTCTTTACTATGGACTACAAAGCACTGCACATGTAGGATAGAGGCAAGGTGATGTTGCAGAAGCAGATTGAGATTTAGCCTTTAAGCCAAGAGTGAGCTCAATGAATCAACAGTATTCTAACCGACCTCCCTCCAACCAAATTCTAATATTTATCTGCTTCAATAGAAGAACAAAAGAACTGAGCATGTCTTGTGTTCATCAGACCACACCTGGAAGGTCACCCTCAATTTCAAGTGCCTACTTTAAAGACAGATTGACAAAGAAAGACATGTCTGATGATAACAACCAGGCTGAGGCGGGGATGTGAAAGAATACCACTTGAGGTGGTGACGCAAGGAACCGGTAAGTTTAATATGGTTAAGTAATGAACCAGAAAACAGGGTTTTCAGGTGGATTTCAGCTCAATTATGACTGTAACCAAATGGGCCGCCTTGAGACATTTCCCGTCACTAGATCATTTTGGCAACCTCCGCACCCAGTCTCAACGTTTTAAGTGCTACCTATATGCTCAAGACTCCCAAATTTGTATTTCTAGCTTTGACCTCTCTCTCATACTCCAGACCTGGGATGATTAATTTTATGTGTCAACTAGTCTAGGCTACAGTACCAGTTGTTTGGTCAAACACCAGAATAAATGTTGCAGGTAAGGTATTTTCAAAATATGATGAACATTTAAATCAGTAGACCTGGAATAAAGCAGATTACCCTCCATAATGTGGGTGGGCCTTATTCAATCAGTTGAAGGCCTTAAGAGAAAAGACCAAGGACCCCAAGGAGGAAGTAATTCTGTCTGCAGACTACCTTTGATTCAAAAGTAGAACATCAACTCTTCCCTGGCTCTTCAGTCTGCCAGCCTGCCCTGCAGAGTTTGAATTTGCCAATTATTTAAAATGAATAAATATACATAAATATGTATGTATATATACATGCACATACATACATGTGAGTGCAACCTATTGATTCTGTTTCTCTGGAAAATCTTGACTACCATAAGACCCATAGATCTCCCTGCTTTTTTACTGTCTCTGCTTGGATGACTAAAAGTTGCAAACTTAGCACTGTGTAGGGTGTTATAAAGGAAACCAAATATTCAGATGGTTGGCTGAACTAGAATCAAAGTACTTGATCCTTTCAACTGCTGATATTTTGTAAACTTTGAAGGCATTTCTAGAAAAATGAGGGTGCACAGGCAGAAAAGGGAAAAGGGAACTATTTAAGAATTGGAGCCCAGTAGCCCTCTAAGAAATGAGATCCCAAAAGGCTGATAAGACATTTGGCATCTGAACCCATCCATTGACAGGAAGAAGACAAAAACTAATGCACAGAGTAGAATTCAGAGATCATTTAGTCTAGCTTTCGGTGCAGAGTTTTGCTATAACCTAGCCAGTTGCTACTAAAATGAAATCCCTTTATTAAAATTTTATTCCTTATTTTGAGCTGAGACTGGCCTGTATCTTTCATCCCAGTCTTGGTCATGGTTCTGCCATGTTAAACAATACAAAGTAAGTGTACACTCTAGCCATTTATATATCCAAAGACAGCTCTTTAAACCCTCTCCTACCCATGCCTTCTTTCACAGAGCATGGGTATTTCTCAAATATTTGACCTATTTCTTAATCAAATAGGTTCCCAAACCCCTAACCATTACAACCACGTTAGACACATTCTACTTTAGTAGTATCTCTCAAAGTGCCTTCACTCATCCATGCCTCCCCCCATCTAACCATCCACTCATGCATGCAGCATTTATGAGCACACAATATACAGGTAGGAGATATATAGAAATGATCAAGATACAATCCCTCTTTCATGGGGCTTGGGGAGTGAGGGAATGTTTACTGGGAGAAGAACTACAAGTAAACAGACCATTATTGTGCTGTGTCATAAATGGTAGGAGAGAAAGATGAACTGGAGCTACAGGAGCCTCTAAGATAGAGTGATATCTGGTAGGCTGTTCAGAGTAAAAGAGTCTTGACCTAAGCTGGACTTTGAAGGTTAAGGAAGAGTTAGTGGGAGGATGTAGAAGATGGATGTAGAGGATGCAGGTGGGTACGTGTGTGTGATGACTTTCTAGGCAGAGAAAGTAGCTTATAGGAACTAAATACAGGGCCAGGTGCAGTGGCTCACACCCATAATCCCAGCACTTTGGGAGGCCGAGGCAGGCAGATTGCCTGAGGTCAGGAGTTCAAGACCAGTCCGGCCAACATGGTAAAATCTTGTCTCTACTAAAAATACAAAAATTAGCCAAGCATGGTGGTGTGCGTCTGTAGTCCCAGCTACTTGGGAGGCTGAGGCAGGAGAATTGCTTGAACCCAGGAGGTGGAGGTTGCAGTGAGCTGAGATCGGGCCACTGCACTCCACCCTGGATGACAGAGTGAGACTCCATCTCAAACAAACAAACAAACAAACAAGCTAAATACAGACAGAAAGAAATATGGTCCATTAGGTGAATGCCGGTAGGGAAGAGCTCTGCAAGTAGCTGGGTGTGACTGAAGAATAGGGGCAGAAGCAAACTGGGAGCAGAATATAAGTAATCACAATAAAAGTGAATCTTTATTAGGTGTTTAGTATGTGTTAGAACTCATTTAATCATCTCAACAACACAGTCAAGGTTGTACTATTATCCCACTTTTACAGATGAAGAAGTTGAAAACCAAAGAAATAATAACTTGCCCAAGGGTTCTCCGCTGGTAAGTAGATGAACAAGGTCCTAACCCAGGAAGCACAGTTTCACGGCTCAAAGTCGTAACCACTGCCTTCCCACCAGCTCTCTGAACTTGCTCCTCATAGGAGTTTGCAGTTTATCCTAAGGCACTAGGGAGCCACCGGTGTTAGACAGCAATGACTGGATAGAGAATTATTTATCTTCTAGAAAAATTTCACTCAGCATTTGTGACAGCACAGAGGGAGAGGGCTCAAGAGTGAGGTGGGAGGCCAGTTCCGAGAGATGGTGATGGGCCTGCAAAGCTCAGCCTGAGAGGCCTGAATCAGGCTTGAACACACCGACTATGGTCTCAGAGGACTTAGCAGCACATAAATCACTGCCCCTCCACCATTTCTTCCCACTTTCAATCCAGCAGACAGACACACACACACACACACACTCACTCTATGTGTGTGTGTGTGTGTGTCTCACAAAAATGGTGTCTTCAGACAGTTTATGTGAGATGGCTGCATAATGGAGACTCTTAAACACATATTGGCTGTTTCAACTTTTTCCATATGGATTTTTTTTCCTATGCTCCTTACAATGTGTTATTTTTGTCTTCTGGTGTAAAAGAATGTTTTTGCAATTTCATAGTTGCAACATTTTTCTACTTGAAAAGTAAAAATCTCTACTTTGGAATGTTTTTCTTAGCAGAAAACTTTCACTTGAGTGAAAGTCTCTTTTCCTATTAGTGAGTTTACATTTGACAAAAAGTAAGACATGACACCCAGGTTAAATGCCACAGGCTTCAATTTCAAGTTCTGGTGTGATGCCACCATCAGGTCAGCAGGTATGTCTTTCGTTCCCTTTGCGAAAACATTAGTTTTGATTAATAATCTCAATAATCTCATTTGCCTGAGGACACATGGGGATTTCAAACCTGGGAAGTTTGCTAAGGTGTTTGATTTGGTCAGAATATCAATATCACCTTTTGAGTGAACATGAAAATGTTTAGGTTTGATTTTTAAGCTTCAGCTTTCCTGTCCCTCTCCCCTAGAGAATTCTCCCAGGAACCAAGTCTAAGTAAGGTCATTTCAACTTCAAATGGGGAGAACCAAGGAAATCAGTAGAGACATCACTCCATTCATATCCATGTGTGGTCATTATTCCTGGTAGAGAAGGTATGCTGGTGGCAGAAATGTATGAGATGCTCAGAGATACCTTTCCTCTCTTTAGAATGTGTTAAAGGCCAGAGTTATTCCCTGATTTAACAAGCCTCTTTCTCTCCCCTCTTCTACACCATTACTTGGTCCCACTCCATGACCTGAAGGCCTTGGCAGCCTATGAGCCTGGAGTCCTGACCACTTCATCAGACATCAGGGAGCAAAGCTCAGACACCAAACTTGGGCTAACCCAGAGGCCATGGTACTGGTTAACAGATCTAAAAACGATTGAGGAATTTTACGGTTACTTTTTTTTTTTCCACTCAAATGGGCTCGCTAAATTCTTTGCTTCCTTCTGTATCTCAGTAGTTAATAGCTGCTCTATGTTAAGATGTAAAAGAGTCATTGAGGACTATGCCTCCTACAGACAAGCCCACTCAACTGATCTGAAATAATCATAAATGTTGTTATGGCCTTCACAAAGGACTGGGACTGTGGGCTGTGGGGGATGCATACCTGGAAGTGATATAGGGTGAGCATCTGCAGATTCTCCTGAGCTCCTCTTTCACTAAAGGCATGTATCCAAAGGTATGTGCTCTGCTTAAGAAGGTCATGGGCAGTTTTCCCAGATACACAGATGGTCAGCATGTAGGAAGCCTAACCTACAACCTCAGCTTTTCAAGCTCCAAATAAGAAATGCAAACATAGAAGTTGATGGTTACCAGGACAACACCAAATGCCAGTTGCTATAGAATAGAAAGAGAACATGACCAAAAGAGGCCCTGGTCAAGGGGAACTGACAAGCTACTTGGAGGAGGCTGCAAAAATAACAACAACGTGGGGACAATTATGAGGACAAGTCAAGGTGCCCAAAGTAAGATCCTTGGATTAGCCTGCTTCTCTCTCATGAAGCTTTAATTGGTGTTTATTCAGCATTTATGTATTAAATTATGTAAGGCAATTATGGCATTAAGCTGACAGCCTCAGAATGACTTTTCTGTCACTCCTCCTGAAGAATCCCAGCTTAGCCCTGTCTCCAGTTACTTTCTTCAACGCTCTTCCCTCCAGTTTAATCTCCCCACTCCCTGATCCCCGCCCACTACTAGCTCTTTAGGGACAGCAGAGAACTATTTACTAACAACACAATATTTTACAAATCAGCACATTTTAAAGAAATAACTTGCACTGCATTTAAATAAAGTTGTACCCTAAATGAATGATATCAAAATAATGACTTTGTGTCAATGAGCTGGAATCTTGAATGAACACATACAGGAAGAAAGAACATTACTTAAGACTTTTCAATTAACAGAATTTGTCATGAACCATTCAGCAAAGCATTGCTTCTGTTGTCCACTTTTTAGTATGGAAAGTTCCTTTCTCACTTAAGCCAAACCGGAGAATGAGTTCCCTCCAGGTCCCCATTTTGACTTCTTTGCTATGTCTGTGAATGTTTTACCTTATTTTTCTTTTTGTGAAACAAGGTCTCACTCTGTTGTCCAGGCTGGAGTGCAGTGCCACAGTTGGCTCACTGCGATCTCTGCCTCAGGGGCTCAAATGATCCTCCCACCTCAGCCTCCTGAGTAGCTAGGACTACAGGTGTGTACCACCAAGCTCTACTCATTTTTAAATTTTCTGTAGAGACAAGGTCTCACTATATTGCCCAGGCTGGTCTCAAACTTCCGGGCTCAAGCGATCCTCCCAACTCAGCCTCCCAAAGTGCTAGGATTATAGGCATTAGCCACCATGCCTGGCCATGTTTTACCTCTTATTTCATTCATTCGTTCATCAAATGAATAATCATTGAACAGCTACGGGGTGCTAGGCATTGTTTGGGCTGTTGGTGTACATCAGTGAATAAAACGGGAAAACATCTTCATTCTCATGGAACTTCTGTTCCAACAGGGAAAGGCAGACAATCAACAATTCACCCCCATTATGTGTATAATAAATAACTAGAGCATATCATGTGTTAGGGGATGGCCAAGTGCTACAGCAAAAAGTAAAAAGAAAAAGTGGAGAGTGAGGGGGTGAGTGGGGATGTCAGTTGAAGTTTTAAACAGAATGGTCCAGGTAAGCCTCACTTTGAAGATGATATGTGAGTCAAGACTTGAAGGAGATGAGGGAATCTGTGATGCAGATATGCAGGGGAAAGAAGAGCCAGGTGACCTTTATAGATTTTCCTTCCGTGTTATAAATTGCTGTGCTGTGCATCAAATTCTCCAGTGTAGAGGGAAAACAAAATTGCTTCCTTCCACCCTTCAGGATCTTTGGTCTACAAATTGACATAAGACAGATTAACAGAGGAAAAATAATTTTAATTACATACAGATGCATGGGAATCCCAGGAGGAAGCAGCCAGATGATTGAAACTAATGTATCATCAGAGCTACAGAGAAGAATAGGGGTTTGGGGCTTCTGAGGGGTGGTGAAGGCAAATTAAGGGTAGGTGAGAAGAGGAAATAGATGGTGAATAAAGGTTGCCTTGGTATGCAGATTAAAGTCCCTTAGGTGATAAAAGCTGTCTCTTGGTAGCTTTCTTCCTGCTACAGATGCCTTTACTAATGAACATTAATGAGCATTTCCTTCATAAATGTAAATTTCCTTTATAAAAGGGAAAATTTATACTTTATTTTAGGCAGCTGAGGGAAAGGTAAAAGAACATTTCCTATGTTGGCTGGTTCTCAGTTTCTTTTAGCTCAAAATAATATGCCAAAGTGGCATATTTTGGAGCAACATCTTCTGAACCCCTTCACCAGCATCTCTGGATCATTCTTCCAAGCCATTCATTATCCATACCTCTCAGTGTCATACCAGAAACACATATTAAAACATGCACATGCTTCCTGGCTGTCAAAACAAATTTGGAAGAGAATGGGACTCTGTAGCAACCACTGTGAACTTCCCTTCAGAATACTAATAACCCTAGTCTTTCAACTGGATACCTCTGAAGACCATTCTCTGTGAAGTCCACGGAGGAGCTCAAGTAGGTATTGTGGGGCTCTGCAGGAGACCATGTTTATGCTCTTCCATAGCTAAAAAAACCTCTTACTTTTCATTATTTTTGAGTATTGACTTATTCTGAGAATGGCCTCCCTTAAACCACATCCTCATGGTTCTGCAACCCCTTTGTCCTCACCTTTGCTCCTGAGCTCCTCACTCTGTCCACATATCTACTGCTCTGCTGTCTGAGCTAATCCTAAGCTCTTTGCACAGCCACACAGATGCATGGCCTGGCAACACTCATTCCTGCCCATCCTCTCCTACTGCCTATGCCTCTGCATCAAGATCTGGACATCTTAGGAGTGAAATCTGAAAAACCACAGCACAGGTATGAAGAACAGACAATGAAAACAATTTAAAATAATTATATGGCTCTAAGTTGAGAGTGACTGGGGACTTCATTATCCCTCCTTTTCACATTCTTCAGAGAGCAGAAGCAGCTTTCAAAGCCACAGTATAATCAGCAAATCAAGCTTTCCTTTAGGCTGGCAGCCTGTGCAGGATTTAATGACAGAGGGGAGAGGACACTTACCTGCCCATTGCCCAAGCCAATAAGAAGATAATCAAGAGGCTTGATTTTAGATGACAGTGATTCCTGAGATGAATGCTCTTGATTCTTGAGTTTTTAGAAGCCCCTGACTTTGTAAGTATACAAACTATAGAAAAGGTACTATTGGACATGAACTGTCAATACTGGGGGCAAGTCCCTTATTAATAAACCACCTTAGAAGTTAGCCTGATGTATAGGAAACACTGTGCTTCCCCCACACTGAAGGTCTGGGTGTGGACTCTGTCCACTCAAAAGAACACATGCTTGATCAGTTCTACCTGTGGCTAGCAGGTAAGTACACAGAGCTGCAGATGGTCAGAACACTTGAAAAGGGGACCCAGCATCTAGACAAAAGCTCTAATTATTAATAATGTGAATAGCACTTTCAGCAGCTCAAGAACAATCCTTCAGAATGACTGAAGAAGAAATGAGAAGCTGATTGGAGTGGCTTCATTATGGGTAAGCATTCGCTTAATGTAGTCTTAGGAGGAATTCAAAAATATGCCCTTTACTAGGCTGTTACACAAATTCATTTCCTTTTTGTGAGAATACTTTGTTTTATGTCCTTATATTATAGCTAGCAAATATATTAATTAACATCCTGATTACACTTCTATCGAAAGGGATCATTTAGGGGAGTAGTAAGAAGTTATTAAAGAAGAAAACCCATGAAAAGTACCCATTTTGCTAGACACAATAGCAGAATTTTAGGATGATGAGTAAGGGCAAATATGTGAGAATACTAATTCAAGCACGTATAATTCCTGCCTCAATTTTCAGAATTAGAGAGTTTTGAAGTTGAAGACGATCTTAAAGATCCTAATCTTATTCCTTCTCTTAGCTTAAAGGAAATTGAGGCCCAATATTACAACCTATCAGACGCCCTTTGGAAACACAAGACAACACAGGGCATACAGTCTGAGACTGACATGGTTTAGCTGTGTCTCCACCCAAATCTCAGTACTCCCACAATTCCCATGTATTGTGGGAGGGACCCGGTGGGAGAAAATTGAATCATGAGGGCAGTTTCCCCCATACTGTTCTTATGGTGGTGACTGAGTCTCACGAGATCTGACGGTTTGATAAGGGGAGGCTGTTTTGCTTGGTTCTCATTCTCTCTTTGTCTGCTGCCATCCATTTAAGATGTGACTTGCTCCTCCTTACCTTCCACCATGATTGTGAGGCCTCCCCAGCCACGTGGAACTGTACATCCTTAAACCTCTTTTTCTTTATAATTTACCCAGTCTCAGGTAGGTCTTTATCAGTGGTGTGAAAATTGACTGATAGAGAGACCTCATGATCCATGCAGCCCCAGGACCTGAGGAGTCGCTGGTGGGAGAGGTCCGTGTGTCAGTTCTGCTGGAAGCACCCAAGGAAGAGATGAAATGGGTCCTGTTCTTAAGCAAATATGAAGAACAAGAAAGAAGGCTATAGCTTTGACAAGGGCTGACTAGTGAAGAAGTCTATTGCGGCTGACCCTGAGTCTACAGAGAGGAGGACTTGCCTCAGAGTGATCAGACTGTAGCACTGTGTGCTGCATACCCTAGGAGGAGGAGTTGGCATGTTAAAAAGTCAGGTATATAGATGTGTTCTTATTCTCACTCCCATCTAGGTCTTGAGCCCACTCCTGCATGGGGGAAGGGGAGGCCTGAGCTCTGTTCTTTCTCTTTCCTCATTTATATTCTCACGTACTGTCTTCTCTCTCTTGTTCTTCTGGTAGCCACTCAACACGAGGCAAGACACTGAGGTTCAAGTTTGGGCTCAGTGAGGAGCAAAGAGACCCCATGAACCTCTAGCCCATACCTCATCTTACTCTGCACATAGCCAGCAATGACCCCAAATTTATGTATGGATACTTTAGGGACCACAGAGGGAAAAAAGGTGATTGGCAGGGCAGAGTTTATTAATATAAGGTATCCTTCTCAAATCCCATTTGGGCATGTCCATGGACAGAGAAGCAGGTTGATGGGGCTCCCATTGGCTAAGACTGAGACAATGTGAGCACCAAAAAATAAATACATAACTAAGTAATGAATTGTAAACTGCTGAAACACAGGAAGTGGTGCATCCATATAGAAAATAAATATAGAAACAAATTGGGGGAAGGAGCTCATGTTTTCAAAAGAATGCCTAGTGCCACTGGTAAGTGCCAAAGTCAGAAAATCATTCTGCAACCATCAGGGTAAAACTGGCTCAGGCAAAAACAATCCATAACACTAAGTCTAGGGGGACATTTTGACAAAGAGCAGAGTATTTGCATGGTCTTCAAGTGTCTTCCATATATTGCTTATTAGCTGCAAGGCCAAAAAAAAAAAAAAAGTAGCTATGGTAACAGTGGATAAATCAGACAAAATTCATTCTTCAGGATGATGAAAATTAACATCTCTAATGGGCAGAGTTGGACATGGTGTCCCTCCAGATGACATACCCTGACAAGGATATAACACTTCTTATGTAGTATTCCTGCCCAGAATGCATAATATCAATCTCATCATTAGGATACTTCAAAATTATGAGTGTTCTATTAAATAAGGGAGAACTATACTCTGTAATGTCATAAAAGACAAAAAAAGGCTACGGACATTTTCCAGATTAAAGAAGATCCTAGAATTCCAACTACATGTCAGTCAGGCATTTTTCCACTCTATTCTCTGTGAGAAATCAGGCTTGGGGTTAATAATAGGGTTTAGCATTCCTTACATGAATAATCTTCAGGTGGAAAATCAGTTTTTAAGATTTCACAGGCCTCTTACATAACCTAGCCCATGTTGAGGCTTGCAAAAATAAAACCAGCATTGTCCTTGAAGTTGAGCCGGTCAATCAGTCACAATCCCATTTTGCCTCTGGGCTCTGCTTCTTAACTAGTATTTTTTTCCCTGAATTGTGAATTTACAGCATTTTGACCACAGCTTTTGCTCTGTGGCAAAAATCGATTTATCCTTATAGAAAGATTTATAGTATAGAAATGGATTTATACTTATATTATTCTACCCTGGTTGATGGGTCTTTAATCTCCTTTCCAACTGAACTTTCAAAAATGTAACCCATGAGGAGATAAACAGTCCATATAATAAAAATAACTTCCTTAGCTGAGCTGGACACAACTGACTTTAATCTGAGGCCCTAGTTCATTCACAAATTAAAAATACATCAAATAAATTATATCACTTCTTCCACTTTGCATTTTAGGCTTTATTTATTTAGATGATAGCTATTAGACGTAAATGGAAACTAATCTATTTTCACATCACCCTCCCTTACCCCACAAATACACAGAACCTAAAGCTGGAAGAAACTGCTGGAACTAGATCAGACCTCTCCCCTGCCTTCCAACGACAAGATACCAAGGGCCCCACTTCAAAGACGAGGCAATCATAGCCAGCAGCTGACTTAAGGGTTTGCATGCAGGCAATGACAGAGGCAAGGTTAGGACGCTTGCTGGGCTCAGAGAAGTGTTCTCTCTACTCTTCTAAACAAATGCAGAACATCATGAAATTACGCACTTTATGGTCTAGCTCTCTAGCTTGTCTTGCAAATCACTACTATGATTTGATGTATTTCATTTAATTTCCCACTATTTGAATAGTCCCAACACTCTCCCCATGGCAACAGAAATAAAAGTTTGTGAATTTTGTGCCAAAAGAATAGTAGAAAGAGTCACAATGACAAAGGGCCATTGAAACAGAAGATAGTGCTATTATTATGCATTAGTTACATTTACTGGTGGTAAATCTACAAGAAGTGCATTCATGTCAGACAGTGTGGATAAAAAATAACTCTCCCCAAAGCCCCAATATCCCCAAGCACAAAAGAGGCTATGTTTATACAGCATAGTATCTTTGGAAAATAATCTCTGGCTTTGAATCCAAGACAGAAGCTGAGATTTGCTTGAGTGCATGAGGAAATAAGAAGAGAGTGATGAAAAGCTACTGTCATGAACACATTACACCTTTTAAGCAGCGAGAAATTCATTTAATAAATTGATTGAAGCCTGGAATCTAATTAAATCTTAAAGAGGTATCAACCTGAAATGCTAATAAGCTCACACTCAAACTGTATACACGGAAGCTCTGCTGTGCATGCCTTTAATAATGCATTATCTAAAGTATATTCTGTATTCATTATAGCAGTACAGCAACGTGACATGAATTATTTCCACTCTCTACTTCGATACAAATATCTTCATGCAGGCAATCTATTTAGCCACATTCCCCTTCCCAGTAAAGGTGAATGAGATGTGGCTTTCAAGGGCTGGGATCACGGTTGTAAAAAAGAAAGCTGAAACTTAGCAAGGAAGCATACGTACCTTTTATCCAGACAAACAATGAAGGGAGTATTCTTCTATCTAATTACTGGCACCCTGTGTTTAAAATAATTTGAAAGTGTAAGGCTAATAATGCAAAGTACAAAATTGCGTTAGAGAAACTAAAGCTTCAATTAGTTCAGTTTCAAGTGGCAGCACATTTTCAGACAGGCACCAGCAGCAGCAGGTACTGTAATCCCACAGTTTAACTCTCCTTGAGATGCTCCGAAAAGGTGGCTGAGTTCTAAGAACTGTGCTCTATGTGTGATCTGGGAATGATTTGGGGACCGGGAGGTACAGAAGAGTTCTTTTTAGTGGTGAGCAGATGATGACATCTAGGTTGGCTATAGATTACTGCCGGCACTCTCTTAACTGGTTTACTGCTTCTGCCTCAACACAGTACAGTGCTGTAAAACTTCTTAGCTTAAAACCCTTCCACATCTCCCCATCTAACTCAGATACAAACCAAAGGATGAACTATCGCTTACAAAGTCCACTCCCCCACCCTCGTCTTCTGCCACTCTCCTGCTCACTCCATATTCCATGACAGCCACACTGGCCTTCTTGCTATTCCTTGAGCACTTTGGGCACACTTCTGGCACTGGCTGCACCTTCCTCCTGGAACACTTCTCCAAATACCCACATGACTCCCATAATCTCCTCCAAGTCTTCATCAGATATCACCTTCTCAATGAGGCCTATGCTGATCATTCATTGACACTCAATCCTCGTTATTCACAAATTGTGTATTTGCAAATTCACCTCACTAAAATTTATTTGTAACCTTAAAATCAATATTTGAGGCACTTTTGTGGCCATTCACAGACAAGTTCTGTGCAGGAAAATATGTACATCACCCAATGAGGTCTGAAGTGCTGCTGAGGACCTCAGCTGGGTGAGATCCAACAAGGCCCATGCCGCCTCCATGCTTTAGCTTTCATACTAGGAGTATCCTTTCTGCCACCTATTTAGTGCCATGTTTTTCACATTTTTGTGTTTTTGGCGATTTCATTGCTAAAAGTGACCCCCAAGCACAGTAATGAAGTGCTGTCTAGCGTTGCTAAGTACTGGAAGGCTGTGATGAGCCTTATGGAGAAAACACAAGTGTTAGAAAAGCTTTATTCAAGCACAAGTTATGGTGCTGTTGGCCATGAGTTCAATGTGAATGAATTGACTACATATGGTAAAGAAGGCATCTTTAAGCAGAAACACTCAAAAAAACAAAGTTATGTATTATCAGTTGATGAGAAGTTTGTAACCAGAGGCTAGCAGGAACCTAACCCTGTATTTCCCCTAGAAGCAATGGCCCAGTGGTCACTAATTCAGTGTTTGTAAAGTGATATTAACTGTATACTGCAACCCTTCCCCCAGAACTCCAAGTCCCCCTCCTCATCCTGCTCTATTTTTGCCATAGCATTTATCACATCCTAACACACCATATCATTCACTTATTTATTAGGTTTGTTAATTATCTGTCTTACCAGCTGGAGAGTAAGCTATGTGAGCGTATGTGCTTTTGCCTGTTTTCTTCACTACTATATCCCCAGCACAAAGCACAGTTGCTGACACATAATAGGCACTCAACAAATATTTGTTCGATCAGTGAATGGATAGATGGATGGAGTCACAGCCTCCCCTGAAGCAGAGATCTGACAAGTGCCTTCCTAGAGGAAAAGTCCCACATGAGTATATCCAGGAAAATAAAGGAATAAGGTGGGAACGCTCTCCTGGAGGGGAGCTATCAGGGAGAGGTCAGCTGAGCCTAAAGGGAAGCAGAGGCTGGATGGGGAACAAAGTTTACCTGCAGGCTCTGAAGCTGAACCCAGGTAGACAGCTGCCAGGTTTCTAGAGGCAGACTGTAGATGGAAAGTGCAAGACAGCAAGGGGTGCAGGATGTAACGGGCTCCAAACAGAAATGGGGGGTGCCAAGCACCATCATATTTGCATTAATCCTTAGTAACTAAAATCCCTGGTGTTGTGCCTCCTGGAATAAGCTCCATAGAGTTGCCCATGTAAGCAGCAGCTTCATTACATATCAATAGCTGCAGCTCCATGTCTTCCCTGGCAACTATTTATGGCTAGTGTTCCATTACTGGAGCACGAAGCATGTGGGAGTTGCTTATATCCTACTGCTCAATGTCATCGCCGAGGTCTGATTGCAAATATTCAAAAAATTGCAACCTCAGGCATAAATGGGTTAATTGCTGGCTCAACTTTGACTCCTCAGCTTGCAGTCTGTCCGTGGGATTTCAATACAGAGGTGAGGTCTCTCTCAATCCTGATTCACCTCCAGCACACTTTGGACCTTGGTGTCAGTATCCCTGGAGGGTGATTACACCTTGTTCTACCCCAAATGAACTTCCAATAGCTATGTAATTCATATTGTGTCAGTTTAGTCAAAAGACACACATACACACACACACCTTTAATGCCTGAATGTCCAGTAACAAACAGAACATGAACCTTAATTTATACAGAAAGATTAAATTCTCACCTTCACCCCAGCAGGTAGGCATCATTAGCCCATTAACAGGTAGAGAAACTAAGGCTTAGATAAGTACCTTGACCGAGGTGACAGAACTAGTAAGGACAGGATGTGACTCCAAGTCTGCTGGACTCCAAAGCTCATGCTGTATTCTCTAGACTACATCATTACATAACTCCCTTAAATGCTTTTTAAATGAATTAAAATATTGCTCTGCTTTTCCAATAACTTTATGTCTAAGTGACATACAATTATTCAAACAAAACAATTTCTTTCACTTATTTTCAGGGAATTAGTGTAATTTCATTTAGTTTTCAAGGTGTCCACTGACCACAATATTTACATTTTAAAGACATGACAGTTTAAAGCTAATCACTAGTAAACTGTTACAGAAACCAACATCAAGTAAACTAGGACATGCTATTGGGAGATGACATGGTGTTGTCTCAGGTCTGCCACTCTCCTCTCTGGGCAAATCATTTAACCTAAGCTTTTATTTTTCTCATCAATAAAATGGAGATGACAAAAACAAGGCCTTCTCCGACTAATCTATTGAACCAACAAATGAGACAATAGATGTGGAAATGTTTTTAAACATTCAGGGGCTATGGAGACTCAGTGATGGTCATGCCTGTCTTGTGACACATTACTTGTCAGTATTAACTCCCTGAGGGCAGGGACTCCTCTATTCAGCTCTGTATCATATACATTTGTCAATGGTTGGCCCATAGTAGGTGCTCAATAAATACTCCTTGACCAAAGAGAATTTGGACTTTCAGGTACAATTCATTCTGAGAGGCTCTACAACAAGTCTAAATAGTCTGTAAGTGAAGTATCGATGAGAATAATCTAGACCATCCAAGAATCAAATATGAAGTTACAGAATAATTTGGGGAAAGGTCATATGATAGGGGACAGTCTGTTCAGTGTGATGCTGATAAAACTTGCCCGGGAACAGCTGACAAACTGTTTGCTACTCCTGCTGCTGGCACCTCCACCAGCCACTCAGTGGTCAGAGTACACAGCCAAGAGATCACACTTTAAGCCCACACGGGTCAGATGGCATGACACAGATGCCACCACTCTGCGAACCCTCTCCCAGATGCTTGTCTCTCATTATGGAGGGAAGGGGTCCAGAAAAATGCTTCCCAGCACCAGAAAAACATTTCATGACACATTCCTCGGGGCCAACAGTTCCAGAGTATCCATCTAAGACTGGAAAAATGGCACTTTTGAGGTGCATATATGACAAACTCACACAAGAACAGCCTGCATAGATTTCTTGAGGGCAGGTCCTGTCCCTACTTGTCATAAGGAAAATTCCTCTCTGCCTACATTATGCTGGAAAAGGGCCAAAGAGTCCCTTGTGGTCAAGGCTCCACTAGGAAGATGCTTTCACAGAGTGGGAGAGAATCACTCTCCACCTCACCTGACATCCTTCCCTCTCCTCTGAAGCACAGGCAAGAGACCTAGAACCCTTAGGCTGCTAAAGATTTTCTTAGATTCCAGAGATTCGGCCCCTCACCTTCCTATTTCACCATCCCAAGAGCCAAGGACCACAGCCAAATTCCACATATAACTCTAATTGAAGTCTTTACTCAAACCAGGAAAGGGGCTGGTCCAGTTTCTTGGTTCTACTGATAGGACTCTCATAACCAACAACCTTGAGGAAGGGAGGCACCTAGGCCACATTTTAGTTGATCATGATTGAGCCAAAGGCAAATATTGGCAAATGATCTCGCTAAAAACTTTTGGAAAATTAAATCTGCTATCTAATAGAAAATGAAACACACAAAAAACATAACATATAAAACCAGTCCCTTGAATTTCCCTCTGGATCAATCCTATTGGAGTGAGTGACCACACAACTCAGGAGGAAATACATCTGTCTCAAATATACCACATCTCACTCTGTAGTAGGAACTCACTTGAGAAATCCTGGGGAACCTAAGATCTTAGCTCTCAGTTTTTTCATTAAAACCAGACTGCAAGAAGGGGACCTAATCCCAACTGCGACATAAATACAAGGAATCTTGGAAATATATTGCTATGACAATTACTGCTACCAATTAAGTCAGCCACCAACTAGACAAGTATTATTTGCAGATTTACATTATGATGACAATGTGTCATAAGATCTGAGCTACTGCCCCCATTACCAAGCCTCTGCAAGTCCATTTCCCTTAGTCTCCTAATGACAACCCTGTTCCCCACTCCCAGCTGAAGAACCTCGATTAAAATAATGCAGCAACCTTGCCTGACTGCCTCCCAATCACTCACTAATCACAACCCAGGCGCCACGTGTAGGATACCCATGATGTATATTTTAATTAACTTCTTAGCAAATCCTCTGTAGCCTGCAGCTAGCAAATTTCCCAGAAACGGAATGCCTACTTGAACTTGTCATCTCTATTTCAACAGTAAGGCCATGCCCCTGATGATGCTTTCCAGAAGTCTGGTAGGTCAGCTCTCCTATGTAAATAGTCTCACAGGAAACTAGATCCCTCCCTGCAGTGGAGATCAGGTGGGCAATCCTCCAAAATCCACAGAAGGATGCCTACAGGACTCGGCCAGAAACCAGGAACTGGGCATTTCTTCCTGAATGGCAGAGTCCCTCCCCTGTGGGCTTCTTACACACAAAAAGCAACTCTAGGGAAACAGTGGAAAGAAGGCAGAGAAGGGGAGAAGTCATATATAGGAAAACGAATTGGAGGCCAAATGCATCCTGTGACAACAAATGGGGCAACTCATTTTTCCCAAGTTTTTGTGGCTGTAGATCAGTTGCCTTTATATGGTTTGAGCACCTGTAAATCGAGCTTTCCTGATTCCTTACCTCCTCCAAAGAGCTGCCCTCCAGCACCCTCCCTGCCTTAGAGCTGGTCAACAAGTTTGTTGTCACCTGTCTCTTCAGTCCTTTTGTGGTCCCATCCCCTGGTAAAGTCAGTAAAAACTCCCATTTAAGTTCTTCAGGGTCCTGGTCCCTGTGATCCATGTGAATGTAAGATATTGAATATTCAAACATATTTACAGTTACTCATGGCCATCATCCAGGCAGTCTATGGAGCCGTGGCATGTCAGGGAGGAGAAGTCCTGAGTAGTCATCTGGCCCAGTGACTCTCAAATGTTAATATGCATACACTGTTCATAGGAGATCTTGCTGAAAAGCAGATTCTGATTCCATGGGTTTTAGTTGGCAGCCAAGATCCTGAATTTCTAACAAGCTCCCAGGAGAAACTGATGTGGCTGTTCCTCAGATCTTACTTAGGACACCAAGAATCTAATGCAAGGCTCTTGCTAAATACCAAAACACTGGCTGTGTTAAAGCAAAATATCAAATACAAAACAGTAAGGTATAGCAGTCCCTGGCCTCCGGAAGTTCAGTGGTATTTTGCCTGATATTAGAAGGGTCCAGAGAGTGTGCCCTATGGTACTAAAAAGCCAGCACCCAAGTCATGGAGGTTTGTAAGAGAGCTGCACAGGCTGGACTGAGGAATGAAGACTTGTTCTGCACTATTGCCAGTAAGGTGAGTGAGAGGAATTTCTAATAGAAGGTTGGAGCCAGGCTTATACACCATGCTAAAGAATAAAGCATTGTTTGCAAGCATGACAACCAGAGAATTTGTCTTAACTTTTACCCTGCAGGTAATTACAGTTTGTGGTTCTTAGCAGAAGACAAAGTATTCATCTTATTCATTAGGTAAGCAGTTGGACAGTATCAGAGAATTTGTTAGTATACCAAGAGAAAGTCTTTGAATGTCTGTACAGACAGGTGGATTAGAATAAAGATGACAGTAGGTCTGCATAGCAACACAAAACAAATGTTGTCTGTAGCTGTAATCGTCTGCAATCTCAGGACTCACAAAAAGGATAAGAAAACTTCTGCCTTTCTTCTTGGTCTAACAGGAAGAAAAAACCTATTCACCCACAGTGCTACAGAATATGCAAATTTTCACATGCTCCTCTATGAGCAAACACACTTATGGTTCAAAACCTTATTAAGAGGATTAGGATTTAAATGCAGTTAGCACATACCAGCTCTGTGATCTGGGACATATCAGTGTCTCTGATTCTCATTGATGATAATATCTAAATCCTTACTTAACAATATAATTACACAAGAATAAATAAGTTAATCCTAACAGGGATTTTTTTTTAACTAAAACAATGAATTTTGTTCTCAGCAATCCCTCATTCCTAGTGGTTGTCTGGCTGCTCACAAATTCAGAATCAAATCTAATGAGTCAAAACTTATTTTCCTCCATATTACAAAAAGAATATGCCATTCGCCCTACAAGGGCTGGGCCACAAGGCTTCCTTCCCTAAAGAAGAATATGTCATCAAGAGAGAATAGGAAGAGGAAACAAAAAACCAGTCCCTTGTGACACAGTGAACCATGGGAAGAAAAAGAAAGAGAAAGAAGAGGATGAAATTATTCAGTCCCATGTTCTAGCTTCCCCTGCCCTCAGGTCACCCCATGGCATCCTAAAAGGGAAGTCTGTCATGTAGGTGGAGGTAAAAACCCAATCAGAGAGGCTCTGGCTTTACTTCCTGGTTAGGACTCTGATAAACCACTCTTGCAAGATGCATCCCACAAAAACACAGGGTGATCATATCACAATAAATGTAGTTAGGCAGAGTGAAGGAGGAGGCTTGGCTGGCACTGCTAAGTCTTCCTCAGCAACCCCTGTGCAAGAAGAGATCCAGAAGTTCCTGCATTAAAGGTAGAGGGATGAAGGCCAGAAAACCAGGATAAGGTACAGCATGATGGATGGCAAGGTAAGCCTACCACAAAGTACACAGCCTCGCCAGGGCCTGGCCAGGACTCAAAAGGGTCTGCCTAGTTAATAAGAACTGGGGTGAGCTCGGCACAGTGGCTCACACCTGTAATCCCAACACTTTGGGAGGCTAAGGCAGGTGGATCGCTTGCACTCAGGAGTTCGAGACCAGTGTGGGCAGCATAGCGAGACCTCATCTCTACTAAAATTTAAAAAAACAAAAAAAATAGCTAGGTGTGGTGGCCCACACCTGTAGTCCCAACTACTTGGGGGACTGAGGCAGGATGATCACTTGAGCCTGGGAAGTTGAGGCTGCAGTAATCCCTGATTGAGCCACTGCACTCCAACCTTAGTGACAGAGCAAGACCCTGTCTCAAAAGCAAACAAACAACAACAACAAAAAAAAAACAGAAAAAAAAAAAACACCTGAGGTGAGGCCAAGTTAGGAAGAAAAGAAGTCTGGACTCCAACCAGGCAAGTTCACCACCTTTCCCTCCTCGTCAGACTCACTCTTATCCACTAGACTCAATAAAGAAACACAACCTCCTTCTTGGATTCTAATGCTGAGTCTTTCAATACACACAAAAATGGCAACATTTACATTTTAAAGAAACACAGAACCTGGAATGCATGCTGCTGGAGGATGGGCCCAGGAAGTCTCAGGTCAACATAGGAAATACAGACTATGGCAAAAGACAGCATTTTATGATCACCATAAAGGCACTTAGGCTGGTAGGTTAACCACTGGAAATAAAAAATTAAGTTAAACCTATATTTCAAAAATTCAATTTGCCAAGCACGGTGGTGCACATCTATAGTCCCAGCTACTCAGGCGGCTGAGGCAGGAAGACCACCTGAGCCCAGAAGGTGGAGGTTGCAGTGAGCTGTGATGGCACCACTGCCCTCTAGCCTGGGCAACAGAGCGAGAGCCTGTCTCAGAAAATAAATAATTATTATTTATCTCTTCCTCAAAGGAGTGGGAATAGTGAAGGATCATGCATTCTTTCACTTAGAAAATATCGGTTTGTTAAGTGCCTACTATGTGCCAGACCCCATGCTAGGAGGCAGGAATTCTATGGGGGGTAGTCTTTCTAAAAGCTAAAGAAAAACTGATTCAGTGGCTTGTGGATCCCCAAATTAGGAATTTCTGCCCTATGTAAAAATAAATTTTAGATGGAGTGTAGAAGATGAAGTCTCAGCTGATGACTAAAGGCAGAAATTATACAGGAAAAGAATGAGACTTAATTGCATATAAATGTGAAATTGACATATCCAAATATTCTGTAAATATTTAAGAGAAACAGAAGGTTGCACTCAGTCCTCAGAACTGAGGTGGGGCAAAAAGCAACACGACTTTGCTGAAGGGATGTCTGAATTAGAAATAAGGTAGAGCTAGCAGACCCAGAAGCTTGAAGACCAGCAGATGTAGGACAGACAATTCTCTTTTTTCATTAGCAAGGAGGACCTGACCCAGCATGAACTGAGATAAAGGAAGAGAAGAAGAGGACAGTCATCAAGGTGGCTGTGGGAAAGGAGATGCAGGAGGAGACACTGGCAGGAGAAATTAAGTCAAGTTAAGTCTTTGTGGGCAGCAGGTAAAGCCTCCACTTCCTTCCTCCATCAGGGCAGCTGTTTCTGGATTGCTCTTTGTAACACAAGGATGTAAGGTAAGAACAGAAGCCCGCAGTGGCCCCACACCATTCACCCAGTCAGTGACTCAGGTTAAACTGGTGACTCCCTTTCTCCCCATCCCGTCCCCCTCGGTGCTGTAAACTGAAAACAAAACTCTGAGCCCCCCAATCAACTGAATGGACCCCTCCTCTTGGCTAAGGGGATTCAAAAGTAGACCTGAAAAACTAGTTCAGGCCATCATGGGAAGAAGGGGTTGAACATGCCTCATTATACTCTCTTCCCTTCAAAATTCAGGCACAACTGACCAGCATTAACCTTAAAACAGAGATCTTAAGACAAAACAGATGCTTTGTGGCAATAAGATACCAAATTCCAACCTGACTCTAGTATAGCATTACATGACAGATAGCAGGCCCTGAAAGAAATTAAAGTATTTTACCCTAAAATATATCTCTTGGACATATTTTGAAATGACCCTGCAAAGCTGTCTCTTGCAGGGGAAATTTACATTCTGTAGAGAATCCCCTTCCCTTTCCAGGTCCTTTTCTGATCTTGAAGAGATTGGCTGAGAGTTGAGCACCTTTTAAAGGTCTGAAGAGGAAATATTTGCCATCTATTGCCTCTAAGAGCAGCCACTTCATCTACATAATAAGAACCTTGGTCTCTACAACCCCTTCTCTTAACCCAGACATTCCTTTCTATCGATTCTAGGTCTTTAGATAATAACTCTTTTCCCAATTGTTAATCAGAAAATCTTGAAATCCACCTGTGACCTGTAAGCCCCCACTTCAAGTTGTCCTGCCTTTCCAGACCAAACCAATGTATAACTCATGTGCATTCATTGATGTGTTATATCTCCTTGAGGTATAAAACCAAGCTATAACCTAATAAACACAGGTTCTCAGGACCTCTTGAGACTGTGTCTTGGGTGTTGGTCATTCATATTTGGCTCAGAATAAACCTCTTTAAATATTTTACAGAGTTTATTTTCATCAACTGTGACAGACTGAACCCCTCCCATCACTCCCTGAACCATTTCCCTTTCTAGGGGTCAGTATGTAAGCCATAGTCATTCTCAGGTACCCCGAAATTCCAGATCCTGTCCCACAAGCCCCACACTCCAGACCATGAAGGAGAAATCTGCTTCAGTTCCATTTCACTAGAGAGACAGTAAAAGGGAGTGATCAAGAGCACAGACTCAAGAGCCATGTGCTTGGATTCAAATTGCAGCTCCACCACTCACTCGCTGTGTGATCTGAGGAGAGTTACTCAACTTCTCTATGCCTCAGTTTCATCACCTGTAGAGTGGCAAAAATAATAGTATCTACTTCACAGGGGTTTTGTAAAGATTAAATACATTGAATATATAAAAGAAATTAGAGCTGTCCTTGCAGAAGTGGGAACAAGCCGTGTGGGAGGATTTTTTTTCTGAATAAATTATACTTGAGTGTGTGTGCGTGCACAAACACAGGGACAGACATTTTCAAAGCTGTAATAGCTCAAGTACCTTCTAATTGATTTTGAGATGTTATCTGATCTTATTACAGGATCAGATAATTTTACTTTCCAAAGGTGGTGAATATTTTAGATGAATTAGACTTGTTCTTAATATTTGTCCATTTCCCCAGATTATCTGTAATTATAGTAACTACTTCATAGGATACAAAATTTCAGTTAGAAGGAGTAAATTCAAGAGATCTGTCATATAATACGGTGACTAAAGTAAACAACAATGCATTGAAAATTGCTAGGAGAATTTTGTTTAAATCTGCAAAAAACTTCTCACTAAATTATTTGATATTGGAAAACAGTTACTTTTTCAGAAAAAAATGTTATATTAACATCTAATGGGCTTAATGTTATTTTAAATGAATTTAAAACATTGTTTAAAAATAACTGTCCTGGCAGAACGTAAGCATTATGTGTTCTTCGCGCTGCTGCTGCTGCTATTGCTGTTATTATTACGATTATTATTACTAGAGTTTGGGCTATTCTGAGGATGTGTTTTAGAAGGGCTTCTCTCCCAGCCTTGCATCCAGTTCCTCATCTTCCTCTGTAAGGCATTAGGATATCTCCTTTCAGCACCCCCCTCAGAAAAATCCTACCCCCAAAGATAAACAGTTGCCAAACTCCTCTCTCCTAGCCAAGTCTGAATTGAATCCCTTTTTCTTCCTTTACATTTGTAACTTTCTCCCTCATCTCTTATCTAGGATGTGGCACAACATCTGATAAAATAATGACAGTCATAAAGTAAGAAAGGCAAACACTCTTCTTTCTAGATTCCTTACAAGGCAAAGCCATTCTCAAAGAAATTGCGGCAGATGTGATATGTTGGCATGTCATGTATTAATACTTAATGAGAAAAACAGGGAGATGACAGTGGAGTATCAACAGCAGTCATGGTACAGTACACCTACAGCCACATGTCACCACATGCTGCAGAGAGAAGCCGCTCAGCTGCCAGACCTAAATACTTGGAAATCTTGCTCTTAAGACCTGGTGATCAAAATTTCAGAAGAGTGACCACCTGTCCATTCAGCATAGCTTTCCACTGAATGCTGGGCACTGAGGAGGGTGCTAGGGTTACAGCATTAAACAAGAATAAGACATGATCACTGCCTTCAAAGGGCTTATATGCTGATGGGTTGCAACCAAGTAGAGTGTGACTATTACCATGAAAGGTACAGGGTTCCAGCTCCATTAGGAATTGGATACCATTTATAGTATCTCCATCTTACAGAGAAGGAAACGAAGGCACAGAGAGGTCATCAGCTAATAAGTAGTGGAGCCAGGATTCAAACCCAGGCAGTTCAGGCTCTAGATCTGTGGCCTCAAACACTATGTTCTGGTGACTGGCGATCAACATCTTCCATCTGAAAATGTCTGGTGCTTCTTACATCAGATTGCTTCTTACTCTAAAACTCATCCAAGAGCTTGTCAATAGTAAAGGCACCCAAAAAAAATCTTCCACACAGGGAGAAAATGGAGAAGAGGACACACTATCTGTGAAGCAAAAATAAATCCAGGAAGCGAAACATAATGATGGTTCGTAAAATTTGCTTTAACTTGATAGTCCCTTTCCACTTTGATCTATGGAAGTCTATGTTTGAAGGAAAAGGTAAGGGGATTTTAAAATATGAATGTTACAAGAAAGAAAATATCTTTTGAGTTTGTTGAGATGGGACTATGAGAGAGGGGGGGTTGACTAAGGTAGGTACCTAAAATGTGAGGTAATATAAATGTCTAGTGGCTGGAAACTGCTTGCAAAGCTATATGAATGAATAAGAGCTCTGTGAGCAGTGAGGGAGAGGTCATACTGGGGCAGATTCAGGGGACTCCCATGCGTCTAATTTGAAATCCGTCTTTCACCTTTTGTCACTCACCTCTTCTACCTTCCACCTACTTCAACACTTAGCACCCTATCAGGTCTTTCTTTTCTGAGAAATTAAAAAACAAACAAATGGTGGGTCTGGGCACAGTGTCTCATGCCTGTAATCCCAGCACTTTGGGAGGCCAAGGTGAGAGGATTGCTTGAGGCCAGGAGTTCAAGACCAGTCTGGCCAAAACAGTAGAGACCCGTCCTCTACAAAAAATTTAAAAATTAGCCAGGTGTGGGGGGAAAAGGAGGGAGTGCATTAGGACAAATACCTAATGCATGCGGAGCTTAAAACCTAGAAGTCGGGTTGATAGTTGCAGCAAACCACCATGGTACATGTATACCTATATAACAAACCTGCACATTCAGCACATGTATCCCAGAACTTTAAAAAAAAAAATTGGCTGTGTATGGTGGTGTGTGCCTGTGGTCACAGCTACTTGGGAAGCTGAGGCAGGAGGATCACCTGAGCCCAGGAGGTAGAGGCCGCTATGAGCTATAATCACAAAACTGCATTCCAGCCTGGGTGACAGAGCGAGACACTGTCTCATAAATAAAACCACAAACGAACAAATGGCACAAATTTTACTCTATTTGTAATGATTATTAATCAATTATTTATATAATTATGTAATGATCAGTTAATCATTTATATTTTGGTATCTCTGCAGCATGCCTGCAGTGTATCCAGTGCTTTAGTACATGATCTTACCTAACCCTTACAACAATCCAGTGAGATGAGTACTATGATCAGCCCCATTTTAATGCCTCAAGAAACTGAGGAATAAGGAGATTTGTGGGGGTGGATGTACTTTAGCACAGGGATCCTGGTGGTCATCTCCCTTCAATGTGGCTGGGGCTAATAGACAAGTAGAGGGGAACACAGGCATCATCTAGTGACAAGATGCTGTTCCTAGTTTTCATCTAACACCTCAGTCCTCCTCTCACATAAAGAAACAGACAAAAATGACAAGACCAAGGCCACTCCTCTGAAGGTCCAGCCCATACTGCTTCCACCATAGTCTCTATCTCAGAATCATCACATCTCCGGTGCAGAGCTGAAATTGAGCCTTTCATCAGCCAGTCCCATCACTGCTCACTTCCTCCCTACCCGGCCCATTAGCAGGAGGACCTCTCAGTCACCTCTGGCTTTGTTTGATTTTCAAGCAAAAAAAAAGTACGAAGAAACTACCACTTCCTGAGGACCTACTATACGCCAGGCTCGCTCAATCCTCATAGCACCCCTATGAGGCAAAGTAGTAGTATTCTCCTCAGAGATTAAAAGATTGGCCCAGAGAATTTAAATTATTTGTCCAAAGTCACATAACTAGTAGGTAGCCAGCGCTTAGTCACTAGACTGCTGCCAAAAAAAAAGCAGTATTTTATTAACAGCACCTATTTGACCTTTTCTTTATGCTCACCCTATTCCAGCCTTCTACCCAACAATCCCAGTATACATGATAATATACTTCACCAACTCCAGGACCACCATCCTGCCCTGCAACTGGTGGTTAAGCATTATTCAAAGGCAGTACTAATGCAAAGCCAGCAGTTTGTAGAGCTGATTTATCATCTAACATGCTGGACCAACTCTCTACCTAGGGACCTAAATTATTCTATTGACCTAAAAGCCCATGCAATCAATGCCTCACTAAAAGAAGGTGCTCAGATTCCTCCTCATTCTCAGCCTAAAGATACTCCTATATATTAAGGTCTAGCAGCCACCAACAGCACCCAGATCCCCCTGGGATAAGCAATGATGCATGAGTTTGCCTCTGAACACCTGAAAGCATCATAATTCAAGAAATGCAGAGGGCAAGCTGTGCAGGATTCCTGAAATAATTGAAACTGACCCACAACTCACCAGCCACCATGGGAAATTCTATCGCTTTGCTTCCATAGCTAGAAATCAAATCACGAAAATAGGATCAGATCTCTAATTTGGAGTCTTAGACATGCAACGTCATCTTTAATGACTCCTGGCAAAAAATGCTCATTACAGATCTCAGCCCATCTAAATTAAAACGTGAAATCCAAAAATTAAGCAGAAAATTATCAACTTCTCAGGTCCATAAGACCCCAGAAAAATCATGCAAGCGGGAATACACGTACTCCTTGGAGTCTTGTTATATCTGTAAATAATCTGAGCAGAAATTATATGAAAAAGAAGATTTAAGAGGAAAGAAAAACCCATCAGGTTCTAACTTTCAGGTTTGGGCCTTCTTGGTGAATTGCAATTTTTCACAGTCAATTTGAACTAGCATGGCAAGGAAGATTATCTCTCTGGTAATGGCCAATTTTATCTGTTCTACGATGTAGAGCTCATATTCCTCTGACACGGCAGGCTGCTGACTTCAAGTCTCTCAATGCTAAGTAGGCTGAAAGATGATGCAATCAGTCAACACGGTGTTCAGGAGGGTATGGCTCCATTAAAAAGGGGGGGGTGCTAAATATTCCTCTATCAGCAGTTCTAAACCTCATTCAGCGTAGATCTTTGAGAAGTTCAGGTAAGCATTAAGTCATCTCTGGAGATTGTTTTTACATTTCTTCTCTCCACTTCCCATCCACCATGCCCTTTATGTCACCATGTGAATAGCTGACATGACCCAGCAGAATAATTTGCAGCACCAGCATTCACATCTGCTCATGATTAAATTTGTCTCAAACCTAAATCTAGGAAGAGAGCCATTCCCTGTCTGCAGCAATACTTCAACAGATGGCCCAGAAAAAGTAAGGTTAGCTGTTAATAGAAATTACAAATTCAAAGCCTAGTTTCCTTTAACAAGCATTCTTAAAGAGAAAAGTTAGAGAATGAGACCAGGACCAGTGTCAGGGTTAAGCCACCAGATACTGAACATGAAACATGGTCAACCTCCTCCTACTAGTAAAGGAGCATCTGCAAATCACACAAAAGAGACACTCTAATTGTTATTCTATGTTTTTCAATTAAAAAACTACTTCTGAGTCTTACATTGCACACTGCCTCAGAAAAAGCTCATCTCCACACCTAAATTTAACTACTTAGTATGGAATGGCCATTCTGTACAAAGACCTGTGTGTTTCTAAGTATAATTAGTAGCCTGGAAAATCCTTCAAGAAACCTAAAAATGTGGAGTGGAAAACCTACACCTATGCATGCTAAAGAAGCTAGGATAAAAGTCTAGGTCACTCCCAGGAAAGGCCCTCTTTGTTACTTTGTCACATGCCCTCAGAAACACCTCTTTTTAGAACGACATCATTCCAAGGGGTCACCCCAGGGCTTCCTCCTCAGATTAACTTTTCATTACTACTCTTTTGTCCACATTTGTCTTAAATGAGGGCGAGGAGAGACTGTTTCAGCAGCCTGGGGTCTCAACTATATGAGTCTAGTTCTAATCAAGACAGTGACAAAGGTCTTGACAGACATGTTCTCTCCACCTCTGTGGTTGATACAGAACTGAAGGTCTTCCTTGGACAAAAAAAAAATTATTAAAATAAAGGACAAGACAATCATTTTGAATATGAAATATAGTCAACTGCCGAAACTGCCTCTGGTGACACAGTGGGTTGGTATTTATGGACATGGACCCAGAAACCAGCATGTGTGCCAGGGAGTTATGGTTTTATCATGCCAGCCAATATGGGAGAAGCCTTTTAGGGGTATGTGCTTCCCAAGAAATGCAAGAGTACAAGCATTCACACTGAGTAGGCAGAGGGACTGTGCAAGGTTCACACCAGACACTTGTGACATGTTCCCAAATCATGCTGGGTCCCAACCCATTGACTCAGTAAGTGACTTTGATGAGTAAATCAAAAGTTAACAGAGCCTTCCAACCAGGGTCACCTTTTCAACAAAAACCACTCCCTGACCTTCTAGTTAGAGAGCACCTCTTTGCCAACATTCCGCAATCTTGCCATGAAAACAGGGCAACGTGTGATATTTGATGAAGTAAGGACAAATCAGAGTAACTACTCAACATTCCTTGCAATGTCATTACCTTCAAAAGAAACCCCACCTTTTGAAGGGTTTCTTTCAAAAAGAAACCTTGCAATTCCTTCCTTGAATCCCTTGCAATTCCTTGCAATTGCAATTCCTTTCAATTCCTTGCGATTCCTTGCAATTCATTCCTTGTGATTCCTTGCAATTCATTCCTTGCGATTCCTTGCAATTCATTCCTTGCGATTCCTTGCAATTCATTCCTTGCAATTCATTCCTTGCAATTCCTTGCAATTCATTCCTTGCAATTTCTTGCAATTCATTCCTTGCAATTCCTTGCAATTCATTCCTTGCAATTCTTTGCAATTCATTCCTTGCAATTCCTTGCAATTCATTCCTTGCAATTCCTTGTAATAACCATATGAAATTTCTTACTCCAAGAAGCAAACTAGACCAAAAATAAAATGTATTTAGAGAGGCTTTGATAAATTCAGCATCTGTAATAAGTTACTATGAAAAATCAGGATGTTGAGTGCTACCTACCTCCTTTTGAATGGCAACATTAGATATGGCAGTATTTATTGAGCTCTTCCCCTACCTGTGTCTTGGTTTTTTTGCCTATAGAGATGAAATTTAAGAATGAATAAGCCTGTGATCCCAACTACTGGGGGGCTGAGGCGGAAGGATCTAGCCCAGAGTTTGAGACTAGCCTGGGAAACATAGTGAGAACTTGTCTCAAAAATTAAAAAATAAAAAGGAATGAGCCACATGAATAAGGCACCAACTCCCATGGTTGTGCCAGTGCTGACCCTGAGGTTCTTCCATTAGGTTTTCAATTGCAAACTCAATCCTGTCACTTGTTACCCTCTGGAAGCGATAAGAGGAACACAGCAACAAGTCCATCACGTTGAAAACAACAATCTGAAATGGCAGGGGGACTAAGGAAAAGAGACTCCACACCAACCATAAGACTATGGGTCAAAATCTAGAAAAGAAAGAAAATTTCAGAAAAAAGTATCTATCATGTCCACAGAGCATAGGAATAACACAAGTGTTAAAGCTAACATTTGTAAACATCTATTATATACCACTTGCTCTACATGCATTAGGTTATTTAATCTTCAAAACAACTCCTGGAGACAGGGATTATCTTTACTACTGTTTAAGAGATAAGAAAAATGAAACTTAGATTTAGTAAATAGTATACTGCAACACTGGCCTAACCTACTATCCTGAGTCTATTTTTCTTAACAGTCTCAAATACACTGATGTCATTTGCAAGAAAAAGAGAAAGCAATTTAAAAAATCAAGATACAGTAGCCTTTCCCAGGTTAGTAAGAAACCACTTCAAACATAACCCTTTGTACATCGGTACACAGACTCAGAAAAAAACTTTCTTATCTCACCTATCTACACAGACTAATCATAATTGTGAGAGACCCAGAAAGCATGGATTAGTCATCCTGTTAGTAGGATGAAGAAATGGATGCCAAATGCAGCTTGAGTGAGAGACAGGGAGAGGATAGTAGCCCGAACCCTTTGAGGCCGGCCCAGCCATGCTCCTCCCACTGGACATGCCTGACCAACTTTAGCAATCCCAGCGCCTGACCTCCACATCCCGGTGAAACTGAACATGGTGCTCACGCAGCGAGGGAGGGCGGGTGGAGTGAGTCCATCCAGGCGCATGAGCAGAGCGGGCACGCCAAAGAGCACCAAGTACTTCACGTAGAAAAAGAGCACCTGGGCTAACGCCAGTCCTCCTGAAAGGCAAACAGACCAGTCAGACACATGGAAGAGAATCACAGCAGTTTCCTAGAGGAGACCAACACCCCAGGAGCTATGCCAACTGCCCCGCTTCTCCCCACACCCCTTCCTCCCTTCAACTCGCACATTTCACAGAAGTATCCCACATTGGTTTTATTCAATGAAATTTTTTGGTTAACAAATAATGAAATTTCATTATTGTGACAGGCAAGAGGACCTCTTAGGAGTCATGCTTTTACAGATGCTAGGAAAGAGAATGCCCAAAATGTGTACATTGCATTAAAAACTATTACAAAGGGGAAAATCCTTCCCAAAATCTTTTAAAACCTACATGATAATGGGTACAAAAAAAAAAAAAAGAAGTTCTAGTATTTGACCGAATAACAGGGTAACTTTAGTCAATAATTAAATACACATTTTAAAATAACTAGAAGAATACAATTGGGTTATTTGTAACACAAAAGATAAATGCTTGAGGTAACGGATACCCTATTTACCCTGATGTGATTATTACACACTGAATGCCTGTATCAATTATTATGCATCGTATGCCTGTTTGCTGTATCTCACACACCTCATACATATACACATCTACTATGCACCCACAAAATTTAACAGTTAAAAAAGAAAACCTACGTGAGTCTACACCCATTAGGATAACTAGAATCGAAAAGTCAGATCAGCAAGTGTTGATGAAGATCTGGAGAAACTGGAACCACCAGGCACAGCTGCTGGGAGTGTAGAGCGAGGCAGCTGCTTTGGAAAACAGTCTGGTGGTTCCCCAAATGATTAAGCAGAGTTACATATGACCCAGCAATTCCACTCCTTGTTATATAACCAAGAGAAATGAAATGTTCACACAAAACATATGTTCACACAAAAACTTGTACCCCAATGTACATAGCAGCATTATTCACAATAGCCAAAAGAGGAGACCACCTAAACATCCATCAACAGATGCATGGATAGACACAATATGGTCTGTCCATACAATAGACCATAAAAAGGAATGAAATACTGATAAATGCCACAACGTGGATGAACCCTGAAAACAAGAAGCTAAGTGAAACAAGCCAGTCACAAAATACCACATATTGTATTATTCCATTCATATGAAAGCCCAGAATAGGGAAATCTATAGAGACAAAGTAGACTAGTGGTTTCTTGGGGAGAGAGGGCAGCAATGAATAAAAGGTGGGGTTTCTTTTGAAGGCAATGAAAATATTCTAAAACTGGTGGTGGTGATAGGTGAATCATATCTGTGGATATACTAAAAGTCACTGAACTGTACACTTTAAATGGGTGGATTTTATGGTATGTGAGCTATCTTCCAATAAAGCTCTTTTAAAAAAAAGAAAAAGAAGAAAAAGAAAACTCACATGAAGGCCTGAGGTCTAGTGGGGTAAGGAGGCAGTGGGTCCGCCAGAGCAGTGCCCACAAGGAGAAGGCCACAGGCCAAGCCCAGAAGGAACCTCCAGGGAAGATGATAAATGGCCACATGCTCTCTCACCTCAAGATTGCCCTCCCCACTCTGCAGAAAATTACTGCAGGACATGTCGGTGTGGCAGACCAGGTTATCTTCTGGGATATTCTGAAGGAAATAACCAAGCTTCAGAGAGGTACTAGCAGAAAATACCACTGTCTGACCTCCTTGATTCTACACTAGGATCTTTGAAAGAATGTCACCATTATCGAGTGTGTGGCTATAAATGGTAACCCTGGTGCCAGAAGAAAAACATAAGCCACTTTCTGAATATACAGTTTGGGTGATGGCAGATGGTGGTTCAAATGTGAAAGCCATATGTCCTACAAGGAGAAACCCCCAGGAACCGCTGCGTCTTGTTCCCATTCAGAAGTGATCAAACAGGTTCTTCAGACTTTTGGAAATCAGACTACAGTCATACCTGCTGAAAGGGCTAGGAATAAACTTTCAGCATTCTTGGACGTGCCTGATAAAGAGTCAGGAAAAAATCTGATATGTGTGTGTGTGTGTGTGAATATATATACATGTGAATATAGGTATACACCACACATTCAGCAAGAAGTCAGACATATGTCGTAGCAATACTATCATAAAATACTTGAAAGGCATGTGATCACTCTGGGTGATAAATCAGTTTCACTGGCTGAGATGGCAATGAGGGAGGCTCGCAACTCATGCAAAATGAACCACTAGGCTCTAGCCAGAAAAATTCCACAACTAGAGATGGCAGGACATAAAAGTAAGAATGACTGATTAAAGGGCACAATGCTTCCAGAGCTGAAAATGATCCACCTGAAGAACTGAAGGCATCAATGGACCTATGGAAGACTATGCATGGTTAAGGCCGTGCCAAGCTCTTGCATATATGAAGCACCACAGACTTCTCCCTGCTAACAGGATGCCAAATCAGGAAAAATGGGTTGCTTCATGTCTCAAGTATTGCTTTATTTTTCACATTATTTTTGTACAGTTGTCAGATCCAAGGCATATAAATTAAAATCTATGGCTGAGTCTACATTTTTATGAGTCACTATTTGCACAAAATATTCACTATTTGTTAGTACTTTCATACAGAACTGGGCGAAGGAAAAGATTGATTTTGCATAGACGTTTAATAAACTCTACTGCTAAATATAATTAAAGATAAGGTAATTGGGCTTGATTTTGGGTTTTTTTTAAACCGCTATGTGAATGGAAAGCACAAGAAGCCATACAAGTGCTCTATTTTCCTGTCACTGAATATTTCTTACGGCTTAAGATATGAAAGGCTTAAATAGATTTTTTTCCTTGAAATTTTAATATCTGGTTTACAAGCTTATAGAAAAGACACAAGATTTTTAAAGCATTATTAAATTTAAAGATTAAATTACAAATAATAATTTGTGTTAATTTTCTTTAAAAATTGTGTTTGTACCGTGGATTTCACTACTCTGCTGTCTTGCTGTTGATTTTCATTATCCCCTTTGAAAAATGCATGGCTCAGCCAGGCACGGTAGCTCACGCCTGTAGTCCCAGCACTTTGGGAGGCTGAGGCAGGCAGATCACAAGGCCAGGAGATCGAGACCATCCTGGCCAACATGGTGAAGCCCCATCCCTACTAAGTAAACACAAAAAATTTGTCGGGCATGGTGGTGCATGCCTATAGTCCCAGCTACTCAGGAGGCTGAGGCAGGGGAATCGCTTGAACCTGGGAGGCAGAGATTGCAGCGAGCCAAGATCGTGCCACTGCACTCCAGCCTGGTGACAGGGTGAGACTCTGTCTCAAAAAAGAAAAAAGAAAAATGCATGGCTCATTCTTCTTTCCCCTTGACCTAAAAATTAGTCTCTTTCCCTTTTAAGATTTGGTCTAAGTTTCAGGGTTGACCCTAAATATTTTGCTGCATTCTCTTGGGCATACAATGGGCAGGAAGGCAACATAAGACTATAAATGACTCTACTCTGATTGCAAGTTATGTGACAAATTGAACTAGCTTTTGTTATGCTCAAAAATATTACATTTTACTATTTTTCAATACTTTAACAAATATTTCTGGGTTTGTATGTATAAGATTTTCTCAATTAGCAAGAGTTATTATTGATTTTATCTAACCCAACTGCTTCCCCCACAAAAAAAGCCATATATGAGTTCATGTATCACACACTCCTTTGACATTCATTCATTCAACAAGCATGTGCAGAGGGTACGACAAATGGAATCACCAGTTATGTCCTATGAGAAATAGACTAGAGGTCAAATCGGGTGGGACCTAGCTTCAGGGGACTCATAGTTTCACTGCAGTCTCATTTATCCTTCTCTTTTGCCACACAGTATTTTTTTCTGCCTTTGTGCTCTACCCCTCCTTCTTTTCTTGGCAAAATACTATGTATCCTTCAGATCCCAGCTCAAATATGGTCTCATCTCATTCACTTAACATACAGTTATTGAACATCAGCTCCTTGCCAGGCACTGAGCAATATGGTGGTGAATAAAAAGGCATGCTAACAGCCCTTACAGAGTGTTACGGTCTGTTAAAAGAGAAAAGAATGTAAATTAGGAATGAGATTAATACCCACACCCCGAGGACAGGCAACAACCTAAACACAGAGGAACAGACACCATTCATTGAACATTTAACAAACACTCATTGTGTACATACGTGCCAAGCATGGTTCTAGGTGCTTGGAATGCATCAGTAGGTACACCTGCTTTCATAGGGCTTATACCCTAGCAAGAGTCAACAAAAAATAGGCATAAAAATAAACTTTATATTAACTTAGGAAGTATGACAGAATGACTTCCCAACAATGGCTGCAACTGTATCTTTCATCCCATATGGTCTTCTGCAATGTGACCTTGCCACTCCCCCAGCAAGAGTAAATCTGGGCAGGTCCTAGGACCAATAGATATAGAAGAAGTGATGCTGTCCTAATTCCAAGGGTGGTCTGCCATTGGCCTGGCACCTTCCACTTCCTACCCCTTGGAATGCTCAATCTTTGAATACTATCTCTTAGAACCCAGTTGTCATATAAAGAAGCCCAAGCCACATAGAGTGGCCACATGAAGATGTTCTGGTGAACAGCATCAGCTGAGCTCCCAGCTGACAGCAGCCTCAATGGCCAGCCATGTGAGAAAACCTCTTGGACATCCTGCCCAGTTACACCTTTGAAAGATGGCAACCCTGGCTGATGTCTGACTGCAACTATAGGAGAGATCCCAAGCAAGAACTACCCAGCCAAGTACAGTCAACCAACAGAACAGGGAGACAGAGGCAATCATTGTTTTAAGCTAGTAAGTTTGTAGATGGTTTGTTATTCAGCGACAGCCAACTGGGACAGAGGACAATAAATGCAATGGAAAAAGCAAAACTGTAGAACAGGGTGAGGGAGCTCAGAAGTGTTGAGGTGGCAGATGCTGCCCTTTTTAAAAGGAGAGTTGGGGTGGTCTTCATCAAAATGAGGACATTTGAGCAAAAACTTGAAGGGGGTGAAGAGGTCAGCTATGCAGCCACCCTGCTTCCTCTTGGGCTCTCATCATACTCCCTTATGATCTGTCCTCTCTCATCATACTTCCTTCTTATGATCTGTCTGTCCTTATCCTATCAGACCACAGTTGTACACATGTGTGTATAGCTTAAGACCGTAGGTTCCTTAAGATCAGGAGTGGTGTCTTATACCTCTCGCATTCCCAGCACTTAATATCTGCCATATGGTTGATGTTTGATAAGCATTTCCTTAAGAAGTAATTGAATGAATAATTCACCTTATACCGCAGTAGGAAGACGAACTGTATCACAGTACTTCCGGGAAGTGTATACAGTCAGCTCTGAGGATTTTTAAGTCTCTACTGAAGTTCAGACCTGCCACCAAATCAACGAGTCTTCTGTAGGTTTGGGACCTTGTATTCCCAGTATCAAGAACATGGGTAAAAAGGAGAGAAAGAAGTCCTAGCACTAGGTTAGCTACTGCCTTGAAGTTACTAAATGTGTAGTTAATTCTGCCTAACAACGGGCCACTTCCAATCGGGCCATCTTAAACTCAGCTCATCAAAAACAGAATTTAGCTTCTCCCCCTGAAAACTATAAATGGCACAGATTTTCAAGACAAAAGGAGATGACTGTCAAATTCTACAAGACTTCTAAGAGGGCTAGAGAAAAGATCCCAACTAGCTCCCCTAGAATTTAGTCCTTCCCAGATTGACATACATACCTACCCAGCCCTTCTTTGTGTTTAATCTTGCCTTGTCATAATTTTAACTAAAAATGAAGAAGTTAGTGATTGGATCCCATGTGGCTGATCACCCTCCTCTCGGCTCTATTCCACAAATGAGTGGCTAAAAATCTCACACTGAAAGGTGGAGGGAATGGGAAGGAGAAGCAAAGGCCAGGCCCAATCTATTTTTCCTGCCCTGACATTCCTGTCCTCATTGAACCACTCATTTTATCCAATTATTCCCTTCACTTTCTCTTTGCTCACACTCAATTTCTCTGCCTAGAGGTCCCCTTCCTCCATTTTGTCTGTCAAAACTCTACCCTTAAGGGTAGAGTTACCCTTAAAGTGCCATTACCCATCTAAGTGCCATATTTCTTAAAGTTCTTCTAACTGCCCTAGCTAAAATAGTCACATGGTACTTTCCAAGTACATAATGTGGTTCAGCTTTCTGTATAGTCTAGTTATCTATAAGATCTGAAGGGCAAAGATCGCAGCTTTCTTCTTTAATTTCATCTCCTTAGCACCAACCAGTGCCTGGCACATAACACAAAATGAGCAATGAGTATTTGCTGAACAAATGAATGGAATGAAGGAATGAATGCACTTTCATGTATATTATCCCACTGTTAATTTTTACCACCCTATCCCACAAGTATTGCCCCCATATATCATATTAGAAAGCAAAGATTGATTAGGATTAAGTGACCTTCACAAGCCTCAGAGTCAATCCACAGTTGGGACTTTAACCCAGGTCTCTTGGCTCCAAAATCAATGGCATCTTCTCCAAAGGCCATGCTTCCAAAAGTACCTTCTCTACATATTAATTTTTAGATTTTTAAAAAATCTTTTACTTATATGATTTCAATTCTAGTATTCTATTATCTGTATCACACATGAGGAAGTGCAACTAACATTTCTACTACTCATTACCGTACAGGTCTTTTTGTACTTGCTGATATTGTCTACCAGATTACAGGATGCCCAAAGCCCATCCCCCACATGGCTGAACATCAGGACCTCCAAGCAACAGGCACACAACACAGAGTAGCATGTCCAGTGAACCTTGTTAATGATCAGAAGATCTTCCCGGGGGTAAACACAAGGGTCTGAGTAGTATGAGATCACCTTTTGAATTGTTAATTCCCCCACAGACCTGGAGAACAACTCACCAACTGCCTCATGAAAATTCATGAGCAACAGAAAGAATCCAGTTGTCTTGTGCCAGCGTTTGCCAGGATTGGAGAGAGGTGCCCCTCAGCTCTGTGGGCTGGCTGCAGAGCTGCCATCTTTGCATGTTTGACCCCTGCCTTCCGAATCTCATCGTGTGTGTCAGGCACTGGCTCCCAATTCCCTCAGCTTCAGGAAGCATGCTCTATCTGTGTGTACCAGCTTGTGCCCCTGTGTCAGTCCGTGGCCTGACCTCTCATCTGGACATTTTCTGTTCCAAGTCCCTCTAATAACTTTTACTTTGTCCACATCAAACCTACTCTAGATTTTGCTTAACTTTTTTTTGTGATTAAAGCTTTGTAGCTTCAAGAAGCTTAGACTTTTTTTAATAAGTTTTTTCTCATACGAGGTTATTTATAAGAACCTCTCATATATAAGATGTGGGGTAAGTACTGGAAATATAAAGACGAATCAAGAATAATACAGACCAGGAACCTCAACATAAGGTGGAAGTGCTACAACAGAGACTTGGAGATTTTCTCTCCCAGCCGGGGGTGAAGGAGGAAGAGAAACTAATGTCCTGAGGTGGTCAACCCACCAGTGCTCAGAGTCATCATGATGGCTCTGCAGACACACTGAACAAAAGGTAGCTATTGCCCCACAGGAGTTCTGTAATGTGCTTGGTCAGGAGGAGATGGATCAGCACCCAGAAAACCAAAGTCAGTGAATGTGACTGGTGGGGGAAGGGAGTGAGGTCATGGGCAGAACTGAGGAACAGCTGCCACATACTCCAGAGCAGCAAGTGCTACAGCCCAGAAGGAAGAGCAGCGTGTCAGGGAGAGGTACCAGGGACACCTCATGTGAAGCTTGACCGGCCAGAGGGGCCAAAGAAGCAAAAGGAATTCAGTCATCTCTAGCATTGAATTCTGGAAATGAATGACTACAGCAACTGGTGTCATTTCAATTCAACCTAAACCTCTAGAGCTAGAAGCAGCCCCACAAGGGAGAAGCTAGTGTCCCCACTTCTGAGCTCAACAGTGTCACTGGCCTGCTGAAGGACAAATGGTCAGAAACCAGTAGCTCAGACTCATCCACTAGGAGATCCTAAGCTGAATCTCTGACCAAGAGGGACAGACACATGTAATCTACCTGCCTGTGCATGGTCTATATCACAAAATCCCCTACTCATAGTACAGCAATAATATGCTCTAAACAATTGGTTGTGCATGTTGATGGCAAGGCCATGCACACCCGGTAGTTGACCCTCTGGTGCTCAAAAAGGGGGTGGTCCCAGGAACCCGCTGCATCTGGCTGGTGAGCAGTTCACAGAAGAGGCTTTAGGGCTGCTTCCAGGAAATGCAAAGACTGAGTATTCAGAGTAAGTAAGACCAAACCAGGGAGAGAGGTCAGACAGAAAGGGGAAAAAAGGCAACGAGTCAGAAGCTGGAGGAACATTAATCACATCCCTAAAACTAGAAACGAACAAAGCAGATGTTGGTAAAATGAAGCAAGAACAGACTCGAGTGGATTAGAGAGTGATTTGGGGCTATAAACTTCTGGCTGCATAATTCCTTTCTGCGTGAAGGCACAAAACAATACAAAGAGGCCAGGCTGTGCTCCTTGGGTCCATCAACAGGCCTGGAGGGACAGCAGCCAAACAGAAGGGGACAAAGCCAAAACCTGGTGCTCTCCTGATGAGAACTATGGCAGAGCTTTGGACTCTCCTCTACCTACAATTGCTAAAGTGGGATCTACACACCCTTCACGCGTGGCTTCTCAGACAGTTCCATCTCGTCTCTCGTAGGCCTTATTATTTACCAATATCCATGTAAAACAATAATCACACAAACAGTAAAAGCATAAACAGATACAGAAGAATAAAAATACCAAATTCAGGATAGTGGCTGCCATTTAGGGGCAGGGTGGGAAACACAATCAGGAGGGAACCCAATCAGGTTTCAACTATGTTGTAATATTTTATTTCTTAAACTAAGGATGGAGAAACCAGTGTTTGCTCCATTCTGTCTGTGGTGAGAACTACTATTACTCCCCATTTTACAGATAGGAACCTGGGCACAGAAAGGTTACAAAATTTGCCTAAGATCACACACTAACAAGTGGCAGGGTCGGAACTTGAATTGGGTCAGCTGTCTCCAAGTCACCACGTTTACTAGATTCACACACAACTGAGGCCAGACGTGGAACAGAGCCTGTGTGAAGCTGACCAGGGAGTTGTTAAAGGGAGCCGACAGAGATTATTTCAAGCAGGAAACAAAGAAACAAACCAAAAAAACACAGGGAATGAGCTTTAAGGTCCTCAGAAAATCCAGCCTCAAAGAGCACAACGTATGCAAAGGTATTTGAGATCAAATGAGGGTGCGGTGTGTTGTGGTGAGCAACTCCAGATGAACAGATTTGCTCTTTGAGTTGTTTCAAGCTAACTAATACCAGGTCAAAGAAGCACAGGCACAATGAGAGATACCTTTTTCTGCTATAAAGGGCAGGTGACGTGAAAGACAGGGACAAGAAGACAGGCACTTAGTGTGCCAAGGACCATCAATCTCGGGAAGCCTTTCAGCTGCTCCCAGAGGTGGTCTCGGTCAAGGTCAAGAGTCAGCCCCAAAAAGAGCTTCAACAGCTGCATGAAAATTGCCTCCTGGCCTCCCATCAGCCTCCCTTGCTTTGTCCTTAAATGAGAGGAGCCAGTGATCTGTAGAAAGGGCTCTACACTGGGCAACCATGAACTAACACTCTCCCAGGTAACTGTTTCTTCTTTTTCTTTAACACCAAACTGATCCTTTCAAGGTCACAATGAGTGGTTATTAACTTGGAAACCCAAGAGAGAGTTGACTTCCCAGAGTGACTATTCTTTGAACATGTTAGACATGGAAAAATTTGGTTTTGGAAAATTGCTTCTTAACGGGCTCAAACCACCAAAATGTCCCTCTTTAAAGGAAAGATGTGTTGCTGGAGGAGACAATTTACCTAGGTAGAATATTAAATCCTATTTGCCCATCTTGTTCCTCAGGATATCACCTGCTGACATCTTGTACTTGATTCAAGAAATGCAGGGAAGAAGATCCCACACAGCAGAAGCAAAGTAATACTCCACACACATAGCCAAGCAAGACTTAATGAAATAATGTGGGACAAGAAGGGAGCTTTTTTTTTTTTTTTTTTTTTTTTTTGAGACAGAGTCTCATTCTATCGCCCAGACTGGAGTGCAGTGGCACGATCTCGGCTTACTGCAAGCTCCACCTCCCAGGTTCATGCCATTCTCCCGCCTCAGCTTCTCAAGTAGCTGGGACTACAGGCACCCGCCACCACGCCCAGCTAATTATTTTGTATTTTTAGTAGAGACAGGGTTTCACCGTGTTCACCAGGATGGTCTCAATCTCCTGACCTTGTGATCTGCCCACCTCGGCCTCCCGAAGTGCTGGGATTACAGGCGTGAGTCACCGTGCCCAGCCGAAGGGAGCTTTACACAAGGCAAAATGTCCTGAAAATTCTAAAAAGCACATTTTCAGGCAGAGTCCATGATATGGTTTGGCTGTGTCCCCACCCAAATCTCAACTTAAATTATATCTCCCAGAATTCCCATGTGTTGCAGGAGGAACCCGGCGGGAGGTAAATGAATCATGGGTGCCAGTCTTTCCCATGCTATTCTCGTGATAGTAAGTCTCACAAGATCTGATGGGTTTAACAGGGGTTTCTGCTTTTGCTTCTTCCTCATTTCTCTCTTGTCACCGCCATGTAAGAAGTACCTTTCACCTCCCTCTGTGATTCTGAGGCCTCCCCAACCATGTGAAACTGTAAGTCCAATTAAACCTCTTTTTATTGCCAGTTTCGGGTATGTCTTTATCAGCTGCGTGAAAACAAACTAATACAGTCCATCACTCACTTTGCCTAAAGAAGTGCTCTGTAAAATCTATGTGTAGACTGAATTGGAAATTAACTATTAATTAAAGGATTCTATTGCAAATCCTTCAAAAAAGTAAAGAATCCCTTTAGAAAGCAAATAATTACCCCCCTCAAAGTATCCAACAAATTCAGATTTCCATATGTCAACCTGGCTTAAAAGAAACATACAAGTATTTTCTGCATCTAAGAAGTTGTCCGTACACCAAGTTACCTCAGCACAATAATGAGTTAATTAAGAATGAACAAAGATCATGGTATTCTGAGGGGACTATGGGGGAAGGAGAGAAAGGGGGAAAGGGAAGGCACGGAATAGGGGGTATTTTAAATAACTGTGCTGCAACTTGCTACATTTCAGTATATATTTATAACAGCACATCAAGCAGGCATCTCTTCCATTCTGCAAGCATGCACCATGAAATTATCTTCACACTACATAGAATATCTGTAATTGAACAGTCAAGTTCCAGAGTAGTAAATACCAGAGTAGCTTTAGGTTTACACTGCATTAATTTTAAATAACCTTAGGATTCTAATCCAAGGAGAAAATTTATAAAAATTTTTTCTACTGTATCTTAATGAACCTTAGAATGTTTAATGCCTCAAAAGAGGGGAAAAAGAAAGGAATCTTATGCTAACTGATATATGTTTGTCTCCCCAGCTTTCAAAACAAGGATCAGACGTCAAATGTCTTATCCCTTTCCTCTCACTGTTATGTTGTAGAATGAGAAAAAGCAAATGGATAACTTTGCTGGCATTTCATTACCATTTAGATAGGTGCACAGGTGTTATTTCAACAACAGTTGGTACTTAAACACTGAGCTAAAAAACTCTGATTACTTATACTTAGACAGGTTTTTAATCTCCAATCAGTGAACAATTAAGTCTTTCAAAAAGGACTCTAATGTACATTCCACAAAGCTTTATTATAAACTTTGCCATGTAAGAACAACCAACTTTCAATTATTTTCACTTTTCTATCTCCTCGCTCACTCTCAAATCCCTTGCTAAAGCTCTCTTTTCTCCCATAAACTCATATACCTGGATTTACCATGGATTTACCATAGAGAAGCACCATTCAATAATAAATTGAAGAAATATTACCTTTCTGAGCTCTTTTAAAGAAAAACCTCAAGTCACTGCCTTTGCTCCTCTTAATCCTAGGCTCTGCCTAGTTAGGGTATAGCTCCACTCTGCCATGTTCTATTTTCTTAGAAGATTCTGAAGTTCAAAAGAATATAACAGTTCTTATCTTTTAGAGATACTACTGAAATATTCATAGATAATAAGATATCTGGGATTTGCTTCAAAACAATACGGGAGAGAGTACAGATGAAAGAAAACTGGCCAGGAGTTGATAATTGTTGAATCTGGGTGATGAATACATTAGGGTTAATTCTACATTTATGCTTTTAATTTTCCAGTATGCAATATTCTAAAAGGGGAGGCATTGAGAGCCCCCACCTGAACCCTGAATATTCAACTTCCTCCTCACCACCAATTGAATGCATGTGCAGGGGGCAATGAGCAAAATGGGCTTATCTCAGCACAATCCCACCTCCTTGCTCAGCCTTTGTGCATAGAAAGCATGAAAAATAGAAAAATGGAGAGGCGAATTATAGGAGGGAGAAGGGGGAGAATGCCAAGGATCAGAATAATGAATTAGCTTATCAGCCCTTAGATCACTGGGAATTGGCAGCCTATGAAGAAGAATATCTTTCTATAACAAGATGCCCCATGGTGATCTTTAGCAATTACAACAGCACTTCTGAAATTTATCTGGTCCCAAACACCTTCTGGGATAATAATCACAGAGAATCCTAGCCTCTCCTTGAAAGATTCTGTTTAGTATCTGAGCCAGAGATCTGAAATCTCTACATAAAACAAGTACTAGAAAAGTATGCCCAGTCAAGTTTTAGAGATCTAGGTTACAAGTTCCATACCCTACTTTCTTTTCTCATTTTTTAAAGATATATCATGTTTTGGGAGGCTGAGCCAGGAAGATCACTGGAGACCAAGAGTTGGAGACCAGCCTGGGCAACATAGCAAAACCATGTCTCCATAAAAAATTTAAAAATTAGCCAGGCATGGTAATGCATGCCCACAGTCATAGCTACTTGAGAGCCTGAGGTGGGAGGATCACCTGATCCCAAGAGTTCAAGGGTGTAGTTAGCTATGATCGTACCACTGCACCTCAGCCTAGGTAACAGGGTGAAACCCTGTCTCTAAATAAATAAATATAAACATAAAAAGATATTTCAAAGTGTAAATAGCAGTTTTCTTGGAAAAATAGAAATTACCTTTCTGTTGTTTTAATTTTCCAAATACTAATTTCATTAATATTTTCTGATTTTCAGGTATAGAAAAGAAAAAAAGTCACCTTTCTCGCTCAGTTTGTTCTGTGGCAGAATTTCAAAGGTAATGTTCCAAATTCATTCTGACATTCATCACTGAGTTATCCAAAAAGAGAACATGCAGGGAATTTCAAAGAGAAATCTTGTGCCACAGAAGTGACCTTTCATTTTATTAGCTAAAGACTGCTATCATTTTGATAAGCACAACTTAACTGTGAAGAAACAATGCTCTGCTAGTCTGAGAGCAAAGATCAGCAGTCACCCAGACCCAATCTAATACTCCCTACCAGAGAAACCAAGCTCCAAGCTTCTCTGCAGAGTTCTGCTAAAAATACTTCCACAAATAGTGCTACAAACAACTTTTTTTTTTTTTTTTTTTTGGAGATGGAGTCTCACTCTGTTGCCCAGGCTGGAGCACAGTGGCATGATCTCGGCTCACTGCAAGCTCCACCTCCCGGGTTCACACCATTCTCCTGCCTCAGCCTCCCAAGTAGCTGGGACTACAGGCGCCCACCACCACGCCCGGCTAATTTTTGTTTTTGTATTTTTAGTAGAGACGGGGTTTCACCGTGTTAGCCAGGATGGTCTCGATCTCCTGACCTCGTGATCTGCCCGCACTTTTAACAAAACTTAACACCACCCTATCCCATAGTGTAGGAAGTAGAAGAGAAAAAACGTTACTGCCAGTTATCAAAGCTCCCTCAAAAGATAAATCCTCAGCTAATTTTCAAATTTGCTAGCATTCCAGGGGAAAGCTGTTTGTACATTTTATCTATATATTTATTTAATATGTAGATTCATTATAAAATGTGCCCTCTGCTATTGTCACAGTCTTTGGGGTATGTAAAAAAAAAAAATGATTTACAATATACCAATTATAAAAGATATGGCCAGGTGCGGTAGCTCATGCCACTGCACTACAGCCTGGGCAACAGAGCAAGACTCCATCTCAAAAAAAATTAAAAAAAAAATAAGATACAAAATAATTTTTTAATCCTTCAGAATAGGAAAGTTGCACTCAGAGCATCTTCCCTTTCACAGAAGAAATGTTTGAAAAGCAGGATGTATCCAAGGCTCCAGTGATCTATGCAGATCTTCCATATATTTTCCCCAGTTGGCACCCTTCCCAATAGCTTTAATGGCCATATTCTAACTGTTTCCCACCCCCCACCTGAGACGCAGTCTTGCTCTGTCGCCCAGGCTGGAGTGCAGTGGCGCGATCTTGGCTCACTGCAACCTCTGCCTCCCAGGTTGAAGCAATTCTCCTCCCTCAGCCTCCCAAGCAGCTGGAATTACAGGCGTCCACCATCATGCCCCGCTAATTTTTGTAGTTTTAGTAGAGATGGGGTTCACCATGTTGGCCAGGATGGCTTTGAATGCCTGACCTTGCGATCCAACCACCTCGGCCTCCCAAAGTGCAGGGTAACAGGGGTGAGCCACCACGCCAAGCCCATATTCTCACTGTTGAATCCCAAATACGTATCGCTAACCTTGATATTTCCCCCGAATTCCAGAACTGTGGATGCATCCTCCCTCTGGAAATCTCCACTTCCTCTCTGTCCCTGTGGCCCCACACAGCACCTGGCACCCAACATTTAGAGAGCGAATTAGCGAGTAGAAATTTCTTTATGGAGACCTAATGAAACTTTGATGAACTGATGTGAATTAAATGACCATCACTTTTTCAATGATCACAGTTACATTTGAGGAAGGTCAGCACTTAAATAACTCACAATCATCTAGCCCGTCTAGCCTCCCTTAATATGCCCTGTGTCACAAAATTAGTGACAGTTTAGGACTGGAACACTCAGCTTCTCTCTCCCAATGAAAAGTAATTCATTACAGTCATGAAGGAGCAAAGGGAGGCTCCCTCTAAACCTGAGGACTCAGGGGAAGCAGCTCAGAAGTGAGATGTTTTAGAGGAATTAACTAGGTAAAGAAAACCTGAAGCAATGGCATAGACAAAGCATGAAGAAATGAACCATCCCAGCGCAGCTGGGGAGGAAAAAGTGTAGACAGGAATGGTGACACAACTTCAGCGACGGGAAAGGCATGATCAGAAAGGGTCACACTCGTCAGCTACGAAGCACAACTTTATAGAGGAAGACCTGGGAAATCAAATAAGAAAATTATATGATTTATTTTGTGTTTTCGAAAGATTGGTCTGTTTAGAAAAAAAAAAAAAAGTAGAGGATGAGCTTTGTTCCTAAGGGGGGGAAAAGGCAGAAAAAGGAGCTAGACAGAGAAGACAGAACAGCATGGCCAGAGGCCAGAGTCTGAGTTTCAGACATGGCAGAGGGACCCGGGAGGTCCGACCACCAATTTTAAGCTGCTTGTGGAACTGTATCCCAAACCTTTATTAAAGTCCTCTAACACACGCTGCATCTAAATAGATTTTTGTTGGTGGTTGTGTGTGTCATGCATGGTGTGTGTGTACAAATTAAGAAAAATAGCCAAATGCCACATGAGAGCCAGGGTGATGTTCAGTGGGGACAGTGATATGATCCCCAAACAGAACCAATTCCATGTATGCACGAGGTGAGGGACAGAAATGGCGCAGGAGTAAATGTCTCAGGACAGCACTGAGCCCCGCTCCATCTAGGGAATAGAGAGTCAGGTCCACCTTATCTAGAAATTAAGGGGCTGGGAGACCCTCACTGCTGAAATCCACTGACAATCCAACCTACAGCCTATATATAAAAACATGTTCTACATAAAATCTGAAAACTAGAGTAAGTTGAGAATTTTTTTAATTTCACAGGAAAATTTAATGAAAAACAGTTTAAAGTAAGATTCAGGGAAATCATGAAAGCTGGGATGAGAACGGCTACTTTGGTAGACTCTCTCTCTCTGGTCTACAAGCAACACCCATCCTGCCTCCTCCAATCTCAATACTTTGTAAATTGCCCTGGAGAGGCTGAATATTAGGCTAATTTGGTCTAATTTGAATTGCTTAAATGACTAGCTATCTTTTACTGCCACCTCCTGGCCCCTTCTAGTATGTCTACCCTAAACTATTACACTAAGACTGATAAACCCTCATATGCACACACAAAATACCAATTACATTCAAGAATCTCTTAATTGCTGGGTGCAGTGGCTCACGTCTGTAATCCCAACACTTTGGGAGACTGAGGTGGGCAGATCACCTGAGGTCAGGAGTTCAAGACCAGCCTGGCCAACATGGTGAAACCCCGTCTCTACTAAAAATACAAAAATTAGCTGGGCATGGTGGCAGGCGCCTGCAGTCCCAGCTACTCAGGCAGCTGAGCCAGGAGAATCACTTGAACCAGGAAGGCAGAGGCTGCAGTGAGCACTGAGATCGAGCTACTGCATTACAGGCTGAGTGACAGAGCAAGACTTCATCTCAAAAAAAAAAAAAAAAAAAAAAAAAAAAACTAACCAAATAAACTGTCAAATTAAACTATCACCACATTGCAGATGGAGAGTTATGCTACCGAGTGGGGGGGAGTCCCTGATCGAGGCAGCTGGTCACCCAGCCACATCCCCTTCAAGGTGGCTGTACACTGACAGTCACCTCAGCCAGGGTCTGGGTCCTCCGCTTTGTGGGTCAGGAGCCTCATCTGTCAGCACCCTGAGACAGATCTGTGTCTAGGGGTAGACACACATTAACCCAGCTCATAGAGACAGATCTATATTACCAGAATGTGGGGCCTCGTATCTTCTCTAAGTCAGCCACATAAGAAGTCAAATTATGCACTCAGAGAGCTTGGTGAGAAAGAAATCAGGGCCAGGTCACTGGCCCTGGTTCAAGAACCTGGATCTTCAGTGACTTCAAGCTCTGAAAGCTGGAGGCACCTGTCTCCTCCACAGGGATATTCTGCCACCTGACATGACAAAGCAAATTGCTGAACCAGGACATCTTTCCTCAGCCAATGCTTGACTGGGAATTGTCAGGATTTGCCTTTTGGATGTTTCCTTGTCTAATTCTGACTAAACCAACTCCCTTTCTGATCGGCAGAATCTTTCCAAGGGTATGATTAAAGCCTCCAATTAAATTATCCTCAATCAAGTGCGCACCAAAATACATGTTTCTAATCCATCGTGCACTGATATAAAAGTCTTCTCTCTGTAGTGGGCTGTATTTTCTCTTTTTCCAAGCTTTGGAAGCACCCTATGGTAGTCTCCTGTAATTACTTCTAATAAACCGGTAGAGATAATGTCCATTTGTTGAAAAGCTTACAGACAGCTTGCACATCTACTGTCACAGCTATTCCTCTCAACCACCATATGAGGTTCTCTGTGTAAGTACTATGATTCTTATTTTACAGATAAGGACACTGAGATTCAGAGATGATAAGTGGTTTTTCCAATGTCACAGAATTAGTGGATATGGGGTTAAGACTAAAGCTCGGATCTTCAGACCCCAAATGAGTCTATTGAGGATACTTGCTTTTAACAACCTATAAAGGGGTTTAGCCTGACCAACTGCACTACTCATATATTCAACAAATATTTATGAAGTGTCAATTATTAGCTATCTATTGTTTTAGGCAGTGGGGACACCATGACAAACAAGTTCACTAAGGTTCCTACGTCCATGGAACATAGACTCTGGGATGGAAGGCAGACAAATGAGGAAAATTTCAGACGGCAATGAGTCCTACGCACAGAAAAAAATCTGGTGATGTAGAACGCTGGTTGTCTGTTTCTCTTTGAGTCACCAAGGACAGCTTCTTTGGGGCAATGACATTTAAGCAGAGATGGGAATGACAGGAAGTCATATGATGACGAAAGGCAAGAGCATTCTAAGATGAAGGAACAGCTCATAAAAGCACCCTGCGGTGGCACCATGCTTCCTCTTTCTGAAGATGAGCAGGAAGCCCACAGTGCGGGAGCACAGAGGCCGGGGCAAGGGTGGGAGGAGATGAGTCACTGTGGCAGGTGCCGGACCACATGGTGTTTTGTTAAGGAGGATCAGACTGGCTTTATTCTAAGCTCAATGAAAAGCCAGCACACAACTGCAGAAACATTCTGCTTTTTAACAAGGTCACACCATTGTAGAGCAAGTTTTACACCCTACAATCCCAAAGTCCTGATCGTCCCATTATTCCTAGCATCCAGTGATTGGTATCTTGGTTAATATGGTATTTTTTCCATAAACAGGAAGAACATATTTGAAAGACTTCAAACAATAATCTTGCAAGAAGAAAAGTTTGTGCTATCTAAAAACTCATATATATAAGCGGTAGGTTCATAACCTCAATATTCAGGCAATCTGACCTCCAAGAAGCCCTGTAAGGCTCCCGTGAGGCCCCAGTTGTCTTTGGGGAAAGCTCAGTTCCAAAAGGCTGGGGACGGGGCCAGAGTTCCACACCTCGCTCACCCGACAAGAGAATCTCCCACAGGCTCCGCCCTTTGCGCTCTTCCCACAGTTGGCTGCTTAGATGGCCCCTGACTGCAGCTTGCTCCATACTCAAAGATAGAGCCTGGGGGAGGGATAGCATTAGGAGATATACCTAATGTTAAATGATGAGTTAATGGATGCAGCACACCAACATGGCACATGAATACATATATAACTAACCTGCACGTTGTGCACATGTACCCTAAAACTTACAGAATTAAAAAAAAAAGATAGAGCCTGTAACTGTCCAAGAGCAAAGGAATGTTCACGAGCACCCTAAGAGGATAGCAGGGAAGGAGAATCCAGAAAATAGAGAAGGGTGGGGCGGGTGGCAGGAGATGTCTAGCCTTCTAAATAGAAATCAATTGCATTAACAAAAAATCAGTCCACCACCAACCACCTCTCTCAAACACTGCTGATGTCAAGAAAGAGAAAAATGACACTACCCTCCCTAAAGTCTGGTTTGGCAATGAGTTGCAAAAGCCTTTGACCTAGGAAATTACCCTGAGGAAATCATCCCAGGTGAATTTTAAAAGGGTTATGTAAATATGTTCACTAAAGCCTTATGTATAATGAGGCAAAATTTTAAATAATCAACAACAGAGAATTGGTTAACTAAATTACAGTAAAGCCATAGAAAGGAATACCTTAAAACTAGTAAAAAATATACTCCAAAAGAATGAAATTTAAAAGATTATTTCACCACATGAGGAAAAGTTCATAATATAGTAAGCTTTCAAAGTAGGTTGAAAGCTCTGAAGCCAAGGTGACCTTTTAAAAGGAAAAAAAGAAAGTAGTCTGTAAAGAACACAGGGCTTGCAAATCCTTGTAGATTATCTGGACAAAATGCAGAAGGCAAATAGTAAAGGCAGAGGGGGCTAGGGAGAGATACTAGCACAATTCTATTTTATATTCTCTGCACTATTTTCACTAGTCAACAAGTGACCACTGTTTAAAACTCGTTTGTGTGTTGGTTGGGCACAGTAGCTCATGCCTGTAATCCCAGCACTTTGGGAGGCCGAGGCAGGCAGATCACACAGTCAGGAGTTCAAGACCAGCCTGACCAACATGGTGAAACCCCATCTCTACTAAAAATACAAAAATTAGCTGGGTGTGATGGTGCATACCTGTAATCCCATCTACTCAGGAGGCTAAGGCAGGAGAATCGCTTGAACCCAGGAGACGGAGGTTGCAGTGAGCCGAGATCGTGCCATTGCACTCCAGCCTGGGCAACAGAGTGAGACTCTGTCTCAGGAGAAAGAAAAACAAAAAAACCTCGTTTGTGTGTTATATATCGGCTGGGCATGATGGTTCACGTCTGTAATCTCAGCACTTTGGGAGGCTGAGGTGGAAGGATTGCTCAAATCCAGGAGTTTGAGGCCAGCCTGGGCAAAATAGTGACACCCAGTCTCTATTAAAAAATGTGTGCGTGTGTGTGTGTGTGTGTGTATATATATGTGTGTGTGTGTGTGTGTACATATATATACATATACACATATGTTTACATGTGTACATATATATACATATACACATATGTTTACATGTGTATATCTGTTTATATATATATTTATTGCGTGTTAAAATGTTTAGCAGATTATATGTTGCTCTTAATTACAAATTTGAGAAGATGTCAATGTACAAATACTTTTTCCAACTACCAATCATTTCCACTTTCATGGTGATGAAAATATATTACTATTATCACTATACTATTAAAAAGAACAATTTGAACTAATATCTTTGGTGAGCCATGGGGCTATCCTTGTCAAAATCTAAAGACAAGCTTGGCTTTCACTGACACTAAAATGCAAATAATTTGAAAAAGTATCATATTTGTAGAATAACCACCAAAAAACTCACTTAGGTAACTACTTGACAGCCAGAGGGTACAGAGAAAGATTGATTGGAAAAGCGAGCAAGATCTCTTTTGGCAAAGACACTTGACATTCAGACCAGCACCTCTATAAAAACAATTACTGAGTTTTCTGTCCCTCTGGGCCCAGCAGGCTTCAGATTTCCTATGTAACTCCCATGAGGCCTCATTTGCAACTCAGATTCTCAAGCCATTCAACAAGCTGCTGCTGTCTAAAATCAACATGGGCATTTGTGAAACTTGACCACAGTCCCTCTCCTGTTCCTCATTCCTTACCCTCCATCCACATCACACAGTCCCCGCAGGTTCCTCTGCACTTTGAATAGGCCCTGTCCACTAGACAAGCACACTCTAGTGGCAGTGACATTAGTGGCAGCACGCAGTGGCTAGTTCAAGTTACACTAGGAGGGGGTGGCATCCTCACAGACTGTGGCATATTGTGGGGTTTGAGTCCTGGCTGCATAGCCTGGATTCAGTCCTCTGAGTTCAGAGCCCTGTGATTCTATGAGCTACTCATTTTCCTTTTAATGAATCATATTTTCTGCATAAATCATCCAAAGTTGGTTTCTCCTACTTCCAAAGAAGAAACTGATAGGTTCAAGAAACTGATACTCAGTACCTGTCAGCATCAGACACTCAGGAAAAACTAGGGAACCTAGATTTGGCTGTCTTGATGCTTTGGAGCTGAAAGCAGCGAAAATCCAGCTACTAATCAACAGTGAGAGTCTGGAAGCTCCAGGTACACAGTGTTGAAATTGTTCATCAAATTACTGTCTGGAGTCACCTGGAAAGAAGCAACCATTGAAGCCAAGACTGGGTGACTGAGTAGACAATTCCACAAAACACTATTATGGGGAATACTAGGATGCACTGCCCAGATTTCCTTAAGCAATGAAGGACTCACTGTCCCAGCTGATGGGAAGTGACCAGCAGAAACTCTCAGCTGGGGATTACCTCCACTGGGGATTGCGTCCACTCAGGAAAGCTACCTCGCCCAAGCCTTTCTGGGGCGGGCTACATCCAAGGACTGATTGCCATGGGGGTAGAAAGGCTTAGCCTCCTCACTCTGCTTGGGACCACTCCAAAGAATTACCCAACCTGCAGAACTCCCTACAGAATCGACTGGAGCTTCCATGAAGACTGCGTCACAGTTGGCTCCTCCCTCTGTCAGGCCCTCCTTCCACCCCTTTTCCTCCCACAGGAATTAATCTCAAGAGGACACCCTAATAAACACCTACAAACTAGCCTCCCTGGGGAACCCAACTTACAACTACTAAGGGCATGATGTCTTTAATTCCAAGAAATATGGTGTAGGCTGCCAAGCAGAGCGTAAAGAATGAGAGTAAGAGGAGAATGACAGGCTCCAATTCCTAAATTCTCAGCTTAGGGTATGGACTGAAACCCAGGGCCCTTCTCGGCCTCTGCTAAAAACCATCTCTTATCTCTTCTAGTCAGCGGGCTCAATAAACAAAAAACCCCAGAAGTTTTATCCTTAGCTTTATTAAATTACAATGTCAGCTGAATTCTCACCCTTGCAAGGTATCTATAGACTTGGCTACCAATCTACAAAGAGTGAAACTCCTAAAAACTAAAAGAGATTTAAGGTGATTAAGAAAAGCCCAAGTCCCCAAACCTCAGGGAACATCACTTGCCAGCAGCGACAGCCCCTTTTTCCCTGTGTAAGGCTTTCAGATGAGGCTGATCTGGCCTTACCTGAAGACCCTTTTAATGAAGCCTCATGAAGGAATTACTTTGCAAGAGAAGCAGATTTTCTTCATCTCTCCTGCTCATCACGCCTCACTGTCTAGAAATGAGCCCCAGCATGCCCCAAGGGGCCTATTACAAGGCTTTCACTCCAAAAGAACCACAAGGTTTTTCTACTTTACATTAGCAAAACTCTGACCTATATATGTGGGATTCTAAGGAATCTAGATGGAGGGAAGAAGACTAAATAGATGGGGTGGAATGATCAATATGAGCACACTTACCAGCAAGTCAGGATTCCACATGCCAGCTGCAGCAGCTGGGAGTGGAGCTGACTGTATGAGTTTGGAAACCCAGACACCACAGCTGCCCATATGTATGGGGCTGAGATGCCAGAAATTCTTTGGGAAGTCAAGAGAGGAAGTAATAGAATGATTTCAGGAGATAAGAATGTCCGAGTGGATTTATCATGTGTGACCTGCTGGCCCACTCCCTAATTATGCCCCTAAGAGAGCTCAGAAGACACTCCCTTCACTGAGAATTTGAGAAATAAATACATTAGTGAGGGGAGCACAAGCATCTCAGAAACGTGTTGCCAAGGCCATTCTCTGTGGGCTGAGGATGCTGTTAAGAGACAACGAAATTCTTTATTTCAATGCGGACACCAAACCCCATAAGTAATAGACTAAATAATGCCACTTAACCCCAAGGTGACGTGTGCATGATGACCACAGTAAGCCACATGGCCTTCCTGGCGGTCAGATGCTCTGATTCACTGGGATGTTTAGAGAAGGGCAACTGATCATGAGGTCCATAGACCTTAGACAGACAGATACTCAAGTTGAACCTCTCTGTGTCTCCATTTCCTCACTGTAAAATAGCGATACGATTCTATCTGCTCATAGGGCTGCTGTGAGAATTACACAGGCTAACATAAAGCTCTTAAAGCAGTGTTTGGCGCAGATTAAGTGCTCAATATATGCTAGCTATCATTTCCACTACTGTTATTTTTATTGTCATTACATAACTGGCAAATAATCTAGTTTTAGTGAACAAGGCTTAACTTAAGCCACCATGATCATTTACCCAATTTCCAGACCTGAGTCAGTTCACAGATCTAAAGACCCTAAAATAGAGAGTCAAATAACCATAAGAAAAATCATGAACAGAGCATGCCAATAGGACCTACAAAATTAGGAGTGGCAGGTATACCAGATGCCTTAATAAGTATGAGCATATCAGAAATAAACATACATATATATACACGGGTATATCACTTCAGAACAGTTTCTGGGAGTTCAAGATACAAGTAAAGGACAAGTTGGTCTACCTTACGCCACTCATCCATAAGAAAGAGGCACAGCTTCGGTAGACCTCTTTGGAATTTGGAGGTTATATATACGTAACTGTGCAAGCCACTCTAATGCATTCACCAGGTGAGCTATCCCTGACCACAGGACACCAAAGAACCATGTTACCTGAGTGGTCCATTATCAACTAGAGTTATCTGATCCACCTAGCCACAATATCAGGAAGCATTCCATTATCAATGGATACATACACATGTGTATACACGTATACACACACACACACACACACACACACACACACACGGAGAATCCTGAGGTCACAATTAAGTTGCAGGAAAAGAGAACTCTTCCTCCCAATATGCTGACTCCTGCTATATGGCTATCCTTCTCTCATCCCACACCTAAGGCCCCAAGAGGACTTGGTAGAGGAGGGGAAACAGCTCTGTTCACTGATGACTGCCCAAGATATGATGGAATCTGCTGGAAATGAACAGCTGCAACCTTATATGTGAGATGGCCCCAAAGGACAGCAAACAAGGAAAAAGCCTCACAGTGGGTGGAATTTCAAGTGGTACATGCCATTGGCCAATTTGTCTGTAAGAACCTAAAACTGATTCATGGGAGTGTCCAATAGTTTCCTGGGATAGTTAGGATTGTGGAAGGAATTCTATTGGATAAATGTTAATAAGGAGACGTTTAAAATCAGGAAAGAGGCATATAAATGAACACCTCAAAATGAGCCCAGTGGAGATATTTGTTACCCATGTAAATACTCAACAAAAGGGCCCGGCAGTCTAAATAACAAGGTGGCATGGCCTGTGCACATCAGCCAGCCTCTTTCCACAGCTGTCCTAATGGGCTCATCACCAAAGTAGCTGCAATGGCAGCAATGAAAGCTTTGCACAGGATCAACAATGTGGACAGCCTCTCACCAAGATTAACCTGGCTACTAGAACAGCTGAGTCCCTAATTTGCCGGTTTTCTATGACCTTCCATATTCTGGTATCAGGCTGATTACACTAGACCTCTTCTGTTTTGGAGGGGCCAGAGAGTCGTTCCTTATTCTCGATGTGAATCTGCTTTCCAAATTCACCAACGTGTCTGCCAGTTTCACCATCCATGGACATACTGACCATCTTAGTCACTGTCATGTTATCAGGCATAACATCACTTTTGTCTAATGACCTCACTTTGTAGCAAATGAAGTCAGATGATGGGCTATGGGATTCACTAGTCTTATCCCATCATTCAAAAGCAGTTAGCCTTACAGAATAGTCTATCAAAGGTTCCCATATACATCATCATGTGATGTTGAGATTCTATCCCATGGGATACAGAATGTGCTCTGAGCCAGCAAACTCCATATGGTGCTCTTACCCATAACCTAAATATGTAGAGTCAGTATTCAAAGAGTGGAAGAGGGAGTGGCACCTCACTATTACACCTCTTAACCTACTCCTAAGATATCTTCTTCCCATCCCTGAAACTCTGTGATGTGCTTGGTTAGAGGTCTGACCACACAGCAAAGAAGTGCTTCCACCAGGGGATGAAACAATGATTCTATCAAATCAAAACCTACTATCACCCAGCCATTTGGGGTTCCTCATGGAACTAGGAGAACAAGTGAAAGAGGAGTTATAGTACAAGCTGGGAGGCCTAACCCTTACTGCCAAAGGGAAATTGAGTTACTCCTACACAATGGAGGCAGGAGGAATATAAATGAAACTTAGGGGATTTTGTGGGGTATCACCTAGTATTGCCATGTCTACTGGTTAATGGAAGACAACAGCAGGACTTGCAATGGCTTAGACCTGTGAAGAATCAAAATTTGGATCACACCAGAGTTAAGAAACCCCAACAGCAGAAGTACTAACCGAAGACAAAAAGAACACAGAATGAAGGGGAGAGTCACAAACCCCCTGATCAGGCACAGAAATTGCTCTATCCCCATCAAAATACCAATGACGGTCTTCACAGAAATAGAAAAAACAATCCCAAAACTCATATGGAACTACAAAAGACCCCGAATAGCCAAAGCAACCCTGAGCAAAAAGAACGAAGTTGAAGGCATCACACTATCTGACTTCAAAATATACTGCGAAGCTATAAAAACCAAATCAATCATGGTACTGGCATTAAAAAAAAAGACATACAGATCAATGCAAGAGGATAGAGAACCCAGATATAAATCCATGCATACACAGTGAACTCATTTTCAGCAAGGGTGCCAAGAACATACAACAGGCAAAGGGCACTCTCTTCAATAAATGGTGCTGGGAAAACTGGATAACCACATGCAGAAGAACCAAATTAGACCTCTATCTCTCACCATATACAAAAATTAATTCAAACCACACTAAAGACTTACATCCAAGACCTGCAACTATGAAACTGCTAGAGGAAAACACTGGGAAAATACTCCAGGACACTGGTCTGGGCAAAGATTCCAGGCAAGGCCTCAAAACCACAGGCAACAAAAGGAAAAATAGATAAATGGATTATATCAAGCTAAAAAGTTTCTGCACAGCAAAAGAAACAATCAACAAAGTGAAGAGACATCCCACAGAATGGGAGAAAATATTTACAGACTATCTAACAAAAGATTAATAACCAGAATATACAAGGAGCTCAAACAACTCGACAGCAAAAAAAAAAGAAAGAATCCAATTTAAAAATGGACAAAAGATCTAAAAGACATTTCTCAAAAAATGACATACAAATGGCCAAAAAATATATGAAAAAGTGTTCAACATAACTAATCATTACAGAAATGCAAATCAAAGCCACAATGAGATATCGTCTCACCCCAGTTAGGATGGCTTTTATCAAAAAAATAACAGATGCTGGTGAAGATGTAAAGAAAGGGGAAACCTCATACACTGTTGGTGGGAATGTAAACTACTACAGCCACTATGAAAAACAGTATAAAAACTCCTCCCAAAAAACAAAAATAGAACCACCATATGATCCAGCAATTCCACTACTGGATACACACCCCATGGAAAGGAAATCAACATGTCAAAGCAATATCTGTACTCCCCATGTTTACTGCAGCATTATTCACCATAACCAAAATATGAAATCAACCTAAATGTCCATTAATGAATGAATGGAGTTAAAAAATTGAAATATATACACAGTGGAATATTATTCAGCCATGAAAAAGAATAAAATTCTGTCATTTATAGAAACATGAATGGAACTGGAGGTCATTATGTTAAGTGAAATAAGCCAAGCACAAAAAGATAAACATTGCATGTTCTCACTCACATGTCAGAGATATAAAAGTGAATCTCATCAAGATAGAGTAGATTGGTGATTTACCAGAGGCTGGGAAGGGTAAGCAGGAGGGGAGGATGAAAAGAGGTTGATTAATGGGTACACATACACACTTAGAAGACAGAAGACCTGCTGTTCAATAGATCAACAGGGTAACTATAGTTAACATTAATTGATTGTATGTTTCAAAACAGCAAGAAAATAATTCAAATGTTCCTAGTATTTAAAAAGGTAAGTAAGGTAATGAAGATCTCAATTACTCTGATTATATGAATGTATCAAATTATCACATATACCCCCAAAATATGTACATCATATATCAGTTTTAAAGGTTAAAAAGTTTTCTTAATGAAAAACATAAAAATTAGCTCTAAACAATTACCTGTATTTTCTTATTTGCTGTGTAATGCATTTACATGTAAATTTTAACTAATATTTCTCTTCATTCCCATCTCTTTCCCCTTCTATTTAATATAAAGGTGTCAATGGTAGCTAACTCTACAACTGAGCCCACAGTTGTAGGATATTAACATTATGGCCAAATTCCAGGAGATGTGGACACTCTCTTGAGCCCACTGAGAGCCTGGACTTGAATAGTTACTTGGGGAAAGAGATGTGTGTATTTTCAGCTGTATAAGAGATAGTGTGTGTCTTCCTGAAGGTGTTCAGTCTGTGGTATAGCACTTGAGGACTACATCTAATAACATTTCCTTGCCTAAACTTAAACCTCGTTTGAACTTGGCAGACATGGAAAGGAGCTGCTCAGTACCCTCTTCCTGAACATTCCTGCGTATTAAGAGAATTCAGCCTCCCACTGGCCTTCAGAAAGCTATAATCACTATCACATTTCCCACTAGTTTCTGATTGCTTTTAGTTACTGAAAGCAGAAACATTTAAAATTTCCCCCAAACTACGTCTATTTTCTCACGTCTGATTATTATTCAACCCTGGTCTATATTCCCCAGAATGAACAGTGGCAACCATGACCAAAGTGAATCACGACTCATTTGCCAAAACTGAAACAGACTTTTTTCAGTCCCCTCTTACTTGGCCTCTCTTCAACTTCTGATAAATTGTGCACCTTCTTCTTTTTTAAACCTTCACAAGACACTTGTTTACTTCCTCATTAATTAATATTCCTTCTGATTCATTGATGGCCCTCTTTTTCTATCTACCTGTCAAATATTAGTGTTCTCTAAAGTTCTATCCTTCCGGTAAGGTATGTCTAATGCAGGTGCTGGGCCAGCCACAGTGGGGGCAGAGGTAACCCCATGTAGACTGGTACAACGCTGGTGTGGACAACATCCACTGCCCAATGCCCTGCCCAGGCAGTGCTCAGGAAGAAGATCTTCCTGGAGCCTGGCCTCCACCTGAGAGCCTGATTACAGCAGCTCTAACCCTCACTAGAAATTGAAGGAGAAGGTTAAAATTAATAATCATCATCAACATCACCCTGAAAAGAGAGAAAAATAAATGGGAAGAAAATTTTACTTTGATATCTCCAGGAGAGGATTAAGGGAAATGAAAGAAAAACAAATGTCACCCTGTTGCCATGGAGCTCCCAATGTCCTCTCAATCACAGGGAGTAGCAACGGAGCCCTGACAGACAAGCAGCCACCACTGTTTTTTTCCACCCCCACCAGGAGAGGATTGAACACCTTCCATGGAGTATGTGAATATCTCTCTCCTTTGATTAATCACATCAAATCAATCCCATGAGAAACAACCTCTATTTATATTCTCTATTTCTGTTAACTTTGCAGCGATCCCTTTTTGGAACAATAATGTATGACGCATAATTTCCCTTTGCTGCCTTATGCAAAATCTTGTATCAATCACTCATCTGGATATCTGGCTGCTCACACTAACACCAATCTGATGTCAACTGCCAGGCAGAGTCCCTGTGAAATTTTACTTCACCTGAACCTGCACGTGAAGTACTCATTAAGCACCTGTGCTGTGAGTGCTGCAGGAGAAAGACCCCAGAGGCAGTGGTATAGGCGCATCTCTAAAGCAGCTCTCACTCAGCTTGGGGTGTTCAGAGGGGGTTATTCCTGGACAGGGTAGAATGTTACCCAGTCCTGAGATTTAGAGATGAAGGATCTGTTGTATATCTTCTTCCATGTAAGACAAAGAGCCATCTTTTACTGTCTGTGCTGCTGTCTCACACTTAACTGCAACTTTTGGATGGAAAAAAGGGCCATCGTGGAAGGAGAGCCCTGCCATCAAGAGGTTAAAAGTGACAGAATAAAAAAATTACAGTATCTCTGTATTAGTTCAGAAGGAAATCAGAGGCTGCCACCAGGGCCCAAAGCTCACATGCCTTCTGCAAACCTTATAACCCCCTTATGCTTATTTTATCTTTCTGAAACATCTCAAGAAGGATTAGCACCAAAACCTTGAAGCTGAAGGTGCCCATGTGCTGGAAAGAAAGGGGATGTTTGCCATACTATTCTCCACATCATGGCAGCCTGGAGAGACGGAGACCCTGAGGAGCAGCCTGGAAATGGCAGGTCCACCAGAAGGAAAAAAGATGCAGTCAGGACCCACTGGGCTATGTGACAGCAAGGCCATCTGAGACTGTGTGGCAGTTAAGTCATCATTTAACACAACTAAAGCAGCATATTAGCTTCTGCCTCTATTTTTTCACCTTTGATTTATTCTGTAGCCCTGGTCTTTAGTCCCCCAAAATGAACAACGTCAACCATGACCAAAGTCATTTATGACCTCCCATTTGCCAAAATCAAAGACTCTCTTAAATCCCCTCTTACGCAGCCTCTTTTCAACCTCTGATAAATTGAGCTTTCTTCTTGCAACCTTCACAAAACCATTGGCTTCCTCCTTTGTTTATTAACATTCCTTCTCATTCGTTACTGACTCCTCTTTTCTGGCTCACCTCTTAAATTTTAACATTCTCTAAAGTTCTATACTTGGCCCTCCTTTATTCTCATTCTACACATTTTTCAAGGAAGTCCTTTTACTCTTGTGGCCTCAGTTATCACATGTGTGCAACAGTTCCCACATACCTGTCTCCATCGCCAATCTCACTCCTGAGCTCCAGTCTCATCCCCGGGAAATTGGTTCCCAGAACCCCTACAGATACCAAAATCCATGGATGCTCACTTTTCAGGGACACTTTTGAGAATGAAAGGAACTATTAATAATGATATCAGGACAACAGATATAGAATAGGACTGCAAAATGGGATATTTGGTCACTCTACAAATCATAAGCCTCAAATTAATTAAGAGTGGAATAAAACAATTATAACATTTAAATCTTCTATTTTCTTGGCTGCCTATTATACTACTTTTCAAATTTTCCAATTTGAAACACTACACTGCTACTTTGTATTCAGAAGTAGTTGCTCTAATACAAAGTCCTGGCTGCCTCCCAAACAACTCTCTTCCCCCAATCCTTGCCATTGGAAAGGGAATTTCATTCCCGTGTCCAACCTCTTCCCCATAGTAACCTGGAAGAAATTCCTGGTTACAACTAATCATGGGATGATTATAATATGGCCATATGACACAGATGATGCAGTTATGGCCACAAGGTACATAAAGGGGGAAGCTGCTGGAGATGCTTCTTGTGAGATTTCTTCCCTCTTAAAAACAGGTATAGTGGAATTTCCATTTCTGGCAATATAACAGACTGTCCCATCTTGAAAATCATGCCAATGGAGAACACCTAAGAAATGCTAAATGAAATATGTGAAAGCATCTTTTTCAAATATATACTTGAGCTGTTTGGAAAAGTCCTTGGAGACCAAAAATATATATATATAAAGCAAGAGCAGAAAAATGGGCGAGCGGTCGTGCATGTCTTTACCCTGGTAGAACCTGCCAGGCTGCAAAGACCTAGGCTTTGCTTTTCACAAGCCACATGTGGGGACAGGTGGCAGTCCTGGGAGCCCATACACATAGGAGGTTAGAGTGACAGCCCACATAAATCCAGATTTCCAAAGCCCAAAATTCCCATTGCCTGTGTCCCCTCAAAACCCCAAGCCAGAAATTTAAGCAGCACCACGTTGGTAATAACTCCAAGCACCTGGCAGAAATAAACCTAAATATTCTCTGGATGAATGTATTCCAGACACAGACACCAAAGAATTCCCAAGGACAAAGCAGCAATTAACATGGGCTCACAATCAAACATCCCAAAATATGGGTGAGAACTGACAGAAGTAAAACGGATAATCAGACTAACAAAGATTGCAGATGTAGAATTACCAGCTATAGAATGTAAGATAAATATGTTTATCATGTTTGAAAACATAAGTAAACTTGAAAGAATATGCAAGGAAAAGAAACTATAAGACCTCACAGATACAAAAAAAGCATCAAAGAGAACTTGTAAATATAAAAAATAGGACAGATAAATCAAAAAGACAAAAAGCAAATTCAAAATTAGAAGAATTTAACCAAATATCAAATCAGTAATATGAACACACATTAAAAAGCATTATTTCAAATGGCTTTTGAATATAGAGCACTCAGTATACCTCCACCCTAAGAGAAAAAAGAACTGAAATGATTCTTAAATGTCATTCAGTGATTTTTTGTCAAAATGTTGAGCATTATAATTTTGAAACTACTCATAGTGTCACCACAAATAATACGCTCATGTAATTAGAAACTATGATCTTCATTAATAAAGAGAAAAGGTACAAGTATAAAATCAAAGTTGCTAAGAAAAAATATAGTAATGTTAAATCTGAATTTAAAATCTCAGTATGAACTCACATTTTATAAAACTCATGTTTTTATAAAACCATATTCCCCAGGTCTACTCACTGGAAATGTTCAGGCCTCCGAACAATAACACCCCTGTAGTAATGGACAGACTCGGATCTTGGCTCCTAAATATAATTCCCCCACTAAAAGGAATCAAGGCTCCTTTGAAGATTTGGCTGATTCCAATACAGGGCTAAGGAAAATATAAGGTGAGCACTGGGATATCTTTCAGTTCCCGAAACTAAGGAAACAGAGGCAAATAAAGGCTCATCAAGAGAACACAGAAGCTAGCTTGACCAAATTTGGGACAATTTTAGCATCCAAAAGGAAAATTACTACATTGAATTGTAAAATATAAAATTATTTGACACTACTATTGAAGGAAAATATTTCACTGAACTCCTTATTCTATAAAATGATGTTTAAAGAGGAACGATTACACATTTGCCCTGGCTTTTTATGAGAAACTGTATTCAGCTCCAGTTTATGATGGAAAAGTCATTACAGAAGAATGCCAGCTATCAAATGCAAGCATAATGATAGATTTGGAAAATCAGCATTTCAAACTCCCACTCAAAAAACTGATTCAAGCAAGTTTCACCAAAAAATGCTAAAACTATTCACTATTTTCCAGGTTATTGGGGAAGAAGATATTCAGATAGCACTGAATTAACACCTCACATGTTGCTTGCTAATTGCAAAGGGATAAATGTACCTTTACAAGGGAGAGATCCGGCACCACCACCATACGCAAGTGATTTGACTTAGCAATGCAAACAGGGGGGACCACCTGACATTATACGCATCCCACAGATACAATATGAAGCACACGGCATTCTATATGAAGTTATTTTTGCAAAAAAAAATTGTTTTATTAAATCAGGACTCTAGAGGATCTAGATCTAACTTTCAGTTTACAGAAACAGATGGGATAGAAGAACAAATTTAAGAATAACGCAATTTTAAAAGGTCAAATCCAGTGTGTGGGACATTCTATAAGACAATAAGTCTGGACTCCTCAAAAAGTCATATCATTTTAAAACATGGTTGAACTATTCTAGATCGAAGTAGACTAATAGACATGAAACCAAATGACGCATTTGGCTGATTCTGGGTTGACAAAATAGCTTTAAAATATATTTGGAGACAACTAGGAAAATGTGAAGACAGACTAGATATTAGATATTAGAAAAGTACTATTATCAAATGTGATATGTAATTGTAGTTAGGTAGGAGAATGTTACTCGGGGGCAAAAATTAACAACTGTTGGATCTACATGGTAGATCCATTGTGTTTGTTATATAATTCCTTCAAACATTCTAGATATTTAAAATTTCTCATAAGAATTGGGGAAAAGTTTAAGTATCATCTTATGACTTCATAGGTGATATGATAGGTATTGTAGCTAAAAATAATTAACCTCTTTAATCTATGAAGCTTTGTTTTTTGCCGGAGCGAGGGGGGTGCGGAGGGGAAGCGAGGGACAGAGTCTCACTCTGTTGCCCAGGCTGCTAGAGTGCAGTGGTGCGATCATAGCTCACCACAGCCTTGACCTCCTGGGCTCAAGTGATTCACCCATCTCAGCCTCCTGAGTAGCTGGCACTACTGGCACGCACTACCACCCTGGCTAATTTTTGTATTTTCTGTAGAGATGGGGTTTTGCCATCTTGCCCAGGCTGGTCTCAAACTCCTGGACTCAAGCCATCCACTCGCCTTAGCCTCCCAAAGTGCTGGGATTATAGGCATGAGCCACCACACCTGGCCCATGAAGGTTTTTGATTTAACTTTTAGTTTATAAGAAACAGAAGGGATAAAGGAATATGCTAAATGACATTATAAGAAGCCAGGTGATAGAACATTCTGTAAGACAACTGGCCTGGTCCCTTCAACAAGCTGGTGTCATAGAAAGGGATGGTGCTAAATAAGACAGTCTTAAGGAACAACACAACTAGATCCAATGTGTAGTCCTAGATTGGATACCAGCTTGGCCAAAACAGATATAAAGGACCTTAGTAAAATTTGATTACTGTCTGGGTATCAAACAAGAACGAAAATTTAGTAATGTGAAAGGATAGAGATCATTTAACTAAAATGAATCTTAGACTACAAAATTATATATATATATGTATATATATATAGTATAAGCTCATTTGGGAGAAAACATAAATGTGTGTATAAAGAACTATAGGAAAAAAATGATGTGGAAGGACAAGTATTGAGAGTTTATCAGTACTGATCTCTGGATAGACAATACAATGCTTCCATTGTAAAACTGTGGATGCACGGAAATGAAAAACAGAAAAAAGCAGGGATTGTAATCCTAATTTCTGACAAAACAGACTTCAAACCAATGAAGTTCAAAAAAGACAATGAAGGGCATTACATTATGGTAAAGGATTCAACTCAGCAAGAAAATCTAACTGTCCTAAATATATATGCACCCAACATAGGAACACCCAGATTCATAAAACAAGTTCTTAGAGACTTTCAGAGAGACTTAGACTCCCCCACAATAATGGGAGACTTTAACACACCACTGACAATATTAGACAGATCATCTAGACAGAAAATTAAAGACATTTAGGACCTGAACTCAGCACTAGATCAAATGGACCTGATAGATATCTGCAGAACTTTCTGCCCAAAAACAACAGAATATACATTCTTCTCATCATCACATGGCACATACTCTAAAATTGATCACATAATCAGAAAACGCTCCTCAGCAAATGCAAAAGAACTGAAATCATAACATAGTCTCTTGGACCACAGCACTATCAAATTACTAATCAAGGCTAAGAAATTCACTCAAAACCATATAATTACATGGAAATTGAATGACCTGCTCCTGAATGACTTTTGGGTAAATGATGAAATTAAGGCAAAAATTAGCAAGTTCTTTCAAACTAACCAGAATAAAAATACAACATACCACAGTCTCTGGGACACAGCTAAGGCAATGTTAAGAGGGAAAGTTATAGCACTAAACACCTACAACAAAAAGTTAGAAAGATCTCAAGTTAATAACCTAACATCAAAACTAAAAGAACTAGAGAACCAAGAACAAACCAATCCCAAAGCTAGCAGAAGACAAGAAATAAACAAAAATCAGAGCTGAACTGAAAGGATTAGAGACTTGAAATATCAGTGAATCCAGGAATTGGTTTAAAAAAAAATTAATAAAATAGACCACTAACTAGACTAATAAAGAGAGAAGATTCAAATGAACACAATAAGAAACAAGGGGGATATTACCACTGACCCCACAGAATTACAAACAACCATCAGAGAATATTATTAATATGTCAAACTAGAAAATCTAGAAGAAAGTTATCATTTCCAGGACACATATACCCTCCGAAGACTGAACCAGGAAAAGAACTGAATTCCTGAACAGACCAATAAGAAGCTCTGAAATTGAGGCAGTAATAAATAACTTACCAACCAAAAAAAGCCCAGGACCAGATGGATTCACAGCTGAATTCTACCAGATGTACAAAAAAGAGCTGGCACCATTCCTACTGAAACTATTCCAAAAAACTGAGAAGGAGAGATTCCTACCTAATTCATTCTATGAGGCCAGCATCATCCTGATACCAAAACCTGGCAGAGACACAACAAAAGAAAACTTCAGGCCAATATCCTTGTGCACATCAATGCAAAAATACTCAACAAAATACTGGCAAACTGAATCCACCACCACACCAAAAAGCTTATCCACCACAATCAAGTAGGCTTTATCCCTGGGATGCAAGGTTGACTCAACATATGCAAATCAATAAATGTAATTCATTACAAAAACAGAACTAAAGACAAAAACCACATGATTATCTCAATAGATGCAGAAAAAGCTTTCAATAAAATACAGCATCCATTCATGGTTAAACACTCTCAATAAACTAGATATTAAAGGAACATACCTCAAAATAATAAAAGCCATCTATGACAAACCCACAGCCAACATCATACTGAATAGGCGAATGCTGGAAGCATTCCTCTTGAAAACTGGTACAAGATAAGGATGCCCTCTCTTACCACTCCTATTCAACATAGTATTGGAAGTTCTGGCTGGGGCAATCAGGCAAGAGAAAGAAATAAAGTGTATCCAAATAGGAAGAGAAGAAGTAAAACTACCCGTTTATAGGTGACATGATCCATGTTGAGAAAATGCCATCGTCTCAGCCCAGAAGCTTCATAAGCTGATAAACAACTCCAGCAAAGTCTCAGGATACAAAATCAATGTGCAAAAATCACTAGCATACCTATATACCAACAACAGTCAAGCTGAGAGCCAAATCAGCAACAAACTACCATTCACAACTGCCACAAAAAGAATAAAATACCTAGCAATGCAGCTAACTAGGGAAGTGAAAGATAGCTACAAGTATAACCACAACCCACTGCTCAAAGAAACCAGAGATGATACAAAACAAATGGAAGAACATTCCATGCTCATGGATGGGAAGAATCAATATTGTGAAAATGGCCATACTGCTCAAAGCAGTTTATAGGTTCAATGCTATTCCTATTAAACTACCATTGACATTCTTCACAGAACTAGAAAAAAATTATTTTAAAATTCATATGGAACCAAGGAAGAGCCCATATATCCAAGGCAATCCTAAGCAAAAAGAACAAAGCTGGAGGCATCATGCTACCCAACTTCAAACAACACTAAAGGGCTATAGTAACCAAAACAGCATGATACTGATACAGAAACCGACACATAGACTGACAAAACAGAATAGAGAACCCAGAAATAAGGCCACACATGTACAACTATATGAACTTCAACACACCTGGCAAAAACAAGCAATGGGGAAATAATTCCCTACTCAATAAATGGTGCTGGGTAACCGGCTAGCCACATGCAGAAGACTAAAACTGGACCCCTTCTTTATAGCACATACAAAAATTAACCCAAGATCGATTAAAGATATAAATGTAAAACCCAAAACTATAAAAATCCTGGAAGACAATCTAGGCAATACCATTTGGGACACAGGCATGGACAAAGACTTCATGACGAAGACAACAAAAGCAATTGCAACAAAAGCAAAATTGACAAATGGGATCTAATTAAAGAGCTTCTGCACAGCAAAACAAACTATCAACAGAGTAAACAGACAACCTACAAAATGGGAGAAAATTTTTGCAAACTATGCATCTGACAAAGGTCTAATGTTTAGCATCTCAAAGAACTTAAATGTACAAGAAAAAAATAAACAATCTCATTAAGTAATGGGCAAAGGACATAAACAGACTTTCCAAAAGAAGACATACATGTGGCCAACAATCATGTGGGGAAAAAAAAGCTCAGCATCACTGCTCATTAGAGAAATGCAAATCAAAACCACAATGAGATCCCATCTCATACCAGTCAGAATGGCTGTTATTAGAAAGTCCAAAAATAACAGATGCTGGCCATGTTGTGGAGAAAAAGGAACACTTATACACTGTTGGTAAGAGTGTAAATTAGTTCAACCATTATAGAAGACAGTGTGGCAACTCCTGAAAGACCTAAAGACAGAAATACCATTTGACCCAGCAATCCCATTACTGGGTATATACTGAGAGGAATATAAATAGTGCTGTTACAAAGACACACTCGCGTATGTTCATTGCAACACTATTCACAATAGCAAAAACACGGAATCAACCTAAATGCCCATCAATGATAGCCTGGATAAAGAAAATGTGGTACATATACACCATGGAATACTATGCAGCCATAAAAAAGAACAATATCATGTCCTTTGCAGGGACATGGTTGGAGCTGGAGGCATAGAAGGGAACAACATGCACTGGGGCCTATCACGGGGTGGAGGGTGGGAGGAGGGAAAAGATCAGGAAAAATAACTAATGAGTACTCAGCTTAATAGCTGGGTGATGAAATAATCTGTACAAAAAAAAAACCCATGGCACAAACTTACCTATGTAATAAACTTGCACACGTACCCCTGAACATAGAGAGTTAAAAAAAAAGAAAAAAAAACCTAAAGACTCTACAAAAAAACTATTTGAATTGATAAACAAATCCAGTAAAGTTGCAGGGTACAATTATACAAAAATCAGTATCATTTCTATACACCAACAGTGAACTAAAGAAATCAAGAAGGCAATCCCATTTCTAATAGCTAAAAAAATGTGAAATAACTAAGGAGGTGAAGACCTTCACAAGGAAAACTGCAAAACGCTGACGAAAGAAATACGAACACTGAAGAGGATACAAAGAAATGGAAAGACATCCCATGCTCATGGATTGAAAGAATATTGTTAAAATGACAATACTACTCAAAGCAATTGATAGATTTAATACAATTCCTATCAAAATACCAGTAACATTCTTCACAGAAATAGAAGAAAAAAACCTAAAAATTGTGTGGAACCACAAAAGATCCTGACCAGCCAAAGCAATTCTGAGCAAAAAGAACAAAGCTGGAGTCAGAACACTGCCAGACCTCAAAATATACTACAAAACTGTAGTAACCAAAACAGCATGGTACATGCATAGAAACAGGCATGTAGATCAATATAAAAGAACAGAGGATCCAGAAATTAATCCACATATCTACAGCCAACTGATTTTTGACAAAGATGCCAAAAACACTCATTAAGGAAAGGACAATCTGTTCAACAAATGGTACTGAGAAAACTGGATACCCATATGCAGAAGAATGGAACCAGACCCCCACCTCTCACCCTCAAAATGGATCAAAGACCTATGTGTATACCTGAAGCAATAAAAATACTAGAAGAAAGCATTAGGAGAATCCGTCAGGACATTGGTCAGGGAAAGATTTTATAAGTAAGACTTCTAAAGCACAGGCAACAAAAGCAAAAATAAACAAATGGGATATATCAAACTAAAAAGCTTCTGCAAAGAAAAGGAAACAACAGAGTGAAAAGACAACTTACAGAATAGGAGAAAATATTTGCAAACTACTTATCCAATAGGTGATTAATATCCAGAATATACAAGGAACTCAGACATCTCAACAGCAAACTAAACAATCTGATTTAAAAATGGGCTAATGATCTGAACAGATATTTTCTCAAAAGAAATGGTCAATAAATATGTGAAAAGCTCAATATCACTAATCATGAGGGAAATGCAAATCAGAACCACAATGGGATATCATCTCACCCCAGAGTTAGGATGACTATTATGAAAGTGGCCAAAAAAATAACAAATGGTGATGAGGATGAAGAGAAAAGTGAATTCTTACACATTGTTGGTGGGAATGCAAACTAGTATAGCCACTATGGGGAACAGTATGGAAGTCCTTCAAAAAACTACAAATAGAACTACCATATGATCCAGCAATCCCAGTACTGTGAATTTATCCAACGAAAAGGAGATCATTATATTCAAGAGACATCTATACCCCATGTTTACAGTAGCACTATTCACAACAGCCAAGATATGTAATCAACCTAGGTGTCCAACAACAGATAAATGGATAAAGAAAATGTGGTATTTAAAGCTGGGCATGGTGGCTCCTGCCTATAATCCCAGCACTTTGGGAGGCTGAGGTGGGCAGATCACTTTAGGTCAGGAGTTCGAGACCAGCCTGGCCAGCGTGGTGAAACCCCATCTCTACTAAAAATATAAAAATTAACCAGGTGTGGTGGCGGGCACCTGTAATCCCAGCTACTCAGGAGGCTGAGGTAAGAGAATACTTGAAACCAAGAGGCAGAGGTTGCAGTAAGCCGAGGTCATGCCACTGCACTCAAGCCTGGGTGATGGAGCGAGACTCCGTCTCAAAAAAAAAAGAAAAAAAAGAAAATGTGGTATTTTTACACCATGGAATACCATGCCACCATAAAAAAGAATGAAATTTTGTTGTCTGAGGCAACAAAGATGGAACTGGGGGACATTCTGTTAAGTGAAATAAGCTAGAAACAGAAAGTTAACACCACATGTTCTCACTCATAGGTGGAAGCTAATAAATGTTCATACAGAAGTGAAAAAACAGAAGAGAAAATACTAGAAGCTGGAAAGGGAGGGATAGGGAGACATTTGTTAAAAGATACAAAATTACAGTAGGTAGAATAAGTTCTAGTGTTCTATAGTACTGTAGGATGACTAGAGTTAATAATATATTACAGTTTCAAATAGCTAGAAGGAAAATACTGAATGTTCCCAACACAAAGAAATGATAACTATTTGTGATGATGGATATGCTAATTACCCTGATCTGATCACCATACATTGTATGTATCAAAACATCACTACGTACCCCATGAGTATGTACAATTATTATTTGTCAATTTAAAAAATTATTTTGAATGGTTTATATTTTATCAGTCTATGATGCAAATGTACACAATAACTAAAGATTTTTTTAACTTTAAAAGCTTTAGAAGAAAATGGAGAATATTTTTATCATCTTGGAGTAGGAGATAATTATTTTTGAAAGACCCAAAAAAGTAAAAATGATAAATAAAAATGACTAAATGCAACTACATTAAAATAAAGCCTTTTATGCTGTCAAAAAACAACATAAAAACATTAGAAGTCAAACCACAAACCAAAAGATGTCAATATTTGCAACTACACATATGACTTTTTTTAAATAATATAAATGTTATGAATCCACAAGAAAAAGACAGAAATCCCATTAGAAAAATGGGCAAAAGTTAACAGTTATTTCATTAGAAATTATATACCAGGCCAGGCACAGTGGCTCATAGCTGTAATCCCAGCAATTTGGGAGGCCGAGGTGGGTGGATCACTTGAGGTCAGGAGTTCAAGACCAGCCTGGCCAACATGGTGAAACCCCGTCTCTACTAAAAATACAAAAATCAGCTGGGCACGGTGGTGCATGCCTGTAATCCCAGCTACTTGGGAGGCTGAGGCATAGAATTGCTTCAACTCAGGAGGTGGAGGTTGCAGTGAGTTGAGATCGCCCCACTGTACTTCAGCCTGGGTGACAGAGTGGGACTGTCTCAAAAATAATTAAGAAATGATATACCAAAGTCCTTTAAGCCTATGAAAAGATGCTCAAACTTATTAGTAACCAAGGAAAGGCAAATTAAAACTATGAGATAAAATTCACACCCACCAGATTTTCAAAATTAAAAGATACGTGAATTTCTGGGTTCTCTATTTTTTTATATTGATCTATGTGCCTGTTTTTATGCCAGTACCATGATGTTTTGGTTACTACAGCTTTGTAGTATATTTTGAGGTCTGGCAGTGTTCTGACTCCAGCTTTGTTCTTTTTGCTCAGATTGCTTTGGCTATTCAGGATCTTTTGTGGTTCCACACAAATTTTAGGGGTTTTTTTTTCTATTTCTGTGCAGAATGTCACTGGTACTTTGATAGGGATTGTATTAAATCTATAAATTGCTTTGAGTAGTATCAAGTGTTGGTGAGAATTTCAAGCAATGGAAACACACTGCCGAGAAGAGCATAAATTGGTTTCGCCAAATTAAAAAATAATTTTTCTTATAAATCTGAACAAATATACTACCCACAATACTTATTTCAGAATACATATATATTTGAGCAATGCTTGACAAACTCTGGATAGTGAATCACCCAATTCAGAGATTCAAATATTTTAAAATATTCCAATATTTTAAAATAGAATAATATGGAACCGAAAATATCAGTCAGTATTCATTGCAGGTGGTTCAAGGTAAAGTATGGCTTTGTGAGAGTTTACACACACACACAGACATGCATACACTCATGCACACACCTGTAATGCAAAACGTATTTCTTTGTTTTGTTTTTTTTTTTAAATTTTATTATTATACTTTAAGTTTTAGGGTACATGTGCACAATGTGCAGGTTAGTTACATATGTATACATGTGCCATGCTGGTGGGCTGAACCCATCAACTCGTCATTTAGCATTAGGGCAAAATGTATTTCTTACTGTGGGTAATGTGCCAAAGAGTTTGAAAGTTATGGCCCTACAGGGAAACCCTTACACATGAGCTCCAAGAGACACAGAAATGGCATTATATGGAATAGCAAAACCCTGTAAAAAACTCAAGTGTCCTCGTATATGTAGAATGGACAAATAACTTCTTGTATATGGATACACTGGAATGCTATACAGCGGTGAAAATAAGTGCTACCTAGTTACATGTCTTAACATGAATGCTTCTCAAAAACATAATGTTAAACAAGAAAACCAAGTCACAGAACATACATAACAAGCATGAATCTATTCATACGAAGAGGTGTTAACATATGCAATTTTAAGGATTTAACTGTGGTAAAAGTACAAAGAAAAAGAAGAAAAGGATAAATACAATATTCAGGTTATCTTTTCAGAGAGGGTAATAGAGGCTGATGGGATAAGGAGTACAAACTAAGGGCTTCTACGATTCTGGTTAGTTCTTAAGCTGAATGATGGACACACAAAAGGTGTGTTGGTGACATCAGAGTCACATAATTTACTACCCCTAGTGCTGATCTTAAGTATCATTGTTTTTTGGAATAACTTCCTTATTGTTTAAGCCCCATTTTGAGTTGTGTCTTCCATTACTTTTAGTTTAAACACCCTCAAGCTGAAACAGTCCCTTAGTTTGAATCCCGTACAACTGGGATCTGACTTAGTATAAGCTATCATTTAATCATATTCTGTTTGTCTAATTGTATCATTAAAACTTTACAATATTAGCAACTCCAAACTATAAAAAGTTTTGTTTGGAAGAAAGAGACTATCATTAAACTAGCTTAGCATTTTTTCAATCTTAAAGGTTTCGTCCTTGGAAACATTCTGATTAAGTACGTGTGATACCAAGAACAATCAAGATTTGTTTAAGAAGATCTATGAAATGTTAAACAGATAAAGAAGGAGTCGGGCTTGTACTCTTGCCCTCAGCAGGGAACAGCTTGATCTGCCTGGAGGATCACACAGTTATTGGAGCTACAGGCTGGAGGTCAGAGCACAGGCAGAAGTCAGCCACTGCGGGAGTCCTCAAAAGGAGAGAGAACAAGGAAGTGAAGAGATTTTATTCAGAAAAGGGCGTGGGCTCTGCTGTTTTGGCCAGAGGAATAAAAGAACAGTGGTTTCTCCACAGACAAATCCTATACTGGAGACTAGCCCTGCTGAGGAAGTAAGACTTCCATGCCACCTCCCTGGCAGACATACAGGAAAGGGTAGATAAGGAAAGGGGATCTACAGAGGGAAATACACACACGCCATTTATTCTATCCCCCAGACAGTGCACGAGGTACACCCTCAATGTGCAGCACTGCCTAATATCCTCCTATTATTCCACAAAGCTAAGTCTCCCTATTTTACAGATGAGGGTGCTGGAGCTGAGAGGTTAAGTAAACTGCCAAGGTTACACACCAGTCATTGGTGAAGCTGAAACTCAAACCTATGGCTGTGTGATCCTGAAACTCATTCTTTTTTTGAGACAGAGTCATGCTTTGTCACCCAGGCTGGAGTGTGGTGGCATGATCTTGGCTTACTGCAACCTCCACCTCCCAGATTCAAGTGATTCTCCTGCCTCAGCCTCTCGAGTAGCTGGGATTACAGGTGTCTCTCACCACACCCAGCTAATTTTTGTATTTTTAGTAGAGACATGATTTCACCATGTTGGCCAGGCTGGTCTCAAACTCCTGACCTCAAGTGATCTGCCCGCTTCAGCCTCCCAAAGTGCTTGGATTACAGGCATAAGCCACCACACCCAGCCTCATATTCTTTAATACCTTATGCACAAAGAACAAGGAAGACTGTGGAACAACTCAATCTTGGAGCATTCTCTCTTAGAATGAACTGAAAGCTGCCCCCAGCAACTCCTGCCTTCTACTCCTAAACACAATATTGGCCACGCTGTGAAGATGTGGACCCAGCTAAGGTCAGTAGGATCCCATTACAGAGAAGAATGCCACCATTCTTGGTCCCCAGACTACAAGCACAGCCCTCACTTCTGTCAGCTACATCAACCACTTCTCACAAGCATAATCTTGGCCACAAGAGGAGTAGGTTAAAAAATAATAATAAAGAGGGTTTGCTCTAGGCACCTGTACCCCTGCTCGCCCCCACTCCAGCTCCACTCTGATGCTAACTGTTGGACTATTGGGGCTCATCCCACTGTTGGTGATTCCCACAATTACCTAAGGTCCAACAAGAGACAGTCTCCAGGAGGGGGATGCTGCTGTAGATGGCATGCATGTACATCAGGTGAGCCATCAGCTCGGCCAGCCACCACCAGCAAAGAAGGCGGCCCAGCCCCAGGGCCAGGACACACAGGCTGGCCTTCAGGGAGTCATGCTCCTGCTGCTGCATCTAAAGTGGAAACAAAAGAGGTCATTAGATGGTGCCTTGATTTCTAAAACAGTCCCTTAGATAAGATTTTTCATAAACTTGCCACAAATATTATTGCTATGCCAGCTGACAGAGGGTTGGTTTGGTTTGTCTTGGGAACACTCAATGTTCTTGGTTGGAAGAATCATATTTCAGCTTGAACATTTGTCTCAAAATAAGAATGGGGGTTGGGGGTCAACAAGCTAGCCTAGTGCCAAGAGCCAAAGACACGTTCTGCACTGATCTCTCCACTTCAGCATCAGCCCTGGAAAAACCCAAGAAGGGAGGGCAGCACTCAGTGTATTTTCCCCACTGGGAATTTGGAGTTTTGGGCTACAGGTACCACCCTGCCTGAATTCTTCCATCACCTACTCATGTCTGAGGCTGGCAAAAGCAGGTCCCAGTCAAAAAGACACACAGGACTGGTAGAAGAGAAAGAGAAAAAGATGGGCTGAGAGCAAGGGAAAATGATGTGTGGGCATGTCATTTCACTCTAAGTTGTTTTTTGAAACATGGCAGACAGTATGCAGAACAAGTCTCTTGCTTAGTAGGCAGCAGAGCATAACAGTTAAGAATACAGACTTTAGAAAATGTAAAATAAGGTGGGGCATGGTGACTCACACCTAGAATCCCAGGACTTTGGAAGGCCCAGGTGAGCAGATCACCTGAGGTCAGGAGTTCGAGACCAGCCCGGCCAATATGGTGAAACCCCATCTCTACTAAAACTACAAAAACTAGCTGGGCATGGGGTGGCACATGCCTGTAATCCCAGCTACTCAGGAGGCTGAGGCAGGAGAATTGCTTGAACCTGGGAGGCGGAGGTTGCAGTGAGCCAAGATCACACCACTGTACTCTAGCCTGGGTGACAGAGCAAGACTCTGTCTAAAAAACAAAACAAAACAAAAGTAAAATAAGTCACTTCGGGTAGTTTTGCCATCAAAACAATATTGAGTTTCACTCCATAAACTCGGGCTGTTTTTCCACTTATCAGGTCTTCTTTAAATTTCTTTCAGCAACGTGTGTAGTGCTCAGTGTACAAGTCTTGTACTTCTTTGATTAAAGTTAGTCCTAAATATTTTGTTCTTTTTGATGTTGTTGTAAAAGGAATTTTCTTCTTTAAAAAATGGACTTTAGAGTCAGAGGATCAAGATCAAATTCTACCACAAACTACACAGCTGTGTGATCCTGAGCAAGTTACTTAACCTTTCCGAGTCTGGGTTTCCTCCTAAAGTAAAAAACATTGTTGTGATGATTAAATATGATGAAGTATGTGAAGTACTAAGTACAGTAACTGGCATACAAGAAGCACTGGATACTTGGTAGTTAATATCTATCATTAACCACCTCCATGTGTGTCTTCCCATCCTTCCCATGTGGCATCCCAGACAACCAGCTACAGGGCAGCATTAGGAGACAGCTCAGAGCCAAACATCAAAGGCAAGAGAGGGATGTTTTGATTATTCATAGATACAGATAGAAGCTACTGAGGGCATACTCAATACAGTGGACAACACAGATGAAAATTTTTAAAGCCCAGTTCTGTGGTCTCACCTCACTGCCTGTTGTTTAGAGATGCACAGTAACTTAAAACACATAGATTCTAGAATTCATAAACATGCTGGAAAATTTGAAGTGAATTCAATTTCATTCAGCCTTATACCACTAAACAAATATAAATACAGAAAAACTAGAGAGAACAGTAAGTTTTCTGGATCTCACAATGACAAGATTTTATGAGACTGAAAGCTCCCTTGAAATGCAGAGGACAGACTAATGCTAAATGTCAAGCTGCATCTGCACACATTAGCAGGTAGAGGAAATGAGCTTGATTTAGCATTTGACTATCAGGGCTCCTGACATAAAGGCCCATTCGGTGAGGTACCTCCTTAGCTTCTCTCTCCTCCATCATCAGTGTGCTGTGGGACCCTCTGCAGCCAGGAGAGTGGCAGGCACTGCCCCCAGCGGGAAAGAGAGAGCTACACGGCAGGGTATTTATTTTTATTCCATTTTCTTCCAGTCTCTCAAACTGTCCTCCCGCAACAAGAAGCCAGGCTAAGAAATTTTGGTTTGCTCACTGGCATTACAATCATCTGCACAAACAGCTTTCTCCCTTTTGCCATCTGCTTGGTTAACTACGCCCAGAAAAGCTTGTTGCTTTAACTTTTAAAATGTAAATTAGGCCGGGGACGGTGGCTCACATCTATAATCCCAGTACCTTGGGAGGTGGAGGCAGGTGGATTACCTGAGGTCAGGAGTTCGAGACCAGCCTGGCCGACATGGTGAAACCCTGTCTCTATTAAAAATACAAAAATTAGCTGAATGTGGTGGCAGACACCTGTAATCCCAGCTACCCAGGAGGCTGAGGCAGGAGAATCATTTTAACCTGGGAGGCAGAAATTGCAATGAGCTGAGACTGTACCACTGCGCTCCACCCTGGGTGACAGAGAGAGACTCTGTCTCAAAAAAAAAAGGAAAAAATTGGTACAACAGGAATTTCCCTTTTGCCTTTTGTTTCCCTCAGTTCACTTCAGGAAGATATTTTATGCAGCCATACCAATCTGCACTGTTAAGAAACAACAGTAATTGCTTTGGAGAATTCATCTGGTTAGTGTTCACAGGAAGCAGAATTTGAGTTCTCCAAGAAGCAAGATTGGTATCCTTGGGTATTTGCAGACTTGTATTGATCAGACCTAACTGCAATTACAGATGCACTAGTGACCCCAGGCAGACCCCTTTCTGGGCGTAAACTGAGGATGGTTTTCATTTGAATCCTTACCTCAAGCATGCATGCTCTGAGAGACCCTACGAAGTCTATGGCAGCAGATCTGTTACAAGCCAATCACTAAATCCTCAGTGCAGAAACACCTACCTACCAGATCATTCACGTTTGTGTTAATAAACGAGAAGTTAAAAGGAAATAACCCAAATGTCCAACACTAGGGTGTTGGTTAAATGCATGTGTGTACCTCAATATTATATAGTCATGAAAACTATTTTTATTCAATGTGCATAAAATAATCCAAAGCTGGAAAGATATACACCAAATGTCAAAAGTGGTCATCTTTGGATGGTGAGAGTTTAGTTCTTTTTGACAATTAAAAAAAAATTTTTTTTAAGACACAGTTTCACTCTGTCACCCAGGCTGGAGTGCAGTGGCACAATCTCAGCTCACCCCAACCTCTGCCTCCCTGGGTTCAAGCGATTTCTGTGCCTTAGCCTCCCAAGTAGCTGGAATTACAGGCATGTACCACCACACCTGGCTATTTTTTGTATTTGTAGTAGAGACGGAGTTTCTCCACATTGGCCAGGCTGGTCTCAAACTCTTGACCTCCAGTGATCCGCCCACCTCGGCCTCCCAAAGCGCTAGGATTACAGGTGTGAGCCATCGCGCCCAGCCAAATTGGTTCTCTTTTAAATCAGAGAAAAAGTAATGTGACCTTACAATGTTGTGAATATTTGGGCCCTCTCTGTTAGAGAGGCAAATGTACTCAAGACCCCTCTGTTTCTTCATCCTGCTTCTCCAAATGCCTGGCATCAGAACTTCTGCCAGGAAGCCCAGCATCCTCTATGAGTGAGTATTCTTCTCCATGTTTTATGCTAGACTAACTTTTATTTCTCCTTTCCTTCCCCCTTCACTCTTAGATTTTTTTTGTAGCTATGTACTGAGTTCTTCTTGGTTCATTTTCAACCCTTTTCCAGCTCTCCAAAGCAAGTTCATTTTGACCTAATAACCACTAGCAAAAGAAGACATGATTACAAACACACTGCTATGGTCTGCATGTTTGTGCCCCTCTAAAATTCATATGTTGAAATCCTAATCCCCAAGGAGACGGTACTAGGAGGTGGGGCATTTGAGAAGTGATTAGGTCATGAGAGCAGAGCCTTCATGATTAGGATTAGTGCTGTCATCAAGGAAACCTTAGAGAGTTAGCTAGTTCCTTCCACCATGTGAAGACAGTGAGAAGGTGCCAATCTATGAACAAGGAAGTGGGCTCTCACCAGACACTGAATCTGCCAACTCGCTGATCATGGAATTCCCAGATTCCAGAACTGTGAGCAATACATTTATGTGGCTTATAAGCCAACCAGTTTATAGTATTTTGTTACAGCAGCTCAAATGGACTACGGCAGAAAATCAGTACACCAAGAGTGGGAGTGCTGCTGTAACAAAATACCCAAAAATATGCAAGTAGTGTGGAAGGGGTAATGGATAGAAGCTGGAAGAGTTTGGAGGTGCATGTTTTAAGAAGTGTACATTGCTGTAAATGGATCTTTAAGGGAAATTTTGGCGAGGGCTCAGAAGGAAAGAAAAGCTGCAGAGAAAGCCTCAATATTCTTAAAGAATAGCTGAGCAGTAGTGAACAGAATGTTGGTGGAAATATGCATGGTAAAGGCCAATCTGATGATTTCTTAGACAAGAGAAACATGGTATTGAAAACTGAATGAAAAGCAATCCTGTTATGAACCAGCAAAGAACTTGGCTGAATTGTGTTCGTATCCTAGTGTTTTGTGGAAGGCAGAATTTGTGAGTAATGAAATTGGGTATTTAGCTAAAGCCATTTCTAAGCAAAGTGTTGAAGGTGCAACTTGGCTCCTCTTGACTGTTTATAGTAAAACAGCAGAGGAGAAAAGTGATTTAAAGACAAAATTGTTAATCAAAAGGGAAGCAGAACTTAAAGATTTGGAAAACTCTCAGCCTTTCCATACTATCAAGAATGAGAAAGCCTGTTCAGGAGAGAACATCAAGAATGTGGCCAAACAACCACCTGATAAGGTTAGTCAGCTGTTTAAACAGAAGCCAGGGCCTCCTGTCCAAGACAATGGAAGAGTGATCACAAAGAGAATTCAGTCATGAAAACTATTTTTGTTCAATGTGCATAAAACAATGAAAGGCTGGAAAGATATACACCAAATGTCAACAGTGGTAATCTTTGGATGGTGAGATTTTAGTTATGTTTTACAATTAAAATTGGTTCTTTTCAGTCAGAGAAAAAGTAATGTAACATTATAATATTGTGAATATTTTGACCCTCTCTGCTGCCACCATCATCACAGGCCAGAGTGCAAAGGCCTGGGGGACAAAGCAATTGCAGATGCAAAGGAGGGGCTGTCACTGCCCAGTCCTGCCTCACATTGTGGGCTCTGCTCCCCACTCCACATCACCACACTCCTTGGCTGCCCCAAGGGTGGCTCCTGTGGGCCCCAGGCAGTGTAGTTGGCACTGCAACCAGAAAAGCTTTGAGGGGGTGTGGCAGCCTCCACCTAGATTTCTAACAATGCCTAGAGAGCCATGGGGCCCAGACAAACAACTGCACAGAGGCAGGGCCCAGCAGAGCCATGAGGGTGGCACTGCTCTCATGACCCCAGACCAGTAGAACCACCAGCTGAAGATTCTGGCCTGGGTGATCTGCAGGAGGCGCAACCCCCTCCCCACCACCATGTGTCCAGAGGCACCCCAGTGTGTCTGAGAGGTGAAACCTCCACCCTAGTGGGCCTGGAGGGCAGAGTAATGAGCCAAAAATGATGATTCCTGAGCCTTAAGGTTTTGGACTTCCTCAGGAGCTTTTATTCCTTTCTTCTTTCCAATTTCTACCTTTTGGAATTGGAGTGTCCATCCTATGCCCATCTCACCATTGGATTTGGGTGTACAGAGCTTGATTTCACAGGCTCACAGCTGAAGGGGAATTTGCATAAGGATGAATCATACCTTGAGTATCACATACATCTGACTTAGATGATATTTAAATGAGACTTTGGATTTCAGACACTTGAGTTGGTGCTGGAAAAAGTTAATACTATTGGGGCTATTAGGATGGAATGAGTGTATTTTGCATGTAAGGAGGCCATTAATTTTCAGGGGGCAGGGGCAAAATATTATTAATTGAATGTTTACATCCCTCCAAAAATTCCTATGTTGAAATCCTAACCCCCAAGGTAATGGTACTAGGAGATGGTGCCTTTAGGAAGTAATTAGGTCATGAGGGCATTCTTCATGGTTGGGAATAGCACCTTATAAAAGAGACGCCAAAGAGTTAGACCCCTTCCACCACAAAAGCACACAGTGACAGGTACCATCCTGTGAACCAGGAAGCAGGCCCTTACCAGACATCAAATCTGGCAGTGTCTTGATCTTGGACTTCCCAGCCTCTAGAACTGTGAGAAATAAATTTCTGATGCTTAGAAGCCATCCAGTTTATGGTATTTTGTTATAGCAGTCTGAATGGACTAAGATACATAATATCCAGTAGTCTGTAGAGGCTAGAGGAGTTCACACCAAGGTTAAGACATGTAGAGGCATGTAGAGGCATGTAAGACATGTAAAGGCAGCAAAATCACTCTAGACCAATGGACAGGTCTTTCCTGGCACCCAGACTCTTTTCTTTATGACACAGGGTGTCACTCTATTGCCCAGGCTAGAATGCAATGATGTGACCCTACCTCATGGTAGCCTTGGCTCAAGCGATCCTCCTGTCTCAGCCTCCCCTGTAGCTGGGACTACAGGCATGTACCACCACGCCTGGCTGATTTTTTTTATTTTTTGTAGAGCTGAGTTTCACCATGTTGCCCAGGCTGGTCTCGAACTCCTGGCCTCAAGTGATCCTCCTACCTCAGCCTCCCAAAGCACTGGGATTACAGGTGTAAATCACTGTGCCCAACCTGCTCACACTCTTGGAGAGAAGCAAGTCTTCTAGCTGAACGTGATAATGGCCTCAAAAGCAGTGTTGACAGCAGATAATCTTCACACAGACAAATGTCTACAGTTTCTAAATAAGCCAGCTGTGCATATAGCCTACAGGCTCTTCAGCATAACCTACCCGAAGCTCAGGTTCCCTGAAGGCCAGGACTGTACCTCGGGCCTCCAAGCAGCATTTGGTATGGAGCCCCATCCCAGGGAGTGGAGAGATAGCAGCTGGACTGGAAGGGAGCCAGGAGGAGGCCAGAACCAACAGCCCCCAAGATAATCAAGAAAATATCGCTGACACCCAATCACCTCTCAGCTCCTGGCAATCACGTTTCCAGGTGAATTCAAAGGCCTCCTTTCCCTCCTCAAACATGTGCATTCTAAAATGACACAAATTTCTGTAATTAAGAAAAATCATGAGGTACATTTTGTCATGCATTGGCTTCTTAATAATGACTTACCTACTTTTCACAAGCTAAAACTTCCCTACCAGGTTTAATAAGGCATAATTACATGTCACTACAGGACCAAAAGGGCTAGGCTTTTCTCTGCAACACTCCTTTTCTGGTGCTGACTGCCTCCCTGCTCCAAGCGACAGAAATGTTTATTAATTGCACAAATAAGCCGGGCATGGTGGCTCATGCCTGTAATCCCAGCACTTAGGGAGGCCAAGGCGGGCGGATCACTTGAGGTCAGGAGTTCAAGACCAGCCTGGCCAACAGGGTCAAACCCTGTCTCTACTAAAAATACAAAATTAGCTGGGCGTGGTGGCAGGTGCCTGTAATCCCAGCTACTCGGGAGGCTGAGGCAGGAGAATCGCTTGAACCTGGGAGGTGGAGGTTGCAGTGAGCCAAGATCGAGCCACTGCACTCTAGCCTGGGTGAAGAGTGAGACTCCATCTCAAAAAAAAAAAAAAAAAAAAAAATTTACAAATAACACAGCAAAAGAAAAACAATCCAACTTTCATTCTATTTGCTTTTACTTAAAAAAAAAAAACAAAAGGTTTTTCATCTTTCTTTAGAGCCATATCCTTATTACAGTCCATTTACATCTGCAATCTAGTTGACTGTCTTTTGTTTAAAAAATCCGGCCGGGCATGGTGGCTCACGCCAGCAATCCCAGCACTTTGGGAGGCCAAGGCGGGTGGATCACAAGGTCAGGAGATCGAGACCATTCTGGCTAACACGGTGAAACCTCGTCTCTACTAAAAAATACAAAAAAATTAGCTGGGCGTGGTGGCGGGCACCTGTAGGCCCAGCTACTCGGGAGGCTGAGGCAGGAGAATGATGTGAACCTGGGAGGTGGAGGTTGCAGTGAGCCGAGATCGCAGCACTGCATTCCATCCTGGGCGACAGAGCAAGACTCTGTCTCAAAAAAAAAAAAAAAAAAAATTCCAAAATTTGTCCCTTGTTGACCCAGCAGGAAGAACAGACAGACCATATATAGCTCATCTAATGTGCAGGGCGGCTCTCTTGCCTGCATGCAAAGTATTTCATTTAAGACATTTCAAACCTAGGGGACTGCCAAACCTTCAGACCACTGGAAACTGCCACCATGGAAATTGTGAAGTTCAGGCATCACTAAAAAATACACATTAACTCATCTGCAAAGTGCATTTCAAAATGCATTATACTTTAAAACCTAATTTCATGCAAATTGCATAAAAAGGAATAGCTATGCCTTTCTCTTTCTTCCAAATATATTCTGATGATTAAAGATGACAGTTCTCAAAGATGAAAGGTTCTTTTTCTTCACACACGAATAATACATATGTTTGTGAGCACCAAACAAAAGCCCTCCCCAGAGGCAGATATTCAACTGGCCACCTGGGCCACTAACTTATTAGCTTCTCTCTGCTTGGGTCTAGGAGGCCTTGTGGCAGTTGTTGTATTCCTTTATACTGGTCACAGACCATACCCCTACTCCTAACAAATCATTCCCTAATCAGACCCACATTACTCCCACCCCCTAGCCATCCAGACCAAGGCCAGCGACATCCAGTGAGCTCTCCCAGAACAGCAAGTGGGGCCTGCAGGTGTTGCTGCCACCAAGGCTGGTACTTGGTTCAGCCTGCTTGAGCCTCCAGACCTTCATGTCCACTAGGCCACTCTCCATCCCCCTCTAACTCCTCTCACACACCAAGTCAGCGCAACAAGGCTCATGTCTTGATTCCCTTCACTCTATCTGCATTGTAATAGCCTCTCTTTGCCTCTGTTTCCCTGTCTGTAAAGTGGTCATGACAGTATCTCTCTCATAGGTTGTGAGGATTAAACAAGCTAGAATGGCCAGGCACAATGGTGTGTGCCTGTAATCCCAGCACTTTGGGAGGCCGAAGCAAGAGGATCACTTGAGGCCAGGAGTTTGAGACCAGCCTGGGCAACATAGCAAGACCTCATCTCTAGAAAAGTATTTTTAAAAAATTAGCCAGGTGTGGTGATGCATACCTATAGTCCTAGCTACTCAGGAGGCTGAGGTGGGAGGATCACTTGAGCTCGGGAGGCCAAAGCTACAGTGAGCTATGATTGCACCATTGCACTCCAACCTGGGTGTCAGAGTGAGACCATCTCAAACATTTTAAGTTAGAACGTATAAAGCCTGGCTCAGACTAAATGATCACCTAGTATATTTTATTACAATTAGCATGATTCCAGGTGCTCTCTAGAACCAGAGCCCATGCCAAGTACTAAACAAAGCTTCTGGGACATTGACTGCCTTGCACAGCTCTTGCCAGTCCCAGCAACTCTTGGACTGCCCCCATCCCTTTCCTGCAGCAACTGCCTGGGTCTCTCTTCAAATAGATGGAACCAGCACACTGGCCTCTTCTGAGCCCAAGCATGGCCATGGCCCAGAGTCCCCTGCTGCTGTGCCTGCCTACCAGACTGGATACCCAGGGTCTCACTTCTGACCTAAACTACCCTAGAATTACACTTGCTTTCTGGCCAATCATCACAATAATAAAAGTAAGAGGCCGAGCATGGTGGCTCACACCTGTAACCCCAGCACTTTAGGAGGCCGAGGCGGGCAGATCACCTGAGGTCGGGAGTTCAAGACCAGCCTGGCCAACATGGTGAAACCCCGTCTCTACTAAAAATACAAAAATTAGCTGGGTGTGTTGGTGCACACCTATAATTCCAGCTACTTGGGAGGCTGAGGCACAAGAATCACTTGACACCAGGAGGTGGAGGTTGCGATGAGCTAAAGTTGTGCCACTGCACTCCAGCCTGGGCAACTGAGCCAGACTCTGTCTCAAATAATAATAATAATAAGAGTAAGAATTAACACTTTATAGTATTAACCTGTCAAACCACATTACCTATACACAATCATTTAATCCTCACAGCAATCCTGAGGGAGGCACTATTATTCTTCCCATTTCACTGATAAGAAGACTGAGGCATAAGTAAGGTAAGTAACTCAGCAAGCACTCTCAAGCCGAAGCACAGCAGGGATTCAAACCCTGGAGGGTGGGCTCCAGGACCTTTGCTCTCAACCTCCATGCCAAATTCCCTATTTGACCACTGGCTTCTCTAAGGTGGGAGAGCACAGTGCCCAGCAAGGAAGAGTCCCTGGCCCACCACCCTAAGGCTGCTCTTCTCCCCAGTGCCCACACCACACCAGTCAACCTCTTCAAGACGTAGTGGCCCCAGGATCCAGGCTAAGCAAGTAAACACCATATGTCCTTCCCTTCCCTAAGTCCCCCAGGATCCCTGTCTCACCGCTGACTTGGTATCCGAGTTCCACAGAAACGTGAGAGAAAAACAAATCAGGCCCATGTTCCTAAAACTCTAAATGCCACCAGAAATAGCCTTCAAGTTAAGGCACAGAGGCAAATTTTTACCTGTTCGTGACTAATTATGCAAATTTCACATGCTTTACATTGCAGAAGACAACTCTTCTATACCTCCCTCATTTTGTGTATGTAAATTGGGTGGAAGACACATTCTCCAAGGGTATGCCTAAAACTAACATTGTCATTTGATCTTTTGGAGTTTGCAGATACTGGGTGAAGATTTCCCGCTGGGGTTGGTTTCCACAATGGGGCACTGCTGCCCCCTGGTGGTGCAGCGTCATTCTCCTGCTCTACGTTATTTTTATGCATTGACCTGCCAGTCTAAGAACCATGCATTTCAATACTTCCAATCCTTATAGCTGAAGGCATTTCATGCATGCATTCATTCAAGCATTCATTCAGAGCAAATCTTACTTACTAGTTCTTCCAACTAGCTTTCTTTCCCCACCTCCCAGCCTTTTCCTTTTTGGCTTCTCTGAAAGAACCCTTTCACTGCAAGATAAGCTTTTTGGTTTAACCCCCTCCCCCTTTAAAGCCCCCTTCCCCACAGAAGGGAAGTTTCCCACAGCCACCTTCAGCAAGTGCAGAAACCTCCTGGCTTTTTAAATTTGTCCTATATCTTACTGAACATTTATCCTTTTCTAGAATGACTATTCTATGAATACTCCCCCAAACATAGAGGTTTTAATTTGCCCTTTCGAGTTCCCTGCTGTCAGCAATTGCTATTGTTTTAGAAGGGGTTAAAAAAGAAGAGAGAGCGAGGGAAGGAAAAGACATGGATAAAACCCAGAGTGTCTATACCTGGCCCCTATAGGAAGCAACCTGCCCCTTCACTTCCCCAGAATGAGACTCAAGAGAATGAGAACCCTTGGCTAAGGATTTAGGTGGAAGATAATCTTAAAGCGTGCCTCTGTGTGACACAGGACCCTGCTAGAGGCCTCTAATATTCTTACTAGACCCTAAAAGGCACAATTTGAAAAGGGAGGCCAGGCTCAAGCCTGTAATCCTAGCACTTTGGGAGGCTGAGGGCAGATTGCCTGACCTCAGGAGTTAGAGACAAGCTTGGGAAACATAGCAAAACCCGGTCTCTACTAAAAATACAAAAAATTAGCTGGACTTGCTGGTGCATGCCTGTAATCCAGCTACTCAGGAGGCTCAGACACGGGAATCACTTGAACCCAGGAGGTGGAGGTTGCAGTAAGCTGAGATTACACCACTGCACTCCAGCCTGGGTGACAGAGTAAGACTCTGTCTCAAAAAAAAAAAAAAGAAGAAAAAGGAGACGAGAAATAACAGAAACAATTATTTTGCATAATAACAAAGTACAGAGCATACAGGGCAAAGCTTATATACAGGAGGAAGTTAGGAAAATAATCTGTTTCCTTCTAATGGATTTAGTTTATGTTTCTCTGAAAATTATCAGCCATCCTCAGGAGAGGGGTGTCTGTGTGTGGATGTTTGGTCCAAAAGTTATTGGCTGGCAAACTGAGAATAATTCAAAAGTTCACAAAGGTAAGGAGATTGTAAAAGAGAGGAACCCACCCTATGCTGTGCCCACCCTACCTTTACTCCCACCCTCCTCCTGGAGGGCCTGTTAAACCACCTTCCTGGGCTTTATCCCTAGAGGTTCTGATTCAGGAGGTTGGAGAGGACCTGAGAATTTGTATTTCTAACAAGCTCTCTGGCGATACTGATGCTGCTGGTCCAGGAACCACACTTTGCAAATCATTGAGTTAGAAGATCAGCTGCCATCATTAAACCATCTCTTTTACACAATAATTTTAAGCACAATTTCAAATGCAGATTTTAAATTCCTTCATGACAAAAGAACGATCCCAAACCGAGGTATGAGAAACCATAGACTAAACATATCTGTCTAGAATATCAATTTCACTTACAGATTTCTAGAGATAAAGGTTACATACTTTCACTGGAAATTTTAGAACATTATGTTATTGTTATAATGCAAAAATATATTCTTGAATACAATGCATAATTCAGTGGAACTTTGAGGACAAAATAAGATTTCTAAGAACCCTCCTTTTTCAGGGAGCAACTTTCATGTTGCTGCCCAGAAATGTGCAACACTGCTGCTTGCCCTGCCCTTCCAGGTGTGTGCGTATGCGTGGGTATGTGTTCTGCGTGTGCATGCATGTCTGTGTATGCACGTACATGTTATTCTCTCCTCTGTGAGGATTGTTTTGTTGGTGAGGGATAGAATATCCCTTGAGAACACTGTTTTAGGCATTGTCAATTACTAATTCCTTAGGTGAATTAACTTAGCAATTATGTTCCATGAAACTAGAGGTAGGTTGAGGAGGCAGAAAAAAAAGAAAGTTCTAAACAAGGGGGAAAAGTGAAGTAGGGGGGAACAACAAAGGTAGCTTAACATGGCATTTCAGACAAGGATGCCGTCTGAGGAAGGCAGGCGGGGGCCTGGGCGCAAAGGGGGATCCAGACATGAACACACACCACTGCCTTCGAACTTACTTCAACTCCACTCTGTTTTCACATCTAGGTCACCCTGAACAGCTCCCAGGCTATGGCAGGACTATTTCTTAAGCAGCTTGTGAATATAAAAGGAAACATACTATTTGCCAAGCAACAGCTTAGACAGTTTCCTTTTCTATTCCTTCAAGTAATAGCATCATAATCAAATTTTTTTCTTTCCTTGGGACTTTGCCACAGTGGATACCAACTCCCAAACTCATTAATCCTGGTTGCCAGAGTTCACTGAAAATCAAGGTGGGACCCCCTAGAGCTGACATATCTGATGGGTCAAACTTTATTTTAAAGGCTCATTTCTCATATGTATTTCATCTATTACAAAAAACCTCATGAGAACTAATAGTATGTGTTGTAAATCTGTGGGCACCTCTGAACAAAATGACTCAAGAGTCAGAGAAGACCAGAGCAACAGCGACAAAGGCTTAAGCTATAGAATCCCAATCCCATCCCCAGCGGGCTCTACCTGTTTGATGAACTCCGAGAAGCTGAGGATGGGCCCATTGTGTAAGACTGGATAATAAAAGACATAGGCCAGCATCCAGGGAAAGGAGTAGGAGGTCGATGCAGCAGGCAGCTGCTGCCAGCAGAGCTCCAGGCTGAAGCTGGTGTAGTAGAGGCAGCGAACGGTCAGCGTGAACTGCAGCAGGTAGTACTCATTTTCTGTCTTGTACCACCTTCTCTACAAAATCAAAAGGAGAGAACAACCTTTGAGTGGCCAGCAGGGACATCGTCCAGTCCCACTGCAGGTGCTGGCCAGCAGGGCCACCGTCATCTGAGAATCCCAGGGGGCTCTGGGAAGGCGATTTCTTCTTCAGGCAGAGCAGCTGTGCCATAAAAGGCAGTCGAGAACCAATGAACACCAGGTAAATCTCATTGGTAATCAAAGCAAGCAGTTAATGAGCAGTAGGAAAAAGGACGTCTCTAACGTTAACTTAGCATTAGGTCTGACACAACATAACGAAGGTTTTCCCAGTTAGGCATGTATCAGATACATCCAGGGCATAAGGTGCAGATTAGCTACATCCAGTGGATACTTTGACAGCTTCTTCAACAATTCAGATAACAAAGAGGGGCTTAAGATGTCCCATGGGATTTCTGTCTTCAATGTATTTTTCGTTTTGCTCTTTTGTTATCAGTTTGGCTCTACATTTAGTTGAGTAGCATTTGTCAAATAAGCTTTACAGACAAATATTTAAAAAAAAAAAAAAAGTCCCTGCCCTCAATATGTTAAATTCTCATACAGGACGTAGATGTGTAAAAATGCAATTACAATAGAGCATGAAACAAGAAATAACCTCTGCAAAAATATGCATGGAACAAAAAATGAGAAGGAAATACAATAAAATGTTAATATCAGGGAGTAAAATTATGAAGTATTTTCTAAGTTCTATATTTTTCTACATTTTCCATGTTTTCCAAAAATACATTTAGTGAGAAAAACTATTTATGGAAATACATACGAGAAATAGAACTTGGGTCAAAGGAGAAAGTAATTAATTTGATCCATCAGGGTCTCTTAAAGCTGTACACAGAAAAACCAACGACTGAACAGAGTTTCTACTTCTTGTACAAGACTTTAGCAGCCACCAAGGGGAAAGAGGATAATCATATCAGGAGAACCACATGTGCAAAAGCATGGAAACCCAGCTAGCTTCTAATCACCTGATCTCCTTCCTCAGTGTTTTTCAAATCACTGTAAAATTTGCAGAACAAATGAATATTTATTCACCTCCAACTTCCATAACTGATGCTAATTGTCCCCAAAAAAATGATAAATGGAATTAGATTCTGTTTGTATACTTGCCAGGTCCCCAAAAGGTTAGGTATGAGCTTGTTTTTATTTTTACTGTAAATCTGTTTTTAAGCACACTTGCTTAAATGGTTGCCTAATCATTCTGGGAAGTATCTTCATTAAAATGGAGTGATTATCTGATATACTCTCATAAGTCCAGATTTTGACATACGTGCTTAAAATACTAGCCCCCCCATCATTAATAAGAGTGAGAAAAATTAAGGTAGACTAAAAACAGCAAAAAAAACTTGAACTTTCAAAATGCTACAATTTTCACAAAATCACTTAACATAGATTATCCTGTTTGACTCTCAGAACAATCCCATGAGGAAGGAAGAGGATTTATTACTTCTGTTTTCCAAATGATGAGATTGAGGCTCAGAGGTTAAATGACTGCTCCAGCTTCAGAGTAGGAAGAGATGGGGAATAGAAGAGACTAGGAACCAGGTCATCCATCTCACATTTCCCATCATGTTCCTTCCCATCACTGTGTTGATGCAGGGCACATGAATGCTAAGTGCTGTCACCTGGATCAATGAATGAGTGACTGAATGAATGAATAAAAAAAGATACCACAGGAGTTCCAGTCCCACAGTGATTGAAGAAAGAATACCCAACACTGCCCAAGATTTTGAATGTGCCTATGGAGATCCTAGGGGGTTAGAGGAAGGGATAGGTGTGTGCAGTGTCCCCAAAGCTCTAGGTGACACCTGGTCACTTACATGCTACCGTTTTATTGTTTCCCAGTTTGTAAAAGCCAGCAGCTCTCAGAGCAGTATGGGACACTAACTGATCTGTTTTTCTGTGGCCCTCTTTTATTTCTTACCTTTAGAGACTGAGGTCTAAGCTGTACTTTGAAAGAGAATCCGGTGGACAGGGATGATGAGAAGGTTGGTTCCAAGAGACAGCATAAACATACGTAAATGTGTAAAGGGAAAGGTAAGCAGATTGGCCTGACTCAAAAAAACAGCTCCTGCCAGTTGGGCAGTGTTTGGGAACCGGGCTAGGAAGGAGAAGGTCGATGAAGGTGGGAAACATCAATGGTCCTGCCCTGGGCATATGACCCCCAATGTTTTCCAAGCTGCACAACTCTCAGGCTGGCTGTTCTCAGAGTCAACTGACCCCAAAAGTGAAGGGCTCCGAAGCTGAGTGCCCAGAACCAGACCCTGGAGCTGGGGCCTTGGACTTGTGTTCTTCTTGCCATGCATTTCTCCTTAAAAGAAAGCTCCCACTTCTGGATGGTTGAGAGTTCCACACAGACTCTGCCTTTACTCCCCTGCAACCACAGACCTTGGCAGCTCCAACTTGAACATGTAAAGGGTGTATTCAACAGACAAGTGAGAGAAGGAACCTCACACAGCCTGAGTGGGCCTGAGATAGCCTGAGGGGCCTAAGCTTCAATTGCATAAGCAGGGCTAGGTCACTCCAGTTACCAAAGACAGAAACAGATAGTCCAGAGCCGTCCAGGGGATGCTAGCCACTGCCCAGGAGATGATCAGAGAACACACAACAGAAATCAGAAAATGCAGTACAAGAAGAATTTGCTGATAGGTGCAATCGCCTCAGCAAGGCACAGGAAACTCAACTCAGAAGGCAGTCTCTCTGTCATCCACCAATTCTCTGGGTCAAGTCTGATGTGCACTCATAAAGTAAAAATGCACTGTTACTGTGACTGAGAAAAAAAATAAAGCTAAAAGGTAAGTGCCTATAAAATAAGATTTTACTAATGCAAACAAAAGCCCTAAAGATGTGTGGTTTGAGCCCAGTGTCCTCCTCTATTAGCACCAACAACGGATAGGTGGTTGAGTCTGTCAAAATGCCTCTGGGTTTACAGAAATGAAAGCTTGGTCTGTGCCCTTCGGGGCTAAACACTTTGTTTTCACTACCTAAATTGAAAGAGCTTCCATTGGGTCACATGAGTAGATAATAAATCTGTTCCTGGCCGGGCACAATGGCTTATACCTGTAATCCCAGCACTTTGGGGAGGCCAAGGTGGGCAGATCACATGAAGCCAGGAGTTTGAGGCCAGCCCGGCCAACATGGTGAAACCCCATCTCTACTAAAAATACAAAAATTAACTGGGTATGGTGGCAGGTACCTATAATCCCACCCACTCGGTTGACTGAGGCACGAGAATCGCTTGAACCCAGGAGGTGGAGGTTGCAGTGAACCAAGATCGCACCACTGCACTTCAGCCCTGGGTGACAGAGCAAGACTCCGTCTCTACAAATGAATAAATAAATCTGTTCCATCAACTAGGAAGAAAAAGACCTGACTTACCACCACAGGGCCATTGTGGCCATCAGATGAGTTGAGTGATGTGTGCGTTCCCTATAAATTCTAGGGCACTCTCCAGATGTTTTTTAGTAAATCATCTGTTTGTTTCTTCTCTCTTTGTTCCTGACCCTCTGGCCCTGTGACATCTGGCACCCCACATGCCCACCTAAACTGGGAGAGATGGTACAGGGCCAGCCCTGGGCAATCTCACAGGGCTAAAACACAGCCAGGAATGATAGGATTGCAGAACGCACCACTAGGGTTCACTTGTAGCAACCCTGTACGGCCACTATGGGGAGCCCCATCACGGTTCTACAATCATCTCTTGTCTGAAAACCAAGGTGTCTACTGGGATCAAGGCAAAGCCAAAGGGGCCTTCTCTGGATTCCCAATGGTAACAGGAAAACACTTACCTTAACTTCCTCCACACCCTGCAGCCTCAGTGTGGAGAGGAGGAGGAGAGAACAGAGCCACGTCAGGAGCTGAGACCGGAACTGGGCCACGCAGAAAGAGATGGTGGTATGGAGCAAAACCATGGCCACACCAGGGGTCCCCAGCACACACCAGCAGGCCCACATCCCATAGAGCATGAGAATCCAGGGTCTGTGCTGCAAATGGTGGGGCCCATCCAGAGAGAGACAGGGAGGAAGAGGGGAGGGAGGAAAATAAAGAGAAGTGAGCTCATGGAAGTGATATTGAAGGTTCTACATGTAAGAGGATCATGTTTAATTACCCAATAAAGAAACTCTTATCACTGCCCTGGGAATTTTGGTACAACACAGACAAACAAGATTCAGAGGGACTTTCCACATTAACCCCCAGAGTCCCATCAGCTCCACCCAGAAGCAAGTAACCACTCTCCTGCCTTCAATCAAAGCCACCCAGACCCCTGGGTCACACAACAATAAGATATTGGATTGACTTTTCAACAGACACAATGGAAGCCAGAAGACAGCTGGAAAAATGCCAACTGGACCACATCCTACATACACCATCCTTCAGAAGTGAAGGTGAGAGAAAGTATTAGTACACATTTCTAGGAAGACCTATTAAGAAAACTGGGCCATCCAAACCACAAAAGACTTTTCAAAGTCTAAGCCAGAGATTTTAAATATGTAGGTTTTTTTTACATTTTTGATTTTTTGCATATTGATTAGTCAAATTTATGTCATAGAAAAATTGCATCTTACCTGCTTTATGAGCTATTGAGGACTTTGCATAGTCTACCTGATTGATACATTTATTCCCATTTTAGGAGAATCACAGATTTTTATCTAATCATCAACTAATTTATAGTTATCACATTGAATAAACAGATGAATTAACATGTCTTTGCTTTATGATATAACCTTGGTCAGAACTGATGGGGAAATCCTTAAAAACCACAATGTTTTAACTTTGAGACGCAAGGTATCATTGTGGTTTAATGATTCAAGCTTTGAAGTCTAACTGCCTAAATTCAAATGCTTGTGTCTCATAACTACCTGTGTGACCTGAGGCAAATGACTCCATCTCTGTGGATTCATTTCTTCATATATAAAACTGGGATATCCCAGCACTTTGGGAGGCCGAGGCAGGTGCATCACCTGAGGTCAGGAGTTCAAGACCAGCCTGACCAACATGGCAAAACCCCATCCCTACTAAAAATACAAAAATCAGCCAGGTATGGTAGGTGACTGTAATCCCAACTACCCGGGAGGCTGAGGCAGGAGAATCCCTGGAACTCGGGAGGCAGAGGTTGCTGTGAGCCGAGATCACACCATTGCACTCCAGCCTGGGCAACAGAGCAAGACTCCATCTCAAAAACAAAACAAAACTGGAATAATAACAATATCTCCTTCATGGGGTGGATACACAGGAAGGACTCTACAAATACAGTTGTTATTCCCATAGGGAAATGTGATGTCTCACGGGCATGCATTTTAAAATGTGGATCCCAGGAACCACCAAATTGAAAAGTGAGAAGTGCCTGAACTTAGGTCATCTTGTGGAAACAAAGACTTTTTTCAGGGCAAGACAGGTGTGGAGTGTAAATTGCAAATCCCGTGCTTTGATGCTAACTCTTTCAAAATATTGCCTACCTACCATTCTTTCCCAAACCTATACTCTAGCTCAAGAGAACATTTTAAATATGAGACTAGATCAGCCATTTTTAAGTTCCAAGAAAACCAGAGAAATGTGAAGTTCATTTTTACTATTTTTCCATCCTACTACCCACAGAAAACAGCCACATAAATTTGCTTCAAACCCTCACCTCTGGGCAGAGTCCAATTATAAGGAATACATTGCCAAAGACTATTTTAAGAGGTAGTTTTAACAAATGAAAAAAAGGGGGTTCTTTTCCAACATGACCTACAGCATTTACCAATGGAATTCTTTTTTGTGCATGTGTGGCTACATACATAGACACAGTTACGTTTTTATTAAGTGCTATTTGATCCCTTTGGAAAAAGCCTGTTTGCTGGGATTCGTTTGGGAACTTACCACAGACTGAAGCTACTTCAACTTGGAAAATGCTGAAAGAAGCTTCAGGAAATACTTGATAGTGCTGTGTAAACCCCATTTACTTGAGAGACTATGATGAATTTAACAGTGGTCTCCAAAGCCACCTTGGGGCAGAAAAATTTGTCCCATATTCATCCCCCACTGTTTCCCTACTGCCAAACAGTACAGGCAGACGACACTTAATACTGTTCTAAGACATCACAGGACACGCTCTCACATGAGCCTCATGTTCTCTACCCATCTTAATATTACCCATTGATTCTCCCCAAGTACAAGCAACTCTACTATATACATTCATGATGCACAGGCAATGAAAAGATGTGAATAACGCAAAAAGAATCACCTACACGAAACTGTTGTATATATTAGAATCCCACTAAAATGTTAATTTTCATACTTTGTCTATAAAAATGCTATTGGAATGAATCCTATCCCCAAAACACCATTAAAATACTGCAAGAGGAGAATCGCTTGAACCTGGGAGGCAGAGGTTACAGTGAGCCAAGATCGCGCCATTGCGCTCCAGCCTGGGGGACAAGAGTAAAATTCCATCTCAAAATAAGTAACAAACAAACAAGTAAATAAAATCCTGCTAGAGCAGAATCAGCCTCCCATGTCTTGCAATCCAACTGGCATCATGGCAGGGCAGTCCCCATTATAGAGGTAGCCCTTAGGGCACAGCTGCCCAACCACGATCCCTCCCATGCACATACCTAGATCTCAAGCACTATGAAGAGGGTTCTAGGATAAAAGGGTGACATGGCCCAGCAGGGTGGGCAGCAGCATGGATGGCCTGCTTCTTTGGGCAGCAGAAGAGCTTTTTCTAAGCATTTCAAAGGCCAGTTTCATCAGCAAAGGCCTAAGGATAGCCCTGTCCCATCCATCTCTACTCCAAATGTGCTTATGTATTTATCAACCTTTTTTCTCTCTTAAGTAAAAATGCTTAACTATCAGTATTAAGCTTCTGACATCAACCAGGCCAGAATTTAACTTTTCAAAAAAAAAAAAAAAATGTGTTGCATTTTGTTCCAAAACAACACTTCTGACTCATCACTAGAAAGGCTTTCAGATTTTTTTCCCCAAGTTCTCAGGGTAATAAGAGCAGACATACAAGATTTGGTCACACACATACTGTACGTCAAACTCAAGTTTAAAAACCCACCTAAACACCAAAATAGCCCAATTCATTTAAATTACAAGGTTCAAATTATGAAGATGATTGGGAATTACTTGTTACTTGAAAGAAGACAAAGAATCACATTGATCACATAAAGTGTATAGGTAAAACATGGCCTCAATGTTGGATTGTGATGTTTCTGATTTACAGATTCCAGTTGCATACAACTTTTATGTAATGTTCTTTCTCAGATTTTTGAGATAGTTGTATTCACATATACATACAAAGAGACATCCCTTGTATACTTTACCCAGTTTCTTCCTATGGCACATTTTTTAAAACCACAAATATCATAACCAGGATATTGATGTTGCTGCAATGCACCAAACTTATTCAGATTTCTCTAGTTTCACCTGTATTAATTTATGTGTGTGTTTAGTTCTATACAATTTTATCACATGTATAGGTTTGGTATCTACCATGGTAAAAATGCAGAACAGCTCCATCACCACAAGGATTCCTTGTGTTGCCATTTTATACCTCATTTACCTCCTTCCCACTCCTCTGATCACCCCCATCCCTAATCCTGACAACCAGTAACCTCTTCTCCATTTCAAAGATTGGCTTTTTTCACTCAGCGTAATTTCCTGCAGATTCATCCAAGCTGCTGTATCAATGGTTTGCTCCTTTTCATTGCTGAGTAGTGTTCCATGATGTGGATATACCACAGCTTGTTAGCCATTTACCTACTGGAGGCTATCTAGGCTGTTTGCAATTTGGGGCTATTACAAATAAAACTTATGCAAACATACATGCATAGATTTTTGTGTAAAAATAAGTTTTCATTTCTCTGGGATAAATGCCCAAGATCACACTTGCTGGGGTGCAAGGTAGTTGCATATTTAGTTCTATAATAAACTATAAAACAGTTTTCCAGCATGGCTGTAGCATTATACTTTCCTGCCAGCAATGCACGGGGATCCAGTTTATTCACATCCTTGCCAGCATTTGGTGCTGTTACTATGTTCTATCTGAGCCATTCTGGTTAGCGTGTAATGACATCTCGTTGTGGTTTTAATTTGAATTTATCATGCTCTTTTAAAAGGTATCAAAGCATGAGTGACCTGAAGCTTGAGATGAGCTTGCTGGAGCACAGGATGACAGCCCCACCGGAACTACTCTGACCCTCCCTTAATGGTCTTTATTCCAGGTTCTTCCATTTCTAATAGGAGATGAAACAGAAAGCAGGGGAAGAGGGGAAGTGTTCAAAAGGCTGATGAAAAATAAGAAAGTATACTCTATTTTTACAGCAGTGGAGACAAAGCTAGACTGAACGCTATGGCCTTTTTGATGAGAAATAGATCTTACTAACCCTGGTTGACTTAAGCAGGCATCCTTCCCCTCTGCTCCCTGAGTCTACACTGAACCACTCTCAAAATGGGGTCTGACTCTACTTGATAGTCTCCTTAATAGGCTAAACTCCTGCCTTGTTTAGATTACAGTAATGTAAGCCCAGAATCTAGCACAGTGCCTAGCATATATCACGTGTTTCATAACTATTGGATGGAAGGATGGAGAGAATAGTTGCATGGATGGATAGCTGGGTAGATGGATATGCTTTCCCAAGTCTTGGGATTTAACCTTGAGATCATGACTAAGAAAAAACAAGAAAATAGCAGTAAAATGTGGACTTTGGAACCCAATAATGTGAAAACCTACTGTCTTCCAAAGTCTCTACTTGTCCTACTTAACCCCTTATAAACAATGGCTGTTTTGCTAATGTAGGTAGAATGGAAGAGAGACATTTCACATCTCACTGCCTATTACCTGTTTGCTACTCACAACATCTCTTAACAACTCCTCTTCTGTTGGGGGAAATCTCCAATAGTTAACAACTGATGGGGCACAGGTACCAATCCAGGAAAGTGGATACCTGTTATAGAGGCTTCTATCCATCACCCCAGCAGAGTCTCCCGGGAGAATAACCAGTTGAGCTGGCAGAGCTCCAAGGATGGTGTCAGTGCCCTTAAGAAAAGACTACAGATTTGCCCTCCTTTCTTTTGAAATCCATACTCTTAACCTTCTTCATAAGGAGTCAGGAAAAACTGCCAGACAATGCCCCTTCTCACACCATCTGTTTCTACTTCAGCTCATTCTGTGCCAAGGGTACCAAGTGATAATAGGGTGTGCCTGGTGGGTTCCCTCCTTAGAGTTTACCTCTGTAGGGAGGAGTGAAAGTGTAGAGCCTTGGTCAGAATTCCTGTTGGCAACATTATCAGACGTCCCTGCCTATTCTTTTTGCACATCTGCCAAGAAACCACTCAATGGGAGCATTATTCGGAAAATAATAAAGGGAATCAATCAATCTTATGTATGACACAATTTATTACATACTACATAATCAATAGCAGCTGCTACTGAAATATATATGTATTATATATATACATACATATGTGTATATAATCTCCCCAAACAGAAAAATACAACCCACCCATCCCAGAGTCTGAACAACTGCATCCCATTTCCTGGGAGCAACGGCCAGCAGGCCCACGTAAAAGGAATTTCATCCCTCCTTAGACATGCACTGATGGAGGTAGAAGGGGCTGATTCCAGGAAAACCATTAGCACATGAGATTTCTATTCCGTGGATAGATTTGGGACTGTCCTGGAAAAGAACCCTGCTCCCTGCAGCCTTCCAGAGGTTGGTTAACTCATCTCACTCAGCACCATGGGTCAGGCTTCTCAGCCCTTTGCATATCCTGCGCCTGATGAGCTCAGCCTGTCAGTCAATTGCTAATGATGTGGGTTCTCCCGTCAGAGGCACAGTGAGAACCCGGCTCTGTGGTTAGCAACAGCACCCACCCTCAACCCTACACCAGGCCAGTCTTCTCAAAAAGTTCACCCGGGGGTATTTTTTGGTTCTGAGGGCACAGAACACAATGTCTCAGGTGGCAGTGAGGCCACAGTTGGCGTTCATGAAAGGAGGCAACTGTCTGACCCGCGACATCCAATCCAATCATAACAAATGCACAGCCAAAGCTGAAAGCCATGATTCAGCCTTCCCTCCAGGGGCACTGGCTCCTGATGAAGTCTCACCAAAACCCAAAGAGAGAGCCTTATCCAGGGAAAGGGTGTTTAACTGAGCCAAGGAACTCAGTGGAAAGTTTTATTTCTTACCATGGCAAAAAAAAAAAAAAAAAAAAAAAAAAAAAAAATAGATCATGCTTTTGAAAATAAAAATAACCTGTCACCTCTCCATGGGAGGAGGTGGAATGAGCCAAGGAAGAGACGAGATTAGATAGTAGATAAAGGAGGAGGCTAGAATCCTTCAGGGCTTAAGGCTACAACAGCAAGAATTGCTAAAGCCTGTCCCTGCATAGTGTTGCCTATAGTTTAGGATGCCTCAGAGAATGGGGAGAAAAAAGGACAACTGCAGCCTAAATCTTCCACTCTGAGTAAGTACCAAAAACAACTACCCGAATTAAGGCCATCTGGAACACTTAGTCCAGGTGGTGAAAGCAGAGAGCTAATGAGGCCAACGCTGTGGTTCATACTTATGTAAGGGCCAAGCAAACTCAGACAAAGAAAGCACTGTGCCCCAGCCACAGGCAGAACCCGGCCCACCAGCTGTCTCACAAATCAAACCCGTGGTCACCCAGAGGATGAGAGAGGCACATACAGAGGGAGATGACTCAGTGCTCACTCTGCCTCATTCCAAGAAAAATGCAAAGGAATACCTCCTACTGATATTGGATAAGATGTGCTCTGCAGAGAAGAAGCCTAGTCTACCTGTCCACCCCTGCCTGGTAACAAGATGCAGAAAGCTGAAATAAGTAAACTCCATTTCCTTCAAGCCACAGCTCAAAAGCCACCTTCTCGGAGGCCTACTCTGAGACCAGAACGGCAGGTGAGACCTACACCTTCTCCCATAGTAACGTGCCCAGCCAACAACATCAGGTACAGAAGAGTGAGCAGTATTTGCTTTCCTAACTTCCCACTCAACTGTGACTCCCCAAGGGAAGGGGCTGTGTTTCTCAATCCCTTCCCCCAGTACCCAAGACAAGCTTGAAAAGACCATCAGTATGGGAACATTGGTACGGATGCTAGACATGGCCTATGCCCTTGAGGATTTTGGAATCTCAAGACGGTCACCTCCATTCTTGAACACCATAAACTGCTCCCAGGAGCAAATGCCAGCAGATGACAGCAGCAGACACCATCTATTGGGCTGTCCTCATGTGCAAGCATAACTCTGAAAAACATTTGATTATCAGACCCTCTCTACAACTCCACAAAGCCAGCAGTGCCATCCTGCCTGCACAACTGTGGAAGCAGCCTTAGAGATATTCAGGAACTTGTTTAAGGTTACACAGCTTGAGAGTGGCCAATGCAGGGATTGACCCTAGTGCTCTCAACCACACCAAATACTGCCTCCCACGAGAGGACAAGCAAGAACTCAAAGGTACAAGCAAATAAAATGAAGGGACATCTATATCCTAATATAGCTAGATTTCTGCCAGTGTCAGGTGCAGAACAGGAGCTGAACGTGGAGGAGGTTTGGAAAGAGGGAGGGGCATCTAATCAGGAACAGGTTATTAATCTCAGTCATGCATTCTCAACAAGGGTTGTATCTCCTCTAAACGAGGTGGGGTGGGGCAGATTTTGTAGGCTAGACCTAAGGATAGAATGGAAATTAAAATTAGTAATGACTGGGCATGGTGGCTCACGCCTGTTATCCCAGCACTTTGTAAAGCAGAGGTGGGAGGATCGCTTGAAGCTAGGAGTTTGAGACCAGCAAGACTCTATCTCTATTATTTTTTTAATAATTTAACATTTGTAGAAGATTAGTACTATATTTTATCTAAGTTTTAGGTTACTTGTCAGTTATCAGGGGCTAGAAAACCTTACTCCTTATGCATAAAGCACAGACATACGCACAGTACATGAAGAGATATAAACAGGATATCTGTAGTATTAAAATTTCACAGAGGAGAGATGATCAGGGAAAAAAATTATCTAGAAAGGTGCCTTGGGGACAACACTGAAAAAAATTTAAGAAACACTGATCTACAGGAAGCAAACAAGGAGGAACAAGAACAAGGGTGAGAGGCAAAGGAGACCCATCAGAGGAGGCCACGTGGGTCCTGATGTGTATGGCCCAGAGACGTGGGGAGGACAGATGAAAAACACAGTGTCCCCAGGGCAACTCCCACCTTTCCTTCTGCCCATCATTTCATTCTTCCATGTGTTCAGTTAAAAATATATGAAATATCCGGCCAGGTGCAGTAGCTCATGCCTGTAATCCCAGCACTTTGGGATGCTGAAATGGGAGGATCACTTGAGGCCAAGAGTTTAAGACCAGTCTGGGCAATACAGCAAGATCTCGTCTCTACAAAAAGTTTTTAAAATTAGCCAGGTGTGGTGTCACAGCCTGTAGTCCAAGCTACTCAGGAGCTGAGGCAGGAGGATTGCTTGAACCCAGGAGTTGGAGGTTACAGTGAGCCATGATTACACCACTGCACTCCAGCCTGGGCAACACAATGAGATCCTGTCTGTAAAGGGGGAAAAAAAAATCACATAGCACTGGTGGCTGTAGGGTAGGCCCCTCTTTGGCTTTACTATATAATGTGTTACTAAGTAGTTATACAAATATATATTCAACACCCTTTCTGTATGAGTTCAGGCAGCTAACACTGATATCAGGGGATTTTTGTTTTGTTTTTGCCAAACTAGAAAGCATAGAATGTTATCTTATTGTAGTTTTAAGATGCATTTGTTTGATTACTAATGAATTTAACATTTTTTCATATGTTTATTCATCATTTATGTTTCCTTTTCTACAAATTCCTCTTCATATCTTGTACCATTTTTCTATTGAGTGATTTTGTCTTTTTTATGAAATTTATTCCATATGCCAATCCTTTGTCAGTTTGCAAATTACTTCTCCACTAGTGACTTGCCTTTCCACTTTTCTATTGTGTCATTAGATAAAAAGTTTTTAATTTTAGCGTAGTTAAATTTATCAGTGTTTTCCTCTATAATTTGCACTTTTTGTGTCTTGTATAAAAAAATCTCTGTCTGTGCCAACATCAATATTCTATGTCATATTTTCTAAAAGTTTAATACTTTTGATTTTCATTTTAACTCCTTAATTCATCTTGAAAATTATTGTGAGATAAGTATATGTATACTTTCTAGTTTGACAAAAGTAGATCTTGTTTTTATTGCTTTTCAACTTAATTTCCATAATTATTAATCCATAATTAAAAGTCAAAAAACAATAGATACTGGTGTAAATGTGGTAAAAAGGGAACACTTTCACACTACTGGTAGAAGTGTAAATTAGTACAACCACTATAGAAAACAGTATAGGAATTCCTTAAGGAACTAAAAGTAGAACTACCATTTGATCCAGCAATCCCACTACTGGGTATCTACCCAAAGGAAAAGAAGTCATTATATGAAAAAGGCACATGCACTTGCATGTTTATAGCAGCCTAATTTGCAATTGCAAAGATATGGAACCAATCTAAGTGCCCATCAACCAATGAGTGGATAAAGATAATGTGGTATATATACACCATGGAATACTACTCAGTCATAAAGAGGAATGAAATAATGTCTTTTGCAGCAACTTGGTTGGAGCTGGAGGCCATTGTTCTAAGTGAAGTAACTCAGGAATGGAAAACCAAATATCCTATGTTCTCACTTATGAGTAGGAGGTAAGCTATGAAGACGCAAAGGCATAAGAATGTATAATGGACTTTGGGGCTTTGGAGGGAAAGGTTGTGGGGGTGAGGAATAAAAGACTACATATTGGCTACAGTATACATTGCTTGGGTGACAGGTACACTAAAATTTCATAAATCACCACTGAAGAATCTATCCATGTAACCAAAAACCACCTGTACCCCGAAAACTACTGAAAGAAAAAAAAATCTCTCCCTACAATAATAGACCTATCTATCTTTATGTTTATGATCACTTTTTGCTTTATATATTTTGAAGCAAATAAACTTAGAGTTTTAATATCTTCCTAATAAGAAACGAATTCTTTATTATTAAACAGCAGCCCTCTTTGTCACTAGTAATGCTCTTTGCTATTAATAAAACTGCACCAGTAGTTTGTCAGAGGGAGAGGGGGTTTAATATTTGCCTGGAATATCTTTTCATACCTTTTACTTTCAAATTATGTGTCCTTCTGTTTTAAGGATATCTAGCTAAGAAGAGCCTCTCTGTTTTGGTTTTTGTTTTCCTCTATTTCTCTTTCTTTTTTTCATCTAGTCTGACAATCTTCATCTTTTTTGAGAATCCACTTATGTTGATTGTAATGACTGACATTTAAACTTACTTCAACCATTTCTTTTATGCTTTCTCTTTGTCCCACTTTTCCATGTTTCATCTTTACTTTTAAGGATGAAATGTCTAACCAATGAAGCTCATCATATTTTAAAGGGAGAAAAAAAACTCATACTATCTTATTGATCCTGTTTTACAGAGGACAACTGCTATGGTTTGAATGTTTGTCCCTTCCAAACTGGTGCTGAAATTTAATCCCCAATGTGGCAATATTGTGAGGTACAGCCTTTAAGAGGCAATTGGATCATGAGAGCTCTGCCCTCATTAATGGATTAATTCATTCATCAGTTGTATTAGTCTGTTTACACACTGCTATAAAGAACTACCTGAGACTAGGTAAGTTATGAAGAAGAGGTTTAATTAACTCACACTTCCACAGACTTAACAGGAAGCATGACTGGAAGGCCTCAGGAAACTTACAATCATGCCAGAAGGCAAAGGGGAAGCAAACATATCTTACCATGGCAGAGCAGAAGAGAGAATGAGCAAAGTGGGGAGTGCTAGACTTTCAAACAACGAGATCTCATAAGAACTCTAACAGGAGAACAATAAGGGGGAAGTCTGCCCCCATGATTCAGTCACCTCCCACCAGGCTCCTCCTGCAAGACGTGGGGATTACAATTTGACATGAGATTTGGGTAGGGACACAGAGCCAAACCATGTCATGAATTAATGAGTTATCACGGGAGTGGGACTGGTGGCTTTATAAGAAGAGGAAAAGAGACCTGAGCTATCATGCTCACCACGTGATCTCCTGCACTGCCTCAGGATTGCCGCGATGTCAGCAAGAAGGCCCTCACCAGATGTGGTGACTTGGACTTCCCAGCCTCCATAACTGTATAAATTCCTTTTCTTCATAAATTACTAAATAAGTTCATTTTCTTTATAAAATTACTCAGTTTTATGACTTCCCAGCCTCCATAACTGTATAAATTCCTTTTCTTCATAAATTACTAAATAAGTTCATTTTCTTTATAAAATTACTCAGTTTTATGTATTCTCTTATAAGCAACAAAAATGCACTAAGACCATAAATGAAGATGCAGTGAAAACCTTTGCTCAGGTTAGAAAGCTAATCGAACCAAGGACCAAACATGAGTAATACAATGTCTAGCACTCTTCCACTACGCAATTAACTTAGTACAATCCTCAAAGTACATCATCTTCCCCTCACAGAGGTTAAGAAAAACAGGTATGAAGCTATTTATTTTACATACGGGAAAACTGAGACTTATGGTAATAAGTCATTTACACATGGATGGGAAAACTTTGTTACGAATTAAAATGTTAAATTTCCAGAAATTTTGAATTCTTGGGGAAAAAAAAAACTAAACAGAAATTTGTGGGAGTAAAGAAAACCATTAATGAGGGCTGAGGTAGATATATTTATTACTAGCTTAGGAACAAAAAAAATTATTATTAGGTCTGCTCACAAAGTTAAATGAAATTTTAAAATATACTCAGATCTGACAACATCTAATATTTTGGATTTTGCCAGTTCAGCAGCCACTTGAGTACAAAAAAAAAATCAGTATCATATTCAAGAGGAAGTTAATATGCTGTTGGGATTTCCTATCTTCCGGGGTGAGGAGCAAGCCCAGGAAACACCAATTTTCAGGAAAGAGTCAGAAACTGGCCCAAGTTAGGTGCGCATCTCTAACCACAGGACATCCTATTTCTGCATCTCACTTTCTGGTCTCAATCTCCAGAGGTTTCTGTTTCTCTTCTACTTCAGTTTTATCACCTGCGGGAACCTCTGAGAATCAAAACATTTTTCCTAGGTTGACTTCCAAATCAGGTTTTGGTTGTGTCTTGCTTTTATTCGGTAAATTTCCAAGCACAGACTTTTTTCCTCCATCAGGAATCTATAGCAAGCAAGAAGTATTTATCAGAGGCCTCTGGGAAATACCCTGGCCCCCAGGTGACAGAAAGATCCTCCTGGCAGTAAATCAGGTCCCTTGGTAGCTAGACCTGTGAAGAGGGTCTCAATCCTGCCTCACATAAAAGTAGTTTTCAAATAACCACTTTGAAGAATCTCTCATTCTCTAAGCCAGCCCAAGGCAAGAGCAAAATGCTACTGGACTTCCCATCTAAAACAGTGACAGCAGCATAAACTACTTGACTTTAAAATTATTCCCACTTCTTAAGTAAATCATCAACTTTCTTCTGAATTTGCAAGTGAACTCATCTAGATTCTCAACCACAGGCAACTTTTTGATCATTTGATTAGAAGTGATCTTAAAGACCACCACCACCCTCCATGGTTAGTTTTACACTACAACCTTTATATTCAATGCCTGAAAATAAGTTGGAGAAAGCAAGTGCAGGATATGAACTATGAACTTTTATCTTAAATGTTATATTGATTGTTAACAACTTTATCATTTTTTCCAGGCTACCAGTGCTAATATCCATGTCTTCCGATTCCTAGCTTGGACTCTTTCTTCACAAGAAGCAAAGGAAAAACACACTTAAAAGGTAACAACACATATAATCATACCTTTCTTGCCAGCAGTGTGGCCATTTGAGACACTACCATGTGGCCAAGGAGAAGCCACACCAGCCACTGCTTCCCCCATTCCATCCAGAAGCTCCACTCAAAGTCGGTCGCATCCTAAATAGGACAAAATAGCTTATCAGAGGGATTTCAGTACACGTCTGAGTCAGAACACAAACTCCAGTTAAAACTGGAAAGAAGGCCAGTGTGAGTCCAAACTCTGTAAAACAGGATTTACACACTTCTAGCCTTTCCCCACCCACCTGTACACTCCCCTCCAGCTTGCTATTAGTAATGGCAAAAACTGCAATTACTTTTGCACCAACCTAACAGAATGATTGCCATTGCCATTCCCCAAATGCACCTCGGACTTTCTACAACTCAGTGTCTTTGTTACAGCTGATCTCCCAGGGCCCTCTATAGTATAGATACTATTATTATTTCCATTTTGCAAAACATGAAACAGAGACTTAAGGAACTCAATTCATTTACCCAGGTTCACAGGGATAGTACAAGTAATGAATTGAGGCTATCCCAGTTTAGACAACTAGATATTTTCACTGAGAAATGTAAACTGGACACTAATAAAATGGCTTAAAGTCAGTCATTCTGAGTCTTGTTGCCATTTACAGACAGAATAATTTGTCAGAGAAATTAACTAATTTCATATAAATTTATAATGAAGGAATGAAAGGTACACTTCCCTTCCCCGCAGAAGCTCTGTGTCCATGTGGCATTCTGTGTCTGCATCAGTACCAGGTTCCACATCTATGAAGCTCCCCAGAAGGAGAAGGTAGAAACCTCTGACAAGAGTGGACATGTGGATGCTTAGGAACCAGCACCTCAAAGTCATGGCCTCAGAAGCCCCAGAAAGGACCACGGAGGCCAAGAGGAGCGTGGAGAGATGCATACTGTCATCAGTCACCCTGAAACAGGCAATGCAGGCTTGGCCAGTGAACAGCTCAGCACTACCAGGATGGAGGGGGATTTGAGGTCTCAGAATTTTCTAAGCAAAATGTGTGCCTGGAAAAGGACTCCTGCAATGACCACTGATATTGAACTCCTCACCAATCTCTGCAAGTGGAACTTGAAGCCTCTCTTAATTGGATTTGAAGAAAAGTGTGATTTTTTTTTGGTGTACCTAAGATTGTGGGGTAATGTCATACCAGTTGCACACAAATAAAACCCTTTTTTGCAGAAGGTAAGATACACATAAAATTGATCTTGATTCATAACAGACTATGAGCGCAAGGTAGCTAAGACTGGAGGCTTGGTTTGGGTCCAGAGCCCAGATCTACTCACACACTTGCTGTGATGACCTTGAACATGTTTCTTAACCTTTCTGTTCTGTTTCTTCATATGACAATAGTACTTACCTTACAGGGATTTTTGAGGCTTAAATAAGAGCATATGTACATTAAAAGTTTGTAACAGCACACAGTGCTATTAAACAGCAGTACCCGCTACTAACTGCGAGACCCATGTGCTTCCCATCCCTTGTAAACCACCAGCCAAGACTGTATCATGCTTTACTTTGTGCCACTCATTTTAAAAAAGTTTTCCCATTTCTTCAAATAAGGAAATACAATACTGCACATTCTCAAATTACACATGCTCCCCACACCCCAGATCCTGATACATGACCTGCTCATAAAGCCCCTGTCCCTTGCTGGAAATCATGTATGTCGTTGAATTGCTTCCATTTAGAGATGACTACACCAGAGTCTGGGACATGCCCACAAACACACAGCCAGGCAGCGCAGCAGAGAACTCAAAGCTTTAACCTGGCTCCTGATCCCTGATCCACAGCTTATTTCCCCATCTAGAGATTTCCAAATTAGCCAAGAGTCAATTAACTAAACAAATGTAAATAAGTTCAAAGGTCATGTGATGAGGCCATGCTAGTAAAATACCACTTTTATAACAGGGATACAGCTAAAAGACACCAAAAGCCAAGACACTTTTTTAATACAAACTCAAAAAGAAAAAAAAGAAAAAGAAAAACATTTGAGCTTTTTAAATACAACATTTTTGAACACTTAGAACTACATTTAGAATTCATGACCCCAAGCTTACCTATGCCTCGAAACTTCTCCAAGTTTAATTTTTTAGGGGGGAAAAAAGGATATAATACAACAAAACATATAAGACTTTCTGTTCCACCAGAAAGTCCAGGACTCCTGAAAACTCTGCTGGTAAAATCCCATCAACAAAAATTACACATGGCCTTTCACCGCTAATTATTACAGAAAACATTCATTTAAAGGAAATAAAAATGTCTCTCTCATGTCTATTCTTCCCTATTTAAAAAAGTTACCTAAGGGAAATGACCAAACAGAAAAGCTGGGACAAGGAATAGGTCAAGATGATGTTTAATGATTTGGGTAAGAAAAATATTGACTCACTGCTTCTTGAAGCAAAAGCTTTATAGACTCTGAGCTCAGTCACATATTTCAAGGCAAACATGAAAGCCTGAAATCAGGAACAACATCATGTTCTGTCCCTTCCCCCATTTTCTTTCTTGACTCCATGGTTATTAGTCAATTAGGAACCTCTTCTTTGGCACTCTAAGGGGGTCAGATACAAACTGGAGCTAAATCTCAGCCAGGCAGAACTAGACAGGCTTCTCCATGGAAGCAGGGAGGCTGTACTCCAAGGAGAAGTCACCCACATCCAACCTCAAGGTGGACACAAGCCACCTATGCATCTTGCTAAAATGCAGATTCTGATGCAGTCAATCAAGGGTGGGGCCTGGGATTCTATATTTCTAACAAGCTTCCAGGTGATGTGATACTACCAGCCTGGGGACCAATCTACATGACTGATTATGCCTTCCTACAGCTGAATGTTCATAAACTCACAGAATCCTTAACAGCTCAGCCCGCCCTGTACCATTCCCAGGCAGGGAGGGCACATACTCCGAAGCTGCTACCTAACACTCACCAACAGAGCAGTCATCCTCCTGTTCACCGTTCAAAGTTCTGGGCACCCAGACTTCGGAATTCACTGAACAAGTTAACAAATGTGGTTGTTTATTCTGAGGCTTGCATTCTGCTACCAGGCAATACTAAGGACTCTGAGAGACACGATTGTTCTGGGTTTCTTAAATAGCAACTCTAACGTCCTAGCAAAACACTTTTTCCTTTCTTAACAAAGGAAAGGGTCTGGGCCTAGTGTTTGTAACTGCCTCTTTTCCTACCCACAGCGGAGTTCTGCTCTAGGCACCATGAGGAGCTCAAAGTCTAAATAGGAAGACCCCCAGCACCAAGACCACCACACCCCACAATGAAGACACACCAAAAACCCACTGCAGAATGAGAGGGGTAACAGCGCTGCAACTCAACCTCATATGTCAGTGAAACTGACAGACCTGTCCTTTCTTCCCAGTCACTGATGAACATTCGAGTATGTGTTTTCTAATTACAACCTCATAACAATCTTTAAAGTAGCTCAATTTGTTTAATAGACCTTATCTTTTAGAGAGTTTTCAGTTCATGGAAGAATTAAGCACAATGTACAGAGAGTTCCCATAGACCCCTTAACCCCTCTCCATCAGCATCTCCCACCACAGTAATATATTTGTTCCAACTGGTGAACCTACATTGATACCCTAAAGTCCATAGTTTACATTTGGGTTCACTCTTGATGTTGCATATTCTATGGGTTTGGACAAATGTATAAAAACACATATCCACCATTGTCATATCATATGAAATAGTTTCACTGCCCTAAAAATCCTCTGTACTCTACCTCTTCATCCCTCCCACCCTGACCCTGCTCCCCTCAATCCCTGGCAAACAATGATCTTTCTACTGTCTCCATATTTTACTTTTTCCAGAATGTCATGTAGTTGAAATAAATAAGTTTTGGGGTTTTTTCTTTTTATTTCGTCAGTGATTTGAAGCTCTTTTTGAGACAGTCTCGCTCTGCTGCCCGGGCCGGAGTGCAATGGCACAACCTCGGCTCACTGCAATCTCTGCCTCCCAGGCTCAAGTGATTCTCGTGCCTCAGCCTCCCAAGTAGCTGGGACTACAGGTGCATACCACCACACACACCTGGCTAATTTTTGTAGTTTTAGTAGATATGGGGTTTCACCACATTGGCCAGGCTGGTCTCGAACTCCTGACCTCAAGAGATCCACCAGCCTCAGCCTCCCAAAGTGCTGGGATTACAGGCATAAGCCACTGTGCCTGGCCTGAAGCTCACTTTTTCTTTTTTCTTTTTTGAGTAGTTCTGTTTTTTAACTCCGTGTTACAAATGAGTTAACTGGAGGTCAGAGAAAGCAGATTATTTGTCCAAACCTAGTAAGGGGCAGAGCCGGGTTTCAAACCTAGGCCTGTCTGAAGCCAAGGAGGAAACCCTTTTCTGAGATGTTTCTACTCATGCTTGTCCCTGTACCTGGACTTTCTGCCCTTCCCACCCCTTTGCTCCACAACACTATTTGACTAGGCAATCGCCAACCTAGAGTGCACCTCATTTATGCCCCGTAACCACAAAGCCAGCCCAGTGGCATGCACAAAATACTCACTAAATGGTACAATTCAAATGTCAGCTCCAGAGTGAAGCTTTCCCATCCCTACCTCCCAGGTGGACCTCATTGCACTCCCTTCTCCGTCATCCACATCTCAATTCTAGAACTTTTATTATGGCATATTTATTATATCACTTTTATTCCTGTATTTTCTCTCTGGAGGGAAAAATGGATCTCTCTGGGAGCAAGAACCTTGACTTAAATCTGTCTCCTAGATGCCCAACTATTCAGTAAGCCTTTAAAATGGCGAGGAGCAGGAACGGAGCCAAAAAATCAGCCTATCTAGTACTTGTCACATTTCTCCCTCTGTTTAAACTTGGAAAAGTCACTTAACTATCTGGGATTGAATTTCCTTGTGTGTAAAATGAAGGGCTCCACTAGCACAATGTCTAAGATTCCTTTCAGAAAACGGGAAAGACAATTATTTTCTAGGCTAAAGGAAAGAAATACTAAGAAAGTGCTTGTCACCCACCCGTGCAGAAGGGGTCGTCCCCTCTTCTCACACCCCTATGTCACTAGGGAAGAAAGTTACAAGAAAAAATTCCTGGCAAATAAGGACTTGCCCTAGCAACTCACCACTGAGTAAATCTTTCCTCCTTCTAGCCTTGAATTCTCATCGCCCTTAAACCTTGCCAGATCACAACTCACTCTCAGCCTCTTAGCTGGAGTACTGTGTTGTTATCACAAGAGATGGCTAAAATTCTGGTTCTGTGCTTTCTCTTGCATTCCCCAGAAAACTGAGGACTATTCTCCAGCTGAAAACAACACAAACGCATAGCTAATAAGGCCTGGTCAATAGACTAAAATGTAAAGTACCAAGCCAAGTGCCAAGGCACTCACCGAGACGCCCTAAGTGAATGAGAAAAATTCACCCTGTAGCCACATCAGTTAGCTCAGTCCACTAGTTCTTCAACCCAGATCCCTGGTCCCACTGTTTTTGGAGTCTTTTTGGATTTTTTTTGTAATCAGTCCATGACCTGCTGAATAGTTCCACTGTTTATCTCCTAGTGAGATGGGTCAGGAGCACTGTTTTATTATGTCTATGGATGGTATTTGCAGATAGTTTGCTATCAGCTCAGAAGTTTATATCTACAAATGAAGCAGAGTCTAAGAAAGGCCATGGGTAAGCCTTAAAAATGATTTGAGGCCGGGTGCAGTAGCTCATGCCTGTAATCCCAGCACTTTGGAAAGCTAAGGTGGGTGGATAGCTTGAGGCCAGGAGCTCGAGACCAGCCTGGCCAACATGGTGAAACCCCGTCTCTACTAAAAACACAAATATTAGCTGGGAGTGCTGGCGCATACTTACAATCTCAGCTACTCGGGAGGCTGAGACATGAAAATCACTTGAACCTGGGAGGTGGAGGTTGCAGTGAACTGAGATCATGTCACTGCACGCCAACCTAGGTAACAGAGCAAGGCTGTCTCAAAAAAATAAAAGTAAAAAATTTTTTTAAATGACCCACTGCATAATCATTCAAATCTTTCAATAAATTTTATTAAGCATCTAGTATATGCTGCTTCATATACTCAATTACAGCATATCAATTAGGCTCTGTTATCCAGGAAAGTCTTGGAGTTACTGCAAAATCGTTCTCCTCCCCGTACTATATGCTAGACCTACTTCAATTCCGCAGACTGTTCTCTACTCACTTCTACCCATTTCGCCTTATTCCTTCCATTCCATGCTCCCTACACAGCACCAAAGTAATATTTTTAAGAGCATATTTGATCATGTTATTTCCCCCACTTAATATTCTTCATGTGCTCCCCTTAGCATTCCAGAGAAACTTCTCAGTGAGACTCATGCAGTTCTTCATAAAATGGCCCTGTCCCCCTGTCCACCCTTCCATCGTCGTACCTAACCTTCACTGCCCCCACCATCCCACATTACAACTGCATTGACCCCTCTGACCCCACAGCACCACATTCATGCAGCTGGGCCTCCCACACTTTGCTCCCTCTATTTGGAAAAACCATCACTGAAGCATCATGTGAATGAGGACATACCTTTCAGGTCTCAGCTCAGGCAAGCCTTCTCCCAGGAAGCCTTTACTAGTCCATCCATTCAGCCTGGACTCGGTGTCCCTTGCCTATGCTCCCACAATATGCCACTACGGTTACCTGTATCAAAGCAACTTATCCCATTGTGCTTTTTAAATTTTTATTTTATTTTATTTTTTGCGACAGAGTCTTGCTCTGTCGCCCAGGCTAGAGTGCAGTGGCACGATCTCGGCTCACTGCAACCTCCGCCTCCTGAGTTCAAGTGATTCTCCTGCTTCAGCTCCCAAGAAGTTGGAATTACAGGTGCACACTGCCATGCCCAACTAATTTTTGTATTTTTAGTAGAGACAGGGTTTCACCACGTTGGCCAGGCTAATCTTGAACTCCTGACTGCAAGTGATCCACCCTCCTCAGCCTCCCAAAGTGCTGGGATTATAGACGTGAGCCACCAAACCCAGTCCCCACTGTGCTTTAATTACAGGTTACTGAGCTGTCTCTCCACTAAACTGTGAGCTCCTTTCCGACAGGGTCTACATATATATTAAGCATTGTATTCTTCAATAAACAGAATATATTAGGTACTCAATAAAAATTTGAAAAATTTGAATGATTATACAATGAGTCAAACTATTTTTAGGAACCTGGTATCAGCACAGTCTACTGGGAAAGGGGTAGAAGAGATGCCAAAAGTGGAGAATCCGGTATCTGCCCTAGAATGCCTTTATAACCCCAGGTAGGGAGAAAACATAAGCTCACAGAATAGTTCCAGTGGATGATCTTCTCTGCAAATTATCCTGACCAACTCAAGGCCCACTCTCCGAAAAATCAATTACTGACTCTCAAGCCATGGCCAAAGTACAGTAGTATTACAATAGAGGACCCATTTCATATTTATAAGAAACACATAAACTAAAGTATGGAGAACACTTGGAATACAGCCAGGAATGTATGAAGTACTATGTCCTTGTTTGTTCAGTAAATATGTAAATAAACGAACAAACAACAAACTCGATTTTACTTTGATAGGCCCAGAAACACAACTCCAGGAGTTTTCAAGCTGCATATCCTGAAACAGTTAGAAGCATTCATAGTTAAAATATAAGAGTTCAGCTGTTCGAGATCCCAAACCCAGTCCAAAAGAAGGAAAGAAGAAAGTTCTAGAGACTGTGGACTGAAAAGAAGTGAGCCCATGGTTAACAAAAAGGAACTTCAGCATTCAGGAAAGCAACCATCTTAACCTTTTCCTAAGAAGAAAACATCTGCTTGTACAGCAGGTACTGCCGATTAACTCAACCATGACTATTTACTCCTCTCTAGCATGACTTCCTACACATTACAGGTTAGAAGGTTGAAAACTACATAACCCAGAATTCCCTGTAGCTGGCAGGTGTAAAAATGGCTGAGCTTCTCATGAACAAATGCAAACACTATGACTCTCAGAGTAAAGAAACAATGTATGGTCTGTGAGACTTCTGAAGAAAATGGTGGCAGAGACCCTTTGGCTGTTCTGCAGCAGCCATGCTGGAGATTCTGGGGTCCAGTCAGTTCAGAGATGCTGAAGCTGTCAGATGTGGCACCGGAGCCCTAGGTTCTCAAGCAAGGAGCTATGTGGCAGCAGATGTTGTGTACAGTGGCTCTTGGAACTGTTTCTGGTAGCTCACTTAGTGCCTGCTCCTACAGGTTTTTCTATTATTCTCAAATGTCTTTAAATCCCTGCAATAATTCTCTTTTTAAAATAACTGCAATAGATTCTGTTGTCTGCAATGGAACCATGACTAACATACTATGGAAGAAATGTCTCCTCTGATTGGAATCCAGCTCCAGCTTTATAACAAAAGCATTATGAAAACAGTTCACTTTGAAGAACACTAGTCTGAAATAAGTCTATTCAATGGAGGAAAATGAAATGGAAGAAAACACCAGCTAGGTCAACCCAATGAATGCTCAAGAACTAGGTAATGATGGCAGTGACTGTTTGTTAGAATACAGTCACAAATGCATTTATGTATTTCAAAACCAAAAGATATGTAATGTTCTCTATACAAAAAAAAAAAAGATAAATGTTTCAGGTGATGGATATCCCAATTACTTTTATTTAATCATTACACACTGTATAGAGGTATCAAAGTATCACATGTACTCCAAAAATTTATACAACTATTGTATATCAATTTTTAAAGAAAAACAAGGAAATGACCTACCTTACCAACCGGTTTATATTTTTCATTATTATACCTCTTTTTCCTTCAGAGAAAACAGTATAGAGCTGAAAATATTTACTATTTTCCTTATCCTCATATCTAGCAAGCTGTAAAAATAAAATACTACAGAAATACTATACATGTTTGTGTACCTATTTCCTAAATAGCATTATTTACTTATTGTTTACTTTGAGACCATATATAATTTCTAATTACACTGAGTAAGACTTATCCGAGATCAGGGAAAACCTTTATAAGGTTCTTGAAATCATAAATGTTTCCCTGCACATTCAAAGGCAGCAAACTGACCTTAACGGCCCGTAAGTCTCCAGACAAGAAACACAAAAGGAGACTAATTTTGTAAGAATTCTGCACAAAAGAGGCACTGCTCTCCGAATGAACTCAGGCTAATGATTCATTGAGCAATTATTGGAAGAGTTTTCTTTTTCCTTCAACAGCTGCTTTTCTATTTCTAAAAGAATTTGAACTAAATCATTTTACTGCTTACAATTTCCAGAGACAACACTCTCTCTCAATCAATACTTTCTTAAAGATAAAATGCTTCCACTAATAAAACCTTTTTTTCTGTAAATAACAAAGTCCCTACTGAAACATCTTCACCCTCCTGCATAGGTGAAGATGCTTGCAAGGGCAGGGATGCTGCCAACAGGACAGGCACAGGCTGCCCTGTTCTACTGTGTACCATTCCCAGCCTCTTCATTGCCCCTCGCCACAGAAGCCAGGCAAATTGGTCCAGTGTAAAATGGTAAAGGGGAGGTGTTTTGTGGGAGAAGAAAAGAGAAAGCCTCTTAAGAGGGTTTAATTACATCAAGAGGACCTAATTAACATGGGTAAGTTATTTTGCGTATCTTCAGCCCAACTGCCAACCTAAACTCAGTAACATCCTCTGGTCACAACTCTACCTACCGACCTGTTTCTCAGAAGTCACTTTGGATTATGCAGGAGAGCAAGACTGCAGAGTCTATTCGGTTTAACTTGAATAGATTCTGTCTCCCTGCTCTGTCTATGCCATATTCCCACCTTTCCTTTCCTCCTAAAGCCAGCAAAGAAGGAATCAAATGCTTAAAAAGAAACATTAAGTTTCAAGGTGAAGTTGAAGGCACAAAACTGTATTATTTTCCCCACATCTCTCAAATTGGAAAACCACTATTTTTTACACAGTATATGGAAAAAAGAGCTATAAACAATGAAAAAAGGTGATAAACAAATTGGAGATCATGAAAAAAATGTAATAGAATGAGATGACTAGAGAACAAATTACACAGAATCATGATTCCTCAGCTTCAAACTATGCTAATAAATCACACATACCATTAGTGTCACTTTCCCAGAATATCAAAAAGACAAAGTGAGTCACAATAACGTGGAAGGAAAAAAGATCCCCAGCCTGTTGGGGGCCACAGCCCCTAAAATGATCCTCACACTCAAAGAACTTACTTTATACTTAGGAAGTCTTCACATATGCAAGAAAACTGATTTGTACAGAACATCTCTGCAGTGGGCAGACATAGCAAACTGGAACTCCACATGGAGTCCCAAAATGTTGGAGGCCCCCAGGGCAGAAGGCCAATTAAAGAAAGTGTGATCTCAGAGAGAAAAATGGAGAACTAACATTTTTGCCATCTATCTAGGGGAAGAAGAAGGGAACCCTCCATAATCCCAGCTACCACCTTTCTACTGTACACACTGCCTGAAAGACCAGGGAAACAGGTGAGCAGAGCTATGTTGGAGTTCTCCCATACATCTTTACATCTGTCCCCTTTGCCCATTAGCTGCCCAAGCTGTCCAAGAGACACCTCCCCACCCAGAGCACCCCTGAACCCACCAGCCATCACAGGCAGCCCAGGGGCCTGGGAGACTGGGAATAGAGACAGAGAAGAACGAGACCAAGGCTCACCACATCCTCAGGGCACACTGCCCCATCCTTCCCCCACAGTCCATTGCTTCCACCATCTTTCTTCAGAAATCTATTTGTGTATTAATAAAATAACTCGTTTATGATGCCTAAGACTTACTTTAAAACACAAGCTACAACACAGAGACGTCTGCTTTCAGACAAGATATAGTACACACATTTATCCCTATCCCTCCACTAACGACAGCTAAAACCCTTGGATGTAACATATAAAACAAATGTAAGGGGATTGTGAATGGTGAAAAGAGCAGACTGGCTAGAGAGCTCAGGGCCTAAGGAACGACAATAAGCAAAACAAAATTAAGTATTAAGTAAATGTTGATATAAATATTAACATTTACATTAATGCATTATACTTAATATAACTTACTAGATGGGCTTAATAGCAAAAGTAGATTACATAAGAAAGAATTATTGAGCCAGGCGTGGTGGCTCATGCCTGTAATCCCAGAACTTTGGGAGGCCGAGGCAGGTGGATCACTTGAGGCCAGGAGTTCCAGACCAGCCTGGCCGATATGGCAAAACCCCCTATCTAGTAAAAATACAAAAAAAAAAAAAAAAAAAAAAAAAATTAGCTGTGCATGGTGGCACATGCCTGTAATCCCAGCTTCTTGGGAGGGTTAGAAGAATCATTTGAACCCGGGAGGCAGAGATTGCAGTGAGCCAAGATTGCGCCACTGTACTCCAGCCTGGATGACAGAGTGAGATTTTTTTTTTTTTTAATTATTGAACCTAAGGATAGGTCAATAAAAATCACCCAATCTGAACAAGAGAGAGAAAACTGACTGAAAAAATACAGCCTCAGAGACCCTTGATATAAGAACAAAAGATCTGACATTGGTGTCATTAAATTTTCCAGAAGGAAAGAAGAAAAAATATGAGGTTAAAAATATGTTCAAAGAAATAATGGCAAAAAAAAAAAAAGATCTCCAAATTTGGCAAAAAGCATAAACCTACAAATTCAAGAAGCTGAATAAACCCCAATCAAATTAAATACAGCAATTAAAAGACAGAGCTTGGCAGAATGGATTGCTAGAAAAAAGACCCAACTCTGGACTGTCCACAGGAATTCACTTTAAATATAATGAAATGGGGAGGTGGAAAGTTAAAAGATGAAAAAGGATATGGCATACATACATGAATCAAAAGAAAGTGGGAGTGGCTCTACCAATGGCAGATAAAGTAGACTTCAGAGAAAGAAAATCACCAGGGTCAAAAAGGGTCATTGCAGAATGATAAAAATATCTTCTCACCAATAAGATATAAGAATCCTAAATGTGTGTGTGTATATACACATACACATATACATATATATTTAAAAGCATTGTGGTTTTTCAGGGATTAGAGATGAAGAGGAGGAGGGTGAGTATGGCCATCAAAGAGGCAGCACAGAGTAGCTCTTCAAGGTTCTGTATCTTTGTCATGTTGGTGTTTACACGAATCTACACATGTGATAAAACCGCATATAACTATATACATATACACAAGTAAGTGCTTGCAAAACAGGTGAAATCTGATTAAAGTCTGTGGGTTGTACTAATGTCAAGTTCCTGGGTTTGAGTTCACTATGGAAGATTCCCCACTGGGGAGCTAACCATCAGGTCCTCCTGTTAGCAACAACAGACACCAGGAACTGCTGGGGGGTGGGAGGGAGGACTGGCAAGGGCTGAAAAACTAACTACTGGGTACTGTGCTCAGTACCTGGGTGACAAGATCATTCATACCCTCAACCTCAGCGTCACACAATATACCCAGGTAATAAACTTGCACATGTACCCCTGGAATCTAAAATTAAAAGGGATTAAAAAAAAAAAAAAAAAGATTCCCCACTGGGAAAGCTGGGTAGAGGTACACAAGGCCTCTCTGTACTACTGCTGCAACTTCCTGTAAATGTGTAATTGTTTCAAAATAAGATGATGCTAAAGATAACAAATCGTACTCCAAGTCCCATTATACAAAAAGGACTAAAACGAGTTTCCATGGTTAACCCAGGATGGGATTTAGAACTCAGCTAGCATGTCCTCTACTTCGCCCCCTAGTGGTAGCACCAAAGGCACCCGGTGAATAACAAGGTGTGGAATCTCAAGGTGATGACTCAACATCTCATTTGCATACCCATAGTACCCTGCACATAGTAAATTATTTAAAGCTTAAAAGAATATTTCTTTTGACTCAACATTTCTAACTATGTGAAGATTAAAGAATTCTTTTTGTGCAAACTGTAGGCAGTAATTCTTTTTGTGCGAACTGTAGGCACCATCGGCGTACTAGGAGTTGCGGTTACTACAACAAGTTGAAGTAATTTGTAGTATTCACTGGTTTCTCTTCAGATCGAATAAATCTTTCGCCTTTTACTAAAGATTTCCGTGGAGAGAAACAAATCAGTTATAAACTAATTTTTTGCAAGCCTTGCCCTGGCGAGGCAAATCATGTTTTATAAAAAAAGACTTCAAGAGAAAAACATTACGGTGCAGCTTTAGGTTTAAGTGGTTTATTGTTGCTGTTTGTTTAAGCATTGTGTAACAGAATTTTCAATGACAGTTAACTCTTGTTTTCTATGTCAAAGGTTTGAATACTTGCATGATGAAAGTCTGTGTAACTTTCCCTGGTGACATCTGACTTGCTAATTAGCAACATTAACATTGGAGACACAGAATGGCTTAGACAATTTGGAGACTCCCCCTTAAGTGATGGCCTTTAAGATCCTAAATTCAGCCACATAGTTGGGAGAATTTCTGGTTGCCTGTCTGCGAAAAAGCCCCAAATCCATCCTTCTCTAGATAATATTCTATTATCTATCTACCTAGTAAGAAATTCAATGCAAGGTGGTGATGCAAGCTCCTTAAAGGACTCCATCAATTCCACTGATCAGCTTGGTGTAAACTGGTTTCCACTGCTTGCCTAGTAAGTGTTTAATAAACGTACACAGCCAGATAGAATTTGACCTGAGCTTTGCTTTCATTAAACCTGGGAGCAAAATCATGATGGAATAACAAACCTTCATCCATCTCAAACTTTTCGGCAGCTATTGTCATCCCTGAAAGTGGCATCAGTCAGTTCCCCACACAAAGACACCCCACTTTACATCTTCTCCCACGTGCCCCTGTGATCTCGCTCTTACCTTGCTGCTGCTGCTTAATTTCTTTTTAACAAAGGCTTATCAACTGTCATGTCATGATTTTAAAAGGTAATAACCTTTTTAAGAATGCTGACAGGCACCACTTTTAGGAAATGTACTGAGAGAAGGAAATGTTTTCCCTCCTTCCCACTTCCCCATACCTCCCCCCAAATTTCAGATCCCGCCACTATTCAACCTGCCCTAGGCTGGAATAATCCTGTCCCCCTTTCTCTCTGAGTCTTGTTATGGCACTTATATAAGTCTGAATCATGTTACAGCACTTCCATGTTTGTGTGTAAATTAACTTTAATCCACCTCTAAGGACAGTTCTTAACATTGAAAGTATCCAAATGAGGAGTCCAGAAAGAGTGAGTTAGCATTTGAAGGATTCTAATCAGAAATCTACTCCCAGACATGACTACAATTCAAATAATTCCAACATGGTACCTAAAGCTGCACCTGAAAGTTTACTAGCATAAGGAATGTTAGAAATAAATATTTTAGTAATGAAAAGCATGGTGCTCAATATGTGATGGATTAAAATTTTTCTCAGGCTCTGATACCCTTGTAATAATGAAGCATGTATGTAAGAATCCCTTGAGGCCAGGTACAGTGGCTCACGCCTGTAATCCCAACACTTTGGGAGGCTGAGCCAGAAGGATCGCTTGAGCCCAGGAGTTAGAGGTTACAGTGAGCTATGATCATGCCACTGCACTCCAGCCTGGATGACAGAGCAAGACCCTGTCTTTAAAAAACAAATAAATAAATTAGTCTGGGTGTGGTGGCTCACACCTGTAATCCTAACAGTTTGGGGGGCCAAGACAGGAGGACTGCTTAAGGCCGGGAGTTTGAGACAAGCCTGGGCAACAAAGCAAGACCCTGTCTGTATAAAAATTTTAAAACTTAGCTGGATATGGTGGCACATGCTCACAGTCCCAGCTATTCTGGGGGCTATGGGAGCTGGCACCACTACACTCCAGCCTGGCCAAGAAAGAGACCCTATCTAAAAACAACAACAACAACAACAAAAAAAAAAAAACACCTCCCTTGAGCCCAGCACCCAAAGCACTGAAAGTCTAACACTCTCTTGGTCTGTGTCCTTTGCTTTAATAAGGCTCTATCCTCTAATCAGACTAGAAGGGTAACTGCTTCAGCCAGCAGAATAGAATTGCACCAGCCTCAGAAGGAACTTCCGTGCAAGATGCTTGTTGGAGTACCTAAAGACAGACAATAGAGGCTTCACAAGCTTTCAGGAACAAGTTCAATGATGGTTTTGTACTTCCCTACCTAATGAATGTTTGTACTTGTAGGAGAATTCAGTTAGACACCTTCACTGTTTAACATACCACTTGGTGGCAAGGTTGTGGGAGAGAAGACATTTAACTCCTGTTCACCTCCAAGTGACAGAAGTTACCAAGAGTAAAACCAAAGAACTTTATTTTTGTTAAACAACAAAATAGGCTTGGGTCAGTTCAAAACATAGTACTTCTATTCAAGACTCAGCTCCAATCCACCTATTCCAGAGAGTCTTCTCTGATCATTCCAAGGCTAGAAACTCTCCCAGCAATTTTTGGCTACACCGACTAGGGACAATCATACATGTGGAAACACTTTGTTAAATGGCATGCCAGGGCCAGCTTTCAGGCAGGACCCACGAGCAGGGCCAATTGTCCTGGCTGTGTACAGCTCTGGCCCTTGTTAAATACTTGACACATCAGCCATATTAAAGCTAGGGGTGTCCTCCTGGAATTCTCAAATAGAGTATAAACTTGTTGAGTAGAGAAATAATGCCTCTTAATTCCTTAACCCACAGCATTACCACAACCCAGATCAGAAAGCAGGCAGTAAGCACTGACTTGTAAGCTGACTGGTTTGTGACTGAGAAATTTCTCACCATTCTCAACAGTGGGAATGTCTTCATCTTTGCATCGAACTCCCTCAAACATTAGTAGACTCTTGATAATGTTTGCTGAATTGAGGTGAATATGCCCACTGGGGTTGGGGACTTCTTATAAAGGAACATTGATCTCTTGGCAACGTTTGCTTCGTTTCATGTGTGTAAACTCTGGTGAGTTTACAGAGGTTAGGCCTTAACTCATTTTCATTAATCCGCAGCCCCTCAAAGATTATTCCAGCATGTCTGTCATCTCTCTGCTTCCCTCCATCTGATGGGAGCAGATTAATAAGTGATTTGGCTGTGTGCGTGAATGTTCAGCCTGTCTTAACAGAAAACTGGATTTTACACAGTTTTTCCCCTTCCCAGAGAGGCTTTCTTAGCAGAGACAGATTCCTGTGTTCCATGCCAGCCCCTCCAGACAAAGAATGTGGGTTGAAGAGTCTCCAAAATGTCAGGGGCAAGAAACCCATGGATTAGGCCAGGCGGGGTGGCTCACACCTGTAATCCCAGCACTTTGGGAGGCCAAGGCAGGTGGATCACTTGAGGCCAGGAGTTTGAGGCCAGCCTAGCCAGCATGTTGAAAACCTGTCTCTACTAAAAATACAAAAAGTTAGCCAAGTATGGTGGCACATGCCTGTAGGCCCTGCTACTTGGGAGGCTGAGGCACGAGAATCGCTTGAACTTGGGAGGCAGAGGTTATAGTGAACCATGGTTGTGCCACTGCACTCTAACACAGGCAACAGAGTGAGACTCTGTCTCAAAAAAATAAATAAGAAAAAAAAGAAACCCATGATTGGTGATGGAAGGTCAGGTTTGCTTCCTTCTTGTGAACACAAAGAATGCCAGCTCTTTACCCATCAGTACATGACCTTTTGTCTAGTCTCATCCATGCTAGATTTTCTTCCTGACATGTAAATTTGCGGACAGGTAGGAAAAATGTAAGATGTTAGTGATTTCCTGGTGAGAACAGGAATAAGAATTGTAGCTCTCTGCCTTACGTAAAAATAGGATCTGCAGCCAGGTGTGGTGGTTCATGCCTGTAATCCCAGCACTTTGGGAGGCCAAGGCTGGTGGATCACGAGGTCAGGAGATCAAGACCATCCTAGCTAATGCGGTGAAACCCCGTCTCTACTAAAAATACAAAAACTTAGCTGGGCATGGTGGCACATGCCTGTAGTCCCAGCTACTCGGGAGGCTGAGGCAAGAGAATCGCTTGAACCCAGGAGGCGGAGGTTGCAGTGAGCCGAGATCACGTCACTGCACTCCAGCCTGGGTGAGAGAGTGAGACTCCGTCTCCAAAAAAAAAAAAAAAAAAAAAAAAAAAAAAAAAAAAAAAATAGCATCTGCAATGTGAATGGATAAACATCAAATTTGCTTATTAATTTTTAGCCACCAGGTACCCTGCTCTGTTCTCTCTCTCTTCTATCTAGTAGTTCATGGGAAATATTATTTGTTTCATTAAAAAGGTCCTTGAAGGCCAGATGCAGTGGCTCACACCTGTAATCCCAGCACTTTGAGAGGCCAAGATGGGTGGATCATGAGGTCAGGAGTTCAAGACCAGCCTGGCCAACATAGTGAAACTCCATCTCTACTAAAAATACAAAAATTAGCCAGGCATGGTGATGGGCACCTGTAATCCCAGGTACTTGGGAGGCTGAGGCAGGAGAATCACTTGAACCCAGGAGGCAGAGGTTGCAGTGAGCCAAGATCATGCACTGCACTCCAGCCTGGGTGACACAGTGAGACTCTGCATGCAGAAAAAAAAAAAAAAGTCATTGAAGAAGCTAGGAGAAAATAAGGTGAAGGTAGAATCAAGGGTTTAGCTCTGCAAAACTAACAGATCAAGAGTCTGTGTGTGTATATGTGTGTGCAGAGAGAGAAGAGAAAGAAGAGAGAGACAGGGCAAGGCAGGAAAATCAGTCAGAGGGCTCCAGAAAGAGTCCACAGAAGAAATGGCACCTGAAACCCTTCAATGACTGACCACTGCCCTCTGGATAAAGTCCAGACTCCGCATATGGCACTTCATGGCCTTTACGATCTATCCCCTGCCTGTCTTGAGTCATTTGCCCTCCTCACAACTCAACCTTCTAGCCAAGCCAAATTTATTTCACTCAAATCCAGGTCGTCAGGCATGCTATTCCCTTCACCTGCCTTTCCCGTCTCCCAGCCATCACCTCCCTTCAGTCCCTGCCGCTGGGGTTCTCTGCACCCTCTGTCTCTACAAGCCCCAGTGGCTGTTGCACCACCAGCTCACTGTCACATCATCACCTTCCCCCAAACTTCAGAGCCCACTTAGGACAGAGACTGAGCCTCGAATGTCACAGCATCCCTGGCACGTGGCCTGGAAGCTGCTTACACAGCAGGTGCACATTTAACTCATGTGTTAAATGAGTCAAAATGGAATGTTGTTTTCCTGAAGTATTAAAATGCAGAGGCATTTATAAATAAGCCAAATCTTAAAAATCTTCATGGGCAAAGCATGAGTAGCTAAGAACTGTGTCTTTATAGAAGCACCTCTTTCTCTATGTTCATAGTCATTCGTATTCAAGCTCCCGTCTGCCTCTGTCTCTTCTTCCTAAGCCTCCTCACAGGCAATGGAAAGTCCTCTCTGATTTTACTTCTGAAAGAACAGCTTATTTAGAGGTCTGCCCCAATTTCAGAAACCTGTCATGGGAAAATGTGTCCTCAGGAAAGAATAGAAGGGATTACTTGCAACACTCTTCATAATGCATTAGGATTTTGAGAGCTCCTTTCAACAGCAGTCCCCCTTTACATGTAAATGTCTCTCTGTAGAACATTACCTCCTTGCTACAGAGGGAGAATCAGCAATTCTTTTTTTTTTCTTCTTCTTTTTTGAGACAGAGTTTCACTCTTGTTGCCCAGGCTGGAGTGCGATGGCGCAGGCTCGGCTCACTGCAACCTCCGCCTCCCAGGTTCAAGCGATTCTCCTGCCTCAGCCTCCCAAGTAGTTGGGATTATAGGCACCCGCCACCACATCCAGCTAATTTTTGTATTTTTAGTAGAGACGGAGTTTCACCATGTTGGCCAGACTGGTCGTGGACTCCTGACCTCAGGTGATCCGCCCACCTCGGCCTCCCAAAGTGCTGGGATTACAGGCGTGAGCCACTGTACCTGACCAAGAATCAGTAATTCTTAATGCTAAAGGAAGGAATTATTCATCCATGGAAGAAAAAAGTAACAATAACCACAATAACAGGTATTGTGTATCTATTCTGTACTAAGTACAAGCATGCTGGGTGTTTTCTGTCCATCACCTCTTTCTCCATAACCTTGTATTCCCATGTTGCAGGTAATAAAACTGAGGCTAAAAGGAGGTAAATGAGGCCAGGCACAGTGGCTCATGCCTGTAATCCCAGCACTTTGGAAGGCTGAGACAGGTGGATCACTTGAGGCCAGGAGTTCAAGACCAGCCTGGCCGACATGGCGAAACGCATCTCTACTAAAAATACAAAACCTAGCTGAGTGTGGTGGCACACGCCTGTAACCCCAGCTACTCAGGAGGCTGAGGCAAGAGAATCACTTGAACCTGGGAGGCAGAGGTTATGGTGAGCCAAGATCATGCCACTGTACTTCAGCCTGTCTGAAAAAAATACATACATTTTTTTAAAAAGGAGGTAAATTATTTTCTCAGATGTAGCAAAGCCAAATTTGAACTTAAGCCCATCCAACTCCAAACCTGTGCTCTTTCCATTATGCCAAGAATTTATGATCTTGAATCCTAAATAAAAGGAAAAAAATGAATGACAATATACCTGACATAGAACTTCATTTGTATCAGTTTGGTTCAGATGCTACTGTCTAGAAACATGTTTACTTCATCGAGCAAGCAACGTGGGCACTGAAATATTTCCCCTATCTCCCTGGCATCACTAGAGAGAAGACCAGCAAGAAGAAAGAAAAAGGGACTGGCAAATACAACGACAGATCACCCCAGAACCCAGCAAGGCTGGGTTCACCCCATTCTAGCACAGCACACTGGAGCCTGCAGGGGGTGGGGGGTGGGGGAGGGGCTTTTACCCTGACAGCCTGGAAGAGCAAACATTACAAAAAAGGATGCAAAAACCAAAGCATATGGAGTCTGAACAGCCCTTGACAGCCGCACCTACGCAAGCACCCACACCACTTCTGTTGTCTTGGCAAGTGCAATCAGCGTTACCCTCAAAGAAATGACAAAGCTCAAAAGCATTCTTGATTGGGGCTGTAATCCTCCAAACCTGAACATCATCAAAAATTGGAGGACTACAGTCAGGTCCAGCTCCCTTTCACTGCCCTAAGTGAAGCTTCACTTTGACTCACCATTTCCCTAATACATTCTTCCCTTTTCTAACCATAGCAACACCACTGGAACAGCATCTCCTCTACTGATGATCTTGCCAAATCCTACCCATTCTCTGGAGCTCAGGTGAAGGTCAGCCCCCTTCTCCCAGAAGCAGTTTGTGATTTTTTGTGCCCAGAATGGTGTCTCCCTACTCTGACTCTACACACTGTCCCACTTAGCCCACTTACCTACATGGCTATCTAGAGGCACGTAGGACCAATGTATTTCACACCTCCATGCTGCAACCTGGCCCTTCACTCTTTCCTGCAGTTAAATTCAATAAAATACTCACTGACTCTTCTCCAGGCATTGAAGATACAGAAATGATTAAATCCCAGCCCTGCTTTTGTGGGACCCACAATCTAAGTGAGAAAGGACAACACCAAATAAAATTCTACAAATAAATTTGTCATAATAGGGTACACGATTTCATCCAAAAGAGTGCTATCCTATCACCCTGTTTACTGCCTTCATGTCATTTAGCTCAATCTGTGGCCATTGTTCATTTGTTTGCGGTCAGCCTGTCCCTAGTAGGAGAAACTAGCATAGGAATGTTGTCTGTCTGGCTCACCACTGTCCCCAGCACTCCATATGGACTTGAGCACAGAGACACTCTCATTGAAAGCTGTATTTGTGGAAGGAAGTAAAGAGAGAGGCAGGGAAGTGTCAGGAATTATGAGCACCAAGCCCAGCTTGAGCTTCAGGCAATGCTTCCGTGACAGGGAGCCAGCTATGATCTGAAGTCTGAGTGAGGGCCGGACAGGGAAGGCATGAGCCCCAATCCAGAAGAGGAACAGGATGAGTAAAGGTAAGAATGGCAAATCGGCATGACCAAGGGAGTGGTCATTTAAGAGCCCTTAAATATTGCTATAGACCAGCTGCTCTTAAAAGGGGATGATTTTTGCCTCCTGGGGGCATTTGGCAATGCATGGAGACTTTTTAAATTGTTTCTTGTTTTTGATTTTATTTTTAGAGACAAGGTCTCACTCTGACACCCAGGCTGGAGTGCAGAGTGCAGTGGCACGATCTCTGCTCACTACAACCTCCACCTCCCGGGTTCAAGCAATTCTTGTGTCTCAGTCCCTGGAGTAGCTGGGATTACAGGCACACACCTGGCTGTAATTTTTGTATTTTTAGTAGACATGGGGTTTCATCATGTTGGCCAGACTACTCCTGACCTCAATGATCGCTGGTCTTAGCCTTCCCAAGTGCTGGGATTACAGGAGTGAGCCACCACACCCAGCCCACTTTTTAAAATTGTTAAGGCTTAGGGCAGGAAATGCTGCTAGCATCTACTAGGTAGAGTCCAGGGACTCTGCTAAGCATTGTACAACGTCCAGAGCAGCTCACCACAACAGCCATCTAATCTAGAATGTCAGTAGTGGCCAGGCAGCATAGCTCACACCTGTAACCCCAGTGCTTTGGAAGGCTGAGGCTAGGAGTTCAAGACCAGCCTGGGTAATATAGTGAGACCCCCATCTCTACAAAATATTAAAAATCAGCCAGGTATGGTGGTGCATGTCTGTAGTCCCAGCTACTCAAGAGGCTGAGGCAGAAGGATCGTTTGAGCCTAGGAGTTCAAGTCTCCAGTGAGCTATGATTACAACCACTGTACTCCAGCCTGGGTGACAGAGCAGGATCGCATCTCTTCAAAAAAAAAATTTTTTTAATAAAATGTGGCCAGGCATGGTGGCTCATGATTCTAATGCCAGCACTTTCAGAGGCTGAGGCAGGTGGATCACTTGAGGTCAGGAGTTTGAGACCAGCCTAGCCAACGTGGTGAAACCCCATCTCTATTAAAAATACAAAAATTGGCCAGGCGTGGTGGCGTGTGCCTATAATCCCAGCTACTCAAGAGACTGAGGCAAGAGAATTGTTTGAACCTGAGAGATGGAGGTTGCAGTGAGCCAAGATTGTGCCACTGCACTCCAGCCTGGGTTACAGAGCGAGACCCTATCTCAACAAAATAAAATGTCAGCCAGGCATGGTGGCCCACACCTGTAATCCCAGTATTTTGGGAGGCCAATGCAGGTGGATCACCTGAGGTCGGGAGTTTGAGACCAGCATGGCTAATATGGCGAAACCCCATCTCTACTAAAAATAAAAAAAAAATTAGCTGGATGTGGTTGCAGGTGCCTGTAATCCTAGCTACTCAGGAAGCTGAGGTGGGAGAATCACTTGAACCCAGGAGGCAGAGGTTGCAGTGAGCCAAGATCACGCCACTGCACTCCAGCCTGGGCAACAGAGGGAGACTCCGTCTCCCAAAAAAAAAAAAAAAAAAAAAAAACTGTCAGCAGTACTGAGGTTTACCAACCCAGCTGCAGACTAACATTCAAGGGATGGGCTGGTCAGAAAACATAAGCTTTCTTCTAAAGGTCATGATTTCTAGTCACACCTAATATCTTCTTTTGATTAGAATTTGGACCAAAATAGCATGTGCTTGCCACTTCCTACAGCCTCTGAGAAAAGAAATATTCAGCAAGGAGTATCTTGATCCTAGGGACCCATATCAATGTCCTTCCTCTGCCAGATATTCACCAGGACCCATTTCCTCCGTAAATTCTAGGGCTCCAAACCACCCACCCCACATGCAAGGTGATGAGAAGTAGAGAGATGAGAAGATGAGAGGTGCTCAGAGCACTGGTAGATGAATGGATAGTCAGACAGAGGGATGGACAGATTTGTCAGGATGGCAAAAGACGGAATCCTTGGAGCTCCCAGAGTGTGTGTGTCTGTGCCATGTGGACTCTTCTGTGAAGGCAGAATTGGCCTGAGCAACAACACTCCCGACCCCAGACCTGTTATGAGAGCTGTTGTAGAGAGCACTGAGAAGGGGTCATCTCTGCAGGACTCTGGAGCCTCTGCAGGGAGTCAAGCAGCTGGACTTGACCCAGTGAAGTGACAAGAGCTGGGAAGTCAGTGAAGACAAAGCCGCTTTGTCTAGAAGTAGCAACGCATGGCTGGGCTGAGCCTGCCCTTGATCATGAAATCTGTGGCAGCTCCAAAACTTGTTGGGGCCTGACCCTGTGTTCACTTTCTCACGCTGCCTCACCATTGTTCCTCTGCAGCTAAAAGTCTTTCAAATGTGTCTGCTTATTTTTGCCCTGGCAAATAATTCTATATTTCCAATATTATCTAAAATGCTTGAATTTTAACTCTAAAAGGAAAAAAAAAACATCTTTTTTTCTGCTGTAAGACATCTGCTAGTGTTACATTCGTAAAGAGTAGATCCGAGACACTCAGAAAGGCTAATTCCTATTTCATCTCAAATTCCACTTTGTGACAAAGCTTCCCAGATTTCCTCATCTCTGAAGTGGGCACAATACTACCCACATTACATTCTTATTAACAATCCTAGAAAGGGCTTATTTAAATAAGAAACATCTAGAAATGGATGCCATGGATGAAAATTCAATTTACATCTAAGTTTTCATGGAAGCATCTGGTGGGTAGAGCGACAAAAGCCAAGAATGGCACCCCATGCAGGGCAGAATGCTCTTCTCAGTTCCAGACAAACATGGGCCTTGTATCTTACATATGGCTCTGTACAGAGCCGGGAGAAAGGAACAGGCTACCCTAGCAAATCAAAATGGAAATTGAGCTACATTTGTTACAATTCAAGCAAGATCTGCAACTTTCAATAGAAAAATATTAGTACAGGCAGTACCCAACTTGGAAATGAAGTGTCTTGCAAAAGTTCATTTGCAAGCAGAGTGTTCCGAACCTGGAATGCAAGGTGTCTTTTAAGTCCCAAGCCAGCCCACAAAAGGCTGATTGAATCTGTAATCTATTTGGTATATTACATAAAGTAAAAATAGAAAACAAAACAAAACGCTCTGATAACATTTTAAAAACATATAAAAATACTTAGAAAACAAATACACAGCCCATAATTAGCCTTGACCCGAAGCCCACACCATGACCTGGGCCCTGGACCCCCTACAGTCCAAGTCGTAGCTGAAATGGGGTCCTGAGAAACTGAATGGAGAAGAATGAGAAGAACCCCAGCCTAAAAGGGACAGGGGTTCTGGTGGGAGAAAAAAGTAGTCAGGCATCGCTCAACTGGAAGGGTCTGGTACCTACCCAGAATATATACTCTAGCACAGAAGTGCTACTGGTCACATCTAGAAAGACATGGGTATGTGAAAGAACAGTGGCCACTCTGCCTGCTACCAACGTAGACAAAATGAGCTGCTGCTGAAGACAAGCGAGCCAGCCGCCTGGCACCACCCTACCAGAGGGACGAGCGATGTGAATTCCCAGCATGCTCTGCAGCAGCATGGACAGCCAGGGACACTCAGAGGCCGGAAGGAAGATGTTCCTGCAGCTGCCGGCAGTTGGTATAGGAGTGTCCAGGGGCTGCATGCGATTCTGATGGATCTGGCTAGGTCAAGTAGGAAGTTTCTGAGCTTTACAAAAGTGAAAACTGTCCTAACTGATAAGGTTAGTCACATTTCTGGTATCTTCAGAAGAGAACAGGGGACAAGAACATAGAGACCCTGGGAACGCCTTCCCCAACACAGCACACTCACACCTTTAAGGCAGAAAGGGTGCTTCATTCCACATTGCTGCTGAATCCGATACCTGGATCGACTCCAAATACAAATGTGATGTGAAATATTGAAATCAGGTTTGAAAACTGAGATTTATTATTCATCCACTTTGTACCTTCTTTAATCCTCCAAATAAAGTGTCAGTCTCCAGCTCAAATTCCTGGTCCAGCTCCTCTTCATGTTCTGACCAAAAAAACAAAAAAAAAAGTCTTCGTTAGTCACAAATCTAAACAAAACTGGGCTGGCTGAAGAGCTGAAGCACTGAAAGAATTGGACTATGTCCTGGAAAAGCAGCCAGTGGACTAAGCTGCAGGCACGGAAACATACCACACTCCTTGACCTTGCTTTCCAGTGTTCTGTGACCTAAGTTCCTGGAAATATGTAGAGCCACTGATGGAAACTTGGCTTGTAATAAGGGTCACAAAAGGAGAGAGCAAGGGAGAAGAGTTTCCAACACAGGAAAACATGGGAAGGGTTACTGCAAATGGCCCATGTGCACACGCTGTTAGAAATTTTGGGCCGGGCATGGTGGCTCACGCCTGTAATCCCAACACTTTGGGAGGCCAAGACGGGCAGGTTACAAGTTCAGGAGTTTGAGACCAGCCTGACCAATGTGGTGAAACCCCATCTCTACTAAAAATACAAAAATTAGCCAGGTGTGGTGGCATGGTCAGGAGAATGAGGCAAGAGAATTGCTTCAACTGGGAGGCAGAGGTTGCAGTGAGCCAAGATTATGCCATTGCACTCCAGCTTGGGCAACAAGAGCAAGACTCCATCTCAAAAAAGAAAAGAAAAAAAAAAAGAAATTTTGACACAGACTATGCCACAAAACTATGGTGATTGGATCTGCTATGATATAATGCTAACAAAATATAATAAAATAGTCATATAATGGTAATAAGCATGTTTGTAAGTAAACAATACAGTTGATTTGAAACAAAAGATAAAATCTGCAAACACTTCTTGAGGATGTACAGTAACCAGACACAGTACAAGATACTAGCAATGAAATGGAACCAGACTGGTGTGGCTTTTGTCTTCCTGGGGCTTACTGTATACTGGGGAAGATAGACAAACACAGAATAAGAAACTATGATAGTGCTGATCAGTGCCATGATGCAGGAAGGAATGCTGTGGGAGCCGATGCTGAGGTCTGTGCGATGTCCTGTAGGCAACTGCATGGATGCGGGTGGAGCTCAAAGGAATGCTCTAAGCTGGAGATAAAGACTTACAAGTTCTCAGTATAAGGGTGGGACAAAACCACCAGAATGGCTGGGATTCCCCCCCAAAAAAGGACAAAGAGTACATAGACAAGAACGGGGAAATATTAATGCATATCAGATCAACAAAAGTATAAAAACCTCAAGAAACCAAAAAGGAGCTATCCAGAAGGAAACCCAGGAGAGAGTGCTGTCACTAAAATATAATCATGAAATAATGCTGGTTTCAGAGTAGGATCAAGGGGCAGATTCACACACACTAGATGCAAACAGCAAGCCAAGCGTCAGACCACAGGCAACATTTAGGAACAACAGAAAAGAGAGGGGCTTGCACACCGGCCCAGGGTACACACCGCACACCTCCAGGAGCCCCAGCCACAGTGCAATCCAAGTGATCTGGGTGTGCCATGGAGGTGTGTGATTGCAGTAGGGCACTGGTCCTCTCTGTGACAGCTGCACGCAAGACCATTGTGTGTGCGTGCACGCACCTATTTGCGTGTTGCACTGCACACAGACACACAGACTCAAGTCCAAAGGAACAATTGGCAAACAAACGACAAGTTACTGTGATCCAACAAAGAAGTAACAGAAACCTCTGAATTCATTAAGGCAAAGAGGGTAGAAAAACTTTCTGCCTCTTCCCGCTTCTGTTTTGGCTTCACTTTCACAGAAACTGCAACCTTTAGAAACATCAGAGTTACACGGGATTAAAACAAAGCAAAAACTTAAGCTCTTTTTTTTAGTGCTTCTTTAAGAGTTCATTCAAAAGCAGTGGCATTTACACGCTAGCCTCAGATTTCCTGAGGCTGGAACATATCTCCCTCTAGTGGGAGAAAGGAACCCCATAGCAGACAAGAGAATTATAATGAAATCTTGCCTAGTGCTGTCCAACAGAAATAGAACATGAACCACACTTAAAATTTTAAAGTTTCTAATAGCCACAAAGTTAAAAAAAAAAAAAAAGTGAAGTTAATTATTTATTCCAATATATCCAAAATTGTATTTCAATATAAAATCAATATTAAACAGTTATATGAATTATTTTACATTCCCTTTTTCTAATTCTTTATAATCCTATTTACATGTCATCTTTATAGCACACCTCAATTTGGCCTGGCCACATTTCAAATGCTCCCTATCCAGATGTGGCCCACGAGTACAATATTGGACAGCATAGCTCTAGACCAAAAATCCGTCCTCGGCCAGGCGCGGTAGCTCACGCCTGTAATCCCAGCACTTTGGGAGGCCAAGGCGGGCAGATCACCTGAGGTCAGGAGTTCAAGACCAGCCTGGCCAACATGGAAAAACCCCATCTCTACTAAAAACACAAAATTAGCTGGGCGTGGTGGCAGGTGCCTGTAATCCCAGCTACTCGGGAGGCTGAGGCAGGAGAATCGCTTGAACCCGGGAGGCAGAAGTTGTGGTGAGCCTAGATCATACCATTGCACTCCAGCCTGGGCAACAAGAGCGAAACTTCATATCAAAACAAAACAAAACAAAAAAAACACAAAAACAACCTTTCCTCATGTTTTGGAGAATTCATATAAATCACCTTTGTCTCATTTCTTGACACAAATGCTCCCTGACATAAATTTTAAATTGTAACTTAAATCCATTCATGACCTGTTTGGAACTCACTGTTTTCAAATTGTCTTAAGTTAGCTGAAAATCCCAGCTGCAGAAGGTAGTTGATACAGGAGAACCTGTGGCAGGACATCTTTCCACAAGCTGCAGTAACCCTCAGAATTTCTGATTATATCTTCTGGTAACCGCCCTTTGGATTCATTCGGCCCACTGCCCAGATATAGCAGATTTACCAAGACAGAGGAATTGCAATAGAGAAATTTAATTCACACAAAGCTGCCTAAATGTCAGATGGGAGTTTTATTATTACCGAAATCAGTCTCCTGAAAATTTGGAGACTGGGTTTTTTTTTTTGTTTTTTCCCAGAAGTCTCGCTCTGTCGCCTAGGCTGGAGTACAGTGGTGCGATCTTGGCTCACTACAACCTCCACCTCCTGGGTGCAAGTGATTCTTCTCCCTCAGACTCTCAAGTGGCTGGGATTACAGGTGTGCACCACTACACCCAGCTAATTTTTGTATTTTTAGTAGAGACGGGGTTTCTACTAAAACCCCATGTTGGTCAGGCTGGTCTCGAACTCCTGACCTTGTGAGACTGGGGTTTTTTAAGGATAATTTGGCAGGTAGAGGGCCAGGGCTGATTGGTCAGGTCGGAGATGAAATCATAGGGAGTCAAAGCTGTCCTGCTGTGCTGAGTTGGTTCCTGAGTGGGAGCCGCAAGATCAAATGAGCCAGTTCATCGATCTGGGTGGCACCAGCTGATCTCTCCAGTACAAAGTCTGCAAAATATCTCAAGCACCAATCTTAGGTTTTACAATAGTGATGTTATCCCTAGGAGCAATTGGGATGGTTTAGAATCTTGTGGCTTCTAGCTACATAACTCCTAAGCCATAATTTCTAATTTTATGACTAATTTGTTAGTCCTACAAAGGCAGTTATATTTATAATTTTTGCACAGGCAGTTTTATTCTTAGGGAGGGACCTCAGACCTTCATTCTTTGAGCAGAACTGGAGTTTTTATCCTAAGTCAAATACAGTCAAGCAAGAGGCTGCTACAAACAGAAAAGAAGCCTTCTGTGCCTGGGAATTCTCTCCCCATCACACAGGACTGTCTGGCAGAACCTGCTCTTTCTTCCAGTGCCCTGGTTCTATTTCCCCAAATTCAGTGCTCCACAAAACTGCCTGAGAGCACAGAAATGAAGCAATTTCTGCTGATGAGTCCTGATTACCATGTCAGCTGTTGATTCTTCCCTTCCACAAAAGGATACATCAAAGCTCCATCCTACCTACTGAGTGAGAGGATTTGCATTTTAATCGCTGCCGATGAGCTGTGGTGGTAAACCATTTACTTAAAACCTCTAACTAACCTACCCCTTTTCACTCTCAGCATTTTGATGGGAAATTAATTCTGGGGTGTGTGTAGTAAGAGGGCAATAATCAGAAGAAAACACATACACACACACACCCTAGTCTGACACAAGCCACTGCCAGGGAGCAGCACACCCAGTCATGGGGCACGTGCCCCGCTGTTTCTATGCATTGGCAAAACTCCAATCAGCTCCTACTGATTATTTCTCCAGGAAGCCATGAGTACAATAGACTGTGGCAGTCGTTGAGAATGGGAAGGGGGCACAGAAAAGATGGGCTTCGAATGATAGGAGAATTTAGCGGTAAGCAACTCTCAAATATTCTTCTGCAGATTATCCTACAGAAAGGGGGTGGCTTTTCATGACACTCTGGAGGCCTAGGGGCTCCTTCTTTCCTCTTCCAATTTCCACTTGAGGAATAAAAAAGTGATTTAGAAATAACCCAAGGAAACGCAAATCAGATATGTCAATGGATGTAAAAGGAGACACTGCATAAATGTGCTTCAAAACTCCCAAATGGGGCTGCTCATCTGCCACTCACCTGAGAAATTCTGAGTCTGCAGGGGCAGATCACCAGGTGCGTAATTTGCATGGAAAACTTTAGAGCTTCTGGGAGAAGTAGAAGCAGCCTGGTCTGAAATGGAAACTCTCAAGCCAAGAGTAAGCCATAAGCTCTGTGCATGTTCAGGGGTCTGACATGGAGCACCAGCTGAGAAACAGAAGGAATGAGGAGCTGTGGAGTCTAACACTAGGGCTTGCCCACAAATGCCCTCTAGCCTAGGCTCTGCCCCATGTCATTGTGGGAGGCTTATTAGAAGTCTTAAGAAAGCAGATTACCTGGAAGCCAACACTCTCCTATGTAAGGATAAAAAAATATTTTTCCTCCAACTTTCTTAGGTTCATGACTGAGGCCCCTATAACAAAAGGCACATTAACAAGAGAAGAGCATACAAATGTATTTAATGTAAGTTTCACATGATACAGGAGCCTTAGTAAGGAAATGAAGACTAAGAAATGGCTAAATTTTATTTTATTTTATTTTTTGAGACGGAGTCTCACTCTGTCGCCCAGGCTGGAGTGCAGTGGTGCAAACTCGGCTCACTGCAAGCTCCACCTCCCGGGTTCACGCCATTCTCCTGCCTCAGCCTCCCCAGTAGCTAGGACTACAGGCGCCCGCCACCACACCCGGCTAATTTTTGTATTTTTAGTAGAGACGAGGTTTCACCGTGTTAGCCAGGATGGTCTTGATCTCCTGACCTCATTATCCACCCGCCTCGGCCTCCCAAAGTGCTGGGATTATAGGCGTGAGCCACCGTACCCAGCCAAATTTGTATATTTTAATGCTAGGTTTGATGAAGATTGGACAGTCATGGAGAAATAGATTTGGATAAAGTGAGTATGTTCTAATGGTAATAAACTGAGGGGAACTTAGCAAGACCTATTTCTTCTGTGTGATCCTTCATCTTCTGAGATAAGGATGTTCCCTTCTTTTGTGTATAGAGAAGGCACCTCTCACATGAGAGTTTTATGACCTGCTTCAGGGGAGAAAGGTTTGGAGTAACTTTCCTGCTTCTGCTGTTTTCTCAAATGCCAAGGTGCCATGTTTTGAGGTAGTGCTCCTGAACCCCCAACACCTACCTGAAGGACCAGTGTTAACCCAGGAGGAAAATGCCAGTGCAAGGAGTAAGGGATAGGCTACAAGACTTGGGATCCATTCCAATAGGAAGACAGTGATTCAACTGTTTCCTAAGACCCTGGCCATAGATAACAATGGAAACCACAGCCAAATATAATGTGAAGCATCACCAAACAGAATGTTTGGAGCCTTGGCTGTTCCACAACACTCACTGTTAATGCTTCACGACAGGCTGTTCAGTTCCCAGCTCCTACAGGAGAAGTTCAATTGGGTCTTTTCACAAAGCCTTGTAAACTGAAGGGCCCCTGGTGGCCCCAGACATACTCAGTCAGCTCACCTGGTTCCAAGAGCAAGGACACCTGTTCAAGGACAGGACCAGTGGCCTTTGTTTTCCCACCCTGGACTGGGTTCTTCAGAGTTACTGATCATCTTGCAACCACGTTCCTCTAATCACAGAAGTCAGTGGGAAAAATTACTTCCTAACAAAGCCCATGACCCGTAAGAGGTTAGCATGTTGCATGAAGAATGTAAAAGAAAGAACTAATCTATAAATGAGCTTCTGTATCCTTTCTTCATAAATCGAGCTTAGTAATAATGAAGGCCACAGGTTTATAAAGAAACAAACAAAAGGTAGAAGGTGAATGTGTTCCGCTATACTAGCTGTATCCCACTTTAAGAACAACTATATAAAAACAAAGAAACAGGGAGTAGTGATTCAAATAAATACTTCGCACCAGAAAAAGCAAAAGCTCTTTAAATATGAGGGCTCCCTGGTGCTAGAGTTTATTTAAAGAAACATTAACTACAGATATATCACTGAATATTAAAAAAATGAAAAAAAAAGCCTGTGACATGAAAACGCAAATCAACGGGAAGCACAATTTCATTTATAAAAACGTCATTAATATGCAACTTTTCAGGAACATAGCTGCTTCATAAAAGAAGATGTGCCTGGGCTCTGCAAAATCAGAAGTTTCTAGGGTAGCTGCTTTTCATTAGAAAATAATTTTCACAGGCCAGGCATAGTGGCTCATGCCTATAATCCCAGGACTTTGGGATTTGGCTTGAGGCCAGGGGTTTAAGACCAGCCTGGGCAACATAGCAAGACCCTGTCTCCAAAAAAAAAAAAAAATAGCCAAGCAAGTGTGCAAGTGTGGTACTGTGTGCCTGTAGTCCTAGCTACTTAGGAGGCCGAGGTTGGAGGATCACTTGAGCCCAAGCACTTGTGTTTGCAGCGAGCTAGGACTGAGCCACTACACTCCAGCCTGAGCAACAGAATGAGACACTGTCTCAAAAATAATAATAATGAAATAGAAAAATATGAATTGCTCAAACTGACTTAAGAATGAAAACATACCAATAACCCTGAAAGGTACTGAAAAGTTTTCAATGAATCTACTCCCAAAGAGACTTCATGCCTAGACAAACTTAGAAGTGAATAACATCAGACACTGATGCAGACATTTCATATACTACTTTAACAGTTCCATAATATTTTTTAAAATGGAATCCTCTCCAGTTGTTTTATAAAGCTAACAGGATATCAAGATTGAAATTTGGGGACGAGACAAAACAAAATTACAGGCCAACCACTCTCACTTAGAAATCCATATATTTTTTAACCCTAGGGAAAAAAGCAGTATGTTTAAAAATACCATGGTCATGGTAGGTTTGTAATAGGAATGAATCCATATGGTTTGCCTCTGGAAAACTGATGACTTTAAAATATAGTATCAATAGGTCAAAAAAGGAATAGGTACTTTAAAAACAAATAAAATTCAACACTTATTGCCAATTTAAAGGGGCTAGGATTCCTTAACATGAGTTTTTAAAAACAAGTAAGTAAAGCTTGTTCAACCTTTCACTATACAGAGATTTCCATTAAAGTCAGAATTAAAACAGGTTAATATTCAACTATTGTATTGTTCTAGATGTCCTAGCAAAGCAAAAACAAATGAAGCAAAACTACTATCATTATCTGTGGATGGTATTATCTAAATAGAAGGACAAGGAAAATCAAGCCAATGGAACATAAGAGAATTCAATAAATTGCTGAAATATAAAATACATAAACCAAAATAAATACCTTTAGTGTAGATCAGAAATAATCAGCTAGAAAATTTGTAAAATATCCCAATCACAAAAGGAGAAAGGAAAAGACTCAGAAATAATCTTAAGTTTTAGCAGAATCTATTATGAAGACAACCACAAACCTTCATTAAAGGAAGTGATGAAAGATTTTGAATAAGCAAAGAAAAAATATATTATTGGATAGAAAGACACATTATAAAAATATCAATTATTTACAAATTAATTTATAAGTTTATTGCAATTCTAATTAAAACCCTAATGATTTTTTGAAAGTAGCCAATTTCAAATATATATCTGGAAGAATAAGCCAGTAAGAACAGCCTAAGAAAGATCTGAAAACAAAGAACCAATAACTAATAACTTACTCCAGATACTTAGGCATTTTGTAAATCAAAAATAATTAAAACGGCACAGTATTGATGTAAGAATTGATTGAGAAATCAATTAAACAGAATATAAGAATTTAATATGTGAGGCCAGGCACCCTTGTTCATGTATGTAATCTCAGCACTTTGGGAGGCCGAGGCAGGAAGATTGCTTGAGTCCAGGAGTTTGAGACCAGTCTGAGCAACATAGAGAGAGCTTGTCTCTCTTTTTATAAAATAAAAAATAAAAATAAATTTTAAATTTTAACAAAAGAATTCAGTACATGATCAAGATTGCATCATAATTATAATCAACAGTAATCCCGGCACTTTGGGTGGCCAAGGAGTTTGAGACCAGCCTGACTAACATGGAGAAACCCTGTCTTTACTAAAAATACAAAAATTAGCAGGGTGTGGTGGTACACACCTGTAATCCCAGCTACTCGGGAAGCAGAGGCATGAGAATTGCTTGAATCCAGAAGGCAGAGGTTACAGTGAGCAGAGATCGTGCCACTGTACTCCAGCCTGGGTAACAGAGCAAGATTCTGTCTCAAAAAAAAAAAAAAAAAAAAAAAAGACATTATGTTTAGTTATCTATTTGTGAAAAAATATCACATCATATACTAAAATACACTTGAGATGGATTGAAGAGCACTCAACTTGCTGAGAGTAGTACAGAAAAATGGATCTCCTCCTTTGGAAGCGTTAATTGGCACAGCCTTCCTGAGAGCAGCCTGGGTTCATCTATTAAGCACCTGAAAAATGGTTGTGTGGTTTTACTCTATAACTCCTCTTCTAGAAATCTTTCTGAGAAAAACAATCAACAATCCAAACACATTCTTTACAAAGTAAATGAGCTAAGCATTCAACTCATGACACTGAAATAAAAAGGAACAGACCAAACCTAAAGAAACAATAAGGAAGGAAATAATGAGATAAGGGCAAAAATCAATGAGTTAGAAAACAAAAAGAAACAACTGAGAAAATAAAGCCAAATGCTGAAAAGATTAATAAGATCTCTGGCACCGTTGATCAAAGAAAGAAAAAATAGAAGGGAGGGAGAAGTGGAAAGAGGAAATGAAGGGAGTGAAGATGATGCAGATAAAATATAAAATAATGAAACACCAAAAAATTTTTAAGTAAGAGTTAAGAACCACAATATACTAATCAAACTGAAAATCTACATAAAGTATATAGATTTCCTAGAAAGCTATAAAATGTCAAGATGGGTACAAGAAGAAATAAAACATTTAAATAAGAACGAATAGGTGGTAAACTGAAATAGTCAAAGACTTCCCCTCCCAGGTGCTTTTTTTTTAAAAAAAAAAAACAAAACAGGTGACTTCCTTCTATCACCAGGATTTTCAATGATGGGAATTCAATAGTTTTTATTCTGAATATTGCATTAAATTGACATGGCCAGAAAAATATATGGCATCCTTTTAGGCAGAGGCATCAATTCGTTCAAGGCCTATCACACAAGCCTTCTGATGCATGGTACATTGCATTTTCACATTAAATGTAAACAGAGAGGGGCCAGGCGTGGTGGCTCATGCCTGTAATCCCAGCACTTTGAGAGGCTGAGGGGAATGGATTACCCCAGGTCAGGAATTCGAGACCAGCTTGACTAACATGGTAAAACCCTGTCTGTACTAAAAATACAAAAATTAGCCAGGCATGGTGGCATGCACCTGTAGTCCCAGCTACTCAGGAGGCTAAGACAGAAGAATTGCTTGAACCTGGGAGGCAGAGGTTGCAGTGAGCCGAGATTGCGCCACTGCACTCCAGCCTGGGTGACAGAGCAAGACTCCATCTCTTATTAAAAAAAAAAAAAAAAGTAAACAGAGACAAAAAGTTTTATGTCTACTAAACCATAAGGCACCAACCTAATGCAACAGCTGTGGATTAGCCACAGTACTGCAGAGCACCAGGGGCAAGGTCAGCCAGCATAGCGGATCACTATCACCACCCCAATATTTCCATATGACTTCAAGATATTCTAATTTGGTAGAGTTGGGGGGAAGAAGGGGTATTCTGTTGAGTCCCTGCTGTGGATTTGCTGAGAGATTCCATTTGACTAAGGCTGTTAAAATCAGTCTGCTGTCCCCAACCACGTGACAACCCCACTACTGCTGATAGAGACAGCAGTGAATGAGATGCCTGCTCTGTGCCCAAGGAGAGTAGCCACGCAGATGCCCACCAGAGACATTTCACTGAACAAATACACTTGGAGCCTCTAGTCTATTCTAGGCAGCACGTTTGCTCCAGACATGAATGCCCTAAAAAAGTTCAGAGTAAAGACGATTTTTCCAGTGACCTAATTCTACAATGTGGGTAAGTAGCACTTTTTCCTGAATTAGAAAGTGAGATGAGGAACCAAGAAGGCTCAACATTGTATCAGTTGAACATACTTAGGCATGGCATGGGGATCTGGCTCCCGTGAGGTAAACTGGCAAAAGCATTTGAGGAAGATATTTCTTGGGAATGGCCTGAGAAACACTTCAGCACTGACAATAAAAGGAAAGGCATTAAGGATTAAAGAAGCTTCAGGCTAGGAGGTGGTCAGCATGACAGCATCTGGACAGGTTAAGGTGCAGAAAAGTTTTGTACTATCCGCAAAGGAACCCCTCGCCCCGTTCCCAGAATCTATCACAACACAAGAAGTAGAGTTGTAAAGTCTTAGGTTTAAGCTTCAGCTCTATTATTTCTATTATTAAATATATGACCTTGGACAAGTAATACTTTTGAGCCTCAGTGTCCTCATGTGGGTAAAGAAGTATAACACCCATTATAGAAGAGAGAAACTCCAGAGGTGGCTCCATCAGACTCTTCCTCTACATGCTGCTCCACCTGTAAAAAGGTGCAGTCTTTCCTTCCCTTCAATCTGGACTGGCCCTGTGATTTGCTTTGACCAATAAATGAGGCAGAAGTGACCTGTATAACTTCCCAGGCTGCACGTGCAACAGCTGGAACCCAGCTGCCCTGTTATAAATGTAAGAAATGTAAGCCACATGAAGCCATTTAGAGAGGACCATAGTACTCCACTTGACAGTCCCCAGCTGAGCTCTCAGCTGAAAGCCAGCACCAACTGCCAGCCACGTGAGTGAGCCACCCTGGATGAGTGAGCCCAATCGAGCCACCAGATGACTGCAGCCCCAGCTGACAATACATGAAACAGGAGAAATGCCAGCTGAGTCCAGTCCAGGTATATTAAAGTCAAAATCTCACAGAACACAAAAATCATGTAATCCAACACATCACCAGGCTAAAGAAGAATAAACTGATCAAGAGATGCAGAAAGAACACTTGACAAAATCCAACATCCATTGTGTTGGTTAGTGCTATGTGTCAACTTGACCAGGCCAAAGAGTGCCCAGATTAAACACTATTTCTAGGTGTCTGTGAGGGTGTTTCTTGATGAGATAAGCATTTGAATCAGATACAGTAGATTGCCCTCTTTAATGCAGGTGGGCACCATCCAATCCATTGAGGGTCTAAATAGAACAAAAGGAGGAGGAAGGAAGAATTCACTCTTATTTCTGGCTACTGCTTGAGCTAGACCATCTCAGCTCATCCTCTCCTGCCCTCAGACTGGGATTTACATCATAGGCTACTCCAGTTCTCAGGCCTTTGGACTTGAACTGAATTGCACCACTGGCTTTCACAGGTCTACAGCTTGCAGACAGAAGATCATGGAACTTCTCAGCCTCTATAATTGTGTGGGCCAATTCCTTGTAATAAATCTCCTTTTATATCTATATGTAGCCTATTGATTCTATTTCCCTGGAGAACCCTAACTAATACAGTCATTCATAACAAAAGCTCTCAGAAAACTAGGAATAGAGGGGAACTTCCTTAACTAGATAAAAAGCATCCATAAAAAACCCACAGCTAATGTCATACTTAATGGTGAGAAACTAGAAGTTTCCCCAGTTAAATTAGGAATAAGGCAAGGATATGCCCTCTCATCTCTTTTTCAACATTGTACTGGAAACCCTAATTAATGCAATACAACAACAACAAAAAAGAAAAGGTATATAAGATTGAGAAGAAAGAAATAAAATCATCTTCGCAGACGCCATGATTACCTATGTAGAAAATCTGAAAGAACTGACAGAAAAACTCCTGGAATTAATAAGCTATAATAACAAGATTGCTATACCAAAATCAATTGCTTTCCTATATATCAGCAATGAAATAAGTAGAATTTGAAATTTAAAACAATATCATTTACATTGTCACCCAAATAATGAAATACTGAGCTATAAATCTAACAAAATATGTATAAGATCTATATCAGGAAAACAATAAAACTCTCATGAAAGAAATCAAAGAACTAAATAAATGGAGAAATAGTCCATATTCATGGATAGGAAGACTCAATATTGTCAAGATGTCAGTTCTTCCCAACTTAATCTATAGATTCAATGCAACCACAATGAAAATCCTGGCAAATTCCATTGTCCGAATGTACCACAGTTTATTAATCCATTTGCTGCTTAAGGACATCTTGATTGCTTCCAATTTTTAGCAATTATGAATAAAGCTGCTATAAACATCTTTATTTTATGGCTAAAGTTATTTTGTAGATATCAACAAATTGACTCTAAAGTTTATACAGATAGGCAAAAGACCCAGAATAGACAACACAAATAACAGTTAGAAGACTTCTATCCAACTTCAAGACTTAATGTAAAGCTACGGTAATCAAGACATTATGGTATTGGTGTAAGAATAGACACCTCCCATTTTCAATATACTTTATTTTTTAAAAGTAGTTTTAAAGCCAGGCATGGTGGTGCACTCCTGTAGTCCCACATACAGGGTGCAGTGGCTCACGCCTGTAATCCCAGCACTTTGGGAGGCTGAGGCAGGAGGATCACCTGAGGTCAGGAGTTTGAGATCAGCCTGGCCAACATGGTGAAACCACGTCTCTACTAAAAATACAAAAATTAGCCAGGCGTGGTGGTGGGCGCCTGAAATCTCAGCTACTCAGGAGGCTGAGGTAGGACAATTGCTTGAATCCAGAAGGCAGAGGTTGCAGTGAGCCGAGAGGGTGCCACTGCACTCTAGCCTGGGCAACAAGAGCAAAACTAGGTCTCAAAAAAAAAAAAAAAAAAAAAAAAAGCTTTAGGTAGCACATAGCCACCAACCTAAAGACTATTTCCCAGCCTCCCAGCTGTGCCCATGGGACTCAGTGCTGGCCAATTGGGTGTGAGCAGGAGTGACTAGTGCTCCTTGCCAAACTGCCGCTAAAATAAAGGAGGGCCCCCATTCCCCTTCCTTTGGGCTGGAATGTGGCCTGATGATGATTTATCTCCAACACTCAGACAAAGGCAACACTAAAAATGACAGAAGAAGAAGACAAAATGAGCCCAGGTCTAATATGTCTCAGAGGAGTAATGATGAAAGAGAAATTTAAGAGTTTACTTTGAATTCTGAATGCAAATCCCCTCCACGGCCTTCAATAGCCTTTGAATCAAACCCACCAATTATAGAAGACAAGCCACAGCATCACCTAAAAGACCTAGGATTAGGGTAGAAAACTCAATGGACTCAGGTCACTGATTCAAACTATCCAAGACAGGGGGAAGCAAATCAAGGCCCACATCATCTTGACACTATTGGATCATCTTCTTGAATCTTCCACCTCTGCTCCTTTTTTTGACAGGAGTTTCCTTGTTTGATAGGAGGTCTGAAAAGCTTGGGGCCTTACCTCTGGAGACTTTGTAAACTTCATAGAAGGAATAGAAGTGGAAGCCTAGTGAGGCAAGTAGGTAAAGTGCCAGTTCCCATTGGGGCAGCATGGCTCCTTGGCACGAAGGTTCCCGATGCCTACGCTGAGAGTTTCTGAGAAACAGAGACAAAACATTAAGCCATGAACATGACACTAGAGAACAGCATCTAAACATCAATTCAGTTAGTTCACACTCCCGGAGACCCATCACTATTCAAGGTGATACAGACATAACCCCAATCAAGCTTCCTCCTCCCTGTGACCTTACTCCATCCTGCATCCAACACACACACACACACACGCACACATACACCACACACGTGCATCCTGCCTGTCAAAGGGGTCAGGTCTTTCCCTAGGAGTTCCCACAGTCTCCCATCAGAGTATACATCAGACAGTTCTCTACCCATTGCATAATATGCCTGTCTCTTCTGTGGAGTGGACCCTCAGATAGCAGGGACCATGATCTCTGACTCACCAGCCCCTAGCACAGTGCCTGGGATGCAGCAAGAAGGGACTACCAGGTGCTCTGTGAATAATAAATGGCTTCAAAAAGTCTGAAAAGCACAAACAGTATACAAACCTCTAAATCAACAGGTTCACCATCCTTGTTGTCCCTTTCAAGTATCATACTATAGGCCAGGCATGGTGGCTCATGCCTGTAATCCTAACACTTTGGGAGGCCAAGATGGGAGGATCACTTGAGGCCAGGAGTTCGAGACCAGCCTGGGCAACATAGCCAGATCCCCTCTCTAAAAGTAATAATAAAATAAAAACTTAAAATCAGCTGGGCATGGTGGCACACACCTGTTACCCCATCACTTTGGGAGGCCAAGGCAGGTGGATCACTTGGGGCCAGGAGTTCAAGACCAGCCTGGCCAACACGGCAAAACCCATCTCTACTAAAAATAAAAGAATTAGCCAGGCGTGGTGGCGCTCGCCTGTAATCCCAGCTACTCAGGAGGCTGAGGCAGGAGAATTGCTTGAATCCAAGAGGCTGAGGTTGCACTGCACTCCAGCCTGGGTGACACAGTGAGACCTTGCCTCAAAAAATAAATATAAGAAATCAAGTGCCATCCCGTAGTTGATTATCATAATGGAATACTATAAACCTGTCTGTCTGCCATGCATCTATGCACTTTATTTATGTATTTTTGGAGACAGGGTCTATGTTGCCCAGGCTGATCTTGATTTCCTGGCCTCAAGTGATCCTCCCACCTCAGCCTCCTGAGTAGCTGGGTTTATAGGCACAAGCCACTGTGCCAGGCCTCATCTGTACATTTCTTAAAGGGCAGTTAATGACATAATCACAGGCATCTGTGACAGACACTGCTTGTTACCCACCGCCCCTCACTACCCCTTTTCAGAATTCAGTCTCTCTTCTTACACATCAATTACAATTTCCTCTGGACACCAACACTACACTGTAGCTAAGTGTGGACACCTGAATAGCTCCATTCAAAAGGGTGTGAGTGAAGGGACATGGCTGTGGCCATCTCTTTCTTTCCCTCCCTTTCCTGTTGAACAGAATTGGAACAGCCTCCATGGATGAAGAGGTGAAAGCCACATGGACAAGACAGAGGCCTCTCAGTCCCCAAATCCATGTACCACCCCCAAGCCCCAAAGTGCCCCAGACTACTTAGATCTAGACTGTTACAGGAAAGAGAAATGCATTTCTAGGTTGTTTAAGCCTCTCCTATTCTAGATCTCTCCATCATGGCAGCCATGACTATATTCTAAGTAATAGAGAAGGTATAGGAAAGTTAGGTCCTAAAATTCAGCAAATTAAATGATTCCAAATGTTCCAAGTAACAAAGAGTTCACTAAATTTAAACCCATTTATGGCCTTTACTGCTTTATTTAAACCTCTCAAGTATGTCTCATTGTGGATGCCAAAATAAGAGCAAAATTTTAAGCAGCACCCCCCACCAACCCCACCAAGTACTTCTAACATGTGACAGTCATGCCAAACCCCAGAATTCACACATTATCTCATTTTGTTTTCACAACAGCCTGGTGAAGTAGGTGGAAGTGGAACAGGGGAGGTAGGCATTTTATAGATGACAAATGTGATGAGGTCACAGAGCCAGAAATAACTGAGCCAGAGCAAAAAAGCAAATACTGCATGATCTCACTTATATGTGAAATCTAAAAAAAGTCAAACTCACAGAAGTGGTTGCCAGGGGCTGGGGGGGAAGTGGGGAAGATGTTGGTTAAAAGATGTTGGACAGGATGAATAAATTCTGAGGATCTATTATACAGCATGGTGATTATAGTTAACAATAATGTATTATATTCTTGAAAAGTGCTAAGAGTAGATCTTAAATGTTCTCACCATAAAATGATAAGCAGGTAAGGTGATGGGTATGTTAATTACCTTGATTTAATCATCTCACAATGTATAGCTAGACATCACATTGTACACCATAAATATGTACAATTTTTGTCTAAATAAATGAGTAAACAAGTAAATAACTGAGCCAAGGCTCAAAGCCAAGTCTTTGGACCCAGGCCCCTGCCCCTCCACTCTGCCATGGCCAATCCCATTAATGCCAGTGTACAGTTCCTCAGACTTAGAGCCTGGCTTAGAATCTGCCGCACACACAAACTCCTTTCTTCAGACCACTGGGAGACAGAGCAGGAAGGGAAATAAACTTCAGCCTTGATAAACCACGATTTCAGAAATAAGCAGTCTTGCACCCAGAGTGCCCCATTTCGTTACCTAAAAGTCACCCAGAAAGTTTGGTCTGGACTTTTCCTGCAACCTAAGAGATCCAGAAGCAATCATTCATGCTTTAAAACACAAGCCTAAGCCCTAGTATTTCAACACTTTCTCAAGTTCCTTACTATTCTTCAGAACTGCTTCTAGCTTTATCCATTTCTATTCACAATTTATTTTTAAATACTTTCATCTTTAGAATAACAAGACTCCTTTCTGGAACTTTTCAGGAATTTGGTAGTCTTCCCTTTAGTGGGAAGGTAATTTTAACTTCTTGGCTTATAATTTAATGTCTCGCCTGTCAAAAGATGTTGGTATTACATCGGATGACCTCTTTGCCTCATGAAGAATCTGATTAGCAAAAAGCTGATCTCCTAAATGGGCGACTGAAATTTGAACACAAATGATCTTGTAGACTGAATGAAAGTTTTAGAAGGCCTGCCATTAGATGCTTTTCAGGGACATTCTATCTGAGACAATCCTCCTGCATTAAGGATTTAATCCTCAGGGAACTAGAAAATTCGGTTTAATAATTTTTCATTTTGGTGCTGCTTTTTTTTTTTTTTCTTCCTGGAGACAGGGTCTTGCTCTGTTGCCCAAGCAGGAGTGCAGTGGCATGATCTCAGCTCGCTGCAGCCTCAACTTCCCAGGCTCAAGCAATTCTCCTGCCTCAGCCTCCTGAGTAGCTGGGATTACAGGCATGCACCACAATGCCAGGCTAGTTTTCTATTGTTGTTGTTGCCCAGGTTGGTCTCAAACTCCTAAGCTCAGGAGATCTGCCCACCGTGGCCTCCCAAAGTGCTAGGATTACAGGCGTGAGCCACTGCACCCAGCTTAGTGCTGCTCTTAGCTGGATTGTACAGTGAGTCCTTACTGAACATCACCAGTAGGGTCTTGGAAATTGTAACTTTAAACAAAACAATGTATGATGCTACTAATTTTACAATAGGCTAATAAGCAAAAAGTAAGTTCCTACTGCATATTTCTGGTCACAAAAACATCAAACATCTAAATAAAGACCAAAACACTTCTAATAGTAAACACTGAAATAAACAAGAGCTATACACATACACTTAAAGATTAATAAGCACAGGTAAGATCATTATTTACCCAAGTTTGATGAATCAGCAAGTGATGGCAGTTGTAGTGGTGGTGGGTTAAACCAAGGAATAAAATGTTGGCAAAGCAAAAATTATAAGGAGCACCTCCTGCCACCATGCAGTTCAAAACATTTACAATTAGGGTGGGCTCACTGAGTGCTTTCATACTACATTTTTTTGTCATGCATTTGTATGATTATCATAGACTTTACAAATTTTTATTAATTTGTATTCATTCATTCATTTTCCACCCCACTTGTTCCAATTTAGGGTCTCTGGTAGCTGAGCCCACTCCAGCAGCTCAGGATGCAAGGCAGGAACCAGCCCTGGACAGGATGCCATCCCAGCGCAGAACCCACTCATACTCACACCCCCACACTCGTTACCAAACACAGGTTCAGCTGCTCACCACTTGCAAAACAAATTAGCAAGATAGAGATATGGTAGAAAGAAAGTGACTTTATTACAGACCAAAGCTAGCAATGGGGAAGACAGTCTAGACTCTTGTCTTAATGGAACCACTTCAAATTTCCAAGCAAAGTGCAAAGGTTTAAGAAGGGGAAGCAAGTTGCGGCATGGGGTGAGGCAGTGCAGGCCGGCATGACTTGTTCCGATGACTCGTCTTGAATTGTTGCTCCATCTTGTGAACGGGCTGGCAACATCTGGGGCTCAGTTGGGTTGTAAATTAACTGTACCCTCGAAGCCATCTCCTGGTAGGGGAGATTTTCACAGGTGCCTGTACTATTTCAAGGTCTAGTCTCTGGAACCTCAACTTCAGGCTGAAGGAGCCTAAAGACCCTACTGAAAGCAGATAACAGTGGCCCCAAAGGCTCCCCAAAACGGGAGGCAATTGCAGGGATTCCTAGGAATGTCTGGCTTTTGTTGAATTTGAATTCCAAATTTGGGGTTGATGGCTAAGCCACTTTATGAGGCCTTTAAAAGGGACTAGATTCAGAGCCCCCTGCCTCGGACAGATGAGCATCAACAGGCATTTGATGCCATGACAGAAAAACTTAATAGGGCACTCAGTTACATTCACACACTGGGACCATTTAGACACGCCAGTTCACCTAATGGGCACCGCTGTGGGATGTGGGAGGAAACCGAGTACCCAGAGAAAACCCCTGCAGACATAGCGAGAATGTGCAAACTCCACAGACAGTGGCCCCAGCAGAAACTCCATTTTCTTCTACTCAGTGGTATAAGGAAACAATAACATAGTTTCAATGAAACAATAACAAGTTTCAATGAAACAATAACATAGTTTCAACAATGCTCTATGTTTTGTAGACATATACACAGAGATACATAGTAACTAGCAGCAAAACACCAGGTAACTAAGCAGGGAAACTAGCTGTCCCCTCACCCCCAAAATTTAGGAATTGAACCAGATAGTCTCCACCTGACAGCACAGTGATACATTCTGGCACCAAACCCACCTGTGGGGTTCGGGGAGGAGGGGTGGGCTGGTGCGGGGAGAGTCCCAGGCTGTGTCATTTATTGGTTAAAGAAACGGGTAGATAATGGCCTCCCAGATGTTTTCTTAGAGGGTTGTTGAAGGGGTTAAATGTAAAATGCTTAGCCCAGGGCCTGGCAGTGAATAAGCACTCAACAAACATTAGTAGTTACTAGTTAGTGAATTTCATTCATCAGGAGCCTACCTAAGCCCTGACCCTGATTTTCTCCCTGAATCAAAGAAATCTGGCCGACCTTCCTGGGGTATGCCCATCCTACGTGCATCTGGACCTCTTTCAGGAAGTTGGCATCCCCAGGGATTTCGTTAATGTCTCATTCCTCTTCTGACGCCCAATCCAAAGCCACCCTAGACAGCAAGCAAACTATCCCCAGGGGCCACCTGCAGGCTTTCAGCCTGGTGCCTCTTCCTCACCACCTACCTCTCTGCTACTCCCAAGGGAATGATAGGCAGTACTTTCCACTTTCATTTTCACCTCTCCATTACACGAATGCCACCTCGAAACACCACCACCACACAGACACTCACCCATCCTCCTTAACAGAGCTTTCTTCATCACACACTCTCTTTTCAACTCTTGCCTGTAGCTGACTGCAATGGTTACTATTTGAGACTGTCACTACGACAGTCACTACTGTTACTACTTGAGACAGTCATTAGGAGACTGAAGGAAGGAGGAGGAAGGCAGAAATGAAAACTTAAAACAAAAGTAACTATTTTAAAGGAAGAGACCAGGGGAAGAAGAGAGCTCCCTGCTTCTAGGGAGCAAAGGCAGCAACCTCGAGCTTCTACAGCCCTTTGTTTTTATTGGGTAGAAAGAGCAGGGAGGAGGAGGTAACGACTGGTCAGCTGCTTGATTGATCACAGGTTCATGTTATTGCTAACAGGCTTCAGATTTGCCTAATCACAAGAAACACTGTGCCTGGGTGGTGACTGCCCCCCAGCATTCTTTCTGGGAGGCAGACACAGTTTGTCAGTTTGCCAACAACCTGCTTTCATGAGAAACAGTTTGCTGTTTACTCATATAGTCTCCAGTGGTATACTGAGTTGATCACGACCCTCATTCTTTCGGCCTTCAACACTTGCCCACTTATCTTAGGAAAATTATTTCCCTACTTTGTTTTCCCTGTTTATTTCAGCTGTGCAGCCAGAAAGTAAATCAGAGTAGATATGTCTTAAGGGATTTATGACACAATGTAAAAGAAAAGGAAAACTGTATATTTGGGAATATAACTGGAACCTTTTTAAAATGCCCAGGCCCTTAGAGGTTCCCAAAAACTCTCTCAGAAAATTACCAAGTTTCCATTTCTCATACTCTAAACAAGCATGTCCCTCTTTAGGCAGAGCAATCAGGCTGAAATCAAGGAGGTTCTTACTCAAATGTGTAAGTGATGTTTCTTTTCTGTTTTCATGCAGTCAGTCCTGCACCAACATTATCAGCTAAGTGGGTAGCTGTGAGATAGCCTAGAAAAGTCATCACCACTTACAGCATCATTTCTATAGAAAACAGCCAATCTATAGGGACACAGCCTGTGTTTAAGTAGCAGTCTACCTGATTAATCTACACAAATGAGATTGCACTATTGGTATGTAATAGTGAAGGAGGGTTGTAGGGATGTGTGATGGTGAGATGTGTCTAAGAACTCTTCCCCAGTGTGGGAATACTGGTCGGAACTGTGAAGAAGAGAAAGTGTGGACGGTTCAGGGAAGGGAGAACAGGAGCCAAGTGGTAAGGAGTCTTAAAACATACGATTTCATGTTTAAATTTTATTTCCTGCAGAAACCTCAGGCTTGCAAGCCAGTACATAAAATTATTCGAATGAAGCTCTACAAAGCAGCCCCTTGATGTTGTGGTAGACCCAAGAGGCAGGGAGGTTGATGATTTAGGCCCTTAGTGAAAGTGGAGAGAGTCTGGAACCAAGCCACACAGATGGGGGAAAATTGAGTTGTCCTTGGCATCAAAATAGTCCAGAAGCTGGTAGGGGGAAAAAAGAGGAAGATGAAGAAGATAAAACAGCAACTCCAAAGCTGTAAGACAACAGGATCTTGAAGCTAAATGTTGTTGAAAAGAGTGAGAATTTTGAGGCAAGTGAGGACAAAGCGGTAGAACGTGCATTTAATACTAGATGTTAAAGGAAATCATAACAAAGTTTTCCCTGGAATCAGAAGGAAGGAATTCAGACTGGAGGAATAGGGAGCTTTCTCCACCTCCAAATTGGGTACAAACACCCCAAGGTTGAATATTTCAAAAAATATATTTATCTGGGAATTACAGAACTCAAGAGGGCCACAGAATAAAATCTTAGCTGTAAAATGGCAAGAATCTCTCAGCTCACAGAACTTTTTCTATACTGGAGCCACTTGCATTTGCATTTACTTTGGAATTTAACACTCCACCTGCTTTCAAAGATGCCATCTACTCGGATCCTCTCAGGAGGGCTAAGTTTTTAGGTCCCTTTCAGGAATCAGAATCCTGCTCAGGAAGAAGCAGCGATCTACCCACAGACAGAGAAGCCAGCAATGGAGCAAAAATTAGAACCAAAATTCCCAACCCCCACTGTCATACAGGCAGAAATCCTGTTCCTTGATCTTGGAAGAAAAGTACAGCACACCTTGCCAAAGCCTGAAACATACATAAACATAACGGCTGCAAGATGCTTTTCCCCCAGCAACTTCCAATATCATTTCAAAAATACTTTAGCTTTACTTCTGATGCAGGCAACTAATGGATTCCAACACTTCCATTTTAAATTTTTTCTGCTTTTAAATCTTGATATCAAGCACGAAATGGGCTATAACCCAATACTCACATGCACCAGAGGACTTTAACAAGACATCTCTCATCATTAAGCTAACAATCCCTCCATACCAGCATCACCATCGTCACTTCTACTGACTCACTGCTTAATGTCCTAAAAGAAGATTTCCCTCTACTGAGTTTTCTTATGCTTTAGTAATAGCTGTACTATAACAAGTACTATTTACAGATTTCCTATGCTGAAAAGGCACTTTACAAGTATTATCTCACTTAATCTTCATAACAAACCTTTGAGGTTGGTGCTTCTGATAACCTCTTAACACAAGAGGAAACCAAGGCCCAGAAAGGATAAGTAAACCCGCCCCAAATCACACAGCTGGTAAGCGGCAAAGCTTAGATACATACCCACTAAGTCTAACTCCAGAGCCTTCCCTCAGCCACCTCACTATTCTTACAGAGTGTACTGGATTCATTTTTTCCAAAATCTATAATGAAATCAATCCATTAGGAAAGCTAGAAGGTAATATAAGTGGTCTCAATGTAATAGAATTTTTAAACGTTATGCATAACGTTAGACACTCTCTGATAAAAAAATTTAAATCAATAAAATGTAATCAAAATACACATGAAATATCTAACTCACATACATTCCTTAAAAGATTTACTGAAAAAGGCAAACTAAACCTAACCGATTTACCTTGGAAATAAGAGGGGAAAGTCAGCAGTTATGCAGAGATAAGAGTAAAATTGAAATAGCTCTACATTCAGGAACAAATGAGCACTCTGGAAACCACAAGTAATAAAAGTGAAAGAAGCACATGCCCACTGAAATGACAACGGCTTTAAAGAAAATGAAATAGTAGTGCAATATTCTAGCATATTCGGAAAAAGTGGTATGAGACTTTTGCCTTTTCCAGGGTCCAATTTTCATGAAACTGAACCCCATTTTGTAGACTCTAAATTACATGATTTTCTCCAAGAAAACCACCAAGTCCAGATTCCCATATCACAATTCTCTCCAAACCCCACTTGAGTCTTTTTTTTTTTTTTTTTTCCTGAGACAGAGTCTTGCTCTATCCCCCAGGCCGGAGTGTGCTGCCCCACTAATTTTTGTGTTTTTAGTAGAGACTGGGTTTTGCCATGTTGCCCAGGCTGGTCTTGAACTCCTGGCCTTGAGTGATCCTCCCGCCACAGCCTCCCAAACTGCTGGAATTACAGGCGTGGGCCACTGTGCCCAGTCCCCATTTAAGAGTCTTACAAAGACTTATTCTTCGACCCACATAATACTAAGAGGAAACACTTCTCCAAACCCAGAAAGGTTTCACCAACACAGAAGAATGACTAGATAGACTGGAAGAGGTGCACTGGAATGGGGAAAAAAGTCTAATTACAGAATAGTTTAAAATATATACCCACTACTTCCACATCCGCACCAACATATTATGTATCAGTTATGTATTGCTGCATAAGAAACCATCACAACATGTGATGCCTTAGAACAATGAACATTTATTCTTTTTAAGGATTTTGTGGGATGGCAGTCTGGACAGTTCTGTTCATGTCCCTCCTGAGGTCACTCACATGACTTCTGTTATCACACAACTCCACTGGAGCTGGGGGGGGCCATGATGACCTCATGCACATGTCTGGCATTTGGCGCCAGCTCACACAAGTCACCTCCCTTCTCCCCCAGGCCAGGGCTCCTCCTCTGGTAGGCTAGACTTGGCTTTTTCACAGCAGTGGGGTTTCAGGGTTCCAAAAGAACAGAGGCAAGAGGTGCAACATCCCTTAAGGACCAGGCTCCAGAGTTCACAGAACACTTTATTGGTCAAAGCAAGTCCAAAGACCAGCCCAGATTCAAGGAGGAGGAGAAAACAGACCATACTTCTTTATGGGAGGAGCAGCAAGGGTACCTTAGAAAGGGGTGGGCACACATCTAGCACACCAGGTATATTATAAATAGTTACTAATCAATAAAATCTGGAAAATTAGTTGAAAAGCTACCTTTCACAATGGATCTTTATTACATAAAATGTCACAAAGGTTGTTCCCTACCTTCTTATATATGTAATGGAAAAAAATATGTTCCCAAATCAGAATTTCAAAATCAGTGGGGTCTCTATTGCCATTTGGTCTCATCTCCAGCCAGTTTGGGAATTCCTTTTATAACAGCCTACTTGACCATTTCCAGTAACATTACAAGGCAGAGAAACTCTGTTCCTAAGCAGTTCTTGCTTTTGTTGTTGTTTTTGTTTTGAGACAGGGTCCCACTCTGTCACCCAGGCTGGAATGCAGTGGCGTGATCATAGCTCACTGCAGCTCCAAACAGCTCTAACTCCTGGGCTCAAGTGATCCTCCCGCCTCAGCCTCCCAGGTGCACACCACTGTGCCTGGCTAGCAGTTCTGATTGTTGTGTTTTTCCTTGAAATCTACCCCGTATTTCTAAAAAATACAGATTTCTAAAAAAATACAGGGGTGGATTTCTTCTGCCACCAGTCCTCTTCTACCTTCTGGAACTAAAGGCATGGAGACAGCATAGTGTGATATGGTTTCAGGGGTGGCTCTGGAGTCAGAATGCCAAAGATTGAATTCCAGCTTTGCTGCTTCATGGTTGTGTGACCTAGGACAAGGTGCACAACCTCTCTGAGCCTCAATTTCCTTATCTGTAAAACACAGTAATAGCAAACCTCAGAAGATTGATATGAGGATTAAGTGAATTTATAAAATGATAAAACAGTGCCTTAGGCATAGTAAACTCTGAAATGCTTATTTTTGTTGTTTTTAATGCTATTACTATTATTGAGTATGCTTAAAAAGGCTTTTTTATTCTTTCCAATAATACTCGTTCAAATGTTTAAAGATAAGTAATGCCATCTACTCCATCCAAACCCTCTTCCAGACCAACATCTATGATTCCTTCAACCATTACTTCAATGACTTGGTTCCAGGTTCCTTTTTGAAACAAGGTCTCACTCTCTGTTGTTCAGGCTGGAATGCAGTGGCACAATCTTGGCTTACTGCAGCCTCAACTTCCCAGGCTCAAGCAATCCTTCCATCTCAGCCTCCCGAGTAGCTGGGACTATAGACAAGAGCCACTACACCCATTTTTTTTTTAAATGGGGGCGGGTCTCACTATGTTGCCCAGGCTGGTCTTGAACTCCTGGACTCAAGTGATCTTCCCACCTACACCTCCCAAAGTGCTGGGATTACAAACATGAGCCACCATGCCTGTTCCCAGATCCTCTGCCTTTCTGTCAGTTGACTCTGTATAGTACATTTACCTAAAACTGAACCCAAAGCTCCAGTTGTGTCAGTGAGAGGAGGACAAGACCATCACTTTTCTTTCAGAAACTGCACTCAAATAATGAAATCTTAGACCCATGTCTTCATTCAACAAATACGAATGAACTTCTACTGACAACCAGGAACTGTGCTCTTTGTGAAGACGAAATAGAAAGATCCCCTCTGTGGGGTCCACCAAAGATGGGTCCCCTAGAAGTGTCCACGTCCTCATCCCTGGAACCCTGAATACGTTGCCTTACACAGCAAAAGGGATTTTGCCAATATGATTCAGGATCTTCTGATTGAGAGATTAGCCTGGATTATCTGGGTGGGCCCAAAGTAATCACAAGGTTCCTTACAGGAGGGAAGCGGAAGGGTCAGAGACAGAGAGGAAATGTGAGGTGATGATGGAGGCAGAGGTTGGAGTGGTGTGCTTGGAAGATGGAGCAGGGGCTCCTGGATGAAGGAATCTAAGAGGCATCTAGAGGCTGGAAAAGGCAACGACAACAAAAGGATTCTTCCCTAGAACCTTCAGAACAAATGAACCCTGCTGGCTGACCCATTTTGGACTTCTGACATCCAGAACCATAAGGTAATAAATGTGTGTTTTTTGAAGCCACTGAATTTGTGTTAATTTAGTACAGGTTTAATAGGAAACTCATATGCCATCCCTGCCCTCAGTTAGTTCATGGCCTTATGGGAGGAAAGTACCTAACTGAAAGGATTTATAGAAAACAGATTGTTTTTTAATCCAATGGTCAGAAACTTTTAAAACTTAAATTGGAAGAAAATTAAATCTGAAACCAAAAATTTCTACTTAATACTCCCTTAGCTTTTCTAATTTCCCCCTCACACTGATATCAATCTTATAATCAAACATAACTCTAAGTCTTTTTATATGAAATTCCCTCAAGCCAGATCTCTGCCATTAAAGATTGGCAAAAGGGAGTCAATTATATAAGTCCCTAATTCAAAAAAAAGCTACTGATGTGATATTGCATTCTTTCCCCTGAAAATTCTCAACCTATTTTAAGCCTTTTTAATCAGCAAGGCTTGTGCCCACCACATCTTACACTCCCCAGCCTGGGAGCATCAGAATGAACCTAACTTTTTACAAGATTTTAAGTAAACTTTATTAAAATATACTTAAATGAAGAAAAAACCTTAAGGCTTCCTTTTTCTTATTTTTTATTTTTTTCTTAAACGGGGTCTCACTCTGTCACCCAGACTACAGTGCATGGCATGATCATAGCTCATTGCAGCCTCAAATTCCTGGGCTCAAGAAATCCTCCTGCCTTAGCTTCAGGAGTAGCTGGGATTGCAGGCTCGCATCACCACACCCTGCTAATTTTTTAGTCTTGTTTAGAGACAGGATCTTGCTTTGTTGGCCAGGCTGATCTCAAACTCCTGGCCTCAAGTGATCCTCCCTCCTCAGCCTCCCAAAGTGCTGGGATTACAGGAATGAGCCATCATGCCCAGCCCTTAGGGCTTTCAAGAAGTGGAAAGCCTTATGTAATTACCAAGTAATTGTCACTGAGATAAAAACTGCATGCCAGGCCAGAGGCAGTGGCTCATATCTGTAATTCTAGCACTTTGAGAGGAGGAGATGGGTAGACTGCTTGAGCCTAGGGGTTCAAGACCAGCCTGGGCAACATGGTAAGATCCCGTCTCTAAAAAAAAAAAAAAAAAAAAAAAAATTAGCCAGGCATGGTGGTGCATGCCTGTAGTCCCAGCTACTCAGGTGGGCTGCAGTGACAGGATCGCTTGAGCCCAGGTCAGGGAGGTTGCAGTGAGCTGAGATCACACCACTGCACTCCCGCCTGGGTGACAGAGCGAGATCCTGTCTCCAAAAAACAAAAGAATGCCTCAGAAGCCCCTTCTGCCCTTTCCTAGTCACTAACTCCATCAAAGATGACCACTAGCCTAACCTCTACCACCATGGTTTATTTAGTTGTCTGGTTTTGAACTTTACATCAATGGAATCACATTGCATTTACTCGTTTACATCTATCTTGGTTTTGCTCAGCTTTGTGTCACAAGATTCATCCATGTTGTTATGTGAGGCAATAATTTGTTCATTCTTATCACTGTACCAATTAGTGCTTTTTGTGGCCTATTCAAGAAACCTTGTCCCTAGGTCATAAAGATATTTTACTTTGCTTTCTTCCAGGTGCTTTGTTTTAGCATTCACATTTAGGTGTATGTTGTTATCTTGATTAATTTTTGTATATGAGATGAGGTACATGATCTAGATTCATTTTGTCCATGTGGATAGTCAATCGACCCAGTGTCATTTACTGAGAAGACCATCTTCTCTCCACTGCCCTGCAGTGTTGCCTCTGTCATAAATCAAAAGACCACAGATGTATAAGCCCGTTTATGGATTCTTTACTCAGTTCCATAATCTGTGTAGCTTTATGCAATACCACACTGACATGACTACATATTGATCTAGTAGCTTAGGTCCTCCAGCTTTGCTCTTAAGACTGTCTAGAATTTCCAAATAAATTTACAATCAGCTTATCACCTATTTTTGAAGAAAAAATTTGCCGGGATTTTGATTGGGATTGGCCCGAATCTATAGATTTGCAGAGCAATACCTTACCCTCTGTTATTTTAAATCTAATTTCTCTCAATGCTCCAGCTTGCAAACAGGTTTTTTTTTTTTTTTATCATGAATGGGTGCTGAGTTGTATCAAATACTTTTTCTCCTTTACTTCATATATGGAGTTAAATTGCATTTGTTGACTTTCGTAGTGTTAGCCAAAGTTTACATTCCTGAAATAAATCCAACTTGGTCATGATTTATTATCCTTTTTATAGATTGCTAGATTTGACTTACCATATTTAAGACTTATGTGTCTGTCTTTATGAGCATTTGGCCTATAATTTTCTTGTAATAGCCTTATCAATTTTTAGTAACAAGATTGTGCTGGCCTCATAAATGCAACCGGAAAGTGGTTCCTCTTTAATTTTCTTAAATGTTTGGAAGTTTCACTAGTAAAGCCATCTGGGCCTGAAAATTTTGCTATGGAAAGGTTTTTAACTACAAATTCAATGTTTTTGGTAGATATAGGACTACTCATTTTTTCTAGTTTTTGTGTCTTTGGTAATATATTTTATTGGAAAAACTTGTCAATTTCATCTGAATTTTCAAATGTATTACCATGAAATTGTTCATAATATCTTAAGAGCTTCTGTCTGTGGGATATGTGATAGTAGTTCATTTTTCTTCCCTGACACTAATAACATCATCTACCACTAAGGTTCATTTCTATTTGCAAAATAAAAATAAAAATAAAAATAAAAAAATAAAAAGGTAGGGTGTATACACTACATGACATACATCCACTATTTCAGGAATATTCTCCAACCATATTACCCACAGAAGGAGCAGGGCAGGTAGATTATATAAACAATCCAGCAATCCCCTCTCAAAAGCTTTCATCAAACAGAAACAACTGTGAACCCGGGCTAAGGGGAAAACTAACTGAAGGAGAAGGAAACTGCTATCAGTAATGCACTAACAGGCCGGGTGTGGTGGCTCATGCCTGTAATCCCATCATTTTGGGAGGCTGAGGTGGGCAGATGACTTGAGCCCAGGAGTTTGAGACCAGCCTGGGCGACATGGCGAAATCCGTTCTCTGCTAAAAATACAAAAATTAGCCAGGAATGGTGTTGCATGCCAGTAGCCCCAGCTGCTCAGCAGGCTGAGGTGGGAGCCTGGGAAGTTGAGGCTGCAGTGAGCTGTGATCCAGCCGGGGAAACACAGCAAGACCCTTTCTCAAAAAAAAAAAAAAAAAGTGATACGCTAAAGTGGCCAGCAAGTACTTAGATGAAAAACAACCACTAAGTAGGGTTGTATGTAACCCAGGATCCCCAGCCCTCCACTCCCAAGGTGTCCATAGAGAGAATTCAGGGGGACATGAGCTCAAATATCTTTATTTTCATGAATTTCTGGCTGAAAATTAGCATTTCATTGGATTATAGATGTGGACGACTCACAGTAGTAAGAGCAGTTCCAGCCAGATGTAATGGCTCACACCTGTAATTCCAGCACTTTGGGAGGCCAAGGTGGGCAGATCACTTCAAGCCAGGAGTTCAAGACCAGCCTGGCCAACATGGCGAAACCCTGTCTCTACTAAAACTACAAAATTAGCCAGGCACGGTGGTGAACATCTGTAATCCCAGTTACTGGGGTGGGTGAGGCAAGAGAATTGCTTGAACTCGGGAGGCGAAGGTTGCAGTGAGCCGAGATCTTGCCACTGCACTCCATCCTGTGTGACATAGTGAGACGCTGTCTCAGGAAAAAAAAAAAAATCACAGCAGTAAAAGCAGCTCTGATGAATGTCACCAATAAAAGTCAGATACTTTCATACTACTGTGTAGCCTTTGAAAATACTACAAAATACCATTTACATGGGCATCACTACTTTGAAATTACAGGAGTTACTTGCTACTGCACTGAATTTTGTTACTTACTGCATTGATAAAGAAGTACATATACTCATACATTTGGAGCTTTTTTAGTTTTTTCATTTTATTATTATTTTTTAAGAGACAGGGTCTCACTCTGTCATGCAGGCTAGAGTCCAGTGGCCTGATCATAGCTCACTGCAGCCTTGACCTCCTGGGATCAAGTGATCCCTTCTCCTCAGCCTCCCAAGTAGTTGGGACTACAAGTGATGCTAGCACTGGGGAGTGGCTGCAAATACAAATTAACATTAAGAGGGAGGTTTGACTACACAGAGACCATAATAAATCAATTGCTTGCAGACTCATATCAAAATCCTATCAGTGAGTGTCAAGTAACAAGTAGCTTAATGCTGCCTGGTGGCAGGCTTTATAGTGGCAAGTGAGTTGATGTACTTCATTGTACAGCTGCATCTGTGGGCAGGCTTTCAGTCAGAATCCGACACTTATTTTAGTCCACTCATGGCCCGCCCATTATTTACCACTTCCAGGTGTGCCTGTTTCCTGCACTGCACATTTGTCTCAGTCACAGTTTTGGTAAGCCCACAAGCTAACCCTAGCCGAAATGAGTAAAAAACAAACATCACTGGTAAGCTTCTTTGAAAAGGGGGAAGACCCAATGATGAGACAGAAGACTGTAAGACTGCCAACAAAAAGAAAGCTGCATTTAAAAGAAAATACCAGGAGTCATACTCAAATTACAGGTTCATTGCAACAGGTGACTCACATTCTCCAAGCCCACTTTGTGTAATATGTGGCCACTGGCTATCCAAGGAAGCCATGAAACCTTCAAAACTGCTTCACCACATGGAGACCAAGCACCCTGCATTAAAAGACAAGGCTTTGGAGTTTTTCAAAAGAAAAACATAAGCACAAAGAACAGAAGCAATTATTGAAGGCTACCATTTCATCAAATGTGTCTGCAATGAGAGTATCATTCTTAGTGGCTAACCGTATTGCTAAAGCTAAGAAGCCCTTTACTATTGGTGAAGAGTAAACTAGGCGAATTGAAATAGCAGCAGATATTGAGGCACATCGTTAGAGAGGATTAATGAGTCACTGGGGTACGCAATCCGGGTTGACTAGTCTACCAGTGTTGACAAGGCAACAATGCTTGTTTTTGTGTGATACAGTTTTCAGGAGGATATACATGAGGATGTTAGGTGCACAAGGATATGTCGCTTGCACTTTTGTTGCTAACCAACACCACAGCTGCACAACTATTCAAGTCTTTGAATGATTACCTATCAGAAAAACCGAATTGGTCCTTTTGGGTAGTATGTGCTTGGGCAGAGCGACTGCTACGACTGGTTTCACTACTCGGGTCAAAGAGGTCACTTCTGAATGTGAGTCTATGCACTGTGACATCCATAGAGAAGTGTTGGCTAGCCAAAAAATGTCACCTGAACTTAACAACATTTTGCAGGATGTGATTAAAATTATCAGCCACATTAAAGCACGTGTCCTTAACTCACATCTGTTCACACAGCTCTGTGAGATGGACATAGAGCACACACATCTTTTATACACAGAAGTGGGATGGCTTTCTAAAGATAGATCACTGGCTGGAGTTTGAGTTATGAGGGCCACTCCAGAGATTTCTTCTAGAAAAGTAGTCACCACTGGCAGCACATTTCATAGAAGGGGTTGCAAAACTTGCTTACTTGCTTACCTCCTCAATGAACTCCATCTGTCCCTTCAGGGGAGAACTGTGTTCAAGTCAGCAGATAAGTGGCTGCACTCAAAACCAAACTGGAATTATTGCGGCGACAAGTGAACACTGGGATTTCTGACACGTTTCAAACATTAGCAGAGATTTTGAAAGAGACTAAGCCAGGGCCTTCTCTCTCCCAGCTGGTGCATGATCACCTATCTCAGCTTTCAAAAGAGTTTGAGCATTACTTCCCAACTACAAAAGACACCCGAACTGGGAAGGATCCTAGACCCATTTGTGAATAAGCCAGGTGAATTGACTTTGTCCATGCTAGAAGAGGACCAACTGTTTGAGATAGCAAATGACCGGGCCCTAGAAGTATGTTTAAGACAACTTCAAATATCCATACATTCTGGATTAAAGAAAGTCAAGGCAAAATATCCTGAAATTGCCACAAAAGCACCGAAAAGCCTGCTTCCATTTCCAACATCCTATCTTTGTGAAGCAGGGTCTTCTGCAGTGACAGCAACCAAAATGAGACTATGAAGTAGGCTGGACATAAACAAACACACTTTGGGTGTCAATGTCTACCAACACCCCCCCAGATGGGACTGCCTAGTTGCAGGAAAACAAGCTCAGGGGTCCCACTGATTCTACTCTATGGTGAGTTGTATTCATATTACAATGTAATAATAATAGAAAGAAAGTCCACAATAAATGTAATGCAGGTGGGGCATGGTGATTCACACCTGTAATCCCAGCACTTTGGGAGGCCAAGGAGAGGATGGCTTGAGCTCAGGAGTTCGAGCTCAGGAATTTGAGACCAGCCTGGTTGACATGGTGAAATCCTGTCTACTAAAAATACAAAAATTAGCCAGATGTGGTGTCACATGCCTGTAAGCTACTCTGGAGGCTGAGGCACGAGAATTGCTTGATCCCCAGAGGTGGAGGTTGCAGTGAGCCAGTATCGTGCCACTGCACTCCAGCCTGGGTGACCCAGCGAGACTCTATCTCAAAACAAATAAATAAAATAAATGTAACGTGCTTGAATTATCCCAACACCATCCCCCTTCCCCCAGTCCATGAAAAAATTATTTTCCATGAAACCGGTCCTTGGTGCCAAAAAGGTTGGGGACCACTGCTTTAGGGAACATTCCCCCTGGGCCAGGTCCTGAGCTGGAAGCAGGGGGTGCAGGTAAGGCCCATGCTCGCAAGTTCCTGATGCTACCTACAGAGCTCCCACCAACATCTGGCCACCCACAAAAATGGCTGCTCCCTCCAAAGAATTGACTTTCACCCTAAGTTCATCCATCTAACCTACTTCCAAGGAGGGGGCAAAGTAAACAGTAGATAAAGCACAGGCGTTGATCCAAAAGAGGAGTCCAAAACCCGGCCCTGACATGTACTAGTTTGTGGCTTTGGCTCCCCTCCAAGGCTTTCTCTATCCTACTGTGAAAAGAGATAACAACACTTATCTTTCCCAGTTACTGTAAGGTTTAGAAATAATGTATCTAAAGCACCTAATAAGCACACAGTCTCCTTAAATTAACATTAATTGAATATCTCAGGTCAGAGCTGTCCTTATCAAACAATCACAATTAGGGACTGACTGGCAACGAGAAAGGAGGGAGAAAAATCACAGGGAAAATGGAACATGAGGAATGGAAGGGGAAAAAAATCATTCCTCAAAGTCTCCTTCAATGAACTACCGCCTCTTCAATGAAGCCTTCCCTCTCCTCTCCTTGCATTCCCATAGCACTTAATCACATTGAAATAGGTCCTTAGCTCTGAGAATGAATGAGATGCCAGGCACGGTGGCTCACGCCTGTAATCCCAGCACTTTGGGAGGCCGAGGTGGGCAGATCACCTGAGGTCAGGAATTCAAGACCAGCCTGGCCAACATGGTGAGACCCTCGTCTCTACTAAAAATACAAAATTAGGTGGGCGTGGTGGCGCATGCCTGAGTCCCAGCTACTCAGGAGGCAAGGCTGGAGAATCGCTTGAAACCGGGATGCTGAGGTTGCAGTGAGCTGAGATTGTGCCACTGCACTCCAGCCTGGGCGACCAGAGCGAAACTCCGCCTCAAAAACACAAACAACAACAAAAACAGAAAGAGAAGCAATGTCTCACTCCCACGTAATGCAAACCTCTGAGGATGCCAAATGCCCTAGCCCTACAACCCAGATCCAAGAGCAATGTACACAGGTAGCAGCACATTTCTTAACACCAATGCTACCCGTAAAGTACCTCTGGTGAGGATTAGCGGGAGGGTTTTTCCGCATAAAGACCTGCCACCTGAAGGTTAGACTCAGAACAGAGGAAGGAAACTGAGTCCTGAAGATAGAACGCAAAGGAAGTCTCTAACTTTAGAGTCCCTGGAGTCACAGCAGGCAGGCAGGCGCACCGCCGATACTGCCAAGAGGACCAGAGTTCGCAACTCCCCGCAGCAGTGCCGGAAGCTGGGGACGAAGCCAAGGAGAGAGGACGCGGGCAGGGCCGTGCGCGGACTTGTCCCGGCGCCTAGATCCCCGCCTTTGCCCGGGCGCACTGCGCGCGCGGCCCCCGCCGCTTTTGTCTTCTTCGCCCGACCGGGAACTTCCTCTGTCCCGCCCTCGGGCGCGCACACGGGAACTTGGGTAGGAAACGGAAAGCGTTTTGTGCATTTTTTTTTAACAGAGTAAACTGACGCAGAAAATTCAGCATCTAACCTCCCCAGGACCCCCTATGGTCACCAGTTACCAACCTCCGGGCTGTCCCGGGCGGCGGCGACGGCAACGTTCACGCGCGCCGCGAGTTCCCAACACCCCTCTTTCGGCACTTCCGAGTCCCAGCGACATCGGCGGCGGCTGCGGGCTTCCCCGGGACGCCACCCTCTTTCCCCCGGAGCTGCCCTTTGGAGGAGCAGCGCAGCGCGCGTCCTCCGAGCACGCCCCTGCCGCCGTGCCCGCGCGCCCTCCGCGCCCGGACTCGGGAACCCGCGGCGCTCCCGGGGCGATGGCGAGCAGGCCGTGCTGCTGCAGGGGGCGGGCCAGAGCGCGGCCTGCGTTTCTGAACCGCGTTTGCCCCGCCGGCGGCCCGGGGCCCCTAGCCCCGCTCACCCCTCGGCTGTTGGTGCCCACTGACCCTGGCGTGCATATCTCTCCCCGACCCGTGTGTTCGTTGCAGGTCTGGGGCTGCCTGCAAGTTAATTGCAGAGTGGAAGTCACCTGAAACTCGAGGTGGGCCGTCATTCCAACACCAGCGGTCCCCACCTACGTTTTGTAGGCGAAAGGAGGTAGTTCGGTGCGGTGGAAAGAGGGTGGGCTTTGCAGCCCTGGCAGCTTCGAGGGCTTACTGTGTGAACTTAGCCCCTGTGAGCCTCCCTGTACACCTCTGTAAAACAGAAATAGACTTCCCTGCTTTTCTTTGTAAATTAGAGTGAAGATCAAATAGAATAAACTTTATGAATTGTAAAGCAACTTACAGAGATCACTACTGCAAAATGGGTACGAAGATTTTGATTGCGTTGTGAAAAGAGTGGAAGATCTGAAGATGTGCCAACGGGGTATAATTGGGACGATGTTGCTGCTCGGAGGCCTCCAAGCCTGAGCCAAGAGACAGGCTTGCCAGAGTTCTCCAGACTTATCTCAGCAGAATCACCTGGCTCTCATTAAAACCTCGGGCTTCTGGATCCCTCCCCAAACCAAATGCATCAGACTGTCCATGGCAGGGGCGTCTCAGGTGGTTCTATGATAAGGCGAAGGTGGATAACTCTGCCCTAGGCAGCAGGGAAACTCGGAAGCTGTGCTCTCAGAAATTTCATCTAGCAGTCATTGTAATGGTCGAGAGGATTATTTTAACGATTGTAGAATTCTCCAGGAAACCAGAGTATGAACTCTCCAAGAGCTGGAGCTATCTTTTCTTTCTGCTTCTCCCCAACCCACTCACCCCAAAACCTGGTACTGGAGGGTGTTCAGTAAGCAGGTGTTAGTAAACTAGCCCCAAATAGGAGTGCCAGATTTAGCAAATAAAAATACAGCATACTCAATTAAAATTGAATTTCAGGCTGGGCGCGGTGGCCCACGCCTGTAATCTCAGCACTTTAGGAGCCGTAGCAGGAGGATCACTTGAGGCCAGGAGTTTGAGACCAGCCTGGCCAACATGGTGAAACCCCGTCTCTACTAAAAATACAAAAATTAGCCGGGTGTGGTGGCCTGCACCTGTAATCCCAGCCACTTGGGAGGCTGAGGCACGAGAATCGCTTGAACCCGGGCGGCAGAGGTTGCAGTGAGCTCAGATCGCACCACTGCACTCCAACCTGGGTGACTGAGCCGGACTCTTGTCTCAAAAAAATAAGTAAATAATTTCAGGTGAACAATATGTAACTTTTTAGTATCGCTATGACCCATGCAATATTTGGGATATACTTTTTTTTTTTAAGTACTTACAGGAAGCTTGTAATCCCAGCACTTTGGGAGGTCAAGGTGAGCAGATAACTTGAATCCAGGAGTTCGAGACCAGCCTGGCCAACATGATGACCCTCCATCTCTACCAAAAAAAAAAAAAAAAAATTGTATATCTGAAATTCCTGGGTATCTGAAAATCAAACTTAACTGGGTATTTTATCTGTCAACTCTAGATCCAAGGGTTTGGCAGAGGGAGTGGCAGAATAAGAACTCAACTCAGGTAGTGTCAAACTCAGGGACAGGGATGTGATAACAGCTCCTATATTATTTCTAAAAGATGCTGTTGTTAATATAGGTTCAGTGTGATTTACACTTAACCCCTGTCTACATATGCACTTTAAATTCACCGGCAAACACAAAGGAGATAAAGGCAGATTTAAACACAGGCAATCAGAAACATCAAATAAAAATAGCCAAAATTTATGTGTGTGTGTGTATATATATATATGTATATATATTAGAGACAGTCTCACTCTGTCACCCAGGCTAAGTACAGTGGCATGATCTCAGCTCACTGCAGATTCAAGCAATTCTCGTGCCTTAGCCACCTGAGTGGCTGGGATTACAGGCAAGCACCAGCCACCACACCTGGCTATTTAGTAGAGACAGGGTTTTGCCTTGTTGGCCAGGCTGGTCTCGAACTCCTGGCCTCCAGTGATGCACCTGCCTCAGCCTCCCAAAGTGCTGGGATTACAGGTGTGAGCCACCACGCTTGGCCATAATAGCCAAAATTTAAAGATAAGCAATAGACTGGGATATTTGCAAGAAATTTGCAAAGTGTTAATTTTAAAATTATATATAGAGTTAATACAATCAATAAGAAAACATTAGAAATCAATTATAGATGAGCAAGACACATTTATAGACAACCCACTAGAAAAAGGAGGAGGGAAATAAAATTAGGAAATAAAAATGTATTGCAAAAAGCTCAATGAAATGCATAGTAAAACAAGAACATGGCCAGGCGTGGTGGCTCACGCCTGTAATCCCAGCACTTTGGGAGGCCAAGGTGGGTGGATCACGAAGTCAGGAGATCAAGACCATCCTGGCTAACGTGGTGAAACCCCGTCTCTACTAAAAATACAAAAACAAAATTAGCCGGGCATCGTGGCGGGTGTCTGTAGTCCCAGCTACTCGGGAGGCTGAGGCAGGAGAATGGCGTGAACCCGGGAGGCAGAGGTTGCAGTGAGCCGAGATCATGCCTCTGCACTCCAGCCTGGGTGACTGAGCAAGACCCCGTCTCAAAAAAAAAAAAAAAAAAAAAAAAAAAAACAAGAACACACAATTTTCACACATTAAGTTGGCAAAAAATTAATAAATAACATTACAGCCTGGCATGGGTGCTATGTGATAGCACTCACACACAATGTTTAGTTGGGTAAGCAATTTGGCAGTATGAAAACTCTTAAAATTTATCAAAATCTAAGGGAGGTGGGGCAAGATGGCCAAATAGAAGCCTCCACAAATTGTCCTCCCTTCAAGAACAACAAAATGAACAACTACCAACAAAAAACACCTTAATAAGAACCAAAGATCAAGTGGGCCATTGCAGTACCAAGTTTTAACTTCATATCACTGAAAGAGGCACTGAAAAGCGTAGAGAAGACAGTCTTGAATTGCAGACGCTACCCCTCCCTCATCCTACAGCAGCAGCTGGGGAAAGATTCTCTCAGATCTTATGCAAGACCACTAAGGTGGTACCTCTGAGTCTGCAAGAGCCGTAGCATTCCTGGGCTTGGGGTGCCCTCTAATGCAGATATGATGGCAGTGACCCAAACCTAAATGACAACACCCAAGTCCCTTTGAATACCTGGAAAGCCTTCCCTAGAAGGATGAATACAAACAAGCCCACCCTGTGGAGACTACAATAAGTACCTAACTCTTCAAGGCCCAGACACTGACACACATTCACAAGCATCAAGACCATCCAGGAAAACATGACATCACCAAACAAACTAAATAAGGCATCAATCCCAGAGTGACCTTTCAGACAGAGAATTCAAAATAGCTCTTTTGAAGAAACTCAGTGAAATTCAAGAAAACATGAGATGGAATTCAGAATCCTATCAGGTAAATTTAATGAAGCAATTGAAATAATTGAAAAGAATTAAGCCCGAAATTCTGGAGCTGAAAAATACAATTGATATGCTGAAGAATGCATCTGAATCCTTTAATAGCAGAACTGATCAAGTAGAAGAAAGAATTAGTGAGCTTGAAGGCAGGCTATTTGAAAATACACAGTGGGAGGAGACAAAAGAAAAAATAATTTTAAAAAATGAAGTACACCTACAAGATCTAGAAAATAGCCTCAAAAGGCAAATCTGAGAGTTATTGGCCTTAAAGAGGAGGTTGAGAAAGAGATAGGGGTAGAAAGTTTATTCAAAGGGATAATAACAGAGAACTTCCCAAACCTAGAGAAATATATCAATATCCAAGTAGAAGAAGGTTATAAAACACCAAGCAGATTTAACGTAAATAAGACTACCTCAAGACATTAAATAATCAAACTCCCAAGGCTCAAGGATAAAGAAAGGTTGCTGGCCAGGCACAGTGGTTCACGCCTGTAATCCCAACACTTTGGGAGGCTGAGGCAGGTGGATCACCTGAGGTCAGGAGTTTGAGACTAGCCTGACCAACATAGTGAAACCCTGTCTCTACTAAAAATACAAAATTAGCCAGGTGTGGTAGTGGGTGCCTGTAATCCCAGCTACTCAGGAGGCTGAGGCAAGAGAATCACTTAAACCTGGTTGGCAGAGGTTGCAGTGAGCCGAGATTGCATCACTCCAGCCTGGGCAAAAGAATGAGACTATGTCTCAAAAAAAAAAAAAAAAAAAATGCCATATAATGGAGCACCAATACGTCTGGCAGCAGACTTTTCAGGGGAAACCTTACAGGCCAAGAGAGAGTGGCATGTCATGTTTAAAGTGCTGAAGGAAAAAAAATTTATCTTAGAATAGTCTATTCAGCGAGCCACATCCTTCAAACATAAAGGAAATAAAGACTTTTCCAGACAAACAAAAGCTGAAGGATTTCATCAACACCAGCCCTGTACAAGAAATGCCAAAGGGAGTTCTTCAATCTGAAAGAAAAGGACGTTAATGAGCAATAAGAAATCATCTGAAGGTGCAGAACTCACTGGTAATAGTATATACACAGAAAAACACAGAATATTTTAACACAGTAATTGTGGTGTGTAAACTACTCATATCTTGAGTAAAAAGACTAAAAGAGGAAGCAATTAAAAATAATAGTTACCACAACTTTTCAAGACATAAACAATACAATAAGATATAAATAGAAACAACAAAAAAGTTAAAAAGTGGGGTAAGCAAGTTAAAATGTAGAGTTTTCTTTAGTTTTCTCTTTGCTTGCTTGTTTACGCACTCAGTGTTAAGTTGTAATCAGTTTAAAATAATGGGTTATAAGATATAATTTTCAAGCCTCATGGTAACCTCGAATCAAAAACATACAACAGATACCTAAAAAATAAAAAGCAAGAAATTAAAACATAACCACCAGAGAAAATCACCTTCACTAAAAGGAAGACAGGAAGGAAAGAAGGAAGAGAAGACCACAAAACAACCAGAAACAAATAACAAAATGGCAGGAGTAAGTCCTTACTTATCAATTATAACACTGAATGTAAATGAACTAAATTCTCCTATCAAAAGACATAAGAGTGGCTGAATGGCTTTAAAAAACCAGAGGCTACACTTCTCAGCCTGTCAGATGGCCACCCTGCAGGATGTAACCCTTTATAAGAAATAAAGTCTCCTTTCTAAATGTATAAAAAATGTGTGATTTTTTTAAGCCAACACGTCAGAATTTCCTTCCTTTTTAAAACTGATAATATTCCATTGTATGTATGTCACACATTTTTTCCATTTATCTATCTATGGACTCCTGAGTTGCATTCTTCTTTTGGCTGTTGTGAATAATGCTGCCATGAACACGGATATACAAACATCTCTTTAAGACCCTGCATTCGATTCTTTTGAGTATATACCCAGAAGTGAAATTGCTGAATCATATGGTAATTCTGTTTTTAATTTTACGAAGAATTGCCATACTATTTTCCATAGAGGCTGTGCCATTTTACATTCCCATCAACAGTGCAATTTCTCCATATCCTCACCAACACTTGTTATTTTTTGATGTGTTTTTATACTAGCCATTCTAATCAGTATGAAGTAGTATCTCCTTGTAGTTTTAATTTACATTTCCCTAATGATTAGTGATGTTGATCATCTTTTCATATGCTTATTGGTCATTTACATACCTTTTCTGGAGAACTGTCTAATCAAGTCCTATGCCCATTTTTAAAATTGTATTGTTTGTTTTCTTGTTAAGTTGTAGGAGTTCTTTGTACATTCTGGATATTAATCCCTCATCAAATATATGATTTGCAAATACGTTCTCTCATCCTGTGGCTTGTCTTTTCACTCTGCTGATTGTGTCCCTTGATGCACAGACATTTTAGTTTTGGTGAAGTCTAATTTAACTATTTTTTCTTTTGTTGCTGGTTTTTTGTTTATGTTTTTATTTTGTTTTTTGAAACAGGGCCTCACTCTGTCACCAAGGCTGTAATGCAATGGCACATTCATAGCTCACTGCAGCCTCCGTCTCCAGGGCTCAAGTGATCCTTGTGCCTTAGCCTCCCAAGTAGCTGGGACTATCAGAATGTGCCACCATGCCCAGCTAATTGTTTTTATCTTTTTTTTTTTTTTTTTTGAGACAGAGTTTCGCTCTTATTGCCCAGGCTGGAGTGCAATGGCACGATCTCAGCTCACCACAACCTCCGCCTCCTGGGTTCAAGCAATGCTCCTGCCTCAGCCTCTCAAGTAGCTGAGATTACAGGCACAGACCACCATGCCTGGCTAATTTTTGTATTTTTAGTAGAGACGGGGTTTCACCATGTTGGTTAGGCTGGTCTTGAACTCCTGACCTCGTGATCTGCCCGCCTCGGGCTCCCAAAGTGCTGGGATTACAGGCATGAGCCACCATGCCCGGCCGTTTTTATCTTTAGTAGAGAGGAGGCCTCACTATGGTGCCCAGGCTGGTCTCGAACTACTGAGCTCAAGTGATCCTCCCACCTTGGCCTCTCAAAGTGCTGAGATTACAGGCATGAGCCATCATGCCTGGCCAGTTGCTGGTATTTTTAATGTCATATCCAAGAAACCAATGTCATGAAGTTTTTTCCTATATTTTCCTCTGAAACTTTTATAATTTTAATTCTTATGATTAGGGGTTTCATCTATTTCAAGTTAATTTTTGTATTTGGTGTTAGGTAAGGGTCCAGCTTCAATCTTTTGCATATGGTGATCCAACTTTACCAATACCACTTGTTAAAAAGCATTAACATCTTTCAAATGCCAGAGATTGGAGTAAAAGGAATGGATGGTAGGAAACTAAGTTCCTTTTGGAAATGAGAAATAAGATCAATGGAGTAAACCAACGTCAAAGTCTAAACACCAGGAGAAAAGTTGGGTTGGGGAGAGTGTAGATGGGAGGAGAGGGAGAAGAGGGAGATTCTCCCCCACCTTTAATACTTCACACACGGGCAGAAGTGTCTGAACGTTGAGGATCTCTGCTTGTCTTGGAGAAGTAAGGCCTCTGGATCTTCCCGACTTGGAGCCGGAGCAGCCAGCCCTGAGGCGAGACGTGACCGGACATGCCTTGGCTTGAAACGCTTCAGTTCTGACTACAAGCAAAGCCAAGGAGAGTCCTCCCTGGAGTTGAGAAGCAAACCAGAAATAGAGTAAATAGAGCAAAATTATGATAATTGAGGTTTAAAGGAGGGAACCAATTTGTGCCTTGGTATTGTATTTCCTTGAAAGCAAAAATACCAAAATTAGTATGTAAATGTGAGTAATTAATGGTCAGTTCCTCTCTATACTATTATTTTAATCATAAGTCATTAATCAGGCACCTGCACTGGGTGTGTTTTCTCTCTGACTCTCTCAGTTAGTGGAATCTAAGTATTCCACTGGGGCCTCCCATCCAGACAGGCAGACCTGAGTACCTGGTAGCAACTCTCCAGACAGCAAAACTGGTGCTTAGGAAGGATTAACCAGGCCAATCCTCCTTTTAAGTTCAGCCGTGACTCAGCCATACAATTATACTCATTCAACAGAGGCATAAATGGTTGCTAAGACTTCATTGATAAAGGCTTTAAGACAAAGGAGTGAATTTCTAATTACGAAGATTCACACTCAAGGAGCAATCACGAGCTATTTTGAAGGATTCAAGGATCTACCCAACCCTGACCACCTGGCATAGGCTTTTGTCTGCTCCACCTATAAGAATGTCCACCCTGGTTTATTGTGATTTTCAATAATCAACATTGAACTAGCATTTGTCTAGCACCAACTTTACACACAGCACAAAACTGAGTATTGGGGGAGATTTTATAAAAAGGGAAAAAAGACTTCTCCTGCAGGAAGTTGCAGTCTAGCTGGGGATTCACCAGATATACACAAAACAACAGGCAAATCAGAAGTACAATTAAAATGATATAGTTCAAACTACTCATAAATGCTGAAGAACAGACTCATATCAGTACCCTAAACTATGCAGAGTGCAACTCATTATCATCTCCTCCAAGAACCCTTCCTATCTAGGGTAAATTCAATCCCTGGCAAAATTAATTTCTGCCCAGTCACTCTCTCTTCTATCACATTATTCTTTTTCCATTTTCCTATAGCACTTACCACTCTCTGAACTTCTCTCATTTGTTTATATATTTATTATTTATGTCAGCATTATTCAGACTATTTGGAAGACATAATACCCTAGTAGGTTATAAAATAAACTTAATGGGTCACAGCTACATTTAATTTTTTTTACTTATTTTTTAACAAAATGAAATAGAGTATGATAAACAATTAGAATAAAATAGAAAACATGAGAACACATCACTGGACTTTTATTAGGAATTGTGAACACTGTAAGAAATACTGCATCCAATTGCTATGAGCAAGATTAAGAAAGCTAATAAAAGACTATGATGGGCCAAGCACAATGGCTCACGCCTGTAATCCCAAAATTTACAGAGGCCAAGGCAGGTGGATCACTTGAGGCCAGGAGTTCAAGACCAACCTGGCCAACATGGTGAAACCCCATCTCTACCAAAAATATATATATATTAGCCAGACATGGTGGTACACACCTGTAATCCCAGCTACTTGGGAGGTTAAGGCAGGAGAATCTCTTGAAACTGGGAGGCAAAAATTGCGGTGAGCCAAGATCGCACCACTGCACTCCAGCCTGGGTGATGGAGGGAGACCCTGTCTCAAAAAAAAGAAAAAAAAAAAAAGACTACGATGAATATCACTTGGCTAGTACAAGTCATTCTACCTTCTAAAACCAAACATCTCATTTGATTTTCTGATATATGATATGAATATGCCCATCATCTTTATAAGATAATTAGCTGTTTATATTTTATGTTAACATTAGTCAGAATTCATTGTAAAGCATTTTTCTGAAAGAATATTGTCAAGTGAGATATGTCTCAGGTTTGCATCAAATGTATATTTTGTTAAATTAGCATGAATTTCCCTTTAACAGGATTTCTCCTTATTGGAAAAGAATGATGAAGGAAAAATTACAGAAATGTCCAAGTTCAACCTAGAACTGTAAATAATGACAAGGTTGAGAAAATTATTGATTCTAATTAGTTAGCTTCAACTTCATTTGAGATGTCTTTTAAAAAGAAAAAGAGAATGCACAGCTTTGTAAGATGGATTATTTAAAAAAAAAATTTTCAGTGCATAAAATCCAACAAAAGTGACAAACCCCAATATATTATTTGTAATGACGCCTTCAAAACTAGAAGGACACTTGGAAACACAGCATGCTGGACTTATTAACAAGCCCTTCAAACATTTTTAAAAGAAAACAAAGGACAAACAATTACTGGCACAATTTCTCTGTTGTTCTATTAACTATTTTTTGTTTGTTTGTTTTGTTTTGTTTTGTTTTTTTGAGGTGGAGACTCAGTCTGTGGCCCAGGCTGGAGTGCAGTGGCACAATCTTGGCTCACTGCAACCTCCACCTCCCAGGTTCAAGAGATTCTCCTGCCTCAGCCTCCCAAGTAGCTGGGATTACAGGTGCCCATCACCATGCCCGGCTAATTTTTTTGTGTGTTTTTAGTACAGAGGGGGTTTCACCATGTTGACGAGGCTGGTTTGGACTCCTGACCTCAAGTGATTCACCTGTCTCGGCCTCCCAAAGTGCGATGATTACAGGTATGAGCCACCGCGCCTGGCCTGTTCTATAAACTGTTAACGAGACTTAGTTACATATGGTTGGACAAAAGAGAAAATGGCTCTCACACAGTTGCTGAAAAATTATTCTTCTAACTATCCAGAGCATTGGTCTGGGCAAAGATTTCTTGAGTAAGACCTCAGAAGCACAAACAACCGAAGCAAAAATGGACAACTGGGATCACATCAGGCTAAAAAGCTTCTGCACATCAAAGGAAAAAAATCAACAAAGTGAAGTGACGAGCCACAGAATGGGAGGAAATATTTGCAAACTACCCATCTGACAAAGGGTAACCACAATATATAAGGAGCTCCAACAACTCAATAGGAAAAAAAAAACAACAAATAATCCAATTTAAAAATGGGTAAAAGATCTGAATAGACATTTCTCAAAAGAAGACATACAAATGGCAAGCAGGTACAGGAAAAATGCTCAATATCAAATCATTGGAGAAATGCAAATGAAAACTACAATGAAATATTATCTCACCCCAATTAAAATGGCATTTAACAAAAAGACGGGCAATAATGAAAACTAGTAAGGATGTGGAGAAAGGGAAACCCTTGTGCGCTCTTGGTGGAAATGTAAATTGGTAAAACCACTATAGAAAACACTATGGAGGTTCCTCAAAAAATGAAACTATCATATGATCCCACGGTCCTACTGCTGGGTATATATCCAAAAGAAAGGAAATCAGTATATCAAAGAGATATCTGCACTCCCATGTTTAATGAAGTGCTATTCACAATAGCCAAGATATGGAATCAACCTAAGAGTCCATCAACGAATGAATGGATAAAAAAAATGTGGCACATACAGACAATGGAATATTATTCAACCATTAAAAAGAATGAAATCCTGCCATTTGTACCAACACAGATAGAACTGAGGGACATTATGTTAAGTGCAGTATGCCAGGGGCAGAAAGACAAATATCTCATGTTCTCACTCATAAATGTGAGAAAAAAAAAAAATTGAACTCAGGGAGATTAGTGGGTACAATTATGGCTACCGGAGACTGGGAAGGATAGCAAGGATAGGGTGACAAAGTGGAAATGGTTAATGGGTACAAAAATACAGTTAGATAAAATGAATAAGATCTAGTATATGGTAGCACAATAGGGTGACTATAGTTAACAATAATTTATTGTCTACTTTAAAATAACTAAAAGAGTAGAATTGGAATGTCCCTAACATAAAGAAATGATAAGTGCTTGAGATGATGGATACTCCAATTGCCCTAATGTGATTATTACACATTACATACCTGTATCAAAGTATCACATGTACCCCATAAATATATACAACTATTATGTACCTATGCTAATTCAAAATGAAACAACTTTTAAAAAATCAATCTTTCAAAATAAAAAAATAAAAATTATTCTCTAATACAAATAGCTATGATGAATATGATTTTAATACCAAATCAGCTAATAAATTGAAATGTACAATTCTTTGGGATAGTAGTATGTCTAGTCAAATCTGTGCTACTGCAGAACCTTCTAGAGTCATGCTTCTCATGTGGTTAAAATCCAGTATAGAGCTTGAGATCCATCCCCAAAACAGCACAGATACTGCAAGTTGTTAAACTCCTCTCGTGTATGCAAAACAACAAGATGTGTGTGAGTGTGTGGGGGTGTTTGTGTTGTTTAAATTTAACCTCACACACAATGGATTGTATATATTTACAAAAGTGGAAAAATGCTTTGTTGGTCAATATCTACTAAAATGGAAAAATAGAGCCAGGCATGATGGCAGCACCTTTAGTCCCAGCTACTTGGGTAACTGAGGAGGGAGGATCACTTGAGTCCAGGAGTTCAAGGATATAGCATGCTATGATCATGTCTGAGAATAGCACTGCACTCCAGCTTGGACAACATAGGGAGTCTCCATCTCTAAAAGAAAATAATAAATTCAATTATTTTAATTTATATTTAAAAATAAAATAAAATGTAATAATGGAATTATGAGTGACAGGGCCAGCTGATATGGCTAGAAAGCAGCAAAGCCATTAAAATATTTGTAAAAACTATTCATGACAGTTGTGTTTAGAAATGAGAATCAATAGAAATGTGCCATCTCTTGAAGTAATTCTGCTAAATCTCACAGAAGTATTGGAAAACATCATGAAGGTTGTTAAATGTATTAAAGAGAGCTCATCAATAGCCAAAATTTTGATGTGTTTTGGTGAGATTTGAATGAACCATACTCTCACACTGAAGCTCACTGAAATTCATTGGTTATCCTATGGATAACCACGTAAGGGAAAGTATTAAGCAGGATGAATAAACTCAGAAATGACAGTCACATTTTTCTAGTTGGAAAGCAATCTCATTTGGCAAGCAATCTCATTTTCAAAGACAATATTTGCCATTTTTAATTAGTATATTTAACGGAGGTTATTGATTTTTAAAAATGAACTTAAATGTATAATTTCAGGGAGAAAACAACAATATAATTCAGCAAGTCCAACACATCCAGGATTCCAAAGACATTTTGTTATGGCAAGCAAGACTTAAAAGCAATCACCCTAGCACCTATTTGTTCCTCATATTGTTACAACATATTGAAAATGGTATTATTAGTAAAGTCAGTATGATGGAAATAAAATTAGGGAGATCGTTATATTTCACTCCTCAGTTTCAAACTTGGAGTGATTTTCCAGATGCAATCATGATTTTCCAGATGATAAATTATAAACACAAGATAAAAGTTTTCAAATGAAAGGCTCATTTTCTTTTCAGAACCCTGAATCAATAATTGACCTAAACTTGGTGCCCAAAAGAGGTGAATGAATTATTGCAGCTCAGTTCTACGTTTGTACGAAAGAGTAATCACAAGACGTTAAATGAATCATAATTGTAGGGTAAGATTAAAGAAGAATCTCCATTCCTAGGCAAAAAGAATGCATCTTTATTATCACCATTCACAATTACCTATTTGTATGAACAAGGATTTCCAACTTTTAAAATCAATTAAAACAAAGGAGAGAAACAGGCGCATGAATGTATGCACAGTGAGAATTATCCTTGTATGTTCTGGACTGGAATAAACTTAGAAGCAGACAAGTACTCCTAGTGCATTAAATACAGTCTTGCCTGACTCTTGTTTTTGTATTGCTTATTTGGGAAATTTTTCTTATGCTGCATTCGAGTTTTTCGTTTTTTGGTTTTGAGACGAGGTCTCACTCTGTCGCCCAGGCTGGAGTGCAGTAGCACCATCATACCTCACCGCAGCCTTAACCTCCCAGGTTCAAGCACTCCTCCTACCTCAACCACCTGAGTAGCTGGGACCACAGACACATGCCACCAAGCCTGGCTAACCTTGTTTAATTTTTTTAGAGACAGGGTCTCATTATGTTGCCCAGGCTGTTGTCAAACTCCTTGGCTCAAGCAATCCGCCTGACTTAGCCTCCCACAATACTGGGATTACAGATGTGAGTCGCCACACCCGGCTGCATTCAAGTATTAATAAGGCAATATTAACTTTATGTTTTTAGTTTTTATATTTAATAAGAGCAAGTGTTCTACAAAACTTTGATTCTATTGTGTGGGGGCAGAAGGGAGAAGGAATATACTACATTGCTGTGCAAGACACATTTCTTACTAGGAAGTGTGACATAAAAGAAAGCTGAAAACCTCCAGTCAGTGTCTGCACTCCCCAGAAACCAGTCCCTATAGAGTGTAAATTTCAGAAGGGGAAGAATTTGATCTGTCTTGTTCATCACCAGATCTCCAGTAGCACCTAGAACTGTGCCTAGTACATCTTCAATAAATATTAATATTTGCTGGATAAAGAAGGAACTCACCAAATCAAAGGAGAAAATTCAGTTTATAGTTACGTTTTGTTTGCATTCTTGAGACATCTTTCTCCCTTTTATAGATGTGGGTTTTAGAAAAGATAAAGGGAAGTTACCGTGGTCATTTCCTATGAGGATCTGCAGGTTGCTAATAAGAAGGAACGACTCCTAATCCCTTCTGGTTGGAAGAAGATGATCTTGAGTTTTAGGCCGTAGAAAGCCCTAGATGGAGAATGGCTAAGAGCAGCAGGAGGGATGGGTGCAGGTCAAGCTGCAGGCCTGTGCAGCAAGACCATCACTTTTCCAACTTAGTGGAAAGCAGCCTTGCCTTTGAAAGGTTGCTGGACTCTTTCTGAGCTGAGAGAGATGGTCTAGTTTTCATCCCTAATTTTATAGAGGTAGGGCTAGAACAAAGAAACTAACAGACATGAGAAATGGTCTCTGAATGTAAAGGGCAGAGAAACAGTCAAATTTAGGTTAGCCTTAACTTCCTTTTTATAAAATGGGGATACTATTTGTACCATATCATAGGGGTGGTATAAGGATTAACTGAAATAATAAACATGAAATGCTAAGCATCATGCCTGGCCCATAATACATACTGAATCATAATTAGTTACTATTACTATTACCAACAGAATATGTAATGCTTGGTTTTTTATTATTTATTTATTTATTTATTTATTTGAGACTAAGTCTTGCTCCGTTGCCCAGGCTGGAGTGCACTGGTGCAATCTCAGCTCACTGCAACCTCCACCTCCCGGGTTCAAGTGATTCTCATGCCTCAGCCTCCCAAGTAGCCAGGATTACAGGTATCTCCCACCATTCCCGGCTAATTTTTGTATTTTTAGTAGAAATGGGGTTTCACTATGCTGGCCAGGTTGGTCTCCAACTCCTGACTTCAAATGATCCACCTACCTCGGCCTCCCAAAGTGCTGGGATTACAGGTGTATTTGGGAATGTTAACTGAGGTTTTTTTCCCTTGTGCTTCTTTATAACCATTACTCTTTTCTTTATCATTCTGTCATATTCCATACACATTGTTCTCAGACAGAAAGTAGATAAAGCTGAGAAGAAAAAATCTGTTGAATGTCTGAATGGATTTATTTTAAACCCATAGTAGAGACAACAGCTTGAGAGGCAGGACTTTCTTTGATTCTGAAAGCTGTGCATTTTGAGAAAGAACAAAACAAGTGTGTAGCTGCTTCCTAAGTTTTGGTATGGAGCCCAGAGCCCACCCTCTGAACCAAGTAAACCCACTATCAAGGCAATATTTTTTAAACTGTGGGCTGAGACCTCTTGCATCATAAAATTGGTTTATCGGGATAAAACCAGCATTAAAAGAAAGAGAATACAATGGACTAGGAAATCCCAGAGTTTGTTGCCAGGTAATGGCAATGTTGTTTGGTGAAGTTGTTGTTTCATGTGTGATGTGTACGTGTGCTCAGCCGTGATGTAAAATGCATTTTCTATTATAGTCATAGTCAAAGAAATTCGTACATCACCAGAGACTCTCCATAGCAGAGGACACATGTGTCTCTCCTCTCAGAATGTACCAGGGAGAATCATAGTTCCTGGGAGAATTTCCACAACCAGAATGGCATCAGAAGAACAGAGCAGCCATGATCTAGGGTGGCCACACAGAAACCCCTTGCATCTTGGCGAGGCTGGGGAAAAATCTGAAAAGTTTCTATGGCCACCAAAAGGGACTCAGAAGAGGCCCTGGACAAGCCAAAAGGATCCAAAGGAGCTGCAGTATGGACTATAAGGATGTAGGCAAAGGGAGGTGACAGTGGAAACTTGGCCATCAGAAACTAGTGCCGGCTCAGGACAATGAGACCAAGTTGCAAGAGTTACCAATCAGTGGAAACTGTTGTAGACAGAATGTCATGATGGGCCAGACGCTGCTTTTCTCCCCACACTAACATGATGCATGAACCCTGCCCCACAGACACATGTCCCCTGCAGCTACAGAGACTGAAAAAATGTCGGGGAATAAGGGGAGGGAACTTCTGATTCGCTACTCAAAGACTATGTTTTAATTCTGTTTTAAAACAGAATGGGGCTGGGTGTGGTGGCTCACATCTTTAACCCCAGCACTTTGGGAGGCTGAGGTGAGTGGATTGCTAGAGTCCAGGACTTCAAGACCAGCCTGGGCAACATGCCGAAACCCTGTCTCTACTAAAAATACAAAAAATTAGCCAGGTTTTGTGGTGTGCGCCTATAGTCTCAGCTACTCGGGAGGCTTAGGAGGGATAATTGTTTGAGCCCAGGAGGCAGAGGTTACAGTGAGCTGAGATCAAGCCACTGTACTCTAGCATGGGTGACAGAGCAAGAGCCTGTCTCAAAAAAAAAAAAAAAAAAAAAATCAGAATGGGTCTGATGGTACATTTCAAAAACAAGTTAGATGAAAATAAAAATTTAAAATCAAAATAAAAACAGAATGGGCGCCGGGTGCGGTGGCTCACACCTGTAGTCCCCAGCACTTGGGAGGCTGAGGTGGGAGGATTGCTTGAGCCGAGGAGTTTGAGAGCAGTCTGGGCAACAAAGCGAGACTCCTGTCTCTACAAAAAAAATTTAAAAATTATCCAAGTGTGGTGGCATACATCTGTAATCCCAACTACTCGGGAGGCTGAGGCAGGAGGATCCTTTGTGCCCAGGAGGCTACAGTGAGCTATGATTGTGCACTCCCGCCTGGGTGACAGAGCAAGATTCCATCTCTGTAAAACAAAAGATAAAAAACAGAAAGGGCTGGATTTATCTTGAATTAGAAAGACCACAGACATTGGAGGTTGAGTTAATGATTTGAGGTCAGTTCTAGGAAAATTAAGTTACATCTTCGAACACCAGGAGCTGTGACTGTATAAAATATCAAAACTGACATGTTATTATTAATGAAGCCTTTGGATTTGGCAACTAGAAAGTCATGAGCAACCTCCAAAAGGGCAATTTCCGTCATGGTTAGGACAGAAGCCAGATGGGAATGGGGTCAGAACAGAGTGGTCAGAATAAACTGCTCTTTGGAGACACCCGTGAGGAGTGTGGGTGTGGGTGAGTATGGATCGCAGGCTTGAGGGAAAGTTCCGTTTATTTTAAATGGAGAAACCTAATAATTTATAGGCAGACGTTGTAGGCAGATGAGAAAGGCTTACACAGAACTGTCCGTGGAGGAGCCAGTGGACATCGGATACATTACTGCTCGGATGAAAACTGGTCAAATCCTCAAAGGCAAGGTGCTCGCGGGATGGTAGCAGTCACGGTGGTACTGCAGGGTGGTGTATGGAATGAGAAGAAAGGTGTGTGTCTGATCGTGCTGGTCTTTGACTTCCATCTCTTTCTTGGGCTCAGCACCCCGGGACCTGTGAAGGTTGAAGACCCCGTGGAAAGGTTCCAGAGTCCTTAGGAGCTCCTAGGAGCCTCGTTCAATGTTATGGCTCTTCATTTAAACCCCATTGCCCAGTGGCTGTTGAGTTCTGCCTGCCCCTGTTCTCTGATCACTGCTTGGCTGACCCTTTTCTGTGTCCTCCGCAATCACAACAGTTTATCGTTCTCAAGGGACAATTCTGTAAAGGAATTCGAATGGAGGGTTCAAAACTGAGGCAAGGCATGTTTATGAAACAAGTCTCTCAAAGCCTGACGTTTCCCATGGAACAAGGGCTGTCTGTCCCACCCTGGCACTCATTCCTATCCCCCCGCCCCCGCCCTCCGTGTCAAAGGCTTCTCGGAGAAGGAGACCATGACATCACTTCCTTTGGGTGGTGCAGGGTCGTCTGGCCTCACGCCCACTGCCTTTGGCCGCTGACCCCCGAGGAAGTGAGGCAGCGGCCGGAGCCGGGCACGCCCTGAGCTCGCTCTCCTTTTTTCCCTCTGGCTCACCTCTGGGTGCGGTCCCAGATGCCTTGAGAAGTGGGCTGTCTTCAAAGTATCTCAGTGCCTCCCAGTGCCCTCTGTTATTTCCTTTAGAAGCCATGGGGAACTGCAGGGGTGAAGAGACACCACTAGGTGGCTGCACAAGACCTTGTTTGTTTCCATAGGTGCCAGGCTGGTGGCAAAGAGAGATGAGACCCCCCCCCCCGCCACTGTGTGTGTGCGTGTGTGTGTGTGTGTGTGTGTGTTCGCGCGCGCGCACGTGGCGGGGGTGGGGAGGTGCCCAGTGGGGAGAATGGGGAGGCAGAGACAGAAGTTTAAGAAAACCCAATGTTAAAAATGCCTAAATTTACAAAGCAGGTAAGTTGAAGGGCTATCCTTAATGCCCACAGTGGAGGGAGTGCAGAGCTCCTCCTTATAGGAGAATTCTCTTGATATTTTTAGTCCTTTTTAGTTCATCAGTTATTTAGCAGAGAAACTGAAGTGTTAGCCGACTAACGTTTCTGGCTACTGAAAATGAATCAGAAATGAGAAGGTTGCATGAGAGCTGAATTCTTCTAAGAATCTGATTTGCATTCATTTTCATTCATAATCAGAAATTTGACGAGTTCCTACTACCTGCCACACCCTGGGCTAGGTGCTGAGGAGACAGCTGTGAACAACGCTCTGTACCGTCATGGAACCTAAGTAGAAAAATGCATATACACTGTACATAGAAAAAAAAGTGTACAGTTTCTCCAGCTCTGTCATTCTACGATTCCATGACTATACCCTTCCTTTGCACAGCCCTCACATGAAGCATGGGATAGTAAGACTCAGTTAATCCACCAAAATTAGATGCCACACAGATTTTCTGGAGTAGAGTTGCAGTGTGATTTCCGGCATGTGGTCATTTTACCATCAAAAGTTCCATAAGAAGTGATGCCATGGAATTTCCAAGTCTCTCTTCTTTATCTGTTTATTACCTACTTAGGTCATCTGCCAGTGCCAGTACAATCATCTGAGACGGGGGCCGCTCCTGCGGCAGAAAAAGCGGTGGGCAGGCTGAAGACCACAGGCTGAAATATGCAATTGGAAAATAAGAAAGAAAAGTGATCACAAGTCCTGGACACCAAGAAGATTGTGGAAAAACTCATAATATAAAGGTGTGGCATTTCTAAGCACTGCCAAATTTATTTCTCCAGCCAAGTCAAACATGACACAATGGAAGCCAGCTCCCAGATGCCCCACATGAGAAAGCATAGATTATAGATTCAGTGTGGAAATCACATTTGGGTTTGGGAGGTGGCTGGCTTGATCTGCAAGAGGGTGGGGTATGACATGCACCCATGTGTGCACATAAGCACATGTGAGAACTAGGAGAATGGGTGTTCATATGGAATCATGGAACACCAGAGCTGGAACATACTTTCAAACTAATTTAATCCATCCTCTCATTTTATAAATGCAGAAACCAGGCCTGCAAAGGAGAAGGTCTTGCCCTGTATCCCAGAGTCACCATTGACAGAACTAAGACTATATAACTCAATATCTTGATCCCCAGTTCATAATTCCAGTCATTTTATCTCTTCTTAAAGGATTATAGACATGTTTGTTGCCTTTTTCACTTGGATTTACTTGACTTACCTTTACATGTTATGGTGGTTGAATGGTGCCACCATCCCTTTCCCAAAAAAGATATAGAATCTGTGAATATGCCCTTACTTTTACATTTATTTTTAAATGTTATTTATTTATTTATTTATTTGAGACAGGGTCTCACTCTATCACCCAGGCTGGAGTGCAGTGGCACAATCATGGCTCGCTGCAGCCTCAACCTCCTAGGCTCAGGTGATTCTCCCACCACAGCCTCCTGGGTAGCTGGGACTATAGGTGCACGCCACCACACCTGGCTAATTTTTTGTATTTTTTGTAGAGATGGGGTTTCACCATGTTGCCCAGGCTGGTCTCGAATCCCCTTATTTTTAAAAAGGATCTCTGCAGATGTAATTAATTAAGGATCTTGAGATGAGATTATGTTTTATTAGGATCAGCCTATATCCAATGGCAAGTGTCTTGAGAAGAGAAGAAGAGGAGTGAAGAGGAGAGGAAAGGAAAGGAGAGGAAGGGAGGGGAGAAGAGGAGAGGGGAGGGAAAGGGAGGGGAGAAGAGGGGAGGAAGAAGACACATGGAGAAGAAGACAATGTGAAGACAGAGATTGGGGTGATATGTCTACAAACTAAGGAACCCCAAGGATTGCCTGCAGCCACTAGAAGCCAGGAGAGAGGCATGGAACAGCTTTCCCCTCAGTGCCTCCAGAAAGAACAAACTCTGCTAGCACCTTGATTTTGGACGTGTGACTCCAGAACTGTGAGAGAATAAATTTCTGTTGTTTTAAGCTACCAAGTTTTTGGTACTTTGTTACTGCAGCTGTAGGAAACCAATACATTTATATGTCTCAGTTCCTTCAACTGCCTTTGTTCTATTCTTTTGTTACCTTGAAGAGGGAAGCATTCTTTGAGCACAGTAGCACATCATGGTTATGAGATGCTGTTGCTATTGGCAGGCGAAAGATTGCTTAGAGATGGTCCTCTTGGAAAAATCTAAAAATGTTGTACTCTAAGTGCCACTAACTAAAACCAGCCTTGAGAAGTTCTCAAGACAGGCCTTCCAAATGCCCTAAAGCTGTCTTCGTATGACCAAAAGGAGAGCCAATGGGAAAAGAACACAACAGTTTTTCCCCATCCTAGATGTTGAGTGTGGTCATGACTGGCTTTTATTAGAATCATGTTCTCTCTGGTAATATGAGAGGCTGTTGTCAGTATGATTATTTATTTATCATCTAGGTTTTTTGTTTGTTTGTTTGTTTGTTTGTCTGTTTGTTTTTTGAGACAAGATCTCGTTCTGTTGCCCAGGCTGGATTATAGTGGCGCAATCTCGGCTAGCAGAAGCCTTGACCTCTTGGGCTCAAGTAATTCACCCATCTTAGCCTCCTGAGTAGTTGATACTACAGGTGCATGCCATACCTGGCTAATTTTATTATTTTTATAGAGACAGGGTTTGTCCCCAGGTTGCCCAGGCTAGTCTCAAACTCCTGGGTTCAAGCAATCCACCCACCTTGGCCTCCCAAAGTGCTGGGATTACAGGCATTAGCCACCATGCCCAGCCCACCTAGGTCTTTAAATGACTTTGGATGGTGCAGGGGAGTGGGAAGTCACACCTTAAATGAATTTAAAATAGAATTGGAATTATAAGTAATATTATAAGGCAAATCTGTTGCATAATGCATTGTCTTCAAGCATATTTTTCCTTTTCATGTGGTTGTTGGCAAATATCTGCAATGGGAAAGAGGATCTTCCTTTTGGGAGACTTTCTTTTGTGTTTCTCAATGTTGCAGAAATAAACACACAACTTTAATTTGTTCCCCAAAGGAAGAAATAATAAAAACAACCTACTCACAACTAGTCAGAGTTGCTGGAAAAATCAGGAAATAGCTTTTGTGGTTTGTTTGTTTGTTTGTTTGTTTTTCTTCGTAATTTTCCAGGAAAACTATTAAAGACAGTAGCTGCCCTTTGGATAACACATTCATTCCAAGGACCAAAGATATTGGTGCATATGCTGAAGCTGTCTCATGTCCTGAGCAAATCTCTCCATCTAAGCTCATGGCACCTCAGGGCTGGGCTCAGAGCCACGGCATAAAGAAGTCAATGGTGTCAACCTAAGGAAAACAAGGCAGCTGATATCAAACTTGTTTAGAATAATGTCATCTGATGAATTAATTCCACTTTAAGCCCAAATTGAGATTTAAACATGTCAGAGAATAGACCTAAACTGGTGGGTGGACAAGAATAGTCAGTTTGTAGGTTTGCTATATGGAGTAGAAACAGAAGGGAGGAGGTTTAGTGGCCATCGGGTTGGAGGTAAAAATGAAAGGCCAAAGTGGGATTTGTTCCATACCTGGCACCTCAGTTTGGTGTCTGAGCCTGGTAGAAAAGGGGCTGTGAGCTAAAGCTATACTATTGGTCTTTGTGAGGGAGTCAGTGAGGCCTGAGGCAAGAGTATCATTCTTACTTTCCTGAGGGACCCGCATGACACAGGTTGCCAGACAGATGGGCCAGGACATAGTGCTGTTCTGGCCCTCATGGATTAGAAACTTTGGCCTCTGGATTTAGTTGGCTTGGATGTTGAAATTCTGATTGTGGTGGCCAGAAGCTAGGGCAATGGAGAGTCATCTCAAGAGGTTTTGTGGACAGCAAACTTGGATGGGGCTGAGGCCAGAGAAGAGGGATGAGCCTAGAGGAATCTGTGTGTTGACTATAATAACATGGTCACCATTCATAAGGACATGTGAGACATCCTCAATGAAGTCTGGATAGAACTTTGTTGAAACAAATAGAAGGTCCTAGTTGAGCATGTGGTAAGAAGAGTCAATAAAACTTGGGTTATTACTATTTTTTTTAATTTTGTATTTTTTGTAGAGATGAGGTTTTGCCATGTTACCCAGGCTGGTCTCAAACTCCTAGACTCAAGAGATTCACCCACTTCAGCCTCCCAAAGTGCTGGGATTACAGGTGTCCACCACGGTGCCTGGCATGGGTTACTACTACTAAGGTGACCCACTTCGGTACCCAAGAAACACTAAGGTTGAAATTACACCTCATCTAATTGGCCATGTTTTCAAACTGTGCTTCATAGTAGTCTAGGTATACTGAGGAGACCCTTGAGACTGGAGGAGTGGCTCACAGCAGGGTGTGGGCCTTCTACCACTGACTCAACATCAGCCACTATTTCACCTATTTTACCTACAGTAAGAGGAGTTTTGTAACTAACAAAAAGGTCTTCATAGCTTAATGGAGAGGTCTCAAACACCTCTGCTTTAGGGCTCCCTTGACTAAGCCTGGCAACATGTACTGAGTAGATTTTCAGTGAATTACATATTTATTTGTATATACAATCTAGCCAAAAGATGATTTGAAGCAGTAATAAGTTTTTACTAATGGATGAGGCCAGAGTAAGTGATTTATTTCTAAAACCCATTGAAAATAACAAAACAATGAAAATATTAAATGTTTGGGAATACCGTTTTATTCCTTTTGGACACACCAGAAATGAACACAAATCTTAATGTGGGACATTTATAGTGATTCTATCTATTGGAAATAAGAAAAATAGTAGTAAACGATCATATGTACCTCTGTTTTAAGTATATTTCCAAGTTACTATCTGTGAGCTTGTTCAGTAGTTGTTATCTAATTTTCCATAGCAAGAAAAAAATGGCCAACTCATAAGTTGTGTTTCTGTTTGCATTTAGATTAACAGATTATTATTGGTTTTTTAAAAAGGGAGGTTTTGGCCAGGCACGGTGGCTCACGCCTGTAATCCCAGCACTATGGGAGGCTGAGGCGGATGGATCACATGAGGCCAGGAGTTTGCCTGGCCAACATGGTGAAATCCCGCTACTAAAAGTACAAAAATTAGCTGGACGTGGTGGCGCACGTCTATAATCCCAGTTACTCTGGAGGCTGAGGCAGGAGAATCACTTGAACCTGGGAGGCAGAGGTTTCAGTGAGCCAAAATTATGCCACTGCACTCCAGCCTGGGCAACAGAGCAAGACTCCGTCTCAAAAAAAAAAAAAAAAGAAAAGAAAAAGAAAAAGAAAATAATAATAATAAGGGATGTTTTTAAAAATTAAGGTTCCATTAATAAATAAAAATTGTCTGAATGCGGCTAACAGTTTTGAATGCCACTAGCCTTCATAACATACAGATCAATAAGGATTTTCTTCTAGGCAGAAGTCCCAATGAAAATAGCATGTGTGTGGGTGTGTGTCTGTGTCTGTGTCTGTGTCTGTCTTCCTGTGTGTTTTTATTTTATGATAAAAAGGTTTAAAACTAAATAAATGATCATGTCAAACTTTTTTTTAAGTGTGCACAGTTTTCAACAAAAGAGCCAAAGAAATTTTGGAAAGATTTATGTATTCATCTTGGTCTTTACAAGTTGTAACTGTTCCTAGAGAGTGGCCTAGCAGCCAGGGTCGCCTGTGTGCAGGCTTCACCTATTATGTCAGTGCCCAGCAGGCAGGCACGTGAGGCTGAGACCAGCTCACATCCTCTCTGCTGAGCAGCCCGCCCAGGCCCTGGGCTGCATCTGTCTCTAATGTGCCCACAGGCACAAGTGACCTGTAAAAGCAGGAGACTCAAGTCTGTGAACTGGAAGATAAATGTATGCTTTCAGAATATTTCTAGACTTCTGACCTGCATCTTTTAACCAATGTTTTTTTGATTTCTTATCAAAATCAAAGCTGTGGGCCGGGCGCGGTGACTCACACCTATAATCCCAGCACTTTGGGAGGCTGAGGTGGGTGGATCACTTGAGGTCAGGAGTTTGAGACCAGTCTGGCCAACACGGTGAAACCTCATCTCTACTAAAAATACAAAAATTAGTCAGGCGTGGTGGCGCATGGCTGTAGTCCCAGCTACTTGAGAGGCCGAGGTAGGCGGAGGTTGCAGTGAGCTGAGATTGTGCCACCGCATTCCAGCCTGGGCAACAGAGCAAGACTCCATCTCAAAAAAAAAAAAAAAAAAAAAATCAAACCTGTAGCATTTTAAACCAGATTGCAATAAAATAAGCAAGAAAAGTGTCAAACCTAGTAAGCATAATGCTGAAATCTCACATAATTCTTAAATCTCAGAGATGTTCAATTTATTATATATTTAACCACTTTTTATCAAAATGTATCACAGAATGCCACCGTGCCACCGTGATTCAGTGTGAAAGCCACATCTGCCCATCCACTGCAATGGTCCAGCCTGCAGTCTGTTTGTCGTACCAGTAAGCAAAAGTAGCAAAACTGCCACTGGCTCAACTTTTCCCAAGTAATAAAGTCACTTTGCTTAGTCTTCAGAATGTTTAGCTCCTCTTGCTAATCTATCAGCTTCTTCATTGCCAATAAACCCTGGATGACCAGGAACAAGTATCCACTGAATGTCCATGCCTTGACTGAGCTTCTCCAGTGCCACAAAGTCCTTTTTGTTCGTCACCTATTTCCCTGTACTTGTCTTCCACCTGTTCTTCTTCCTACCTTGAACCCAGTTAGTTATACCATTTATAGCAAACATACTATCTGTGTACAGAACCAATTTATTGATGTTTTCAGCCTTTGCTTGTTCAATGGTGTTGCAGGCTGCATGATTTTCTGCTCTTTGGTTTGTCTGTCACCCAGGAAGTCTAATGCCTACATTTAAAGGATGGCCTGGCCCCCAGTAAACATCAGTTCCCACTAGTGCTCTCCTCCACCCATTACTGGAGCAGCAGCCATCAGTGTAGACGACGACAAAGCCTCCGATGTAAGAAAATGTCTCTGCTCACTCGAGGCGCCGGCTCTGTGATTTGCTTCACAGGGTTTGCACAAGACTCTGCACTTTTATCTCCATCTCCATTCAGTGGCTCACAGAGTCCCTTGCTGGCTTTCATTTGTGATTCTTGTACATGTTTATTTTTCTGCCCTTCTGAACCTTCTGGGCTTGCAGATTTCCTGACAAAGGCCCAGGCCTCATTTTCTGTGGCAAACTTCTTAAATCTGGCAGCAGGAAATAGGTCCACCTATGCTCTACATTCATTCCAGGTCAGAAAGACCCCGGTCCTGCAGGCCCTTCCCACAGCATAGACCATCCTGAGGCTGCAGCAATCCCTGTGGCAGCGCACAGCTATCAAGGTGACTCCGTGGGCCAGGGACAGAGGCTGGCACATGGCTCACTCTCACCTCACACCAGTGTGACCCCAACAGTGCCCACTGAAAATAGCTTCAGTAAAAGTACACTCTGAGGCCGGACACGGTGGCTCATGCCTGTAATTCCAGCACTTTAGCGGGTGGAGGCGGGTGGGTCACCTGAGTCCAGGAGTTCGAGACCAGCCTGGGGAACATAGCAAAACCCCATCTCTACTAAAAAGATTACAAAAAATTAGCCGAGCATGATGGCCTGCACCTGTGGAGGCTGAGGTAGGAGAATCACCTGGGCCCGGGAGGGCCCAGATTGTGCCACTGCACTCCAGCCTGGGCGACAGGAGTGAGAACCTATCTTAAAAAAAAAAAAAAAAAGTACACTCTGAGGCATAACTAAAGACTTGGCTAATTATTTTTCTCTATGGTCAGTTGGACCATTTGCAAGAACCAACCCATTTGTGTAGCTGTGTCTGATAAGACCGGCCTGCTCCAGGGCAGAACATTCTTTTGAGGACCAAAGCTAGCCAGATCAATGCATTTGAAAAAGGCCTTGTCATAAATCTATCAAATCTCCTATTCCTTGAGCTAGGCTGTGGAGAAAAAAACAAAACATGTGAACTTCTAGAATGTTCTTGAGAACTTTACTTTGAAAGGTAGATAACATTCTCTGAAAGCCTCTGCACTTGATAAGATTATTTCATTCAGCACAGATCATAGCTATAAGGAGCTATTCCAAAAGAGGGGTTAGCATTACCTAGAATTCCAGATTGAAGCCAGTTGCACCACAGGCTCGGGGGAGGGGATATCATGAATCAGAACATATGGACCAGACACAGCCCTTCCCTGAGCAGCCATAGACAAGTCCAAGGGACGTGGCATAACTGCTGCCTGTTTCCAAGCAGGCAAAGTGGTCCAGAAGAGTCTGATCAGAAGGGGCCAAATGGGAATCCAGTTTCATGAGTTCTTGGCAGCAACGATGCTCGCCATTAGGGGTAGACTGAAATGCTAACGGGAACCAGCCAGCTCCATGTGAGGCGTGAGACCGGGATTAGGCCCAAGTCCTGGGAAATTGAGCTGGCAGCAACCAGCTAGGCGGCTGGAACACAGGCTAGGTCTACCTCGGATGCCAAAGACCAGGACAGAAGGGACCTAGCAGAGATCCTGGCTACTTGTATACCTGGCAGCCAGCTTTGAGGCCATGTTCTTAGTGCTCTAGCTGCAGATAAAAAGCAGCAGCAGAGGGTCTTTATTTCCCATTCTCGATGGGAGAGAAATGCAACCTCTAGCTTGGGCTTCCAAAGCCCATTCTAAGCTCTAGCCAGGACAGGGAGGAACAGGGCTGGGGATCATTGCACGGCAAAAGGTGATGGTAGACCTAGGAAATCTTGAGTTTTAGAGTGGCCAACTTGGGCAGGGATACTCACAGATTAGGTATACTTCTTGGTAGACCACCACCAAAGCCCCTGATTCCACATCGATATCTTGAAAATGTGCTTTTACTGAGAAACCAAGATCAACTTTTCTCTGGCTGAATGGATGTAAGTTAATTCTACATTCAACATAGATTTTAAAAAACCACACACATCCTGGAGAAGCATGAGGAGGTAGCTTTCCCATTTTCCCCCATAAGTGGACCACATCTTTGCTTTTGTGCATTTTCTTCAGATGCTGGGAACCAGGCCCAAAAACTGTTGAAAAGGGGTTTTCTAATGTAAAACAAATTCAGGTTCACATTTAGAGAATACTAAATGCAAGTGTGCAAGATTACGTCACCGCTTCGCTCTTACTTTGTATCAGTCCAAAAAGCAAATATCCAGAAGCTGCTTCCAAGTCCTGACTCTACACGCAAGTTGTTGTCTGGAACCAGTTTCCACCATGCCACATAACCTCCTGGATGATTAGCAAAAATCGCTTTCCACTTACTACTTGCAGCTGTTTGGAATTCCACATTGCTGCTCTGCTGAGTAGCAGAGCCTAACTGGGCGAGCTGTACAGTAAACACATGAATCTCTGCCAGCGTTGGCATCTAACAGCACCATGATTTGCAAACATGTTGAATTGCTATTTTATTCAATAAACGAACTTACAATAGAAAATAGATTTGGAAGTTACATCAAACTTGTTTATCCTGTTACAGTGGGCTGGGTAAAGCTATTGTGCTTTGGTTATAAAGAAATCCCTGTCGGGAAGCAGCAGGCGGAGTCTCTGCTATTCTTTCCTAGGCTAATATTAAGCACTCGGAGTATACCTAGGTCACACTGACTCACTCTACATGGAGGGACACCCCCTCCTTTTAAGATCTCTTTTCCCCAGAACTAACTCCATAGTTTGGGTCAATGAATACTAATTATGCTGTCTCTTAGTCTCAGTGTTATTCACCAAATGCTACTTTTCCCTATGTGTTCCGAGAAAAAATATATTAATATATAATATTTGGTGGAAATGTTTGTGTATATATGTGCACATATGTACATGTGTAAATGTATATATGTATGTGTCTATGCGTGCATGTGTGTGTGTAAATTTCCTCATGTCAGGGCTGTGCCTTCATCAGCTGAGAGCTCTCCAAGGGCAGCAGGCTGGGTCTCCTCTGTCAGTATCAGATGGTCCTGAAATGATTCTCACCCCTACCCCTATCCCCATCAGTCAAGAGACACCCTCTATCCTAGGACTGGGAGTTCCTTGACCCTTGTGGGGAGCAGAAGGGGCAGTACCTTCTGCATGTGACTGAATGAAGGGAAGGCAGTAAGCTCACAGCAGAACAACACAGGATGAGGAAGAAAACTCTCAAAGATTTGCCCAGATAATAACAGCACTTACTTTGCCAGCTTCTTCCATCTGAGCAAATGGGTGTGGTCATTATAAGAAGGCGACTATTTCCCCCAAGTAAATAGGGTATGCTATTTGGTGAAAACGGAAATTGTAGGAGAAAGTGTCTCATTTCTGCAGTTTGAAAGCAGCTAATCTCTGTAGTCTGGGTGTCTATTTACACTGCTTTTCAGCAATAAAGGGTAACATTACCTTAATAACCTGCTCATCTGAGGCAGGGAGGATACTTAAGGCATCAGAGAGAGAGGCATTTACTCTGATGAGCCACTTTCCCCAAACAGCACAAAATCGACACCATTCGCCCAGGAGATTTTTTTTTCTGGATTTCTAAAAATATTTCCTGGTTATGGCATGTGATCTAAGACACAGGCACCCTCGGCTCACTCTTCTGCAGCACCTCAACTTCCCCACTGCCATCCCTGCCAGACAGGGAGGAAAGGAGAAAATCAGTCGAGCACTGGACTTTGAAAGAAGAAAGTTTTGCCAGTTAAAATCCCAACTAAGGCCAGGCATGGTGGCTCACGCCCATACTCCCAGCACTTTGGGGGGCCAAGGCAAGTGGATCACTTGAGCCCCGGAGTTCAAGACTAGCCTGGCCAACATGGTAAAACCCCATCTCTACCAAAAATACAAAAAGTAGCCAGGCGTAATGGCATGTGCCTGTGGTCCCAGCTACTCAGGAGGCTGAGGTGGGAGGATCACTCGAGCCCTGGAGGTGCAGGCTGCGGTGAGCCAAGATCACGCCACTGCACTCCAGCCTGGGTGACAGAGTTAGACCCTATTTCAAAAAAGAAAGAAAGAAAAAAAAACTGAGTAATTGTGAGGCAGAAAATGGTTTTGTAATTTGATTTCGGTGCTCCCAGAAACACCTCTGGGAAAGGGGTTCACGCATGGGAGAATATCAGCTCTGCTTCCCAGCTAGGAAGGCTGTTTTCTCCCCTTTTCTTTTTTCAAGGAGACCTCTGGACATTTCTGACCTAGGCGCTGCCCTCTTTTAGGTAACTGGAGCACTTATTTCAAAATGGCCTTTTTTTGACACCTCTTCAAAAGCTGCCAGATGACAAGCCGCACCCACTCCCACACCCACAGCTACAGGGCATTGTTCTTGGTCCCAGCCAGCTTGGAAACCTCTCGTCTCAACTTGCATTTAAAAAGGATCTGAGGACAGATTCAGGGAAGAGTTTTTTCTTTTTTTTTTTCGTAGATATGGCCTGAGGCATACAATGTTTTTTTTTTTTTTGTCATCAACAACTAGTACTTACAATGCAAGCAGATGCCTTTTCTTTGAAAAAGCTTAGTTGGGCAGTATGGCAGTGATGTGGACTGGGAGTCTGCACACACAGTAAACTCATTGATTCAGGCTCAGCTAAATCAAAACTTGATCAGTTTGACCTTTGAAGAAAGGGTTGGGTCTTTTTACTTTTTTTTTAAACCTGTTTTTAAAAAAAAGGTAATTGAAAGGGTAGTTAAGACCAGAGAAGGCACGTTCAATCTATTTGGCATGCTTCTAAGTACCCAAGGATATTACCAGCATGGGAATAGATGTTGCTTTGTACAAAACAGTCTTATCTGTTCATTAACCAGTTTCCACAAAACCATAAAACTGCCTCTGAAAAATCCTATGAACAGTTATCTCAAATGTGATCATGAAACTAAAAATACTTGAAATAGACTCAGTCTTTACAACGATTTTGTAACAGGCTGTGATGAGATGGAAAAGTTTAGGTTGTGGCTTTGGAATTCTTGGGTTCAAATCTTGGCTTACTCACTAAGAAATATTAGATAAATTGCTTAACCTCTCAGAACCTGAGCTTCCTCCTTATTTGTAAGAAGATTCTTCATTCCAAAGAGTAAATGGAATATTGCTTATAAAAGTGTTACTGATACAGACAGGAGGCAGGGAAATACTGGGTAGAAGAGGGTGGTTACCCGGCAAGGCCCCACCCTCAAGCCTGGAAACCATGGCCCTAAATGAGAACAGTTATCCCTGACCTCCTGCCCAAGTGTTTTCCAAAACCACCCTGGCCCACTACATCCCCCATTCTGTACCCTTAAAAACCTCAAATGCCAGGCTCCACAAGCAGAAGAGCAGCAGAGCAGCACAGCAGAGAAGGGGAGAACAGACAAAGCGTCTGAATGTCGAGAGCTCAGCTGGGAGCAGTTGGAGAGGAGACTGGCGGCAGGATGCCTAAACTCCAGGGGAAGATCATTTTCCCATTCCATCCCCTCCCCAGCTCCCCATCCCACTGAGTGCCACCTCTATCACTCAATAAAATCCCCGCATTCACCATCCTTCAAGTCTGTGTGACCTGATTCTTCCTGGACACTGGACAAGAATTCGGGATGCACTGGATGCAGGAAGCCAAAAAGGCTGTCATACTGACTCTTCACTCAGCTGTTTAACAATTAAGTCATCCCCATATGGCAGGGCTAAAACAGCATTGTAACACCCCTAGACGCTGCTGTGGGGCTGAAGCCCAAAAGCACTCACCCCAGCTCCTGCACCTGCTCACCTGCATGCTCCCGCTACCTTAAGGGATTTGAGTATTTGGGGGGGCCAAATAAATGAGCCACACCCCTATTGCACATCCTGCAAAGGGGTCAGGGAACTCTCTCATTTCATTACCGGAAAGGAGTCCTGATCCAGACCCCAAGAGGGGGTTCTTGGATCTCATGCAAGAAAGAATTTGAGGTAAGTCCACAGAGCAAAGTGAAAGCAAGTTTATCAGGAAAGTAAAGGAATAAAAGAATGGCTACTCCACAGGCAGAGCAGCCCTGAGGGGTGCTGGTTAACCATTTTTATGGTTATTTCTTGATGATATGCTAAACAAGGGGTGGATTATTCATGCCTCCCTTTAGACCATATAGGGTAACCTCCTGATGTTGCCATGGCATTTGTAAACTGTCATGGCACTGGTGGGAGTGCAGCAGTGAGGACAACCAGAGGTCACTCTTGTCACCATCTTGGTTTTGGTGGGTTTTAACTGGCTTCTTTACTGCAGCCTGTTTTATCAACAAAGTCTGTATGACCTATATCTTGTGCTGACCTCCTATCTCATCCTGTGACTTAGAATGCCTTAACTCTCTGGGAATGCAGCCGAGTAGATCTCAGCCTCATTTTACCCAACTCCTATTCAAGATGGAGTTGCTCTGGTTCAAAAGCCTCTGACAAAAGCATTTTGTAAACTGTAAAGTGCTATATAAATGTACTTTGTTGTAAAAACCCTGTTATTAGATTATAAGACCTTTGAATCTGAATTTCTTAAGTGGAGCCCAGGAATCTGTATTTTTAAACACAATTCCTTAAGTGTTATGCAATTAGGCTTGGGAACCATGTTGGTGTTATCCCTGGATCAGCACCACCTGCACCACATGGGAACTTATTAAAAATGTACATTCTCAGCCATGCCGGACCTTTGGAATCAGAAACTCTGGGGCAGGGTCCTGCAGTCAACATTTTAACAAGCCTTGCCAGTGATTCTGAGCCAAGCCAGTTACTGAGAACTACTGATCTAGAACACAACGTCTGATTCTACAGCATTCATACAAATCACCTGGAGGTCTTGTTAAAATGCCGGGATGTGGGGCAGGAAAGGGTTAGGAGACTGTGTACTTTTGAAGGAGATTTCAAGTGATGCTAATTTTGTCAAGCACATTTTAAGTAAGGAAGACCTGAAAGACACCAGGCATCCTTCAGAAGATGCGGTTCAGACCCTTCTGGGCCACCTCAGGCCAACATCTGACAAGAGTGCAGAGGGAGAGAATTTCTCACCCTACACTCATCCCCTTGACTTGAGTGTATCTGTTTGAAGGGTTAAAAGGTGTGGATTGGGAAGACGATCAATCGGATGCTGGGGCCCTGTCTGAGCTGCTCATTTATGTGGTTGGGAAAGGAAGTGACAGCAACTCCTGAACCCTGGTATCACAGCGATGGCTTTGTGGAGGGTCATTGTAGGGTAAACGCACCTGTCAGCATTAAGTTTAGCATATCCTCAGAATGACCCTGTATGGCAGATGCACCAGAATGTGTGTTCTGAGCTAGGGAATCTGGGAGTAGCCAACCAAGAGATTCATTCCTTGTCTATGCAGAACATCTGAGTCCCTGGCCCATCCTATGGGACATGGTGGTACAGGGGATGGAGGCCCTGAGTTTTGGGGCTAAATGAAGTCTGCTGGGTGAAAGCTGTTAGGGGGAGGGTGTTAAGTGAAAATGCTATACAAACTGCATGAGATTTGGAGGCCATTGCAGTTTTCCTGCCCAGCCCACTGCCACTAGGCCACTCGATTATGTTGTCCAGCCTGATGTCCCCCTGTATGGAAGCCTCTAATAAAACCCCATGTCTCATTTGCTGGCTCTGGGTCTCATCTTCAGCCTCTTGAACTTGGTGCCTTACTCACTGGGGTTAATAGGGGTTTCATACAACTGTCACCCAGCCCTGGAAGAATCTGACTCAGTGTCTTCTCTGGTCTTTTTACCAGGATGTTTCATTTGTTTGTTTTTGAGACAGGGTCTCACTCTGTCACCCAGTCTGGAGTGCAGTGGTACAATCTCGGCTCACTGCAGCCTCAACCTCCTAGGCTCAAGCCATCCTCCCACTTCAGCCTCCCAAGTAGTTCAGACTACTGGCTAATTTTTGTATTTTTTGGAAAGACAGGGTTTCACCATGTTGCCCAGGCTAGTCTTGAACTCCTGAGCTCAAGCAATCCTCTTGCGTCAGCCTCCGAAAGTGCTGGGATTACAGGTGTGAGCCAACGCAGCCAGCCACAGGATGAGTTTTTGATAGGAAGAAGGGAGAAGAAGAGCTGGTTCAGAATTCCCCCAAAATGATTTTTTTTAACCCCACGACCGATCCCCTCTCATTTCTGTCTTTCCAAAGGGAGCCTACGTCTGGTGAAAATGTGGCCAGAGAAGACTTTGATTTCAGACCCACAAGGATATTTCCAGCAATAGAAAACACAGACACTATATTCAAATGAAGAAAAGCATTTGGAAGCGCCTCTGCCCCACCCATCCCTGATTCCCAGGCCCCTGTGCCAACCTCAGTGACATGGCCCTTGTCAGAGGACAGGGTGTTGAGAGGTTCTCCTTGAAGGGGAGAAGCATCTTTCTGGGATTTAATGAGATCACTTATTGTCTCTTTGCTCTGACAAAGATAGTAAATGTGACGGGTGAAATATAAAGAATAATTAGTCCCAGAGGTGAATCCGTCCCCTACAAGACATCTTTTCTTCCCCCTCAGCCTGCCGAAAAGTTTACTGCTTCCAGATGTGCCCGATTTCAACAGTAAGAGGAGCCAGTTCCTTTTGAGCTGTAAACTTGTCAGAGAAAAGCTGGTTTCTGAGAAAAGGCTTAAACTGAAGAGATGATTCCTAAAGAAAGCATTGACGTCGGGGAGGAAATACGGCCATAGTAAAGCATTCCTGGTCTCTCCTGGGGTCTCGACCCCAAGGAGGAGGTGGAGGAAGGCCTAGGTCAGCCCCTATCATGGTAGCGACTTCTCACTAATTAGCTGTTAAGGAATCCACCAGCCTCTGAAGGAGACATTTGTGAGGAATGCTTTCCTCAGATCCTGCCAGTGCTCCTGCAAAGCCAGCAAGCCCCAGCCCAGCCGGGGACTTCCTGCTTTCCCAGAGCTCAGGACAGGCCTCAGCCACTGTCTGGAGAGGCTGCTGGAGCCCACACATCAGTCTTTGATAAACACCAGCCACTCCCTCTTAGAAACATAAGCTGTTTAGTCTCTGCCAGTTGCCTGGTAGCTAGGAGCGAATCCTAAGAGCTATGTGCCCCTAGGGACTGACTGTATGACCCAGCCTTGTGACTTCAGATGGAAGAAAAGCTAATATCATGCAGGATAGCGCCTTTTTCTCTCATGTGCACTCTCTGAGGCTCTCTGCAGTTGAAAAGTACCCCGGAGGTGGGCCTGCCCTGAGGAGAAAAGTGGGTGGGAAGGCATGGCCAGATATTCCACATGTGGGGCTCAGGAGTCTAGGGCAGTGTTGCCCCAAAGCCTGGGATCTCCCCTTGGCAAGAGGGACTAGAATCCTGGCAGGATAAATGCCTGTCTGTGAAGAGGAACTACTGAGAGGGGCCTATAGAGGAAGGTGGGCTTTACACTACCTACCTGCCTGGGTATGAGCAGAGGGAGTGAAGATAGAGGGCTGATGGTGCAGAGGGCAGACCTGACGTACGGGAAGCACAGTCCTGACAGATCCTGCAGGGAGGGCTACAACAGCAACCCCATGTGATGGCAAGAGGATTGCGAGGACGCTGAGTTTATGAAAGCTATTTCTCTCCTCCTTCCCCCCACCCTCACTCATTACACTCTTCTCTCAGTTGTCTCTTTGCTGTGGCTCCTCACACGTCATAGACATGCCCCTGCATCTTTGTTTGGGCTACCCTAAAAGCAGATCCTGAGCTGGGAGACAAGCAGGGCTGACATCCATTAGGCACAGTGCCGAGGGCCCACAGTGCTTTTGGGGGCCCATGGAAATGTTTTAATTTCTTTGTAGAAACAAAACAATATATAATATTTTTAGATTAAGAAATGCTTTAGTACTGGCTGGGCACGGTGGCTCAGGCCTGTAATCCCAGCACTTTGGGAAGCCAAGGCGGGTAGATCACTTGAGGCCAGGAGTTCGAGAGCAGCCTGGCCAACATGGTGAAACCCCGTCTCTACAAAAAATACAAAAATTAGCCAGGCATGGTGGCAGGTGCCTGTAATCCCAGCTACTCAGGAGGCTGAGGCAGGAGAATCGCTTGAACCCAGTGGGCAGAGGTTTCAGTGAGCCAAGATCGTGCCACTGCACTCCAGCCTGGGCCACAGAGCAAGACTCCATTTCAAAAAAAAAAATGCTTTACTACATAATATTATTATGTTCATCTTTATACAAATGCAGCCATAAAATATTTTTGTATTTTTTAATTTTTGTTTTTGATGAAGGGCTCATGGCCACAAAGGCCAAAATGCCTAAAACCCACAAAAGTTACAGTGTAGCCCTAGGTACAAGAACTGTGTTAAGTGCTTTATATAGTACACGTTATATAAGTCCTCATAATGGTCCTGTTGTTCCCCTCATGTAACAGGCAAAGAAACTGAGGCTTAGAGAGGTTGAGTCACTTACTCAAGGCCCCATCTAATGGGTTGGGGAGTTGGAATTCCAGCTACCTCTTGTCTGACTCTATAGTTCTTGCTCTTCCCCATGGTCTGCAGAAACCTGAAGGACTTGGCGGCAGGAAAAATTTGGTGGGGAACATGTGTCTTCTCTCTCGCCTGCTCTGATTTCTCAGGAGCAGGACCCAGGAGGGCATCCGAGCCTCTGGCAGCTGAACCTCTGCAAACAGCAGTCACAGTGCATTTCTGCAGGCTCTTGGAGCTGCTCCCTCTGCCTCGGCCAGATGCGTATTTGTGGCTTTTCCTTCTTGGCTCCTTTCCCCAGGTTTTCATTCCTTTTATTCTGGGATGGAGCTGAAATTTTTCCAACAGGGCCCATGGTGGACACCCAGAAGTCAGTAGGGACTCCAAAAGGAAGTTAAGGCCGGGGAAGGGGGCCAGGAAGAGGGAGACCAGCCTAAAGTACACAACACTCAATTCTTTATTACTCACATGTGGCCTGGCCGCTGCTGGACTGGCTCCAGGAAAATCTGAACCCTGGGCTGAGCCTCCCCGCCGGCTGGCCAGGACAGAGCTGGATGCCCTCCACCCTCCAGCCAAACTTATTTTTTTCATATCATAGCTGCAGAATATTCGGACCCTCTAGTCCCAGCCGCCCAGTGAACTTGAGCTGTGTGACCTTGAGCAAAAGGCAAAATCTTTCTGATTTTCAGTCCCCTCATCCGGAAAAGGAGGAGGCTGTGGGACATGATGATCTTTGAAAGTCTAATAATGAAACAAACAGAAAACCTGTGCTTCTAAGTTGGTGAGTCTGGAAAGGTACGTCTGTTGCTTAGGAAAAAAAGTCCCAAATCCCAAAGAGCCCCTTTTGGCAAGTGTTGTACTTAAGACAATCCGGGCGCTGCCCCTCCTGAGGCGGGGGGGACTCGAGGACCAGCTTTAGCAGACGTTCCTCCCGCAGAACAACTCGGACGACGACGCCTCGGAGGATCCGGGGAGCTTTGGAGGAGGCGATGGCGGAGCAGGGCGGGTGGCAGCGCAGGCCTGGGAGGGACAGGTGGCCCGTTCGCGTCAAGTCAGGGCGCCCCCTCCTGGGACACCTGTGCCCCGCCTAGTCCCAGGGCCCAGTCCCGGGGCAGACACTGGCCGAGCCCGGAGCCTCTTCGCGTCCCCTCCCACCCAGACCAGGCCGGCGTTTGCCCCGGGCCCCCGCGCGGCTCCGGCCCGCGGAAGTCGCGCGTTCTTTCTTTCCCTCTCGTTAGTCGAGCTGAAACCTGATCGTGGAAAGTCTGGGGCGGGTGTCAGACCCGGCCAGCTCTGGCTGCCAGCGCCTGGGGCGATTCCTGCTGGAGGAACCCGGGCGGGGCCCGCCAAGGGGGCAGGAGGTCGGACACCTCGGGAACAGGCCTCTTTGTCTCTGTGCGGGTGAGGGGCTGGCAAAGCGGGAGAGGGAGTTAATTGCAGGGGCGGGGAGTGGTGGGGGGGCTGGGTAAGCCGAATGACACCTGACAGCTCTGCGAGAGCCCCCCAACCCCCGCCGCTGGGGGGTGGTCCTCCTAATCCCCTTCGCAAGAGGAAGCTAATTGCTGCAGCCAGAGAAGGCAGGATAAAAGCGAGCGGGCACCCACACCCACCAGGCCTGGAGTCTTGCTATTTGCTGCTAAATTAGTATAATTATATTACCTAATGCAGAAACCACGTTAAGAACTCCAGCTTTCGGCTCCAACAGGAGCTTCTGATGGGTTAAAGGCAACATCTTGCTTTAATTCCCCCCTTTTTCCCATCCTCCCCCCCACTCCCCACCACCACCAACTACAAATGTCAGAAATAAATTATTGAAACCAGATGTAAGGTTTTTGGGTGCACATTTTCAGGCAGTTCTGCGCTAACAGATGCCTTGTATTAATAATGTACAGTTGTGACAGGAAATATGGTTTAGAGTCCTGGAAAAACATGAAAGCTAATTCCATTACCCCTTTTCATGGTACCCAGTTCTTCTCAAATGTTCAACTGGTTTGGATTACAGTGAAACTCTAGAGGAAAAACGATTTGGTCTGAGATGGTAACTTGGTTCTGCTTTCCAGCTTCTCCCCTGGAGCAGCGCCCACCTTCCTAGGCACCTGCAGACCTGTGTTCTATGTACGTGCAAATAGCCAGAGATGAGGACATCTGGACCTGGTGCCTCCCCAGGGAAGTGGCTTCCAAATATTCCCCCCTTTCCTGGTCATGAGGACCTGGTAGACAGTAAAAGCAGGGCCAATGATCCCAGCTTCATATTCTTGTCTGGGACAGTCCCTTTTAACCTGGCCTACCCACTCACACTTCACTTGGAGCAAAAGTAAAAACAATAAAACACTTTTATGCTCGAGGAACCAGATAAATCCTAGTAATTGATCTCAGGAGAGGGATTATTAAGGGGCTAAGTGCAATGCTTTCCAGAACCGGGGGTGTAATAAGCATGAAGCCAAACAAATGCACAATTTGTTATCTGTATTTCATCACTTAATGCATTGCAAGCAACGGGCTTGAAAATGGCTTTTCTCCAGGAGGGGAGAAGGCACTAAAATAGCTGTAACACATCCATTGACAGTTCTGTTGCTGAAAAATGTCATCATTCTCCATGGCTCACACTGTCAGCCGTGCTCAGAAGGGTCAGAATATTCCCACTCTGCCATTTTTGGGGACAGATTCCCCTCCACTTTAGCCAATGTACAATGCTAAAAGAGACAACTCTCAAGGTCTTTCCCGCTGTAACCCTACACTTATGAAGAAATAACAAAGTAACCAGCAAGGATATCGAACTGCCCTGGACCCATAGATAAGAAAGGCTTTCCCTGTCCTAGACAAGAGTGAAGAAGGAAAGATATCAAAGATATCTACTGGTTCAGTTGGGTGAGACCTAAGAATTACAGCATCCAACATAATAGCTAATCTTTATCAAGATCCTACTATCCTATCTGCTCTTACACCTGTGGCATCTAATCCTAACAATACCTGAGAAGGTAGGTGCAGTGCAATTATATCCTTGGTTATAGATGAGGAAACTGGGTTTTAGGGATGCTGGGTAATCTGCTGAAGGTTGCAGAGTTACTGGCAGAGCCAGCACTCACAATTTAATCTATTTAATTTTAAAGACTTTTAACAACCTCAACTATCATTTATTCTAATAGGTAAGGAAAGTATGCTGTGAATTATGGGTAAATCCACACTGTGTCATTCTCTTAACGAAACTTTTTTTTTTTCAGGCTTGGTGTACAGTTGATGTCTAGAATATATTAACAGAAGGCTGCCCTGTAGAAGTTTTGAGTTAATGGTTTCCATCAACGTAGGAGTGGAAGAAGCTACTGGGGATCAGGAATCAGAAGTCCTGGCTTTAAGCCCTAGCTTTAGCCCTCACTGGCAATAAAATCAAAGAGACCTTCAGTTTCTCCACTTTTAAGGTTGACCTGATAATACTTGCCCTGCTTGTGAAGAGCATGTGAAATAATAGCTATTCAAATTTTTACAAAGCACCAAGCAAATAGCTGTGTGACCTTGGGCATGTTCTTTTACTTTTCTGATCCTTATTTATCTTAACTGTGGGATTGAATGAAAGAGCATCCAAATTCACCTCCTGCTCTGAAACTGTACATTTCAAAGATGGGTGTTATGACATAGTTCGTTGGAGCAAAAGCCAGGAAACAGAGGGTTGCCTTCCAAGAGGGAAAAGCTGAACACATTATTACACGTCCACACCATGGCATAGTATGTAACCAATGAACATGGAAAATCAGAGTATGCCAGATAGCTTGGAGGAGTTTCTATGAGGTGGTGTTGAGATGAGGAGAGAAAAGATGTATAAATGATCCCACATTGTAAAACAATAAACAGCATTCCCCTGGCTATGTGTATAGGTATATATTCTATACAGAATTACATAAAAAAAAGTATACTCCATATTCAAGGTGTTATGGTGGGAAGAAAATGGGGCGAGGGCTGACCATAGAAAAGGAAATGGGGAGAAAAGACTGCATTCAAAAATAATAAGACAACATGTATTTGCTCAATGCATGTGTTTGTGTAAAGATCTATATTGTGAATACGTGCTACTTTTTTTTTTAACAGGAATTACACCCCCCAGAAGTTCTACTTTTTAAAATATGACCCAGGCATTTTTATTAAAAATAACTAAATTTTTTTCGTTTAGACCTGTATCTTGGTGCAAGAGAGTACTCACATACATAAGAATCGACCTGCTGCTATGCCCCTCACCTGTTGACTGTATGTCAATGAGAAGTTCCCCCGTGTAGGCTGGGCCCAGTGGCTCATGCCTGTAATCCCAGCACTTTGGGATGCCAAAGTGGGAGAATCGCTTGAGGCCAGGAGTTTGAGACCAGCCTAGGCAACATAGTGAGACATTGTCTCTATAAAAAATGAACAAAATTAGCTGGGCATGGTGGTGCATGCCTGTAATCCCAGTACTCAGGAGGCTGAGGCAGGAGGATCACTTGAGCCATGATCACACCACTGCACTCTAGCCTGGGTGACAGAGTGAGACCCTGTCTCCAAAAAAAAAAAAAGTTTTCCTACGTAGAAAGTTCCCTAACATAGCATGTTCCTTAACATAGTTTGAATATTCCCTGTCCTTTAGTCATGTTTACACTGAATATTTGCATAGGAAACCCTTTGTCATATAAAGAAAATCTTCCCAGCACCTACCTAAGTGCTTCGTTTATATTCAACAAATACCTGTTTGCAGACACGGACCTAGAGGCTGGTGATGCAGCAGTGGGTACAACAAAGCCTCTGTCCTGATGGAGTTGACCTTTTAGTGGGGGAAGTTGATGATAAAAATACATCAGTAAAATATAAAAACAGTGGATGACACAGAGTATGAGTAAAATAAAGCAAAGAAAGGGGAGTGAGAGAGGAGGCACCAGGCACCATGTTAAAGGGGATCTTCCTCAGGGAAGACCTCTGAGGAGGTGATAATTGGAGAGAGACCTGCATGAGGTGGAATAGTGAGTGAAGCGCAGCCCAGTTAGTAGGAACAACCAGGGAAGGGTCCAGGAGGAGGGAATGAGCTTGGCATGTTTCAGAAGCAGACATGATCTCACTGGTCTCATCCCCACCCCAGCCACCAACCTGGTCCAAGCCACCACTGTCTCTTAACTGCTCCCCTGCTATAGCTCTAACCAGTCTCTCCATTTTTATTTCTTCATTTCTGTGGTCGATTTTCTACACAAGTAGCCTGAGTCACCTTTAAAAATGCAAATGTGATCATGTGTTAGAACACTTGCAGTTTGTACCTCCAAGAGCTTCCCATCACTCAGAACAACATCAACTGTCTTCACCTTCCTTGACAAGATCCTCATGATCTGTGCCAAACACCTCTCTGACCTCAGCTCCTGCCTGTTCTGGCTCACTGCTCACTGGCCTCCTTGCTCTTCCTTGAACAGGCCATGTACACACCTGCCTAGGCTGCTGCCTGGGCTGTCCCTATGCCGAGAGTTCCGGTAAATGGACCATGATTCCTCCAATTGCTCTAGCAGTAGATTTAGGAGTCATTCTTGATTCCTTTTTTTTTTTTCTCACACTCCATAGCCTATCCATTGGCAGGTCTTGACTGGTTTCCATTCTAAGGAGATCCCAAATCAGACTACTTCTTATCACTTCCACCAAAGACCCTTAATCCAAGCCACCACCATCTCGCACCTGCCCACCTGGATTACTGTAGCCACCTTGCTTGCCATCTTGCACCCCATAGCCTATCCTTCACACATTAGCCAGAAGGATCTTTTTTTATTTTTTAGAGACAGGGTCTTGCTGTGTCACTCAGGCTGGATGGAGGGCAGTGGTGCAATCATAGCTCACTATAACCTTGAACCACTGTGCTCAAGCTATCCTCCTACCTCAGCCTCTTGAGTAGCTAGGACTACAGGCACGGGCCAACATGCCTAGTTAATTTTTTTAAAAAAAATTTGTAGAGATGGGGGTCTTACTATGTTGCTCAGGCTGGTCTCAAACGCCTGGCCTCAAGGAATCCTCCTGCCCCAGCCTCCCAAAATGCTGGGATTACAGACATGAGCCCCTGTGCTTGGCCCAGAAAATATCTTTTTTTTTTTTTTTTTTTTTTGAGATGAAGTCTCACTCTTGTCTCCCAGGCTGAAGTGCAAGCGCACGATCTTGGCTCACTGCAACCTTTGCCTCCCAGGTTCAAGCGATTCTCCTGCCTCAGCCTCCCAAGTAGCTGGGATTACAAGCACCTGCCACCATGCCCAGCTAATTTTTGTGTTTTTAGTAGAAACGGGGTTTCATCATGTTGGCCAGGCCGCTGTAGATATCCTGATCTCATGATCCACCTGCCTTGGCTTCCCAAAGTGCTGAGATTACAGGCATGAGCCACCGTGCCCAGCCCAGAAAATCTTTTAAAAAGATATATTCAACATTCAAATAATATTGATCGAGCCCAGCCGTGTGCAAGAGTCTATTTTTAGTTGCTGGAGATACAGCAGTGAACAAAATAGAAAAGATCCTTGCCCTCATGGAAACAAAGGTTTGGGGAAGAAAATGAAGAGTTATGTTTTTGTTTTAAAGAGGTTAAAATAAACACTCAATATATTAGGTTGGTGCAAAAGTAATTGCAGTTTTTCCCATTACTTTTTTTTTTTTTTTTTTTTGAGACAGAGTCTCATTGTCACCCAGGCTGGAGTGCAGTGGTGTGACCTTGGTTCACTGCAACCTCTGCCTCCCGGGTTCAAGCAATTCTTCCTGCCTCAGCCTCCCGAGTAGCTGGGATTACAGGCATCAACAACCACACCACCACCGGCTAATTTTTGTATCTTTTAGTAGAGACGGGGTTTCACCATGTTGGCCAGGCTGGTCTTGAACTCCTGACCTCAGGTGATCCGCCCGCCTCAGCCTCCCAAAGTCATGGGATTACAGGCATGATCTGCTGCACCCGGCCTGCCATTACTTTTAATGACAAAAACCGCAATTACATTTGTACCAACCTAATAATTGGTCAATAAGGGTGCCACTGGCAAATTCGTCATTTAGGATGCTGTATTTTTCCCAGAGTTGGAATGCTCTGTGCCGAGCTGGTGATAGATTCCTTGATATCACATTCCAAACCACAGTATGTGTGTTGTACCTCAGTTCTAGTTTAGAATAACATTTCTAGATATTTTTTAAATGAAAAATATAATTTTTTGCTAATGCATATGAAACAAACACTCCACTTGGGTAAGATGCTCAGGAAACAAGCATTTCAATGAAACACATAGGCAGGGATATTTATCTACTGACTTATGTCAGCTCCAAAAAGAATTTAAGGGGAACAGCTCTACAGAATTGGGTAATTTTAACTGTCATCAATCACAATTTAATCTAAATTTGGTCTTATTCCCAAACTTTGATTAAGATGCTTCTTCCAAGCTGCCTTTAATTTTACTTTGGATGTTTGCTCTAAACACCTGGAGAGCACGGTTATGGTTTATTCTTTATTTGGCCACAGTGCCTAGCATCGTTCCTGGTAGAAAATAAAGGTTTGTTGAATGACTAAATGAATGAAACTTTCCTAGGACAAGCTTTAAATCTAAGCCCTCTGACCAACTTGTAATACAAATAGGCATAAAAAATACCTTTCTAGCTTTTCATGGGCATTTCAGCAAGAACAGTACTATGACTGTCCCCTTTCCATAGCCAAATGCTAGAATTTTTCTCCATGGCTCTCAGCTGTTTGTACTTCCAACCCGCCCCCCGCCCCCCGCCGTTTTAAAAGCGTTCAGGTATAGGAAACAGAACCCATTATACCAATTTTAAACAAAAAGATTATGTAGTATCAGGAATTAGACGCCTGAAAGATTATTGCTAGGGCTGAAGCAGCCGACCCCAGACTGTGCCTCCTAGAACAACTTTCAGAACAGCACACCAGAACTGGCCCAATAGGGGAGCTGCTACCAAGGTGGGTAAATCTGAAGCTGACGAATTAAAAATCCATGTGGCCATAGCCATAGCTGGATTCAGGCATCTGCTACCACCACCAACACTGCCACCACATCATTGCCCCTGACACCTACAAGGCTGGTGACAGAGCACTGGAAGTCTGCTATTGAGAAACATAATGTCTGTACAGCCATGCTTGCTGCTGGTTCCAGGGATGGCTCTGAGCAAGACCCTGAGGTAGGACAAGCTTAGCTGCTTGGTTCTCCAGTAGATACTTAATAGTCAAAGCTGCAGAAAGAGAGCCTTTGTCTCACTTGGGTCAGGCATATCTAATTGGGAGAATCTAATTCTCTTCTAGAAACCTAGCTGCAAGGTAGTCTGAGAAATGAAGAGTTTAGTTTACCAGCCTCTGTAAATCAAACAGGAAATTCTACCTGGGAAGGCGGACTAGATGCTGAGTGCCAATTGACCGTAACCACTGCAATCCTTTCATCCATTTGGCAGGATAATGACAATATAGCTGACATGTAGCATGGACTACATACTGGTGTGAAGAAGGAAGAACTCTCTGTGACATCCCTAGTACAACAGCATTAAATTTTCCCACGAACAATTAACTACCCACTTTAACAGGAGGAGGAATTACAACTCAATTAACATGTGATCACACATCATCCTTGCTGAAGCTGCCAGAGGGAGCAAGGGACAGAGAGACATTTTCAGAAGAAAAAAGGAAGGATGAGAGAGGAAGAATTTTCCATTTTAAATAAGCATCTTTTACTCCAGATTGCCTTCTCTGTGACCATACTGAATATCTTTCAGTTGGTCAATGTGCCTAATGCGGAAGAGAGACACAGTTGTCCCCAGGCTGAGAGGAGAGACCCAGTTCCAACTTGTAGGGCTCTCTGGGGTCTGGCTTGGTAAGTTTCTTTCTGCTATTATGTGGTTCTAATTAAGCAGAAAGCTTGACAAAGGAAAAAATAAAAAATAAGAGAGAGCCCAAGGATAGGAATTGGAGGATTCTGAGGGAATCACTGGGGAGAACACCATTTAAAAGAACCATGGAATTCTGTGTGTTTGGGAGCGAGGGAGAGAGAGCAGAACCCCAACAAAAGTTGTGCCGTTTCTTGAGAACCAGAGATGCAGGAGTCCCCCAAAACTGCTCAGCCTGTCTCCACCACCCAGCAGCTGCCACTGGTCATAGATAGCCTGGCCGTCATACTCTTCAGTGACCTCAAGGACTTTTCTTTCTTCCTCTCTTCCCTCCCTCCCTCCCGTCCCTTCCTTCCTTCCTTCCTTCCTTCCTTCCTTCCTTCCTTCCTTCCTTCCTTCCTTCCTTCCTTCCTTCCTCCCTCCCTTCCTTCCTTCCTTCCTTCTCTCTTCTTTTGTTGTTTCTGAGACAGGGTCACTCAGGCTGGAGTGCAGCGGTGTGATTACAGCTCACGATAGCTCCAAACTGCTGGGCTCAGGGGATCCTCCCAACCTCAGCCTCCTGAGTAGCTGGGACTACAGGCGTGCCCACCATGCCAGGCTAGTTTTTAACTTTATTGTGGAAACATGGTGTTATTATGTTGCACAGGCTGCTGTCAAACTCCTGGCCTCTAGCAATTCACCTGCCTCATTCATGGACTTTTCTGATCTTGCTTGTCTCTGTTTAGGGTTTCTGGAGTCAGAACTGCTGTCAGGATGAGTGGGAAGGGCATCCCCTCACCTGTCTGTGCCTCAGATTCCTCATCTTCAAAATGGAGGGAATAAAACTACTTACCTTGAAGGGCTGGTGAAAGGTTAAAATGAGATGTAATTAGTTTAGACATTACATTAATACATAATTAGTTTAGAATAGAAACTGGCATGTGTTAAGTGTTAAAATAAATATTGGCAACTTTTGTTGCTTTATCTCTATGAATCCTTTGCAGAAGTTAGAGATCACGGATTATCTAGAGGTAGGCCATGGTGGAGCGTTGAGAATGAGATGTGGAGTGGTGATTGGATGAGGAAGTCATATAAGCTGCAGGAAGGGCGAGTGACTGAGGAAGCTTTTGTGGAGTCCTAATTAGAGAAACAGAGTTAGGCTGGCAGGACCAAGGGAAAGCAAAGAGAGAAAGCAGATAAACGGCCGGGTGTGGTGGCTCACGCCTGTAATTCCAGCACTTCAGGAAGCCGAGGCGGATGGATCACCTGAGGTCAGGAGTTCGAGACCAGCCTGGCCAATATGGTGAACCCTGTCTCTACTAAAAATACAAAAATCAGCCAGGCGTCATGGTGTGTGCCTGTAATCCCAGCTACTCAGGAGGCCGAGACAGGAGAATTGCTTGAACCTGGGAGGCAGAGGTTGCAGTGAGCTGAGATCATGCCACTACACTCCAGCCTAGGCAACAGAGCAAGGCTCCATCTCAAAGAAAAAAAAAAAAAAAAGAAAAAGAAAAAAAAAAGAAAGCAGATAAACTACAAGTCTTCCTTTCTTCATGGTCCAGGACACATAGCCCTCCTGCACAAATAACTCACAATCTTCCTGCATCCAACTATCACCAGACACCTGCAAGCTATTATAGCTCACTGCAACCTTGGTGTTATCAGAACTGCACAAAGCCCTCTTCCACAGACAGCATAAACACTCTTCTATAGAATCCCCAGCAAGCCTGTTTCCTGGCGGTTAGCTTATCTTCTGCTGGCTGCCCATTGCCTCCTTGCAACATATTTTCCTACTTTCTCTAATAAATCTGCCTTTTGTTTTTGTCTACAACTGTCTTGGTAAATTATTTTACCCCTGCACCGCTGGCCCAGGTACTCCCCGCTCACCTGCAACAGCTTTGGCAATGTATCATGATAGCAAAATGTCAGAGGTTGGCTGGCAAAATGAAATGGAGCCCAGAAGAGAATAAGAGTAACTAGGAGTAAGAAGAAGTGTGACTGAGACCAACATGGGTTAGGGTACAGATTTAGCTACTATACCAAAGGCCAAAATAATGGTGTCTCTAACAAAGCATATTTCTCTTACATAAAAGAATGAGTAGATGGTTCAGGGTTGGTATGGTGGTTCTGTAGTGTTGGAGATCTAGGCTTCTTCTATCTTGTAGGACAGACAGGTTTCTTCTACCTTGTTGCCATGCCATTCTCAGCATGTGGCTTCACCTCCCAGTCTACTCCAGCTCCTGCCATAACTCGTACCTTCCAGCTCATGGGAAGGGAAGAAAGGTGAGAGTGGACACATTCTTTTGCTAAAGGAATGACCTAGAAAGTACACGTACCACTTCTGCTCACATCTCACTGGCCAAGACTTAGTTATGTGTCCATCTCGTGCTGCAAAAGAGGCTGGAAATGTAGTCTTTAGCTGGGTAGTCATGTGCCCAGGGAAAGGAATGGAGGGAAAGGGAAGGAAAAATGACTATGGGGAGTGGGCAATGAATTGTGTCTGCTATAGGACTAATACATATTTTGGGATCATAGTGGAATTTTTATTCCTAATGATTTCTGAGAACGTCTGATAAAGTTGCACCATCTTGTTTTTGACCAACATTCAAAAAAACCAAACTACATAAAGAATTGGAAGCTGGAACTTTCCTACAATGACCCCACTACTACCTGAGGACCAAAGCCTTATCAATGCTGATGACCAAAAAAGACTTGAATTGTCCAATTCCTCTCTAGGAAAATATTTTGGAGACAAATTAGGATGAATTAAGTCAAATGACTATTAAAAAAAACTTTCTTCCTCTTGATTAATGATTCCATCCATTGCCATTGAGACTTATTAAGCAGCTTGCCTTTTCTGAGGGAAGATATTAAAGGACAGAATGTGCCAAGCTTTTAAAGTTTGACAAAAATACTCACTTAAATTATTATTAGATTCTGAGATATGCTCTGAAGGTGATGAAGGAGGTTTTTGGAATAGAGCCAAATGCTAATGCTGATTTCCACAGCTGAGCAAGGTCTGTGCAAGCACCCCAGGATCACTCCCTGCTCTCTCTCCTGCTGTTTAATGCCTAAAACATAGGTTTACACATGTTGAAATGTTTATATTTGTCCCAAGGCTTTTCTGGAGGGAACTGGGTATAAATAAACCACACAATGGATCCCTTCCTCACTAGAAACTAAAAATTAGGTCATCTCCTTTGTCTTTCCCCACTCCTCTCCTGATAGGAATGTAGATTTTTAAACAAACATATCAAAAGTATGCTGTGAAGAGGGATCAGTGTTAGTAACAGCGGGCTTTTTTGTCTTATAATTGCCCTGCTATAAAAACTGAGAAAGGAGATGGAGAAAAGAAAAGGGAAAAGAGAGGAGAAAGGAGAGAGAGGTACTAGGTTCTTATTCTTTGAGTCTTTTTGGTGGCATAGATGACTTTGACAAACTAGTAAAGCCTATGGACCCCTTCTCTGAATAGTGTCTTTAAATACATAAGATAAAATGTATGGGATTACCTAGTAAACCAATTATATTGAGACAGAGCTCCACTTATGGATTCTTTAGGAGGTCTGTGGACTGCAGATGAACTCTCTGGGTTGTCTCCCCTGCCTACATCATCAACTCCCTTAAATCAAGCATAAGTTCCAACAGTTTAGGCTGCCTTAGTTTGACAAATACAATTCCTCACATGAAGCTGCTACATTGCATGCCCAAACTCTTTCTCAGACACATGGTCATTTGTGTTCCATGGACATGGAACTAGCATTTGAAGGCTGTTACTATAAAGCTCAAATGCACAAGCCTCTTTACTGCAGGTTAAATTGGCCCCACAGTGATAGATCTCCACAGGCTCTGCCTGGATGCCACTTGCTTTCCTGTAGCACTGAGCAGAGACATGATACTGGGATTCAGTCCTTAAAAGTAAAAACCTTATAATAAATACGTAAGTTCCTCTTGATGAAATATGTAGTAAGCAAAGGCTGCTTTTGTTAGTCTCAGCAATGTACCACAACGTAGCAGTCTCTCATTGTGAGGTATCACCCCAAGTTCTTTGTCTCACAACCAAGAGAATTAAGGAGCATGAACACAAAGGATGAAGTTGGAGTGAAAGTTTAATAAGCAAAAGAAGAAAGCTCTCCACAGCAGAGAGGGGTCCCGAATGGGTTGCCATTTTTATAGTTGAATACAAAGCCTTTTATAAGAAACCGATAAGGGCTAGGCCTCTCATGTACATAAGGCACAAATTTCTGGTAGCTCCACCTCATTCTCCTAATGCGCATGGGAGCCCTTAGCTTGAGTTACTCCATATTGTTTTGTTCCCCTTACACGTATGTGTTAAAGGATGGAATTTTCCATTGCAAGCACATCTGAGCAAGTCACCTGTGCAGTTGTTCTTATCTGTGCAGCTGTGGGAATGTCTTAGGCATGACCCCCTGTGCAAATTTCCTCATCTGTGCCTGCAGCTTGATTTTTCAGGCTGTTCTTTTGTTTGAAAGAATTTAACTGAGGACCCACCCTAACTGCCTGCCTGACTGGTTTCTTCCTTTCTCCTCTCACATTCTCATAGTAGCAGAAGCTCCTAGCCTTTAAAAGAGGGCTTTGTCTTGGGCAAAGGAGAGACAAGATGATGGGGAAATGCGGGGAGGGAGTCACCAACTCACACCTTAATTAATTCTGCCTCCACCGTGGATCTGGGCTGAGGGACCTAAAGGCAGATATCATCTCCATGTTGGTCCTTGGGTGCTTCCTCACACGGACAAGTTCAGAGTAGGAAAGATGATACCAGGCAGGTCCCCAAGACTCCTGTCATCCCCCCTTCTCACCAAGCCTCATTTATATCTAACATGTGTCTTCAGGAATCCCCAGGTGGGGAATGACTCTTCCCCAGGTTGCCTTACTGAGACCTGAGAAATAAAAAATAAAATTCCAAGGCCCTAGCTGACTGAAGTGATCCCCTCTTGGCCAAGGGGACCCCAGAGAAACCTTGGAAGCTAAGTCCTGGCCATGATGCTATAGAAGGTTGGACATACCTCATTACATCTGCTCCCTTGATAACTGCCATTAGGCTTTCTTCCCTAAGGGCTACACAGAAACCAGCTCTTTCAAAAGACTCCATGCTGATAATGTCAATGACTAACTTATCTTCCCAGGTATAGAACAAAGACAAGATGAGATTAGTCGCTTCTTCACCCTTCTCTGAGACATCTGCTTCCTCTATTCCTCTTCTCTTCAAATGTTCACCTTTTATTATGTAAAATGTAGATTTCCTGGGCACTAACTAAAGTCTGACAAATATGTAGTCATTCCTCTCACTGCTCCCATTACTTTTTTAAGGAAAATGTATAAATATCAAACCTCCTGAGAACCTCTTTGGAAAAAAAGAGCTGCAGATGTGTCTGTGACTCTCATTTTTCCTGGGCGCACCCTCAAGCTGGCTTAATAAACCTTGATGATTTGAAACTTATGCTTCAGTCACTAATTTTGGTTGTCAGGCTCCCACATCTAAAGGGAGCCATTTTACTGGTTCAAAGACTCAACCAACGCCAGTCTAATGCACTCAGCCCTTCCCCTACCCATTATGATGAACTCTGGTCAGCAAAGAGCCATCTATAAATTCCATCCAAAGACACAAGGCCCCCCTTGGGACTGCCAATCACAACAGGGTTACTTCTATTGTTTCCATTATGGGTGGAACCAAAATAATTCCTTAGCTAGTGAAACCCTGTATCAGGTTCTGTAAGTACCATCAGAGTGTACTTAGCAACATTTGGTTATGGCCCACAAAGTGTTTGGGCCATTTCCCTAAGGAAAATCCTTTGTTTCCTTACCTCCCTCTAGGAACAGTACTCAGCGGGCCCTCGTCCCACAGAGAGAGGGGAGAGCACTCATCCTGTGTTACAGGAAAGGGGTCCTGATCTAGACCCCAAGAGAGCATTCTTGGATCTTGTGCAAGAAACAATTCGAGGCAAATCCATAGAGTAAAGTGAAAGCAAGTTGATTAGGAAAGTAAAGGAATAAAGAATGGCTAATCCATAGGCAGAGAAGCCCTGAGAGCTGCTGGATGGCTATTTTTATGGTTATTTCTTGATTATATGCTAAACAAGGGGTGGATTATTCATGAGTTTTCAGGGAAAGGGGTAGGCAAGTCCCAAAACTGAAGGTTTCTACCGTTTTTAGACCATATAGGGTAACTTCCTGATGTTGCCATGGCATTTGTAAACTGTTATGGTGCTGGGAGGAGTGTCTTTTAGCATTAAAATGCATTATAATTAACGTATAATGAGCAATGAGGACAACCAGAGGTCACTTTTATTGCCCTCTTGGTTTTGGTGGGTTTTGCCTGGATTCTTTACCACAGCCTGTTTTAGCAGCAAAGTCTTTGTGACCTGTATTTTTTTTTTCTGACCCGCCCACCTCAGTCTCTCAAAGTGCTGGGATTACAGGTGTGAGCCACCACACCCAGCCAAGATTCTTTCTCAAATTTGTTATAGCTATTCTGGGTCCTCTGCAAATCCTTATGAATTTGAGAATTCGCTTGTCAATTTCTACAAAGAAACAGTTGTTCATATACAATAGATTATCATTTTTCTTACCAGATATTTGTAGATTTTCTTTAATAGATATTTCTTCATTTGCTGTATGCCCTTAGGCATGTTTCCAGAGCCTTTAAGTGTTTGGGGTTTTAAAAAAGTGATTTTCATCATTTTCACTGGAGCTTCCCAAATCATCATACCGGAAATCAATCTCTTCCACAAAGGATCACACACACACACACACACACACACACACACACACACACACACGAACTCCAACTCAATAGCAAAGGGAAAAACAACTCCATGTTGATGATGACAAGGAACAACCAGATATCTCATACATTGCTGATAAAAGTGAAAATAGAATAAGCACTTTGGAAAACTGTTTGGCAGTTTCTTACAAAGTTAAATGTTTCACCTATTCTATCACTCAGCAATTAGACTCCTAGGTATTTAGGCAAGAGAAATTAGAGTTACAGCCACAAAAAGACTGGTATAATAATGCTCACAGTGACTTTATTCCTAATAGTCTGGAAATAACACAACTGTTCATCAATTTAAAAATGCATGGCTGGGCGCGAGGTGGTGCACACCAGTAATCCCAGCACTTTGGGTGGCTGAGGCTGGTGGATCACCTGAAGTCAGGAGTTCAAGACCAGCCTGGCCTACATGGTGAAACCCCATCTCTACTAATGATACAAAAATTATCCAGATGTGGTGGTGCATACCTGTAATCCCAGGTACTTGGGAGGCTGAGGCAGGAGAATTGCTTGAACCTGGGAGGCAGAGGTTGCAGTGAGCTGAGATCAGACCATTGCACTCCAGCCTGGATGACAAGAGTGAAACTCCATCTCCAAAAAATAAAAAAAATTAAAAAAATTAATGCATAAGAAGAAAACATAATGTATGCATCCAATAGAATACTACTCAACAATAAACAGGAATGAACTACTAATACATGCAGCAACATGGGCTTTGAAGCCAGGCAATCAAATTGCTGTGTGACCATGGGCCAATTACTTGGCCTCTCAGTGTCTTTTCTGTTATCTTTTCTGTAAATGGGATTGTTGTGGGTTGACTCGTATCCCCCAGAAATTTATGTGTTATGGCCCTGTCCCCCAGTACCTTAGAATGGCACCATTTGGAGACAGAGTCTTTAAAAGGGTCATTTAAAATGAGATCATATGGGTAGGCCCTAATGCAACATGACAGGTGTCCTTATAAGAAAAGGAGATTAGGACACAGACACTGTCTCAGTCCGTTTGGGCTGCTATAACAAAATACCACAAGCTAGGTGGCTTATCGAGACCAAATATTTATTTCTCACAGTTCTGGAGGGTAGGAAGTCCATGATCAAGTCTCCAGAAAATTCAGTGTCCGGTGAGGTCCCTTTCACCATAGATGGCACCTTCTTGCTGTGTCTTCATATGGTGGAAGGGATGGGGTTTCTTGTATAAGGGAACTAATTCCATTCACGAGGGCTCTGCCCTCGTGACTTAATCACCTCCTAAAAGCCCTACATCCTAATACCATCACACTGGGGATTAGGATAGGAACATGAATTTTGGGGGAACACAAACATTCAGACCATAGCAGACACAGAGAGAGAAAACCATATGAAGATACAAAGAGGAGAAGGCCATCCACAAGCCAAGAAGAGAGACCTCAGGAGAATCCAACCCTGCTGACACCATTAATTAATTAATTTATTTATTTATTTATATTTATTGAGACAGAGTCTCACTCCATCAGATCACTGCAACGTCTGCCTCCCAGGATCAAGTGATCCTCCTGCCTCAGCCTCCCAAGTAGCTGGAACTACAGGCGTGTGCAACCACACTGGCCTAATTTTTGTATTTTTAGGAGAGATGGGTTTTCACCATGTTTGCCAGGCTGGTCTTGAACTCCTGGGCTTAAGTTAATTCACCCACCTCAGCCTTTCAAAGTGCTGGAATTACAGGCATGAGCCACTGCACCCAGCCTTGTTTAGTTAGTTATTTTAAGATGGAGTTTCACTCTGTTGCCCAGGCTGGAATACAGTGGTGTGATCGTAGCTCACTGTGGCCTCAAACTCCTGGGCTCAAGTGATCCTCCCACCTCAGCCTTCCAAGTAGCTGGGACTACAGGTGCAGACCACCACACCCAGACAATTTTTAAAATGTTTTTATAGAGGCAGGGTCTCACTTTGCTGCCCAGGCTGGTCTCGAATTCCTGGGCTCAAATGATTTCCCCGCCTTCGCCTCCCAAAGTGCTGGAATTACAGGTATGAGCCACCACGCCTGGCTCCTACTGACAACTTGTTCTCAAGCTTCTAGCCTCCAGAATTGTGAGAAAATACATTTCTGTTGTTTAATCCACCCAGTTTGTGGTACTCTGTTATGGTAGCCCTAACAAACTAATACAGGGACCATAATTCCTATGGACGAAACTGTGGGAAGGGTGACCTGAGAAAACATGAAAATCACTGATCATAGGGCTTAGAACATCGTGAATGCCCAGCAGGACTATTCCTTTTGGAGATGTAAACCACCAGGCAATGTGTAAAAGAGGCCTGTGGTGTGTGTAAATACATGTAAAGCTGGGGAACACTATGTGCATGTGTGTATGAGCATGTGTGTGTGTCCACATGTATATGTAGTTTTGCACGAACAAATGGAATATGTCAGTCACCTTCATATATCTCACAGTGAAGCCTGGAGCAGAAGGTGAGCTTTCTGAGGGCAGGACCCCTGCCTGGGTAATCTTATAAAGCAGTAGGTCAGAGGGCCAAATCCAGCCCTCTGCCTGTTTAGTTAAGTGAAGTTTTATTGAAGTACAGCTACACAGGCTGGTCCACATATTGTATCTGGCTGCTTTGGTGCTACAATGACAGAGCTGAATAGTTATGACAGACATTGTATGGATCACAAAGCCTAAAATATTTACTTTCTGGCTCTTGAAAACACAGTTTGCTGCCCTTGTTATAGAGCCCAGTGTAGTAAAGATTAAATAAATTCTTCTTTCTGTTTCCTTTTCCTCCTTCTTGTTATGGAAAGAGACCAAGAAAAAGAAAAACAAATGAAAAATGAACATGAAAGTTACTCTTTTTTTTTCTTTTTGAGACAGGATCTGGCTCTGTTGTCCAGTCTGGAGTGCAGTGGTGCCATCTCAGCTCACTGCAATACCCACCTCCCAGACTCAAGCAATCCTTTCACCTCAGCCTCCCAAGTAGTTGGGACTACAGGCATTCGCCATCATGGCTGGCTAATCTTTGTGGTTTTGGTAGAGATGGGGTTTCGCCATGATGTCCAGGCTGGTCTCGAACTCCTGGGCTCTCTTGAATTCCTGGGCTCAAGGGATCTGCCTGCCTAAGCCTCCCAAAGTGCTAGGATTACAGGCATGAGCCTAGCATTGCAGTGAGTGGAGATCATTAGGCCGCGCTCTGCCGGAAGTTACTTTAGATTCATTTTGTCTAACTTCTTTAAGGTTATGAAGAAACTGTAGTCCAACACAGTTCTGCCTCAATCTCCTCATCTGTAAAATAGAGATATTTTGATTTTTAAATGTGCTAATAGAGTCATGCACCACATAAAGAATGATGTTTTGGTCAAGGATATATGACCCACCCATATATATGAGGGTAGTCCCATAAGATTATAATGGAGAAGAAAAATTCCTATCACTTAGTGACATGGTAGCCGATGTAACATTGTAGCGCAATGCATTACTCATGTGCTGGTGTAAACAAACCTACTAGTATAAAAGCACACAACTATGTACAATACATAATAACTGATAATGATAATAAACAACTATGTTACTGGTTTATGTATTTATGATACTATTTATCATTATTTTAGAGTATGCACCTTATACTTATTTTAAAATAGCTAACTGTAAAACAGCCTTAGGGAGGTCCTTCAGGAGATATTACAGAAGAAGGCATTGTTATCACAGGATACAACTATTGCCCCCAAAGACCTTCCAATGGGGCCGGGCATGGTGGCTCATGCCTATAATCCTAGCACTTTGGGAGGCCAAGGTGGGTGGATTGTTTGAGCCCAGGAATTCGAGACCAGCCTGAGCAACATGGTGAAACACCTATCTCTACAAATTACACAAAAATTAGGCCAGTGTGGTGGCACAGGCCTGTAGTCCCAGCTACTTGGGAGGTTGATGTGGGAGGATTGCCTGAGCCTGGAAGGCAGAGGTTGCAGTGAGCTGAGGTCACACCACTGCACTCCAGCCTGGGCAACAGGGCAAAACTCTGTCTCAAAAAACAAACAAACAAACAAAAAAAACAAAAACAAAAAACTTTCCAGTTGGACAAGATATGGAGGTGGTTCTTGACCCTGTGTAGACCTAGGCTAATGTGTATGTTTGTGTTTTAGTTTTTAACAAAAAAGTTATATAAAAATAGAAAAAAGCATATAGAATAATGACATAAGGAAAGAAATATACAAAGAAAAATTTGTGTATAGCCGTATAATGTGTGTTTTAAGCTAAGTGTTAATACAAAGGAGTCAAAAAGGTTTTAAAATTTTTCAAAGTTTATTAGGTAAAAAAGTTACAGTAAGCTAAGGTTAATTTGTTATTGATGAAAGAAAAATATTGTTTATAAATTTATTGCAACCTAGGTGTACAGTGCTTATAAAGTCTACAGTAGTGCACAGTCTTAGGCCCTCACATTCACTCACCACTCGTTCACTGACTCACCCAGAGCAACTTCCAGTCCTGCAAGCTCCTTTCACGGTGAGTACCCTACACAAGTCTACCATCATTTATCTTTTATACTGTATTTTTACTATGCCTTTTCTATGTTTAGATAAGTTTACATACAAAAAACACTTACAATTGCCTGTGGCATTCTAGAGCTTACCATTGCCTATGTTACAATCGCCTATGGTATTCAGTACAGTAACATTCTGTACAGGTTTGTAGCCTAAGAGAGATAGGCTATACCATTCACCCTAGGTGTGTAGTAGGCTCTACCGTCTAGGTTTGTGCAAGTACACTCTATGATGTTTACACAATGGTGAAATCGCCTAACAATGAAATCGCCTAATGACACATTTCTCAGAACATATCCCCTTTGTTAAACAATGCAGGACTGTATACATATAAGCAATTAGAACAGTGTCTGGCACACAGTTTTGCTATTATTAGTATCATCGTTAACTTCTCTTCCCTATGAACATCTGAAAAACCCCTATCTTTTTTTGTTTATATTAACATATACACAATTCATGTCCTTCCCTGCAGAGAATGTGAGAGAATGAAGGCAAAGGGGGAATCAAAGCTGGAAAGGCAGAAACAAGCGACCCAAGGCGCCTGCTTGGCACCAAACGACTCCTCAGGTAAGCCCTAGCCAGCCCCCATCCCTACCCCCAGCTGGCCTGTGCTAATGGAATTCAGAAGGTAACACAATCCTCAGGCTCTGAATTCTTGGAGGATCCTGGCCAGGGGCTATGGGAGCTGGCAGGAGGCCGGGAGGCTGAGGGCTGTGATAAAGATCAAGTGCCCGCAGCCCTCCCGTCCCTTCCATCCCACCCGGGGCTGCCTCCTGAAGCCTGGCCTCAGTGCAGGTTTGCAGATTTTCTCTAACTGGCTGTCTGGCTTCCTGGAGAGAAAGTGTTCAAGCCCAGAGAGCCTCAGGAATGAGAGTCTAATCAGACCCATGTGTGGAGAAAACCTCTAGTCCTTTTTCTTAATTCTTGCTGCTTTCGTCCCCACCTGGGAAAAGACAGTAGCCCAATAGGGGAGGGCCTTTCCTATGGGGGGAAAGCTGGTGGTCAGGGTCCCCCTTCCCCCGCCCCCACATTTTCCCCCATGGCCGGGGCTTAGAGACTTCTCTGTCACCCTGCAGGGGAACGGGGATCCAGACAGGGCTTTTGCTCCTCCTCCCACCCCAGGATGAACCACAGTGAGAGTAACCACTGAAACACAAGATAGTTGGGACCTCTGGGTGTCAAACAAGAAGGAGGGTAGAAAACACAAAGAAGGCAAGAGACATAGTCCTTTTGGAGCCTCAGCCCCTGCCTAAGCTCCCTGTCTGGGGCAGAAACATGAGTCGCCCACAGGATACAAGAGAAATAAGACAGAAACTTTTTTTTTTTAACTCTGTACCTCAATGGATGCAAAGGGACAGAAACTTATGAGCAAAAATTGTTTGACTCTTACAGGATCCAAATTCCCGGCAAAGCACAAACAACCATGGCAAGAAACTGCTTGGAGCGCTTTCTGCCATCTTCTCACCAAGTTCAGGAGTCAGCACTTCTGAATGCGTCTCGTCTACACCATGCACCATATAGGCACTTCTACATACTGTCCATTCTCATTACTTAGGGTACTTACGCCCTACAAAATCACTGCAGACCTCGAACCTCTGGTCAGAACATTTTCATTAACCAATCAATACATAGCCTTGTTTTATGAGCTTCTATGAAGTATGTATCATTGATTCATTAACATTGAACTCACAGCCCACAACACTATCATTTCGGCCTGAACAAAGCTTATCTAACAGACTTCTTTTCTCAGTAAATCTCATCACAGTCTTCTTGTGCTTAGGAGCAGGAGACACCACTTCAGCGCTATGCTTGGGGACCATTTTAGACAGTGAAATCACCAAGAAAAAGCACAAAAAATGCCAAAATCATGGCACTAAATAGACTGCAAAAAGGGCATTTGTTTACAGCATGAGGGCTGAAAGAAGAAGGAAGAGCATGCCTTATCCAGCCTCAGCTGGGAACGTGATTTGAATTTCTGCTGCTCTGTGCATGTCTGCAAATGACCCCAAAAACACTGTAAATATTGATTTGAGGGTTACAAATACATTTTTGTGAGTAGGCAAATTTGCAAATACAGAGGTCACAACTAACAGGACCAACTGTACATTATCTCATTTACTTCTCCTAGCAATTCTATGTGGTAGGTATTATTATTATTATTATTATTATTATTATTATTATTATTATTTGTAGAGACAGAGTCTCGCTTTGTTCCCTAGGCTGATCTCAAACTCCTGGGCTCAAGCAATCCTCTCTCCTCAGCCTCCCAAAGTGCTGGGATTACAGGTGTGAGCCGCCGTGTCCAGCCTGTGGTGGGTATTATTATTCCAATTTTAAAGATTAGAAAACTTGGGAGCTGGACCCGGTGGCTCATGTCTGTAATCCAGTGACTCAGGAGGCTGAGCAGGAGGATCCCTTTAGCCTAGGATTTTGAGGCTGCAGTGAGTCCACCACTGTAGTCAAGCCAAGGTAACACAGTAAGACTCAGTTTCTAAAAAAAAAAAAGGTTGGAAAACGGAGGCTCAGAGGGGTTTATGTGATTTGTACAAGGTGGTATGGCTAACAAGTGGCATTTGTATGTCTCCCACATCAAGCTTAAGACCTTTCACTTGGATAAAACTCTACCAGAGAAGATCATCCTGCCTCAGTCAGTCTTTTACTCTGTTATCTATTTGCCATACCTAAATGGGCTTGTTCAGCTACTGCTGTGGGCTGGTGTGTTCTCTTTGATTTATCTGGGGGTGCTTATGGGGATGGGGAACTACAACCCTCTTCCTCTATCCCCAGATTGAACTCAGATCCTTGAGTAGAGAGAGGGCCTCTCCTGCTGTTTATTCCCCAGGAGCTCTGCAAGCAGAGTCTTGAGAAAAGCAGCCCCCATTGCTATCCTGTATTCAGCTACTGCTACAGGCTCACAGAGCAGGTCGTCTGGGGCAAGTGTGGGAGGGCTCAGGTAGGCTCTGCATCAAGTCATTCAACAGATGCAACAGATATTGGGCCCCTGCTATTTACTTAGTCCAATATCGAGCTTGCCTCGGGGACATTGTAAAGACATAGGAAACATCTCCACCCTGGTCTGCTTTCAAATAAGTTACCTGTGGTGTGGGAGATTAAGACGCAAACATCACAGACCAGCCAGAACCGTGCATGGTGCAGAGCTGAGCTCAGTGCAGCCTTCAGTGGGTAAGAGCATCCATGAGGGCTGGCGTGGGTCCTTCTTCATGGAGAAGGAGTTTTGAAGTGAACTCAAATAGTGAAAGGGATAGATAGAAGGAAGGAGGGGAGTTCAGGCATAGCTTGTGAGGAGATCAATGTGGCTAGAATCTGGGCTGCAAGCTCAGGACGGAGTTTAGCAGCAACAAAGAAACAATCCAGGAAAGAATCCATGAAGGTGCGGGAGATGACAGAGCTGTGACTAAGGGTTGGAGGCTGGAACTGCACAAGGCAGCACATTCTTGGTTACTCCTGAACAATGCTGAGTGGAGCGCAGAAAAAAATGATGCGGGTCCCTTGCCAGTCACGGTGGGGCTTCAGCCCCTTCCAATGCAGCCCGATAATAGGACATGCTACAGAGAAGCGGAAATGCCCTCTCAGGGGTTTTATCTTTATCCTCAGAGCCCCATAGCTGCCTTTACCTCCCCAATCCATTTTTTATACTCCCCATCTCCAATTGATTTCTCAACCCACCCAATCTGGCTTCTGTTCCATTTCTTTTCTTTTCTTTTTTTGAGACAGGGTCTCACTTTGTCATCCAGGCTGGAGTGCAGTGGCATGATCTCTGCTCACTATGGCCTCGACCTCCAAGACTCAAGCTATCCTCCTGCTTCAGCCTCCCAACTAGCTGGGACCACAGGCACACGTCACCATGCCTGGCTAATTTTTTGTTACTTTTTATAGAGATGTGGTCTTGCTATGTTGCCCAGACTGATCTCAAACTCCTGGGCTCAAGCAATCCTCCTGCCTCAGCCTCCCAAAGTGCTGGGATTATAGGCATGAGCCATCATGCTTGGTCCCCATTTCTTATAAAAGCCATTTTCATGAAGATCACCATTGACCTTCAAGTGACTATGTCCAAGGCATATTTTTTTTCAGTCTTCAACTAACTGGATAGTTCCCTTCTAGAATGTAATAATCATGAAGTCAAGGAATTTTGCATTCATTAGTACAGTCCCAGAACCTAGAACAGTCTGGTATAAGTGCCTGATAAATACAGTAGGTGTCTGATAAATACTCAGTGAATAAATGAGTGAACTTTCTTTCCGTGGCTTCTGTGATGCCATGCTCTCTGATTTTCCTTCTACTCCCTGTCTGCTTCTTCTCTGCTTTTTTTTTTTTAGACTCTTCTTCTTTATCATGTAAGATAACTCCAAACCTCCATCCTAGGCACTCTCCTCTTCTCATCCATATTGTTTTTGTTTGGGACACCTTATTTGTTACCACCATCTGTGGCTCATAGTATTGTCCAAGAATGGTCACACCTATATATTTATCCCATCCCACATACTCTTCTTAAAACATAACTGTCACTCTTCCACCAAGAAGTAGGGTCTAAGTTTCCTCCCCTTGAATCTTCCTGGCAGCTTATGACTTCTTTGGTCAAATGGAAGTAACGCTGTATGAATTTGAAGGTTAGGTCATATGAAGAATTCAGTTTCTACTTGGATCTTTCTCTTGGGTTTCTTGATTTTAGAAGCAATCCATCCTGTGCTGAGGAAGCCCAGGCCACGTCGAGAGGCCATATGTGGGTGTTGGCAGCCAACGACTCTAGCTAAGCTCTCAGCCAGCAGCCAACATTAATATATAGGCCAGGCGTGGTGGCTCACGCCTGTAATCCCAGCACTTCGGGAGGCCAAGGTGGGCAGATCACGAGGTCAGGAGTTCAAGACCAGCCTGGCCAATATGGTGAAACCCCATCTCTACTAAAAACACAAAAAATTAGCTGGGTATGCTGGCGGGCACCTGTAGTCTCAGCTACTCGGGAGGCTGAGGCTGAAGAACCAATCACTGGAACCCAGGAGGTAGAGCTTGCAGTGAGCCGAGATCGCACCACTGCACTCCAGCCTGGGCGACAGAGCGAGACTCTGTCTCAAAATAAATAAATAAATTAATTAATTAAATAAAAGAAAGAAAAAAAATATATAGTTTCAGGTCCCAGCCATTGAGTCTCCCAGCTGAGACCTCAGACACTGTAGAACAAAGTCATCCCCTCCATGCACTGTCCAAAGTCTCAATACAACAAAACCGTAAGAGATAATAAATGGCTGTTGTTTGAAGTCACCAAGTGTTGAGGTAATTTGTTACCTGGTGATAGACACCCACTATACCATCTGTATGCCGATATTCTCTAAATGTATATTTCCAACGCAGTCTTCTCCTTTGATCTCTGGATCCATATATCGAATTGCCTGCTCAGCATCTCCACTTGGATGTCTCAAGGGAGCTGTGATCTCACCACGACGAAAACTGAACTCTAATTTTCCCAGAGGTCTGATCTTTTTCCACTGTTTTCTTTCTTAATAAATGGCTCTACCTTCCAACCATTTTCTGAATCCAGAAATTTAGGAATCCGTCCTTAACCCTTTCTTTTCCCCACTGGTCCACAAGAAATCCATCAATAAATTTGGTCAATTTTACCTTTTAAATGTCTCTCTCTCTCTCTTTTTTTTTTTTTTTTTTTTTTTTTTGAGACAGAGTCTTGCTCTGTCTCCCAGGCTGGAGTGCAGTGGCATGATCTCAGCTCACTGCAATCTTCACCTCCCAGGTTCAAGCAATTCTCCTGCCTCAGCCTCCTGAGGAGCTGGGATTACAGCACGTGCCACCACACCTGGCTAATTTTTGTATTTTTAGTAGAGACAGAGTTTTGCCATGTTGCCCAGGCTGGTCTCGAACTCCTGGCCTCAAGCAGTCTACCTGCCTTGGCCTCCCGAAGTACTGGGACTCCAGGCCTGAGCCACGGTGTCTGGCCAAATGTATCTTAAATCTCACAATCTCTCTACATTCCCACCTTCGCCCTGATCCAACCCACCATCACACCTCACCTGCTTGTACCCCTGCAGTAGTTTCTTGTCTTCCCAAATCTAGCCTGCTTCTCTCCACTTTGTTCTTCACACTGCAATCAAAATGATCCTTATTTGGAAATTAGCTGGGCGTGGTGGCCTGTGCCTGTAATCCCAGCTACTCGGGAGGCTGAGGCAGGAGAATCTCTTGAACCCGGGAGGCAGAGGCTGCAGTGAGCCGAGATCGCACCATTGCACTCCAGCCTGAGTGATAGAGCGAGACTCTGTTTCAAAAAAAAAGAAAAAAAAAAGCCCCTTTCTGCGCAGTCACGCGGAGCCAGAGCCTGGAACCGGGCTGCAGCCCCTCAGCTTCGCCGACCGCCTCCGGACCACGGACCCCCACAAAGTGAATGAACTTCGGGCCTTTGTGAAAATGTGTAAACAGGATCCGAGTGTTCCATACACCAAGGAAATGCGCTTCCTGAGAGAGTGGGTGGAGAGCATGGCGGGTAAAGTACCACCTGCTACTCAGAAAGCTAAATCAGAAGAAAATACCAAGGAAGAAAAACCTGACAGTAAGAAGGTGGAGGAAGACTTAAAGGCAGACGAACCATCAAGTGAGGAAAGTGATCTAGAAATTGATAATGAAGGTGTGATTGAACCAGACACTGATGCCCCTCAAGAAATGGGAGATAAAAATGTAGAGATAGCAGAGGAGATGATAGATCAGGCAAATGATAAGAAAGTGGCTGCTATTGAGCCCTAAATGATGGTAAACTGCAGAAAGCCATTGATTTATTCACAGATGCCATCAAGCTGAATCCTTGCTTGGCCATTTTGTATGCCAAGAGGGCCAGTGTCTTCGTCAAATTACAGAAGCCAAATGCTGCCATCTGAGACTGTGACAGAGCCATTGAAATAAATCCCGATTCAGCTCAGCCTTACAAGTGGCGAGGGAAAGCACGCAAACTTCTTCTTCTTTTTTTTTTTTTTTGAGTCGGATTCTTGCTCTGTAGCCCAGGCTGGAGTGCAGTGGCACAATCTCGACTCACTGCAAGCTCCACCTCCCGGGTTCACGCCATTCTCCTGCCTGAGCCTCCGGAATAGCTGAGACTACAGGCGCCCGCCATCACCCCGGGCTAATTTTTTTGTTTTTTGTTTTGTTTTGTTTTGTTTTGTTTTTTGAGACGGAGTCTCGCTCTGTCGCCCAAGCTGGAGTGCAGTGGCGCAATCTCTGCTCACTGCAACCTCCGCCTCTCGGGTTCATGCCATTCTCCTGCCTCAGCCTCCCAAGTAGCTGGGACTACAGGCGCCGGCCACCACGCCCGGCTAATTTTTTGTATTTGAAGTAGAGACGGGTTTTCACCATGTTAGCCAGGATGGTCTCGATCTTCTGACCTCGTGATCCGCCCATCTCGGCCTCCCTAAGGGCTGGGATTACAGGCGTGAGCCACCGCGCCCGGCGGGAAAACACACAGACTTCTAGGCCGCTGAGAAGAAGCAGCCCATGATCTTGCTCTTGCCTGTAAATTGGATTATGATGAAGATGTTAGTGCAATGCTAAAAGAAGTTCAACCTAGGGCACAGACAATTGCAGAACACTGGAGAAAGTATGAGCGAAAACGTGAAGAGCGAGAGATCAAAGAAAGAATAGAAAGAGTTAAGAAGGCTCGAGAAGAGCATGAGAGAGCCCAGAGGGAGGAAGAAGACAGACGACAGTCAGGAGCTCAGTATGGCTCTTTTCCAGGTGGCTTTCCTGGGGGAATGCCTGGTAATTTTCCCGGAGGAATGCCTGGAATGGGAGGGGGCATGCCTGGAATGAATGGCCAGAATGCCTGGAATCAATGAAATTCTTGGTCATCCAGAGGTTCTTGCAGCCATGCAGGATCCAGAAGTTATGGCAGCCTTCCAGGATGTGGCTCAGCACCTAGCAAATATGTCACAATACCAGAACAACCCAAAGTTTATGAATCTTATCAGTAAATTGTCAGCCAAATTTGGAGGTCAAGCATAATGCCCTTCTGATAAATAAAGCCCTTGCTGAAGGGAAAGCAACCTACATCACCTTATGGATGTCGCAATGATACAAACCAGTGTACCTCTGACCTTCTCATCAAGAGAGCTGAGGTGCTTTGAAGATAATCCCTACCCCTCTCCCCCAGTGCAGCTGAAGCATGTACAGTGGTTTGCCATTAGGGTATTCATTCAGATAATGTTTTCCTACTAGGAATTACAAACTTTAAACACTTAAAAAAAAAAAAAAAACACATCCTTGTTTGGGACACCTGAATGAATTTTCCTTGCTCGTAAGACCAAGACAAAAATCCTTAACATGAGCAAACCCTACGAGATTCGGCCCTTGCCTAACCTCTCAAAATCCCTGCTGTCCTCCCCTGGATCTCTGCTCTGCACTCCACTGTGACAGTTCCTGGATTGCACTGAGCTTCTCCCCACAGAGGGATGTGCAGACATGGTTACTATTCTCGGGAAATCTCTTCTGCCCCCTGTCTTTTACCAAGCTAATTTTCATGCATTCTTCAGAACTTAGCTCAACCAAGGAAACCCTTCCTGACTCTCCCTCACCTTCTTTGTAATGTCTTCTGTAATATACTGTCACTGCTCCATGTGCTTTTAAATCCCAGCCTGTCTCTGTCTTTAATTGCACATCATCCATGAGACTATTTGATTAGTGTCTCCCTTACAAGACTGAAAGCTCCAGGTCGGCAGAAACCACATGTCTGTTATGTCCCTTACACCACGCACAGGCATTCCGTAAATATCTATTGCTTATGGAATGAATGAACGAAGGTGTGAATCCAAAGTGAGTAACAGAGCAGCAAGTTCCAGCCTTGAGGCCCAGGACCGCATTTCTCAGTTTCATGAACCCAATACACTGGGGAGAGCCTGTTGTGAACCACACAGCACCCTCTTCTTTCTCCAGAAGATACATTTTCTTTTTAACAGAATATAAATTTTCTTCATGTTTCACATTCCACACCCCAGTGTCAGTGTGGGGATAGGGGTGAGGGATGTCAATTAAATTAATCATGGCAATCCCCTCACCCAGGATTGATTGAGGAATAGGCATGGAACACAAGGCTAGTGAGACATGAAAGGAATTTGAGTTTTATAAAGGGACAGGAAGATGCTCTTGGGTGAGGATGTGATACTTGGAGCCACTGTAGTCTCTTGTGGCCCTGAGGGAACAAAGGCCGAATACATGGCAGAGGCAAAGGCTCCTGGTGGGGAGAACCCACCTCCTCAATGAACACATAAAATGACCACCCTTGAAACTGCTTATTGTATGGAACAATAAATTGTTTCTTATTGGTTTAAGCCAGGGTTTCTCAACATCACCACTGACACTTTGGGCCACATAATACTTTGTTGTGGGCAGCTGTGCATTATGCGTGGTCCTGTGCATTGTGGTATGTTGAGAAGCATCACTGGCCACTACCCACTAGATACCAGTATGACCATCCCCCACATCCCAGTTGTGACAACCACAAATGTCTTCAGACCTTGTGAAATGTCCCCTGGGGAGTAAAATTGCCCCCAGTTGAGAATGACTAGTATAAGCCAACTGAACTAAATTTTCTATTACTTGCAGCCAAAAGCAGCTTAACTGATACAGTACCTTTTCAACTTAGTTTACCCATAGCAATCTCTTTTTACCACACCCACATCTGCCTCTAGCACCAGAGCTGCTCATAGACCCATTCACACAATTACATCTTCCCACCAACCCCATTCAATCATAGCCTTCCTACTCCTGCTTTACCACTCACTTCCCCAGCCCCAGCTCCAACCATCTCTGCCTCCCCCATCTCCTGCCACTTGCTGTGAGAGCTGATGGCAATGCTGTCAGTTACTTGCTCTTGCTCTAACATCGCTCTTTGCTACTTCTGCTCCTCATCAGAAGGAGGTCAATAGAAGCTTCCTTCAAACTTCCCCTGCCAAGGCTCTTTCTCCACCCCTCTATTCCCACTTCACTAATTTCATCTATCCATCCATTTATCCATCCATCCATCCATTATTCAACATTTATTTTGTACACTTACTATGTGCTTGGAGCTACAATAGGCACTGGATAGTGAATGGATTCAGATATAGAACTTGTCCTTAAAGAGCATTCAGTCTGGCTAAGAAGACAGTTCACTAAGCCAATGACAAGTACTATATAAGTGTTGAAGATATCTGACCTACTATGAAAAGAAAAAAAAAAGGAATTTTCACACCTTGAGTGGCCCACACATTTAATTAGGTACTCAAGATAATGGAAAAAGTGGTCTTTACCTATTCATGGAGCAAGTCTGGCAAAACTGTATCTGCCAATGTGGTTAGTCCACTTCCAGTAACTGGATGCATTTGGGAGAAGGGAGAGGGCCTAAGAAGAACTGTGTTCTGTTAAGTCAGACTTTTTTTCCCCTGTGGACTTTTCTCCAACTGGTCTGAATTAGTGAGGTCTAACTGTTTCTATTTAAGAAAAGGCAACAAAATCTTGAGGGCGTGCCTCCAAAAATCTTGCCAAAAGACACACATGCACGCACACGCACACGCACACACACACAGGCACACATCACCACCACCACCAACTCCATCATCCACACACTCTGCCCTCAGGACAGGGACACACAGTGACACACACTGTCAGGCAGTTAAGGAAAAAGCAGAAATTGGGCATCCGTTCAAACAGCTTGAAGTTAAGAGATGGAAGATGGCTGCCGGGAGGGCAGAGCAGAGAGGGGCTTTGGTAAAGGAACCACTCCAAGCACAACAGAAAAGGTCTCGCCTGAAGATTCTGGATTTCCTCTTTGGTTCTTTCAAAGAATGAGTCTCTGGTTCTATTTGGCTGGGGGACCAGCACTTGTGGGGTGTGGCCTTGAGCTCCCTCTTCCCCTGCACAGTAACGCTATTGTTCGGTAACTGCGGCCAATTTATGGAAAGAGGTGGAATGTTTATGTAACTGACTCTGCTTTAGACAAGACGTTTGAAAGCGGAAAAAAATGACGGATGGAAGGAGGCCAGTCCAAACACGGTTTTTCTTCCTTTCTGGACACAGATGTTGGAAAAATGAGGAGAAGGAAGGAGGGAGGGAGAGAAGAAAGTCAGGGTCTGAGAAGAAGTGCCAAAGTCCAAGCTGGCCAGAGACAGCCAGAGTCTGTCTTTGAGGCCAGGGGCAGAGCCTTGGAGCAGAACCTCCGTTTTTGGAAGCTGCTGTTTTAATTAAATAGGTCAACCCAATCAGGACAGCTCTGGTGTGGGGTCTGGATCTCATTAGCCTAACATGGGTGGGGTGGGGCTGGCCCGGGGGAGTGGATCCCTTGGTGTGTCTGTAGTGGGGGGCAGCCTGAGATGAGGGAACTTCTTTACTGCTTCCCCCAAAGCCAAGCCCCAGGCAGCTGGAGCTGCCAGGAGGGGCAGACCACAGATGGAGAATGCGCTTCATTAAGCACGAGTCAGTCTGCTCTGCAGCCTGGAGGCCCAGGCAGACTGGAAAAATCAGAACTGCTTTGAAAGGGAGTCACAGGAACAAATCTCACCCCTTCACCCAGCCCAGGTGCGGGGTAGTTAGGAGAACAAGATCCATACCTACACTTTCCCTTGGACCTAAGTTGGGCACTGAAGGCAAAGGCAGAAGTAAAGAGAAGATGACATGATTGTCTTCCAGGTTACAGGACTCCTGTCCTTGGGAGCTTCATCTGATAGGGGAGACTGGTTCCTGCCATTAGAGACCCCTAGTTTGATGGGGGAAGAACTCAATCCTGCACTTGGGGATACCTAGTAGATAGCCCCTAACCCTGGGATCCCTAGTCTGGTGGGAAAGGCAGGACTGTAGTAAACGAAATAATCAAACTCATACAGAATTGGCATGTAAGCAGGTTCAGTGAGTTTTATGCAATGTGGGGACATCATATACTAAAGGACTTATATTTACAGTGAATCAGTGTTAGGGATGGTTCCTAGAGGAGGAAAGTTTTGAGCAATAAGATGGCCGTGGCTTGGCTAGGACCGTAGCCTGTGTGTGAGCATCTGTGATTATGCATTCTTGATTCTTAGGGGACAGGACTTAGGAGCCCATGTCCCCAGAGGTCTCAGTTCAACTGGCTGGGGGTGGTGAGGTAGGGCCTGGAGGTCCGACCTCTCAAAATAGGAGAATAAAGACAAATCAGCTGACCACCTAGTTTTCCCCAAGGGCTGGCTGGGTCAGGTTGCAATTTTGTTTCTGTCAGCACATCCCAGAAGCCAGGGACTGTCAGGTGTCCCCCAAGATTAAGATGACTATATAATTTATCATTTAAATGAGGACTTTGGAGACGGTAGGTGTGTTATTAATCATTATGCTGGACCCATAGGCATAAACCAGGCCTGTTCCAGATAAACCAGGACATTTAGCCTCCCTTCCTTCTAAGATCTTTAAGGGCCTGTGTGTGTGTGTGTGTAGCTGAGGGTTATGAGAAACTGAAGGATTAGCTTCAAATATTCTCCTCAACACCCCAATTCTACTTGATTTTTAGAGAAATGTGATTATTATGGTAAATAAAACATGTATGTATACAATGTGTGCTTATAAATAGTATATGTGTGTATATATATATATATTTCTAGATAGATGATAAGAGATATATACACATATAATACAGAAGTCAATGAATTTTTTAAAAATTTGTTGAAATTAGGCCAGGTGTGGGGCCTGTAATCCTAGCACTTTAGGGGGCTGAGGCAGGAGGATCCCTTAAGACTGGGAGTTTGAAACCAGCCTGGGTAACATGGTGAAACCCCATCTCTACAAAAAAATTTTTAAAATTAGCCGGGTGTCGTGGCGTATGCCTGCAGTCCCAGCTACTTGGGAGACTGAGGTGGGAGGATTGCTTGAGCCTAGAAGGTCCAGGCTGCAGTGAGCCATGATCACACCACTGCACTCCAGCCTGGGTGACAGAGTGAGACACTGTCTCAAAAAAAAATTAAGTTAAAATGAGAGACATCAAAATACAGTTGTTATAGCAAGTCTCCTGGGACTATGTCCCCAGCATCTCAAGGGGCACTATCATAGACGTATTCATGGCTGCCCAAATGTTTTCAACACCCTCTTGATATTTTGATAGTCTTTCAAGGATGCATCCTACCTTTCCAATGAAAACTAAAACAAAAGAAAACTGCCCTTATTTTTTCATTTCTGTTGCTGCTAGGGGTGCTAGTCGCACCAATCTGAGCTAATCTTTGTCTCTGAACAGAGTTACCTAGGGACAGGGACATGGCAGGAAGGGGTCCTCCCTTTTTGCTGGCACCAGATCACAGCAGGCACAGAATGGGTTAGAACTGGCAACTTCCTGCTCCTGACGGAGGCAGCTGCTCCCCTGGCAGCCAGATCTGCAGTGTGGCTCTGGGAGTCATCCTGGAAGCTCAGACTCTAGTCTGTTTTTCAGCCCTCTTAATATCCTTACTGAATCCCCTCATGCTTAAACCAGATGGGGAGGATTCCAGGTTTTTATATTTGCTTTGTTTTACAAAGAAGGACCCTGATCAATTCAGAGGATGCAAGGGCAAAGTTCGAGGAGACTCGTTACCTACAGTGTGAGGGATGGGGAAATTTAGCCCCAGAGGATGAAACGGCTGCATAAAACAAAACCATCCCATCTATCCAGTGCCCAGCCCCAGCCTCTTTGAACAACCACTTGCTGTCTTCTGTTCTTCCCTCTTCCTCCCCTCCCCTGCCCCATCTCTGGAGCTCCATCACATTTCATGTCCTTGCTTCCTCATACTGTTCCTCAGAAGTAGGGAGGTCAGGGAATGCTTCTCTCTGGAATGTAAAATGCTACTCTGGAAGGTAAAATGATGTGCAGAGAGTGCGGGATAGTTGTGCAGCTGGCTAGTGGTGGAGCTGGGATGACACATCCATTCTTAATCTGGATCTCATTGTGTAGGGGCTTGGTGTTTCCCAAGCTAGGGCTCCCTGGAGCCAGGAGCAGCTCAGGCATCTGTAAACCTCATTATAATTGGTGTATAGTGAAAGGGCAGACTGACTCAGATTTCAAGTCCCACTTCCGCTCTGAGGCTAGTCCTGGGCAAATCACTGGCCATCTTTCGGCTTCATTTACCTCATCTGTCAAATGAAGAGGTTGGTCTAGATCACAAATTCTTAACCTTTTGGGTGTCATAGACTTCCTTAAAAATCTGATCTTTGGGCCATGTCGGGGGGCTCACGCCTGTAATCCTAGCACTTTGGGAGGCGGAGGCAGGCAGATTGCCTGAGCTCAGGAGTTCGAGACCAGACTGGGCAACATGGTGAAACCCCGTCTCTACTAAAATACAAAAAAATAAATAAATAAAATTAGCTGGGACTGGCAGTGTGTGCCTGTAGTCCCAGCTGCTTGGGAGACTGAAGCAAGAGAATTGCTGGAACCCAGTAGGCAGAGGTTGCAGTGAGCTGAGATCACCCCACTGTACTCCAGTCCAGGTGACAAAGTGAGACTCTGACTAGAAAAAAAAAATCTGATCTTTGGCCAGGTGCAGTGGCACACACCTGTAATCCCAGCACTTTGGAAGGCCGAGGCAGGTGGACTGCTTGAGGTCAGGAGTTTGAGACCAGCCTGGCCAACATGGCAAAACCCTGTCTCTACTAAGAATATAAAAATTAGCTGGGCGTGACGGCGCAGCCTGTGATCCCAGCTACTCGGGAGGCTGAAGCAGAAGAATCACTTGAATCCAGGAAGCAGAGGCTGTGGTGAGCTGAGATCGTGCCACTGCACTCCAGCCTGGGCAACAGAGCAAGACTCTTGAAAAAAAAAATCTGATCTTTTTCCTTCATCCCCAGTCCCTCCCTCTAAAAACTGTACAGACAATATTTTCTATAAAATTTCAAGGGGGTCATGGACTGTTTAAAGTCCATTATTCAGTAAGAGGATTCAAAGCTTTTTTTTTAATCAGACTCCCAAAGGGATCTATGACCCCCGAATTATAAGAGCCCTGCTCTAAGGTCAGCTTGAGCAATGATTCTGGAGAGCTCTTTGAAAAAGCCTGCCTGCTGATCTTGGCTCTGCCCCTGGAAAGAGTGTTTCCCTTCATTGAGCCACAGTTTTCTCACCTATAAAATAAGGATAACAATACCTGTCCTGCCAACACTATAGAATTGTTGGGAGAATTACACCGTAATAGAGGTGAAAGTTTTTTGTAAACTGTAAAGTGTTGTATAAGAGTGATCAATCAGCCAGCTCCCTTCCTCTTTCTAAAGCCTGAGGGATTGTGGCAACATCAGGCTAGAGCTGGCAGAGTTCCTGGTACCACACAAGGGCCTGAGAACTGGACCCCAGTAATGTTGTCTCTTACAAATGGGTGACTCTCACCCTCCCATGGGACCTTATTGAGGCTTCATCCTGTTGCACTGTTCCAGGCCCATAAACAGCACTTCCACTGGAGCTCTTTGCTGTCTGCAGCGCCCTCTTCTACTCAGCATGCTGACCGAGCCTGCCCACTGTCTGGAACAGTCACGTGCTCATTCATCCACTGCTATTCCACAAGGTAGCAGACAGCAGTCAAGGAAGTAGGACGGGCATGGTGAGTACAGTATCATCTGTCCCAGCCTGTGGTCCACTCCGTGACACTCCTAATTTCTTAGGCCACATGTCTAAATGTGAGGTTCAGAAAGCATGAACCTAGGACTCACTCCCCTTGGGATCTGTCAGATTGAGGGCATGCAGAGACGGGCATCTGCAGCTTGAGAAGGAGCCAGGATACACACTCACACACATACACACACAGTTGCAATCGCCCAGGAAGGGCCTGTCTGTCACAGGCCTGGCCTGGCCTGCATGGCACCGAGGTGCTACATCAAAGGAGAGCGGTGGAGTCGGCGATTACTCGGGCATGTGGCTCACCTTCCTGCCAGTATTTTCCCTGACAAGACTTTACTTGCCACCCACATTTTCCTCTCTGGTAACAGAGAGGATTAAAGGCTCCTCAGTCTGCTTCTAACTAAAGCCCTCACCACTCCAGAAACTACTGGAGCTACTGTCTGCAACTCCTCCTTTCCCCCAACCTGCCTCCCCTGTCCTTGACTCTGCCACTCTAGGATAGCCCCACACAACCCTCTCTGGGCCGTGGGGATGATGCTGGAGGGTGTAGACCAGAGCCGGCCAGCCCCAAAATGTTGACCCTCTGGTGCCGGGGAGTTTTCACTGAGCAGTCCCTGGGAGTGAACTAGGGGGATGGGCTAAGGGTCCCCAAGAAGCAAGAACATGGTGCCCAGAGGGCCCAGAGGAGAGGGGATGTGGTTGTGAGCCAGATGGGAGCTGCGTGATTCCCTGTACAAGGGATCACGGAGATCCAGGCCTTGACTTGTCCAATATGGTAGCCACTAGCAGTATGTGGCTATTGAGCATTGAAATGTGTCTTGTCCTAATTGATATGTGTTGTCATTGTAAACTAGACACCAGATTTCAGACTTAGTACAAGACAAAAAAGAATGTAAAATATCTCAGTCAAAATGTTTGTATTGATTACATGTTAAAATGACAATAATTTGTGTATATTTGGGTTAAATAAAATATATTATTTAAATGTTTTATAATTTAAAACTTTTTTTTATTTTTTAAAAATTAAGGGACTGGGTGTGGTGGCTCATGCCTATAATTCCAGCACTTTGGGAGGCTGAGGCGAGAGGATTGCTTGAGTCCAGGAGTTCAAGACCAGCCTGGGCAACATAGTGAGACCTTGTCTCTATTTAAAAAAATTAAAAAAAAAAAGTGCAGTGGTATAATCACAACTCACTGCAGCCTCGACCTCCTGGGCTCAAAAGATCCTCCCTGCTTAGCCTCCTTGAGTAGCTGGAACTACAGATGTGCAACGCCACACCTGGCTAATTTTTAATTTTTAGTAGAGACAAGGTCTCCCTGTGTTGCCCAGTTTGGTCTCGAACTCCTGGGCTCAAGTGATTCTCCAGCCTCAGCCTCCCAAAGTGCTGTGATTACAGGTGGGAGCCACCACGCCCAGCCTTTATTATTAAAATTAATGTCACTGTTTTTTTAACGAACTTTTTTTTTTAATGTGACTACTAGAAAATTGAAAATGACATTCATGATTCGCATTGAATTTTTATTGAGCAGTGCTGGTCTAACAGAAGTAAAGGGTTCCCCACAGGGGGATCAGCCACGGAGAGGGGACCAGTGAGAGAGAGCCTGCTGTGCCCACTTTGAAGTCTTCTCTACCATCAGTCTTGTTCAGCTGGGAACAGGAGCCTCTGAACAGCTTGCCTGACAATGAGACTGACCGGGAGCTAGAACTAAAGCTCCTGACCCCATTCTAATGCTCTGTTCTCTCAAGACAGGGCCCCTCATTCCCTCATACCTGGGGCTGGGTTGATGATTTGTGGCTTACGGTGTAGGGGAGGGGGAAGGTACCCCCAGGACTCTGGGCATCTGTCTAGGGGACCTTCACTGCTGGACTCACCGAAGTTTTAGGGACCAGGACGTGGTGGTAGTACATGTTTCTTCCTGCCAGGAGCCCTTGTCACAGCCTGCAAGCTTAGAAAAGAGAGATGCCCCTTCCAATGTAGGGCATATTCTATTATTTATTAACCCCGAGGAGGCCTGCCCACGATGGCCTTCCAGCTGGTTAATTGGATTTCATGACAACTTTTTTAAAAGGAATGTTCTGAGGAGCAGTGTTGTGTCCTGCCCCAGGGGTCCTGTGAGGTTTCCTCCATCTCCTTGAAAACTCAGCCACTGCGGTATAACATGGAGCTTTAATCATACATGTCAGTGTAGCTCCAGTCCCATCAGAAGCTGTGGTGGGGCTGACACAGCCACTGATGCTCCAGGACGAGAAATAAGTCCCTTTCTTACCTATGATAGAGAAAGTATCTTCTGTGCTTGATGTGTGGGGGACTGCTAGTTAATTTGTGAGGCACTTCTGCTTCGATTACAGCCCCTCATAGGTGAAAGTGTGCTGCTTATCACAATCAGAATGTCATAAGTTTGCATTTCCTTCCACTGAGGAGACATTAATAGACATAAGGTCCTATGATAATAGCTATTAGCATGGCTGAGGCCCCTACTTAAACAATTGCTTTGAGACTAGGCAGCTAAACACTAGTATTTCATGCATGGGCTCATTGCTCTTCCTCCCAGGTCAGTTTTGCTACGGTTGTTTCATCCAGAGGATGTTCAGGGAAGGACAGAAGGGGAGCCCCCTGCAGATTCGTGGCCACCCACTGTCCCATGGCCTAAGCAACAGATAAGGAGAGGGACAAAGCCTGCTGTACAAAAAAATCCATCTATGCACAAAGCTGCATTTTTAAGGACAGGCAAGAATTCCTGGTGTTATGGTGGAATTTACTGGAGAGCCCTTTAGACTGTTAGATTCCTGCCAGAATGGGTTGTTTACAGGGAGGTCTACTGAGGATGGAGACTGGGAAACTTAAAACAAGAAGGCAAGGAGCTAACCCCATGTTTAGTGTCTTTCTTGTGTAGAGTTCTGACACTAGACACTTACAGTAAGTATGTGCCCATAAACCACTATCCCATGGACCCGAGGGTAGAGCCCCTTCCTAGGATTTGGAAGGGACCCTGGAGAGAAGGAATGGGGGTGCGTACTGAGGTACTAGAACCCCTAGGGATGAGTGCAGTGGAAGTTCAGATAGCCACAGAATCTATCCTTTGACTGGGTGCTCTCTTTTTCTGGAGGACTTGCTCATAAAACAACAAATTGTCACTCTAAGCTATTCCCCCACATCAACAAGGACAAGGGTCCCAGAGCTATTCATATTGTGTGCTGGGCATTATGTAAAGTGACTTACATACACCATCCCAATAACTTAGTTATGGGTATAGTTAGCCACATTTTACTCATGAAGAAACCTGCGCTTACAGAAGTCAAGACATTTACTCAAGGTCACAAAGTTATAGGAAGCCAGGATTGTAACTAAGCTCTCTGATTCCAAAGCCCATGTTTAATTTCTACTTTATAATGCCTTCTAAAAAAAAAATCTCCCCCAAAACTATGATTCTAGTTGAAAAGTAATTCTAGAGAGGGGGGATATTACATTTTATGTATCACAGAACAGACCTATAGTAGCCCTGGAAAGGCTTCACACAAAATGTGGACCTTGAAGTGGCCTTGAGGGCAAGTTACTCTTTGTATAAGTGGGGGCATGGAGAGGTTATCCCAGGCTAAGGGAAAAGCAGGAGTGAAGGCTGGGAGGTGAAAAGTTGCAGGTCAGAAGGAGAGGACATTGAGAGGACAGAAGTGGCTGGAGCAGAAGGTTCCCCCCAGGGAACAGAAGGTGGGGCTGGGCATGTAGCCTGGGCTGAGGTCTGGAGGGCATTGAAAGTCAAACCTGGGAGGTAAAGTATTCCTGTTTGCCTGGTGATTTAGGATGATCAGCTACAGAATGGATGGAGTGGAAATGCTTGGGGACTTAGGGGGCACCCTGGGCAGGGCTGAGGCTGTGGACTTCACCTCGGTGGACCTTAATCTCCCCTGCTGTGAGAAGGGTAGATAACCCTGGGTGCTCAGAAGCCTGGGCCCCTGTGGAGCTTGGTGATGCTAAGGCACCTGATGGATGCTAAACCACCTAGGTTATGGCTGCCAGGTGCAATGGCAGAGGTGCAATAGTAGCACCTTCTTTTTCAATGTAAAGATAGCTAGAGGGAGAGAATTGACTAATTGTGTGAGAGCAGAGGGAGGAGTTCAGGTGACTCTGAGACTCCAGTTGGAGGATGTGAACAGAGTATCCCTCTCAGCAGTTGGTCCCCAGCACTGCCTGAGGCCACACCCAAATCTAGGAGCTCCAGTCCACCCCCTTGGGCACTGGCATTCTGCATGCCTGGCTTGGAGGTAGGGTCTCCCCAGCTCCTCCCTGCCCCCTCTGCAGAAAAGCTGAGACTTTTCCCATTTCTCCTGCCTCTTGTTTCTCTAATTTTATGATTGTATGAAAATAAGGTTCCCAAATTGCCTTTAATTAGCTTTAATAAGACAGCCTTTTTGCTAATTAAAATGATTATTAAGAAACCATTTATTGAGAATGAACACAGTTGTTAGAACCTACGAGAATTCTGAACTCTTAATAATAACAACAACAGCCACCACCAGCCCCATCAGGCCCCAGAAACTCAAACTGGGTAGTGCTCAGGCTGGGGGCCCAGGGTTTCCAACTTCTCCCTCTCTCCAGGGCACCTTGTGGGCAGATGCTGCCTGCAAGCCTATAGTTACTCCTTTCCCCAGCACTGAGGTTCTCTCTGTAGAAAATGTCCCCGGTAAGTAAGCACTGACAGGTTTGCCTGTTAAAGGGTCTGGTGCAGCCAGAGTAAAGCTGGGCAGGCAGTCAGGAGGCCATGAAACCTCCAGTCACTTCACCTCCCTGGACCTTTATCTCCCCTGCTGTGAGAAGGGTGGGTGGGCCTGGGTGGCCTCAGAAGCCCAGGGCCCTCTGGAGCTTGGTGATGCTAAGGCGCTGGTTGGAGCCTGCACTCGTGGAAACCCACACCTCTGGGTAATGGGGGAGTCTGGGGCTAGCAGAGCCCAGAGCTCATTTCATCCTCCTCTCCTCCCTCTCCAGGAGGACTGCTCAGGCAGCTGAGGCAAGAGACTCCTGTCGCGAAGCTGTTGAGGAGACTCGGAGACTCTGGGCTCCCGCTAGGAGCAAGCAGGCGCGGTGCAGCGAGGCGAAGCCCAGGCGCGGGGCCCGGAACGCGGTGGTGCAGCTCCCCGGTCCCCGGGTCCCTGGGTCCCCGGGTCTCTGACCGCGGTGCTCTCTCCCGCCCCGGGCTGCGCAGCTGCTGACAGCTCCTGGGTGCTGGCGAAAGGCTTGTGCTGTCACATTTCCTTCCTGTAGGGAGGGGGTGGGGAGCTGGAGCCTGGAAGGGCCGGGACGGGGAGGGAGACTACCCAGGTGGAAGGCGGTGCAGAAGGTTGCTGGAGAGAAGACACCCCGGGCATTTTCTAGTGACGTCGTCTAGGCCGTATCTACCTTCTGGGGTCAGGAGTTTTGCTACATCCTAACCCCGCCTCCTCCAGAGTCCTCCCAGGGTTTTTCCAGGGACCTGGTCAGCTTGAGGTCTTGGCAGCACTTGAAAAGCAGCGGTGGTTTTTGATTTAGTTGTTTAATTTTTATTTTTAAATATTACAGTGGAAAGAACGTGGACTTTGGAGTCCCATAGCCCTGGACTCCAATTCGGTGGGTCGAATACCTAGCTTTGTGACCCTTTGTGACACTCAACTGAGCTTCGTTTCACGACAGCTTTTTTCCCACGGGGCTGCTGTAAGGCTTAGATGCAATAATGGAGGTGAGGTTGCCCAGTCGGTAGCCTAAGACCCAGCGCTAGTGTCGGGGGAATGTGCACTTGACCTCAACCAGTGAAGGCGAAGGATAAGCTTCCAGGCCCTAAACCCGAGGCCAAGCCAGCCCCGGTCTCCTTGGCGCTCGCTGGCGTCCAGGGTCGGCAGCAGGGCTGGGGACAGTGGGAGTGGGTACTAGGCGGTTCCCAACCACGCCGCATGTCGGAATCCACGCGGACGTTTGAAGAAACATCCGCTGGGGGCCTCAGCAGAGTCCAATTCATCGCGAGCCTCTGGGGTAGGGCTCAGGCCTGAGGGTTTTGTAAAAGCTCCCGAAGGGGGCTCCGAGGTGCAATCAGGATTGAGAACTGGTGATTGAAGAACCACCGCGGTCTCCGGAAAGAAAGAAACAAAGAGGCCTTCCTGGGGCGGAAGGGAAGAGGGCTGGCGGGTCCCCACCCGTGTGCAGGTGACCCCTTCACACCCGCATTCCCACGCCCAGGGACACGGTTACACGCACGCTTGGACACACGGGCACCCACTCTCACCCGAACACACACACCCACGCCCATTCACGCTGTCCTGGACACACCCACACCCACTGCATTCTCCCGGCGAGTCCTGCGGCCGGAACCCAGACAGAGCGCGCCCGCTGTGGGCCGGGCCCCGCCGCTCCGAGGGTCTCAGGCCAGGAGGCCCGAGGGCGCCACAGCCGCTGACAGCGCGGCTCCTCCGAGCCCGGGGCGCTCGGCAGAGCCCCCGCCGGGCCGCGCCGCGCTCGCTCCGGCTCTTTGTTATGCTAATTCCCCTTCCCAGCTGGTGCCAGCTGCCTGCACAATGAGCGCCCGGAGCCCTTGCCAGCCCTCGCCAGCCAGGGAGTGGGGGCGGGGCGGGGGGGGGGCCACCTCACACTGCGGCTGCCCTCCTCACCACCCCTCGCCGTCCCAGCACAGCGCAGTCTGGCCGGGTGCTGAGCAGCCCAATAAGCAGCCTTTCCCCCATCCTCCCCTCCCCCATGCTGCAGGGCCGCGCCCCCCGGGGCCTGCAGGGCATCCTCTGATTCATTCCAGTCGCTCGGGCTGCCCGCCCTCCAGGTGCCAGGGCTTGATGAAAAGTAAAAGGCTCCTCCGCGGCTCGAGAGCCGTGAGGATGAAAGAGAAGCAGCCGCCTCCCAGACCACACAGCTAATCCTCCCATAAACCTCGAGCAAATAAGGGGAGAGGAAGAACAGGCCCTACAGATGTGGAGTGCAGCCTCCGGGGATCCCCAAATTAAAACTCGTGCAGGGGAAGCCCTTGGACCACAACCAAATGACACTAATTGGGTTATGGGACCATAATCTTGGCTGGTATTTAAAAAAAAAAAAAAAAAAAAAAAACAGTTATAGTCACAGCTGCAAGAACTGTCTTCATAAAAAGAAGGGGGAAAGTCCGCTATTTTATTACGCATAAGAATGAGAGAGAAGAGGGTTCAGGGATCTCCTGCCTGCATGGTGCAGACAGGCTGGTTGCTTGAAGGCGAGGACAGTCTTGTGCCAGGGGGAGCCGCGTTGTGCCTGGCTGGCTCCGGGTGTGTGGAGCTAATCGGCTAAAGGAGGCGGGGGCAGGAGCACTCCAGGGGGAGGGGCAGAGGAACTGCTGTGAGAATGGGGAAGCATGGCCTATCTGGAGGAATGTATATTACAGAAGACAATAGATTAGCCGCCATATGCAGAAAACAATCATTTGGGACAGGAAAACTCAGAGATGTATTCTTAAAGAAAGATCCAGAAGCAGTTTCTCAGTTTCACTGGGAGGGAAAAAAGGCATTCTGGGGAAGGAAAGGAAAGGGTGACATGCAGAAAACTCAAGTGAACATCTTCAGAAAGATCCCTGATTGTTAGAATCAGGAATTGTTAGAATCAGAAGAGAAGGTTAGAAGGGAACAATCTTTTAGAGGCCCTTTGAATCCAGCCTCATCATTTGACAGATGGAAAATCAAGATCCAGAGAAGTGAAGGGGCTTGTTCATGGTTAGACAGCTAGTGAGTGGCAAACCTGGGCAAGAATCTGTTTCCTAACTCCTAATCTAGTTCTCACCACTAAATTGGTTATAATCTTGTGGTTAAGAAACAGCAGTCATTTGACCAGAAATCAATACAATAGATTGACTCTAAGCAAATAAATGAAGAGTTATGATTTCTTTTTCTTTTTCTTCTTCTTTCTTTTTGCTTTCTTCTTCTATTTATTTATTTATTTTTGTGGACAGATTCTTGCTCTTTGCTCTGTCACCCAGGCTATAGTGCAGTGGCGCAATCTCAGCTCACTGCAACCTCTGCTTCTGGGGTTCAAGCGATTCTCACACCTCAGCCTCCAGAGCGGCTGGGACTGCAGGCTCACTGCAACCCCCACCTCCCGGTTTCAAGCGATCCTCCTGCCTCGGCCTCCCAAAGTGCTGGGATTAAGGTGTGCACCATCGCGCCTGGCCTAACAGGACATTTTTAAAAGATTGAGGTAAGCTTTGTTGGATCTATAATAAGAACAAGTGTTAGAAATCAATTAATTCGTACAAATTCCATCCCAGGATTCTTCCTAGTATGTATTTCTTTATTCATCACTTAAAACACCCAGATAAATGGCCCCAGAATTTCTTTAAGAGTTCTTTCTGTGCAGGGACCAATACCATCTCTAGATAGAGATGTCCCTTGTGCATTAAGTCATCTTGCCTAAAACCAGCTAGGTCAAGATTGGGCTGGTTGAGAATTCTAATTGATCATCTTAACTGGTTAAAATTCTACTGATTGGAAAATAAAAATATCTACTCCAGCTGCTGGTTTTCCAAACTCTGAGAGGACAAAGGTTTAGAGATGGCCAGCCTAGACCTCCCTGGGCAGGCTGAGGTGTCCTGGCTTCCCACTGCCTCTCTCAGCTGGCTCAACTGGCAACTAATGTTGCCAATCATGAGATCCTAGCCCAGTCAGATAGGAGGGGAGCCTCTTGCAGAGAAGTCCTGGGAACCCCATGGTACAACATTGCATTTGCTCTCATTATACTCTGTTGCCCATTTCTCATTCTCAAGCCATATGGTTCAGTTTTGTTCTCATTTCAGGACCTACCCATCAGCAAGCCTACTACAAATGAACCTCACCTTAGGGAAAAATATATACTCTTCAAAAATAGAGAGACAGAATGTAATTTTGTAAATGGAATTCTATTTTGAAATTATCAGTTGGTTTCTGAGTTTACTGGCAAAACAGAAGGGATAAGAATTTGAAATAGGGATAACCAACCTCTAGTTGACCTTATACATGGAAACTGTATCCCAGTTATTTTATAATAGGCTGTGTCCTTGGTTATGGTTATCCAGACAATTCTGCTTTGGCCTCCAAAATTATCAGGTACAGGAGCACAAGGAATAGCGTTTAGTCTAAATTATCTCCCCTGCCCCCCTCCTGCCTTTTTTTTTTTTTTTGGAGACAGAGTCTCACTTCCTCATCCAGGCTGGATGCAGTGGATCAATCTAGGCTCACTGCAACCTCTGCCTCTGAGGTTCAAGCAATTCTCCGACCTTGGCCTCCCGAGTAGCTGGGATTAAAGGCGCCCCCCACCACACAGGCCCGGCTAACTTTTGTATTTTTAGTAGACACGGGGTTTCACCATGTTGACTAGGCCGGTCTTGAACTCTTAACCTCAAGTGATCCATCCGCCTTGGCCTCCCAAAGTGCTGGGATTACCAGCAGGCATGAGCTGCCGCGCCTGCCCCCCCTTTTTTTCCTAACTTAATACTGTACTTTTTCTGAGTAAAAGCTAGGTTTAAGAAAATTATTTGATACAACAACTAAATAAACTTGAACTTTGGCAAATCCTAGAGATGAGTCAGAGGTTAGTGGTTTTTAATCTTTCCATTTGTAAGGGACACCTCTTATTCTCTTCACATAGCCAATGTTCTGAAAGATTCTGTCTGACAAACAAATTGTATTTATTAAGGATAATGCCTTTGTTTTCCCAGTCAGAGTTTCTTCTCAGTTTGTGACAGCCTGGAGCTGATTTAATTCCAGCCAAAGGTAAGGAAATCTGATGTGGGGTTAGCCTGTGCAACCACTTTCAGAAGATTTTATGATTTGGTATTTTAAATACTAAACATATCTCAAGGTCACCAATGACGACTTTCATAGCTAAGGGCCCTGGGACCCCAGGTTTCATACCATCCCCCTGTTTAACTTCAAGCTTGCTGTACAGAACCAAAGAGGCTGAATACTTTCCACCAAAAGGAGGATCTGGCACGGTTGGGTTCCACTTGCAGGGCATTCAAGGACAGTAATGGAGAAGTCATGGAGGCTTGTTCACTGCAAACCCATAATGTACACCCAGGCAATGTTGAGTCACTTCCCTGATATTAAAACCTTTAATCCTGACAACCTGATGAGGTGGATAATGTGTGCTGCTCCATTTTACAGATGAGTAAACTGAGGCACTAGGAGGTAAAGTGGCTTGTTGGCCAAGGCCAAGCTTGCACAGCTACCCTGGCAGAGCTGAGATTTTCATCCAGGCAGTCTAACTCCAAACCCCCTACTCTTAACCCTCTTCTATAGTCCAGTCTTGTGAGAAACCCACAACCTCTGTGCCTAAACTGAACAGGAGAGAGATTCCTTGGGCTAATGACCATACCTGTTCACAAATACAGTTTGGTGGGTTTATTGAAAAGCACAGCATCTAAGGACATGGAGAACAGGGAGAACCCCTCCCAGATCCAGAAAGGGCAGACAAGCCATTTCTCTCTTCCTGCAAAAACATTTAAAACAATCCTTTAGTCCCTGAAATGTTTTTTTCTGTTTTCCTAAAGAGGTTTCACAAAGAAACAAAAAATTCTGTCTTCTTTCCCTTGCAGTCTTTAGACTTTTCCTTAAAGAGAGTGGATTCACTCTGCAGTGTACAGGGAGCACTGTATGTCTCAGATTTCCTTCAGTGTACTGGACCAGAGATCAACTCCCCAACCTTTTGCCCAAATCTCTTGCATAGCCTGTCATTCTCTATCTTTTGCTTATTGTGCACACAGGGATGTTGTGAGTTTTGAAGATGGTATAGATATCTGAGTGCTGTGCCAAGTGTATTTCAGAGACATCTACTCATCTCTTGACTGAGAGGATACCAGGGTCTTACCACATCTGAGCTTAGTTCATTGCAGTCACTTTAGAGGGTATCTGAAGAAAAAGCACTGTGTCTAGAAGTATCAAAGATGGGTTCATGTGTGTGCTGACCAGAGGAGGCAGTGGAGAATCACATGCCTGATGCCTGGACTCAGCTGCTTCCATGGAAAGATCTGGATAGAGGTAATGCCTGCCGAAGGCCAAGCTGGTCTGCACAGCACAAGACTAGGGTACGTTAGATCCCTTTCCCCCAAAGTTCTGATATTTGCCTATTGTCTTGGAGATCTTGGCAGAAAGCAAGATCATAACTTACATTTCTGCAAGTTCTTCTATATGTAGGTCCTCCCCACAAGATTTTATTAGATTTTCATATTTTTAAATCAAGAGAAGAGTCATAGAAATGGGGTTGAGAAATATAAGAAATTTCATGAGAAACAACTAATACATCCCCATACATTCTATCAGTTTCATTGTGGTCAAAAGCAGGTGTTTCCACGCTGTGAATAAGTAGTTTGCATTTTCAAAGTTAACAAATTGGATCAACAACAAAGAAAAGAAACCAACCATAGACAGCCCACCAGCGGATTGTTTACCAAAGAAGATGAAGCTCATGGCGATGGTTTGCAAACACCACCAGACTAGCTTGTGTAAATTCCCTTCGTTTAGTCATCGTTCTTCAGCCTGTCACAGATACTGAAGGGAAATGCAGAAACAGGAAATTACAGACTATTTTAAACAGCATGTTTTATTAAACTCACTTGCTGATGCACTTTATGGCAGGATGCGAGATTCAAGTGTTCATAACTTACATCTTTGCAAGTGCTTTTCCTAAGTGAGTTCTCCCAGCTCAAATATGGCAGGTACCCAAGGCTGGGAAATAATCTCCAAACTAGTAACTCTTTCACCCCAGGTCGTGTAGCTATATCACATAGAATTGAGACATTTTAGCCATGTCAAGAGAATATACCTTGCTTAGGCACTATAGCTAAGAAAGCAACGGAGAGGCATCTTGTAGTAACTTAAAAGATCCTTAATGCATTTATTTTAAACCACAAAATCAAAGTACAGCAATCTTAAAATGAATCACTACAAACCATACATTGTCTCTTATTATTTAAATACTGATATCATTCTTCTCTTCATGGGACAGTTCTGCACCTAGTTTAAACCATCATTACTAATGCCATGCTGAATGCTTGTCTCTGAAAAAATCTAGTAAAATTGGCAGGGATGTGATAACCTTAACTACAAATGAAATAACTTCAAATTTAAGGGGCTGTCAGAAAAATGGAATTTCACAACTAATTATTTCCAAAAAAGTCTCTTGCTCACCATTTGTTAGAAGGATATAAAAACCTAGCTGTATCACACAGGAATCCTTGTATCCTTGTCTTATATTTGTTGCGAAGTTGTTGTCTCTTAATGGTCATGTCTTCTACAAGTTGTCCTCTGCTCTGCTCCTGATACACAGAAAGGAAGTCACCAAGTGGAGCTGTAATACAAGTTCATAACTGGAGGGGTGGGTAGCCATGTCTTGATGGAGTTAACTATGAGCTCTAAAAATAAAGACTTTCATTCCCTTGCTTCACCATTTAACAAAGAAGCATGTAAAATGTTCTAAATTTCTGTTGTCTTAATAAAAGGTCATGCCAAAGATGCTTTCCCCTAATTTTCAATTCATTGCCAGGTAGTGGCATCTGCTGGTTTTGAATTTTTCTGTCTTCCTCCCATGTCCCCTGTCCCTGCAATCCTGTCCCTAGGACCCCTGCAAAGTGAAGTGTAGAATAATAGGATTTTGAGTGGAAAGATGATGATGAGAATTTTACCCTTTGAAAATCCCTTTGCCAGACCACCTTCTATAATCTGCCGTTTTTAGAAAGGAAGGACCAGAGACAAAGGTTAATGATTTCATTAATGATATGCGCCCAGATGCCTAGGGGAATAGCAATTAAAGGCACTCTTGGGGAGCAAGGCAACTTTCTTAAATGAAGATTTCCCCTCATTTATCTTTTAATAGTCTTGATTCTGTCATATCAGGTTTTCCTTAAAGCAGAGCACAGCAATGAGAGAAGGTGCGGCTTCCAGGCGCGTAGATAGCAGTGTGGGTGGAGGATGTCTTAGCTTTTCCAAGTTGCTCGAGATAAAACTATAGAATCCAGTTAAGAGGTATAACTTACTATGAAGGGTGTCCTGGCCACTCTAGGAAAATCTAATGGAATATCTCATGCATAAAAGACAATGCTGGGTGCATGGGAGGTGAACACAGGAAGTCCTAGCACTCTCGCCTACTAACAAGAGAATTTTTGTAGTTTGGATGGGTGTTTAGGAATTAGTATTTGGTGAAGAAATTTTTTTTTTGCAACGCTAGAAATATCCTGGAAACAAAAACTTCATGACTAAAAAGAACAGATTTTTATGCTCCTGGATTCAAAGGCATCACTTATCCTGCAGAGAAGTGATTCTAGTGGGTTCTACCGAACTGGTGCAGGCGCTCACAGCTCAGGTGAGTGCTGCTGAAAATCACCAACTTTGTCATTTTACAGCTTTGGCCTTCAAGAAAAACACTATCTAGTAATGCTGGGGCTTTTAAAAAGCAGAAGGATAAGTCCTTTCGTTCATATTTAAATCTCCATGAGATATTACACTCATAATAAGAATGCTACATTTGACAAATTAATTAGTTTTTAACTAGCTTTCCCCTTTATCAAATATTAGCTCCTAAGAACATTAATACGGAATTGTATGGAATGCTACTAGCAATAATCTGTAGCTGTTATAACTGTTTACATATGGGTCATCTTCACAGTTTGACATTTCATAATGCAATCAGCTAAGATTCAGTATTTATGGCTTCGTGTTATACAATTTTTTTCAGAGACACTCCAGAAAGGAAAATCTTTACATTCTTTCAGGCATAACCTTATTGATCACCACATCATCTATTAACATTGTGCTTCTTAATCAATAGAAACTTAAACTTACGAACTAGGATCATTCTAAAACACCTGTCAGATTGGCATTTTAAAATACTCTTTAATTTAGAAAACTCCTGTGTGGCCACTATCCACTATAGTTTCTAGATGTTTTGAGTTTTTTAAAGGAGAGAGAATAATGGAAAAGAGAAACATAGCCAATAGCCATTAAAATTAAAAAAAATCTTAATGAATTTTTATCATCTTAATAAATATATATCAAGAAAACCTCACTTTATTACAACACATTCATATACAAGCATCTATTAGCTAAGTTTTGAACATCAAATGTTTATCAAATATTGAAAATAAAGGACAAAACATTACTAGACTATTTAACTATAACACAAGAAAATGTTTTAAAAATTGGTCTTTGTGGACAATTGTCCAAATGATCCTACTCATACACTGTATGAATGAGACCTATATTTAATATTAATAGCAATAATAAAAAAAGCTTTATCTTGGAGAAACTGGGAGGGCTTACTTATTTCCTTCGTTTGGCATTTGGTTTCTGTGAAGTATTATTTGAACAGGTCCAAGTCAATTAGTAAACTTGGAAATTGGAATACAGTTTAGCAGGAAGAGTTGGCTGGAGTGGAAGGAAGGGTGGTAGGAGGGCCACTCTGAACACTTTGCAAATGTACAAGTTAAAGATATTATTTGGAAAATGTAGACCAAATACATAGTAACTATTGTAGATTAAGTCCCATTTCTCCAAAATAACTTTCAAAAAACTAAAGTCTTTACATTCTTTAAGATAAACCTTATTGATCACATCATTCATTAACATTGTGCTTCTTAATCAACAGCAAAGTTCATATATAAAAACCCACATGCTTTTATAATCTAAACAAGTGAAATGATGCAAAACAGAGAAAAGTATAATGCATGCCACTGGTTCGTGAACTTCATTGGACAAGAAAACAAAACAAAACAACCCAAAACCCAGAAAACCCCAACCCCAGCAACACACAGTTGCCATAGAAAAGCTCGAGCAGCCCGTGCTGCTTTCTAACAGCTCTCTCTCTCATTTCCTCCATCCCTATTGAAAAAACGCCGAATCCAAAATCAATTGGGCATCAAAAATAAAGAATAGAGATGTCGAATCAAAAGCTGAACACAATAGTTCAAAGTTAACAGTTTCCAAACCATATTGATCCACCCTGTGTTTTTTTTTTTTTGTCCTGTTTGTTAAATCCCTGCTGTAACTCTGATTTATCCTTAATTTTCACATTGGCAAAAATTAAGATAAAGTAAGGCACCAAAAATCGCCCTGTATAACACCTCTCTAAAAGCCTCATCACCCATCACAGGCAAGCCAGAAACTTGCAGGGAATACCCTCTCTGTGTAAGACTGTTGATTGCCGCCCCTAGACAGGTGTGTTTCATTATGTTACATCCTATTTTCATCTGTCACACAAGACTGTTAGGTACAAATACTTAACAGCACCATTAAGCCATTTCATCTAGCTCCCTGTCTTCAGTCTTTTATTTAAAAAAAATATTGTATCATATAGAAGAAGCAGGTATCTTTGCTGGTTATATTGATTTGCTTACCAAATAACTCCCTAATTAATTGGCAAACATGTAGAAATTTCTTAGCTAGTGACAGGCTCCTTGGGGGGCAATGGAAATATTGCAAGGGCACATTGTCCCCCAATCTCATCTACTGATCTTTTCCGTAAGAAAACTATGATATACTTTTAAGCATTAAGTCAATCGTTTCCTTGGTAAAAATCACCACATTTATAAGAAGCTCGCTGATGCCTGCTATACAGATGTTTTACGCAATCTGCTCTCCAGGCATTAAAACGACACGGCATGTTCATGGCATAATTTTATCTGTTGTACAAAACTACAAAATCCATTCAAAATAAAATTTATGAGAGCTAACTGATCATGCTGTGCATGCTTCAAAGTTCGGTGAGAAGATGGCTCATATTTTACTTCCTTTGCTGCAGCACAGTTTGTTACTTGGTGGTGAAGCCTCCTTTTTCCGTAAGGATTTTTTCCAAGATTCATTTACATTGTTTCTTTCATTATATCCGGTCTCAAAATAATCATAAAATTGGCCTTTGCACTCAAAAGCAAGGTCATTTCCCACAGGTTCGTGACTGAGGGGGCCACCATCTCTGTTGGTGTCATTATTTGCTTTCTCATCATTTAATTTGGCCTTTTCCTGAACACCAAGTGATCTGACATTAGTGACAAAGATTTCATTGGCAGGTATCTGGCCATCACTCTTGTAAATAGATGCACTACCTACATCAAAATCCACCTGGTGGGAACAACTCGGTAAAGGCAAAGGGGGAGAGGAAGAGGAAGATGAGGAGGAAGAAGAGGCGGAGGGAGAGGAGGCAGCAGTGGAGGCACTTCCAACATTAGCATTGACAGAAAGGGGTAAATTTAGGTAGTGGCCACCACATTCTTGGTAAAAGCAGCAGGCATGAAACTTTTCACATTCCTCTTTGGCCATCCGTGGTCGTTTTCGGTAAGGGCAGTCTTGAGCCATAAACCACTCTTGGGCAGAGGTGCCATTGAAAGAGCAGGCAGGGAAGCACCAGTTATTCTGCATGATAATTTCTCCATGGATCCTTTTCATCAAATTGTTTATAAGGACAGATCTTCGGAGGTACACTTCAGGATCATCGATAAACTTTAGCTTTTCTAAGGACATATAAAGGATGTGGGCTCGTTCCTCAAAAATTGAGATGGTCTACAAACCAAAAAAAAGAAAAAAAAACAGAAAAAGGAAGAGAGAAAGCTTAGAAAATGGACTATATGAAAACATCATCATAGCATACTTCTTTCTTGGCACTGTCTGGGTCTGGGCATGTTGTGGTCTTGTTCCGCAGGGTTAATTTAGAGAGGCTGTCCCCCATTCTGCTGATATTCCCTTTCCTCACTTGGCTGGAGCACCCACCCACTTCCTGACTCACTGGTGTGGTCAAGCACTAGGGAATCGAGCCACAGTGCAGACCCCAGGAGGGACAGTTCAGGTGGTTTGATCTATTATGGCCCAGTAAGGAAGATGCTGAAACACAAAACTAATCTAAGCTATTAGAAGTCAGGAGAGGAGGTACTTTCAGAGTTGGGGTGAGCGGGGCGAGGGGTAGTGTTAGAAGCCGGCAGAAGGAAGATTCTGGTTGCCAGTTATGTTTTGGTTCTCAACCTGGATGTTAGTTACATGGGTATGTAACTAACCATGACCTCATGAAATTCATCAAGCTGTACTGATACCTGTACTTTTTTATGTGTGTCTATACAAATACACACACACAGACACATAACTCATATATTGTATATCAATACATGTTTTTAAAATGATGCCAAAATGCAAGTCATAATGAATATACTTCAAACCCTGGTCTAGCCAACAAGGAGCATGAGATTTGGCTTTTAATGCTGTCCCTCTTTTAATCCTTTGGGTTTCATACTTGCAATTATCCTTGCTTGATAAGAGGACACACTAATGAATGAGGCTCAGACCCTGACAGAATGTGTCAGTTGAAGGACCAAAGTAGGCTTCCTTGTGGAGCTGAGTGGGAGACGAGATGCCGAGAGGAAATGAGAGGGCTCACTCCTGAGCTGTGTGACACTGTCACTATGCGATGGTTGGTTCAAATCCAGTAGCAACTGGGAAACTGCTACAACCACAACACAGAAACTAAAAAGGAAATAAACTGCTTGTGTCCTGGGGACCAGTTATTCCAGGCCATCAAAAAAGCAAACTGGCACCATAACCTGAGGAGCTGTGAACTAAACCAGCCTATACTGACCAAAGGCAGGGACTACACATGCAGGGAAAAGCCCAGTACCTACCAATGCATTCTGCTGTCTTTTCATGAGCAAGGTAAAAGCAACATCTAAAGGATGAGGTGGCAGAGGGGGAAGGCAAGAGGAGACAGAGAGGAAGAAGAATTGAAAATCCTCTCTGCATTTCAGACAACTATGGTCTGCGCTTATACCTGCCTTGATTAAATCAGCAGATAGTTATTGAAGGAAGGTAACTCTAAAGAAAAATGAACTGATATTTCAAAAGCTTAGATGCCCAGATTCATAATTCTATGCAATTTCCCCATCTTGTTTTTTTTTTTTTTTAACTATACCTACAAAACAGTTAGCTTTGGTCTTTTCCTGGAAATGAAGTCCATGTTTCAACAAACTTATATGTAACCCATGTCCAGTGAAGTGCATATGTCTACTTGTATACACACATTCAAGGATGATGAGTCTACCCATAAGAGGTCAGGAAAAGCCCTGTGTAACCACCCCCATGTGGACACACACGGAAGTAGCATTGGCTGCAGGAGCCAGAACTCAGACTGGGGAGAACACGACAGGAAAGAACAAGTGCATTCCCCACACACAAAAGTGCGGAAGAACCATAACCCGAAACACAGTCTGAGAAATATTAAATCATACATTAAAAAAAATTCCTTGGATTACATAATTTTGACATTTCTGGGTAGAATAGCTCTTGCCAGCTTTTTCTTCAAGTAGTTGTGAAAAATAACACAGGACCCAAAAAAGCGACAACGATTAATGAGGCTCCACTGAGAAGTGGCTCATTTTCATTGCTTGGGTGAAACAATTTAATTCCTGGAAGTGGATCAAGCAACTGTTACTAAGTATCTTAAACTCTTAATAAAAATAATGACTATTAAAAAAACATACTTTATGGCTACAGCTGCTGAGTGGTGGGTGAAAATCCTCTTCTTCCACATACTTCCTCTTAAAGTATGTGATCTTGGATGTTGTTATAGGATTTGAAATTCCCCTGTAATGTGATCCTGTGGTAATAAATCAGATATGACAAATGACATGCGGTTTGCCAGAGGTTCTCCAAACAAAATACTTTCGTTTCCTTTCCTTCTAGAGGATAACTTGGCTACATATTTGTCTGTACATGTGGTGATTAAAAATAAACATTTGTCTTAATAGTTGCTATCATATGGAATCCTGTGACCCAGGCTAGGAAAAGATTTCTAGGCAATTATAGAGGAAAATCACATATTTTAGCATTTAATAAATATGCAGAATCTTAATTCTATGCAAAAGGAAACTGCAACATTCATAAAGGGGAGGAGTGTAATTTCTCTAAAATATATTAGTATTTATTTAAATTGTTTAATTAAATTCATGACAACATAGCACCACTGTTAAAGATGCATACATCTTTAACTGTAACCACTGATAACCAAACAACTTTGAAATCTTATTGGCTTTAGGTTAGTGAACAAATGGTTATCTGCACATTGGGATTATAGCATTCCTTTTTTTCAAAATACAAAATTCAAAATTTTAAAATTTGAATTAAAATTTTGGGTAACTAATGTCCTTTTCACTCTCCAAAATGTAGTATGCCAACCATGAAGACCACAGTTTTTAATCTTTTTTAACAAAACAGACTTCCTTGAGTACTTGTTTTATATTTTAGTTTCTTTTAAAAATAGCTAATACTGCACAAAAATCCAAAGGAACTTAAACTATAAGAAGAAAGAATCAGGAAGAACATACTTCTACTTTCTTGGCTTTAAATTTTTTTCCTACAATCCTAAAACCAATTGTGTGCTTTACCCATTTATGCCATAGGTTGCAAATTTTTTTGTGTTTGAAAAGTCAGACCTTGGTGATGACCTTGAGCAGTAGGATATAAATAACTTCCACAAGCTTAGCGTTCCAATAATGGAACACTGGGCATAAATGGGTTAACAAAGAAAAGAAGCTCATAGCTGCTGGCCCAAAGTGCAGATTCCTTTATATCTCATGGGATAAAGGTGTCATTGTTGAGCCCACCAGAGCTTTCATAGTTGTGAGAGAACCATACAGTTCCACAGGGTAGAAAACCAAAACCCAAACTCAGAGTTTCAATATCTGGTTTGGCCCTCTTAAAAATACAGACACATGACTTATATTCAAAAAGCAGCATGGGTAGAAACAGGTTTGAATGCAATTTAAATATCACCTCTGGTCCTCTCTCTGGAGCTCTGGACTCACTTATGAGAGGCGCACAGGCAGCCCGGGAAGTCCCTGGAGCTTTAGCTCTCCTGGCTCAGAAGGGCACCCCAGACACCACCTCCTGTCCACCAGGCTGGCTGCAAAGGGCAGCGAGGGGTGGGGGGGATGGGCGCAGGTCAAGGGCAATACCTGCCAGTGGGGGACCAGCTCCCCGGTCTCCCTGCAAAGGAGCTTGTGCTGGCCCTGGGGGGCTTGGGCCTCCGTAGCTGTCAGCCTCCCATAGTGTTTGGTACCCAGCAATTTCAGCAGCTCCTTCCGAGACAATGGGCTCGCAGAATCTATTCATGGACAGAACCAGAGTCATCTCTGACAGCCTCAGATCTGAAAAGAAAAAAAAAAAAAACAAGAATGAAGAAAACAGCCCTAATCAAGAGCAAGCCAAGGGACGGCCTTGGCATCTTCATTTCTTTGCTTTGGGAAACTTTTACTTCTCGGCCCTCCCCTTTACCCTGAAACATTTTATTATTTTTTCAAAGAAAACCTCAGCAAACTCTCTAGCTGCTATTAGCTCAGCCTCTGTGTTCAGCAATCTGCATTTCATGGGCGGATCTTTAAAACCCCATTTCTTATTGTTCTCAGATTCCCTTCAGCCCTCTTCTAGACAGCTGCTTTGCCTCCTAAACACATTTTCCTCCTGACCTTCCAAAGAAAATGTACTGCTAAGAAGCCAAAACCCTTGCGCTTCCTTTCTATTAATAAGGCAAAATCAATTTTCTAGTCAATCCCCTGGGAGTCTCCTTTGATGAAATCCACTAATCAATCAAAAGAAAAGGGCAGGGGAAGCAGAAATATCCACCGTAATTCCAACTGATGCTCTGAGGTTCAGTCTGTTCCGCTGCCCCCTGCACCCTCCTCCTCTCGTTTCCGCAGGCCAGTTCCTCTACAACATGCTGGGGCTCCCTCCACTTTCTTCTCCCAAAGCAAAGCAGACAGAGAGACACTTGGTAGTTGTTTCCACCAGCCCTGATCGGCCTGAACTGGATCTGCCTCCAGTCAAAACACTGCGAGATGAAGACAGAAAATTGGCTCCAGTTTCAAGCCGTGAGTTGCGGTCCCACAGGAGCCAAGCACAACATCAACGGAGCAGGCAGAATATTAAACAGGAGCCAGGCTCTGGGGCCAGAGGCAGCCAACAACTCTTTACACTGCAAAGCCCAGACACAGAGCAGGAACTTTCCAAGAGGCAACACATCACTGCCCTTCTCTCCAGTTCACGCCCTTCTCCCTTGGGCCTGCAGGGAGATGGGAGCCTCTCTGCTCTGTGAGGCTTCCTGGGCCCCTCGATAGCTCAGGCAGTGAGGCCGCTTTCATGGGGGCTCTGTGTCTTCACCTGGCCCTTTGCAGGTCTCAAGGTAGGGTCAAGAGTAAGTTCAAGGGAGAGGAGAGTCTGATATGAAGGTAAAAAGACCTAGCAGCCATAGACCAGTGGTGACAGTAGCACAACTTCAGTGCCTCCTTAACTGCCAATCCCTTCAGGAGACCCAAGCCCCCACTATCTCATTCTGTGGTTTCAAGAACTGTCACACAAGTGATGTCAGGCTTTCTGAAGATTGATTGTCTTTCAAACATAAACTAAGGGCCCAGTTCTTGCTTTCTTTTCCAAATTATACAGCTTGTAATGTTTCTGGGAAAGAGTGAATCTACCATTGTCTCGTGGGAGACTATTATTACCTACATGCTATAACAAGGGTCCACTTCCAAGGAAAAAGAGGAAAAACACCAGGGTAAGGCGAAATAGCATCATTAAAGTGACAATGTCCTTCTGGCTAAAAGAGCAGCTCTTGGCAGCAATGACTCTACCTTTCACCCAGTCTTCTCTCTGAGGTCTCAAATTCTGTCCCAACCACACTGAATAATGAAGCAAGATCTTTTGACAGACAGGGAAGGTGTACAGGTCAGTGGAGAGAATTAGGACTCAGCTGGTTTGGGCTGCTACAACACCTCCCCGTTCTCTTTTAAGATGCCCTCCAAAGAGACATCAGTAAGGACTTATTAGTAAACCTTAAAACAAGTGGGCAAAAGAAAGGTTCGATTAAATCTTTATAAAGAAGCGATGGGACATGTCATTTATTTTTCTCTTTGAGTCATCAACAAACAAACTTAGCCTACATTGATTTAACAAATTAAGTCCTTCTGTCTATCATTTCTCAAACTCCTCATCCAAGTAGGGTATCAAACTTCATGATGATTTATTCCCTGGAAGACTCTCATGAAATGGTCCAGTTTCTTCACCTATTCTAAGAGACAATCATATCAGGAAATACTATTGCCAAGAGCACATGAATTACAGCTTTTCAACAGTCAGCAGCCCTTTCTTATTGAGAGAATCAACATTTTCTAGTTTGAAGTTTACACTCACTTTTGTGTTAGATCATGGGAATAAGATGCAAGCCTTTTGCCTATGCCGACTTTTATTTCATGTAAACAAAAGCAGGTTGTCAAACTCATGCCCCTTAAGAAAGAAAAACATTTGCAGGCTCCTGGCAGCAATTACTTTTGTTTAATAGGACATTATATGGGCCCTGTGCTGTTTTATGTTTGTCAGAGTTTGTTTATATTTTAATAACTTTTTGGTAGTAGCTTTTCCGGTTGTGAGGAATTTCAGTGTTTCTATTTGTTAGTATTATTTCCAGCATATGAGATCCTATTATGCACGTGAACTTGAAACATGGCATAACAGTATTTATCTTGGCTATTATTTTGTTCACAACATCTAATTTTACTAAGTTTTTCTTTTTTAAATTGAGAACTGTTACACACAAAACCCTAAACTAGAGAGGCTGAGTTCTGCAAGTGATTTATGTAAATCTGAATAAAACATGAATGAGTTGGGATTATTTGGGAGCGGGGAGGAGATTTTGCAATTGAGTCTTCCTAGTCTATTTAAAACTTACACTGGATGTTAACAAATTAAGAAGGCAAGTTGAATGTTCACGAAAAATTGGACAGGGCAGCGTTAAGCACAAATGCTTAACGTGAATCTTTCTTCGTATTATATGTAGAGATCTAAACTGTCATAATTCTCTGTCGGATAAGATTTATAATTCTGCTACTGACATCAGCAGTTCAAGTCCACAAATTCATGTTCTATTAATGTTAAATAAAGAAAAGGATATACATTATGGCAAAATTTATTTTCTAAGATCAGAGGTGATGGATTCAACAGGAGGGTGTTAGAGTGTGTTTTGTCTATGCATGGGTTTAAAAGATAAGAAAAAAAAAAGCCCTAACCCTTCATCCTCAGGCTCCTGAATGTCTGTTTTGACACCCAGGTGGATGTAGTGGAATGACACTTCCAGCATCCCCAGAAGACTGAGGGCTAGAATGCCAAGCTTTTCCAGCAAATGTTCGTAGTAAAGTTACCAGGCATTTCTACACAATTTGTTTTTTTCCAGATGAGTTGGGCTTGTTCTTTCCTCGAAGCAATTATGATGCTAATAGGAGTGGCTGGCACACAAAACAGGGTAGCTATGAATTCAGCGGCACCTTGAATCTAACAAGGGGCTCCAGGTCGTTCTTTGCTCACCTCTTCTTCCATCTGTCATTGAAAATTGGAGAGCATTTGATTAAGATCATTATAGCAGTTAGCAGTCTGATTCCAGCACTGGAAAGCAGGGAAGTAAAGGGCTATTTCCACCCCCGATCGATGCTGCCAGTTTTAAATGGCATCAAGCCCCTGACCTCCACATTGTCCCAAAATGATCTCGATAGCTTGTCCGGCTCCTGGTGGTGGTAGTGGAAGGGACTGGATGGGCGGAACAAAATTCTTCAACCCTTCTAAACAAACAGATGTCGCTTTTCTGCCGTTCCTGCAGTACACCTGTCTGCCCTGGGAAGTACATTTCTCAGCTGCAGCCCCGCGAGGCCAAGAGCTTGAAGCTGGGTCCTGTGGTTGGGGCTGCAGGTGCTGGGCCTAAAGAGCACGAAGGGGTGCTCCGATGCCCGAGCCCTGGTGCCCAAGGTGTGTGTGTGTGTGGCGGTTGCGGGGGTGGGGTCCGAGGTTTGGAGGGCCGACCTCTTGAAGGCGGGCGGCAGCCACCAACCACATCCTGGCTCCCGCACAGACACACCCCCGGGGTGTCGGTGCCGCAGCCCTCAGCCCCTCCCCGGGTAGCCAGCAGCGCCCGGTCGGCCGCTGGCCGCAGGAGAAAGTAAACAACACCCCAAGTGTCCGGGAACAAAGGCAAGTTGTCTTTCTACGGTGCCGCAGCCGTGTGCCTCTTCTGAAGAATAAGAGCTATTATTATTCTTTATGTCTTATCCTTTTTTTTTTTTTAAAACCAAGTTTCCTTCTAAGGGAAATAAACACCAAAGGTAGGATTCCAAGGAAATGACTCACAGCGGCTGGCAGGGCTCTGGCGGGGCTGGCCCGGGCCCCCGCGCTCCAGCCCGCAGCAGATGTCGGCCCGGCCTTCCCTCCCTCCCTTGCCGGCCAAACCCGCTGGAAGCCCGCGGTTGCGGGAGCGCCCTGCGCCCGTGGGACCTGGCGGCGAGGACGCCTATTCCCTGCTTCTGCGACCACAGCTGGGCACTCGGAAAGTTGCTAGGGCCGAAGAGGCGGGAGGGGAGGAAGGGAAGAGAGAGGCGGAGGCGTGGACCAGGCGGGCAGCAGCCTCAGCCCGCCGGGGAGGTGAGCTGAGGACAGAGGAGCCGCCGCCGCCCGCAGCGCGGCTCTGCTGCCTGGGAGGAGGGTGCGGGGGCGGAGGTGGAGGGGGACAGAAGGTGTCAGCTACTGCATCAATTCCTTTTTCTTGCAAACGCGCGCTCCTGACATCCACAGTCCCTCTCTCCCCACCTGCCAGGCGCCGCGGCATCCGGACCTGGGGGCACCCCTCCTACTTAACCCCTTCCCCTACGATGAGGGACTAAGCGGCCACGGAGGACCATGAGGTCTCACCAGAGCTTCTGACCCCACCCGTCCCTGGAGTTGTCTCGGTGCGCGCGGGTGGCAGCCCGAGCAGCCCTAGAGGAGGCGGCGGTTCCCGCCCTGGTGAAGGCGCCGCGGCGCACGCTAGCCCAGGGAAAAGCCCGCGCCGCCTCCGCGCCCAGCTGTGCCTTGGCCCCCACGCCGCCCCGACTCCGCTCCGGCCGCTGCGAGTCCACTCGGTGACCTCGGCACAGCCCTGGTGCCAAGAGGGCGCGCGGGAGGCCGCGTGGGTGCCCGTCTGCGAGGGCAGGAGCCCCGGGGGGCCCTCGCCCTCCACCCGGCCCGGCCTTCCCGCCCCCGCGGCCCGCGCCCAGCCCGGCTCTTACCGCGGGGTCAGCGGGGAGGCGGCGGCCGCAGCGCTTGAGCTGCTGCTGGTCCGCTCTGGGCTCGGCGCCAGCCCGGCCGCCGGTGCACACTCGCGGGTCCCGGCCCGGCCGCCCGCTCGGCGGTGACTGCGGGTGCGCGGCGGGCAAGGGTCCCGGCAGGTCCCGCCGCCGCGACTAGGGCGCTGCGCCGCCGTCGCTGCAGACGGTTATGGTAATGAGCGGCTCTGTCTAGCGAGGAGCGTGTGAAACCCGTCAATCCTGTTTGCCATTTCCCCGTGGATTTCCGAGGAGAGGTTCTGCAGGATGCCCCCAGGGTGAGAGAGGGAACATGACAAGCGCGCCCGCTCTCCCTCCCTCCCTCTGCTCCCGCCGCCGCCGCCGCTCCTCAGGCTGCACACGGGGCGCCTTTCCCGCACCCCCACCCCAGCCCGCCCCCTGCCTCCTTCCCTCCTTCCCGCCCTCCCTCCTCCTTCTCCTCCCCTCCCCTCCCGGTGCCCGGGGACACGCGGGCCCAGCTCCAGCCCGCAGCCCAGACCCCACGCGCTCTCGGGCTCCCGCCCTAGCCCTGGGGGCTTGGCTCCAGCCGAATAATGTATTCACTCTGCAACCTTCCGAGATATCTTGTCTTTTTAAATTTGGTTTAGTTTTGTTGTTGTTGTGTGTGCGTGTGATTAAAAAAAAAATCTGTGCCTTTCCCACCCTTTGCAAAAGACTTTCTTCTCCTTTGCCACAGCAAACGGAGATGAGAAACAGATGTCTTTGCAGGACCAAACAGTTATTCTCCCTCGCCGCCCGCCCCCGCCCGTTTCCCTCCTGAGCTGCGTACGTATTTAAAAAAAAAAAAAAAAAAAAAAAAAAAGCAACCTTGGTCCTGCTGCAACTTGAATTGGCAACTCTTTCTGGGTGGGGAGCCTCCAGGGAAAACCTCCAGGAAATAAAAAGTAATACAAGAGATTGTCCTTGCTCAAGAGAATGTAATTTAAGCCTTGGAATCAGAATATTTTGCAAATAGTAATTTTCTCCTATAGTGGCCTCAGAGTTTATTTTTTAAAATCATTAATTCATAACTTCTGTCTAGGGACCCCTCCATAGTCGAGATGGGTCATTTCAGGTGTAATGAAGGCAGAGGCTTGGAAGGCATAGACCTAATAAAATCGGGAGAAGGCACCTGCACAAAAGTGTTACAAAGACTATAATGTTTGTTTACTGCCACTATACCAGATGTGCTAAATATAACACTTCTTTAAAACAGTTATCCTCCGACTGTGAAAAACCAAACCTCTGGCTGCCTGGCTCCCTAGGAATCAAGAAGACGCACAGACTGAAAATCAAGGGAGGAAGGAACAAGATCAAGGATGAGGATTAGCATCTGCAAATTGAACTCTATCTAATTTGCATGTTTATTTCTTAGAATTGTAATTAAATTTGTGTAATAAATGTTTTCCATTTCATTTGTACACTTAAAACTTGGGTGACTGACATGCAGTTAAGTGAATTTCCTTTTTTTAAAAGCAAATGTAGATTATTCAATAAAGCAGCAAACCAATATTAAACATAATTAGAACTAATCTGTTTTGAAGGTGTTTTTGTTGAACTTTGTACATTAAAGACTCTCAGAGGTTTTAAGGGTATTAGGAAGCTGAGAGATGGCAATTATGCTTAAAACAGATGAACCCAACAGCCTACCAAGAGCATTATTTCATTTTTTCCAAAAGACATTCCAGGGTTGCATGCCTAAAATTGGGAATTGGGCATCCATCTTGGCTTTATTCTGAACCATATTAAATTGCATTGGCTCATGCATGATGTAGGCCATTATGATGATAATTTAAGAATTGTAAAGATGCCATTTTGTGCAGTCAATGGAAGTTGCATGTCCAGGTTAAGAGTAGAGTATAATTTTCATCTGGGTGGGAGAGGAGGGTTAGGAAAGGCACAAGGGCATTTAAAGCAGTGCAAGTACGTAGAAATCCAAATTTCCAAATAATCTAAAACTGGTTATTGTCAAACTCAAAGAACTAAATGTGAGGGTTTGGAGGCATGGCTTATTATGGTTTTTATCTCCCTATATTAAAGTTTTATAGCATTTAAAGGACTATGGGGAAATCCCCATGTACACTTGGCTGTGTGAAAATACATAAAATCAAAAGGAGCAAATTAAGCATAAAATTGAGAAATAACATGAGACTAAGTTATCAGCATGGGTGCACTGGTATCTTTGGAGCTTTGGCTCGGAGAAATGAGCCTTCTGGGAAACTGGCATTGCCCTTGGGTGGAGAAGACTCTTGGCTTTAATGTTACAACAAAATGGTATCACAAGTATCAAATCATTGTACTTCACAGCATCCTTGCAGTTCTGAGTATGAACTAGACCCTGTCCTCATCAGATACATTAGGTTAGCATGTTTTACTGACAGCTTTCCCTGCCCTACCTTTAATCCTAAGCTTAATGTTTTTTGAGATTCAATACCCAACTGTTGACAACATGAACCTGTGTCTACAAGTACAAGAGGCAGACAAATGTCTATGGAATGAGAAACCTCATTACAAATTTAAGGTGAATATGTGGTAGCTATGGCATGAAAAAAGAACCAACTATAAATCAATAATGAAAAATTTGGAATGAGTAAATGTTATTTATAATGAGGTACAATATTTAATTGAGAACTATGATGTCATCATTTTGGGGGGTGTGTGTGTGTATGTGTGTGTGTGTATGAGAAGCTCCAAATAGAAGTTTGATTATAAAACTTATAATACTTTGAGCTGCAAATTTACTGAAGGCAGTGGTTGTTTTCCTTTGTTTAACAAAGAGACTTTCAGACTTAAAATTGCTGAAACCCATTTCACAAAACCTTTTTGTCATTTGTCTGAGAGGGAGATTTCACAAGTAAAATTTGACTTATTCAGATTGTTGTAGACACAATACCCATTTGGATTAATTGAAAGTTAAAATTACTGGCTTAAAAAAATAGACCATTTTTGGCTGGGTACGGTGGCTCACGCCTATAATCCCAGCACTTTGGGAGGCCAAGGCGGGTGGATCACCTGAGGTCAGGAGTTTGAGACCAGCCTGACCAACACGGCAAAACCCCGCCTCTACTAAAAATACAAAAAATTAGCTGAGCATGGTGGCAGGCGCCTGTAATCCCAGCTACTCAGGAGGCTGAGGCAGGAGAATAGCTTGAACCCAGGAGGCAGAGGTTGCAGTGAGCCAAGATCGCACCACTGCACTCCAGCCTGGGTGCAACAGAGCAAGAATCCATCAAAAAAACAAACAGCAACAATAAAAAAAAAAAAAAACCATTTTTTTAATGGCAAAAAGAAGCATCTGCACCCAATTCCTCTTCTATTCTCAAACCTTTTCCACTGAGGCTTTCTTATCCGATCACTCCATTGAAACTGTTCTGGTCAATGTCACCACTGACCTCCACGTTGTTAAATCCAAAGGCCATTTTGCATCTAACTTGACCCTTAAGCAACATTTGACCCAGTTGCCCACTCCCTCCTCCTTTAAACGCCTTTATCTTGGCTCCTGGGACAACACATCCACCTGATTTGCCTCCTGCCTCACTGGTTGTTCCTCTCAGTCTCCTTTGCTGGTTCCCCCTCTTATCTAGGACCTCTGGATGTTGGGTTGCCTCAAGCTCAGTCCTTTCACCTTGTCTCTTCTCTACAGTCACTCTCTCGTGGATCTCATCTAGTCTCTTCCCTTCAAAACTCTCTATATTCTGATGACTCCCAAATTCATATCTGTAGCCAAGACTCTCTCCTGACTTCCAGACTCTGTGTAGATGCCTAATGGGTATCACAAGCTTTACAGACCCAAAACTCAACCCCTATTATCTCTGCTTTCCCAACCTATGCCACCTTTAATAGTCTCCATCAATAAACAACATATTTTTCTACTTGCTCTGACAAAAATCCTTAGAGTCATCGATTTTTTTTACTTCATCTCCTTTATCTAATATATCAGAAAGTCCTTGAGAGGCTACCTTTAAATTTTTTCTTGACTCGGCCAGGCGCGGTTGCTCATGCCTGTAATCCCAGCACTTTGGGAGACCAAGGGGGGTGAATCACGAGGTCAGGAGATTGAGACCATCCTGGCTAACATGATGAAACCCCCTCTCTACTAAAAGTACAAAAAAAAAAGTAGTCAGGCATGGTGGCATGTGCCCGTTGTCCCAGCTACTTGGGAGGCTGAGTCAGGAGAATCCCTTGAACCTGGGAGGCGGAGGTTGCAGTGAGCCAAGATCGCACCACTGCACTCCAGCATGGGTGACAGAGTGAGACTCCATCTCAAAAAAAAAAAAAAAAATTTCTTGACTCTGATCACTTCTCATTATCTCTACCACCACCATTCTGGTCTACACTTTCATCATGATCTTCTGCCTAGGATATGACAATGGCCTCCTAACTGGTCTTCCTGCTTACATCTTTGGCCCTCTTTCTAGTTCAATCTCAGGTCAACAGCAATGGTGTCAATTTTTGCCAAGGCTCTTCCTAGAGCTCCCCATTCAAAATAAAAGCCATGTTCTTGTAATAGCCTGCAAAGACTAGAAGTCTCTCTTTATTTCTCTGATCTCACTCTGCCTCCAACGACTCCAGCCGCTCTGGCCTCCTTTCTGTTCCTCTAACAGCCAGCCTTGCTCTCCTCAGGACATTTGCACTGGCTATTCCCTCTTCCTTTTGTGCTCTTTCCTGAGATAGCTGCACAGATACATGTTCACCTCTTCCACATCCCAGCTCAAGTATCATCTTTTTAATAAGCCCTGACCACTATGCTTGAAATTCTAACACTTCACCTTTATAGCCTGCTTGATTTTCATCCAGAGGATAAAATAAAGATCACCTTCTAATCTGTTATGCATGTGTTCAATGTATCACTTCTCTTCTTCCACTAGAAAGTAATGTCCATAAGGGGAGGGATTTTTGTCTTTTTTGTTAGCCCCCATATCTTCGGCACCTAGCACAGTGCAGGTACTTGGCATACTGAAAGCACTCAATAAATATATAATGATTGATTGAACAACTGACTGACAGTTTCACGTATATACAGAACCCAAACAAGGCTAAAATAGTGCTAGTCTAATCTAGTGTATGTAGAATGGATAAACAGGCAGTTAGTTTTATTACCTCATTTGCCTCCCAGAATCCTCTGGCCTAGAGCTGCCATCTGCCCCGCAGCTTTCCAGGACCTGAAGATACTACTAAGATTCCCGGGACCCAGTGGTTTCATGCTGCCCTCCCTGCCTGAGAGTCCCAGTACTAGATTTTATCCATGTGGATGCTGGTGCTCTGGACCAGCCTGCCTTGCCCCCAACACAGATTTTCTTCATTGCCAAGATGCTTGTGCTAAGCTACAGTCTTATACAAGATAATAAAGTGTGTAAAATTGCTTTCCAGGAGCCTAGGATATCATTTCTTGGCATAGCTACCCTTTCAGAGTTCCTCCACTTTCTTTCTTATCCTCCTTCAAAACTCATTCAAAAATACTTCAATAATTAAGTGCATTTTACATGCAAGAATAGATCTAGGCACTGCAGGTGAAGTAGAGATTAATAAGACACTATTCCTAGACTTATGGGTTGTCAATACAGTGAGTAGCATAAGGCAAGCATAGGCATGATGGCACTATTTAGTAAGTCGGGGCACAGCAGTGGCCATGGGAGTTCCACGATGAGACGATCACATCCAGCTGGGAAAGCCAGAAAGACGTAGTGAAGAAAGTAAAACCTGAAGTTGACCTTGAAGATAGGTAGCTCTCAATGGCTGGAAATGGGGAATGGGTGAAATGTGGAGGAAACAATTTGAGGAAAGGCACGTAGGCTGGAAAGCAAAGGGAATCTTTGAGAGGAGTGAGTGTTCCCGTTTTACTAGTGGGTACATGAAAGTAAAAGTGTATCATAACATAGTGTATCATAATATTGTGTATGATAATACAGTGTATGATATTACATAATATAGTGTATCATAATATATTATGCTATTAATATTGTATTTTGAATATACGTAATTCAGTGTATCATAATATACACTGAAAAGCAAGATGAGTTTGATCTGAATTTAATAAGCAATGGGAAACATTAAAGTTTTCAAACTGGAGAATGATATGATTGAAGCTAAGCTTTAGGAAGAGTAACGTGCAGTGGGGAGCGGTGCTGGGAATTGTGAGTAAGAAGCTCTTTTGGCAGTCTAGGGAGGAAAAGTGAAGGTCTGCATGAGATAGGGGGCCTCTGAAAGAGAGCCCCTTCAAGTGCAAGGTATCACTGAGTTGGAATCCTCAGGATGTAATCAGTGACTGTGGGGAAGAGAAGAAGGAAAGATGACTCCGACATTACTACTTGAGTGACGTTACTACTACTGTGTGGCTAAGGAAACCTGTAACAAATGAGAAGCAGGTATGAAGAGAATAGCATGTGTTGGCTCTGGGTATTTTGAGTATGAAGTGTAGACAGGGATGTCCACTAGTTAGCTGAATATTCCAGTCTAGGTGTGGACATAATATGAGAGCAAATTAACAAAATTGTGATTATTTCAATAAACATAAAGGTTGAAGTTTTAGGACTTCATAAAATTATTGAAGACATTTCAGAGAATTAAACAGTAAAGGGTTTCAGTCAGCATCTTGAAGAATCTGATAAATACATTTGTTCAGAGATGAAAAAAATAACATTTTGGGCTTAATGTGTGACTTGTTTCAGGAATACCTGTATTTAATAGTATACAAAGACCCTTTTGGCTAAAATTTAAAATAAAAAATTTGAGAAGGGATGGTGGAGTTTGGGTAGCAGGCAGTCCCTTCTAACTGCCCTGATATCATGACACAGAAGTAGTTATGTGCTGGACTTCCTCATGTGGCTGAATTTACTTATTTGCCATCACAGATGGAAAGAGATTTGATATTTCATAAATAATCCTGCAATAATTCCTGAAAAGTTGTAAATCACTGACAGTGAGCTTGGAGTGTTATCTCTCTCAGGGACATTTGTATTTTAATAGGAGTCTCATAATGCTACAAAAACTTTAATCAGAGCACTTAATAACTAATGACATGATTTCAGATGTAATACAAGCTAATGAGTATTATTTCTGAATGGAAATCACTATATATTTATATATGTATGTATATGTATAGAGAGAGAGTCCCTTGCTCAAGGTAATATTTTGGAAAACCTATATTAGTAAATAGATAGGAGTGGTTTCAGTAAACATATCAATCCTATTTTAATTGAAAAAAATTAGAAATAGGGTGTCACTCTATTGTCCAGTTTGGAGTGCAATAGGGTGAGCAAAACTCACTGCAGCTTTGAACTCCTTGGCTCAAGCAATCCTCCCACCTCAGCCTCCTGAGTAGCTGGGACTACACACACACACACCACAACTCCTGGCTATTTTTTTATTTTTTGTAAAGATGGAGGTCTTGCTTGGTTTCCCAGGCTGGTCTCAAACTCCTGGCTTCCAGTGATCCTCCCGCTCCCAAAGTGCTGGTCCAAAGTGCTGGTCCAAAGTGCTGGGATTACAGCTATGAGCCACCACACCTGGCCCATACCAATTATTTGTAAAGAGATGTCATTCTAACATCTAACAGATATAAGCTGTGTTCGTCTGTTTGTGTTGCTATGAAAGGATACCTGTGGCTGGGTAAACTTATGAAGAAGAGAGGTCTATTTGGCTCACAGTTCTGCAGGCTATACAAGAAGCATGGTGCCAACATCTGCTTCTGGTGAGGGCCTCAGGGAGCTTACGATCATGGTAGAAGGCAAAGGAGGAAACTGTATCACATAGAGAGAAAGGAAACAAGAGAGAGGGGAGGGGTGCCAGGCTCTTGTAAATAACTAGTTCTCACATGAATTCACAGACTGAGAACTCACTCTTTACCATGAGGATGGCACCAAGTCATTCATGAGGAATCTGCCCCACTCCCAACATTGACAGTCGCATTTCATCATAAGATTCAGAGGGGGCATATTCGAACCGTATCATAAGCCAAAGAAAACGAGATCCAAAAAACGGGCAGTCTGGAGAGAAACTGAAGCTACTCATAATCTGATTTCAAGACTCCTTTCCTTCTCTATTTGCCCCTTCTGTACATTGTTATAAAAAAGATAGGCTAAACATTTTATGAGGCTTAATATTCGTTCACGGGATATATTCGTGATGCTGCGATGTCATCACAATCAAGGAGCATTTATTAAGTGACTAATAGTTGCACCGGCACATAGAGAATTAATCCAACATGGTTTTCTTAGGAGCTGGAGGATTTGCAGATATTGGAGTATTTTCTTAAGCTTACTCTTCACCTTATTTTTTTAAATTATTAATTATTAATTATTTTAATTTTTTTAGAGACAGGGTCTCACTCTGTCACCTGGGCTGGAATGTAACTGTGGGATCACAGCTCACTGTAACCTTAAACTCCTGGCCTCGAGTAATCCTACCCCCTTGGACTCCCAAAGAATTGGGATTACAGATGTGAGCCACTGCACCTGGCCCCTTCACTTTATACATATGGAACTTCTAAAAGTCTTTTCATCTTAGTGTATCGCTAGTCTATTTTGTTTTTAGCATTTTTAAAAGATTATGAAACCTCAAAGAAAAGTTTTGGTAATTGACAAGGGCAAGAATGTATTCCAATTAAGTAAAAATGTGAGCTATATAAGAAAGTATAGAGATTTAAGTGTGGCCCTAATTATATGAATTAAATATAATTAAATTTATTTTAGGTAGTGTGCTTTTTCTTGACTAAAATAATTATTACTGGGTTTAAGTGAAATATGTGTACTTGTCACAAGCATTGATTTTCCTAGGTCAGACATTTTACAATAGGGAACTAGGATAAGTAAGCCAGTATTATGAAGGCATAAATTCCTAATTAGGATGAAAATATAAGGGACACAGCATTTGCTCATCATTCTTCCTGTTTGTAGGCATTAGCCTTGACTTGGTTTAGAGTTTTTTGATATAACATCCATGTTTAGAATGCATGTAGAGTAAACTGACTGTATCAATAACTAGTGTCAGGAGAGGGGAACTAAGGAATCATGTTCTGGCAGAGAAATACCTGGAGACAAATTAATTTTTGAACATTTCATTTTATATTACTACTTTCTGTGTAGTATAGAATGTGTAGGCATATCAAAGTTCATAACAAAAACTGCTTATACCATCAGGAAGATGTATTTATTTTCAACAATGTAAAGGGAAAAGCACACAATTGGGGTGGGAGAGGGACAGAGAGAGAGAGAGAGAGAGAGAGAGAGAGAGAGAAAGACAACCTGCAGCAGACATCACCTGAGTGGGAAATTACACATCCTGCACACACAGGCAAGCTCTGCACACACATGCACAGAATTCATCTCTGACAATTTAATTGTTTAATGGTAGGACTAACAAGGAATCCTTTCTAAAGTAATGGCATACAAAGGCTTCCTAGTGAAGTTAATATTCCTGCTGCATTTGATGGGTGTTTCCCATTTGTGCAGTTCTGCCCTACCAGACTCCTTGTGTTTGATGGTGGGGAGACAGGAGGGGCGGTAGTGTCTGTATTCAACAGCAGAATCTGGAGAATGCCTTAGCCTGTGACCTTAGCCATTAAAGCAATAAATCTGAGGCCACGATTGGCACCAGAGCAATTCCTCACATCGGTTGTAATGTCTTGGCTTGCACTCCTAGGATCTGGACTTCCTGAACTGCAGAATATTCTGAGTACAAAGTCCTTGCTTGCCTCACTGTCTGTTTTCTCTTAGTTCACTAGAATCGAGATTTGGCAGCCATTTGTGCTGAGGCTGCTGCAGGACCTCAGTTTGACCAGCCTTCTAGATAATGGTATGCATGATGCCTCTGATGCTATGGTTTACACTTTCGTTCTGAGCTAAAGTCTCTTATCATATTTCCTTATGGTTCACCTTGCTTATATCTGCGTTTTAATTGAATCAAATAACTAAGAATAACTGTCTCAAGAACCATAAAGTTCTCAGAGCAAAGCCTAACGTGTTCTCATTTTGTAGTTTCCACTCTCAAATCAATACATTTTACATTTTTAACTCAGGTTACCAGGCTTTGAGGGGAAAAGTTTCATTGCCTCCATCAGAGAAACCCAGTGGATGAGCTTTGACCACAACAGAAAGTTGCTTTGCTCAGGAGTACGGTTTTCTTTGGGTTGTGGATTTACTCCTGCCATGCTGTGTTGGCTCAGCTCGTGGAAGCATGATCTGTGTCTTTCAGTCTAGGAAAAGGCTTAGTAGGCAGAGTGGAAAATGACAGACTATTTTTAACACAGCTTTCTATCCCACAGTTCTGGGTCTTACTTCTATTATCATTACTTATTCATAGACTTTCATTCCCAAATATCATTACCCTTTACAGTAATAGGATCAGCAAAGCAACCACTTAAAACAAAACAAACAAACGCAGGAATCCAAGTCCTGTACACAGAAACATTTTCTCCACTCTCGCCAGCTCGCTGCCTCTCCCTGACTACCTGGGGGAGAAGTGGTTCTTATCAGTCACTAAGAAACTCAGCTGCTTGACAAATGCCAGTGTAACAAAAGGGCTTGGCAGTGGGGAATGGTTTGAAGGCATCAGCCACTAAGAGAACAGGGAGGAGGTAATGAAATCCGAGACAAAACAAGGAAGAAAGTAGGGAGTGGAGGAAGCTGGGAAGCAGGAAGGAAACTAAGGAGAAAGATCCACAATGTGTACTCCTTCAGCAGAAAGCCCTCCTAAAACACACTCCATTTAATTTACAGTGCCATGTAACTATTATGATACCATGTAATATAATGATTACAGGGTCATATAATTATTCCCTGTTTAATAACAATAGCTACAATGTATTGAGGACCTACTATGTGCCAGATGCTTTCGATATGTTATTTGACTTGCACAACTTTTAATAATGGGTACGATTATCCCCATTTTATAGTTAAGGAGACTGAGGCTTAGAAAGGCCTTAGTGACTTATCTAAAGTGGTATGCCTTCATTCAGTGGACCTGGAATGTAAATTTAGACCTTATGAATCCAAAAACTGTGTTTATAACCACACTTTTTTTCGTACTGATTCCCACTGTGTTATACTGCCTTTTTTTCAATTATTTGTATCTTCACTCATACACCACCTTGTTTCAGAAATGATTTAAGATGGTATAAGTGCCTTGGAGTTACACATATATCTAAGCAGCTTGCATATGGTTCCAACACTCTACATTGCATATTTATTGATTGATTGAGCCAGAGAACCTCATTTGTCAAGAGTTCAGAATTCTTTCACTGTGGAGTCCCTTTCCCTTTCTATATTTATTATTATTATTTTGAGACAGAGTCTCACTGTCACCCAGGCTGGAGTGCAGTGGCTCAATCACAGCTCATCGCAGACTTGACCTCCTGGGCTCAGGTCATCCTCCCACTTCAGTCTCCTGAGTATCTAGGACCACAGTTACACTCCACCTCACCCGGCCAATTTTTGTATTTTTTGTAGAGACGGGGTTTCACTATGTTGCCCACACTGGTCTCAAACTCCTGGGCTCGAGTGATCTGCCTGCCTCAGCCTCCCAAAGTGTTAAGATTACAGGCATGAGCTACCATTCCCAGCCACTTTCTATCTTTAAAAATAGGCCTACCACAAACTCATCTGTGCAGGGTGGCTTGAATACAGGGACAAGAGACTGGACCAACTAATCTGTCAAAATCTCTTCTAGACCTATGATTCTGTAAAGGACGAGGTTATCATGTGTAGTGAGAATTATTTTCTCTTTAATAGTTAATTATGTAAATGTAAAAAGTGAATTTGCAGGGGGTCCAGACAAACACTACCTCAGTCACTTGATCATCAACAGTGATAACTTAAGGTCATCATCCACACTCAAGTTGATAGCTTGTATCCTTGATATGAGGTCTTGAAAATAGAAACTTACTTCTGCGATAGTCCTCCCCAAAACCCATAACTTCAGTCTAATCATGACAAAAACATCACACAAATCCCAATTGAGAGACATTCTACAAAATACCTGACCAGTCCTCCTTCAAACAGTCAAAGTCAAAAAAAACAAGGAAAATCTGAGAAATTGTCACAGTCAAGACAAGTCTAAGAGTCTGAGGCAGGACGACAGGAATGTAGCACCCCTGGGACAGAAAAAAAGACATTCGGCGAAAACTAAAAAATCTGGATAAAGTAAGGACTTTAATCATAATGTATAAATATTAGTTCATTAAGTGTAACAAATGTACCATACTAATGTAAGATAATAATAATAAGGAAAATTGAGTGTAGGGGGTAAGAGAACCCTCTGTATTATCTTCTCAATTTTTCTGTCAACTTAAAACTGTTCTAAAAACATAAAGTCTATAAAAATATTTTGGCACACACACACAAAAGGGAATGGGCCAAGATTACTGAGAGAACCAGGGGAATGGCAAGATGTAAGATATATGTTCCTGTCTTGAAACCCAATCCAATCAAGATGAATAGCTTTTTCTCGAATTAATGCAATTTTGTTTCCCATTGATCTCTGGATTTTTGATGACTGGCTTTTGAATATCAGAAGACAGGATCAAGTTGCTGAGGAAGTGTCCACTCAGTTCCTGGTTCCCAGAAGGTAATTGTTGAATGAATGAATGTCATTGCAATATAACTTATAGAGCTTTCCTGGCTCTGGGATGCATATAACTCAGATTGGGTTTTAGACCTTTCGATGACAGCACCCCTCTGCCCCTGCACCTGGTTTAATGTTGAGCTACTCCAAGGTCTTAGTCTCATTCATAAGAACCCAACAACTGATTAAATAATTATCTCGGCCAGGGGCAGTGGCTCACACCTGTAATTCCAGCACTTTGGGAGGCCAAGGCAGGGGGATCGCCTGAGGCCAGGAGTTCGAGACCAGGTGAAACCCTGTCTCTAGTAAGAATACAAAAATTAGCTGGGCATGGTGGCACATGTCTGTAATCCCAGCTACTCTGGAGGCTGAGGCAGCAGAAGCACTTGAACCTGGGAGGCTGAGGCTGCAGTGACCCAACATCATGCCACTGCACTCCAGCCTGGGCAACAGAGTGAGACTCTGTCTCAAAAAAATTAGTTAATTAATTAAATAATTATCTCAATTCAAAACTCTAATGCCACATCCTGTTTGTATTACTGGTTACTGGTAACTCCCAATGTCTTATATGTAGCAATATCAGTGACTTTGTTACCAACAGAAATCACAGTTATTTGCACGTCACAATTGTTGTAAACACCTTGAATTATTGTTTATACTTATCACTACTTTGAAATTATGACATTTATTAGATTTGCTACTGTATCTTGATATTTAATATGTTAATAAAGAGGCACAGGTACTACAGTGTCACAAATTTTAAAATATTTTGATAATTACATTTGAATATAATTGGTTTTCTTTATAATCCCATGATGTTTTAGAAATACATTTGAAAACATTTTTCTAAGAAGGTGTCCAAATGCTTCTGCCAATTCCTAAGGAGGCTCATGGCATATAAAAGGCTAAGAACCCCTGAAGTACAGCCTGGGCAACAAAGTGAGACCCCATGTCTACAAAAAATTAATTTTAAAAAATTAGCCAGGAGTGGTGTTGTGTGCCTGTAGTCCCAGCTACTTGGGAGGCTGAGGTAGGAGGATCGCTTGAGCCCAGAAGGCCGAGGCTGCAATGAATTTTGATGGCACCACTGCACTCCCTGTCTCAAAAAAAAAAAAAAAAAAAGAACCTTGCAGTAGGGGAAAGAACACTGAACTAGGACCCATGAGTTCTAAATTTTGTAATCTCCATCAAATCCCTTGATGGTGACATCTCACCAGTGTCAACCCTTTAAGTATAAGAAATCACTGTTATTATATTTGTTACATTTGGCCATTAGATAAAAATGACTTTTTACCAGAGTTTTAAATGCAGTTCATTGCTAAGAATATTTCTCACTTAATGATTTAGACCATGCTTACATGAGCAAAGTGAAATGGAAAATTGAGCCAATTCTCTGGATAATAATTCATGCTAATAAGTTCTTACATTTGCCTGCAACATCTAGATAATCAAAGAAAATGTGTTTTTAACTTGAATTATCAGCATAGCTATATCACGATTCTCAATTCTACTATGAATGCATAAAGTGCCAGAATTGAAGTTCTTAACAAGATGAAGAACAATAGGACTTTTTCAGGTCCTTATTCTAGAAATACTCCCAATGTGCACATTGAAATAGCATGTATCTTCTGGAGACATTTGTGGTTAATTGTGCATCAAGACACATACACACCATTGATTGAAACATCTGTGTTAGGTAAAAATTGTCAATGCTATTTGTTTTTACAGATCCCTAAATCAATTGAACTTCCGTGTAATACATAGGTTTTAGGACAGTGTCATCTAGTTCAGACCCTCAGTAGTTTGCCAGCAGGGAACAATTTACTTTTTCTTCTTTTTCTTGTCATTTTTTGAGACAGTCTCACTCTGTTGCCCAGGTTGGAGTACAGTGGCATGATCTCAAGTCACTGCAATCTCTGCCTCCCAGGTTCAAGTGATTCTCATGCCTTAGCCTCCCAAGTAGCTGGGATCACAGGTGAGCACCACTACACCTGGCTAATTTCTCTATTTTTAGTAGAAGTGAGGTTTCACCATGTTGGCCAGGTTGGTCTCGAACTCCTGGCCTCAAGTAATCTGCCCACCTCAGCCTCCCAAAGTGCTGTGATTACAGGCGTGAGCCACTGGGCCTTACTGCAAGGAACGTTTTAAATGGAAATGTTCTTGCCTTACAGTATATAGATCCTAAGGAATGTATACACAACTATGTGCATTGACTCATCTTTTAAGAAAACATACAAACCAAATCTAAACTGAAAGGACTTGAATTAGTTAGAAAATCAAATAAGGAATGCAACTGGAAAGTCTTAGTCTGATCCCTTCCACCCTCTGACAGAAAAGTAAATTTATTTATTCAGTCTAAAGAAATCAATAATCACATTTTCTTTCTCTATCTCCCCCAACAACTTTTCATTCATAACTATACAAATGTAGCTTAAAAGAAGAATTTAATTCAATTGATGATATAAATATGTTGAGAGGATATTTATAAGTACATTGACTCTCTGGATAATATTTACAACAAAAAGTAAATCTGGGGACTAGACCACCACTTAATAGAAAAAGCACATTAAACACCGTATTAGTTTTCTGGGGTTGCTATAATGAAGTACTACAAACTAGGTGGCTTAAATAACAGAAATGTATTGTTTCATAGTTCTGGAAGTTAGAAGCCTGAGATCAAGGTGTTAGCAGGGTTGGTTTCTTCCGAGGACTGTGAGAAAGAGGCTATTCCCTACCATTCCCTTAGTTTCCGGTGGTTTGCAGGCTATCCCTGGTGATCCTTGGCTTGTAGAAGCATCATCTCCATCTCTGCCTTCCTCTTTGCCTTCAGCTTCCCATGGCATTGTCTGTGTGTGTGTGTCCAAATTTTCCCTTTTTGTAAAGACACCAGTATTTTTGAATTAGGGGCCATCCTGAAGACTTCATCTTAACTAATTATATCTGCCATGAACTTATTTCTAAAGAAGGTCACATTCTGAGACACTGGGGGTTGGGACTTTAACATATAAATATTGGGAGAGCACAATTCAACCCATAACACATACATTAAGTGTTCCATACATACTTGAAGAACCAAACTGGAAGGTAATATACCTGTGAAAAGCTAGAGGGGCTTGCACTTCTTGAGAGGAAACAACATCTGAAAAGTTCTGATGTCAGTGTAACCATTAACTTAGCAGCAAAATTAATCCAAATTTCTTTCCTTCTTTAAAGCCCCACTGTCTTCCATAACCTAGATGTGTTTTCTTTTTCCTTTTTTATCTTTTTCTTTTTTCTTTTCTTTTTCTTTCTTTCTTTCTCTCTTTCTTTCTTTCTTTCCTTCTTTCCTTCTTTCTCTTTCTTTCCCTTTTTTCTTTCTTTCTTTCTTTCTTTCTTTCTTTCTTTCTTTCTTTCTTTCTTTCTTTCTTTCTTTCTTTCCTTCCTTCTTTTTTTTTTTATTGACAGGGTCTCACTCTGTTGCCCAGGCTGGAGTGCTGTGGCATGATCATGGCTCACTGCAGCCTCGACCTCCCCAGGCTCAAGCAATCCTCCCACCTTAGCCTCTGGAGTAGCTGGGACTACAGGCATGCACCACCACTCCCAGCTAATTTTTGGTTTTCTTTTGTTTGTTTGTTTGTTTGTTAGTTTGTTTTAGTAGAGACAGGGTTTCACCAGGTTGGCCAGGCTGGTCTTGAACTCTTGGGCTCAAGCGATCCATCCACCTCAAACTCCCAAAATGCTGGGATTACAGGCATGCACCACAGCACCTGGCCTGATATGTTTTCTAAGACAAGAAAAGAAGCTTTCCACAATTAGCCTTGGATAAAATTGACTCCTCTAGAGACAGGCCATGCTTACACTGTAGTTTCTCACTCCCCCTGGCCACTGTGGTTTTGCTCCTCACATAATTTGGGGGGAGCATCCTTACTGCCAAAGACTTTATGCTTCTGAGAATATGTCCAAAGCAGGGAAATATGCCCTTGGACCAATCTTAAATTGAAATAAATTAAAGAAATGTGTTTAACGCAGACCTAAGTTCCAATTCAAACTTAAGAAATAAATTCTCTTCTTATTTTTTCCTCAATTTTTATTGATGATATCCATATGCATAGTTAAAAATGTTTAAATTCTATAATTCTTATAACTTAAACCAACAATTTCCATCCCACTTCACCTTACCCTCAATTACTGCTATCCAGAAACAACCATGTAGGACACATTTTGGTCTTTCTTTTGGTAGTCACCTTCATGTTTTTAAATAACATTTTTGTAATGTTACTTTCTTATATTTTTACATGTTGGTTATCGTCTATTATTGTCTTCCTGCTAGGTAAGATGAGGCTTCCGTTCTCTTATACCTCCCGATTCTTCTCCTATTCTCACTTCATCTTCCTAATATAGTTGTATCATGATTTTTGATCAGTTGAATATTCATTGAATTTTTAAGACTGTGTAAATATTTTTCACAACGAGACATGTAGTGAACTACAATTATACATTTTTTTGTAAAACCTTTTTTTCATCTGGGATTAATAATTGTCAGTTTCTTGTTCACTTAATTTTCTGTATATCTATCATTAATTCACTGATAGAGCATAAAACTCCTTTCAATGTGTTCAAACATATTCTTTTTTCTTTTCTTCCTTTTTTATTTCTCCTGCTCTTTCTTCTTTTCCCTCCTCCTCCTCCCTACTCCATTTCTTCCTTCTGCACAGACACGCGTGCACACACACACACACACACACATACACACACACACAGTCTCTTTTGAGTCATCCCTCCTGGAGTCATCTCTTTTCTTGCTCCGGTCAGAGATACTGGTTGCTCACTAGTCCTGCTGCGTCCACTGTCATCCTGGATCTTCCATTGTCATCATCCTGGAATTCACTTTTCCTCGTTCTTGGGATCCTCTATCTCTTGTTTCTTGGATCTCATATATTATTCTTTCCTAGTTTACTTCCTTTTGGTGGATCATTTTTGAGTCACTTTCCAGGGAAAGGCACAAAGGAAGTAGATTTTCTGAGACTTTGTGTACCAGTTATTAATTTATTGCATCTCAGCTCTATTGGGCTTCTTTATGATACTGGACCCTATAAACATTTCTCCTTTGCCAGCTGGAGCAATGTTAGGCTTTGTCAACAGAGGGCCCTGGAAAAACACTGCAAGTCATGGCAGATAAAAGGGCTTCTCTTCCAAGTTCTCATGTGCAGTTGCAACAGATGTGCAGGGGGCTCAGTGGCACTTGCCTTCAAACAAGTTTCTCCACTCAACTTCCAATAAGTTCCTCCAGCTCTCCATCAGGCTACTTCTCATGAGCCAGCCCTAGCTTCCTTTAGCGGGTGGCCTCCTGCACACTGGCTGTTGTTGGCACACCCCAGTGGACAGCTTCCTATGGACTAACTTTGGTCCAGGGTACCCCAGTGAACTTCTCCACTATTACATGGGCCTCAGCCACACCCTCTACAATGAGGTCTGAATCTCAGCCTTTACAGGCCCCTGAGCTTATTTCTTCCTTGATTATGGGTACTTTGTCTCAGCCTTAAAGGAAGTAGTCATTCCCTACAGTTGGTATTCCTGTCTTCTTTAGGGCTTTATTTTATATCTTTTAGTAATTAATCATCTTTTACTAGCTGAGCATGGTGATTCATGCCTGTAATTCCAGCCTCCTTTGGGAGGCCAAGGTGAGAGGATCACTTGAGCTCAGAAGTTTGAGGCCAGCCTGCCCAACATAGTGAGACCCCATCTCGACAAAAAATAAAAAAATTAGCCAGGTGCAGTGGCTTATGACTGTAGTCCCAGCTACTTGGGAGGCTGAGGTGGGAGGATCACTTGAGCCTGGGAGGTCGAGGCGGCAGTGACCTGTGATCCCACCACTGCATTGCAGCTTGGGAAACAGAGTGAGACCCCCTCTCAAAAAATCATTTTTTTCCTAAGTAATAATTCTTCATATTAAATTTTCCCTGTATCAGAATACTAACTGGAGTCTCACTGATACACTTTGCACATCTGAAAATGTCTTTATTCTATCCCTTTGTTTAATTGAATGCTTGGCCAGGTAGACAATTCTGGGTTGAAAATAATTTCCCTCAGAATCTTGAATACTGTTAATTTTTTTCTAGTTTCCATTGTTAGGTATTGAGTAATTTGATGCTAATCGGAGTTCTAATCCATTGTACATGATATTTTTACAAAAAAAATTTCAAGGCTTTTAGGGTCTTCTCTTTATTTTAGGGGTTCTAAAATTTCATGATGTGTCTTGGCATGGTTTTCATATGTGTCTTGGTGTCGTGCTGGGCATAATCTGAAAACTTATTCCACTGGATTTAGGACATTCCCTTGAATTATTTCTTTAAAAACATCCTCCCTTCATTTTCCCTACTCATTCTTTCTGGAAGTCCTATCATATGGATAGTCTACAATGGTTCTCTAATTTTCTAAATTTTATCTCCCATTTTCCATCTCTGTCTTTCCCCCCCCCCCCCAGGAGATTAACTTAATTTTATTTCACAGTCTTTCTCCATTATTGCATATTTAATTTCAAAGTGAGGCACTAAAAAGTTGCATGGAACATTCGTGTGAGTGGTGGGGGCTTTTGGAGTGATGACCACCATCACAGGGTGGCTGGACTGGACAGCGTCATAGTGCCCTCCGACGTGAGTGTCTGTGAATCTTTCCTCTTGGGTTGGTCAACTGACCTAGACAGAAATCTTCCAAACCACTTGGAGGTATCAAAGCAGCTTTGTTGTCTGGGGAAATACCCGAGGTTCATCATCTCGTGTCGAGAGGATTAATGACACGGACACACGCACATAGAGTGGGTTAACGAGCGGAAAGTTTAATAGGCAGGAAAGAAGACAACCGCTCCCCTATGCAGAGGAAGGGCTCTGAATGGAAAACCCCACCCTTGGCAGGAAGCAGTAGGTTATATAGGGAGGTTTGAAGAGGTGGTATCTGATTTACATAGGGCCCAGGGGATTGGTTTGACCAGATGTGACATTTACATAGCCCAAGAAGAAACTGGCCACCCCACCGTAATCTTTTATTATGTAAATGGGGTTTTTCACTTGGCCAGCTCCATGACACCCACATGCATGGTGACCAAGAGAAGGGAGGGGGAATTGCCATATTGGGTGTACCTGGCTTTTAGTATAGCTGCTGGCATTCGTCTATGCAAGCTTCCAGCTTGCTTATTTATGCTTGCAGCTTGGCTTTTCAGGCAGCTTTCTGTTAGAAAAGAAATGGTTTGGAGGCTGCTTTTTATTAAGAGAAAAGACTTGCCGAGGACTCCTGTACACTCACTATCTGCCTAAATAATTTATTTTTAACTCCTATATTAGTATCAGCCCGCATGCCAGCATTCTTGGGAGCTATGTCAAAAAGGGCAATGAGATTCTCACCTTTCATATGTAGATTTTCATTTTTAGTACGATATCCCTTCTTCCACTTCCTGATGTCCTATGACCTGAGCCATTATGGTGCAGCTTCTTCAGAGAGCAATCCAGTCTTATACTGGGGTGGGAAAAGGGTAGTCATTATTTGGGGTGAAAGAGGGGATCTGGGGATTCTATTTCCTATATAGATTTACCCTATCCTGTTTGTATTTATTTATTTATTTATTTTCAGACAGAGTCTTGCTCTGTCTCCCAGGCTGGAGTACTGTGGTGTGATCTCAGCTCACTGCAACCTCTGCCTCCCAGGTTCAAGCCATTCTCCTGCCTCAGCCTCCTGAGTAGCTGGGACTACAGGTGCACACCACTATGCCTGTTTAATTTTTTGTAGTTTTAGTAGAGGTGGGGTTTTGCCATGCTGCCCAGGCTGGTCTCGATCTCCTGAGCTCAAGCAATCTGCCCGCCTTGGCCTCCCAAAGTGTTAGCATTACAGGCATAAACAACCGCGCCAGGCCTCGCCTAGCTAATTTTTGTATTTTTTGTAGAGATGGGGTTTCACCATGTTGGCCAGGCTAGTCTCAAACTCCTGACCTGAGGTGATCCGCCTGCCTTGGCTTCCCAAAGTGCTAGGATTGCAGGCATGAGCCACTGTGCCCGGCCCTGCCCTTCTGTTTTTAGCCCCACCTGATCAGCACGTTGAGCTATGTGATGCCTATGATTTTTGAGCTTTTCTGGATTCTGTAAAATCAATTGTTTTGTTTCTAGACCACCTCCCTTTGCCTTACGGTCAGCTTAAAGTTTCAGCTTTCTCTTATCTAGTAACTTCCCACTCATGTATGCATCTATAAATTCTATCACGTTGTACTGTCATCTCTTCTTTCTTCGTCATTGCCTTTATGGGTTTACGTCTTTTAGGTAATCTTTTTACTTTCATGTTAGTGAGGTTGTGGAAGGAAATGGAGGCAAACATGTGTATTCAATCTGTTATATTTAATCAGAAGCCTCCCCTTTTTTGCTTCTTAAAATTTCATTGTAAGAGGTATGACAGGAAAAAATTTCTTCCACTAGGCCTGTAGGGTAGATCTAGATGGAAATGCAACATTTTCCAAATGCAAAGCTTCTGCTAGAACAACAGAAAATTGGAATCAAGATATTCTATATAAATGTAGACCTTTAAGACCTTAAGCATCAACATTTACAGTAAGTTAGAAATTCACTGAATTAATAGGTTAAAAAAAAAACTACCAAGATTGCCAACTTTAAAAGGAATCTCTAAATTTCATAACAACATATTGATTGATATAAATGCAATAGATAAGCTATCCTAAATCTCAAAACATAATAGTTGGAAAGAGAAAGTTATGCCCTTGATATGTCCAAATCCGTTTACAATCTAACTTATTTAGAGAGGAGAAAACAGCTCATTGATTTCTTCTTTCTCAAAAATTCTCCATGTTGAGGAAATTGCTTTCTATTGTCACTTCTTTTAATTTTCAGGAAAAGAGAGGAGGGGGTTAGGTAGAGGTGAGCAGAGAGGAGCAGGTTACAAGTTAAAGCAGACATCTACTTGGACCTTTGAGTATACTTAGTAAATTTATGCAAACACAAGCAGCGTGTGAACACAATGTATGAAAATGTCTTTCTCTTCTCTCTTACCAGTAGTGGGAAATAATTTAAAATTCCTTAATCCTTATTTAAAATTAATTTTTTGTACATTTGTAACAAATATAATAATTTTTAAAAATTTAAGCCAATGCAGTTTAAGATTTTTCTTAAAGCTCCATTGCCTTCACTCACAGAATCAATATTTCATTGCTTTATAGAGATGGTAGATACCAGCTAGAACAACAGTCATTGCTCAGTTCTGACTGTCAATTTTTATTTTATTTTGGCATCCTGAATGAGAGAAAAGTCTGGAAAGCCAGGCTTTGTTGAGGGAGAAAATGTCAAACCTTCTCTTCAGTTATCAAAACCAAGGCTTGGCGATGTAGGTGCCAAGGCCTTGGTCCCCTGGTGGGGGGGTGCACTGAAAATTACTGATATGAGGCAGACTGATTAATAGGAGAAAAGGTGTACACATTTATTTAACATGAATACATGGGGGTCTTCAGATTGAAGACCCAAAGATACAGAGGAAATTGTCCATGGGTATGCTTAGATTTCACAAAGTATGAACCACCATGTAGAAATATGATTGAACAAAAAGGGTCCGATCTAATGCTAATAGACTGATTGGGGAAACCCAACAAGGCCTCTCTGTCTAGATTCTTCTTGTTCTCCCTGAGCAGGCATTCCTCCTCCTGCGTGTGGGGCAGATCCTCTCTAGAATGGGGTCTTATGACCCATAGTCAAACAAGGTAGGTCAGATAATTTCTTTGTGGTCAGTCTTTACACAGAAAGATGGAGGGAAAACTGAGTAATATATTTAGGTTTTATGGCTAGCTTTGGGGAAAAGGGGTTCTGGTTTCTACCACCTGCCTTGGGGAAGAGGGATTCCAGCTTTATGGCTAGGTTCAGGGGAGAATGGAACCGAAAGACAAGAGGACAAGAGAAGATCAAAGGAAAACTTCCTTCTGAGGCTTTTATTTTGGGGTTCTTGGAGTGTGATAGATTAATGTCCCTGTTCCTGGAGAGAAGTGGATGGCACTTAGCTGACGTATGGAGGAGGGGAAGGAGGAAGATTCTGGAGGTGCAAGGCTAGGGTGAAGACACCCCTAGATCCTTGAGAAAGGCCCCAGCAGGCCTTCTCTACTTGGTTAACGGTAGGCCTCATTACCTTATTAGGGGAAACCAGGTCTACCCACCTTCATTGTCTTTTTATAATGTTAGATTTTCATTGAAGTTATTTTAAGTACAAAAGTCACCAGTTTCTAAGAAGGCAATTTTTTAAAGTACTTTTCATTCATCTAGTAGTCAGAGCTGCGGGCACACAGGCTCAAGACACTCTGCGAGCCAGTCAGTATTGTAAACCATACATAGTAGTACACTGAATCAATATAGAAATGTTATAGGTTTGGCTGGGCACCGTGGCCCACGTCTGTAATCCCAGCACTTTGGGAGGCTGAGGCGGGTGGATTGCTTGACCTCAGGAATTTGAGACCACCCTGGGCAACATGGCTAAACCCTGTCTCTACCAAAAAAGAAATGTTATAGATGTAACCTTTTACAAACAAAGTAACTCCTAATATCAAGAGAAAAGGTAGGAAAAAGGGTTAACGTACCAGTCTAGGGAGAGTGATGAAGGCTGATAAAAGAAAAATTTCAGCCGAATTAAATTTAAAGGAGTTTAATTGAGCAATGAACAATTCAGGAATCAGGCAGCCCCCAGAATCACAGCAGATTCACAGAGAATCCAGCATGGCCACGTGGTGGAAGAAGATTAATAGACAAAAAAAGGGAAATGACATATAGAAATTGGAAGTGAGGTACAGAATGGCTAGATTGGTTACAACTTGACGTTTGCCTTATTTGAACACAGTGTGAACACTCAGCGGTGAATGAATGGTTGAAGTATGGCCGCTGGGATTGGCCAAGACTTAGCTCTTGTTAACAGGCACATACTCCTAAGTTAGGTTTTCAATTTTGTCTATTAAGCTAGGTTACAGTTCATCCGCAAGGACTCAAATATAGAGATACGGAGTCTTCTCAGGCCATATTTAGTTTGCTTTAACAAAACAAAAAGAATCTCCTGGGCTGGGCCAGGGAGGTCTGTCGGTCTTGTAAGGAAGGGTCTTTGATGTGGCACAGCCTTCAGCCTTTGGCGCAGTAGATACCAAGCTTTTTTTTTTTTTTTTTTTTTTTTTTTTTGAGACGGAGCTCCCTCTGTCGCCCAGGCTGGAGTGCAGTGGCGCGATCTCAGCGCACTGCAAGCTCCGCCTCCCGGGTTCACGCCATTCTCCCGCCTCAGCCTCCCGAGTAGGTGGGACTACAGGCGCCCACCACCACGCCCAGCTAATTTTTTGTATTTTTAGTAGAGACGGGGTTTCACCGTGTTAGCCAGGATGGTCTCGATCTCCTGACCTCGTGATCCACCCGCCTCGGCCTCCCAATAAATCATGAGTGACAGTAAGTTTTTATGACCGTAGAGTCCCCTGGTGACGACTGATAGTGGAAGAGTATGTTTGTTTACGTTCTTATCTGGTTGGATATAGTCTTTGTTATTTGTTTATTAAGCAAAACGTCTTATTCTTGTTGGCAAAGTGTCCGATGAAATGTAAAATGGAGTCTTTTTCTAAGGGAGTTATTTCAAGGATGCGCTGCTATACAGTAGTGGTGTACATGTGAGATCATAGCCCCAGAGGAACTCCGGATGGATTGAAGGAAACTCTGGATAATATCTAGGCTTGCACTTTGGGTTGTGAAGGATAAAGATCAATCTCTTTCTTCCCAGTTGAGGGTAAATAAGGAATACCCATGCAAATTAGTGGCACCTTGCAGTTTTGTCTTTTATTTAAAAAACTGCTATTTTAAATAATAATAGGTCACTTAAAATTATTTTTATGGCTCTGGCATTATGCTAAGTACTTTACATAAATTATCTCTGTTTTTTTCACAGTGTGCTATGAGAGACACCATTTCACAGAGAGGTAATAGACATTAAAAGAAGATTAATATCTGCTCACTTGACCTGTTAGTAAGTGGTAGAGCCAGCACAGGAACCAAGATCTGGCTATCCAAGTTCTTAATATCTCTGCAAGGCTGCCTTGCCCCTCTGTCCCTCCATTTTCCTCCCACACTCACTCCAGTCCCTTCTGCTATCCTTGTCTTCTCCCCGAGCCCTAGAGGGTAAACTCTATAACTAACCATTTATATTAGTTTAGAGAGAGAATAATTGTAGTGTATGTGAAATTCATTCACACTGCACTGTTACCTCAACCAGGCACTTGAATTTTTAAAATTTTATTGAGGTATAATTTACATATCATAAAATTCACCCATTTAAAGAATACAGTTCAATGACTTTTCATGTTTATTGAGTTATACAACCATCCCCATAATCCAGTTTTAGAATATTTTCCTCAACCCAATAAATTTCCTCATGCTGATTTACAGTATATTCATGTTCCCACCTTCAGCCCCGGACAACTACTAACCTTTTTGTCTCTATAGATCTTTCTTTCTCTTTCTTTCTTTCTTTTTTCTTTCTTTCTTTCTTCTTTGCTTTCTTTCTTTCTTTTTCTTTCTTTCTTTCTTTTCTTTCTTTCTCCTTTCTCTCTCCTTCCTTCCTTCCTTCTTTTCCTTCCTTCTTTTCCTTCCTTCTTTTCCTTCCTTCTTTTCCTTCCTCCCTCCCTCCCTCCCTCCCTCCTTCTCTCCCTCTCTCTCTCTCTCTCTTGCTTGCCTGCTTCAGGGTCTCATTCTGTCACCCAAGCTGGAGTACAGAGACAGGATCACAGCTCATTACAGCCTTGACCTACCTGGGTTCAGGTGATCCTCCCACCTCAGCCTTCTGAGTAGTTGGGACACTACAGATGCATACCACCACGCCTGGCTAATTTTTCTATTCTTTTGTAGAGACAAGTTTTACCATGTTGCCCAGGCTGCTTTCAAACTCCTGGGCAATCCACCTGCCTGGGCCTCCAAAAGTGCTGGGATTACAGGCGCGAGCCACCATTTCCGGCCTAGATTTGTCTTTGTAGGATAAATGAAATCATACAGTATGTAACATTTTGTATCTGGCTCCTTTCACTTAGCACAATTATTCCTGAGATGTTGTAGCAGTTTCTGCTCATTCCTTTAATTGCTGAATAGTATTCTATTGTGGATATACCACATTTCATCTGTCCAAATGATAAACAAATGATAGTTGATGGACATTTGGGTTGCTTCCACTTTTTGACTATTACAAATAATGCTGCTATGAGCATTGGTGTGTGAGTCTTTGTGTGAGCACATATTTTCATTTTTCTTGAATAAATATCCAGGAGTGGATGCTGGGTCATATGGTAAGTTTATGTTTAACTTTTTAAGAAACAGCCTCATTGCATTTAAACCTCATATCTGAATGTGAATTTAAAGTCTTTTTCCTCAACTAAGCAAGCATTAGTAAGCAATGGAGAGGTTCATAAAGTTGGAGGGAATTTTAGGGGAACTATGATTTCTTTCTTAAAGGGCATTTGTAAAGTGCCTCTGTGTATTAGTCTGTTTTCACACTGCTATAAAGAATTACCTGAGACTGGGTAATTTATAAAGAAAGAGGTTTAATTGACTCACAGTTCCACATGGCTGGGGAGGCCTCAGGAAACCTACAATCATGGTGAAAGGCAAAGGGGAGCCAAGCATGTCTTACACGACAGCAGAAGAGCGAGAGAAGAGGGAAGTGCCACACTTTTAAACCATCAGATGTCATGAGAACTCACTCACTGACATGAGAACAGCAAGGGGGAAGCCTGTCCCCATGATCCAATCACCTACCCCGAGGCCCCTCCTCTGACGTAGACAAGGGGATTACATTTCTTTTTTCCTTCTCTATTTTTTTTCTTTTTTGAGACAGAGTCTCACTCTGTCGCCCAGGCTGAAGTACAGTGGCACGATCTTGTCTCACTGCAACCTCTGCATCCTGGGTTCAAGTGATTCTCCTGGCTCAGCCTCCTCAGTAGCTAGGACTACAGGCATGCGCCACCGTGCTCCGCTTTTTTTTTCTTCTTTAGTAGACACAGGGTTTCACCATGTTGGTCAGGCTGGTCTTGAACTCCTGACCTCAGGTGATCCACCCGCCTCGGCCTCCCAAAGTGCTGGGATTACAGGGGTGAGCCGTCACACCCAACCCACTAAGTTTTAAAGATTAAATTTGAATGTTTATAGGTTGGTCATGCATTCTCCATTTTACCCACATTTCCCCCCACTTGGTATTGACTAACATAACAAAGTTAGAGTATTAACACTATCTGACTTCAAAACTTACGGTCAAGTCACAGCAATTAAGACAGTGTGGTATTGGCTGGGCGCGGTGGCTGACGCCTGTAATCCTGGCACTTTGGGAGGCCATGGCAGGCGGATCATGAGGTCAGGAGATCGAGACCATCCTGGCTAACATGGTGAAACCCCGTCTCTACTAAAAATACAAAAAAATTAGGCGGGCATTGTGGCAGGCACCTGCAGTCTCAGCTACTCGGGAGGCTGAGGCAGGAGAATGGCGTGAACCTGGGAGGTGGAGCTTGCAGTGAGCCGAGATCGCGCCACTGCACTCCAGCCTCAGCCTGGGCGACAGAGCAAGACTCTGTCTCAAAAAAAAAAAAAAAAAAAAAAAAAAAAGAAAGACAGTGTGGTATTTGGTGAACATGTAGATCAATGGAAATGAATAGAGAGACCAGAAACAGATCCATTCTTATGTGGTCATTTGTATTTTAATGACAGTGCAAAGGCAATTTAATGGAGAAATAACAGCCTTTTCAAGAAATGGTATGAGAACTATTGGACACTCATATGCAAAAAACTTCACAGAAACTAAAAACACTGCTCTTCATAAACACTGTTGAGGAAGGGAAAAGAAAGCCATAGTCTGCAATTAAATATTTGCAAAACACATACCTCCCAAAGAACTGGTAACCACATTACATATCGAAATAATTCTTTTAAAAAACCCTCAATAATAAAGAAACAAATAGGCCGGGTGTGGCAGCTCAGGCCTGTAATCCCAGTACTTTGGGAAGCCGAGGCAGGTGGATTACTTGAGGTCAGGAGTTCAAGACCAGGCTGGCCATCATGGTGAAAGCCCATCTCTACTAAAATATATTTTTAAAAAAATTAGCTGGGCATGGTGGTGAGTGCCTGTAATCCCAGCTACTGGGGAGGCTGAGGCAGGAGAATCATTTGAACCTGGGAGGCAGAGGTTGCAGTGAGCTAAGATCACGCCACTGCACTCCATCCTGAGCAACAGAGTGAGACTCTGTCAAAAAAAGAAAGAAACAAATAACCCAATAAGAAAATGGCAAAAATTTGAACATACACTACACCAAAGATCATATACAGATGGCAAATAAGCACATTAAAAGATGCTAAGCATTATTGGACATTAGGGAAATGCAAATTAAAATCATAATGTGTTACCACTGCATCTATTAGAATGGCTTACTTTAAAAAAATAACAAAAACAACTTTCCATATCAAGTGCTGATGAAAATGCAAAGCAACTTAACGTTTTATGTATTTGGTGGGAATGCAAAATGTTATAGCCCCTTTGGAAAACAGGTTGGAATTTTCTAATAAAGTTAAACATAAGTTACCATATAACCCAAAAATCTCACTCTTAGATGTTTATCCAAGAGAAATAAAAACTTATGTTAACACAGAAAACTGTACATCAATGTTTCTAGTTGTTTTATTTATAATCACCAAAAACTGGAAACAAAACCAATGCCTGTCAGTTGCTGAGTGGGTATATAAACTGGGGATGCTACTCAGCAATAAAAGGGAACAGATTGGCTGGGTGCTGTGGCTCATGCCTGTAGTCTCAGCACTTTGGGAGGCTGAGGTGGGCGGATCACGAGGTCAAGAGATCGAGATCATCCTAGCCAACATGGTGAAACCCTATCTCCACTAAAAATACAAAAATTAGCTGGGCATGGTGGTGTGCGACTGTAGTCCCAGCTACTCGGGAGACTGAGGCAACAGAATCTCTTGAACCTGGGAGGCAGAGGTTGCAGTAAGCCGAGATCATGCCACTGTGCTACAGACTGGCGACAGAGTGACATTCTGTCTCAAAAAAAAAAAAGATTTACTAATAAACATAAATAGATGAATCACAAACACATTATGCAAAGTGAAAGAACCCAGAGCCAAAAAGTTATATATTGTTTTATTCCATTTATATGACATTCTCAAAAAGGCAAAACCAAAGAAAAAAGATTGATGGCTACTGGGGATTAAAAGCAGGGCAAGAAGTTGAAAACCAAGGTGCATGAGACTTTTGGGTAGAGAAAGCTGTTCCATATCCTGATTGTAGTGATGGTTATGACTGTATGCGTTGAAACTCATAGGATTTTACACTAAAAGTGATGAATTCTACTATGTGCAAATTATATCTCAACGAGCCTGAAAGAAAAGCCAATAGGGCCACTTTCGACATTAGCACTTATAAGATAATAACCTAAGCTAACCTAAAAATACGGGGAAAGTTTCTCTTCCTTTGGCTAATTATTAAGGATTCAATATGAGAAAAGGCAGCTCACCAAATTTAGCTTGTATAGAAGACTCTCAAAATTGTGGAGTATTCCTTTAGCACAAATCTAAATAAAGCTTTTCTGGTCATATTTATAGGCATGCTCACATTTTTACCTCGCTAATATAGCTGTTAAGAATATAATATCTTTTCAGTTTCCACATCAACTATGAGCATTTTTCATTTACGTTTTCTGGTGTGCATACAGTATAAATTCTGTTACATCACTTTACACCTTTTGTTGTTACTGACGGCAGCACTTGCAAATCATGTTTAATTTTGTTTGCCCAGAATAATGATGAAATGCTAAAAAATATATATTCTATTCACACTTCACACTCTTATAGTAACAGAAGAGTCTTAATGCACTTCTGTCCTCTGAGGTAGCTTGTGGTAAAACAGGAGAAACACTATGAATAATTAAAAATATGATATTTACTCCAGGAGAAAGATAAATCTTTGAAAAATCTCTGCCGGCAGAAAGCTTCACAATCAGGTACCATATCCTTATAAATAAATTGCCAGTCTTTTCAGGTGTCAAGGGATTTCACAGTCAGATATTAATGAGATAAAGATGCTCAACTTGATCATGAAGGGCGGGAAGAATGAGGACCAAGTTGCTTCTTGTTAATTCTTATCATTCTTCATTGTTAGCTAACAAGTAGGTAGCAGATGCCAGCACTGTGCCAAACCTACAGCTATAAAAGGGTAAGGCAGATCCTAGACTGAAGAGTTTATTCTGAAAGACTTGATTTCAAAATATTCAGACTTTAGGCAATTAACTCAGTTTTTCCTCATCATAGAGACAGATCTCTATGTCTTTTATGCAATTGGCCATTTGACCTATTTTTGTTTTTTATATTATTACAGAAAAACTCTATTCTCTAAGTGAGGAATTAAGGTCAATTGAAAGAAAAAAAAGAAGGGGTTTGTTAGTCAATCTGTGCAATCAATGGATATGGTGTTTGGCTGGGATTCAGTAGACCTGGGTTCCAGCTCCACTGTGACATTAACTTATGTGACTCTGGATAAGTCCACCTGCCTGGGGCCTCAGTTTTCTCATGTGCACAACGATGCATTTGAATTTGATAATCTCTAAAATCAACAATAGCTCTAAAACCATTGCTGATTCTTAATGCACCATCAATTTTTAAATTACTTGAAAACAATGTCTAAACCTATATTACATATAATTAAATCCTTGATAATTCAGAATGCATTTCAAAACACTGCATACTTTATAAAGTCATTACTGTGAACAGCCTAGCAAAGTTCTGGTTAAATAGAAGTTTCAGGCTAATGGAATCCTCATTAGATTCGCTTTTACAAGTGTTTTTCACAAATATAAAATTCTAATTGTAATGAAAAATTTACCTTCATTTTAACAAAATAAAACCCAATTCTGTAATTAAGCAGGAAAGAAAGAGATGTAACTCGCTTATACATGGGTTGAGGTTGTTCACACATAGCATTCTGGCATTGTTGACCAGCCCAAACTCTTTCACTAATATGAAATGCAGACTATCCACTGGAGTTTACAAAAAATTTCGACAAGAGAGGATATTTGAGTACAGAGGTGCAATCTCAGCTCACCGCAACCTCCGCCTCCTGGGTTCAAGCAATTCTTCTGCCTTAGCCTCCCTAGTAGCTGGGACTACAGGGGTGCACAACCACACCCTGCTGATTTTTGTATTTTTTTTGTAGAGATGGAATTTTCCCATGTTGCCCAGGCTGGTCTCAAACTCTTCGGCCTCCCAAAGTGCTGGGATTACAGGTGTGAGCTACCATGCCCAGCCTTCAGACTTTTAATATAGTCAATTGATTTAGAAGCCAACAAATTAATTTTAAAAAACAGTGAATACAGTTAATCATCTTTAACATGATTACGTGAATTGCAATTTGTGCTATTTGGATAAGGACCAAGTTTATATTTCCTTCCCTCATGTCTTCCTTCCTCTCAGCCTTCCTTCCCCCAAACATTTATTGAGTGGTTATTATACGAGACTCTGTAATCCCCTGATAGTAAAAAACATGCCAAACAAAAATCCAAACAAAATCCCTGCCATTAAGGAGGGTCACAATGTATGAGGCAAAACTTGGTTAAAAATGGGCCAGGCTTAGTGGCTCACACCCGTAATCTCAGCACTTTGAGAGGCCAAAGGATCTCTTGAGGCCAGGAGTTTGTGACCAGCCTGGGCAACATAGGGAGACCCCATATCTATAAAAAATAAAAATAATAATTAGCCAGGCATGGTGGCGCATGCCTGTAGTCTTAGCTATTTGACAGGCTGAGGTGAGAGGATCCCTTGAGCCTGGGAGGTCGAGGCTGCAGCGAGCTGTGAGTGCACCACTGCCCTCCGGGCTAAGCAGCAGAGCAAGACTTGTATCAAAAAAATAATGATAATGTGACAATTTAGTGATAAAGATGTATACAAATGTTACTAGAGGAGAATTTACTTATCTTGGCACTGTCTCACACACACGTACACATACACATACACATACACACAGGTTTGTGTAAAATGACCATTCCATATCAAATTTCAAATAAAGCCTTTGAACCATTCTTAAGCATTTTGAAGCACTAGGTTTACATATAAATAGCATCATAACTCATTTGTTATTGAAAGCAGGTATGAACATTTATATTTTTTAAAATCCCTATGCTTTTATAGTTGCCATTAGTAGGAGAAATAGGAAAGAAGCAAAACCACATCTAAAAACTATTTTAGATGGAATGGTCATCTGGTTTTGGTGAAAATGAAGAGAGGAGGCTTTTTTCACATATCCTGGCTGGGGTACAAATTAGTGTAACCTTTCTGGAGGGCATTATAGCATGATTTGTCAGAAGGCTTAAAGATGTACATACTCGGATCTAGCAAATTTATGAAAAAACTGAGGAAGAAAGATTCAGCTTTGAGTGCATACACATTTAGGACTATTATGTCTTTTGGGTGAATTGACCCTTTTATCATTATGCAATGTCCTGATTTATTCCCAAGCACTGTGGACAGAGTAATATTCTGAAAGTCAGTTAGTGGAGGAACACAAATAAATGAAACACCTGTGATAAGAAGTGGAAATCTAGAAAATATATTCATTAACAGTGGAAACAGTTTATTGGATTCTGCTTGAGCCTGAGCAGGTACATGTTAATGATTACATGTATTTGTAGAAATGGCTTTCTATTGTTAATAGTCTGAGATGCATGACCTCTAATTAGGCATGAAACAAACAATAGTAAACTTTACACATTTTTCATAATCATATTAGGGGTTTATTGCCATATAAATTGTTTATGTAAAATCTATATGATTTATTACATAATCCCATTAGATACATTTTATTGCTTTCCTGTGGTTTTGTGCTTTGCCTTAATATTATGTTTGAGCACCCCTTGGAGTTTATATTAGAGCATTTAAAAATCATCAGTACTAAATAACCAAGCAGAATGCCTAGTACAAGAGAGAAACAAAGCTACATTGCCATCTTTAGATCAAATCTTCCTTACCTGATTATCTGGATATTCTGATGAGAATTAACTGAGCTCAAGGTTGTGCTGACACCTTGTGTCTAAATATATTTGAGAGAAATTTTGCAAAGTTGAAAGAATTCAAATATAAAACTGAATGTGTAGCTCTATCTACTTCACCATTCCTATGGTTTAAATTATTTTCTTGATTATGCTCGATCACCCATTTCACTTTCCATTTGCTACCATACTATGTGCTATTGTTTGGTGTTGCAATATAAAAAAAATTATGTTCGGTCGGGTGCAGTGGCTCACGCCTGTAATCCTAGCACTTTGGGAGGTCGAGGCAGGTGGATCACCTGAGGTCAGGAGTTCGAGACAAGCCTGGCCAACATGGTGAAACCCCGTCTCTACTAAAATTACAAAATTAGCTGAACATGGTGGTGGGCACCTGTAATCCCAGCCACTCGGGCAGCTGAGGCAGGAGAATCACTTGAACCCAGGAGGCAGAGGTTGCAGTGAGCCGAGATCGCGCCACTGCACTCCAACCTGGGAGACAGATTGAGACTCCATCTCAAAAAAAAAAAAATTATGTTCCAAGTAATGTAATCATATTATAGCAGTAGATCTTTCTTTTTAAAATCAATATCCCATTGTCTTAGTAAGAAGATCTCTTTAAAACAAAAGGTGTTACATTTTTTTTTTTTTTTGCGTTTTCTGTCTCTCTTTAATTCATTAACTATTTAGGAAATAACCATTTTAAATGTTTATCTGTTGGTTTAGAAACTCATTGAAAGTAGAAACCACATCTTTTATTGTAATTATTTACAAAATTTAGCAAAGTTTTACATGTACATAGTTACTTTCGTAAAAAGGATTTTTTTAAAACCTAATATTTACTGAAAACTTACCATACGCCAGATGCTCATCCATGTATTTTACACACTTTATCCATAGTAAACAAGATTAATAACACATAGAGCCTTCATGTTCAGGTTCCACTCATCAATCCTCCATCAGGTACCAGAACCTGTATGTACCTTTCTGCCATATTTTGAGCCAGCCCAGAAGGATCAAAGAGGTCTGACCCATCTCTGTTTGAGGTCTTTGACACCATCTAAATCTTTGATGAGGATTCTATTCTCTAAATATTCTTGAAAATTCTTAATAGAATATATATATATATATATATATCTATACATATCTGCAACTAGTACTTATCTGTATGTAGAGGGAGAATGACCAGGTCCTTCTGGAAGTTTCACTTTATACCTATTACCCACCTGATGCCCTCTTCCAAGATCATTGGTTGTTGGCTGAATTCAGTAGAACCCTGTCAGTGTCTTTGTGTCACTGAATTCATTGATCACGTGGTCATCAATAGCTGGTGTGATGAAAGCTAGAATACTCTCTGTTTTGCTATTCTGAGACAGTTTCCTACAGCGAAGTGGCTTGTGCTCTGAAGAATAAGTCTTTAATGGTACAGATCTTTCAGTTCATAATTACATAGATACATTTGCCCCAAGATGGGATCAAGCATCAAGGAAAATTGGTTTGGGATGAATTTCTTTGCCAGCTGTAGGAAACAATAGCCCTTCCGTTAAACTTTAGGTCTTGGTGCTGAGTCTGCCTTGTGGGTTCAAACAAAACTCTACTAGTCAAATGCAGAAAACAGAACCTGTTGTTGCTATTGAGTGCTTGAAAAAAACTCTAGGCTAGTTTAGGAATGACTACAAAATGCACCACAAACTTGCTGCCATTGGACCTCCAGCCTCTGCCATGGTCTAGAAATTGTAGAATCAGGAATCTTTTGTGCTACGTTTTTTGACTCTAGAATCACTCTGCATTGTGACAATCAAGAAGCTACCAGCCAAACTGCAATGCTGCCTGTATTAGTTTTCTGTTGCTATTTACTATGGTTTGAATGTTTTTAATCTCTTCAAAATTTATATATTGAAACTTTATCCTCAATGTGATGGTATGAGAAGGCTTCTGGGAGGTGATTAACTCATGAAGGCTCTCCCTGCATGAATGGGACTAGTGCCCTTATAAAAGAGACCCCAGAGAGCTAGTTGGCTCCTTCTACCGTGTAAGGATGCAGTGAGAAGGTGCCATCCTTTAGGATTCAGGCCCTCACCAAATGTTCCCAGTACCTTGATTTGGATTTACCAGACTCCAGAACTGTGAGAAATAAATTTCTGTTGTCTATAAGTTACCCAGGCTAAGATATTTTGTTATCGCAGCTTTAGCAGACGAAAACGCTATGTAACAAAGTATCACAAACTTAGTGGCTTAAAACAACACCCATTTGTCAAGTCAAGGCACAGCTCAACTGGGTTCTCTGGTCAGGGTCTCACCAGGCTGAAATCAAGGAGTCATCTGGGACAATAATCTCATCTGTGGCTCGAGGTCCTCTTCCAAGCTCCCTGGCTGTTGGCAGAGTTCAGCTCCTTGCAGTTGTAGGGTTGAGGCTCCTGCTTGATTGCTGGCTGTCAACCTGAGCTGTTCTCAGCTCTAGAGGCTTCCTGCCATTCCCTGCCACAACAAGGCAGTTTGTTCCTTCAAGGTCAGCAGGAGAGTGTCTCTCTGACTTCTTTTAGGGACTCACCTGATTATCATGTCAGGCTTACACAGGATAATATCCATAACTTAAAGGCAACTGAAGAAGGACTCCAATTACGTCTGCAACACCCTTCACAGCAGCACCTAGATTAGTGTCTTATTCAATAACTGGGATACGGTGTGTACACCAGGGAAAGGAGATCTTAGAGGTCATCTTAGAATTCTGCCCACCACTGCATAGCACTAAATAGCATACTGCTATTTCAGATGCAAACTGTAGAACCTCTGTCTCTCTCTGCAATGTTGTATACCAGAAAAGGAGATGCCCCACGCCTTGTCTCTCCACTTACTAAACTTGGTTCACACCTCTAAACCCAACTGCAAGAGAGTGGAGGAAATACAGCTTTTAGCTTTAGGTTAAAGAAGCTTTAGGTTAAAAGAACCTTTCTCACCTCTGCAGTAATAAAATTAAGTTGAAATTGATGTGGAGCAAACCAATTCTTGCTATCTACAATATCCTTTATGATCAATTAAAGATGGTTGCAAATTCTTTGCTACTTCTCTCATTAAGAGATGAAGTCTAATTTTACTCCCTTTGAATCTGGGCCGGCTATGGTAACTTGTCTGACAAACAGAATGTGGCAGAAGTGACAGTCTAGGACTTCTGAAGCTAAATCATAAGAAGTTTTGCAGCTTCTGCCCAGGCCCCTGGTTACACTCATTCTTGGAGCCCTGAGCTACCAATTTAAAGTCTGACTACCTTGAAGACCTGTTGCGGGAAGTCAGGGACCCTGAATGGAGGGACCAGCTGGAGCAGTAGCAGAGGAACATGAATTATGAAAATGTCATGGACATTTATCAGTTCCCAAATAATACTTATATAATTTCTTATTCTTGTCTTTACTTTAATCTCTTAATCCTGTTATCTCTGTAAGCTGAGAATGTATGTCACCTCAGGACCACTGTGATAATTTTGTTAATTGTACAAATTGATTGTAAAACGTGTGTTTGAACAATATGAAATCAGTGCACCTTGAAAAAGAACAGAATCTAACAGTGATTTTTAGGGAACAAGGGAAGACAACCATAAGGTCTGATGGCCTGCAGGGTCGGGCAAAAAGAGCCATATTTTTCTTCTTGCAGAGAGCCTATAAATGGACGTGCAAGTAGGAGAGATATTGCTAAATTATTTTCCTAGCAAGGAATATTAATATTAATACCCTGGGAAAGGAATGCATTCCTGGGGGTAGGTCTATAAACGGCTGCTCTGGGAGTGTCTGTCTTACGCGGTTGAGATAAGGACTGAGATACACCCTGGTCTCCTGCAGTACCCTTAGGCTTATTAGGGTAGGGAAAAACTCCACCCTGGTACATTTGTGGTCAGACCGGTTGTCTGCTCTCAAACCCTGTTTTCTGTTGTTTAAGATGTTTATCATGACAATACGTGCACAGCTGAACATATAGACCCTTATCAGTAGTTCTGTTTTGCCTTTTGTCCTTTTCCCTCAGAAGCATGTGATCTTTGTTCTGCTTTTTGCCTTTGAAGCATGTGATCTTTGTACCTACTCCCTGTTTTACACCCCCTCCCCTTTTGAAACCCTTAATAAAACTGTGCTGGTCTGAGACTCAGGCAGGCATCACGGTCCTACTGATACGTGATGTCACCCCTGGCAGCCCAGCTGTAAAATTCCTCTCTTTGTACTCTTTATCTTTATTTCTCAGCCAGCCGACACTTATGGAAAATAGAAAGAACCTATGTTGAAATATTGGGGGCGGGTTCCCCCGATAAGGACCATACTATTAGAAACCTCAATATAGCTCATTTCCTGTTCTAGCACCCAGCAATTCAAGTCATAACAGTTGAGGCCCCAGACATTGCGGGGCAGAGGTGAACCGTCTCCATTTTGCAATGCCTGAACTCCAGATCCACGGATTTATGAGGGGAAAAAAAAAATGTTGTTTTGAGTAGTTATTTACACAGGGTAGATAACTGGAACAGAATTTGGTGCCAAGAGTGGGGTGCAATCTTAAGAAAATTTAAAACATACGATATTGGTTTGGGGACTAGGTAGCAGGTGGAAACTAGGCCTTAAGAAGACTATTTGTGAAATCTGTAATGGCCTTATGAGTGACGCCTTAGAGGACAGTAAGGAAATCGGAGGCTGGAAGAAAGGGCATTGTCATGTGCGTCTGTGTGAAGAGACCACCAAACAGGCTTTGTGTGAGCAACAGGGCTGTTTATTTCACCTGGGTGCAGGCAGGCTGAGTCCGAAAAGAGAGTCAGCAAAGGGTGGTGGGATTATCATTAGTTCTTATAGGTTTGGGATAAGTACATTCTTAAGGGTGGGGAAGAATATTACAAAGTACCTTCTTAAGGGCAGAGGGGGGAAGAATATTACAAAGTACCTTCTTAAGTGGGGGGAGAATATTACAAATTACCTTCTTAAGGGCGGGGGAGAATATATGTATCAGTTAGGGTGGGACATGAACAAATCACAATGGTAGAATGTCATCAGTTAAGGCTATTTTCACGTCTTTTGTGGATCTTCCATTGCTTCAGGCCATCTGGATGTACATGTGCAGGTCACAGGGGATATGATGGCTTAGCTTGGGCTCAGAGGCCTGACAGCCATGTGAGATATGTCCCAGCAGAACAGTTAGCCAAACTGTTGCTTGGAGTAATGAGGTAAAGAAAGATCTTGAGGATCTTGCTAAACAGATTTTCAGGCAGAATGCTGAAAGTGCTACTTGGCTTTTTCTAATAATTTTATTATTTATACAGTAAAATATGAGAAGTGAGGAAAAAATTAAAGATGGAACTGTTCACTTTTTGAGAATTTATAGGATATATTAAGAAGGAAGAACTTGTTCATTTGAAAATAAAAGTCACCAGCCCCATCTCTTTCAGAAAAATACTATCAAAGTAGGAAATGGCTTCAGAGCAAAGGAACTATTGATATAGGTCTGGTTGGGTTTCATAAATATTACAGACTAGTGGCTGCAATGAACCTTTGATTCTGTCCTCCCCTTTTTTGAATGGCTATGTTGATTGCAGTTACCCTATCCCTGTGTCACTACTGGATATTGGGTTTATAGACAAGGAAGATAACTTGCATCTTCATTTCATGGTCTTCAGATCAAGAGGAATTCTCCTCCCAAAGTGCTGGGATTACAGGCATGAGCCACTGTGCTCGGCCAACATAACAGTTTTTAGACCTCCAGGGCCACACATTCATTCAAAGCCTGAAGATGTTTGAGAGTTAGATTCTGCACCTTAAGTTTCTACGTGACATCAGTATTTGGCCACAAGCATAGGCTATTTCAGAAGAAACATGTAGAGTGGCATTTTCAGAGGGAGGAACCAGGAAGGGTATTTCTGCAATGTTGAGAAAAACTGATACATATATCCAGTCTTGAGTTACTCAGTGGGCCATAGGGGTAAATCTAATTGGTATTTGGGGTGCCTTAGAATGCATCTGTGAGGATAAGGCCTGAAAAATACATATTTGTACTATGCTTCCCTCCCCAGATAATTCCTAAACATTTCAAAGTTTGAGAACCACCAATATGAGAATAGGGAAGCATGAGTCCTTTTCCTTTCTCTCCATTCACCCCCTAACCTCCCAAATGCTATTTGAGACATTTCACTCTGTTTCTGTCAACAACAAAATCAAATTCAAAGACAGAATCAGAAATAGCTTTATTGGGAACAAAGCATGTGTATAGTGGCAATGAGAAGGCTATGATGACTATCCACTAATGGGTTTCAAGAAAAAGACTAAAAACCCGGTTTTATCCAAATGATAGTTTTGTCTTTTCTGTACCTCAAGACCTAGGTACATTTCTCTCATTTCTATTGCACCTGGCATTACTTTAGTTAGTATTTTATTTTCATACCATGAACTCCCATTTGACATCTTGAAATATATCTCTGTGATTCGTGTATTATTTCACCCAAAGGTTTTTATGAAATATGCATTTTTCACTTAATATTAATATTGCTGCATCCAGAGCTCCTCCAATCAATCCAATTTGGCAGGAATTTTATTTCAATACTACCATATGGAGCAATTTCCCCTTCAAGACATTTCACTCTGTGGCTGTCAAAGAAAGACCCATTTAGAACAAAATCAAAATCAAGAGGGAATCAGCAATAACTTTACTGGGAAAAAAGTGATTGTGTTTGTAGTGGGAACGAGAAGGCCAGATGGCCATCCATTCATGGATTCCAAGAAAAAAGACTAAAATTTTTGAATAACATGAATAATCAAGTCCATTTTCACCTTTTAAGATTTCCTATGGACTACTGATAATTTATACACTGTGAAAGAAAGTTTCTTAACTAGAAAATGTTCCCAATAACAAAATAGAGTCAAGGAAAGTTCAATGACAAGAGAAGACCATTTGACTTTGAAGAATAGGTTAATGTTTAAAGCTAGGAGGGAAGGCCAGGAGTGGTGGATCACGCCTGTAATCCCAGCACTTTGGGAGGCTGGGGTGGGTGGATCACCTGAGGTCAGGAGTTCGAGACCAGCCTGGGCAACATGGCAAAACCCTGTCTCCACTAAAAATACAAAAATTAGCCAGGCGTGGTGGCCCACGCCTGTAATCCCAGCTACTTGGGAGGCGGAGGCAAAAGAATCGCTTGAACCCAGGAGGCAGAGGTAGCAGTGAGCTGAGATTGTGGCACTGCACTCCAGCCTTGGCGAAAGAATGAGACTCTATCTGAAAAACGAAAAACAAACAAACAAAACCCAAGATAAATCTAGGAGGGGAGGCTGAGGATGCCTCACCTGATATAAATAAGAAAAAATTCTTCTGTCATTTTTTTCTTTAAAATCATACTTAAAACTATTTTCTAAAAAAAAAATGTATCTATGACCCTTTCTATGATTATATTTGCAAATGCAGTATTCAAAATGTTGTGTTTCCTTCCTTCTGTAATTGGGGTAGACTGACACTGGATGGCAGTGAAGCCCTGATAATAGCCACATGGTCCCAGCTGAAGGCTCATTCTAGGCACATTTATTTGACATGCAATTGTGCAATTTTTTCTTTCAATATCTATTTTTAAAGTTGAACCTGTGTTACTGACATGATTTAAAATGTTATACCTGTACAGTAAGCATGTAAAGAGACATCTAAGTAAAACCTGCTAATTTATCACTAATACATAACTCATCACTTACAAATCACCTTTGAGTGGGAAGTTTTTTAGTGACTCACTGTCCTTCTCTTACATTGAAATCAAAAGCCCAATTCAGGCTGAGTACAGTGCTCCAGAATATCTGCAAGCTGCCTGGGCATTTACCTCTCTATGCTCATTTTTCTTCTATAGCCAGTGTGCCATGCACTCTTAGCAAATGAGATTATTCTCTTCCAGTTGATCCCAACCCATGAGATTAAATGATTATGACTGACTTTATATGTATATAATTTTTTTTTGCCTTTCCCCCATAAATGGTGGGGGGTGGGGGGGGGTGGGTAGTGCTGTGACAAGAATGTATATACTCAGTAATTGATAGTTTATTTATAGTTAGAAGGTTTCAAAAGAAACATCTTTCCATATCTATGGAATATTCCTGATACAATTGGGTGTCTCAAATATAGCAGGGAAGATTATATATTAAATATTTCTCAGGGGGTTTCGTTGTTTGTTTGTTTTTTTGAGACAGGATCTCACCATGTCACCCAGGCTGGAGTATAGTGGTGTGATCCAGGATCACTGCAGGCTCAACTTCCTGGGCTCCAGTGATCCTCCCATCTCAGCCTCCTGAGTAGCTGGGACTACAGGCATGCACCATCATGCCCGGATAATTTTTGTATTTTTGGTAGAGATGGGGTTTTCCCATGCTTCCCAGGTTGGTCTTGAACTCCTGAGTTCAAGTGATCTGCCTGCCTCGGCCTCCCAAAGTGCTGGGATTACAGGTATGAGCTACCGCATGTGGCCTAGGGGTTTTCTTAAGAGTCTGTGTCAATTCTGGTCTCCTTTGGATACAGGGTTTAGCAAAAGAGATCCTTAGGACCAACTTTTAAAAGACAACTTGAAATAATTAGGCATACAATTAGATTGTTATATGCTCTTGGGTTATATTCACAAAAAATATATAGGAGTTAATTTTCTTCACAGAAATGTGCTAGTGGGAAAATAAGAATCAGGCATGCTAATAATTAACGATACCAAAGGTCTCATAATGTTTTATAAGATTGTTGTCAGGTGTTGAAGAGCTTGGGAAATTAGTCTATCTCTTGCCAGCCAAATTTAATTCTCCTTGATAGTGATAATCTAATCATTGTAGTTTACATTCAGAGTAGACAATGCATTCAACTACATGTATAAATAATCTGTGATAAAGGGCTGATAATTAGAATTGCACATAGATTCAAACAGTACTTGCAATGATGATGGTTTTGTTGAAAATATTTTAAAAACTCTTTTGGAATTGAAAGCTTCCATGCATTCTCAATATCTCAATCATGGCACCTTAAAAATGGGTTTGATCATCAGAAATATAAAAATATCCTAGACTTATAAATAAGATACAGGTTAAAACTAAGTAATAGCAACAGGACTGTGGCAGATTTCATTTCTCTAAGACGGCCACCACCTTATATCACATCTATATTCCCTCTACTTGTGCTTAGGCAGATCTTTGTGACTGTGTCAATCAACCAAGAATGGAGGAAGCGTCACTTTGAGACTTACGAGGCTGGGTCGTACAGATTCCACACACTTCTGTCTTATTCTCTTGGGATGCTTGTTCCTGAAATCCAGCCACTGTGCTGCAAGGAAACTAACCAGGAGAGTTCATGCCTCGGTGTCCCAGATGACAACCTTTGTTGACCCCCAGACAGGTAAGTGAGCCTTCAGATGACTTCAAAGCCTACCTGTGGAGTCATTTCCAGCCTGTGAATTATTTCAGTTGATGCTGTATTGAACAGAGATGAAGTGTCTCTGTCAAGCTCTGCCTAATTGCAGATTTGTGAGTAAAATAAATGACTGTTGGTTTTTTAAGCCACTAAGTGTGGGGTGATTTGCCACTCAGAAATAGACAACTGGAACAGATTTTGGTACCTGGAGATGGGATGCTGCCAAAACAAAAACCTAAAACATGTGGCATTGGCTTTGGGACTGGATAGTAGGCAAAGCTGGAAGGGCCTTGAGGAGATAAAGTGTTAGCAGGGGCTTAAAGGACCTTGAGGAGGCTGTCAGTGAGGACCGAAGAGAAAGTAAGGAAAATGTTATTGGAAGCTGCAGGGAAAAAGACCTTCATTTTATAGTGGTGGAGAATTGTCCCTAAAGTCACCTGCAGTAATATGGAAAATAGGAAATGTCCCGAATGCAGACAATAATCTAGTTAAGAAGATTTGTAGGTAGAATATTGAAAATGTCACCTGACTTCTCACTGGCAATGCATTAGAAAAGAGATAAGAGAAAGGACAGTTAAATATAAGGAACCAGGACTTGCTGGGTACGAAAATTACATGTTTTCTAATTTCCCGCCTCTCCAGATGGTAAATGATGCTTGAATTAAGAAATGGCTTACAGCCAATCAATAGTGTTGCAGAAATATGTCTACATATAAAGCCAAGGGCATGACTGGAAATCCTTTTGTTAAGAACTCAGAAAGACTTCAAGTGGTGTTAAAAAAATGTTTTTTTTGAGATAGGGTCTCACTCTGTTGCCCAGGCTGGAGTGCAGTGGTAAACCATGGTTCACTGTAGCCTCGGCCTCCCAGGCTCAAGGAGGTAGCTGAGACTATAGGCACGTGTCACCAGGACCAGCTAATTAATTTTTTTTTTTTTTTTGGTAGAGATGGGGTCTCACTGTTGCCAAGGCTGGTCTTGAACTCTTGGGCTCAAGCCATCCTCCTGTCTTGGCCTCCCAAAGTACTGGGGTTACAGGCATGAGCCACTGTACCTGGCCATAAGGTGGTATTTTATATGCCTTTTCAGATAGACAGAAGTTCTTCCAAGGATCTTAAGGAAATGCCTCACAGATCTTCCCTGCTAAACAACGGTGCGTCTAAAGATCTTGAAAGAGTTGTCCCATAGCAGTCTCATAGATATCTCTAGGTAGAGTAGGACTTCTCTTAAAGAGATTTGTGGGTATGGCTTTTCTCTAATAGGGTGGATTGGAAATTAATACACACAAAGCTCACAAGGTTTAAAGAAAAGAAAAAGTAGATTGCCTGGACTGAAAGGAACAAAGACAGTACAAAAATAAAGAGTTCATTGGATCCCCAAACTTCTGCAGCAGAGAGTAGTCTGATAAAATGCATTAGTTGCAAACATGAGCTACGTTTTATCAAAAGGAAGAAATCCCAAGGAGTGGACATCTTTTTGAGCAGTAGGGTTTACAGTGGTTATCCTCTGCCTGTTCTCCTGTTGTCTGTTGGGTGTGTGTCAAGCATGTAACTTCTCTCTGGTTCACAACTCTTCAGAATGCTACTGAAGGAACTGAATGCAGGAGCTGCTCTCACGGAGTCTCATCCATACTCAGACCTAAATGACATGAGGAGATCCTGGACTGTGTGTTATTACCATAATGGTAAGAGACTTAGGGCTCTTGGAAGAGAGAGTTGAGTGTATTTTGTATGTGGGAGAGATGTGAACTCTTGTGGCCAGAAGGGAGACTATGGCAGACAGCATTATCCAAAGATGGCCACAATGTGTTATCCCGTGTGTTCTTAGAATGTGACATTGACACCCCTCTCACGGAGTCGTGGAGTCTCTGCTCTATTCCTCTGAACCTGGATAGAACTCTGTGACTGTGTTGGCCAACAGAGTACGAAGAAAGTAATGCTTTGTGACTTCTGAATATAGGTCATAAAAATGCCACCTACAATTGCCTTGCTCTCTTGAGATCTTATTCTTGGGGCCCAGCTTCCAGACTGTGAGGAATCCAAGCAGCCATGTGCATAGGCTCCAGCTAAGGTTCCAGCTGACAGCCAGCATCAACCACCAGGTACATGAGTGAGTCTTTGGATGATTCCTGCCTCTGACCATCAAGTCACCTTCAGCCTTTGTGCCACCCTGGGGATGCCATGCAGAACAGAGAAAAGCTGCCCCTGCTATGCCATACACAAAGTGCTGATTCATGAGCGAGATATATGATTGTCACTTTTTCAAAGCCACTTAGTTTGGGATGCTTTGTGGTGCAGCAATAGAAAACTGGGACAAGGAGAATGGAAAAGAAATTGTGATATACACATACAATGAAACTCAGTCATATAAAGGAATGAAGTATTGGTAAATGCAACAACATGGATGAATCTAAAGATCCTATGCTTAGCAAAAGAAGCTGGGAACAAAGAGTACATATGGTATGTTTCCATTTATTTGAAGTTCTAGAATAAGCAAAGTTAACCTAAATGAATACATGGACCCATGATTGCCTTGGGTGCAAATGACTAAGAAATAATGTAAGGAAACCTTCTTGGTAGATGAAAATGGTCTATAATAGAGGTGTGGCTCACAAAGGTGCATCTGTTTGTCAATATTGTGCAGGTAACATTTGTGCATTTCAATATAAGGTATATAAAAGTATATTAAAAAATTTACCTTAAAACTTTTTAAAAGTAATAAAAATTAAGTGGGGATGGAGAGTACATGAAGCTATAGATCATACAAGAATGACAAAATGTTAGTTAACTACTCAAGTTCGGTGAGTAGTACATGAAAGTTCATTATTCTATTCTGTTTATCTTGTAGATGTTTTAAATTTCCCATAATAAAAAGTTTAAAAAGAAAAAAGTACTGATTTTTGTCAAAAATGAGTTTTGACTATAAATCATTGGGATGTTTTTCTTACATGACTGCTAGATGGGCTCTGAAAATAATACCAAAATAATATGTTTCCAAAATGTTTTGAATTAGGCAGTATTGTTTAAATAGATGAATAGCATACCATGTTTTAAGACCACCAAAGTACAACACTCGATGCAATGTATAAATATTTGTTTCTAAAATCAGTTTTATTGTTTGATATGGTTCAAGCTTTTACTTTAAGTAGCGCATAAATTTTTCTTTCTTTCTTTCTTTTTTTTTTTTTTTTTGAGACGGAGTCTCACTCTGTCGCCCAGGCTGCAGTGCAGTGGCGTGATCTCGGCTCACTGCAAGCTCCGCCTCCCGGGTTCCCGCCATTCTCCTGCCTCAGCCTCCCGAGTAGCTGGGACTACAGGCACCCGCCACCATGCCCGGCTAATTTTTTGTATTTTTAGTAGAGCTGGGGTTTCACCGTGTTAGCCAGGATGGTCTTAATCTCCTGACCTTGTGATCCACCTGCCTTGGCCTCCCAAAGTGCTGGGATTACAGGCGTGAGCAACTGCGCCAGACCAAATTTTCATTATTTATTTAGTAGTTACTGTCCATCCAACATTCGTGAAACATCAGTGGTAGAAACTAGTTACAAAAACAAAAACAAACAAAAAACAAAGAAAGAAAAATAACTAGTTCCCAATAATGATTAAATTGCTGTTTCATAATGATTAAACAGCAACTAGAGTAAGCATAACATTCATTATGGTGGCTCTTTACATTCTATTTATTTATTTATTTGAAATCTCTTCTAATTATTTTATAATAGTCCTTGTTAATGAGTGGTAGGAGTGTTGGAATCTGCTATGCCATCTTCTCATTGGGTTTAGTATGACCTGAAATGATTTTTTAAATGTTCGTCTATGTAACATATATTGGTTAAACTATATGCCATCAGCATATAACAAATCCCATTTATCTAGACTCCAACCGATTTGAAATTTGATAAACTCTAAATCCATACCTTTCATTCAGGTTTTTCTTCTGAGCTTTGGACCTGCATATGCAACGACCTATTAGAAATCTTTGGGATATCACCACAGGGAAACTGAATCAGTATCTCTTCCTTCAGAGAAACTCACCCTATTCTTCCTCTCTTAGTAGACAGCAACATCCTCTATGCCACTGGCCAAGCCAGAAACAGCATCTTCCTAGACATCTCCCTCTCTCTAATCCTCCACAACTAGTCAGTCATCAAGGCCTGTTTAGTCTTCTTGAGTATTTTTTTTTTTTTCTGAGATAGAATCTTGTTCTGTGGCACAGGCTGGAGTGCAATGGCTCGATCTCAGCTCACTACAGCCTCTGCCTCCTGGGTTCAAGCAATTCTCCTGCCTTGGCCTCCTGAGTAGCTGGGACTACAGGCGTGAGCCACCACGCCTGGCTAATCTTTGTATTTTTAGTAGAGACAGGGTTTCACTATGTTGGCCAAGCTGGTCTCGAACTCCTGACCTCAAGTGATCTGCCTGCCTTGGCTTTCCCTAAGTGCTGGGATTACAGGCATAAGCCACCGCGCCCGGCCTCCTTGAGTATTTTTTCTTTCTCCTTTTCTACATTCCCTCTGCGACTACCTTAGTTTGAGCCCTCAAACATTTCTCACCTAGATGACTGCAATGGCCTCTTTACAGGCCATCTACTTCCAGTTTTTCCTTTTGCTCCAACCTATCTTCGAAATTGCTGCAAGAATTGTCTTAATAAAATTAAAATCTCATCATGTTACTGTCTGGCTTAAAACTCTTCAGGGGTTCTCTGTTGTCTACTGATAAATGTGAGATTCTTTGCAAGGCAAACAAAGTCCCCTCTGCTCTGTTCTCTGCCTCTGTCTACAGCATTATCTTTCACCCTACTGTCCTCACATACTATGCTCCAGCCATGACTAATGACTTGCAGTACTCATCAAGAAGCACTCGGCCATGTATCTCCATTCCTGTGTTCATGTGCTATTTCCCTCATCCCAGTTCTCTAGAAAATATGTACAGTACTCCTTTTTCTACACTGTATTCAGGTATTAAATTCTTGTTGAATCCTTTTTGATGCAACCCCCTACCCCAAGAAGAACCAACCCCATGACATTTGTGAGCCCTTGGACCATTTGCGAACTTATATCATTGAATATTTACAATTTTTTTGGCCTTGTTTTGTTTTCAGGTCTGTCTTCCTCTACCAGATCACATGCTTCATTTGGGAAAAAACTATATCTCATTTGTATTTATAGCCCTAAGCCAAATACAGTCTCTAACACATAGTAGGCATTGAAAACTATTTGCTAAGTAAATTCAAGCCCGAGCAACAGTGGTTTTGTTTAATATTTTACTCTTACAGAAGAGGCAAATTTTTAAAAATCACAAAACTGATAGTATAAATGTTTAAAATCCTCTGAAAAGTATGAAGATTTCTACAAAGATTTTACTCACACACAAACACAATTTAATTTGAAATCCAATTACCTGTAAGCTTGCAAAAAATTGACATTCATAATAAAGATTATAGGATACTGTTTCTGACTCATTTAAAAAATATCTTCACTGAAATTTAACATATTTTTTCTTGCTTTCAAAATCTCTGGATATCTATGTGCATGTATGGTATGCAACATATGGTAACATCCTATAAAGACTGAAACTATCTTGGGTGAACAAAAATCATCTGTATTGTACAGTTTAAGAGCTACTGTAGCAAAATATTACCCAGTGGTTAGAAATAATTATCAAAGTAATACAGGGTGAATAAGTTTTGTTTGACAGTTTATAAATAATTAAAATAGAATCTTTATACTTGTTTTGTGACTAAAAAATAAAAAATAAGTAAGATAAGTGGTATAAAATGTAAAGCCATATTGTAATCCCTTATTATGTTTGAACCCTTGATAAGTAAGTGAATAGAGGCTCAGATTTCATGGATTAAGGGATGTCAAGCTAGTTAGAAAGGATCTAGAGAATAGGAAATCTGGAAAATAAAATTTATTAAAGGTATTAATATTATTTAGAAAAAAGATGGTTGATTTAATAATGCCCCCCCCAGCATATGAAGTGACTGTTTATGACAAAGATAATGAGTGTCCTTTCATTAATCATGAAAAGATGAAAATAAAATTACATGAACACTTATTAAGTGTTGGATAACTTGCCTCGGTCAACCCATTTAAAACTCATAACTCCATGCTGAGCAGAGTAATATTTCCAGATGGGAAAATAGGTTTGTAAACCAAAAACATCAGAGAAATCCCAGTTAAGGGAGAGTCTACAAAATACCTGTCCAGTCCTCCTCAAAACTGTCAAGGTCGTCAAAAACAAGGAGTGTTTGAGAAATTGTCATAGTCATGAGAAGCCTAAGGAGACATATAAATAAACGCAGTGTGAGATCCTAAACAGGATCCTGGAACAGCAATAGGGCATTAGATAAGCAAGGAGAGAGGACTAAGAAAATCTGATTAAACCAGGGATTTCATTTAATTATAATGAAGCAAATTGGATATTAGTTGTAAAAAATGTACCAGTGTAAGATGTTATTAATAGGGGGATCTGGGTGCATGGTGTATGGGAACTCTCTGTAGTATCATCTGAATTTTTCTGTAAATCTACAACTGTTCTAAAATGCAGTTTATTGAAAAAAAAAAAGCTTGGTGTCAGCTTAGTATTGTTTCCCTATTAACAGTTATAGCAATGTCAGAAATAGAGGTTTTTTAAAAAATCAATTAATGAGCCAGAAATCACAGAGGAAATGGGGTTTCATAAATCAACTTCTTTTTGTTGAACAAGTATTCTTTTCATTTCAGGTATTATTGAATATATTTCTCAAGTGTATTTGTATATTTTTATTGCTTTGGCAAATAATGCACATTAAATATAATCTAACTATTCTTGGCTGATTCTATTCAATTAAAACAAATAGCTGCCTAAAAAGACACCCCCCCCAAAAAAACTCTCAAGCCCCCTCAAACTTCCCAATGTCCCAAACTCCATCAGAAATAAAGATTCATTAATACTCATTCATTTTATGCCCTAGATACTGTTCAGGCACGGGGCACACAGTTGTGAAAAGTTTCTGCCATTGGGGAACGTATATTCTAATGAGAGGATGTCAGCTCTTGATTCCTGTGACTTGGTCATTCCAGTGCTTTGCATGACTCCTCACTGAATTGGTCATCAATTCTCAGAACGCTTCCTTTTCAATGTCTCTCTCACTCATCTCATTAAAGAAAAAAAAATTCTCTATTCACATGATCTAGGTTACTAGTATTACCTTATATCTAATCACTTATGATTTTAAACATCTGGTTTTAAAAAAATAGCTTCCGGCCAGGCGCGGTGGCTCACACCCATAATCTTAGCACTTTGGGAAGCCAAGGCAGGTGGATCACCTGAGGTCAGGAGTTTGAGACCAGCCTGGCCAACGTGCTGAAACCCTGTCTCTACTAAAAATACAAAAATTAGCCAGGCGTGGTGGCGGGCACCTGTCATCCCAGCTACTTGGGAGGCTGAGGCAGGAGAATCACTTGAACCCACGAGGCAGAGGTTGCACTGAGCTGAGATTGCGCCACTGCACTCCAGCCTGGCGACAGAGTGAGACCCCATCTTAAAAAAAAAAAAAAAAAAAGCTTCCAATGGATCTCTTTCTGATTCTTACCCCTATTAAACTGGCCTTCTTAAAATTACTCTACTACTCTAAACCTTATGGGGTTAACTATTCAAGTCTCTAGTCTGGATTCAAGGGATTTGACAATCTGGTTTTCATTTGCCCCTCATGACATTTCTGGTGTCCTTGCCTTAACTCTGGTCACTGCTTGGGTTCTTTCTCTCTTCACCCTACAAATGTGTTCCTCCAACATTCTTATTGCTTCAGTTATGTCTGTAGGTTTGATGCTCAGGTTTTAGTTGTTCCTCTGGCTTTCTACCTATCACTTCATTTCATCCCTTGGGTCACAGTTAAACTCATTTCTTGTAGTTTGATGAAGTTGGAGAGTTAGGCATTTTGAATCTCTCCAAAAGCCTTACAATCCATTCCTAAAATAACTCCTTCCAGTACTGCTGGCAGGCAGTGTTCTGGAGACTTATCTTACTCTTTGATTTTTGCCCCCAACAATTAGGTGTTAGACCTTGCCTTTCCAAATATTGTTTGGAACGTCTGTTTTTTTGCTACAGTGCTACCTAGCATTTTCCTCAGTTACTGTGAGTTTACTTATCAGTGTATGCTAGTGCTGCAGGGATAAAATAGACCCCAAATGAATAACAGCTCAAATACACAGTGGAAGTTTTTCTTTCTCATGTAACACTCTGAAGATATTACTGGTTGATGGGTGATGACCTCCAAGCAGTGAATCAAGGACCCAGGCTCCTTTCATCTGTGGCTTCACCATCCCTTAGTATATTAGCCATCTTCTGTAACCAGCTAATGCATGGGGAGAGAGACCATGGAGGCACTGGGCCTAGAAATGGTACATACCACTTCCACTCACATTCCAGTTGGCTAGGACTCAGTCCCATAACCACAGATACTTGCAAGAGAGGCTGGGAAATGTAGTCTAGCATGTGTCCAGGAAGAGAACAAAGGTTTAGTTAAATAGCTTACTTTCTCCCTAAAGAAGACCACCTAAAGTCCCATCCAGTTATTGCAGTCTTCTCCAAGTCCTCTATCTCTGGTGATACACTCTCCTTTCCATCAAGTCCAATGACCTGGGAATTTAAAGATATCTGCCCCTCCAACTTCCACTAAATACATAATGCAGAGCAGGAAGAAGATAACTGCCATTAAAAATTCCCATTTGAAAAAGGGAAGAATGAGAAACATAGCAGTCATTGATTCACAGCAGTGAAACCCCGGCCCCCAATTCTCTCAGCAGAGGCAGTTTTTAAATGTTTATTTTTGTTTCCTGTTTTTTTTAGAGACAGGGTCTTGCTCTGTCAACCACGCCGGAGCACAAGAGTGCAGTGATATGAGCATAGCTCACTGCAGCTTCGAACTCCTGGGTTCAAATGATCCTCCCACCTCAACCTCCTGAGTAGCTGGGACTATAGGCGTGTGCCACCACGCCCGACTTATTTATTTATTTATTTATTGGTAGAGATCGGGTTTCCCTTTGTTGGCCAGGTCAGTCTCTAACTCCTGGCATCCCTCTGCCCCACCCTCCCAAAGTGTTGGGATTATAGGCGTGAGCTGCCACGCCTGGCCTAGGGGCAGTTTTTTGTTTGGCTCCATCTATTTTCTAAGAGGAACTCTGTTATTCATTATTCTCAGTGATCCCCTGCTCTAACTTCTGAGGAGTCCGAAGACTGTTACATGCTATGGTTTCATTTGAAGCAGATATTGAGAACTGTTTCCTTCTTGGAGGCCACACAACTTTCATAGCTTGCTTCATGAGGATGAAAGTTGGCCTGGAGTTCCTCTGAAACAGGAGGGAACACTAAAACAATTCTGATATTTGCCATGAGGTTGAGTCCCTGTGTTTGATTGAGCAGTCTCAATGGGCTTTTCTTATTCAACACTTTTTTCAATTTTCTATCTTAATACTTGGGAATCCAGAAGCAGCAGACTTTTCCAACCCCAAAGCAGTTAATCTCAGGGCTCTTTTCCATTCCCTTCAATCTCTCCGTGAGAGCCACAGAACTCCTGCCTGAGTTTACTGCTTTCTCATAATACATTTTAGCAAGGAAAATCTCAAACGCACCGCTACTCTGGCTCTTTCCATCCATTTCCCCTGAACTACACTTTCAGTAGTTGCACTGACCACCTTCATTATACAGGCAACTGGTTTATCCGTGCTTTGCCACTGCAAAATACGGCTACAGGTTTCCAGGATGCTATATCTATTTCCTCACCACTGGCTGCCTGCTTGCTAAGTTAATGTAAAATATTTCAGGTTTTCATTCTCACAGAACTCCACTGGAAGGTATCAATAGTTTTTTAGTTTCGGTTGTTTATAGTAACAAATGTACTCCAAAATAAGTAATGGCTCAAAAATAATAGAAGTTTGGTTTTTTTTTCCTTATTTATGCTGTCATTCCAAGGTATACATACCTGGTTGTCTGTTTTCTGTGAGGTGACTCAGTGACCCAGAATCTCTCCAACTTGGGGCTTTGCCATTCCTGAAAGCTTTCAGTTTTCTCTGTGTCCAGCCAGTGGAAAGTGAAAGAATGCACGGAAAAGGCATATTTGATTCCTTTTTTTTTTTTTTTTTTTTGAGACAGGAACACCCTTTGTTGCCTAGGCTGGAGTGCAATGGCACAATCTCAGCTCATTGCAACCTCCACATCCTGGGTTCAAATGATCCTCCTGCCTCAGCCTCCCACGTAACTGGGGCTACAGGTATATGCCACCATGCCTGGCCATATTTGATTCTTAAAAAGCCTCCTGGGCTGGGCGTGGTGGCTCTCACCTGTAATCCCAACACTTTGGAAGGCCAACGCAGGTGGATAGTTTGAGCCCCTGAGGTCAGGACCAGCCTGGGCACCATAGTGAGACCCTGTCTTTACAAAAAATAAAAATATTAGCTGAGTGTGGTAGCATGCACCTGTAGTCCCAGCTACTGGGGAGGTTGAGGTGGGACGATTGCTTGAGTTTGGGACATCAAAGCTGTAGTGAGCTGTGATTGTGCCACTGCACCCCAGCCTGGGCAAAAGAGCAAGACTCTGTCTCAAAAAAAAAAAAAAAAAACCTCCTAGAAATTGGTACACATCATCTCTGGTTGTATTCAGTTGGCTAGAACTCAGTCACATGGCCATGCCTAATCTCAAGGGAAGGCATTAGAAATAGTAAGCTAGCCATATGAACGAGAAAGAGAAATACATGGGTTCTGGTGAAGAATTGGCAGTTGCTACCACATATTAAAAGTATTCTTTGGAAGGTTTTCCTTTAGATATATTTTCTTTATGCTGAGTAGATGTTTTCATTTTTTCTCTTACTAATCAATATAAGTTTATGAGATCCTCACATAATTTGCCCCATTTATTTGGCATTTAATTTCATAAAAATATGTAGTGTATTTTTATAATTCATTGCAAATTACTAATAAAATATCCCATATATACCTTTACTGAGACCATTTATTTTAAAATTGGGAATGACTTTATTTTCAAATGGGAAATATCATGAAATATTTTGATAATCTATGGAAAGAAAAAGTTGGCTTAAATATTATTTTGCATATTGGAGATCAAAGGAGTTACAATCAATTTGCAATTAAAATATAATGGTTGGTGAGGTTTTGGTTTAAAAAAGAGAAAAACAAACGAAAACATACCTTAAATATAGTAACCTGTTATAATGAATAACTACTAAATCCATTTATAACAATAGAAAATGATAATTTCATGATTTATTAGCAAGAATGCAGATGTGCCAATTTTTTGCTGGAATTTCACTTTATATTAACTGTAATTCTCTGAAAGACCCAAATGAAAATAAAGTTTTTCAAAGTATTAAATAATAAATTGTCCCTAAGTAAGACATTGCTTACAATTCAGAAAAAAAATTTTGTCGACACTCAAGCAAATCTGTTACTTTTGGCTTTTTTAACCTTAAATGTCTTTTTTTTTTTTTGAGACAGAGTCTTGCTTTGTCACCCAGGCTGCAGTGCAGTGGCGCGATCTCGGCTCACTGCAACCTCCGCCTGCCAGGTTCAAGCGATTCTCCTGCCTCAGCCTCCAGAGTAGCTGGGACTACAAGCATGCACCACCATGCCCGATGAATTGTTTGTGTTTACTTAGTAGAGATGGGGCTTCACCATGTTGGCCAGGCTGATCTTGAACTCCTGACCTTGTGATCTGCCCGTCTCAGCCTCCCAAAGTGCTGGGATTACAGGCATGAGCCACTGTGCCCAGCCTAAATGTCTTAATAATAGAAGCTCAAAATGTTTGAGAGCGGGGGAAGAATTCAGCAGTGAGTACTGGGAAAGGATACAAATTCCTTAAATTGTAGATTGGAGATTACATTATGAACCCATTTATTCTGAGCAGAATAAGTGTTTCATGTTTTCATTATATTTCAGTAGAGACAACTTTACAAAAAGGAAAAAAAAAAACTCAACTAGACCAATTGGGCACTGGCATTCCCCTCTTTAAAAATGTTAACTAAAAAAGGCTCTGGATAATTTATGGAACTAAGGATTCAAAGACAATCAGAGATTAGATGATGCAGCAACTTTAATTTCTTTCAGTTTTAGAGCACCAAACGTTTAAATTCTTTTTCATATGCAAAATAGTACTTGTTAAGTCTGTTGTTATAAATCTTTGTTGCTGGAAGTAAAATGGACAAGGTAATGAAACATGAAAAATATCTAAACTCCAGGTCTTAGGGAAACAATACAACTATCTAATGAAAAAGAATTAAAAATCAACAAACTACTATTGGCAAAGAGAAAATTATTTTGTTAAACAGGATAGCAATACTGATATGAATGACAACAAATTCACATTAAGTGAAAGAACAAACTAGGTAACAGTTCATATTCCAGCTGAAGATACTGAGATCATTTTAAAGCTATTTAGTTTAATTTGTGATTTATATGAACTTTAAAGGAGAATATTTTTAAATGTTTGCATTTGTAAGTCTATTTTCTTTGGAAGCCAGATTTGACTTACAATTAAAGAAAATAATATGACCCAAACCTTTTGAGAGTAATATTTTATAGCACATTTAGATGAGATTCTTTTCAAACCCAAGATCTAAATAACATGTACATATATCCATTTGATATTTCCTTATGTAATTGACATTATTTTATTTTGTGTAGCAGTCATATTAACATTTATTTGTCAATGACAAGAATTAGGACTGACGTTTATGTATCATTATCAATGAAGTCAGATGTTTACCCATTCCATGTGAGTACTAAAATGTAAACAGATTTTTTACATAAAGGTGAAGAAAAATAACTTTTAACCCACACAAAATTTATTCTCTGGAAAATTAAACTGCCATTAAAATCTCATTGGAATAATAATTTTAACTTTTTTTACACTGTTTTCACAGAGGTCAGCAATTTCTGTATGTAATACAATTATACAAAAGGAAAAAGGCACCGAGACAATCGGTGTATACACAGTAGAAAAGTCGACATGAGAATAAAATGCAACACACAGCACATTTTCAATTACATGAAAATGATTACATATATGCTCACTCTATAAAACAGACTGCTTCACACACGCATGTTTATATTTTTGACCAAAAATGTAAATAAATGTGACAATAATACAACACTGTTGATAACCACACAGACATGTGTTTATACTAATAAGATCCATTAATGGTTTAGAGTCACTAGCAAATATGCTGGAGACAATTCAAGATCAAGGAAAAGGTTAATCAGCAGTGTATTTCTTCAGTTGTTTGATAAGAGTTTTGCTCACGGAGCATTTAAACTTTATCACACTGTTATATCCATTATTAGAAAAATAAGTAAGAAAGCTCTGTAGAAACTATATTATTAAGGAAGCTTCTTGCCTCAAAAAATGAAAGAACTAGGAAGGAAGGAGGGAGGGAAGGAAGAAAGGAAAGAAGGAAGGAAGAAAGAAGAGTAAGGGAATATTGAATAAAAGATTCCACTAATTGAGCTTTTCCATAAAAATTTCATTATTTTGAGAAATAAAATACAATGCAAGAGTATTGATCAGCGAGGAACCTCATGAGTTTCAGAGTAGATCCCAACATTTATCAAGACCCTTAAAACTCATATAATAACTATTCTTCCTCAAGGCTAATTTAACTGAAAACATATTTATACACTTTCTTATTTCAAAATTCTAGTAAAAATCTAGCCAAAGGTTGGCCATCTCTTCCAAACAGCTTTAAAGATTCCTCAAAATTGTTGCCACTATATTATCTTCACCACAAAACAAAAGCAATTTCAATAAAATTATACAGAAACGTAATATATCAATTAATTTTATAACGCAAGCTACTACTGGAATTTTTCTCTTGATAAACTTAAAGTAATATTTGTAACATCAAAATGCTGTTAGAAGTATCACCATTAATTTCTAGCTCTGCTTCAAACAACTGTTTAAATATGCTTCAATATTAAGAGAGTCGATTTATGTGCAACAGCTACTCTGGTCTCCCCTCACACAACAAATGTCACATAATTACAGAATACTATAAATATTCTCAATATTTATCCAAAAAGACTTCCCAAAACCAAAACAAGCACGATTTCTCCCTTTTCCTCCTCCCCACTCCCCACACTACAAAAAACAAAAAACGAAAAACAAAAAAACCCACCAAAAACATAAAAACCAAAAAAGCCCCCAAACTTCTTATGACTATATGGTATGTACTTCACTTTTCTGGGTTTTGAAATCACCTGGTTACAGCAACATGTGAAATTTTAAAAACCAGGTTTTTAAAAGAAGGCTTCCTGTAAAATTTAAAATAAAAAGAATGTGCAAGCTAGAGGGAGAAGGGAGGAGACCAAAAGGAGAGAATATGACATAATGATCTCAAATCTTCACTTCCAAGAAGCTGGCTTCTACTCCATTAGAATTGCAATGACATTTGGGTACTGAAGCGGCCGTCCTATTTCAGGGTTCTGGGATACTGATGCTTTATGGGCCTTTTCTCCTATTGGTGCTTATGGATTACTTCCATCAACACTAATGGGGATTAAGGACAGGAATCACTACGAGGACCAACCCCTGAGGAATAAATGGTTTGATTGTTACTGAAAATTAAACCGTCAGAAGGAGGTTGGCACACTCAGAAACTGACGAGTGAAGTGATGTTACGAGGTTCAAAACCATCCACCTTCAACCAGATGTGAATGGCAAAGAGAAGCAGTAAGTCTCAGAGATAAGGAAAAATTCCTATTTTCTCATTAAACAAAATAGTCATATTTAATATGAACTGCTAGCAATATCTGAATATATAAACAAAGTTTGAAAATTTTTTTCAGTATATAACGGAGTATTATATTTTATCTATTAATTCATTTTAAACACATCGTCAGGTGAGAGATCACATGTTAATGTAATAAACAGAAAGATGTTATGGTTTTTCTTTTTAAAATAGTCTTCCATATTTAAAAGACAAACTCAAATGTCTAACAGTACAAACTGGATTTACTGATAATCAGAATAATAAAGAAGAGGGTGAAGAAGGGTCCTAATAAGACAATTTATAACACAGACTATCAAACTGACATAGAAATAATGTCAAACATCTTGTACAACTATTGCCACCACAGTGACTTTGTTCTTATAATTAATTAGAAATTTTCATGTCATAAACAGTTGAAATTTTACAATAAAATTATGCCAAACCTTTGTTAGACGAATAATCAGTTTCCTTCCTGCTCCCAGCCCACACAACATAATTTTAGGATACTTCACACTATTCAAGGTAAGTACACAACCACCACCACCACCACCACTGAAACAGCAACAACAAACATGCTATGATTAAAGAGTATTACGCTTTGCTCTTTCTGTAGTCCCCAAGAAAGCCTATTTGGTCCTCCCTATGGTCCAGTACAGGTGATTAAGAGAAAAAAGTCAGGGTATCACTTTTTGATAGGTATTATTCAGCTTTGATGAACTAACTCTGGTATCTAGTTTGAGTGTATATGAATAAGAGTGGGGAAAAAAGGCAGGGAAGAAGAAAGGGAGTATTTTTAAAAAGGCACATACTAGTCTAAACAGGGAGAGAAAAGAGCAATATTTTTACATTCATTTTTTGATAATAAACTAGTAATTCCAGTCTATCAAGCTGATTACCTTAAGATTATATTAACCAGACCTCAAGCTGTCACCAAATCAAACTCAGTGATACATCAGCAGTCACAAAACAGCTTAATTCAATGACAACATTATTTCACATATTCAAATAAGCTCATTTTTAAGTGGGATAACCACATACCTTTGTGGGGGAAAAGAAAACTTCAAAATGTAAAATGTGTTAATACAAAATATTACATCAGAGAAGAAAATATGGCTATATGTGAAATGAGGGGAAATGGAAACTCAGATGTACCTTATCCACAGCATTTATTCTGAGAGAAAGAGAAGGTCCTGAGGCTGCTGTATTAACTTGCTATTTGAAACAAAGGATCCTAAGAACAAAACAATCAAGGAACTAGAGTTTAGAGCAGCAGTCACAGAATCACTGCTTTTAGAGAAGAATCCAGTACTGCATTTCATCTGATGAGTGTGATGACAATGAAGCCATTTAGATGATGATAAAGGGAAGCAAGAAATCTTAGTGTATGCAAGAATGCAAACATGCCAGCACCTATGGCTGCTACTACACATTTGCTCAAAGGTCAGTCTTATTTCATTTAGGATACTGATAAAGAAATTACTTGATAAATACCTCCCCATTCTTCACTTTATATCCATCATTGTAAAGATAACTTAGAAGGAAATATTTGAACAGTAATAGAGAGGAATTTTTGGAAGCCATAAAATCAACATATTTATTATACCAAGAAACACTTTGAAAAATGTATGTTGAATGTGAATGTACAGAAACTCATTATTAAATATTAATTTTTTTCATTAAATATCTTCCTTTTTAAGGAAGCACAAGAAAAAGATGAATAACATTAATCCTAGTCTTAATCTCTCTATTACTATCACTATCACACTTAAAGGTCTGATCTACAGGCACTGAAACATTTCATGAATAATACTATGTAATACACTTAATATACTATATCAATAGATCTCAGACAGAATTTCCTGGAGAGCTTAATAAAATGTAGATTATTGGGCTCCCTTGCAGGCCAAATGAAGTAGAATCTCTGGAGGTGGAGTTTTGGAATACAAGTTAAATTTCCCTCCCTTCTTTCCCTTCTCCTTCATTCTTTCCCGTCTCCTCCTTCCTTCCCTTCTCCTCCTCCCTTCCTCTCTCTCTCCCTCCTTTCTTCCTTCCTTTCTACAAGGTCTTGCTGTGTCACCCAGGCTGAAGTGCAGTGGCGCTATCTTGGCTCACTGCAGCCTTGACTTGCCAGGCTCCAGCGATTCTCCCACCTAAGCCTCCTGAGTAGCTGGGACCACAGGCATGCACCACCGCGCTCAGCTAATTTTTAAATTTTTGGTAGAGATGGGGTTTTGCTATGTTGCCCAGGCTGGTCTTAAACTCCTGAGCTCAAGTAATCTGCCTACCTCAGCCTCCCAAAGTGTTGGGATTACAGGCGTAAGCCACCACGCCTGGCCCAAGTTAAATTTTCAAAATAATTCTTAAGGATACTACAGTTTAGAAACCATTATTTTACATTTTGTTCTTGGAAAGAACGTGTGTCCTCAAGTTTGATGGGAGTCTAACATGTATTTGTTCTTTAAGACCCAACTCAGGGATTATCTTTTCCAGGAAGATTTTTTTGAATTCCATGTTGCACTCTTCTACTAAATCCCACGGTACTCTATGCATGCCCCTATCTTAATGCTTCATTATACTAGACTGAAATTATCCCATTCTGTGGCCATCTTCCTACCTTAGAATGTAGGCCCCATGAGGGCAAAGACTTCGACCAATTTATTATCTCTGCATCTGTAGCACTTGGAACAACAACACATGGCACATATCTAGTACTCTTAAATATACATTAACTGAAGGAATAAATAAATCCATACATAACACAAGATTCATAAAAACTAAGACTCATGTAATAGTGTGACTGGCTTCTTCCACAGGGAATTTAGTTCAATTCAATATTTACTGTCTGCCTACTATAAGCAAAGGGGTACAGAAAGATACTAACAAGGCATTGACTACTTACCTAGGGGGAAGAGAGACATATGTAATAAACTAGCTGTAATTCCTGACAAATCTTAATAAAATTGAGAATAAAACATAAATAAATTGCAATGAGAGGACAGAGGAAGACAAATCTTTTGTCTCACCACTGATATGAGTGAGATATGGGCCAGACACAGGTTATGCCCTTCATAGAGTAGTAAGGGGGTCAAGTAACAATTAAAACACCTTGGATTCCTAAAAGTGGTCAAGGAGCAGAACTGATAAATATGCTTTTGGAATATAAGTATAGGCTAAACTGGTAGAATAAATCAATTCCAAATCTTTGCAAATCAAAGTCATCTACAAAATGACACAAAAGTACCACCATTTGTGTCCTGAGAAGAAAAAAAATTTCTGATCTTCTTTTCTAGTCTTTTCTCTTTCCCCAGCTGTTTTTTCCCCCTTAGTTCTGCCATTCAATCAAGGTGAGTGGGATTATTGATAAATATAATGTCCTAAGTAGTTTTTTTTTTTTCAAACAGGGAGGCAAATGCAACATGCATAGCATGGGTTTTAGAGTAATTTACACCTGGGTTCCAATCCCAGTTCTACTACTTACTTACTGAATGACCTTGGGAAAGTCTGCTTAACCTCTTCATGCTGCAGTTTCTTTATCAATAAAATGTTGATAACGTTACTTACCTCGCAGTATTGTTTTGAGAATCAAGCAAGTAATAAATTATTGTGCTAGATCTTAGTAAATTATAGCTGTTAACCATCACTTTGGAGGGCAGAGACAATGTTTTAAAATTAACGTTAGAAAATGCTTTGCAGCATGCTTAAACTTGTATTCAATATTAAATATGGTTGGCAATAATAATACTGACAGCTACCTTCAATGTAGGCCACAGATGAACTGAGGACAGTGAATGGAAACAAAATTAGAAATAAAAACTATCAATGTGAAATAATATAGTGATAACTCAAATAACTATATATATAATAACTGTGTGAAAAATCTGTGAATTGTCTAGTCTATGTAGGCAAATGGCAATTTTACGCAAATGAATTTGTGTCCTTTCTATTCATAGCTGGAGAGGGATGTTGAAAAATACTTGGTGGTGACCACTGTTCTTACTCCATCAAAAATTTACATCTTCCCATAGCCTATTTTTTCTTTCACTGGAAAGACTATGATATCATTCAGTATCCCCACACATCTTCATATTGACAAACACTCTCAATTCTTTTACCTCTTTCTCCTATTGGTACTATCTTACTTTGCAGTTATTGATTATGCTTCTGATTCACTTGATAAGTGAAATGAAAATGATGATGGTATCAAGCAAATGATTTAACAAACAGCCCTGGGCATTTTCGCTAGGTTGGATGAAACTGCTTTACCAGGCCCTACATTTAAACATGTGTATATTAATCAGGTAGTTATTTTCTCATTGGGTTTTCTTTTTTTTTAATTGTGGTCCAATTTATTATTCTTGTCAGCAAATACAACATTATTGAGAATTCACTAAATGCACAGTAAGATAATATGCAAATGGATTTCAAACAAAAGTGGATTGTACTGAAGACACAAGAATATAGAAGAAAGCTTCTGAAAGATAAGGCAATATTATGCTAAACAAATTCTTTACTGATTTGACATACATTTTGTTTACTGGGCAGCAATAATTATCTTTTGCAGCTCATTTGGGAGAAAAATAAACCCCATAATTCCAGGTTTAGAGGCTCCCATAAATGCCAGTCGATTGCCATATTTGGACTATATCATTTTATTAGAAAACTTAGGGGATTTTAATAGAACTATATGAAAGTGGGTTGTCTTTTTCAGGTTTCTGAGCCAACACCTGCTCCCTACCAGTGGGTCCCTATTTGCTATAATTACTGAGATAGAAGATTTTGCTATTAAGCTTTCATGCAAATTCAAGCACACAAAAAAGCAGTAGTACTGTCTCGTACATTAGATTCAGTAGAGTGAAGTGGGTCCCCTGAGCCTTATTTAATCCTTTTCTAAAAGAACAGACAACTTTTTGGGAGTAATTACTATAAGTTGTGTCAATCTACAGAAACAAATGTATATTTTGCTGTGTGTGAAGGAGAACAACAGCAGAAAGCAACCCAAACCAAATATAATATCTAGTAAATACATAGAGGAGAAAAATAATCCTAAACGTATGAAATGTTTTTCTATTCAGTTATCTGAAAAAGCCAGGGCACCTTTGCCTTTACAAATGAATATACATATACATATTTATGTTGTATGTGTAATGGTGCATGTGTGTATACAGATACATACACTCATATAGATAATTTATAATCTTTGAGGACTTGGCAGCTGGGGTGGAGGTAGGGTCTTTCCAGAAATATTAAAAAACTGTTTATTAATTTTTAAGCCATGAAGGATTTGATACTTATGCCAGATAAATCCCTAGGGATGTATCAAATCACACACACAATTCTGGGAATAGTCTGAAAAAAGGTAGATTTAACAAATAACAATTAGTTAGGTCTTTTTCTCACTAAGAGTGAAAGCACCAAGCTGGTCTTACTAATGTGTTTCACTAAGCTCTGTTACAGTTACAGATAAGACTGATAACTCTTTTTATTAGGAAGATAACAGTTGTTAGCAATGCAGTCAGTTGTTTCAAAGTCTAAAAAGATCATTATAGCTTCAAATGCCTAAGTCCAATTTCTCAGTAAAATCTACATCCCCTCTTCAAGTCTTTTTTCATACTGTTGCTGAAAACACTTAAATGAGATATTTTGCCATTTGATTCAGGTTCTAACTCTAACTTGTTTATTTGAAAAATCCTGGAAAAAGCTCATTGATGTAACAATAAAAGATGGATTTTTCCCTTTAATGCAGCCCTGTAACACACATTCTCAAACCTCATGTCATCCAATATAGCATTTGTATTTTTTCTTATAATTCATGCGTATGAATGCATAGAGCTGCCATTTTTTAAACTAAAAAAATACAGAAGTTCACGGTCTTTTTGGGTTTCTTTTAAGGCCTTTCAGTACAGCCAAGCTGAAGTAATATCTATGCATTGTTTTGTTATTATGGTAATAACAAGTTCTAGTTTACAATAATATATAGTACTTAGTTGGGACTAGAAGCAATGATATACTGCTTTTTAGTAACTGGTAAATAGTATGTTTTTGTCTATTTTAACTAGAAATGAGAAGGAGAAAAAAGAAACTATTTTTAATATATATAAAACATACTCTGATAAAGTATATGCATAAAATGACATATTAGGTAAGAAGCAAAATTAAAAATAAAACAGCTTATAATATTCCTGATTAGAGTTCCTAAATATAAAAACAAATGAAAGTGCCTTGCCATTAAAAAGTTAGCACATTATACAACTTTTACATACTTCAGAGGAAATAAAGATCTTGCAACACTGTTCTGAGGAATCTTTACATTTATAAAAATCGAAGGCTTAATTTTGCAAATACAACGTTCAAGCTGTATGAGCAAATTTAACTTACATGAAAGGCACAAGATGACATCACGTTGAAGAACTTTATCTGTTAATTTCATAAAGTCTAGTTACAAGTTACTAGAAACTTCATAAGGAATCTCATAACTGTTTTTAACATGATGTTCCAATTCAAACTGAGAACTGGATAGTCTTCATATCACAAATATAAATTGAAGTAAGAGTGAAGATTTAGAGAGAGAACAGTTTCTTATTTTGAATGCTACCTGCTTTACACAGTGTTGGTTACTAAATACTCAGAGCAGAAAATTAAAATTGAATTGTTTTCCATTTTCGACAGCTTATCTACTGTATTTTCAGTTTGTAAAAAATGTATTTTCACATTACTGCAATTTTGAAGAGTCAATCACTGAAAGAAATTTGAAAGTAAAGTCCTGCTCTATTAGCTTCCTACATTGGAATACAAGAATACAGGAAGTGCTTTCAACAGAAAGTTACGTAGTTCTACAGTACAACCTGTCTAGAAGACTTGCAAGGGACCAGTACAGTGACTTGGTCTCTTTGGATCAGGCAAAAGCGGAGGCAAATGAAAAATGAACTTTTAAAAAAATAACATATTAAAAAAATTCCTGTATGAAAATGAATACTTGTTTGCACTTAGATTTAGTGCTTTTGAGAGGAACTGAGGCACAATGAAACTAAGTGCACAAAGGGAACATGCCTGAAATAAAACAATTTTCAATGTGACTGAAACCCTTCACCATTAGATATGACTTATGATAGAGTTGGAGAACTACTTTTTCATATTAAAGAACATTACAAACACCAGGGACTGGCCATTCAAACTATGTTTTATAAATAATATGTAGGGTGATATTAAAATTGTATTGCAACTAAAATTCTGGTTTTTAAAATCACTTATAATTTTGATTTTTCATAAAATGACTGGCTCTTTTGCTAAATTAAAATTAACTTCAAATCAAAAACATCTTATTAAATTTCTGGAGGACTGTTAGTTTAGCAATGATAATGTACGTTTCTCAGTTTCCTAAACAAGCTCTACTAGATACACATATTTTCTTCATTTATGTCAGTATGAGATGTTCTTTCCATAGAACTTAAAGCATTTTGGTAGAAGGTTGAATATGATTCTTCAAAGAACAGCTCTTCTAATGGTGACTTGGTAGAAATAGTAATGTTGGAATTGGAAATATGCTGCCTTTGATGGTAACTGCTTGCTTATTCTATTCATCATGACTCTAGCAACGCATGCCATCTACATACTTGCTGTCCTTTTGACTCTTTCATTTCAGTCCAGTGATTGAGTTCTTCTTCTCCAGAGCTGTTGAGACCTAAAGAAATCCAGCCTATCATCTCTTTTCTTTTCATGCTGCGTTTGTTATACACAGACAGTATGAGTGTCACATCAGAAAGCTGAAATAGGGCCACTTGAAAAACAAAAGTTTCCTTATATACTGGATTTGGCTGCCCTCTGCGGATGGATGTCTTGCATTTGGACATCTCTTGACCCATGGAATTCAGCAGAGTTAACTTAACATATGTATCTAAAGAAGAAAAAGACAACATATCACAAATATCATTTGAAACAAACTCAAAACAATTTTCTTATAGGCTAAGAAAATTAAGTATTTATACTTTATAAGGATATGGTGTATACCATGTTTAATGGACATTTGACCAATTCCATTTTGATGTAGATGCTTATAATATGTAACAAATACAGAGAATGCTAAATAGGCCAAAAATATTTTGGTAGTAATAATATCTTAACCTTACTATTTCTATGTAATAGTTAGAATTTAAAGGTATACCTCATAATCCTTCCTCCACCCTCCCACCCCATCCTTGACCTCCCACTACCCTCCCCTGCCCATTCCCATTCCCATTTAGCTTCACTAAGCAGGACATCATAGCATTAATAAACACTTAGCAAGCTCAATTAGCCACAACACTGTAAAGCATTCCACTGTTTTCAGAGAATAAGAATAAACAAACAAATAGAAATGAAGGCAAATGGTGAAGAGAAAAGAGGAAGACAAGAATGCAAAGATGACATCAAAACAGCTTAGGATGAAATGTCAAAAAAAATCTCTGCATGGATGTGGTTTTTAAATATACTTTAAAAACATTTAAGGGCAAAAATGAAGCCAAATGCATTAAAGGTTCAAAGTTTAGCAAACCAAGTAAAACTTTCTCCTGGTTTCATGCAAGAGTACATTTAATGTGCTTTCAGGATAGTTAAAATACTATAGGATTGTTTTTTGGCACAAATTTAATGTAAAATTTTAAGAATGATATCTGAACTATTTTTATGAATTACAAAAAAAATTGATGTGATGTTTAGTGTACGAAGTGAAACATAACAGTTCATTGCCTGATTATTTGGGAGACAAATCCTTTCTTTATAAGACTGTGTTTTCAAGTTTTTTAGACTCATGCAAATGATCTTCAGCATGTTGATCCATCATGTGTACTTCATATCAAAATTTCAATTAATTTTAAAGAAAATTGCAATATTTATCAGGAAATATCTATTTCTGTTGTATGAATCAAAGTACAAATGAATGAAAAAATTAAAATTTTTATTTTAAAAAGTTTTGCTTATTTCATATATGCTCTGAATACCATCATCCATAATCAGAGATAAATTCTAAGTTAGTTTTATTTAAAGTACCACAGATAATAAATGTGCATTGTTTTGGAAACCAACATGGTGGACAGCTTCACTGCTGGCAAGTTTTAGGGTATTTTGGTTTTGCATGAAAAGACAACATCCAATTAGCCTCTACAGGAACTCACCTCGGATTATATAAACCTGTCCACCTATCAAGTGTTTTAGACAACAGAACAGTCCATCTGACAACAGGGGGTGGAAAGCAGTAAAAGAAATAATGACCAGATGTCAATCGTTGGGTGAAAGAGGGTCAAAGGTTAGAATTAAAGAGGAAACACTGTTCACTGGAGTGGAAGAACACAGAACTTTAGCATTTTAATTCAGATAGAGGATTGAACAAAAAGGATGTTGGGTAAATTTAATGGGATGAGAATTTTTAAGGTTATTGTGTAATCTTAAACAAAAATTACATTTTTTTAAAGGGGGACATCTTTTTAATGATATCCTCTTGGTCTAAAGCACATTGAACATAGAATCATGCATATTATCAGACTATAAAAGACTGAATAAGTAATTATAAAGATCATCAGAATTATTATTATTATGCTTACTATTATTGCTAAATTTAAAATGTATCAATTTAATATTTCAAATACTTTTATTATTCCCAATATATATAAATTAATTATGCAAAACAAAATAGGACTATTAAACTTTTTGCTCTTGAATATTGCTCTTTCTTTGGAAAAATGGGGATTATTCAGTCTATAACATAGTTCAAAGCTTAGAACCTAGGTATATATAAGGGGCTATAATCTTATATAATATATACTATTTAGGACAAACTGATAAAACTGTTTTTACCTTTTACTTTATAAATATTTCACTTTCATAAAATTAAATTGACTTATACTTACTTTCTAGTTACCTCCCACCTAACATCATGAATTATCCTTATACTGAAGATCTAATGGTAAAATAATGGCAATTGCTATACCTATTCTGTAACCTGAAACATTGACTCTGTGTCGCGGATGTTAATCTTTTGTCATCTGTTTATTATCCAACCCTGCGCTTGGCCAGACCTCCCTTTTAGTTGTGATCCTTGTTGCTCTGTTTCTATCAGAGTGACTACAGTAAGGATAGAAAGGCAAACATATCATTTCATTCTATTTTTTAGCATCTCCAGCTAAATATTTGTCAAAAAAATGTAGTAAATTATTAGCTAAAGCACGAGTGGCAAACTGATAACTGGGGGCTCAATGTGACCCTATAACAATGTTCTATTTATCCAGCACAGTGCTAACAATCTGTGAATCTGAAAGTCTTCTGGCAGGGTGTGCACTCTTATGTTTGTCACAGGCCTCACCATCTCCCCATCTTTCACCTATGAGTTTTACTCATTTCAGTTATCCCCCAGGCCTTTTGAGTTTGCATTCTAAGTCTATACTAATGAAGATGATCAAGTCACACTACCAAATCTGTTTATTCTAGAAATTGCTTCTTTTCTCTCACTCAATTTCTCCTTCTGAAATGAGAAAGGAAACAATAATAATTCCATCCTTCTTTTATGCACCTTTATCTGATTTGAGTCTCACACTTACCCTGTGAGAGACATGACCTTAATTTTACCTATAAAGAAACAGACTTAGGGGAGTGAGGTCAACTGTCCAAGGGTAGAAATATGAATTTAAGCCTTCAGACTTTTAAGTCAGGGATAGACACCTTCTGTGATACATGTAAGAAGCAAGCTTTCCAATATTATTTGGGGCAAACCCAATATATTACAGTAACTTTTTACTTCCATTGAATAAATAATTTTTATGACAACTAGAAAGAGTTAAATTCAAGGATAAAAAAGTTACCCCTCCTTTATTTTTTAATTTTAATTAATTAATAATATTATTTATTTTTATTTTTATTTTTTTAGATGGAGCCTTGCTCTGTCACCAGGCTGGAGTGCAGTGGCGCAATCTCAGCTCACTGCAACCTCCACCACCTGGGTTCAAGTGATTCTCTTGCCTCAGCCTCCCAAGTAGCTGGGATTACAGGCACGCGCCACCATGCCCAGCTAATTTTTTGTATTTTAGTAGAGATGGGGTTTCACCATGTTGGCCAAGATGGTCTCGATCTCCTGACCTCGTGATCCACCAGCCTCGGCCTCCTAAAGTGCTGGGATTACAGGCCCTCGTGAGCCACCGCACCTGGCCAATTATTTTTTTTTAAGACAGGGTCTTGCTCTGTCACCCAGGCTGGAGTGCGGTGGTGCAATCTTGGCTCCCTGCAGCCTTGATCTCCCTGGCTCAAGCGATCCTTCCACCTCACCCTCCTGAGTAGCTGGCACTACAGGCTCAAGCCACCATGCCTGACTAATTTTTAAATTTTTTGTAGAGTCAGGGTCTCACTCTGTTGCCCAGGCTGGTCTTGAAATCCTGGGCTCAAGTGATCCTCCCGCCTCAGCCTCCTAAAGTGCTGGAATCACAGGCGTAAGGTACTGCGCCTGGACCCCCTCCTATAATAATTACTTGCTTCTTGGAATAAAACATGGCATTAAGAAGTCTGTGAGAATTCTTTAAGAAAATTTAAAGTGGCATTATTATTTCAGATTTCATTTCAAATTTTTAGTTTACGGCATTAACAGCTTTAATTTTAGGTAAGTATAAAGAAGCTGGGCCAGGCGCAGTGGCTCAGGCCTGTAATCCCAGCACTTTGGGAGGCCGAAGTGGATGGATCACCTGAGGTCAGGAGCTTGCAACCAGCTTGATCAACATGGTGAAAACCCGCCTCTACTAAAAATACAAAATAATAGCTAGGTGTGGTGGTGGGTGCCTGTAGTCCTAGCTACTCAGGAGGCTGAGGCAGGAGGATCACTTGAACCTGGAGGCAGAGGTTGCAGTGAGCCGAGATCATGCTATTGCACTCCAGCCTAGGCGATAAGAACAAAACTGTCTCCAAAAAAAAAAAAAAAAAAAAAAAAAAGAAGCTGCCACTTTCCCAGTTTACCTCTTTTAGGTACCAACATTTTAGAGGTATATTGGGTGACAATTTCAATATCCTCCCATAACCTACCCTGGCCTTGTTGAACTGGGAGAGAGATCCAGAAAGAGAAGAGTAACAGGCATAACACGCATATAGTCAGGGCAGAGGTATGCTATCTAGCTTTCCCTTCTTAGCATCCAGGGTAAACAGCAAACTGTTCCTTATTCTGTTTGTCCTGGTAAGAGCAAAGCCCATTCCATCTAAGAAAAGTCTCTGCTGGCAGTACTGGGTTATAATATTAAAGGAGAAAAAAAAAAAGTGAAGTAATAGTTTCTTCTTAAATCGTTAAGGGAGAAAGAAGGAAAATATAGAAGTAAATAAAATAGTTCACAGTACTGCATGCAGATAGAAAACACATTACTCTTCAGTTAACAACAATAGCTATATACATTCCTGTTCATATTTGTGAACATTACTCACTTTTAAAGGCCCTGTAACCTTTTCTGGCATTAAAAGATAATGGCTATGATAGAGATAATTTATTCTGCAGATACTATGAAAAATTAAAAGTTGTCACCTTACTATGAATACTTTGAATTTCAAATTTTTCTACTTCCCAAATGACTGGAAATAGAAAACATGAAACAGATTAGCTGATGATTACACCATTTCATTTCGATTGGTTAAGACTAAATGATAGGATTGAACTCCCTAATACTGAGAGTCCCAAAAGTGCAGAAAACATTAGAATTAAAAAAATTATTTTTCACTCACTGGGTGGTCTGTTTGCTGCCAAATTTTTGAAGTGGCTGCCTTTTATCACTTCTGCTGATAGTCTTCCAGTTGTGGCATTATAAAGCAGGCCAATAAGAATTTCTGGAACTGAGCCATGTTCAAGAGACTGACATGAGGATGTACTTTCACTACACGACATTTCTGACACGCTCATTTGGGAGTCACAGCCCTGTAATCAATAATAAAATTTTTATAGTATTTTGCAAGAGAGATATATTAAGAGATATATTGTTATGCCATGTTTATTTGGATTAGGTAGGTAAATCACAATAAAGATGAGTTGCAAACCAAACACCAGATTAGAATTATTGTCCTTAGCATATTTTAGCCCCTGGATTTCTTTTCATTATGTAAAAGCCAAAGAAGTAATAGGAAATGAGAAGATTTCATAAATCCCTGCATATTTATAAAGAAATCAGAGAAATGTTGCTTAAACTTATAGATGCTAATAAACTGTTTTTTGAATATGAGAAATTATTGTTTAAAGATTAGCAACCTTAAAAGACTGACAAAGATTTAGACTCAATACATCAAATGTCCTAACTGTGCCTTTAAATAAACAAAACAAAACTACCTGCTATTTATAAGCTAACATCTAAAACACAGAGATATAGAAAAGTTGAAAAACATGGGAAAAATTAATCATGTAAAAAATAATCAAACAAATTGATGTAGTTACATTAGTATCAGTCAGGGTTGGCTTTAAGGCAATAATCACCACTAGAGATGAAGAAGTATACAAAATGATGATAAAACATTGAAATTACTAAAAAGTAAAATAATCCCAAATTTGGATGCATTTAATAACATGGACTCAAAATACAGAAAGCAAAAATGGCCAGAACTAGAAAGAGAAACACAGACATCCATAATCACTGGGTACATAAGCACACTTCCCTCATTAACTGACCAAATTCAGTAACTGACCAAATGGGTGGACAAATAAGTACCATAAGGATGTAGAAGATTTGAATATCACAATAAGCAAAATTGACCTAATGGTCATATGCAGAATATTATACCTAATAACTACAAAATATAATTTTCCCAAGTACGCAGAATTTTTTAATTAAAGCAAATAATAATTTCAAATGACGAAAATTATTCATAATGTATTTTGATTGATTAGAAAACCAAACTCTGTTCTAGAGGAGAATAAAATATCTATATTTTTTGGAAATTAAAGGTATACTTTTAGTAACCCATAGGTAACTAAATGATAATAAAAATAAGTGATTTGAAAGACTAATAAAATGAATAAATTTCTGGAGAGTCCAATTAAGAAAAAAGGGACAAATAACAATGATCAGGAATGAAAAAGGAGACATCACTACATATTCTAGAGACCATGAAAAAATAATAGGATAGGATACTAGAAGAAAGTTGTTTCTTCTAGTGAATTTGAAATTTGAATGAAATATACCAGCGATCTCCAACCTTTTTGGCACCAGCGACCAGTTTCCTGGAAGACAATTTTTCCATGGACAGGGTGTAGAGGGTAATCTAATGCTGCCACTGATCTGACAGGAGGCCGAGCTCAGGCTGTAATGTTCGCTAGCCCACTGCTGCTCACCTCCTGCTGTGCAGCGCCCATTCCTAACAGGCCATGGACTGGTACTGGTCTGGCCGGGGGGTTGGAGACCTCTGAAATAGACATCTTTCTAGAAAGTTATTACCAACCAGAAGAGACGCTGGAAGACTGTTCAGAAACAGTCTTACTAAAGAAATTGTATTTGTAATTAAAAGCCTTTCCAAAATACACATACAAAACAAAAATAAGAAACTTTGGCCTAGATGGCTTCACTAGTGAATTCTAATTAATAATGCTAGTTTTACACAAACTCTTTCAGATATTAGAGAAAGAGAAACCACTCCTCAACTTCCTTTAAGAATTTAGCAAAATATTAAAACCAAAATCTAATAAGGGCATTATAAAAAAGAAAAATTACAAGATTTTCTCATTCATGAATCTAGATGAAAAAATCCTAAATATACATCAGCAAACCAAATCTAGCAACATGCAACATCGTACTTAATAGCAAAAAATGTTAATGTTTCCCCTTTGAAATTGCCAATTATTACTACTTTTAGTCAACACTGTAGTGGAGATACCAGCTAGTGAAGATCCTAGCCTTACTAAAGACAATAAAATGAAATAAAAAGTATAATGATTTGGAAGGGGACTAGATTTTTTTAAAAAGCCCTTATGTGCAGATTACATAATTATGTACACAGGAACAAATCTACAGATGAACTGCAGTTGTATACAGAGGTAAAATTTAGAAATCCATACATTACTATATATCAGAAGCAAATAGAAAATAAAATTTATTAAAGTATCATTTATTATGGCATTTAAATATAAAATATGTAGGAATAAATGTAACAAATGATATGCAAGGCCTCTATACAGAAAACTATGAACATTATTGAGAGAAACCAAAAAGTACCATATAAACTGCTACTGTATTAGCTCAATTTTGTAACATTCTTTCCAAATTAATCCATAGATTAAATTCAATTCCAATAAAAATATCGGCAGGTTTCTTTGAATTGTTTGACTTCATTAGTAATCAGGGGAATGGAAATGAAAACTACGAGGTAACGCTACACAACAAACAGATGAGCTAAAAGAATACCAAGTGTGGTGAGGACAAAGCACTGGGAACTATCATAGTTCTCTTGTAGAAATGTGGAGTGATACCAATGTTTTAAATGTTATAAATACACATACCCTATGATCTGGCAGTTCCACTCCTACATATATACCCATCAGAAATAAGTGCAGTGTTTATCAAGAGACATATGAAAGAATGTCCATAGCAGCATTATTCATATTGGATCCAAGCAATAGAATGGATAATTTGTACTGAGTTCATACAATGGCATACTATACAGCAATGAAAACCAATTATAACATTTACAAATGTGATTTTAAGTAAAACATGTTGGGCCCAAAAGGATACCAGCTGCATAATTCCATTTATGTAAAGTAAAAAAAACAAACAAAAAATCAAACAACCCAAAAACCAAAACCTCAAACCAAGCAGAACTAAACCATTATGTTCCCGATGTATTAATAGGTGGTAACATTATAAAGAAAAGCAAAAAAGTAATTCACATAAAGTAAAAATTGTAGTTAACTCTGGAGGTGGGAGAGAAGAACAGTGATTGGGAAGGGCAGGATGGGAGTTTCTGGGGTCACTGAGACAATGTTTCTTTCATTCCTTGACCTGGATGGTAATTACATGGGTTTTGCTTTGTGATAAATGGGTTGCACACTTGCATTTTTTACGCTTTTCTAATGTGTGTTGGGTTTTGCAAGAAAGAAGATTTAAGAAAAGAATTACATGATGAAAAGACACAGTATACACAAATGAATATACAATGATAAAAATAAATATACAGAACTTTCTTTGAAGATTCCCAAAGAGATCCAATCCATGAATTAAAAAGGAAAGAAAAAAAGGACACTAACAGTATTCCCTATAACAATGTAGTTAAAAATCTTTTAAATGTTTTAAAGAATCCTGGAGTTTAAACCTACTACTGGCTGTAGAAGTAATGAAGGAGAATTAATACATACCTGGAGCCTGAACAAACTTGTTGGACTAATATACAGAAGGGTAAAATCTCCTATTTTTAACTGTAGACTACAGAGTGGAAGCCAAAAGGAATACACATTTTATATTCTTAAGTCATGGGTACACAAAACACATAGTTTGGTATGTTTTCATGACAGTTGGAGAAAACAATTTTAGTAAGTTTCAATTAGGATATATCATCACTTATGAAAATAGTGTCAAAAACATGCTTGAGCACATTTGGTGCATTTGTTACATTAGGCTATAATACTAGCAGCATCTGTTAGAATATTGTGAGATACATTTTTCACAATATAGTATTTTTCACATTAACCTACTATCAGATAAGATGTGAACCTAATAGTTGTTTATACACAGAAGTCATACTGCCACTTTTGAGAAACAAAGCGATGCCCAAAGAAAGCGATGGAAAGGCCTTTCTCAATCTTAAGGAAAACACTCCCCACTTCACTGCTGTGAAAATCGTTATCTTCAAATCCAAACAAAAAGCAAGAGCATTAAGATCCTTATTGATCACATTCTATTTTAGTAAGCCCTGCTGAAATATAGTGGTGTTTACATAACACAAGAAACTATTATCTAGAAGAGTTCATTATGAATTTATGCCCTAGAAAAAGTGCTAATCTCATGTCCCTTCCACTGGCATTAGTGTAACTGTCAATTCAATGTTGGTAGAGTTGTGGCAGTCCAAAGAGATCACTCAGTATAAGAAAAGCAGTAAAGAATAGCTATGTAAACAGAACCACTGTAGTTAAAAAAAAAAAAGGGGGGGGGGGCATTCACCTATAATTTCAGCTACTTCGGAGGCTGACAGAAGAGAACCACTTGACCCCAGGAGCAGCCTGGGCAACATAGCGAGATCTGTCTCAAAAACAAACAACCTCAAATTAAATATCGATGCTATCTGCCCAAATGGCAGCTTTCCTCAGACTACTCCTCAGGGCATGCTGCTCCATTCAGTGTATATTCAGGAATCTCCATCTACTCCCTCTGCAGATCTCATCATTAATTTATAACTGGGGCTTGCCTAAGTAGCAGTAGCTGCAGGTGATTAATGCAAAGTCAAACAAATTCCAATCATAACTAGGTCTACTTAAAAGAACAGTCCCACAGGCTCCCCAAAGTAAAACTTCTTTCCATCTTGCATAATATTTTACTTCTTTTTAATACTTCCCCTCCTTCCCCCTGAGTCTTCTGCCCTAGGGTAAAGGATTACAAGTAATTCTGTGAAAGTAAAGTATATGTAATTTTTAGAGGAATGAATATACTCTATATGTTTACCATAACCAGAATTAGTGGTTAAGGTAGCCATTACATTTACTTAATGGTGTGAACAGGTTAAAATCAGGTGGAAGCTTGTAAATACATAGAGAAAAAACAATATGATTAAAAATACAATATAATTCCTATTAACATTCTGGGCTTTTTATTAATATTAAATTACTTCCAGCTTACTTGAAACTACTTATGTTCAATATTTTTTAAGGTGAAACTACTGAACTGTACAATGATAATTACTATAATTGAATTATCTATTGAATAGTGTCTGTGCAACTTAATTCTCACTGTGTCTGGAAGATAGCATTCAGTTTTTAATTTTATTTATATGTGAAATGCTTCCATTATACTTTTCTGAAAATGGGGCGATCACAGAGGGTGCTGAAGTTAAAACAAGGGAAGTCACCTGCTGCAAAGTTAGAGCTGCCACTAATGATGAGCTTCATCTCTAGCAGCAAGGCTCCCTCCTCAGGGTCCTTTCCTAGCCCCAGGGAACTAGGTAAGGAGGAGATCACCAGAGGCAATTTCAGGAGAGAGGAAGAAAGAGCATGATTGCTCCAAATCCCACCTCCTTTCCATCCTCCACACTGTAAGTCTAGCGTAAAGGAGAGCCAGGCTGGGTTTTAGTAGGGTTTGTAAAAATACCGAGTGTATCAAAGGGACAGCCTACTGGAGTGAGCAGTGGCTTTGTACAGTTTGTACACAGGCAGCTTCAGGCACTCATTGATCCAGGCCTCAACCCATGTTACTAGGAACCAGTTCTCCTTTATCCATTTCTCAGGTTTGTTTCCCAAATTTGGCTTCATTCTTTGGCAGACTTTTCCCTCCTAGTTGCCAGCAGCTCTGAGTGTCATGGGAAAGAGGAAGACAGCATCCTACTTGCTCAAACCCAAATCCTGGAACTTGCTGCTTAGAGCCCATGAGATTTAATTCTAGGGCTTTGCAATAAAGTCCGCTTCAGCATAATACAGGGGCAGGTTAGTCTCCCAACCAAAATCTGGGTACTGTGTGCATAAGAAAGATATGAATGCTAGGCAGAAAAAACAGACGTCAACTACAGAGCCCATTCAACTGAGTTGTCTGTCCCTGCTTTCTCCCCCTTGGTCTTCAGTGAGGACTGTTATCCACATTACTGGGGAGCAGGTGATGTTGCTGTTGCTCCAATTGTAAGTACCCTCCACAGGCTCTTGCTGTGCAGTTATTAGCCTTGCAGGAGCCAAGGAAGATGAAAAGATGGTTCAATGAAACAGAATCATGATATTACCACACTCATGGAGCACAGCTCTGACATTCAGGTTAGGAAAGGAAGAGCTACAATAAAAGTAGAAAATGATCACTTTTTCTTTCCTAAGCACTACATATTAACACTAAAAATTAACATATCTAAGATTTAAGATAGAAGAAAAATGAATCATAGAACATTCACATAAATAACCATAATAACAAAATATTTTATCAGCGTTTGACCATAGCATCATGTGGAAATGGTCATAAAAATCCCTGCTATGATCCGCCGTGTGCAGTGGCTCATGCCTGTAATCCCAGCACTTTGGGAGGCCAAGGCAGGCAGATCACTTGAGGCCACGAGATTGAGACCAGCCTGGCCAACATGGTGAAACACTGCCTCTACTAAAAATACAAAAATTAGCCAGGTGTGGTGGCAGGCGCCTGTAATCCCAGCTACTCGGGAGGCAGAGGCATGAAAATTGCTTGAACCTGCGAGGTGGAGGTTGCAGTGAGCCGACATCATGCCATTATACTCCAGCCTGGGTGACAGAGTGAGACTCCAACTCAAAAAAAAAAAAAAAAAAAATTCCTGCTATAATCAAAATTTATGTATATGTATGTATATATACATATGCACTTTTTTGCTGTATTCGATATGAACATATTTAATTAGCATTTCTGCCTATATGCTTATAAGTGAGATTGGTTTATAAACTTTATAAGTTTCTTTTCTCATGGTCTCCTGAAATAATACCTATTTGAAGAATATATATGTATAAATATAGGCATATGTGTATATTTTTTGCTGAATTATTTTAAAATGCTTAATTTAGGGTTTCTGCATATATGTTTATAAATGAGATTGGTTTATAATTTTCTCATGTTATTCTTGTCTAGTTGGTGTCAAAATTATATAAGCCTCGAAAGAGAAGTTAGGTACCTTTCCTTTTCATTCTCTGAAATAAGTACTTGTTCACTGAAGTTGGGTAAAACTTGCTTCTGAAAGTCGACCATCTTTTTTTCCTCTTTCTTTCTTTTAAGGGGACTCTGGCTACTGGCTGAATTTCTTTAATGATAATCACTCTTTTCATGTTTTCTATCACTCTTAAATCACTTTTTAGACATTTGTATGTTTCAAGAAAATTGTACATTTTGTTTTCAAATTTATTTTCCTAGAGTCATTCTCTTATAATTTTGAGACCTCCACTGAATTGGTGGTTATGTCCTTTTTTTTTTTTTGAGACGGAGTTTCGCTCTGTCGCCCAGGCTGGAGTGCAGTGGCGCGATCTCGGCTCACCGCAAGCTCCGCCTCCCGGGTTCACACCATTCTCCTGCCTCAGCCTCCTGCATAGCTGAGACTACAGGCGCCCGCCACCACGCCCGGCTAATTTTTTTGTATTTTTAGTAGAGACGGGGTTTCACCGTGTTAGCCAGGATGGTCTTGATCTCCTGACCTCGTGATCCGCCCACCTCAGCCTCCCAAAGTGCTGGGATTACAGGCGTGAGCCACCGCGCCTGGCCTAGATATTTCCTTATAATACTGATAGGAGCTGAAATCCACAAATTTAGGTATTTTCATTTGTGTTTGTGCCTAAGTATTTCCAATTTTAATTATGCTTTATTCTCTGGCACTGAGTTGACTTACGAAGTTTTTTTTGTTTGTGTGAGTATTGAGTATTGAAAAATATAGATTCTGGTGGGTTGGAGTGAGAGGGCTGCCTCTTTTACTTTACCTCCTACTACTTTACTCCTCAATCATGGAGTTCTAGCTAAATGCACTTCCTTGCTACTCCTTGAACACAACACACGCACTCTGGGCTCAGGATGGGCTGCTCCATCCGCTCGCGGTGTTCTTTCCTCAGATTTTTACATGGTTAACTCCCTCACCTCTTTCAAGTCTTTGCTCATATGTCACATTCCCAATGAGCCTTATACCTTGACCCTTATTTAATATTACACCTCCTTTCTCACTAGCACTCTTAATTCTGCTTACCCTGTTTTTCCCTCCACCCCACAGTACTTATCTCTTTCTCACATACCCTATACTTAATGTATTATGTTTATCTCTCTCTTCTTTACCTAGAATTAAGTTTCATGCAAGCCAAAATTTATATCTGTTTTTCATTAATGTATACTGAATACTTAGAACAATGTCTAGCATGTAGTATGTTACACTACTGCACTGCCTTCTGGCCTTTGTTGTAGCTGTTGAGAAGTCTGCTGTTGGTCAAATTGTTGTTCCCTTATATATTCTCTGGTTGCTTTTATCATTTTGTCTGGTATTTTATCCTTTCACTGTAATTTTTATGGGTGTGGACTCAGTTTTAATAATCCTGTTTAAAACTTCTAATTTCTCAATCTGATGATCTATGTATTTTAAATATTATCTTTCATTTTCTCTAGTCTCACATTCTGGAGTCCTTATTGGAAAATATGCTTAACATTCTTATTCCACTCTCCAAAACTTTTTCATATTTTTCATTGACTGTATTTTTAACGACTTTTTCATTCTAGAAGTTCAATATGGCCCTTATTTAAATCAGCCTCTTTTCCCACATTGTCTTATTCTTTTTTTTGTAGTTTCTATTACTTCTTTTATTTCTTTATTCTATTAAAGCATATTTATTTTATAATGTCTTTCACAGAGCCCTATTAGTTCTAGAGCTGCCAACACATCTTTCTCTTGCGTCTACTGTCATTCATGGTGGACCACTTCTTCCTGCTCATACTTTTTAAAATGTGAGTTCATCTTCAATGGAAATTATTTTTTTCTGTGGGAATTGTATAGCCTAAGTTTGGCTTCCTGAACAAAATAGGATTTCTTTTAAGGAAAGAAGTAGTGGAGATGGTCTCGATCTCCTGAGACCATATATACTACATACATATAGTATATATGTAGTACATACATACATATAGTATGCATGTAGTATATATATGTATGTAGTATATATTACATACATATAGTATGTATGTAGTATATATGTAGTATATATTACATACATATAGTATGTATGTAGTATATATTACATACATATAGTATGTATGTAGTATACATATACTACATATGTATGTCATATATACACATATAGACCATATATACTACATATAGTATATATGTAGTATATACATACTTCCTTGATTTCTTACTAGTCTATCACATTTCTGAAAATTTCAAAAACCTTCTTTCTCTGAGATATCCGAGTCACTGCTCACACATATTGAGTTGCTAAATAGTAAAGACTCTGTATCCCAGAAATGCTCTCACATTTACACCTGGGGCAGAAAACCAACAGTATCCATTATACTGTAGTACCTAATACACCGTTTACATTTTGTTTAACAGTTTTTAGAAACATTCATATTCATCTTATAATCCTAATTCATTTTATTTGTGACCAGACTTCAGGCCAGTTGCAAAAATAATAAATAGGCCATATACTGTTTTTTCTTTTTTTTTGAGACCGAGTCTCACTCTGTTGCCCAGGCTGGAGCACAGTGGCGTGATCTCACTGCAACCTCTGCCTCCTGGGTTCAAGTGATTCTCGTGCCTCAGCCTTCCAAGTGGCTGGGACTACAGGCATGAGCCAACACACCCGGTTAATTTTTGTATTTTTAGTAGAGATGGGGTTTCACCATGTTGGCCAGGCTGGTCTTGAACTCCTGACCTCAGGTGACCTGTCCACCTCAGCCTCCCAAAGTGCTGGGATTACAGATGTGAGCCACCATGCCGGGCCATACTGTTTTTATCTTACTGAAGGAAACAGAATAGACTAGAAATAAAGTTGTTATTTAGAGACTCAGCAGTAGAAAAGTATATTCAATGTCTGTTCAGCACAAGCACTGTACTAGGGAATAGATGAACTGATTTCAAGGCAGACTATGATAAACTGCCTTTAGAGATTTTATGGGAGAAAATATGTGGATATGATTAACTCTGGTAACAGAAACAATATTCCGGAGATACCTGAAGTTGGTCCTAATGGTATTTCAGCAGGCATAGGGAAGGGCATTTCACACAAAGAAAGTATGAGCTAAGCCTCCAAAAGTGGGTATCCTGTTTGGTAAATGTAAACTGGTCTGGAGTGGCATGTGTATATGGGGAGGGGGTGGAAAATGCAGATGGAAAGGAAGATTGAAGCCAAATTTTACTCATCCAGCACTATATGAATATTTCTATTAGAGACTTTCTGTCCTGTAACTGTTGCTTTGTCTGTCTTTCCCACTAGACTGTGAGTCCCTTCAGGGCAGAACTTTTGTTTTATTCATCTTTGTATGTCCTCAAATTAGTACAGTGCCTATCATTCAGCAGGCACTTAATAAATATTTCTGAATGAAAATAATGAATCATGAAAGACATGAAATGCGGTGGTAAGAAAAGTTGGACCTACTCTACAAGTAGTGGAAGCAAGAGAGGCATTTTGAACTGGGGAGTAACATGCTCAGATATACATCTTCAAAAAATAAGGCCAAATATGCTGCATGACTGAGTGCTTGAGCAGGGATCACAACTTACTTAGCTGTGCTAGTGATAGATAAGTCTTTACTTGAGATAATACTTGCTTTGTGCACATTTTATATCCCGAGCAAAAAATTGCAATTTTTTACCCTGTAGCAAAACATAGACTTAAAAATATGTTTTATTATAATCAATCTTACTGATCTAGACACGTTATAGTTGTAGTAATCATGTAAGATTTTTCTAACCTACAGACCTTTAGTGCATACTAAGAACTACACATTGTGCTTCAAAATTAATGTAGCTGACTTCCTTGATTTCTTACTAGTCTATCACATTTCTGAAAATTTCAAAAAGCTTCTTTCTCTGAGATATCTGAGTCACTGCTGACACATATTGGGTTGCTAAAGACTCTGTATCCCAGAAATGCTCTCACATTTACACCTGGGGGAAGTGTGAGCTTTTTAAATTGGTCACTCAGCATATAGAGTGTTAGAATCAGTTATTCCTACACAAGTTGATATATCCAATTATGTTATATGTTCCCTTTAATGAATTTGTTTTAAATGAGATGATTTGAATCTGTTTTTAATATAAATGTTTTTATTATTAGAAAACTAAATAGAAATAAATTAAATTATTAATATAACAGCCCCAAATGATTTCTAAGTGTCTTCCATGTTTTGGATTATAATTATCCATAGACTATTGGTTTTCCAACAGTGGTTAGTGAAATCTATTGAATTTCATTTTAAAAATATAATTTTAACTATTTAAAAATTAAAATAAAAACAATACGAGTATATAAATGAGTAATATAATAGAGGCAATATAGTGTACTCGTAAGGAAAGGAAACTTTGCAGTCAGATTTACGGGGGTCTGTTACAGGACCGTGACTTTAGTAAGGTATTTAGCATCTCCATACTTCAGTTATCTAAAAAAGGTGAAATAACTATGTCTACTTCCTTAATAGTTATACCACTTGTTAATATATTAGGGAACACATTGTATTGCAAATAAATTTAATGTATTATTATTTGTATCTTGGACTAAAGATTTACCTGTCATTTCTGTTTAATTGAGAATATTTGAAGTTTAAAGAGCAAGCTGTCAAAGTTATCATTTGTAACTCCTTATCTATATGAATCAGAGTTTTCTCTAAAATGTATAATTAAAACAAAAGAAATACATTGCACTGGATTTCAGAGCTGCAGCAAGATGAAAATGTATTAGCAGCAATTGCATAACTGTAGGTGCCTGTGCTTTGGAGTAAGACAGTTGAGTTTATAAATAAGCTCTAACTTTTTGCCATCTGTGTGACCTTGGACATGTTTTAAAAGTTCCTTGAGACTCAATTTCCTCATCTATAAAAATAATATAGTAATAGTACCCTCTAGAAAATTTTATTCTCAATTTTTTGTTCATCAAAACAACCCTATCATTTTCAGTATTAATAGATGTTACAAGTAAATATTATAAAATAAGATTTGTTAGTAAAATATCACTTTTCTCTGCCTTACGTATTTGAGTTATAAATAATATTTCATTTGAAATAAAGGGTCTGAATGCTTGAAAAGCTTGAAAAGCCTGAAAAGCCATGAACTACACTATCTTTATATCCTATTTCTGAATGGTCATTCAAATGACCACATTTTATACATTGTAAGACTGTGCTGCCCCCTGCCGACCCAGTTTCTCCAAAATATTTTGAGTCTTCACTTAAGTCAAAACTTACAGTATTACACTTAAGTAACTCTCTAGTAGGCTGGTGGACAGTAATAATATAGATGGTAAAATATTGAATGTAGCGCTAAATAATATGTGACATTTTTCAAGATATTAAAATATAAACAAATGGGAGCAAATGAATATAATATCCTCCCAACTGTGTAATATTTAACAAATTTAGATATCCAATTCCAAGTAACTATTGTAATTGCTATTGTTTACAGTGCTGCTGACACATGGTGAAAAATTAGCAAAATATATACATTTCTGGCTAAGATTAAATATTCAGTAATTATTTCCCTGATTCTTTCACCGAATTAATAGCAACTTTATCTTTATTTCCCTACATTAGAATGGCACTTGTTTTTTGGCTAGCTGCAATGTATTAAAATTACACTTTTAATGCATTACCTTTTCCAACTTTTGGGCATCTTCTCTTTTTTAATCTCACATGACCAACCAGATATACACTAGTGATTTTTCCTCCGGATAGTATCTCAAAATAGGCTCTTCCTTATTACTAAAACTCCTCTAATAGAGTGTTATTATCTAATAGTGCAAAAAGTACTTGACAAATCAAAAGAGCTAGGAGTAGTTCTACCTGTTGCTAGCCCTAAGCCTGGGAAGTAATTGATCTACTGAAAGTCTCATTTTTCTCCGTTATAAAACAGAGATTCATGTTCATGTCCTCTCAAGTGATAAGATTACGTGAGCTAACACATAAGTGTTTTAAAAATAGATCACTATATTTCCATAATGCAATTTCATCTTAGTTATCTTTTCCCCATTCTGATGCTTCTTGTACACTATTATCTGTGTCGTCTGCCGTGAATGCATACAGTGGGAAATGGGGGAGGAAGGGGTGCAGAGAGCAGGCACAGGAGAGGTCTCCTATGCTCAATCAGGTCATCCTCCATGTCAGCTCAATCTGTTACTTACTTTTAAATCTTTGAACTTTTGGCCTTGTATCTTTTTTCTGGTAACGTTCTTAGTTTTCTTTAACTGGCCATTTTGGATCAGCTCATCACACTACAGTTCACCAATCTCCATGCCAGCATATGAACATCAGACACTGGTAAACTAGACTTCCATACACCTGGCTTTGGTGGTGCCACACCTCTACTCAAACACCCTTACAGGCAGAATGGTGAAGTAAGGACCTCTGAAAGTCTGCTCCTCTATAAAAGCAACATGAACACTGGCAAACATTGTCAAAAAAAACTTTTTCAGAACTCTGAACTAACTAAAGGCCTGCAACACTCCAAGGAGCGTTTATTCAAGAAAAATGGCTGAATACTGTGAGAACTACCAAGGTTTGTGGCATTTTAAATATACCCTATTCCCATTACCCTCTCCCCAGTTCCCTGGTAGTGTTGAAAGCCAACACTTGCAACTGTGAAATCCAACAGCCTCATAGATGCTGGAGGGGGAAGAATGGGTTTGGAGTGCCCAGGAGCCCCATCTTCAGAGAAATGACATTACTTCACTTGTCTCACAGTTCTGTGAAAAGTTCCATTCTCAGGCTTTGTTTTGATTTTACTTGACTCAGATTGATAAGAACTATATCCTTAGAACATCTGTTGGAAACAATCAGTGGCAATTGTTTAACATGGCAGTCACCAAAGAAGCAGTACTGGCTCCGGCCAATGAAAAAATAAGAGCAAAATCTAGGGAATGAGATGTTAATAGGGATCTCTGAAAAGTTCTAAGACATTTCTGGAAATCTAGCAGTCTATACACATGTGCAAAGCTATGTGCATGCCCAGAAAAAACTTGAGAAGGTCCTAGTCTCTTACCTCTAGCTGATCTTGCTGCTCTGTGCATGCAGAAAGTGAAAGTTAAGGCACAGTTGTAAACTGACTCTTGGAGCATTGAAGGCATGGCTCAATATACACAGAACCCCTCAGCAAAGACTTAATGAAATCTCTGTCCAGTTGTTAGCTGAGCTGACCACTAATGTTAACTGAGATGCACATGACAATAATATAGACTTTACAAAATCCAAGAAAGTCATCAAAGAGGAATGACAACAACAAACAGCAACAATAAACTATGGGGGCGACTAGTCTAGGAGAATGTCTTTGTCAAGGCATTCAGATTGGAAGTGAAGAATCAGAACTACTTCTATTCACAGATGACATGATCTCCTATGCAGTAAATCCTAAAATACACATGAAGAAAATAACTACTAGAACTAATGAATATGCTCAGCAAAGCTTCAGGATTTGTGATCAATATATGAAAATCAATTTTATCTCTTTACACTAGCAATGAACAATTAGAAAACAAAAAATTAAGAAAACAATTCCATTCACAATAGCCTCAATATGAATAGAATACTTAGGAATGTATTTAACAAAACTGTAAAATTTGTATTACACTGAAAGTTACAAGACACTTTTGAAAGAAATCAAAGAAGTCCTAAATAAATGAAAAGACATCTCATGCTAATGGATTGGAAGACTTAAATTGTTAAGATGGTAATGTAGCCCAAAGTACGGATCAAACAGATTTGATGCGATCCCTATCAAAATTGCTAAGGCCTTCTTTTTTTTCAGAAACAAAGAAGTCCATCCTAAAATTTACGTGTCCTAAAATTCATATGTAAGTGCAAGGGACCCAGAATAGCCAAGACAATCTTGAAAAACAATAACAAGGTTGGAGGACTCACACGTCCCAATTTTAAAACTGATTATAAAGCTTCAATAATCAAGAAAGTGTGGTACTGGCAGAAGGATAGACAAATAGATTAACGAACTATAATTGACAGTTCAGAAATAAAAACTTACATTTATGGGCAATTCATTTTCAACAAGGGTGCCAACACAAATAAATGAAAAAAAGATTTTTTTTCAACAAACTGTTGGGACAACTGGATATCCACATGTAAAAGAATTAATTTGGACCTCTCCCTCACACCGTATTAAAAAATCAACTCAAATGGATCATAGTCCTAAATTTAAGAGCTAAAACAATAAAACTACTAGAAGAAAACATGGTAGTAAATCTTTATCTTATATTAGGCAATGGTTTCATAGATAAGACACTAACAGCACAAGCAACAGAAGGAAAAAATCAATAAACTGAATTTCTCAAAATTAAAAACCTTGTGCTTCATAGAACATCATCAAGTAAAAAGAAAAGCAGAATAGGAGGAAATATTATCAAATCACTTATCTTACAAGGGACCGATTTCCTGAATATGTAAAGAACTCTTACAGCTCAAAAATAAAGAGACAAGCCAATTTAAAAAATAGGCAAAGGATTTTAATAGAAATTTATCCAAAGAAGATACACAAATGGTCAATAAGCACATGAAAAGATGCTCAACATCATTAGTCATTAGGGAAATACAAATCAAAACCATAATAAGATACCACTTTATACCCAGTAGGATAGCTTACATAAAAAGACAGATAATAACAAGTGTTGAAGAGAATGTGGAGAAACTGAAACTCTCATACATTGCTGGTGGGACAGTAAAATGGTGCACCTACTTTGAAAAACTGTTTGGCAGTTCCCAGAAATGTTAAGAATAAATACAGCTCTAGAACTGGACATATACTCAAGAGAAATGAAACTATATGTCTACACAACAACTTGTACACAAATGTTCATAGCAGCATTATTCATAAAAGCCAAAAATGGAAACAACCCAAATGTCAATGAATGAAAAGATGAACAAAATGTGGTATATCCATACAAAGAATATTATTAAGTCCCCAAAAAACAACGAAGTATGGATACATGATAAAACATGAATGAGCCTTGAAAACATCATGCTAAGTAAAAGTCATCAAACACAAAAGGCCACATATTGTATGATTTGATTCATATAAAATGTGCAGGAGAGGCAAAACCATAGAGACAAAAAATAGGTTAGTGGTTGCCAGGAGGTGTAATTGCTAATGGCTACAGAGTTTTTGTGGCGGGGATAATAAAAATATTGTGAAATTAAATCATGGTGATGGCTGCACAACTATGTGAATATTCTAAAAATCATGACTTTTACACTATAAAAGGGTGAATTTTATGATCTGTGAATCATGTCTCAATAGTTATGAAAAATTACTTACAGGATCCCTATTTCAGAATAATACAATCTTAGAAAGAATCTCAAAGATAATTTAATCTAGTGGTTTTCAAAAAGTTGTAGTAAAAGTACCCTTTTGGCTGGGGGTGGTGGCTCACACCTGTAATCCTAGCAGGAGCTGGAGACCAGCCTGGGCAACATGGCAAAACCCCATCTCCACTAAAAATCAAAAAAAAAAAAAAAAAAAAAAAAGAAAAAAGAAAATTAGCCAGGCCTGGTGGTACACGCATGTAGTCCCAGTTACTTGAGAGGCTGAGGCACGAGAATCGCTTGAACCTGGGAGGTGGAGGTTACAGTGAGCTGAGATTACACCACCGCACTCCAGCCTAGGTGACAGAGCAAGACTCTGTCTCAAAAAAAAAAAAAAAAAAGTACTCTTTAAAAAAATAAAATCTTATTCTTATTCCACGTTCAAATACATGAAACAGGTAAGTATAGCATTGTATTAGTATACATTTATTACTGAGCTCAAATTATAACAGGCTATTTCAATAAAAAAATGAAATTTGATATTTAGGTTTGTTGGTAACAGTTTAGTCATATATTAACTTTGCATCCAGTGTTTGTGTTTTATTTTATGTATAAAATCAATAAAGAGCTGATAAGTTGTGAATTACCTTGTCTTGCAATGTCAGAATATTAATTCATTGAACTGACCAAGAAAATTGAAAGATAAAGTTAGGGAACATTACAGAAACTTTTTAAGTTAAACCATTACTATAATGATTGCTTATATTTTAAAGAAAACTATCCTGATTTTATGCAAATAATTAAAACTACCTGATTTTTTAAATATAGAAAAAGCAGTGACTGTGATGCATGAATTTAGTATTAATAGAATTTTTATGGCAGACATATATAGGACTAAATTAAATAATATATAGCAATTAAACAATATATCAACACCAAACTATAGCTATTCCCAAGTCACAATTACAAGAATTTCAAATATATAGAGAGATATGGGAGAAGTGGCTTTATTAGTAAATCTATAGAAGACAAAAAAGTAGATAGTGAATGATATGGTTTGGCTGTGTCCCCACCCAAATCTCATCTTGAACTGTAGCTCCCATAATCCCCACATGTCATGGGAGGGAATTGGTGCGAGGTAATTGAATCATGGGGGTGGGTTTTTCCTGTGCTGTTCTCTTGATAGTAAATAAGTCTCATGAGATCTGATGGTTTTATAAAGGGCAGTTCCCCTGCACAGGCTCTCTTGCCTGTCGCCATGTAAGATGTGACTTTGCTCCTCATTTGCCTCCACCATGGTTGTGAGACTTCACCAGTCATGTGGAACTATGAGTCCATTAAACCCTTTTTCTTTATAAATTACCCAGCCTCAGTATGTCTTTATTGGCAGTGTTGAGAATGGACTAATACAGTGAGTTAACATGTAAACAATTTCCAATAGATTAAAATTTAGTACACAGCATGTGTTTATGTTGATTTTTTTTATTTACCATTTTAAATTATAATTAAAAAAAGAGGCTGGGCACAGTGGCTCACACCTGTAATCCCAGCACTTTGGGAGGCTGAGGTGGGTGGATCACGAAGTCAGGAGTTTGAGACCAGCTTGACCAACATGGTGAAACCCCGTCTCTACTAAAAATACAAAAATTAGCTGGGCATGGTGGCGCATGCCTGTAATTCCATCTACTCAGGAAGCTGAGGCAGGAGAATCACTTGAACCCAGGAGGCGGAGGTTGCAGTGAGGTGAGATTGCACCACCGCACTCCAGCCTGGGTAACAAGAGCAAAACTCCATTTCAAAAAAAAAAAAAAAAAAGAAATTTGAAGCAAACATTTCCAGAATCCCAGAGCATTTCTGGAGAACATGGTTCAAATCTACCTACTCTACCTAACATATTTACCTTAGAAATGAAAAAAAAAATAAGGCCTGGAGAGGTTAATTAAATATCTTTCTGAAAGTTTTAACATATCTAGTTGTTCTGGAGAAAATGGACTAGGACTTAGGATTCTGGACTCTTAATTCGAATGGTCTTTTTACTAAGAAGTCTAAATCCCTTATTCTGTTTTTGAGGATCTTTATAATCTGGCTTCATCCTCATATTCACTTTCATTATTTTTCCCTCTATAATTCACAAGAGTAGTGAGGTCCCCACATTTCTACCAAGGAAGAGTGCCAGTGGGATGGTGATGATTTTTGGTGGGGGTATGGTAACTGCCCATCAAGAATGTGAGCATAGGAGGTGAAGGAGGCTGTGTCCTACGAGTTTAGCTTTCAAATCTGGGGCTCACACCTGCCTCCTCTTCAGAGTTCCTGTTATTGTTTGGGCCTTCAGAGGGGATTGATACAAATTACAAAATTGGGTAAGTCCCTTCAAATCTGCCCAAACACTGACAGAAATTCATTTGTATAAAATTTTCAAGCATATGTTACCAGGATCCATGAGGCACTCCTGCAGATTGTGGTTCAGTCTGAAGCTCCTGCCATCTGACTGTACCATCTTCTCCCTCTCAGCAATGTTTCAACTGCTAATCATCTAGTGAGGCCTGCTCCTTTAGTGAAGAATTCCACCTGGCTCACAGATTCCCCTGTACCCTAACATCTCTCTGACTTAATGTGACTTAAGGTGAATTAAATTTCCACATGAATGATCCTTCTAACAGTCTGCACACTAAGTTATTTGATTTTCTCATCTCTAATGACTTCTCCCTCCCAGTCTCACTATTATTTATTGGGCCTCGGCACCACCAGAGGCTACGGTGAGGTCTTTGCCAAAATTACTAAGTAAAACAGGTACTAACTACACCTCTTTTTTCTAACATAATTTGCTCACTCAACTGCTCTCATAACACCATGCTTTGACTGGACCTTCAGTGCTTGACACTATACTTTTTGTTCATCAGCCCCTTCTTGTCCTTACTTCTTCCTCTATCAAGCTGGCATTCCAAGCTGCCAAAACGCTAACCTTGGAAGAACCAATTAACTCCTTGATTGTACTAGGAAAAGCATCACACAATGGGATGAATTGGAACTTTGGCCATCATCTGGCTATACTTACAATCTAGTTATACTTCTCGGGTAAATTTATTTTTCCATTTCCCCAATTATTATAAATCTTCCATTTTCTAAAATCAGCTGACCCAGTTCCATTCTCCTAAAATCACTGACCCTGTTCCCTTTCTCCTTACTCATTCCTGCCTCCTGCTTCTCACTCTCTCTCACATACACATGCACACATACACACACACCTCTCAATATGTGGAAACTTCCTCAACTTCCTGTGAAAATATCTACAAACTTTCTGACATCTGGATTCTCTCCTTCTTTCTTACCATTGTAAGAGGAGGCATCCCTTGTATTTCAGACCAATTTCTCCACCTGCTGTCTGGATCCTATTTTCTACAGCCTTCTTGTCTCACATCCTAAATATCAGGCTTCAGTGAATTTGTCTCAGCCATATTTAAATATGCTTAAGTCTCACTCATAGTTTAAAAATTCATTTTGAATCCCAAACTACCTATGGCCAAGAAAAGAAGTGCTGGAAGGAATCAAGAAGAACAATCCCCAAAACTCACGTAGGCCTGAGAATAATTCACATTCTGAACAAAGTGTAGAAAACATAATATATGGGGCACTGAGTTGAGTACTTAGAAGGAAATTGCCTGAGTAGTGGGGTCAAATTAGCCCTAGAATAAACAATGTCTAGTTTTCTATAGCAAAACTTAAAAGCAAGCCTCAAAAGGATCAAAATGTTTTCAAGTTGCCTGACTGCATCCAAGAACAAAGCTCAAAAGTAAGAGAAAACAAAATAATTTAGCACCCAACAATGTATAATCCACAATATCTGGGATCCATTAAAAATAATCAAGCATGAAAAGAAGAAGGAAAATAAAACCCATATTAAGGAAAAAAAGTCAATTGATAAAAACTGATCCAGAAACTAAACAGATGATAGAATTTGTAGACATGGACCTTAAAACAGCTATTATAAATATGTCCCATGGTTCAAGACAATAGAAGAAAACATGGGCTTGTTAAGAAGAGACACAGACTATATAAAATAGACCAAAATTTAACTTATAGAGGCTGAAAAATCTATCTGACATGAGAAATACACTGGACTGGATTGCCAACATAGACATTGCACAGGACAAGATCAATGAACCCAAAGATACAGCAATAGAAGGTCTAAAATCAAACCACAGAGGAAAAAAAAGACAGGGAAGCCAGGTGCGGTGGCTCATGCCTGTAATCCCAGCACCTTGGGAGGGTGAGGCCAGTGGATCACTTGAGGCCAGGAGTTTGAGACCAAACTGGCCAACATGGCAAAACCTGTCTCTACTAAAAATACAAAAAATTAGCCAGGTGTGGTGGTGCATGCTTGTAATCCTAGGTACTCGGGAGGCTGAGGCAGAAGAATCACTTGAACCCGGGAGGTGGAGGTTGCAATGAGCTGAGATTGTGCCACTGTATTCCAGCCTGGGTGACAGAGTGAGACTCTGTTTTTGAAAAAAAAAAAAAAAAAAAAAAAAAGACAGGGAAAAAAATTAAGACCACAAAAATTAAGAACACAGCATCGGTGAGTTGGGACAACTTCAAAGGGTCTCATATATATGTATCAGAGTTTCAGAAAGGGGTTATGTGGCCAGAATTAATATTTGAAGAAGTACTGGCAAAAGGTTCCCTTTAATTAAAACTACAAATCCAATCCTTTGAGAAACTCAATGAACCCAGATCGACAGGATGAGATTTGTATGATGAGGTTATGGCTCCTAGCTTTATCAACAGTTTTACAGTGGTACTGTAAAATGATTTAGGAAATGGAGGAGGAGGAAAAGCATGTTTAGGGGTAGGGGCAGAAAGGAGTTCATTATTGTATATGGTGAGTTTAAGGACAAAAGTATGAAGCTTTAAAGGTATACTGTATGTGAAAACACTCTGTAAACAGTTGAAGTGTTTTACAAATGATTTAAGTATGTGTTCAACTAAGGCAAGAAACTCAGGGCTCTATTTCATTAATACTAATGATGATGCTAAGCTTAAAACTGTAAAACTTAGATACAGATGTTCAAATAAATAAGAGTAATGCATAGTTAAGAGCAAGATAATCAAAACAGGGTGTGGTGGCTCACACCTGTAATCCCAGCACTTTGGGAGGCTGAAGCGGGTGGATTGCTTGAGCCCAGGAGTTCAAGATGAGCCCTGGCAACATAGTGAGACTCCTGTCTCTACAAAAAAAATTTTAAAAATTAGCCGGGTGTGGTGGCATCCACCTGTGGTCTCAGCTACACAGGAGGCTGAGGTGGGAGGATCGCTTGAGCCTGGGAGGTTGAGGCTGCAGTGAGCCACGATTGCACCACTGCCTTCCAGCCTGGGTGACAGAGCAAGACCTTGTCTCCAGCCTGGGTGACAGAATGAGACTGCATCTCAAAATAAATAAATAAATAAATAAAATCAACAACAACAAAACCTAACCAATCAAATTGTAACTATGTGCCAACCCTTACATGAATAATGTTGTAATCCTGCCAAAAGCTCCTCTGTCTCTGCCTATACAAATGAAACTTTAACTTCCCTACTTTGGAATGCCAACTCCATTCCTATGGAGTTGGTGTTTCTGAGTGGTCCATCCCCACACTTTACACTTGAATAAGCTCTCCAAAAAAAAAAAAAAAAGAGTAAATAAGATAATCAGCTGTGACTAAGACATCTTTTGGGCTAGGTTCTCAAAAATAAACAACCAGACAGTTGCCAAAAAAACATCAAAATTAGTATTCAGCTCTAGGATTCTTACAAATTTTTATTCGCCTCCACCTTGCACAAGAAGCAAAAGGAATAATACTTCAGAAAGTACAGAGGTTTTGATCTTTCTGTCAGTTCACTTAGAATGGATAAGTGAATATATTAATAAAATATGGGAGGCAAGAGAAAATACTAATACACTGGACACCACTATCAGATTCACCATTACTGGCACCACTATTGACTAACTCCAGCTACTCAATCAGATTTAAGCATTTACTTAAATCTGATTTGATAGCAGGTGTCCTCTGCTATCAAATGAAATAAACCTATTTGCTATACAATATCTATTAACTCATTTCTTATTATACTTTCAGTAAATATGAAGAGCAGCATAAGAATCTGAGGACTTCTCCAGTGATAATAGCTTCTGGTATAAATTTGAGGTTGTCACAAAAGCTGCATCTATTATATTATAGGAATAATAAGTGTTGAAGAACCTATATCCCAGTGGAATACAGCAAAAGTCACTGCCTCCCAAACTGAGTCTGATTCTCCAGAGAACCTGACCTGAGGGCAACTGCTAAGATGCTTTGCTAGAAATATATGTGCACTTTCAGAAAGTTCTCCTCCTAGAAAGGGGTATAACTGCAACATTAGGACTCTAACATATGAGCATGTCTATTAATTAAAAGAAGGTACCACCTTTTGAAGTTAGTTATCCTCCAGCTGACTTATAGAAAGGTCCTCTGACCATTGTGGGAAAATAAAAAGATCAGAGTAAGATATAATAAATTCAGAGAATGGTGTACAGATTTACAAAAGCTCCTAGACAGTCAAAGTGTGGAAATGAAGTCAGGTTTTACAGGGCTTTAGAAAAAAAATCTCAGAAACAAGTAAGAGGTATAGTTAGATCTGTAACAGTGGGGAAGATTCACAATGGTCGGATTTAAGGCAGCTACACTAGAATCCAGAAGAGAGGCTAGGGACTTGTCAGTACCATGGATAGTTCCACCACTCAGTTTCTGTCTTTAATCTCAGAAGGCCAAAAATTATATCTAGTTGCAATACTCTGAAGATTATACTTGGTGGCCATTTCATAGACATCTGGAAAAGGGAAATATCTGAATTATCTGAGACATAAAGTATGGCCACATGTGCGTAATGGTCAATATAAGTTAGTGGCTACACACACACACACACACACACACATAATATATAAAATCATCATCATCTTAGACTTTATAGAGGGACTGTTGAGGGGTCATTAACTTACAAAACCAATTAAGGGTGATGAAATAATCTGTACAATAAACCCCTATGACACAAGTTTACCTATATAACAAACCTGCACATGTACCCCTGAGCTTAAAATAAAAGTTAAAAAAAATCAATTATGTCCAAGCAGGGTGAGGAGGGTGTCCTCACAGAGGAGTGGCACACCAGCAGGGTGAACAGGATGTCCATGCCAGGATGGGAAGAAAGATATGAAGAGGTGGACTTGGCATGGGGAGAGAGCCCAGATGGGCAGCCTGGTGGTGGCCATCAGATCCTGAGCAGAATAAGGAGAACATTTCCACAGAGGGATGGCCTTGCCTGGGGTGTAGAGCCTTGGTGGGGTAAAGAAGACATTTCATTGAGGGCAACACATAGTAAACACAGAATGGGCTGCCAGAACCTTTTGCAGGGTGAGAAGGGCACCCATTCAGAGGGGTGAGCCAGTTCAGGTATCAGGTTCCAAGTAGAGTAAGGAGAGTGTTTCCATGGAAGAGTGGTCTAGTGTGGGATGTCAGAGCCCAAGGCTGGTGTCCTGCATCAGGGCCAGCCTGGTATGAGGCTTCAAAACCTTTGCAGGGTGAGGAGAGCTTTTACTTGGTGTCAGAGGCCAAATACAATGAGGACTTCATGCAGGAGGAGAAAATAAACACAGGGAGTTAGAACCTGAGTTTGGGAATGAATATGTTTATATGGAAGAAGGGATGGCTGCAACAGAACACTGGCTACATTCAAAGAGATTGATCAAATGAGTTAATACATTAAGGATAACAGAAGCCATGCTTTTCACTATGGAAAAAGGTAGCTACACATATAAAAAGGGAGAAAATTAGTATGAATCCTGTGGTGCTGAATTAAAATTGGTAGTCTCAATGTGAATGCATGGCTTTCAATATATAGGTATAGAAATAAATATAAATGTAAATATGTATATGCACATATACATATATATAAATAATGATAAAAAATAGAAGGATAATTTTCCATAAGTCTTGCCTCTACGAAAAAGTGGCATAAGGCATGAAAGATATTTAGTATAGTATATACCATTCTACTGTGCAATTAAGACTTTAACAATTTACATTTTCTTTCATATTTTATAACAAGTTCTACATATATTAATAAGACTATTCATATAAAAGGGAGAAAATTTTTTAAAATTACTCATGCAAGACGTTCAGAGGGACAAAATGGATTATGAAAACAACTTGTCAATTCCAACTAAAAGGAAATCAAATTAAACTATCCTTAAGAAAGAAGTGGCTAAAAGGTGACAGTCACAGCGGTGATGGTAGTAGAAACAATAGTGATGATGATAATATTAACACAACTATTATTTACTGACTGTTTACTAAGTCCCAGGAACTGTGCTAGCCACTTCATATGAATTAAAATCTTAAACACATTCTCACTAAGGAATTAGGACAATGATGATTTCAGTTTAAATTTATGAATACCGTGAGTTTCAAATTTCCTTTCTTAAACGTTAAAGTGGTAATAACAATTCTCTTATGCCACAAAACAGACTGTTTGAAGATTATTTCTGATTCAAATTTCAAATGTTATGAATAAGTTACTGACAAATATAATGGCAAAATATGATTTATATGTACATTAAAATAGGAATACAGAAGGATATTTCTGAGACCAACTTCATCGTGAATTCTCTAGCTACCTGAGTTATTACATATGATGTTATTACTGTTGTTTCTGTACATATCCTCATAGAGTATTAAAAGCATTTCTCAGGAAATGGAAAGTTAATGGCTATAGAAATAGCAATGGTTTCTATTTCACTTTATCACGATGTGGTATTTTGGAACAAATCTTTTAATGTCATTTTCATTCCTTCTGTCATTTTACACTGTGAAGTTCAGGACAGTCCAGGTGGGACTATACACCGTAAAAATGGCCTTGTGGATAATTAATGGGCCACTTGGCCTATTTTCCACATCAGTATTCCTAAATGACCAGTGAAGCCCAGGAAATGATGAATTTGTCAGTTTCTTAAAAATTTAGTTCTAATATCTTCAATGCCACAATAAACTTTGTTTAAATAAACTGAATCCAAAGAAAAATGTAATCTATAATACTCTAGGTTACATACAATGAACACTGGAAAAAAAACCATTTTTTTTCTCATGGTCATAATGACTTTAATCCATCTTAAAATGTTTTTTGTTTTTTTCTGCTCTCAAAATGTACTAAGCTTCTAATGAATCAAGGAGATAAATAATTTTAATATTTTACAGTGTATATGAAATGTAAAATTTTGAAAGAAGCCAAGGGCAATGAAATGGTTAACATTTAATAGTGTGTATAAGTACTTCTTTCCATTCGTTTAGCTGGTTGCAGTTTGAGCAGTTTTGGAAAAAACAGTTTTATAATAGTTTTCTGAATGATATGGTTTGTTTCATGTTAAGTCTATGGTCAGACCCGACAGATATTTCAGAACTCAACAGTGACTCATTGCAATCCTGGGGCTATCCAGAAAATGACAGTGAAGAAGAAGATATGAAAGTAAGATAGATTCTGTGGGGCAATGACAATTGATGCAGTTTTGGTATTAGAGGCTCTTGTAGAGCTTTTACAAGATACAGATACTCAGGCCCCACAAATCAACAGGTCTAAGTGGGAGCCTGAGCATCTTTACTTTGAAGACTCTCCAACTCATTCTAGTGTAATTAAGATTGAGAATCACCGTTTTCAGGGCTTACTTAGCTCATAGCCAATTAAGCATATTAGAAAGACACTGATTGTGTGAAATAGACCTCAAGTTTCCTAAAGGCAATGTGCAGAAAATTCTGCCTAATTCTGAGGCAGCATCAAACTGATTAAAATAGGATTTCATGTATATTATGTCCAATCACTAAAGGTTTAGTGAACATTATTATCAAGAAAGTTTAAATAAATATTATAGTAGACATTAGCTGGTTATGTCCCTAGCATCCATTCATCACTTCCTTTTAGTGGTGGTACCATGAACTTAACTCCTTTCTAACTTTCATCTAATGTGATTTGGAAGGTGACCGACCAACCAGAAGCTCCAGGGCATAAGCTAATCAGTGCGTCCCATCCTTGTAGCCACTGTGATTGGTTCTGGAATGGGCACACAACTCAGTGAGACACAAGGAGTTTCAAGAGGGCCATTATGTGAAACCTGATTATGCAGCTGATGCATGGAAGGCAGGGTCGGGGAAGAGAGTAGAAAGAGAAACCAGCACCTTGGTAATATTATTTCTGTCATGCCTGAAGAAAGGCCTACTCTCTAGGTCTTTATTATTGCTTAAACCATTTTGAGTTGGTGTGCATTCACTTGAAACTGACAGAATCTTAACTGATGCAAATAATTATTCAGTGTAATCTCTGGCTTTTTATATGATTAAATGATGGTAGGGGATTTCTAAAAAGGAAACTTTTCTTAATATTTTTACTATAATTTCATTTGTACTTCTTTATAATTCTACTCTTGAAGCTATTTTTTTGGATACCTAAGGAACATACATTGCTAAATATTTGAAAAGGAAAACAAAGGCAGTAAAAGATGGAAAAATCTGATGAAACACAAAAAAACAGACCAAAATATGTCCTCAGAACTTATTCCAAAATATGTACTTCAACTCACTCATATCCACAATGTTCTTCGGGAAAACAATTTATGTATCAGTGGTTCTGATATTTTAGTGTATGCTACTATCACTTGGGCAATTTGTTTAAAATAGATTCCTAGGCTGCTTTCCAGTGATTCTGATTTAGTGGATCTAGTGTTGAGTCCCCGAAATAGACACTGTTCGTATTCCATAAGATTCTGATGCAAATGATTGGCAGAGCTTACTCAGAAATTCTGTAGGACATAAGAGGGTAGTGGATCTGTTTCAGAACAAACACTTCAGCTACGAATTTTGCATTTTAAATATTGATTTTTAAAGAGTGGCATTTCTAATGTAATATAAAAGTGAAAAATATTTTCCAAAGGTAAACAAGTCTAAGTTATTATTAAAAGAAGATGAAAGGAAAAATAAATATTGTATATGAGTTGCAAACTTTTGTTTGCATTTACAATATAAGATAGCTGTTTACTAGTGAAGAGCTACATATATACATCTACTTTTTTTTTTTTTTGAGACAGGGTCTCGCTCTGTCACCCAGGCTAGAGTACAATGGTGTGACCATGGCTCACTGCAGCCTCAATCTCCCAGCCTCAAGCAATCCTCCCACCTCAGCCTCCCAAGTAGCGGGACCACAGGCATGTGTCACCATGCCCAACTAATTTTTTAAAACATTTTTTGTAGAGACTGGGTCTCCCTGTGTTGTCCAGGTTGGTCTCGAACTTCTGACCTCAAGCGATCGTCCTGCCTCAGCCTTCCAAAGTGCTGGGATTACAGGCATGAGCCACCATACCTGGCCTTAAAAGTCTACCTTGAAAATAATTAATAGTCATAGATCTAATCATCCTATTTTATTTTACTGAGATGGATTTTCTCTTTTTGCCCAGGCTGGAGTGCAATGGCGCAATATTGGGCACAATCTGCAACCTTCGCCTCCCAGGTTCAAGCAATTCTCCTGCCTCAGCCTCCCGAGTAGCTGGGACTACAGGCGCCCGCCCCCATGCCCAGCTAATTTTTGGTATTTTTAGTAGAGACGAGGTTTCACCATGTTGGCCAGGCTGGTCACGAACTACTGACCTCAGGTGATCCACCCACCTCGACCTCCCAAAGTGCTGGGATTACAGGAGTGAGCCACTGTGCCCTGCCCTGATCATCCAATTTTAAAAATAAAATATTATATACTTGGAAAGAGAGGAGAAACTTAAAGGAGAAATTATTCATTTTAGGTACATTCATCCAGAAGGATAGTTTCATATTAAAGCATGAATTTGAAGACCGCTACCAAAATTCCTGGTTGTAAGCCACAGTGAACACTGTTGCTTGCCTGCTCAACAGCCACTGCCAACCTCTTCATTTCTTGTTGGAAGGGCTCTCCTCCTACTTTGGAGACTAAAAATGCCAGCACTTGCATTTCTAGTCTTTCTGGCAGATGCCATGGGTATATGACCAAATCCTAGCCAATGGAATCTAAGAGGAAGTTTGCTGAGGGCATCTGCTGTAGCCACCACCAACACAGCCATACTTACACTGTCACCTCCCCCGCCAAAGTCCTCAATAGAGGGTCTCCTTAGCAACTCCCTGAGGATCTCCACTTATAGATTGCTCAAGCCACTGCCCTGGGAGTGAGGGTGAGAATGGGAAATATGTCTACCTCATTATCCAATGAAAATAAAGTCTAAGTGGTACTTACGTTCTCCTAGAATCTTTAGTGCTTTTATAATACTCAGCTTTAGTTCAAACTTCTACATGCTGACTTGCAAATGAACTTTTAACTTATAAATGAGTATGGGACCACAACACATTCATTAGGTAGGGACTACCTGTGAAAGCACATTTTACCATTTTTCCTATTTTAAATATCCAAGCCCCTGCCCACTCAACAGCCATAGAACCCCATCCACTAAGGAACATAACATTATCAAAAGCCTCTACTTCTTTCTCTATATGTCACTCACACAATTTAGTAAACTGTTAAATTGATCAGAGCTATGAAATTTTAAGTGAGTTAACATATTTCATGATACATCCTAGGGTACAGAACCATAAAAGATTCAGAGGAAAATGGTGAGAAACATCCAAAAGGACCAAAATTTAAAAAGAAATGGCAAGGATCCACAAAGAGAGAATTCAGCACTTTTTCATAAAATTATTTTGGTCATAATATATTTTCAGCAGCATACCAGTACCGATGATGAAAAGAGTACTTTTAGTTCTCATTTCTGGATCTACTTTACATTGTATTTTTGTCCTAAAAATCACAATCTTGACATTTTAGGGATTCTGAAAGATTTTCACATCTAATAAAAAACAAATTACATGGGAATAAAAACATGTTCATACTTTAAACTTGGTTCTATCAACAATCCCAGACAAATTTAACCCCCTTTCAGGTCAAATTTAGTGTTACAAAGATATAATGATAAAGTATAGAATAGCTGAAAGAACAGACTGTGGAGACAGATGAATTTAAATCCTCACTCTGCCTCTTCTTAAGCATGTGACTTTGGGCAATTCAGTTAACCTTTCTATGCCTTTTTTTTTTTTTTTGGCCATAAATTAAGGATAATAGTACCTATCTCAGGGGTAAACGTGTTAATATATATCATGCTTAAAATTGCACCCAGTACACGGAAGCACTTTTCAAGCTGAAGAAAGTAAGTGGATGTTGCCTTTCTGTTTTTTTTTTTCTTGAGACGGAGTCTCACTCTGTCGCCAGGCTGGAGTGCAGTGGGGTGATCTCAGCTCACAGTAGCCTCTGACTCCTTGGTTCAAGCAATTCTCCTGCCTCAGGCTCCCGCATAGCTGGAATTACAGGTGCGCACCACCACACACAGTGAATTTTTGTATTTTTAGTAGAGATGGGGTTTCACCATGTTGGCCAGGATGATCTCGATCTCCTGACCTCCTGAGCTGCCCTCCTCGGCCTCCCAAAGTGCTGGGATTACAGGCATGGGCCACCGTGCCTGGCCGGACGTTGCCTTTCTTTACCTCTTTCCACTAATGTAATTATTCTTAGACATTATATGTTAAGAAACCATTTTAACTAGAATCAAACCCTGGTTATGACTGGCAGTGTTTTAGTATAGCATGGACTGCCTAGATATAATTTTAAAATCTGAAAACCTCTTATTCTATCATTAATACTAAACTTCTGTGAACTACATCAGTCAGGAATCAGTGAAGGAAAAAGAAATCACTTTGGGTATTTTAAGAAAGAGATTTAATTCAGAAAATTAGGTGCTTACAAAATTGTTAGAAGAGCTGGAGTAGCAAGGTTTAGGCTAGTTCTGCAGAAATGACTCCTAGAACACTGAAAAGCTGATCCCCCAAAGGAGCTACTAAGTAGTGGGAAGGCAGGAAGATATGACTTAAAAAACATACTATCTTAGTTTGATCAAGAGATCAGAAAGTCTTCACAGCCATTGCAATTACCTCTTAGTGTACATGAAGCGGTAAACTAGCTACTATACACCATGGAATACCATGAAGCCCTAAAAAAGAATGAAATCATATCCTTTGCAGCAACACCAATGCAGCTGGAGGCCATTACCCTAAGTGAATTAGCGCAGAAACAGAAAATCAAATCCATATGTTCTCACTTGTAAGTGGGAACTAAATAATGGGTACACATAAAGATGGAAACAACAGACTCTGGGAATTTCAAAAGTGGGGAGGGTCGGATGGGGTTAAGGATTGAGAAACTACTCATTGGGTACTATGCTCACTATTTGGGTGATGGGTTCAATAGAAGCTCAAACTCCAGCATTATGCAGTATATCCTTGTAACAAACATGGACACCTACCCCCTGAATCTAAAAAAAAAAGAAAAAGAATGTTACTGGAGGAGGAAAAACATCTTTCGTTGAACTTGCCTGCCTGAAGCAGTAAGAAAATGGCCTCTGCCTTCACTTTAACTTTGCAAATCATGCACAGATGTGTTTAATTGTTGGAACCTGATTAGCATCCAGAATGCTACAGAATCTCAAACATATTTCTCTTGAAGTACAGGAAAAAAAAAAAAAACCACACCAAAAAAACTAGAAAGGGCTGGGAATATTTGTAGTTTGCCAAGCAATCAAATGTAACACAGTGACTTTGAGATAGTCAGTTATAAAATTACAGTTTTGTCATCGGTAAAATGGGGATTAAATAATGACACCTACCCATAATAGCGTTGTGTTTAGAATTTAAGGAGATTATACATCGAAACACTTAATATAGTGAAAATCATGTTTCTTTACCATTTTGAAGCCTTAGCTTAACTGTCTTGTTGCATCTAGCTTTGCAGTTGAAAAGTTTGATGCCCTTCTGATCTTTCTAATTTTTATGTCATCAGGGGGTCTTTCCGGATTTTCTTTTACCCCTGGTGTTCTAAAATTTCACAATGATGTGTCTAGGTCTGGATTTTTTCATTTCTTGTTCAGATCCTTTATTTGGAGACAAGCTCTTCAGCTTTGGCACATTGCCTTGTATTTTTAATACAACTTCCTCCCCTCTGTTTTCTTTCTTTATGAATCACCTGTTAGTCATATGTTAAATCCTCCTGGATTGTCTAAGTCTCCAATCCTTTTTTAAATCTTTCCATCTGTTTCTTTTCCACTCTATTTTCCTTTTATATTTCCTGGAGTTATTTATTTATTTTTTTTTCATTTCTGTCTTCTAATTAATGGGTTAGCAAACTTTTTCTGTAAAAGGCCAGATAGTAAATTTTTTGGTTTTATGAGCATATGATCTCTGTCATAACTACTCACTCTGCTGTTGTAGCATGAAAGCAGCCATAGACAATATGAAAACAAATAGGCAGTGCTGGGTTCCAGTATACCTTTCTTTACAAAAACAGGTGGAAGGCCATAGTTTGCCAATCCTCGTACTGACCCTTCTACTATTTGCTTTGTTTTGGTGATCATACTTGTAATTTACAAGAGCCCCTTTTTTCTATGACTGTTCCTTTTTCTGAGCATTTTTTCTCTTTTAAAAAAATTTGTCTTCTCACATCTTTCTGAAAACACTAATTAAAATTAGTTTTTAGTTTTCTTGTCATCTTTCCATTATGGACCCTTTCTGTTGCATAATTTTATTTTCTGTTTATCCTGGATTTTCTCTTTCCTGGTGGAGGCTTTCCCTTAGTGTCTCCTCAGCCATGATTGCCTGTTTATATTTAAGAATACATTCCCCAAAAAACTCTAAACGTTTAAATGCAACTTGTTCACTGACAGGCATAAACATGATTAGATGGAGATAAGGCAATTTCCCTGGGGACTCTTAAATGTCAGTATGGGGCAATCTTTGCTTGGAATCTTGAGATTTTCCAGACAAGAAACTTATGATATTTACTGCCCAAGGGCTAGACACAAGCCTGACACTATTCTTCATGTTGGATGGAAATACAACTATACATCTCACAGGCTTTTAGTGATTATCTTGTTTTTAATCCCCAGATTCATGCTACCCCATGCTGTACCTGGTAGTATTCACGGCTGTGTGATCAGATTAGTTCTCTCCTTCTGTGTGCACTTTATGCTCAGTTATCTCCATTCTTTCTAAAGAGTCAGTTACCAGCCTCCACCCACAATGTCTTCAGAAGGTGGTATGTCTCATCTGCTGATGCCCTCTTTCCAGCTATTTGGACTTTATGGGTATAAATGTGAATGTATATATATATGTATTTATTGTTGTAAACTATGACACTACCATTTCAGTGGAGATTACAGGAAGAATAAATAATTATATGTGCCTAATCCACTATCTTTAACTGTAAAAATAAACTCTTTCTTGCATTTTCTTTTGGCAGTGCCAGTCCAGGCCAACTTGTTTAACACATACTATGACTTGTCAGATATTTAAGTATTTCACATTCAATAATATTTTTATAAATTAAACACTTGGATTCAGGAACTGTGATAACTGGACACAGTTGAGTATTTAGGAAAGGCTTTGTTATGCAAATCTATTATTTAAGTAAGATGTAAAAGAGAATGTCCCAAGAGAGCAAATTCATGTACTATAAAAGCACAAATTTATTTACAAACTACTGACTGATATGCAAATCATAAGGTGAATATACAGATTATATTAATCTTACAATTCATGGTATGGAATATTGTTTACAGTTATTCACTGACCCTCACTGTTGATCCCAGGCTTGGCCATAAGACTTGCTTTTGGATCAGAAGTAAGCAAACTACAGGAGGCAAACTGAATGTGGCATGTGGTCTGTTTTTTTGTACAGCCAGCATGCTAAGAAAGGTTTTACATTTTTAAAAAGAATTGTAAAAAAAAAAAATGCGACAGAGACCATATGTGGAACCTAAAAAAAAAAAAAATGAACTCTCTGGCACTTTACAGAAAAAGTTTGCCAACCCCTGCTTTAGACAATGAAATGTAAATGGAAGTGGCATGTGTCAATTTTGGGCAAAAGCTTTAAAAGACAAGGATTAGTTTTCTATGCTCTCTGCCATGACAACCAAGAAAGTTTCAGAAAGAACCTGCCCAATCAGTCTGGATCTTACAGTGAAGAAAACATGGAATAGAGCCATAATTGACCCACAATAAACATGTGGCATAAGTAAGAAATAAACCTTTGTTGTGGGCATTTAAAAGTTTCAGGATTTGTTACTTCAGAATAGCCTGGTTTAAGCTGCTTGATATGTATCAATGTAATATGAGTTACTACGCATGCCTGAAAATAATAAAAGTGCATTTATTTAAAGAATATTTATAATTCAGTCATCTTAATAATTACTCAGAATATATTTCTTTCTTCTTTTTTTTTTTTTTGAAATGGGATCTCGCTCTGTTGCCCAGGCTACAGTGCAGTGGTGTGATCTTGGCTCACTGCAAGCTCTGCCTCCTGGGTTCACGCCATTCTCCTGCCTCAGCCTCCCAAGTAGCTGGGACTACAGGCGCCCGCCACCACGCCTGGCTAATTTTTTGTATTTTTAGTAGAGACAGAGTTTCACCATGTTAGCCAGGATGGTCTCAATCTCCTGACCTTGTGATCTGCCCACCTTGGCCTCCCAAAGTGCTGGGATTACAGGTGTGAGCCACCGCGCCTGGCCCTACTCAGAATATATTTCCAAAAAGTTGTATCTCAAAAACATTTGAGGCTTGAATTATATTTAGTTCCTGAAAACAGTTATTACTAGCTACTTCTGTTGTAATAACGGTACTTTTACCTTCTTCTTTTCCAGCTTGGTATGTCCCTTCTGATTTTGAAACTTGAAAAAATACAATGCAATGATTTTTTACTTGCGGACTAGTATCTAATTAAGATTACCACAAAATTAGAACATTAAATTTATTCATACATGGATAAGATCAAATAAAAATAGCATTTAGCAAGTTCCCATTCTTTGTCAGCTGCTGTTCTACGGACTCTACATGGACTAACTCCTTTAATCCTCACAAAAAATCTATAAGGTAGCTATTATCATTACTATCTCTTTTTACAAATGAAGAAAATGAGGCACAGAGAGGCTGAATATTCACCCAAGGACACACAGTTGGGATGAAGTGGGATCCATGATGTGAATCCAGAGACTGCAGATGCTCCCAACTTTATACCAACCCTCAAATGCAAACATAAACTTGGTCTTGAATATCTAACAACTTTGGCACTAAAATGGCAGATTTCTCCTATCTAGTAATTCTTTAATATTTTGTGACAAATCACAAATGAGCTGGTATAAAAATTTTTCTTAACTTTAACACAGCTTAAAGGACAGTGCTAATTTTCATTTCAGGGAGAAATATACCACCGAAAGTAAATTGACTAACAAAAAAGGTACTTCTAATATGCTGCTATCCATAAAGTAAAATATATCTTATTCTCTTTAGATATGTTATAACTTTTATCATACAAATTATAGTCACATGTCAATGACACAGAAACGGTCTGAGAAATGCACTGTTTGGCAATTTTGTCATTGTGGGAACATCACAGAGTGTACTTACACAAACCTAGATGGTATTGCCTATTGCTCCTAGGCTACCAACCTGTACAGCAGGTTACCGTACTGAACACTGTAGGCAACTGTAACACAATGGTAAGTATTTGTGTATCTAAGCATATTTGAACATATAAAAGGTATAGTAGCTTCTCGGGAGGCTGATGAGCCCAGGAGGTCAAGGTTGCAGTGAATCTTGATTGTGCCACTGCACTCCAGCCTAACAGAGTGACCCTATCTCAAACAAAACAAAACACAGCAAAAACACCAAAAAAAATTTATGGTGATAAGACCGTGTAATAATCTGGGATCACCATCAATTATGTGATCTGTTGTTGACTGAAACATTATGTGTGGTGCATGACTGTATATAATTTGATTATAATATCAGGTAATTCCAAAATATAACAAAACTATGTGCACCAAACTCAAGTTTTCAGTTTCTATTAGTTCTGTTAGCTTTTCCTACTAGAAAAAAAAAAGTAATTTAGTACCATTCTAATCATTAGTTGCCCCAAAAGTGACTGACTATAAAAAGGACATGGTAAATAGCTAAGGTATAGCCTATAAAAACAATTCTAAGAGATATAGGAAAGAAAATAATGTATACCTTTTGTAAGATTAGAGAATATCATTACCAAAAATGGTAGAATTACTCAAATTAAATTAAGGACACCTGTTTTATCTCAGAGATGCAACTAATATTTGTTAGTTCAAAGGTTTTCACATACTTTACCTCATTTAATCTTCACAACCTTGTGAAGTACCCAGGTAAGCTGGCACTACTATTTCAATTCTAACATGTGTACTATGGAGAATTAGCCTTTTTACCAGAACATCTTTGCATAATCAACACCTAAAAATGTGTATTTTACTCTAACAGGAGCTCCGGGAATACAAACACGTGGTACTTGCAGGAGCATGTTCATTTTCAATTATGGAAATTTACATCTATTTGCTTAAAATAAACATCAGGAAATTTATATACTGGCTCATCATGAACAATAACTTTATGACCAGAATTATTCTTTTCCCTGCATAAAATTCAACGTAACTTTCAAATAGATTTCTTTCTGACTCATTATAAGCCTCTACTGAATCCACAGCACAAATGTGATTATGAGACTGGAAACCTGCTAATAAACAATTTCATTCAATTTAAAATGTTTAAAATTAAGTTCCTTTGTCCTAGGCTGCATTCAGTATTTCTTAAGTTCTACTCTATTCTAAGAACATAAATACACCAAGGATAAAAACTGCCTCTTTTCTAAATTAAATCTCAAGTTTTCTGGAGAGAAAAACATTTTTGCAATTAGTATTTCCCAGTTTTCTTTAAATTCTCACCATCTGCCTAAATGGACACTACTTTGGAAAAGTAGCATTAAATCCTGTCCACCTCGAAATAACTGTCTCAGCAGATATATCCATAACTCTTGGAAGAAATATCCTCACTACTGCTAAATTCAGAGGAAAGATTACAAGCAATGTAATTACTAGTAGTTTGCTGATAAAATATACTTATAAAATACATATTCATATCTATCATTAAAAATAGTATTAAACATTTTTCAAATGAAGCACCTACTATTATAAATCATCTGTCAAGATTTTGAGTACAAAAATATGAGAATTAAGGATTTTGGTTTTAAAACATATTTGCCCATTGTATACTTTCTTGTTATTTTAGATTAGCATGATGGGGAAAATGATTAAAGAAAAGAATAAAACATTGCTTCTGTTTGCTATTTCTTTCATTTGTAAAGGGTAGACCTCAAGAACAACCTCACTCAATGTTACTGTTCATTTAATTATCATCCATCCACCAAATGGTAAGATAATAAACAAGAAACACAGTGGATACAACTATTATTATAAAACAATCAGCAGAGGCGGACGGATCACCTGAGGTCAGGAGTTCGAGACCAGCCTGGCCAACATGATGAAACATCGTCTCTACTAAAAATACAAAAATATTAGCTGGGCATGGTGGCAGGTGCCTGTAATCCCAGCTACTTGGGAGGCTGAAGCAGGAGAATCACTTGAACTGGGAGGCGGAGGTTGCAGTGAGCCGAGACCACGCCATTGCACTCCAGCCTGGGTAATGAAAGCAAGACTCCATCTCAAAAAACAAAAACAAAACAAAAAACAATCAACACAAAAGGGAACTTACTCGGGAACACTGTAATGTAATAAAAATGCTTCCTTAAATATATATAATTTCATAGATGTTAATAATAATGAAGAAGGCATGTTTTCAGGATGTCCATAATCTAGATACTCCCCAAAGAAATAATTTTTGAAATAACAGTTAATATTTAGAATTTGAATGTTGTCTCCCTATGATGTTTTTATAAGAAACACTATTTTATCCCCTCTTTCTCAATTTAATAAATTTTAGAGCATACTTAACTACAGAATATGCTGCTTGCTTGGACCCATTTATGTGTTATAATCTACCATAAAATGGTCAAGTAGTATTCTCTTTCCATAAAACATTTGTTAATCTCTCTCATTAGCATTACAAACAACTGAAGTTGGTATCATGAAGAAATAAATTGCTTAAAATAAAATAGAGCAGCAAAGGAAAACAATACCTGTGCGTTAAGCTTCTTCTTTCATTTTTGAAAAACATAATACACACTTGTTGGTTGCTGACAGTGAAGGGATTAGCATTTGGATGGCTCAACAAAATGAATCCCAATTTAGGTGCTCGATGTTCTTTATTCTCTATATTAAATACTTTAAAAAGCAGTTTTACATATTGAAATTTCAGTTTTTCTCACTCAGTCTTCCTGCATGTTCAAAATTTCTTGAGACTTGACCTTTAAACCCGACTTTTTTCCTACAAAACTAAAAATCTGACTTAAACAAAAGGCTTTCTTTTATGACCTGTTTGTTTCTTCTTTTCACTAAAAGATTTATCTGATAACAATTCTTTGTGTGAGACTGCAGTTATTCCTCTCAACTAATAATATATGTTCATTTACTTTCTCTGTGAATAATTGTCTGTAAATAGGTCTATAATCATTGAGTTTTTATACTAAAGTGAGCCATGACTCATTACTGTTGTTGTCTAGGGAACTAGAACACATGTAGCTTTCTCCTTCATGTAGTAATTTTTAACTGTGATTATTAGTTTATCATGAAGTATTTATTACAAATTGTTTTACAAAGAAGAAGAGTAATCTACATTCAGAAAATGTAGATTTTTGCTGACAATGGTAGTTGTGAATTATAGTGAATATGAAAACGGATGAAGCTAAGTTTTGAAAGGTATTTCCTTATAATATAAAGAATGATTCTTATAGGGACACACATCTGAATTATAGAGTATCAGCAATAATTTACCTCTTAAAAATAAAAATAACAGTATAAACATCAAACTGAAGTGATTTAATCCATTAACATAAAAGATAGGCTATTTCTGACACATAGGAATTTTAGAAATTAAAGGTTGAAATTACAACTATCTACAAGTTCATCATTGCAGTAAGTCATAAAGAGGGTAGTTCACTCTTAAGAGTCTGTGGCATTATACTCTTGACTGAGAAGTGGCATACACACATATGTCCCTAATTAATCAATTATTATTTAAAAATAAAACAACTCCTGATGTGTTCCTATTTAAATACCCTGAGATGCATGCTTATTGCATTCCAGGTTATAAAAGATTCTTAGTAGGGGCAGGATACTGACACCTCTCAAGAAATAATATTATATTATATGAAACTGAATAAGAATTTAGGAATGATCAGATTTACTTGGACATGTTGATGAATAAATTTAATAAGTGTTCATTGAACACCTATGTTTTAGATACTATGAAAAATACCATATAAATAAAACAGTCTCTCTTCTCCAAGTGTTTAAAATCTAGATTAAGATATAAAACAATGAGTTCAGGATGGGCATGGTGGCTCATGCCTGTAATCCCAACACTTTGGGAGGCCAAGGGGGGGCAGATCACTTGAAGTCAGGAGTTTGAGACCAGCCTGGCCAACATGGTGAAACCCCACCTCTACCAAAAATACAAAAATTAGCCGGACATGGTGGCGCATGCCTATGGTCCTGGCTACTTGGGAGGCTGAGGCAGGAAAATCACTTGAAACCAGGAACCTGGGAAGTGGAGGTTGCAGTGAGCTGAGATTGTGCCACTGCACTCCAGCCTGGCAACAGAGTGAGACTCTATCTCAAAACAAAACAAAACAAAAACAAAACAAGTTCAATAAGATTAGCTGCAAAAATGAAACTAGAGGCAATAAACTCAGATAATATACATACCCTATGAACTTATTCACCCATCCATTCATTCAACATTTATACAGCAATAATTAGTGTCAGGCCTCTGGGCCCAAGCCTGCACATATATATCCAGATGGCCTGAAGTAACTGAAGAATGACAAAAGAAGTGAAAATGGCTGGTTCCTGCCTTAACTGATGACATTACCTTGTGAAATTCCTTCTCCTGGCTCAGAAGCTCCCCCACTGAGCACCTTGTGACCCCCGCCCCTGCTCACCAGAGAACAACCCCTATTGACTATAATTTTCCACTACCCACCCAAATCCTATAAAACGGCCCCACCCCTACCTCTCTTCGCTGACTCTCTTTTCGGACTCAGCCTGCCTGCACCCAGATGATTAAAAAGCTTTATTGCTCACACAAAGCCTGGTGGTCTCTTCACACAGATGCACATGAAATTTGGTGCTGTGACTCGGACTGGGAGACCTCCCTTGGGAGATCAATCCCTTGTCCTCCTGCTCTTTGCTCCATGAGAAAGATCCACCTACGACCTCGGGTCCTCAGACCGACCAGCCCAAGGAACATCTCACCAATTTTAAATCGGGTAAGTGGCCTCTTTTTACTCTCTTCTCCAACCTCTCTCACTATCCCTCAACCTCTTTCTCCTTTCAACCTTGCCGCCATCCTTCAATCTCTCCCTTCTCTTAATTTCAGTTCCTTTCCTTTTCTGGTAGAGACAGAGAAGACGCATTTTATCCATGAACCCAAAACGCCGGTGCTGGTAACGGACTCTGGAAGACAGTCTTCCCTTGGTGTTTAATCACTGCGGGGACACCTGCTTGATTATTCACCCATGTTTCAGAGGTGTCTGATCACTGCAGGGATGCCTGCCTTGATCCTTCACCCTTAGTGGCAAGCACCACTTTCCTGGGGGGCAAGCACCCCCCAACCCTTCTCTCTGTGTCTCTACCCTCTCTTTTCTCTGGGCTTGCATCCTTCACTATAGGCAACCTTCCATCCTCCATTCCTCCTCCTTCTCCCTTAGCCTGTGTTCTCAAGAACTTAAAACCTCTTCAACTCACACCTGACCTAAAACCTAAATGCCTTATTTTGTTCTGCAATGCTGCTTAACCCCAATACAAACTCGACAATGGTTCCAAATAGCCAGAAAATGGCACTTTCGATTTTTCCATCCTACAAGATCTAGATAATTCTTGTCGTAAAATGGGCAAATGGTCTGAGATGCCTGATGTCCAGGCATTCTTTTACACAACAGTCCCTCCCTAGTCTCTGTTCCCAATGCAACTCGTCCCAAATATTCCTTCTTTCCCTCCTGCCTGTCCCCTCAGTCCCAACCCTAAGCGTTGCCAAGTCTTTCCAATCTTCCTTTTCTATGGACCCATCTGACCTCTCCCCTCCGCCCCAGGCTGCTCCTTGCTAGGCTGAGCCAGGTCCCAATTCTTCCTCATTCTCCGCTCCCCCACCCTATAATCCTTTTATCACCTCCCCTCCTCACACCTGGTCCAGTTTACAGTTTCGTTCCATGACTAGCCCTCCCTGACCTGCCCAACAATTTCATCTTAAAGAGGTGGCTGGAGCTAAAGGCACAGTCAAGGTTAATGCTCCTTTTTCTTTATCCGACCTCTCCCATATCAGTTAGCGTTTAGGCTCCTTTTTATCAAATATAAAAACCCAGCCCAGTTCATGGCCCATTTGGCAACAACCCTTAGATGCTTTACAGCCCCAGACCCTGAAGGGTCAGAAGGCCATCTTATTCTCAATATGCATTTTATTACCCAATCCGCTCCCAACATTAAATAAAGCTCCAAAAATTAAATTCCGGCCCTCAAACCCCACAACAGGACTTGATTAACCTCGCCTTCAAGGTGTACAATAATAGAGAAGAGTTGCAATTACCTGCCTCTGCTGTGAGAGGAACCCCAGCCACATCTCCAGCACACAAGAACTTCAAAACACCTAAGCCACAGTGGTCAGGCGTTCCTTCAGGACCTCCTCCCCCAGGATCTTGCTTTAAGTGCTGGAAATCTGGCCACTGGGCCAAGGAATGCCTGCAGCCCGGGATTCCTCCTAAACCATGTCCCATCTGTGAGGGACCCCACTGGAAATCGGACTGTCCAGCTTGCCTGGCAGCCACACCCAGAGCCCCTGGAACCCTAGCCCAAGGCTCTCTGACTGACTCCTTCCCAGATCTTCTCGGCTTAGCGGCTGAAGACTGGCACTGCCCAATTGCCTCAGAAGCCTCCTGGACCATCACAGACTCTTTCAGTAACTCTTACAGTGGAAGGTAAGTCCGTCCCCTTCTTAATCAATACGAGGCTACCAACTCCACATTACTTTTCTTTTTTTTTTTTTTTTCTTTTCTAGCTTTTTTTTTTTTTTTTTTTTTTCTTCTGATCATTCTTGGGTGTTTCTCGCAGAGGGGGATTTGGCAGGGTCATAGGACAATAGTGGAGGGAAGGTCAGCAGATAAACAAGTGAACAAAGGTCTCTGGTTTTCCTAGGCAGAGGACCCTGCGGCCTTCCGGCCTTCCGCAGTGTTTGTGTCCCTGGGTACTTGAGATTAGGGAGTGGTGATGACTCTTAACGACCATGCCGCCCTCAAGCATCTGTTTAACAAAGCACATCTTGCACCGCCTTTAATCCATTTAACCCTGAGTGGACACAGCACATGTTTCAGAGAGCACAGGGTTGGGGGCAAGGTCATAGATCAACAGCATCCCAAGGCAGAAGAATCTTTCTTAGTACAGAGCAAAATGGAGTCTCCTATGGCTACTTCTTTCTACACAGACACAGCCAACAATCTGATTTCTCTATCTTTTCCCCACATTTCCCCCTTTTCTATTCCACAAAACCGCCATCGTCATCATGGCCCGTTCTCAATGAGCTGTTGGGTACACCTCCCAGACGGGGTGGTGGTCGGGCAGAGGGGCTCCTCACTTCTCAGACAGGGCGGCTGCCGGGCGGAGGGGCTCCTCACTTCTCAGATGGGGTGGCTGCCGGGCAGAGGGGCTCCTCACTTCTCAGATGGGGTGGCCGGACAGAGACGCTCCTCACCTCCCAGACGGGGTCGTGGCCGGGCAGATGAGCTCCTCACATCCCAGACGGGGTGGCGGGGCAGAGGCGCTCCCCACATCTCAGATGATGGGCGGCCGGGCAGAGACGTTCCTCACTTCCTAGACGGGATGGCAGCCAGGAAGAGGCGCTCCTCACTTCCCAGACTGGGCAGCCGGGCAGAGGGGCTCCTCACATCCCAGACAATGGGCGGCCAGGCAGAGACGCTCCTCACTTCCCAGACGGGGTGGCAGCCGGGCAGAGGCTGCAATCTCGGCACTTTGGGAGGCCAAGGCAGGCGGCTGGGAGGTGGAGGTTGTAGCTAGCCGAGATCACGCCACTGCACTCCAGCCTGGGCAACATTGAGCACTGAGTGAACAAGACTCCATCTGCAATCCCGGCACCTCGGGAGGCTGAGGCTGGCAGATCACTCGCAGTTAGGAGCTGGAAACCAGCCCGGCAAACACAGCGAAACCCCATCTCCACCAAAAAAATACGAAAACCAGTCAGGCGTGGCGGCACGCGCCTGCAATCGCAGGCACTCGGCAGGCTGAGGCGGGAGAATCAGGCAGGGAGGTTGCAGTGAGCCGAGATGGCAGCAGTACAGTCCAGCTTCGGCTCAGCATCAGAGGGAGACGGTGGAAAGAGAGGGAGACCGTGGGGAGAGGGAGAGGGAGAGGGAGAGCTACTTTCTTTTCAAGGGCCTATTTTCTTTGCCTCCATAACTGTTGTGGGTATTGATGGCCAGGCTTCTAAACCTCTTAAAACTCCCCAACTCTGGTGCCAACTTGGACAACATTCTTTTATGCGCTCCTTTTTAGTTATCCCCACCTGCCCAGCTCCCTTATTAGGTGGAGACATTTTAACTAAATTATCTGCTTCCCTGACTATTCCTAGGCTACAGCCACACCTCATTGCCACACTTTTCCCCAGTTCAAAGCCTCCTTCACATCCTCCCCTTGTATCTCCCCACCTTAATCCACAAGTATGGGACACCTCTACTCCCTCCTTAGCAACCGATCATGCACCCCTTACCATCTCATTAAAACCTAATCACCCTTACCCCGCTCAACACCAATATCCCATCCCACAGTATGCTTTAAAAGGATTAAAGCCTGTTATCACTTGCCTGTTACAGCATGGCCTTTTAAAGCCTATAAACTCCCTTACAATTCACCCATTTTACCTGTCCAAAAACCAGACAAGTCTTACAAGTTAGTTCAGGATCTGTGCCTTATCAACTAAATTGTTTTGCCTATCCACCTCATGGTGCCAAACCCATATACTCTCCTATCCTCAGTACCTCCCTCCACAACCCCTCCACAACCCATTATTCTGCTCTAGATAAACCTAGCTGACCCCACAGATCCTAAATCCTTTCCCTACTCCCCTTTCCATTCCTTAAAAAACAGCTCCCACACTAGCTCTCCCTAACTCATCACTCCCTTTTCATTACACACAGCCGAAGTGCAGGGCTGTGCGGTCAGAGTTCTTACACAAGAGCTGGGACCACGCCCTGTAGCCTTTTTGTCCAAACAACTTGACCTTACTGTTTTAGCTTAGCTCTCATGTCTGCGTGTGGCGGCTGCTGCTGCTTTAATACTTTTAGAGGCCCTCAAAATAAAAAACTATGCTCAACTCACTCTCTACAGTTCTCAAAACTTGCAAAATCTATTTTCTTCCTCACACCTGACGCATATACTTTCTGCCCCCTTCCACCACCTCTCAGCAAGCCAAACTCATTGCCTTGACTTGAGCCCTCACTCTTGCAAAAGACTACATGTCAATATTTATACTGACTCTAAATATGCCTTCCATATCCTGCACCACCATGCTGTTATATAGGCAAAAAGAAGTTTCCTCACTACGGAAGGGTCCTCCATCATTAATGCCTCTTTAATAAAAACTCTTCTCAAGGATGCTTTACTTCCAAAGGAAGCTGGAGTCATTCACTGCAAGGGCCATCAAAAGGTATCAGATCCCATCGCTCAGGGCAACACTTCTGCTGACAAGGTAGCTAAAGCAGCAGCTAGCTTCCAACTTCTGTCCCTCACTGTCAGTTTTTCTCCTTCTCATTGGTCACTCCCAAATACTCCCCCACTAAAACTTCCACTTATCAATCTCTTCCGACACAAGGCAAATGGTTTTTGGACCAAGGAAAGTATCTCCTTCCAGCCTCATAGGCCCATTCTATTCTGTCATCATTTCATAACCTCTTCCATGTAGGTTACAAGCCGCTAGCCTGCCTCTTAGAACCTCTCATTTCCTTTCCATCATGGAAATCTGTCCTCAAGAAAATGACTTCTCAGTGTTCCATCTGCTATTCTACTACTCCTCAGGGATTGTTCAGGCCCCCTCCCTTCCCTACACATCAAGCTCGGGGATTTGCCTCTGCCCAGGACTGGCAAATTGACTTAACTCACATGCCCTGAGTCAGGAAACTAAAATACCTCTTGGTCTGGGTAGACACTTTCACTGGATGGGTAGAGGCCTTTCCCACAGGGTCTGAGAAGGCCACCGCAGTCATTTCTTCCCTTCTGTGAGACATAATTCCTTGGTTTGGCCTTCCCACCTCTGTACAGTCTGATAACGGATCGGCCTTTACTAGTCAAATCTCCCAAGCAGTTTCTCAGGCTCTTGGTATTCAGTGAAACCTTCATACCCCTTACCACCCTCAACCTTCAGGAAAGGTAAAATGGACTAATGGTCTTTTAAAAACACACCTCACCTCACAGCCTCCAACTTAAAAAGGAGGACTCTATTAAGGATAGAACCCAAAAACTTGCCAACCAAGCAAGTAATTCCGCTGAACCCCCTTAGGCACTCTCTAATTGGATGTCCTGGGTCCTCCCAATTCTTAGTCCTTTAATACCTGTTTTTCTCCTATTATTCGGACCTCGTGTCTTCTGTTTACTTTTTCAATTCATACAAAACCACATCCAGGCCATCACCAATCATTCTATACGACAAATGTTTCTTCTAACAACCCTACAGTATTACCCCTTACCACAAAATCTTCCTTCAGCTTAATCTCTCCCACTCTAGGTTCCCATGCCGAACCTAATCCTGCTCGAAGCAGCCCTGAGAAACATTGCCCATTATCTCTCCATACCACCCCCAAAAATGTTCGCCACCCCAACACTTCAACAGTATTTTGTTTTATTTTTCTTATTAAGAAAACAGAATGTCAGGCCTCTGGGCCCAAGCCTGCATGTATACATCCAGATGGCCTGAAGTAACTGAATGACAAAAGAAGTTAAAATGGCCAGTTCCTGCCTTAACTGATGACATTACCTTGTGAAATTCCTTCTCCTGGCTCAGAAACTCCCCCACTGAGCGCCTTGTAACCCCCGCCCCTGCCCACCAGAGAACAACCCCCTTTGACTGTAATTTTTCCACTACCCACCCAAATCCTATAAAATGGCCCCACCCCTATCTCCCTTCGCTGACTCTCTTTCTGGACTCAGCCCGCCTGCACCCAGATGATTAAAAAGCTTTATTGCTCACACAAAGCCTGGTTGGTGGTCTCTTCACACAGACGTGTGTGAAAATTAGTACCGGATTTTGGTTTTACATAGATAAGTTAAATGGTTTATGTTAATGTGGTGGCTCACACCTGTAATCCCAGCACTCTGGGAGGCCGAGGCAGGCAGATCACCTGAAGTCGGGAGTTCAAGACCAGCCTGACCAACATGGAGAAACCCCATCTCTACTAAAAATACAAAGTTAGCTGGGTGTGGTGGCACATGCCTGTAATCCCAGCTACTCGGGAGGCTGAGGCAGGAGAATCGCTTGAACCCAGGAGGCAGAGGTTGTGGTAAGCCAAGATCGTGCCATTGCACTCCAGTCTGGGCAACAAGAATGAAACTCTGTCTCAAAAATAAGAATAATAATAACAATCTAATATATTTCTATAAAGATATGATTTAAATTAGACTTGTGAAATCTGAGATTTAAATAGAATCAAATTATGACTGAGATTGACATTTTAGTATAATCCTTTACTATGTCTCCTTGGTACCCCTGATCTACGATAAACTCTTCTAGAACTTTAGTCTTTGCTTTGGACTCCCAACACCTTGTTTAATTGAAACAGAATTCTTCCTGGAGGATATTCATTCCCTCTTGACTTTTCATTCTGGTTATTCCCTCATATCCCAAGTGACTCAAGATCAGGAAGCAAAGTTCTCTGCTGTTTCTCAAGCATTGCTCCTCTAAAAGTTGTGGAAAAGAACAACTATTTTCCTTTAAAGTTTGTATCATCCTGTCCTCCTATTTTGTCCTCCTGGACATTTCATCTTCATTCCTTGAACATTTCTTCTTTGTTCCTTGAGGAAAATGGTCCTTGATTCAATCTTCTTTTAAAAATTTTTTAAATTATACTTTAAGTTCTGGGATACATGTGCAGAATCTGCAGGTTTATTATGTAGGTATACACGTGCCATGGTGGTTTGCTGCAACCATCAACCCATCATCTACATTAGGTATTTCTCCTAATGCTATCCCTCCCCTAACCCTCAATCCCCTGACAGGCCTCGGTGTGTGATGTTCCCCTCCCTGTGTCCATGTGTTCTCACTGTTCAACTCCCACTTATGAGTGAGAACATGTGGTGTCTGGTTTTCTGTTCCTGTGTTAGTTTGCTGAGAATGATGGTTTCCAGCTTCATCCATGTCCCTGCAAAGGACATTAACTCATCCTTTTTAATGGCTGCATAGTATTCTATGGTGTGTATGTGCCACATTTTCTTTATCCAGTCTATCACTGATGGGCATTTGGGTTGGTTCCAAGTTTTGCTATTGTGAACAGTGCTGCAATAAACATACATGTGTACGTGTCTCTATAGTAGAATGATTTACAATCCTTTGGGTATATACTCAGCAATGGGAATGCTGGGCAAAATGGTATTGCTGGTTCTAGATCCTTGAGGAATCATCACACTGTCTTCCACAATGGCTGAACTAATTTACACTCCCACCAACAGTGTAAAAGCATTCTTATTTCTCTAGCATCCGTTGTTTCCTTTTTGTTGTTGTTGTTTCGTTTTTTCTCTCTTTTTTTTTTTTTTTTTTGAGATGGAGTCTTGCTCTGTTGCCAAGCTGGAATGCAGTGGTGCAATCGTGGCTCACTGCAACCTCTGCCTCCTAGGTTCAAGTGATTCCCCTGCCTCAGCGTCCCGAATAGCTGGGACTACAGGTGCGCGCAACCATGCCCAGCTAATTTTTTGTGTTTTATTAGAGATGGGATTTCGCCATGTTGGCCAGGATGGTTTCAACCTCCTGACCTTGTCATCTGCCCACCTCAGCCTCCCATAGTGCTAGGATTACAGGTGTGAGCCAACGCGCCCGGTCTGTTTTCTGCCTTTTTAATGATCGCCATTCTAACTGGAGTAAGATGGTATCCTGTGGTTTTTGATTTGCATTTCTCTAATGCCTAGTAATGATGAGCTTTTTTTCATATGTTTGTTGGCCGCGTAAATGTCTTCTTTTGAGAAGTGTCTGTTCATATCCTTTGCCCACTTTTTGATGGAGTTGTTTTTTTCTTGTAAATTTGATTCTGGATTCAACCTTCTTTTACACTTCAACTTCCGTCATCATTTTTTGTAACTTCAGTGTCCACTCAGCCTATCTAAGAACCTAGCCCTCTTGACAATTATCCCTCTCCAGTAATTGTACCTTTTACTCTATCTCAGATGCCCACTTCCACCATCACACTCTGGACCCTTCTCCTTCCACATCATATGAACTGAAAACATTCCCCTTTCAACCAGTCTGCCATCCTTCAACACTTCTTGCTTAGCTACTCCTCTCACAACTCTTTCCTGATATCCTTGGGACTTTCAGTCCACTAACCTTTCTACTTCTCCTGCCCATAATCCCCTTTCTGGCTTCACTTCTCTCTTTATTTATTTCATGATCTACCATTTAAGTAAATCTCTCGAAAATACTCTAACACTTTTGCCTCTCTGTTTATATCCCAAACACATTGATTAATGGCTCTCTTCAGTTATTTGTCCTTTTTTTTTAATCAAATCATTTGCATTAGTATTTAAACATGCCCAAGGCTCTCCTCACCTCAAAAACATTCTCCCTAAACCCTCGCTTTCCAAATACTGTTCTCTCTTTCTTCCTATTGTTACAGCCAGATTTGGTGAAAAAATTGTCTAAATGACTGTCACTCTTGTTTGGATTCTAGCCCCTTCACAATATCAAAATTAGCCCCTGAAAAGCTATCTATGACTTCCATATCCTAAATCCAACACACAGTTTTTAATATTCAGATTATTCTTTCCATCAGCAACATCTGACAAAGCTGATTATTCCTTCCTTCATGAACTTCATTCTTGGCTTTCATGATCTCTTATTGCCTCTTTCTTCCTACTTTACCTCTCTTTTCTCCAATTTTTAAATCTAGGGGTTCCTGAAGATCTCTTCTCACCCAAGACAATCATGTACTCTCATGTCTACTTCCAGAACTGCTTTGTGTTCACACAGAAGTGTAAGCAAGAGCCAGATTTAATGAAATACAGACATCTAAGAAAATATTAAGTACCCTCTATCATTAGAACTTAAGAAAATTTAAGTTTTCACTGTGGTCCTGTGTTTTCTCCCATCCCTTCAAGGACTTAAATAATCCAGCAAGGAACTTATCTACTTATTCACCCCCACCAAACTGACCAGGGTCCAAATTCCCTGGCCCTTTCTGACCCTCCATTTTTTAACTGACAAATGATTATCATAAATAAACAAAGACAGAAATAAACAAAGAAGTAAAAAAAAAATCACCATAAACCTAAACCTAAATTGCTGTTAGGTAAACATCCTGCAGGCATCATTCTATGAATATATACTAACAGAAAAAGGAATAGAAATACTTTTATAAAAATAGGATCAAACTGTAGCTATTTTATTTAAAAATCCATTTTACCTTACATAAATTTAATAGAAAAAATGAAATAAAATGAATAGTTGAACTTTACATGAATATTTCTTCCTTGCTGATTATTTTCTAAATAATCCTTCTCTAAGTTAAATAGGAGAGGGTTAGTCATTTTTCTTAACTACATTAGCATATTAGCATTCTTACATTTCTTCCCATCTGCCCTATGTCTGCCTTCCAGTTAAAAAAATCAAATACAGTATTTTTTATACTGTCCAGATTTATAGCTATGATAGACACTGTGATACACTGTCAATCAAATGTCAGTATGGTTTTGTTTTGAATTGTGAGGACATAAGATGTGGGAAGGGCCAAGGGTAGAATGATATGGTTTGGCTGTTTCTCCACTCAAGTTTCACCTTGAATTGTAGTTGACAATTGTAATTGTCAATAGATAATTCCCTATCTATCTACGAAGAGACTGTTGCCCTAGCTGTCAGGAGGGCTGTTGGAAGACAGCCTTCAATGTCAGTCCCTTCAGGAACTGATTCAACTGTAAAGAACTGCCTCACCCAAGGTCACCCTTTCAGGGGTGCCCAAGGCTGTGGGAGCCCATCTCTTGCATCAGCATGACCTGGATGTGAGACATGGAGTCAAAGCAGATCACTTCGGAATTTTAAGGTTTAATGACTGCTCTATTGGATTTTGGACTTGGCATGGGGCCTGTAGCCCCTTTGTTTTGGCCAATTTCTCCCACTTGGAACAGGTGTATTTACTCAATGCCTGTACCCCCATTGCATCTAAGAAGTAACTAACTTGCTTTTTATTTCACAGGCTCATAGGTGGAAGGGCCTTGCCTTGTCTCACATTGAGACTTTGGACTTGGACTTTTGACTTAATGCTGGAATGAGTTAAGACTTTGGGGGACTGTTGGGAAGGCAGGATTTTGTTTTGAAATGTGAGGACATGAGATTTGGGGGGGTGGCCAGGGGCAGAATGATATGGTTTGGCTGTTTCCCCACCCAAGTCTCACCTTGAATTGTAGTTCCCATAATCCCGCCTCCATGGGAGGAACCCTGTGGGACATAGTTTAATCATGGGGGCAGTTACCCTTATGCTGTTCTCATAAGAGTGAGTTTGTTCTCAAGAGATCTGATGGTTTTATAAGGGGCTTTTCCCCCTTTTCCTTGGCACTTCTCCTTGTTGCCGCCATGTGGAGAAGGACATGTTTGCTTCCCCTTCTGCCATGATTGTAAGTTTCAAGATGCCTCCCCAGCCCTGTGGAACTATGAGTCAATTAAACCTCTTTCCTTTATAAATTACCCAGGCTTGGGTATGTCTTTATTAGCATCATGAGAACAGACTAATAAAAGCGGCAACCAACATGCAATGACTGACTGATGGGAGTATAAAGGCCTGGCCATCTCAGCCCAAATGGGGACAACTCTGAAGGACTATTTTAGTTCCAGAATTCCCTGGGGGTAGGCTAAGACTGTCTTTGGGCATGCACTGCAGCTTGACTTCTCTCTGTCCAATCCTGCTTCCATCTCCTCTTTTACAAGTATGAATCCCAAGAGCACTCCTTAACAAACATTTAGCACACTAAACTCCCTCTCAGAGTCTGCTTCCCAGGTAATCAAATCTGCAACACATACGGTGCCTTAGATTCTTTCAGAAGAAGGCAACTGTGTTAGTCAATTCCCTGCTGTGTTAGGCCATTCTTATGTTGTTAAAAAGACATACCTGGGCAATTTATAAAGAAAAGATGTTTAATTGGCTCACAGTTCTGCAGGCTGTACAAGCATGGTGCAGCAATCTGCTCAGCTTCTGGGGAGGCCACTGGGAGCTTTTACTCTCAGCAGAAGGCAAAAATGGAAGCAGGCATGTCACATGAAGAGAGCAAGAGTGAGAGAGGGAGAGGGGGAGATGCCACAGACCTTTAAACAATCAGATTTCATGAGAAATAATTTACTATCGTGAGGACGGCAGCAAGAGGATGGTGCTAAACCACTCGTGAGAAATCTGCCCCCAGGATCCAATCACCTTCCACCAGGCCCCACCTCCAACATTGGGGATTACATTTCGACATGTTCAACATGAGATTTGGAGGGGAAATCCAAACTATATTACCTGCTTCATCTGATTCTCGACCGCAGGGGTTAATGTACTCCTTAGTCAGAAGAGCAAATGTTTTATCAGCCAGGGTAGATTATGCTATAGTAACAGAGAACTCCAAATTCTCAGCAGCTTAATTCAACAATGGTTTACTTCCTCCTTATACAACATATCGATTTTGGATTGGCAACAGAGGCTTCCTTCAAAGCTCAAAGAGGTTCCATTTCCACACATGCTTCCATAGTAGTGAATGCATTATTCTAATTCTTAAAGGTTACGAGCAGAAGATAAAAGCAAGTCACCTGGCCACACCTGAGTTCAACAGAGTGGTAATCTATGCTGCTTTTGCAGAGAGGAGCAACAGACCTTACCAAAGCAGGCTACATGCCAGAGTTGACTCACAAGTCATAGTTTGCAAACCCTGGTCAAAAGCAGTGATTCACAAACTTTAATGTATATCAGAATCATGTACAGTGCTTGTTAAAATGCAGATTGCTGTGCCCTACCCTCAGAGTTTTTTTTAATTCAGAAAGTTTCGGAGAGGGACTGAGAATCTGCACTTCTATCAAGTTCCTATGTGATGATGTTGGTCCAGGAATCATACTTCGAGAACCATTTGTCTACAGAAAAAAAAACTTAACAGGTACGCCTGCTGCTCATCTATTAATGTAGAGAACCTTATTTCAAGATGAAACACATCACAGCTTTGTCAAATATCAGTTTTCCTAAAAGGCAACTCACCAAAAACCATATATATAATAATGAAAATAAACCAAGGATTTAATAAAGACTCCTATATTCTGAGAATTGTCCAATAGCCTCACTATTATTATTGCTAGCCACTCTGAAGAGATCAGGCTAATTAAGTACTGTTTGTACAGGAAGGGTTGTGTGTATGTTTGTGAGATAAAGAATAGAGTTTCATTATTAATCAATCAATAAATATAATAATATTAACAAATCTAATAAGCTGAAATTAGACATAAAACCAGGATGAGGAAAAAGGGAAAGGCTATTTTATGCAACTGTTACAGAGAGTAATATAGTACCAAAAATGCAAGTGAAGAAATTAATTGGGGTTAAATACTAAGAAAGAGTGCCATCTGAACAAAGCTGTGTATATAAGAGTTCAAATTATGAGAGGGATATACGCCATGGTAGGAAGGATAACTGATAACATTCTAGCTACTGAGTTTGGCATAAGACAGTACTAAAGCAAGTAAATAGTAAACCATATGGCTATTTCACGATTCTTATTTGAAAACAACAGACGCTAACTCTGACTCATAAAGTGGAATAGTAATTTATTAAAGGACTAGGGATGAATAAAGAACCAAGTTAATGGTTAAGCTTCTCAAGAATGAAGTCTAAAAACCATACTACAGAATTGGTCAGGTGAGGAAAACCTGCTGCTGTTCTCACTGGATTCTTTTCTGCCAAGGACTTTCCTCTACTGCAACTGTTAGTGGCCCAGCACCAATACCATTTCTGCATGAGCAGAGCTATTTTATAACAGAATTACTATTGCCTCTGAACACCAGATACCTCCACCATCAACTTCATGGAAACATGATCTGACTGCAGTGTCTGCTTCTTTGTTCAGTCTGTATTGAGGTTTCCAGAAAATAAGTATGAGTGGCAGAGTCTAGGTCACACAGCTCCTGCCATATCTACCAGTGAGACGGGGAAAGTCAATTTTATGGCTTACCTTAGGGAGGTAGACATGGTTATTCCCAGATAGTTACTGAAAAGGTAGAAGAGAAAACATAATACATGTCTGCCACAAAATGTCATATCAAGCATACAAAACTCATCTAAAATTCACCAATTTCTGTTCCTGCCTAACTCCTTTCCCAATATATACTAGCATAATTAGACAATATCAGAGATGGATAGGCCTTTAGAGATCACTTGGTCTAATCCTCTCATTTCACTAATGAGAAACCTGATGCCCAAAATAATCAGATGATTTACTTAGTTTACAGGGCTAGTCAGAAGAAAGAAATTATGCTTTTTAAACTCTTAAGTATATTTTCTATCATGCATTGATCAAGAAGGCACACTTCAAACTATATCTTAATGTTAAACTTTTTTTTTTTTTTTTTTTTTTGAGACAGAGTCTTGCTCTGTCATCCAGGCTGGAGTGCAGTGGCGCGATCTCAGCTCACTGCAAGCTCCGCCTCCCGGGTTCACACCATTCTCCTGCCTCAGCTTCCCGAGTAGCTGGGACTATAGGCACCTGCCACCACGCCCGGCTAATTTTTTGTATTTTTAGTAGAGATGGGGTTTCATCGTGTTAGCCAGGATGGTCTCAATCTCCTGACCTCATGATCTGCCCACCTCGGCCTCCCAAAGTGTTGGGAATACAGGTGTGAGCCACTGCGCCCGGCCTTAATGTTAAACTTTAATCTTATTCTCAGGGAAACTCACTGTTTAGTCCTCAGAAAGTCATTTTGGTGACATTGGTCTTTTTTTTTCTCTCAATCAGTTCCTGCAAAACTAGCTATAAAACTAAATTTTATATGCAAAATTCTATTTTCCTATTATCTATGGAAAAAACTGTAAGTTTAAATGTGTTTTAATGGTAGTTTGCAAGTTCTTTGGCTGGATTAAAACTTTTCCTTGCCAAAAGTTACAATAAAAATGACAACAATAATAAGCGATTATTCAAAAGCTACTAGAAGGCCTGGCATGGTGCCTCATGCCTGTAATCCCAGCGTTTTGGGAGACTGACATGGGAGAATCGCTTCAGGCCAGGAGTTCAAGACTAGCCTGGACAACACAGCAAGACCCGATTTCTAAAAAAAAAAAAATTAGCCAGGCCTGGTGGTGTGCACCTATAGTCCTAGCTATTCGAGAGGCTGAGGTGGGAGGATCACTTAAGCCCAGGAGTTTCAGGCTACAGTCAGCCATGATTGCACTACTACACCCCAGCCTGGGTGACCCTGACTTTTCCCAGAGTGAGACCCTGACTCTGGGGAAAAAAAGCAACTAGAACAAATGTTTAATTATGAGTGTATCTCTTACAGATATATTATTGCATCTTACAAAAATTAGAGCCAAACTCACCCAAGTAAACTGCAATTACAAGATCTCCCCACAAAGTTAATATTAAAACCTAACCAGGGAGAACATTAATACTATAGTATATATAGAATATATACATTCTATTGGTATATTTTAATGACTAAACAACTGATAGCACAGAAGCCAAAAGCAACCAATGAGATTTTGAGAAGGTGGAGAAAGAAGGAAAGCGACAAAAAAGAACAATTAAATACAGGGTACTGAATTTGAGAAGCATGTCAACACAGAGAAAGGGCAGAAGATGGATAGTTTTATTCAAATATAAATGTTACATCTTTAGAGGAGAACAACAGACAATGGGGCCTATCAGAGGGTGGCAGGTGGGAGAAGATAGAGGATCAGGAAAATTAACTATTAGGTCCTGGGCTTTGTACCTGGGTGATGAAATAATCTGTAAAACAAACCCCCATGACACAAGTTTACCTATATAACAAACCTGCACATGTACCCCTGAACTTAAAATAAAAGTAAAAAAAAATAAATGTTATGTCTTACAAGCTATTTATTTGGCACTTTTTCCTCAGAAATTATTGTACTGGTTGGCAGAAAAAGATTACAGAATCAATGACTAGAAGCTAACACACATAATGTAGGTCCATTAAAAAATTGCTTAGTTTGAACAGAGATAAGACAGTATTATTTTCTATGGCTTCATTCTCTTTGTGAAATGAATGTAATTAAAACATAATTAATTGGGAACAGATAAATTACATACCTCTTGATGACAGAGTCTTTCTCTTCTAATTTAAATGAGATTTCTATATAAGCATTTATTTTCCACAGAGTAACTAGTGATCACTCGGACCAAATAATGAAGAAGTTTAGAAATCATATTAATAACTGTAGATTATTAAATTTTATGAAAAATTCGTTCTTCCCCCCCCCAAAATATTGCCTGAACTCTTTTTTCTCCCCTCTTTTAAGCTGCTATTATTTTTAAAAGGTATTTCCCCAAAATAACTCTGAATATTTAAAAGGATAACAAGTTATCAATTTTCCCAACAGAGATTAAGTCTTATCCTAGAAACCCATATGAATATACTATATTTACATCATCATTTTGTACTTAAAGACACTGAAATCATTTAGTTAAACTGGTATGGTGTTGACTGTGAATCAAGGTCTTACAACATAAAATGTTGCCTGATGTAAATGAGATGAGACCCTAAACTACTTGGACTGAAGCTTATACATTTAAAAGCTCAAAACAACACTAAAATAGTATACCTTTATTTTAAAATACAAATCTATTCTAAAATCTGTATATTTATATTTTAAAAATGCTTTGTATTCAATATAACAGAGAGGAATAAATATAAACCATAATGCACACTTACAACATATCACAGATTTTTTCATAATCTAAATAACTATGTGGCATAATGTATCTCCCTGGTTTAAATAAACAGTGCAGACATTTCTCTCCTGTGATTTGCAATGCCTTGTGGGAATTTAGTTAAAAATATGAAGACAGAGAGAGAGATTTATATGTGATTATCATCTGGAGGACAAAAAGAGAAAAGAGAGAACTAGCTCAAAGTACTAAGCTTAAGGGTTCTCCTGAAATACTTTACAATCTGTTTAAAAAGGGTGGAAAGTCTAATGAGGCCAGATTTATTTTGAAATTTTAAAATAATTTCACAGAAGTTCTGGAAACATATCCAGTCGGGACCTAGGGAGTGGTATATATATTCTGTAAGGGCAAATCCTTTCTGCCATACAGCAAATAACATATGGGGCTGATACTTCTTAATGTATTGCCTAGTTTTAACCTGGAAAAAAAATAATAAATTCTATAAGGAGTTTGGATGACTTCATAATCAAACATTTAATAAATGTTCAACAACAACAACAAAAAACATGTAAAACCCTGGGCCAAAACTCTGTGAAGGATAAAATAAAAGACATAAATCACAAATTATCTTCAAGGGCAACTTTTTTAGGTAAGAAAAAGTATATCTATCTATCCAGGGCTTAGATATTTTTGTAAAGGCATGATTACTATGTAAAAAAATAGACTGACAAACTTGTTGGCTTGATTAAAGATTTTTAAAATTGTGCATACTATAAACCATGAACATAAACTGTATTCAGGCCATTTGATGAGATACTCACAGAATGATTGTAAGAAGGTTCCAATATCACAGGCAATGACATTTTCCCTTGAAGATTCAATTTTGTTAAATAAAAAATCTTTTCCCCCACAATCTTTTCTTTTTTCATGCGATGTACACCATACAGTCTAAACCGAACTGCATAATTTCCAATCATCTCAGATTCAACATGATTAAATTTAAATGTTTCTGTGAAGACAGGGCATGGTCCTCTCTGGATGCTGGTTTTTGCTCTCTGTTTCTTTATAGGTAGAAGAACAAGGTGTACTTGCCATGAGTTGCCACCTGTCCTGTTATATGTTGGGATGTCTGTGACAGCTGTCACTGTTACCAGAAGCTTCTGTTCTTGTGAGTCATAGTCAAAAGTCACATCCAGTGTGCCATATTTAGCTTCTGGCTCAGGATCAAAAGGTTTAGGAAGCTGCGAAGATGATCCTTGAGCTGACATATCCTAAGAAAAGAAAATTTAAATGTTAGAGTTTTTAACTCAATTATTTAACCTAGCATGTAAATAAATACTTAATATTTCTTTAGAAGATGTGAAAACAATTCTGCCACAAAGAAAGTAATACAATAATAATTAACAGTCAACTACAACCAAAAGCTACCCTATAGAGCGAGATTAGTATAGGCAGTAAGTTAAATTCAAAACTTATGATAATAAAGACACGTTTAGAATTTAATAGTCACCATTACAATTCTGAGAAAGTGTGATGTATGTTTTTATAAATGAGAATTTAAAATATATCCTTTAGTGGGTATATCTGCTCCCTTTGTAGAAAACTACTACATTTTACTTTCAATTTCATTTACAATGCCATTGACAGCACAGTATCAGGCTGCAGAGAAAGAGAACATAAATAAAAGTATAACGCTATGGAAAAATTTGGTTCCGTTTTCAGAGACTGTTCTAAAACACCCCCAACTGTAATAAAATATAAAGATATTTAGACTTAAAAATCAATGGAAATGTGAAATATGAAAGTATAAATAAAGGTCTCAAAATATTAGCGGTCAAATATTTACTTTCCATAACATAGACTGTATTTACTTCAATTTCTAAACACAATTAAAAACATATTATTTTCTAACATTAATGACTATTGAAAATGGCAGAACACACATTTTAAAAGTTCAAGAAAGGCTGAAACGGTAGATTTTAATTATGAAATTAAAAGAAATTATAACCATTTTTCCTGTAATTGTCTCAAATTCCTGCCAGTCTATCTATCTAGAATGTAATAGGGGTTTTAGCTAGTTACCAACAATGTAAAACCTACGTCTCTGACCTTTCAACTATACCATTTTGCCTCTTCAAGTATTTTAATAAATCTTAAATAATTCTCATTTCAAAATGTGGGCCAATTTAATAAATTTCTAAAATTTTCTAAATTTTGAGTGGCAGTGAATACTACTGAATCTCAGTCTTCTCTTTTTCCATTTACGAAACAAAATAAAACAAAACAAAACCTTCCTGAGTGTTAGCTAGAAATACTACCCACAAGATTTGGGGAGCTGAGGCAGGCAGATCACTTGAGGTCAGGAGTTTGAGACCAACCTGGCCAACATGGTGAATCTCTACTAACATGGCCATCTCTACTAAAAATACAAAAATTAACTGGGCATGCGTGGCAGGTGCCTGTAGTCCCAGCTACTCAGGTAGGTGAGGCAGGAGAATCGCTTGAGCCAGGGAGACAGAGGTCGCAGTGAGCCAAGATCATGCCAGTGGACTCCAGCCTCAGTGACAGGGTGAGAATTTGCTTAAAAAAAAAAAAAAAAAAAACACCGTCCACAAGAGACTATACTTCAGTGCCTCTAGTATAGCTCATACGACTACATGACTCAGCTTTGGCCAATGGGAGGCAAAAATAATTTATGTGTGAAACATTCAGATCAGGTTTATATAAGAAATTACTTGCTCTCTACTCTCTGTCTCACTCTTCTCACAAGCAGATATACAGACAGGATGTGTGGGTCAGCTCAGACCATGTGGACTAGGACAATACCCTAGGGGAAGGCAGAGAAACAGAAGAGAAGGAACTGGGTTCCTGAATAATCTCATAGAGCAAAGCCCCCTGCTCACCCTGCACTGTTGTTAAACAAAAGAGAATTAAGTTTCTGTGTTCTTTAGCCATTGTATTTGGTGGGGGCTAGGGGTCTTTTTGTCGTAGCAGCTTAACATGTACCGTAACTACTGTATCTACTATGTGCCAACCCCTATTTTAGGTCGGGAGAGTGCTTCTTTCTGCAGAGAGAACCAAAAAGACATGAGTCCTTAATTTTTTTTTTTTTTTTTTTTTGACACAGGGTCTTGCTTTGTTAACCAGGCTGGAATGCAATGGCACAATCATGGCTCACTGCAGCCTTGGCCTCCCATGCTCAAGTGATCCTCCTGCCTCAGCCTCCTGAGTAGCTGGAATCACAGGCATACACGACCACACCTGGCTAAATTTTTTGATTTTTAGTAGAGACAAAAGTCTATGTTGCCCAGGCTGGTCTCAAACGCTTGGGCTCAAGGAACCCTCCTGCCTTGGCTTCCCAAAGTGCTGGGATTAAAGGTGTGAGCCACCATGCCCAGTTAGTCCTTGATCTTATAAATCTTATATGCTAGTTGGTATAATGTATGCAGGAAAAGAAACAACAGAAGAACAGTACTTGGGGAGAAGAAATAAATTCCCATAAGAGAATTCAGTTTTTAATGTAGTATAAGAAAATCAAAACATATTCTTATTCTGTTAAAAAATTTATGGTTTAGAGCAAAATGTGTTAATGTATACTACTTTATAATTGGTAATTAAAGATTATTAATTATATGGCTTTGGTATTTCAATTAAATATTTTCTAAAATAGCATCACGACAGCTAAGATTTTCAGGCAATAAAAATGTTTATCAGGTCCTAGATAGCTATTTTTGAATTTTACTTCTCTTGGTGCCTCCCTGATTGTTTTTTCTTTTTTTTCAAAATTCCAACAACTCTTATGAAACCCAATGTTGAAAGGGTGGAACACTGACAGATAAAAGACATTATCTGCATTCTGAAAACAGGCAATAAGCAAACAATCCTTCCTTTCAAGGTATGGGACCAGTTTTAAAAAATCTTTATTTAGATAGCAATAGGTCATCAACAGCGTTTATAAACTCCTTCCCATGGAATTCTTCTGAACCTTCTCTCCTCTCTCAGTTTAATCATGTATGTAGATAGGCTCTAAGATAGCTACAGCCTGGATTAAACCAAGAGAAAAGTGAGAATTTTCTATCTGACACATAATATCTATTACAAGGATGCAAAATAAACTTGAAAAAACACAAAAGTTAATTTTATATTAGCATAGGCTATCGGCATTCACATCTAAATATTTCTGTAATGTGCACTTGCTATATTGTTTGAGTACATTCAATGCTACTACAGAAGACACAAAAATAAGCAGGATGGAAGAAATTCCAAAGAAGTGGTTACAGATAGCAAGTTAGCAGCTTCTGAAATACGGACAAAACTCACAGTGTGTGATAACTATAGATAGTGAGTAAAGAAGCAGCTTGTGAGACATAGGCAGAATTCATAAGATATTAAATATAAATAGTTAATAACTTATAACATATGCCAAAGAAAGATTAAATAGAAAATGTGACGGATCAAATGAGTGTTACCTATAGAAAGGGATGAAATGCACAAGCCACGATCATGTAGCCTCTGGGCTGACAGCTCTGTCACCCATGTGCTCTACTTAAGAAATGCAGATAAAACCTACAGCTGCCTAGTAGGTTGACAAGCTTCAGTGGTGGCCAGGAGTATAACTATATCTCTTCCACAAAACAAACAAGTGTGTGCTGTTGGCTCTTGATACCCTTGTTCAAATCTCAACTCTGGTCCTTGTTACATCATAAATAGGAATGCTGATGGAAAAGAGACAGTGAGACAGGATGTATGGGCACTGCATAAAACAGGACTCACAGAGTGTGGTCTTGCTACCGATACTCACTTACAGCTTATCCCCAGGTGTGTTAATGGATTTCTGATTTCATCCAGCTCCTCTTGCTTCTTGCTTTGTATGTGAAATGGATTAAAACACACACTCTCTCTCTCTCACACACACGCATGCACACACAATAATTTGAGCATCTTACTTTGGTCCTTTACTCCTCTGACAGAGTTTGCCTGGTAATGTTTGGAGGGTACCACTGAATCAAAGTAATTTCTCACACAACATTTTGGATCAAAAAAGGCAATATAATATAGTTGTTAAGAGCACTGTTTTGGCAGTCAGACAGACCTGGGTTGGAACTATAGTTTCACTATTTAAGAGCTGCTTCTACTTGGTCAAATTGTTTAGCTCTCTGACTCTTAATGTTTTCATTTATAAAATGGAAATAATAACTTCCTAAAGATGTGGTTGTTAGAATTAAATGAGCAGACTACATAAAGCTCATAGCAAAATTCCTGACACAAGTGGTGATAGGTATTATTGTTGTTGTTTATTAATCCCACAATCCAGGCTTCACTGTTAACTTGTGAGCTATATATGTAGTTTACAAAGCTACAAAACAGCTGTCTCAAATTTGTTTAGGTAATGGAACACAAAGAAACATTCATCATGAAAAATCATAAAATAATGATATATTAAACTTAAAATATCAGTGTACAATTTTCTTCTCGGTCAGATACTGTAATACTAGAAATACTAAAAAAAGCAATAACAGATACAAAGTATTTTTAACAATTATAGAAGAAAAACCTAAAATTAAGGAAATTCTATCCATAGCTTAATTGTTCTGGGTATTAGGAAACTACACCTATTATTTAATTTTGGCAGCAGATCTGAAAATTCATCTGGTAAGAATACGGACATATTTCAGTATTACTGAATGTTGTCTGGAACAAAAACAGTAAAAACTTGCAATCTAAAACTTTTAAGTAGGCTGGGTGCAGTGGCTCATGCCTGCAAACCCAGCACTTTGGGAGGCTGAAGCAGGAAGATTGCTTGAGCCCAGGAATTTGAGACCAGCCTGGGCAACATAGTGAGAGCCTGTCTCTACAATAAAATTAAAAAATTTGTGGGTGTGGTGGTGCACACCTGTAGTATCAGTTACTTGGGAAGCTGAGGTGGGAGGAAGCTGCAGTGAGCTGTGACTGTGCCACTGCACTCTGTTCTGAGTGACAGAGAGAGACTGTCTCAAAACAAAAACAAAAACACTTGAAAGTAAATCTAAATACTAACTTATAAAAACTCTAGATTGTCTTTATATAGTTTTCATTATGACAGAAACATTAAAACAAATTCTTTTTAGAATATACTGATACTTCAAAACTGCCACAAAATTATTTTTGTTGTAATTTTCACATTTTTGCTCCAAAACAGTAAGTAAACTTAAAGCTCAACCAACCAGCCACTCTGAACGCATGAAGCCATGGATTCAAATTTCATTAGTAAAGCTGATCATCATTTATCCCTTGCATTTTCTATGATATGAAAATACAATAAGATTATTTTGAAAGACTTGTGAAACATTGAGTAACCTCCCAATAGTAAAAAAATCCAAAATAAAATAAAAATAATACAAATAGTAACCTCAAGACGAAATAAACAGGTAAATTATTCCAGAATGTTTTATACAAAGTATTTAAAAAAAAACATCTTTAGGTACCCATCTTCTTTTGGTGGTGGGGCTTGGGGTTGGGGAGTGGGGGCAGCTGAAGACTAGTTGGGACATTCCTGATAAGTTTGTTGGATAAAGATTAGATTAAGGATGGATACTGGTACTATAAGTTACAAAGGAATAAGTGATAAAATCAATTCTTCTTACCAAGAGGAGAAGCACAGGATTATTATCCTCCAAATAACATTCATTTTCAAACTTCTATGTGCTTTTACTTACTTCAGGGCTCAGGACTGCAGTGCTGTCACTTGGAACATCTTCTTCATATCCTTTATTATGAAAACTTTCTATTTCATGACCTGTGCTTCCTTCACTTGGGCACTTGTTATATGAGCATCTTGGACTGTTGCTGCAGTGGGAAAATTCACATTTACTGTCCCCAATTTCTGAGGGTGTACATGACAGATGGGGAGAACCACTGTCATCCTGATATGGTGGTGGCTGCAATTCATCCAGCGGGGGTGTTCTTCTCATTCTCTGAATGCAGTTTCCTGATAATGATTAAGAATCTGGTCACTGTTTCCAATTAGCCTCAACACACAGTATAGTCTACAATAATTGTAAATAACTTTTGAAAACTGGATCAAAAAATTGATGGCAACATAACTATTAGATTTACTAATGACTTCTCTTTTTCCCTAGTTCAGAGGCACAAATAAAATGATCTGGTTTCCCACTCCTTGCCTCCTGCATAATAAGATTAGGAAAAATAAAAGTCATATACGAAGAAAGATCCTGTTATGTATCATAAAAATTAGGGAGTGATAAGTATTAGTTAAACAGCTTATTTGTCTCTCTCAAAACAATCCTGATGTATACATACTTCATCTATTACCCCGTGATCTGTGGCCACCCTAGGGTCAAAGCGATACAAATATGGTTGGAAAAACAAACATAACACCTCTGCTTGTTCTTCACCTATGTTCAACAAGAACTCACCTACATTCTTCAGTTACTGAGATGAACTTAAACTAGCATTCAGCTAGCAGTGTCAGAAATGTTTTTCTACATCTGTCCTGGATCCAGAATCCTAGAATGAGGTGCACTGTGAATCAGGCCCATTCCCTGTTTGCGAACATCCATCAATCAGCAAAGACTGGAGGCTGTGTTCTGTCTCTTCTCCATTATAAGGGCACTCTATCCCACTCTACATCTGTGTCTGTATTCTTTATAAATTATGACTCCATCTTGTCTATAGTAGACATCTCTACCTCTAGCAGTTAACATGAAACCACATTTTCTTTCACTCTTAAATTATCCTTTTAATTTATACCTCAATGATTTACCTCGGTGATTGAGAATAAACATATCTGCGAACAAGGACAGAGTTGGGGGCAGGAGGGAAATAAGGAAACAGAGTCCAGTACATAATTTAAGAACAGCTAAGTCTTTGTAGATAAATCCTGAATGCAGTACTAAACATTAAATTTAAACACTGATCTTTTTTTTTCTTTTAATGAACTGTGCATCTCTTTTCTCAAAAGGGACCCTGAAACAGTAGTTTGTATTATCATTGTTATGGAGTTCAGTTCAAATATTCAATAGTTCCTCTGTTCTTCCTAAGATAAAAAGTTACATAAGAACTATAAGCTTCCTTTAAAAATTACCAAAATGCTTGGTTCAAATGAAAAATGATAATTTGCACAAATGTAGCACAAATTTACATATTTGCTCAGAGGCCCCAATTTTGAAAAAAAAAAAGAAAAACTAAATGTCTTACCTAGTGAGTCTAATAGTCTAACCACAGAGTCATCTCTCAGTATATGCGGGGAGCTGGTTCTAACCCCACCATTCCCTCTCAAATACCAAAATGCAAAAATGCTCAAGTACCTGTTATAAAATGGTGTAGTATTTACATATAACCTAAGTACATCCTCCCATATACTTTAAATCATCTCTATGTTACTTACAATGTCTAACACAATGTGAATGCCATGTAAATGTTGTAATACTATATTGTGTGGGAAATAATAAGAAAAAGTCTGTATATGTTTGGTACAGATGAAACCATACATTTTTTCAAATATTTTCCATCTGAGGTTGGTTGAATTCACAGATGCAGAACCTACAGACATGGAGGGCCGGCTGTACTAACTTTAGTTTATAACATAAGCAAAAAGTAAAAAAGTGGCTAAATTAATAAAGTTGAAGCTAAATTCAAGAAGACAGATTAGACATGTTGCAAGTCATAGCCAAAAAACCCACAGAATTCCAGAATAGTAAAGAGACAAGTGGTTTTAGGCAGTTAATTGGCTTGATCCATTTATGTGGTAGGTAAGTATGTGTGGCTGCCACCGCTGGCAGACTGACTTGACTCCATCCATAACCTCTTTTTCTCCTAAGCAGCATTCTGATTAGGAGTGGCCAATGAGATCTAAGCAGATTTCAGAGTGAACCTTCCAGGAAAGTTTTGTTTTCCTGATAAAAGCAGGTAGACTCTACTGGCATGCCCCTTTGTCCCTTTGCCTTTCCCCTGCTTCCCTCTTGGAGGAGTAGCAGCAGCTACCTTGTGACCATACAGTGACAAGTACGAGAATGAAAGCTAGGAAGGCAGAAGCAGGAAAATGAAAAGCCCGGGTATCTGAAACATCACTAAATACCTACCTCCAAACTTGACGCCTGAGACAAATCCCTATTTGTTAAAGAAAAAGAAAAAAAAACTATAATAGTTGGATTTTCTACTGTTTCCAAATACATTCTCAATGGATATAGTTTATTAATCATTAAACTGACATCCTCTGCCCCTTTAAAAGTACATATTTGATTAGCCACTGAATTAAAGGGTAATACCTAAATACTGCAACACGAAGTCAATTAAAAATTTTCCAATGTAAGTGGTTTTGGGAGTCAGCACACCATCTACTCCTTTACCTTTTTTCTTAGAAGAGTGGTGATCTTTCCTAGAAGTCTTGAGCATATTGCCTCACAGATCTTAATGCACAGACCTGGGTCACATGTCTATTCCTAAATCCATCATTGGTAGAAGAAATGGGATGACCATAATTGGCTTAAATTAATCAGAAGCCATCAAAATTTGAAGCTGGGGATGGGGCCAGCTTCACTCTTCATATCTATACGGAAAAGAGTAGATGCCTGAACAATGTAGGATCCAGGAGGGAGGATGAAAGAGAAAGAATGTTGGTACAAAATGAACATGATCCAGTTCATGATCCAGTGAACATGGCTCACTACAGTCTTGACCTCCCAGGCTCAAGTGATCCTCCCTCCTCAGCCTCCCAAGTAGCTGGAACTATAGGCATGAGCCACCATGCCTGGCTAATTTTAAAAACTGTTTGTAGAGACAGGGTCTTGCCATGTTGCCCAGGCTGATCCTGAATTCCTGGGCTCAAGTAATCCGCCTGCCTCGGCATCCCAAGCTGTTGGGATTACAGGCATAGGGCACTGCGCCAGGCCTGTTTTCTTGATCAGAGTATTTTTTTTCTGCCTGTGGTTATATTTTTCCTCAATATAATAATCCTTTTCTGAGGTTCCTTTTGATATGCCAGCACAGTATAATTTCGGTTTGGTAATGATGTTACACCTTATTTCCTTTGGTTTGCTTTTTTATATTAGGTCCTTGCCTAGCTGTGGGCCAACTAAGTGTATTTTAACAGCTGAGCTCCAGGCATCTGGCGCTAGTTCAGATTTAGCGTAACTCTTGCTCCAGAGAGCAAGGCACAAGTTACACAAAATGGGTTTGTGATATTTAAAGATGTTAAGTGGGCTCAATGGGTAGACTTCACTACTGTTTTCTGGATTTGAGAGAAACAACATTAAAGCTGTGAATATATAAAATTTATTTTAGCCACACCATATCCTCCAAGTTTTGAAAATAGTAATACCACCCTTTTATCTTTACTTTTCACTTTATTTTTTAAAGTGTAGAACACACAAATGTAGGTGGAATAAAAATTTCATTAAAAAATATAGTTATGAAGATCCCTCCTTTTTAAATGTTTGCAATCTGTTTTTATTCTACATAGTGTACTAAGAGTTGGCTTAAATGTAATTGATATAAGAAAAAATTTTAAATAATTTTATAAAGTAACAAAATTTATATTATTATTGTTAAATTACACTGTAAACATCAACCTTAAGAAGAAATTTCTAGTGGAACTATCAAACACCACGTGATGATGCCCTCCCATTACTTTAGTTCTTGCTTTATTACCTAATTTCATACCCCGATTTTTATATAAATGATATATCTATAAAAGGATTTAGGCATGGATATATTTTAAGCATTTTAATTTACCATCTGCATATTGCATAGCACCTACAAAACAAGATGAAGTATTTTCTTACCATAGAAAAAACAGCATGTGTGCACACACGGAATATGACCTGTGGTTCTTAACTTTTAAAACAGTGGTGAGAACCACAGCTCTAAAAAAAAAAATGATGTATATTCAACAACTGCAGAATTCTTTTTTTTTTCAAGTGCCTGTGGAAATCTGCCAAAATTGATTATATGCTGAGCAATTAAGTCTCAATACATTTCACAAATTGGAAGCATGAAGAGGATGTTTTCTAAATGAGGCAGGAGAATAAAGTCCGAAGGCAGGAAACCTAAGGCCATGCTGACTTCCTAGAACTGAATCAAAAGTAAAACCCCACCTCTCCACACCCAAGTAACAAAAGGATCAGAGGCTACTCCCTTTGCACTGTGTGGCAGATGAAAAATGGGAAGAACCTCTGATTGGTCTCCTCCCACAATCAGACTGGTGACCAGCCAAGTCTTCATGTGTAACGCTGTAACTTCACTTCAGCCTCTGATTGGTCGCCTCCTCCAACCAATCAGACTGGTCACAGGCCCGTCCTTCATTACATAGGATGTAGCCAAGTAACCAATGGGAAACCACTAGAGGGTATTTAAACCCCAGAAAATTCTGTAGCCAGTGCTCTTGGGCTGCTCTGTGGGGTGTACTTTCGTTTCACTATGCTTAAATCTATGCTAGCACAAATCTATGCGTTCATTGCTTTATTTTTTCGTTGCTTTGTTCATGCATTTTGTCCAATTCTTTGTTCAAAACACCAAGAATCTGGACGACTCATAGTCAAGACATCCACTGGTAACATGACCATTACAGAATTAAACTAGAAATCAGAAACAAAAATATAGCTAGAAAATGTATAGAAATCTAAACGAAAATAACTAGAGATTAAAATATACTTCAAAATAATCCATGGATCAAAGAAGAAATCACAATACAAATTAGAAATATCCTGAAGATATCAATCATTAAAAAGTCAGAAAACAACAGATACTGGAGAGGTTGTGGAAAAATAGGAATGTTTTTACACTGTTGGTGGGAGTGTAAATTAGTTCAACCACTGTGGAAGACAGTGTGGCGATCCCTCAAGGATCTAGAACCAGAAATACCATTTGACCCAGCAATCCCATTACTGGGTATATAGGCAAAGGATTATAAATCATTCTACTATAAAGACACATGCATATGCATGTTTATTGCAGCACTATTCACAATAGCAAAGACTTGGAACCAACCCAAATGCCCATCAATGACAGACTGGATAAAGAAAATGTGGCACAAATACACCATGGAATACTATGCAGCCATAGAAAAGGATGAGTTCATGTCCTTTGCAGGGACATGGATGAAGCTGGAAACCATTATTCTCAGCAAACTAACACAGGAACAGAAAACCAAACACCACATGTTCTCACTCATAAGTGGGAATTGAACAATGAGAACACAGGGACACAGAGATGGGAACATCACATGCTGGGGCATGTTGGGGGATGGAGGGCTAGGGGAGTGATAGCATTAGAAGAAATACCTAATGTAGATGATGGGTTGATGGTTGCAGCAAACCACCATGGCACATGTATATCTATGTAACAAACCTGCATGTTCTGCACATGTATCCCAGAACTTAAAGTATAATAAAAAAATAAAAAATAAAAATCCTGAAGAGAATGATAATGAAAATGATCTACACAACTACTTGTAGAATGTGGCTAATCTGTGCTTAGAAGGAAATTTATAGGTCTGAGCATAAAATATTGGGGGGAGGTGGGAGGCTGAAAAACAATGGTCTAAGAATCCACTTCAAGAAGTTAACAAAAATAAGAATGATGGTTTCCAGCTTCATCCATGTCCATGCAAAGGACATGAACTCATTCTTTTTTATGGCTGCATAGTATTCCATGGTATATATGTGCCACATTTTCTTTATCCAGTCTAACATTGATGGGCATTTGGGTTGGTTCCAAGTCTTTGCTATCGTGAATAGTGCTGCAATAAACATACGTGTACATGTGCCTTCATAGTAGAATGATTTATAATCCTTTGAAACCATCATTCTCAGCAAACTAACACAGGAACAGAAAACCAAACACCGCATGTTCTCACTCATAAGTGGGAATTGAACAATGAGAACATATGGGCACAGGGAGGGGAACATCACACACCAGGGCCTGTCGGCAAGTGGGAGGCTAGGGGAGGGATAGCATTAGGAGAAATACCTAATGTAGATGACCGGCTGATCAGTGCAGCAAACCACCATGGCACATGTATACCTATGTAACAAACCTGCATGTTCTGCACATGTATCCCAGAACTTAAAGTATAATTAAAAAAAAAACTCATTGTAAAAAAAAAGTTAACAAAAACAGCAAATTAAATCCAAAGAAAGTAGAGGGATGAAATAATAAAGAGCAGAAATTAAATAAAAAACCAAGCATATAACAGAAAGCATCAAAATAAAATTCATTGAAAACACTAATAAAATTGATAAACTACTAGAAGAGACGAGTCCAGAAAAAAACAGATTACATAAAGTATTAATACCAGGAATAAAAAGAGGACATCATTTCAAATCCCACAGGCATTAAAAAGACAGAAATTTCCCCTTTGTTCTTCTCTTTCTGAAAATTTCAGCCCTAAAGCCACTGAGTGGGGCAGAGGAAGGCAGAGGGCTGCACTGATGGTGGCAAAGGAAACCACAGAGGTGCAGAGCCACATTAGAGCCCAAGTGGGAAGATGTCCAGCCCCGTGTAGTATCTCAGGGCCTGGGCCCCAGTGAGATGACAGAAGGGTGTCCATGTCCATACCAGGGAGTGGAGTCAATCAAACATGCAGTGTCAGAACCCAAGGGTAGGTGAGAAGGGTTTTCAATTCAGAAAGTGACCAGACTGAGGTGTAAAGTAGGGTAAAGACATCACACATACATGGGGGCAGTCCTACAGAGCATGCTGAAGCCCAAGCAGGTAAGAAAGGCCCAGTGAGGGGAGTCAGAGCCTTGGCAGGATAAGGAAGCTCCCCATGGGAGGGCAGCCTGGCCTGGGGCAACAGAGCCCAAACAAGATAAGGAGTGTGTTCGCATTGAGGAAGGAGAGCAACCTAATGTGCAGTCAGAGAATGAGAAGTATGAGGGCTATAGAGCCAGGTGACTGGGGTGGGCTATGAAAACCCAGGAGGGTGAGGAGGGTGCCACACACAGGAGTATCTGGTGAAGTATATCAGAGCACGAGCAGGGTAAGGTGTGCATCTGCACAGACAGGTGGCCTATCAGGAAACTAGAGCCTAAGCAGCATGGGCGGGGTGTCCAGTGTGAGGGTGGCCTGGAGTGTGGCGAAGTGGGGTGAAGAGGGCAACTATGTGGAGTAAGGAGGAGTCCTGGACCATGGTACTAAAACTCAAGCAGGAAGTCAGGGCCTAGATAGGACGATGAGGGCACCCAATGTGGGGCAAGCCGACCTCGGGTATCAGAGCCCATGCTCAGCCGGTCATGAGGACACCCACAAGTGGGAAAGGCAACATGAGATATCCAAACTCAAACAGAGTGAAGGGGGCATGTGTGCAGGGAGATGGGAGAACATGTGTGCAGACTGATCAAATAATAAATACATTTAAGGTTAATGGCAGCCAGGTTTCTTACTGATGGAAAAGGGAGTTACAAATATGAAAAAAGAAAAAACTAAAACAAATTCTGTGGTGTTGGATTGGAATTGGACAATCCACATAAACTCATAGTTTAAAAATACATAGATAGAAGTTATTAGTGCAAATGTGCATATATGTGTGCATATATTTGCACATACACCCACACATAAATATTCTAGCTTTGCTCACTGAGGAGATTTGTGACCACCACCACCTCAACAGCAGTGAGTCCACTGAGCGCCTGGGTCTTGGCTTCTAAATCTATTATCCACTAATAGGAACCAGGATTCTTTAAAAAGAAATGGCTAATTCCAGAGTGAGACCAGGTAAAGTACATGATGAGCCTAGAAAAGTCTGTGTATTGAAAGTGAGGAGATGTTCAAAGACTGATGGGGATATGTCAAAAGGACAAATAAATCAGCTTGACAGTGCTCCCACTGACCACTAACCATCTGAGCTCAAAATAAATATAGTAACTGATTATTGCTCATTGAAGAAATGAGAAAACTATGAGTCCATATAGATATAAATAAATATATGAATAAGTGAAAAATTTTTTGAGGAATGGGATATGTACGTAGTTACACAGTATCTTCCCACAAAATACTTTTTTAATTACGAAGGGTAACTTTACAGTGGAGAAGCCTGGTAGATACCAGCTTAAACTAGAGATCAAAGTGAACATTATGAGAAACAGGACAAATTCAAAATTGTACCCCACCTGATAAAATGCAGTGAGGAATATCTCTAATAAAACAGATAGGATACCTCTATAAAATAACTCCACAATCTGTCAAAATGAACCCATGAAGAAACAGGAAATTATATAATCTTTTATCTATTACAGAAATTGAATCCTTATTTTAAAACCTCCCCAATAAAGAAAATTCCAGGCCCAGAGAGAGCTTCACCGGTGAATTTATTATTTAAAGAAGGGAAAAAATAACAATTTTACACAAAATTTTTCAGGTGATACAAAAAAGAGGGACTACTTATTTTATGAGGCCATAATAACCTTGACATCAGGACCTGAAAAGTATCTTACAAGAAAGAAAAAGTATAAACCAGTCTCTCCCGTGAACATAGATACAAAAAATCTATACAAAATTTTAGCAAATCTAACCCAGAGTTATGTAAACAGGGTACCATATCACAATCAACTTGGAATGCAGTTATCCTATACATGTAACATTTAACATTTAAGATGTAACATTTAAGAACTAATCAATCTAATTTATTGCACTGAAAGAACAAATATAAAAAGTAATATGATAATTGTAAAAGACTTACTAAAAGCATTTGATAAAATTCATTATCCATTCATGATAAAATCTCTCAGTGCACTAGGAATAGAAAGAAATTTCCTTTATCTCCTAAAAGGTATCCATGAAAGTCCTAAAGCAAACATCGTATTTAATGGTGAAATGTTGAAAGTTTTACCTCTGAGATCAGGAATGACAAGGATGACTGTTATCATCACTTATAGTCAACAATGTATTAAAGGTCCTAGCCAGGGCAATAAGGGGAGAAAAAGAAGATGTAAAATGATTGGAAAGAGAAAAATAACAGTCATTAGTCTCAGATGATGATTGTGATGTAGAAAACCCAAAATAATTTAGAGATAATCTATTAAGAGTTGGTAAATTTAGCAAATTCACTGGCTATGTGATCAATATTTTAAAAAATGAATTTCTACACTCAATGATCAATTAGAAAGCAAAAATTTTAAAAATCTCACATATAATAGCATCAGGTAACATCAAATACCTAAGGATAATGCTAAGAAATGACATTGTTGTTATTTTTCCAGTTCTTGGGTTTATAATTAGAATGTATATTCTTAGCAATTGGTGGAATCCAAACTTTGGCATTCTAGGCAGTGCCTGCATGGTACAGGAAAGGACAGCTGAAAACCAACAGAGCTTCCTTTCTCCAGTAACACGGCATCTCAAAAGAAAGGCAGAGACTAGACTACCATCGGAGATTAGAGAATTGCAGGTTTGACAAATGCTTTCACTAGTTTGGCTACTGCAAAAATTAGTAGGCTTGAAAAATGATGGCAGATTATCATAAACTTAATTAGAAGATGACTTCAACTGCAGTTGTCGCTCCAGATGGAGTCTTCTTATTGAGCAAATTAAGACAGCTTTGGTATCTGATATGTAGCTTTAACCTACAAATGCTCTTTTCCTTTATATTTATCCAGAAAGAATAAAAGTTAACAGGTTGTCTTCACCTGGCAAGGACAGGAATACATTTACTGACCTGCTTTAAGGAAACAAAGAATTCTTGTTCTATGCCATGATCTGCTCTGCAGAAACCTTGGCCTGCCTCAATATTCCATATTACTTTTCCTTGAAGGATCAAGCTTGCTCTGATGACAGCAAGCTATTATGACCAGGAGAGTAGAAGAGTTGAGAGATGAAGTGCCTTGGTAAGATACACAGGTGAGACAGAATCGAGAACTAAATCCTACAAAAATACATGGGCTTGCCATGTCAATAATGTTCCCAAGGATCCAGGGATATGATAAGAATATTCCTCCCAAAGTCAAAGAGAATTTATATTCCTTGTCTGTTTCCTAATAAGGAGACAAAAAGCTTTGTTGGCCTCTTTACACTTTGAAATCAGCACATTCTATATTTTAATATATAGCTCTTATCCATTTATAAGGTAAACTAAAAAGCTAATAGCTTTGAGTATCATGCAGAGCAAGGTAAGTCTCTCCAGATGACTGAGGATACAGTAGAGGAAGCTCTACGCCTGACCTTTGAGACCCAGCAAACCAAGTGGCGCTAAAATGTCTGCTGTAAGTAATGGCGCTAAAAAATATCATTGGGAAGCCCTGAAGGTAAAATTGCAGTGGAGGCCTATAGATTTTTAAAAATTATCTTCTAGGCCAGGCATGGTGACTCACGTCTATAATCCCAACATTTTAAGAGGCCAAGGTGGGAGGATTGCTTGGGACCAAGAGTTCCAGACCAGCCTGGGCAACATAGTGAGACTCCGTCTCTACAAAAAATTAAAAATTTGGCCAGGTGCAATGGCTCACACTTGTAATTCCAGAACTTTGGGAGGCCAAGGTGGACTGACAGCTTGTGCCCAGGAGTTCGAGACTAAGCCTGGGCAACGTGGCGAAAGTTCATCTCTACAAAAAATACAAAATTAGCCAGAGGTGGTGACGTGTGTCTATGGTCCCAGCTACTCAGGAGGCTGAGGTGGGAGGATCACTTGAGCCCAGGAAGTCAAGGTAGCAGTGAGCCATGATCACACCACTGCACTCCAGCCTGGGCAACACAGTGAGACCCTGTCTCAAAAAAAAAAAAATTGAAAATTAGCTGAGCATTGTGGCACACACCTGTAACTGCAGCTACTAAAAGACGATCGTTTGAGCCCAGGAGATTGAGGCTGCAGTGAGCTATGATTGTGCCACTACACTCCAACCTGAGCCACAGAGCATGACTCTGTTATAAAATAAATATATAATCTTCTTTTGCACCTTCAGATATATTTTTATTAGAAAACAAAGTTCAGATTATTTTTGTGTCATGCCTTGAAAGTCTAATCTTTAATTAGTTTATTTTCCTGATGGTTTGAAATAATCCATTACTTGGCTGGGCATGGTGGCTCACGCCTGTAATCCCAGCTCTCTGGGAGGCCGAGGTGGGTGGACCACTTGAGGTTAGGAGTTTGAGACCAGCCTGGCCAAGATAGTGAGGCCCTATCTCTACTAAAAATACAAAAAAACCCAAAAATTAGTTGGGCATGGTGGCACATGCTTACAATCCCAACTACTTGGGAGGGTGAAGTGGGAGGATTTCTTGAACCTGGGAGGTGGAGGCTGCAGTCAGGAGAGATCATGCCACTGCACTCCAGCTTGGGTGACTGAGTGAAAATCCGTCTCAAAAAAAGAAAAAAAAAAGAAAAGAAATAACCCATTACTCAAACCAGACTGCACGTATAGCTACCAACTTTCTACCAGTACAATCTTATTCAGTACATCTATTTCTCTAGTGAAAAATCAATTCACTGCCTCTCATTTCTTGACCCTTAGAGCTGTAAAGCAAGACCATACTCACATCAGCAAGTAAAGTGAAAAGCATTTCTGTTTTGAGAAACAGCTCTCGGTCTACTATTAGTATCAAACAGAGGCTATCTGGAAGACCAAGGAACACCAGTTAGCAATGTGGTCCAACCTGTCCAGTATGAAACAGATGACATGTGATCTCCTAGCTATAAAGTTGAGGATGTCCAGCTGCAAACCAACTTTAACAAAAGTTGGCATATATTGGATGATAATTATCAGGCTAAGTAGGCTCTAAGAGATAGGTAGGTCTTATAGTTATGCCTGTTTTCTCTTGCTTATCTACACTCATAGTCTCACGGGGAATACATCATGACTAGCTAACTGAGTAGAAAAATTATATCTAGTGATATACCAACACCAACAGAAGCGAAATGTTCTGGTATTCTAGTACCTTTCAGAGGTGGCCCTGAAAGATAATAGAAAAGGAAAACCTCGGTGGATAGAATTCCTAGTAGTCTCTTTGGTTCTCAACTTTGCTTAGAATAAGGGTTGGTCTCCATTATTTCCTAGCTGCCAATGGTTTGGCTCGATGTATGGACTTGGGAGGAGAAAGACTGGAAGACTGATGTCACCTAGAATGGCTCTATGGCTTGAAAACATTTACATTTCCAATACAACTTAAAACTCAAATATGCACCAAATATCATGATTTCTAAAATTTAACCCCACATATTCCAAGTTTAACTCTTTCTTAGATGGAAAACACTTTTAAATATTCTAACAACTACATTTACTCAACTGCTTTGCTTTGCTCCTTAAACTGAATTCCTGCTGCTGTCAAATAGAAACTGAAAATCTTAACATTTAACGTTAACTTTTCTCTCTACAAATAGCATCGAGGAATTTCCACAACTGAGCTCAGCATGACTTTTTTCCAAATGAATCTAATTCCTATGCTTAATCATATTCATCTTTAATCAAGACTGTCTAGATGTTTCACTATCATATGCTTGTCAGGTTTTAATTCAAACTTCCTACAAACTATAGTGCTATTATGATTGTAGGATTACTATGATATTGTTTATTCTGTTTTGTGAAGTGCTTTGGATACTAGGTAGTTGGGTAGTTCATGATGCTTGTGAGGCTGAGGCTATAGTTTTCTCTCTCCAACTGTGTTTATTCTGTATCACATTAAAAACCACAGACATATCATGTTTTATTGTGCTTTGCTTTATTGTGCTTCAAAGATACAGCAGTTACACTGAAGGTCTGTGGCAACCCTACATCAAGCAAGTCTACTAGTGCCATTTTCCCAACAGCATGTGCTCATTTTTCTAGCAATGAAGTATTAATTAAGGTATGTAAATTGTTTTTGGCATAATACTAGTACACACTTAATATACTAGAGTATTATATAAACATAACACTTATATGTACTAGGAAACCAAAAATATCGTGTTACTTGCTTTATTGCAAAATTTACTTTATTGCAACAGTTTGGAACTGCACCTGCAGTATCTCTCAGGTATGCCTGAACATCCCTAACTATACCCGGAAGCAGACTTAGTCTTGCTCAGGTTCCAGGGACAAAATGTTTTGTTCGTATCATATAGTATTATAGTTCTTCAGAGCCGGTTCTATACTCTTTAAAGGTATACACATTACTTTCAAGACAATATCCTAAATGTTTTTTAGCATGCACTAAGAAAAGTCTCAGACATCCAGCTCCTGCTCCAGCTTTATCTCTCAGCCTCTCCTTCTCAGAATACTTATACCCCTCAATCCAGTCACAGCCGTACACTGGCAATTTCCTCAATGCGCTATGGTCTTTTATGCTGTCTTTGGTACATGCCCTTCCCTTGGCCTGTGATATCCTTCACTTCCTCCTTTTTACTTGGGTAAGTTCACATATTATCCTGCAAGAATCAGCTTAGTTGTTACCTCTTTGAAGAATTTCAAAGATTCACTCTCTCCTATCCTTCCCAGTTGCATTTGTCACCCCATCCCCAAACATAACCATGCTCTCCCCAAACACATCCATCTATGCATGCATGTTGGGTTAAGTGGTCCTAAGTACTTATTTCTACAGCACACGTTGCTTCCATCATTTACAATGTATTGCACTATGTTAACATTTAACATTAACTTTTCTATCTCCGTTTAGATGTTAATGTGAGCTTCCTGAAAGAGCAGGAACTGTCTCTTATCTTTGTACCTTGCTTGAAATGCAGTTGCTACATCACAATTTTTAAACAGTTTGTTGAATAAAGGGCAAAATAATTGTTGCAGAGGTATTCAATGTGACCCAACCATGACTGGCAGGGCAGTGAAACCTCTGGGTTCCCATGTCATGAACTCACACTATATTTTCTGTTGTAACATTAAGAAAATAAAGAGTACATGATATCAAGAGGTGTGACTATTCAAAGTTATAAAACTCTTCCAACTGAAACATGTCACAGAAATACCAGGCTGTTAGAAAAAAGCCAAGAAAACAATTATTTTAAAAATTTCCTTCTAATCTGACTACATGATATTATGACTCTAAATTATGATTCTGAAAATGACTTCAGATTTCTTTTAGGGGACACTGGAGGGTGTTTTATTCACAAAATTGCCTAAACAATTAAATGAAATGACAAGTGTTCCTGCTAAAAGGCTGATCTGGTTTAAAATATACAGAGTAGATATTTCAAATCCATTGCTTTAAATTCACTGAATTATCCTAAATAATGCAGCAATTTTTGAGGACAAAATTAAAAAGATAATTGGTATTCCTCAGAAAACTTCACAAAACCAAACTAGATAAATCTAGAATTAAATTTAACAATATGTATTTTATCACCTTTAAAATACTATGAGGACAACTCAATATCAACAAAGACCAGAATTTCTTTTTACTTTGTTCAACTATACTGAAACTAAAAGACTCTTGATAAATAATTCCCTATTAAATTTTGAAAGGAAGATTGTCCAAAATTACAATGTTAATTTCAATCGATATTTTTGGAGACTGCCAGATTCCATTTTGGTTTTCCCTCCTTGCACTGCAGCCTCAAAACTCTCTCTAAGTAATAAGCTGGGGTCTTCACAGGTATTTCCTCATTCGTTTGCTTTCTCTCATGGATCATATCCCTGCCCTGCCTACTGTCCAATGACTCAAAATAGTTTTTTCTTACATTTTTTTTTTCCAGTGTTCTAATTATTTCTGGCAGGAAAGCAAGTCCTTTAGCAGCTACTCCTTCATGGGCTGAGGTAAAAATTCTAAGTCCTCTAATTTTAAACAAAATAGGAATAAGCTAGATATGCATTCTCAACTCGGACAATGTCACGCCCAAATGAGCTACAAGTGGTTTTTGGAGTGATGGCAAAAATATCTTCACTATTACGTTTTATGGGTTACCAAAACACAACCCTACCTGACAAAAAACTTATTCCTTTGTATTTATCTTCTCATTAGGTAGAATTTTTTTTTAAGACTTAGGGGGTACATGTGCAGGTTTGTCACATGGATATAACGGTAACAATTATAGTTATATAATTGTTATATTGTGTGATGGTGAGGTTTGGGCTTCTATTGAACCCATCCCACAAATAGTGAACATAGTACCCTATTATATAGAGATTATTTTCAAATTAATTAATTTAATTGATTTATTTAAATTAAATTGAAATGATCTCTGTAGGGGAGCAATAATGAAAAAAGGCTGAGAAACACTGACCTAGATAGTTTTACAAGGCATCTACTCAGGCTAAAAAAAAACAATGAGTAAAAAATTGTTACAATACTATAGCTTTAAAGGATTCATACATGCTGGGCGCAAAGGCTCACACCTATAATCCCAGCACTTAGAGGCCAGGACGGGCTGATCACTTGAGCTCATGTGTCCAAGACTAGCCTGGGAAACACGATGAAAACTCATTTCTACAAAAAGATTGAAAAAAAAAAAAAAATAGCCGGGCACGGTGGCACATAACCCTGTAGTCCCAGTTACTGGGGAAGCTGAGGTGGGAGAATCCCTTGAGCCTGAGAAGTCGATGCTACAGTGAGCCATGATAACATCAGTGCACTCCAGCCTGGGCGAAAGAGTAAGACCCTGTCTCAAAAAAAAAAAAAAATTCATATGTATATCATATTATTCATAGACGGTCAATGAAAATTTTTTCTAACATGCTTGATATTTCTAGAGTCCACACTAGGGTAACATGTTTTCATGACTTTTTTGTCCTTCAATGTACACTCTAGACCTGTGAATTTCAAATTCTTGAACCAGAACCCACACCATAAATACATTTTAAAAGTATATGTCTTAAATTATGGGGGGAAAAGAGTCATTAAGTAATATTCTTAGTACGTGCAATAACCATATTTTATAAGAAATACAATTTGTTTTTCCTAAATATTTGTCATGGCACATCACTTTTTTAGTGTTTGTCAAGACCTACTAAACTGATTTCATGATCCACATGCAATTATCAAATCACTGTACCAACCCTGTCAGGCCATTTACAGTTCCCTGAAATAGATGCATATTTTTATGCTTCTGTGGCGTTTGCTATAATGTTGTTTCCAACATCAACATGGAGATATCCTTTGTTTTCAATGTCCAAGACTTCAGTTCTAGTATAAAACCTTTTCTGGTCTGTTTAACAATCCCTTCCTTTGTGGCACCATTCTGCATCTAGTTTCCATAGCACTTAACACAGTATTTAATTCTTTATTTAAAAAAATTTCCCCCAAATCACAGTCAGATACCACTTTATACCCCATTAAAATATCTATGATAAGAATATAGACAATAGTAAGTATCGGTAGGTATGAAAAAACAGGAATTTTCATAAATTGCAGATAGAAACGTACAATGGTACAATCATTTCAAAAAACAGTTATCAAAATTGTAAAAACAGAGTTATAATATGACCCAGCAATTTGACTTGTACATTTGTATTTACTCAAAGGAGATAAAAACATGTATCCACACAATGATTTTTTGTACATATATTCACATCAGCATTACTCATATAGTAGCCAAAAGGTAGAAAGAACCCAAGTGACCATCAAGTAATGAACTGATAAACAAAATGTGGTACATCTATACAATTTAATACTATTTGGCAATTGATATGGTTTGGCTATTTGCCCCCACCTAATCTCATGCTGAGATGTAATCCCCAATGTTGGAGGTGGGGCCTGGTGGCAAGCGTTTGGGTGATGGGGTGGATCCCTCACGGCTCGGGGCTGTCTTTGTCACAGTAAGTGAGTACTCCTGAGACCTGGTTGTTTTAAGTGTGTGGCATCTCCCCCCCTCCGACTCTCTCTTGCTCCTGCTTTCACCATGTGAAGTGCTGGTTCTCACTTTGCCTTCCACCATGGGTAAAAGCTCCCTGAAGCCTCCCCAGAAGCCGAGAAGATGCTGGCATCATGCTTATTGGAACTGCAGAACTGTAAGGTAATTAAACCTCATTTCTTTATAAATTACCCAGTCTCAGGTATTTCCTTATGGTAACACTAGGATGGCCTAACACAGCAATAAAAAAGAATTCTACAATAAGGAAGAACCTTCAAAACACTATGCTAAGTGAAAGAAACCAGTAACAAAAAGCCACTGATATGGTTTGGCTGTGTCCCCACCCAAATCTCATGTTGAATTGTAATCCCCATTGTTGGAGAAGGCACCTGGTGGGAGGTGATTGACTCATGTGGGTGGAGTTCTCATGAATGAGTTGGCACATTCCCCTTGGTGCTGTTCTCGTGACAGTGAGTGAGTTATCATGAGATTTGGCTGTTCAAACGTGTGTAGCACTTGCCCACTCTCTCTCTTCCTCCTGCTCCAGCCATGTGAAGCGCTGGCTCCCCATTTTTCTTCTGCCATGATTCTAAGTTTGCTGAGGCCTCCCCAGAAGCAGAAGCTGCTATACTTCCTGTACAGAACCATGAGCCAATTAAACCTCTTTTCTTTATAAACAGCCTAGTCTTGGGTATTTCTTTATAGCATCGTGAGAATGGACTAATACAGCCACCTTTTGTATTGTTCCATTTATATGAAAGGTGAGGAACAGGCAAATATAAAGAGACAGAAAGTAGATGAGTAGTAGTTACTTAGATGCTGGTGCTGGGGAGTGACTGCTCATGGGTACAAGATTTATTTTTTGCGTGATGAGAATGTTCTAAAATTAAATTATTGTGATGGTTGTAAAACTCTTGAATTATATACTGTGAGTGAATTTTTTGATCTGATACTGCTCATATCAAGTCATTCAGGAGTATACACCATGGCATCTATATTAGTAAGAGCACCTTAAATTTCAGCTTTTTTGGGGTTCCACCTAGTAATCAATATTAATCATCACCTAAAATTATCATCAAAGATTCAATTAAGTCAAGTATCTCAATAAAACTCTCCTACTTGTGTCTGAGATTCTAAGTGGAGAAAATGGCTCTTACTACTCCCAAAGTCTACAGAGTAATATCTCAATGGATAAATGAAGTAGGAAATCTGTGTTAGTTGGAGGCAACATAAAACCGGTAAGATAGAATGCTGCCATCAAAAAGTTTAAAGTTGTTTGCTTAAGGGATAAGCCTATGGGAAAGAAAATTATATAAAATACTTAATATTTAAAAAATACACCCATCATGCAGGTACTATTTAACACAAATTTAAGTCCCTATTAATAGCAAAGATATACCTTTGGTAACAGAAAATCTATACAAGGGAACTATTGATACGGAAGGAGGGCAGGGAAGTGCTGGGAAGGGAAAGGCAGGTCCCTGGTAAGGGCTCTACCCCCCCAGGCCTGTGCCCACAGACCTAGGTGAGGACAGGTACTCCTGTCTTTGCGCCCAAATGTTGCATTTCCTAAGACCACCCTGGCCAGCCATGCCCCCATCCTGTGCCTATAAAAATCCTCAAGACCGGCCAGGCACGGTGGCTCATGCCTGTAATTCCAGCACTTTGGGAGGCCGAGGCAGGCGGATCACGAGGTCAGGAGTTGGAGACCATCCTGGCCAACATGGTGAAACCCCGTCTCTACTAAAAATACAAAAATTAGCCGGGCATGGTGGCACGCACCTGTAATCCCAGCTACTCAGGAGGCTGAGGCAGGAGAATCACTTGAACCCAGGAGGTGGAGGTTGCAGTGAGCTGAGATTGTGCCATTGCACTTCTCAACAGAGAGAGACTCTGTCTCAAAAAAAAAAAAAACCCTCGAGACCCTAGCAGGCAGGCACACAAGCGGCTAGACGTCAAGAAGAACACATCAGCAGAAGACACAAACAGCTGGACAGCGAGAGGACATCGAGGGGAGCATGCCAGCGGAAGACCAGCGGAAGAGCACACGTCAGCTGGCACGCCCACAGGCCATCGACTGGCTGGATGAGGCCAAGTTTGGCTGGATGAGGCCAAGTTTGGCTGGGGCAGTCAGAGGAGAGCCCGGGTCACTGAGTGGTCGGACTCCAGGGGAAAACCATCTCCCTTCTGGCTATCCCATCTGCTGAGAGCTACTTGCGCTCAATAAACCTTGTACTCATTCTCCAAGCCCACATGTAATCTGATTCTTCCAGTACACTAAGGCAAGAACCCTGGGATACAGAAAGCTCTCTGTCCTTGCGATAAGGCAGGGGTCTAATTGAGCTGACTAACACAAGCCGCCTATGGATGGCTAAACTAAAAAAGCACCCTGTAACACATGCCCACTGGGGCTTCAGTTGTAAACATTCATCTCTAGACACTGCCATGGGGTCAGAGCCCCACAGCCTGCCAGTCTGTATGCTCCCCTAGAGGTTTGAGTAGCGGGGCACTGAAGAAGCAATCCACACCACCATCACACGCCCTGAGAGGGGGACAAGGGAACTTTTCCCATTTCACTATTATGGAGAGTTGGGAAAAAATGTATTGCTTTCTGAGGGCATTTTCTTCCGACAGTAATGAATTTACAGAATTGGGACTATAGTCACCTGAGAACATCCTAACAGAAATTTTTTACAGAGTGAAGTATACGTCTTCCAACATTATTAATAAACAATGTAAATTTTAGGGCAGCAGTTGGGTGACAGAGTGCCTATGTTTGTATCAATACCTTATGCTCATATAATAATTTATGGTCTATACAGTACTTAACAGGAGCTAAGAATGTGGGTTTTGGTATTAGACTACCTGGTTCTAATTCTACCTCTTCCATTCACTAGCTGTGTGACTGTGGACAACTTATTTACATCTCTGATGATTTTATTTGCTCATCTGTAAATCAGGAATTGTAATAGCATCAATCTTATTGTAATTTTTGAAGATTAACTCAGTTAATGTTTTAAGTGCTTTGCGCAGTGCTTCATAGTGTCGGTAAATTTAATTGTTATTACAGTGATCATATTAGCATTAATCAATACAGTAACCCCCTGAGGTAGGTGAGGCTCAGAAAGGATGGATAAATTAGATTTGTATTTTTCATTTTTTATTTAGTGTTCTTGAGAAAAGGCCATGGAACTTCTAAATTTGTTTTCAGATTAATTTTGGACACAGTCTACCCTGTTAAACCATAAAAAATGTTATGTTTTTACATCTGAGTTTTTATTAAACTCAATCAACAACTTGAAATAATAAATTTCATCTTTGTTTTCTTGATATACCAAATTAAAGCTTTGTGATAGTATATGCAAATAACATACCGTAATTGATACTATAACACATACCAAAGATTTTATTTTAGATTCAGCTTAAGGCCTGTTGAATGTGTATATACATAGAGACAGAATACATTTTTTGTTGTGTATAAATTGGTGATTTGTTTTTATATTTGTTTTATGAAGTAGAAAAGAACAAATGATTTTAGAAAGACAAAAGAAACAAAAACAAACCCAAAACATAACTCCATTCTGGCCTGTAAAACATACATGGACTATATTGGATGATGTTAACAGTACAGTTTGTTGGGGAGTATATATCAATAAAGGCAAGAATGAGAACTAATTAGCTTTTACTTATGACATAAATTGGGGATGTGATATCAATTATTTGAAGATAAAACAATAAGGAAGTTTCACTCCCATTTTGTGTTAAAAGACTTCAGGCATTCTGAGGATTTTTTTTATTTTTTCATTTTTATAATACCAAATAACCAGACACTTCAAAAATAGATGGTTGAAACAGTAGCAATTTAGGATTATGAAGCAGTTAAGTGCTTCACAATGTTGATGTAATACAGCAATTACAGACCTTTGTAATTCAGCTAAAATGCTTTGTTTTCTTGTTATTCATATTGAAACTACACAATAAGAATACCTCCTTATTTTCAAAGGAAAGGGCTTACATTTTAAAAAATCTTTGCATTAATGTTTTGACCATTGTTATGAACTTACCATTGAAATTTATTATTTTGTAACTAAAAATAAACTGAAATACTAAGGGGGAAAAGGTTGTATAATGTTAGAATTTTGATTAGCAATCACAGCTGCACCAGAATTAGTTTCTATAGCAACAGGAAGAAATAATGTGTTGAATTGCAATGCAATACAAGATTTTTTTTTTTTTACAGATTGCAATTCAAAAGGAAATCTTTAAAGAATTTTGTCTTAAAAGAGTTATTAATCTTTTATCCATCATAATTCTCTAATGGAAAATACTTAATTATTCTTGTCTACTTTTCCTGAATCCTGTTTTGCTAATTTAAATTTAGTATGTCCCAAAAAATACAGAAAATTTAATATACCTGAACAATAAGAATTTTAGCTACTGTATCATTTGCATTTTAAAACAAAAATGCATGGAATAACATTCTGTATGTTATTTAGACAGAAAGTAAATCTCAGGGGTAGTTTAGAACCTACAAGGAAAAGTCTTAAGAAGTGCTTTTCTGAATAAACTATGTTGTAGGACTAAGAATTAAAAATGATAAGCAAATACTATATTTGTATCAGTATGAAACTAAGTCTTCTCTTTTATGAATGTGTACTCCTGTACTCCCATGTCCAAATTGTGATTAAGAAACTGCACTACTATGAGTATTCAGAATGTACATCTCCCTTACTTTAGTAGAAAAATATAATACTACGGGCAGCATTTAAAATTTAACACTGCCCATACTATTTCTAACAGTGAAAAATATTTCACTGCATCCTCTCCAGCTCTATTTTTGGCAACTAATTAAAAGCATATGCCTGAACCTTTTATGTATTTTGCCCTTATAATGAGATCTATTACTATGGCTCACTCTATGCCTCTGAGTTCCAAAGTATCTTTGGAGTTACCATGGATACCAGTGACAAGTATTCTCCCATAACTGCTCTGTGTCTCATCAAACACAAGAAAACTGACATGGCAGGAATCAAGGCATCAAGACACTATGAATCTCTAATTGTTTATATCACTGTTCATGCTTTTAAAAAATAGTATATATATATATATATATATCTCTTTAATTAACCAGCTAACCAGCTAATTATTTTAAAAAATCTGAATAGACATCAAATTATTGAATAGAAAATGAGTTATTTTTAAAAAGGTATAAACATTAAAATAAGCCAATATGACAATCTGTGATTCAAAGTAAAACCTGAATCTGAAAGTAAACTTGAGTTTTGAGTTCTTCAGTAATAAAAACTTCTAATTATATGAAAGACAATATCTCATAGGAACATTCATATTATATAGCCCATAATAAAAAATTTCAAAAGAGGTCATTTGTGAGAACATGCAGATTGTTCAAGGTTAAGTGTTAACTTGTAATAAAAACATCATTGCAAAATGGAATCGAAGCTTTTTTATCAGTAAAAATTATTCAGATTATGTCAGAAATCATCTCATTCTACCCCTACTTTCTTCTTTCTTAGTGTAGCAACCAAATCTTTCTTCACTATTTAATATCTTCTACTACATATGAGATCTTTTTAAAAAATCAGGAATTGAATATCAAACTCAGCTCCTACAAAAAATATTTCTCAACAACTCCTTTTGTGACTTATCCTTTTAAAAATAGCATAAATATGTATGAAGCAGTTAGGCAGACTTCTTGTCAGAGAGATACAATTCTGCTTTTTAAGACAAATGTACCCACATAAATAATAAGAAACTTCACATGACATAACAATTCACAGGAATTATATTATTCAATGTGGCTAGGCAAGTCCTTTTAGTGAATGTTTAGTTATTTTAAATTTTATGATTAAGATATGTATTACAATGTAGAAACACGTATTACTCCTTCTATAAGGACTTGTGACTTAGAGATCATAGAGTGAATAAACATAAATATTTTTATCTAATATATAAATATACTACTTACTAAAGGAAAGCTCTTTAATTTACAAGCAATACATATATATACAAATTCAGTCTGATGCAGTGAATTTCACAGAGGTTCCAACTCAACACTCACAATGCCTCAATTTTTCCATCTGTAGAGGGGGAAGGCATCTTTTGTTGTTTTGGAAAGATTATGAAATGTTTCTAAGTAGAAACCATAAAAATAGTAAAAAATGGTATTACTAGGCTTATATGAGAATTAGTTGAAGGAAAAATATTACAATACATGTCTGAAGTTTTTATCAAGACTCACAGTGAATGTTTAGTATCTGTTTTTCCTCATCACAAAGGACTGTAGCAAAAGTCTAGCCAAAAAAAAAAAAAAATTATACCCAACTATCTTTGTTGAATTGAGCTGACTAGCAGAGAAAATGTATCCACCTAAATCAGCTTCTCTCATGACTGCTACTGGAGACAATCCCATGTTCTGTTAAGAGTGGTTTGGAGAAAAGCAGAAGACCCTATACCAAGAAACACTCAGCTGATTTCAGTGTGCCTCTTCTGTGCCCACATACAACAAAGCGCGAGCCACTTAAAACTCCAAGTGTACCTGTCTTTCCCAGTAAATGGTAAACAACGGGCATTTGTTTTAAGACCTATTTTGTGCCAGGCATTATGCAAGTTACTAAACTCCATAGGCCTTGAGAAGAAAGCCTAATTTGTCAAGCTTTTATAACAGGGAAAGGGAAAATCAATAAAGAACACTGAACAGGGAGAGCAGAAACCTGAGTTTGAACCCATGGTCTGCTACTAAAAAGCAAAGTGAGTATTTAAACTCTCTGGGCTTTTGTCCATAAACTGCTAAGATCTGTGTAATTTTAACTACAATGAATCCATAACATTTAACAGTTCCATTTTGAAAGTGGAATAGAATAAGGGATTAATTTTCTAAAAGTGAAAACTGCTATTGCTGCAATGGATTATAAAAGGGAACTAGAGAACTTCATTTCTTGAAAGTCTAGATACTCTAACAGAGTTTTACCTTTTCATATTTGAGATCCAAGGCCTTCCTGCAAGACTACATAAGCTCCCAAGATCCTTAAATGTATGGTGACGGCACAGTCGGGGAGGAGATGGAGAGCGGAACGAGAGAAGTTATATGCAAAGGTTAAAACATGAAAAGAATAAAAACATTTTTTCCTCCTCAGAATAAAATGTTTATGCTAAGTGATGTTTAAGTGACCACTATATTTTGCAGACATTTTACATTAATATGCTAGGATCTCATTAGTAAACTCAACTTTAATGTGAATAATGTTTTGCTTCAATGTTTCTAAATTCCTAAAGCTGTTCATAATGTGATCTTTCCTGAGGTTATTTCCAGAGAGAGATGCCATCAAATGCAGAAACCATCAAAAAATTTTGCACACTATCACGTTCCTAAAAGTCACATCATGACAAAGGCAAAAACAAAAAAAAAAGGTATAACAGAGAGAAAAAAAAGCATAGAAAAAGTGGGGTAAATGTAAGAAAATAATATAGCAAAAACACATTCAAATAAGAGAATAATTATAAACAGTACTGCGATAAATACATGGGAAGTAAATGTTTACAATATACACTTATAATTAAGAATAAAGGTTGAATATTAAAGCATAAAAAAGATATATTTAACAAATACCAATTTTTAAAAGCTGTGTAAGCACATTATAACAAATAAAATAGTTTTTGAGCCCTCTCTGAAGAGACATAAATATAAATACATAAAGAAGGTTATTACCACAAAATGATATATGGGACAATCCACCAGAAAGATGAATTTGTAAACATGTAAGTCCCTTATAACACAACGTTAAAATAATTTAAGAAAAACAGACAGAATTCCAAGGAAAAAGCTGACAAAATCTACAATCATAGTGGAAGATATTACATATCTCTCCTACTGATTAAAAGGCAAAGCAGAAAGAATATTTAGGAAAGATACAGCAGATGAGTTGAACTCAATAAGCTCAACTAAAAGACATTCACTGAAACTTATAACCAAGAATTAGAGAATGCATACTCTTTTGTTGGATACAATAGATATTAATCCCCTTGACACACACATACACAAATACACCAGCCGCATAAAGCAAGTCTTAACAAATAGGAAAAGTTGAATTGCATAGATTTTGATAGCTGATCACAACACACTTAACTTAGAACTCAGAAACAAGAAGAGATTTCTTTTAGCTTAAATATTTGGAATTTTATATCCAAACCCAGCAACTGAAAAAAATCATAACAGCAATTAGAAAAATTATAAAAACAAATAAAAATGAAGATATTGCATATTAAAATGTGTTGGATATAACTGAAATGGTATTTTAAAAGGAATGTATAGCCTTAAATCCACATGTTAGAAACCAAAAAAGACTGAAAAACAATGAAGTAAGCATCCAGCTCAAGAAGTTAAAGTATAAATCTAAGTAAAAGAAAAAAGAAAGTAGATAGAATAAAATTTTTAAAAAACCAATTCTATAGAGAGGATTAACAAAACCAAAATGTTTCCTTGAAAGAATTAAAGGATTATTTTTTAAAAACGCTGAAAGAATTAAGTAAAGAAAAGAATGCTATTAACAACTTTACAATCATAATTCTGAAAATGTATACAATAAAAAATTTTTGGAAAAATATAATTTACCAAAACTGACTCATGAAGAAATAGAGAATCCAATGACACCTACATTAAAGTATTAAATCAATAAAAATCTATCTACAAAAAAACTCGTAAGATACAAGTGATTTCATAGGTTGATTCTACCAAACAGAGAACAGATACTCTTAATCTTGTATAATGGTCTAGAGAAATGAAAAAGAACAAATAATCCAAAACTTGCTTTACAATTTTGTAAAACCTTGATCCTAAGACTCAAACAAAGATAGCAAGAGAAGAAATAGTGTATAGTAAGCTTCTCTGGGAAACCCCTTTATAAAGGGAACACAAGAGGTAATCAAAAGACAGCATGACAAATTGGGTTTTATTTCAGGAACACAAGGTTAGTTTAGCAAAGGGATATCTTTTAATGTAATTCACAACATGAACAGATTAAAAGATAAAATCCATGTGATTTCCAAAGATTAGAAAGAGAAAATAATAAAGTTAAACATCAATTAATGATTATCATTTTAGCTAACTAGGAACAAAAGGGAATTTCCTTAATTCAATAAGTGGTATCTTCCAAATAACCAGAGCAAACATCATAAAAGGCAAACATTAGAAGCATTCTCTTTAAAACAGAAACAAGAGGCATATTCACTGGTATTAAACATTGTATGTGAGTTCCTAGCCAGAGCTAGAGGTAAATTATTAGAATTTATTAGAAATAATGAACAAGATTGTTGAACAAGACACCTTTCCTAATAATTTGCCTGTAGAATCTCTTTCCTCTTCTAGATAAGACAACCATATCATTTCCAAGCAATTCCTGTTTTATTTCTTCCTTTTCAATCTTTACATCTCACATTTCTATATTATCAGCTTTTCCTAGGAACTCCACAAAAATGTGAAATACCACCTATCACATTGCCAAAAATGCAAAAATCTAGCAAATGTAAGCATTGATGAGGACATAAAAGATCAGTAAGAAGGCTGTTAATGGGAGGGTAAATTTTTAAAATATGTTTAAGATGCATAAATACCAAATTCTAGAATATGGTGATATATAGAGCGAGGTCTTCAAATCTATATAATGTTTCACGTCCTAAAAAAGTTCTCAGAATATAGTAATATGAAATTCTAACACATGATACAACATGAATAAAACATCTGAAAACTGAAAAACATCGTTGAAAGAAATTAAAGAAGCCTTGAATAACTGGACAAACATCTCATGTTCATGAATTGGAAGACTTAATATTAAGATGGCAATATCCTCCAAAGTAATCTACAGATTCAACACAATCTCCATAAGGATCTCAGACGAATTCTTTGTAAAAATTGTCAAGTTGATTCTAAAATCCTTATGGAATTGCAAGGATAACCAGAATAGCTAAAACAATAAAGAAAAAGAAGAATACAGTAGGAAGACTCACACTTTATGATTTCAAGCTTAGTAAAAGCAACTGTAATCAAGAGAGTGTGGTACTGGCAAGAGGACAGACACGTAGATCAATGACATATACTTGACAGTCCAGAAACAAAACCATATGTGTATGGTCAACTGATAAGGGTGCCAAGGCCATTCAATGGGGAAAGAACAGTCTTCAACAAATGGTGCTGAGATAAGTGGTTATTCACATGCAAAAGAATGAAATTAGACCCTTATCTTATACTATATATAGAAATTAACACAAAATTAAATACCTAAATATAAGAGCTTAAAGTATAAAACTCTTGGAAGAAAATGAAAAATTTTTTATGACACTGGTTTTGGGAATTATTTATTGGATACAACTAACAAAACACAGGCAACAAAAGGACCAAGAGATAAACTGAAATTCATCAAACACTTTTCATTGAGCACTGTATTAGTCCGTTCTCACGCTGCTAATAAAGACATACCTACAAAAGCCAAAATTGACAAATGGGATCTAATTAAACTAAAAAGCTTCTGCACAGCAAAAGAAACTACCATCAGAGTGAACAGGCAACCTACAGAATGGGAGAACATTTTTGCAACCTACTCATCTGACAAAGGGCTAATATCCAGAATACAATGAACTCAAACAAATTTACAAGAAAAAAACAACCCCATCAAAAAGTGGGTGAAGGATATGAACAGACACTTCTCAAAAGAAGACAGTTATGCAGCCAAAAGACACATGAAAAAATGCTCATCATCACTGGCCATCAGAGAAATGCAAATCAAAACCACAATGAGATACCATCTCACACCAGTTAGAATGGCAATCATTAAAAAGTCAGGAAACAACAGGTGCTGGAGAGGGTGTGGAGAAATAGGAACACTTTTACACTGTTGGTGGGACTGTAAACTAGTTCAACCATTGTGGAAGTCAGTGTGGCGATTCCTCAGGGATCTAGAACTAGAAATACCATTTGACCCAGCCATCCCATTAATGAGTATATACCCAAAGGATTATAAATCATGCTGCTATAAAGACACATGCACACGTATATTTATTGCGGCACTATTCACAATAGCAAAGACTTGGAACCAACCCAAATGTCCAACAATGATAGACTGAATTAAGAAAATGTGGCACATATACACCATGGAATACTATGCAGCCATAAAAAAGGATGAGTTCACGTCCTTTGTAGGGACACGGATGAAGCTGGAAACCATCATTCTCAGCAAACTATCACAAGGACAAAAAACCAAACACTGCATGTTCTCACTCATAGGTGGGAACTGAACAATGAGAACACATGGACACAGGAAGGGGAACATCACACACCAGGGACTGTTGTGGGGTGGGGGGAAGGGGGAGGGATAGCATTAGGAGATATACCTAATGCTAAATGACGAGTTAATGGGTGCAGCACACCAATATGGCACATGTATACATATGTAACAAACCTGCATGTTGTGCACATGTACCCTAAAACTTAAAGTATAATAATAATAAAATTAAATTTAAGAGAGTATTTCAAATGTATATTTACATACATTTCATTGAAAATGAAAAGTTAAGTAAATATTAAAAATTATTTTCATGTTTTCAAAAAAGTTGCCTTTTAAAATATTCAAAATTATTTTTTAAAAGACAAAATATAAATATAATTGTCTCAATTTTAAATGAAAATTTAAATAAAACTTAAAAAAAAAAGACATACCTGAGACTGGGTAATTTATAAAGGAAAGAGGTTTAACTGACTCACAGTTCAGCACAGCTGCGGAGGCCTCAGGAAACTCACAAACATGGCAGAAGGTGGAAGCAAACACATCCTTCTTCACATGGCAGCAGCAAGAAGTGCCAAGCAAAATGGAGAAAAGCCCCTTATAAAACCATCAGATCTCATAAGAACTCATTCAGTATCACAAGAACAGCATGACAGGTAACCGCCCCCATGATTAAATTACCTTCCACTGGGTTCCTCCCATGACATGTGGGGATTACAGGAACTACGATTCAAGATGAGATTTGGGTGGGGAAAAAGCCAAACCATAGCAAGCACTTTTGTGCATCAAAGCACACTACCAAGAAAAGATAGCCCACAGAATGGAAGAAAATATGAAACAACTCATAACAACCCAATTCAAAACTGGGCAAAGGACTTGAATATACATTTCTCAGAAGAAGATAGACAAGTGGCTAGTAAGCACATGAAAAGACGCCTAACACCATTAGTCATTAAGGAAATGCAAATCAAAACCATAATGAGATACTAGTTTATACCCACTAGAATGGCTACCATTAAAAACAAAACTAAGCAAGGAATAACAAGTGTTGGCGAGGGTGTGGAGGAATTGGAACCCTCATGCATTGCTGGTGGAGTGTAAAAGGGTTCAGCCATCATAGAAAACAGTTTGGCAGTTCTGAGGAAAGTTAAACATAGAATTAGCATGTGACCCTACAATTCTATTCCTAGGTATACACCCAAAATAACTGAAAGCAGCAACTCAATCAGACACTTGCACATCAGTGTTTATAGTAGTATTATTCACAATAGCCAAAAGGTAGAAGCAACTCAAGAATCCATCAGAGGATGAATGGATAGGCAAAATGTGGTATATACATACAGCAGAATATTATTCAGCCACAAAAAGAAATAATACCTGGTACAATATGGATGAACCTTGGAGACATTATGCTAAATGAAATAAACCAAACACAGAAGGACAAATATTGTATGATTTTTACATCAGTTATTTGTAACATATAAATTCATAGAGACAGAAGATAGAATAGTGGTTACCAAGGACTAAGGGGTAGAGGAAATGAGTTATTTTTTAATAGGCAGAGTTTCTATTTGGGAAGATAAAAAAGTTCTGGAAATAGATAATAGTGATGGTTGCATAACATTGTGAATGTGCTTAGTGTCAAAGACCTGCATACTTTAAAGATGGTAAATTTTATTTTACATATTTTACCAAAATTAAAAGAAATAAATAACAGATTTTTAAAAGGATGAAATTCTGATACATGCCATAACATGAATGAACTTTGAAAACTTTATGCTAAGTGAAATAAATCAGACACAAAAAGGCATATATTATGATTTAAGTTATACACAGTCCCACTTATACGGGATAAATTGTATGCTGCGTATATATTTTACCACAATGAAAAACTAAATAGAAAAAATTCACTAGTGTGAGATAACTAAAAGTCAGCTTTCAAATGATTTGGAAAAATGGATCGTGAAAATATGAAAGCATTGTCAGCTAGCCTTCTAAAGAGATTTATAAGAAATGGAAAGAGGGTGTTAAAAGGAATTTAAAAGATTAGAAGGCTGTTATATCTCAAGTTGATTTTTTAAAAAATACTAAAAAAAATTAAGATTAGAGGGAGGGTACTCTTCATATAGGGAAACCTAGGAGTGTTTAAGAATGGAAGAATGTGAATCATGGAGAAAAAAGAAGTCCATCACACAATAAAAAAGAATAAGTGATTACTGATAACCAATTCCAGCTGTGGCCAAATGAAGACAGCAGTTAAGGCATAAGAGAAGTATCTGGCCTCTAGAATACAACATAGAAATGATGGATAAAAACATAAGAATATTTTGAAATGGAAAGGAAGGGCATCAAAAAACTTCACAATGGTAATTAAAATCTGCATTAAAAGTAATCAAGAAACACTCAACATAAATTCAATGTGATCTCATTCAAAATAGCACCAGAATTATTCTAAAAGTTCAGCTGAAAAAATTATTGAATAAGAATAACCATAAAAGATTTGACAAGGAATATGATGTTACAGCATTAGACACTGTCATAGAGAAATTAATTGGAACACAATAAAGTTCAGAAATAGATACTAGTCCAAAAAGGAATTTAATATAGGATAAAAGCAGTATTTCAAATCAGTGATTAATAAATTAGATTTTCCAGCAATAACATAGTGATAAATGGCAGCAATTTGGAAAAGAAGAATGCTAGATCTCCACTTCAGTTCTTGCAACAAAAATCAAAGCTAGCTCAAAGATTTACAGGTAAAAAAGATGAACCCATAAAAATACTAGAAGAAAACATGAACAAAATTTTCCAAATCTCAAAATAGGAAAGGTCTTTCTGAACGTGACATATAATCCAGAAGCTATAAATGAAAAAAACAAAAAATCTGAGATAATATAAAAATTTTGGGTCAACAAAATCACCATCAATGTTACAAAAAAAAAAACTAGAAAAAATATTACATGCAACAAAGGCTAATATTCTTAATATCCATGAATTATGAATCAAGAAGAAAAATACCATCAACGCAAAAGAAAAACGGTCAAATTTACCAACATGCACAAATAAATATACATGCATACACACAGCATATATAATACAAGCACATAAACTATAAAAAACTAAAACATTTAATATTAAACTTTAAAACTAGAAATTATTTTCACAATTAAAGAACAATTAAAACGTTAGGAAAAATGTATAGTTGGAAATGTAAATTAAAATATAAGTGTCAAAGATACAGATTGTAGTTAGAATGAACTGTTTTCTACCAATTTGAAATGGGAGTGAAAGGTACAGGAATTCATGAGAATAGAATGTCAAATTTCATTTGTAAACTACAACGTTTAGTTGTACCCACTGCAATTCTAGAATTCAAAATGGACGTGTTGATGGCAAAGTGGTATAACAAGCATCAAATCTTCCTGCCTATTTATTGAAAAATATGTTAGAAACAGCATGGCTGAGCAATCAACTAATAATCTGTGAAAGGTAATCCTTATTCATTTGCACATTATTGTGCTTTTGTTTTCTAATGTCAAAAGTTTGACAAATTAGAAAAAAAATCATTGACCCAATATACTTATCAGACACTATCTTTTATATTTGTAGAATATAAAACAAGTTATTATATTTGCAGTCAACCATTTGCAGAGATCATCCCTGGATAGTTTTACACTGTAAGAATCAAATTTCCAAATATGCACTTGGTTATTAGTTCTATTTTTAACCTGCCACTCATATACTGTCGTGTACTTAAAATTCAGAACATGTTTACATTATCCATCCATCAGGCTAATGCAACTGCACACCAGACAGTCATGCATAATTCAAATCAATATCCTCAGGCTTGGAAGTCTAAGTCAAAGCTGCCTTTAAAAAAGCTAGGGTGCGACTTTAACATGAATAAAGTATATCTAATTTTTCTTTTTATGTGACAAATTGATACTTTCTGCAATGGAATGCCAAAAATGCAAAGCCACTGTATAATAGATCTTTACACTATTGAAAAAAAGAGATAATTGAAAAAATAAGGCAACTACAGTAGTCTTAGAAAATTAACTCTAAATACTGAAAGAGACAAAGCTGAATAAGATTCAAATAGCAAAGCTCACAATATAACAATAGATTATATGAAGTTTAGCCAACAAACATGTACATAAAATTACAAAATCAAAGTTCTAAGTTATATTGTGAATTGAGAATACTTTTAATACTTAAATTCAGATTACTATTTTTGTATCAGTAAAATTAGCTTCATTTAAATTCCTTAAGTATAAACCCCACTACTAAATTTCCATAACTAGTTACATGTCTAGAAGTGACCCTCATCTGTAAAAGCTCAAGTCTATCAAACTTAAATTGAGTTTTCTTAGTTAAGCATGTCAAGATACAGCATTGAATATCCATTATACCAGACTCTAGTTTATGTCACCTTTACTGTGGATATTTGCTTTTAAAAGAATAAGGAAAAAAAGATAACTGAATCTTAGTCTATAAACATCTATTTTTGAGGCTACTAAGAACATAAATGTTTACCAATAACTTGAAATGTAACACACAGTTGATTAGCCTCTGATTTAAAATTCGCATAGGCAAGAATAAACGCATATATTTTGATAATTTTTCTTCCCAGAAGCTTCAAATTTGACTCATCATTTAAAGAGACCCTCCAGATACGAACATCATTGCTCGTGCAACCCAACTCAATTATGAAAATTTCGTATTAGTCCTATTCAATATTACTGACATACCAAACATAATATCCTCTACAATGACAGTCCATTAATGTCAAGGTGTAGTAATATGAAGGATGAAATTAATGGGATAGAGAAAAAGGATTCAATGGTATCTGAGATAATGAAAAAAAAGATTAAATGGCAGGCCTTTGGGAAATACAATAAAGGCATGGAAGTCCTTTCAGTGAAGACAGAGAATCTAGTTCAGGTAAACAAAACATATCTTTTCAGTTTTCTTGCAAAGATAAAAAACTTAAATAACGATGACAGAGTAGATAAATCAAAGATGTCTTAATTGATTAAGCCCTGAATTTAATTAGGAGTTTATAGATAACACTGTTGATCAAATCTATTCACTAAGTATTCTGTAAGAAAATAGCAGAAAAACATGTTTTATAGCAATTCAACTGCCAATTAAAGCTGGAGAAAATGATGCATAGAAATTTAACATCATAACAGTAACAGCAAATGGAAAATTGCCCTAAAAAAGGACATGTGATCTCACTCAGCAATAATAGCAGCATGGCCCATGGATTAAATATATGTATTTTTTCCTTTCTATTAGAGGGCTGTTTCCCTTTAAATTTCCATATTTTTTGCCCACAAGTACAACCAATGAATATTTTAAACCTCTCTAAAGGTAAATAAGTTATTGGCTCAGAGTTTTCTTCCTTTACAAACCTACTTTGGAATATTTGTAATACAGCACCAAAGTTCAAAGCACACAGAATTCTCACGTTAATCCTGACATAGAGACAAATGATAAATTTTAGAAAAGTAGCTATATAAAAGAACTAAAAGAAAGATTACAGAATATAAACCGCATACACAGTTTATTTTTTGAAGTTAACTTTACATATTATGCTGGCAATTATAAAGGCAATAAAATGCAATTTTAGTAGCTCTACTTAGGAACATAGGAACTCAAAATGTGAGAAGTGGAATGGACCTTACCTTAGATCGCATTGCCTAACCTTAACATTTGTGCAAAAGGAAACGCGAGCCTGTGACATGCCTAAGGTAATAGTTTATACAAAGGGTAAGATTAGAAACCATGTCTGCTATTTACAAGTCTCCTGAGTACAGACCTATACAACCATACCCATTGGCTCTAACTACGTCTAAGTATGCTTAAGAAAAAACAAATGAAGTTGCATATAATTCCAATGCTGAAACAGGTGTAGCAAGGACCAATGCTAGACTAGAGCTGAGATGCAGATACCTCTCATACAATGGAATTAGATGGCACGCACCCATATCCTTCAATTTCCCTCTTCCCAGTTCCCACCCCATTTCCTCATTCTCCACCCACTGTAGATAAACTTGCATCCACTGATTTATATGGGAGGGTGAGATGCCTTCAGAGAAAGCATCTTAAACTAAGACTATATATAAACATGTCTTGCAAATTAGAGGGTGAAGTGAATGTAACAATCCAAATTTCTGAAAAGTGCAATAAGACTCTTAACACTCACAATAAGAAAAGGAGATATCTTTCACAGAAAGCCATATCAGGCTATCGGGCCTGAGGTCAGAGAAGAGTATGGACCCCTAGTGCAATGTGGTGGCTAATAAATTATTTTATCCTGCCAATTCCGGCAATGCATTCACACCCTGGGAAGAAAACATGCAGTGCATGAACTGAAAGAACAGCCTCTTTACATCCTAGGGTCCACAACTCTGACAGTAATTATTTCAGTTGCCATTATTTTGGAAATAATGTTAATGTAATCCTATTCATGTCTCTCTCTCTCTCTCTCTCTCTCTCTATATATATATATATATTCTTTCTTGTCATCATGCATATACAGGTATATATATAATTTATCTTACTCAGGTTGAGTAAGAGAATTTGTCAACTCTTAGCCATCAAATTAATTCCCAAATTAGTATGGGACTTTAGCATGGGAAATTCCCAGGAATTTTTTGCATGGGAAATTTTTATTCTAATCCTTATGTTTTAATTGTATGATAGTGAATTTCTCTCATCCTGCCCTTAATTTGATCCTAAGGCAGAGTTCATTCATTACCAGTCACTTTCTGTTAGTAAAGAATCTCAAGCTAGTAGAATTTAAAACTCCATTCCCAGGTCTAACTTAATTTCCTCTCTATATCTAAGTTTCTAACTTGTAAAACAGAATTAATAATAGTTCATAGTTCACAGTGCTGTCAAAACATTAAATGAACTAATATAAGTAAAGGGCTTAAAACAGTGCCTGTTACATCGCAAGCACTATATATGTATTTGCTTTTGTTACTCCCTCCCTCTGATGCCAGCTAAGCTTCTGTTCATGGAACTTTTGAGTGGGAGACAAAGTGAGGTCTGCACTTTTAATCCTCTTTACTCCATCCAGCACCTTGAATGACTTCATTCGGGAACATTTTCCCCTCTCTTCCACCTCTAATTACTCTGATGTGTTGGGGTAAGGAAAAGGAATAGCAGAAATTGCTGAGACTGCCTTACTGGTTGCATGCAGGTAGTAGAAAGGTACCCTAAACCTCACTCTAGCACTGGTTGGCTGTGGTAGCTTTTGCTGATATGGTGGTTTCTTCATAAATTATGCAGATAATTCATTTGGGTGATATTCAGTTTCATCTCAGCCTCTGCAGTCACGGAGGAACTACCAAGAGGAGGGCAGCCAAGTCTTCCCCTGTGGTCAGCAGTCCATACTCCTAATCCCCTAATTAGGTAACAAATTCCCTGGTTTGCTGGTTGCCTCATTAGCCCTATAACTCTTGCCTCCTCTATTTTCCATGCTCCTTCAAAGGGAGCCTCAAAAATATCTCCGTATTCCTCACAAATCTCAAGTGCCCACTGAAAAAGACGATGAGGCAGAAGAGCTGTAACCACAGTACCTCCCAACTTTGAAACTCCAACTCTCTTTCTCCCCCTACCTCATCTCCTGCTTATTTGATATGGGGTGGGAGTGGGAGCACAGCAGTTAGACTGATATTTGGGAGCAATAAAACCAGTTTGGACTACCTCATAATAAATACGTAGGGAAGTCTCTGACCCAGAATGTCAATGGCTGTTAGCTCAAGATTTTAGATAGAGAGATGAATTACTATTACCTCTTTATTCCAGCTTTCGGTCCCTAGTCACCGATTCCAGAATAACAAAACCCTCAAGAAAAGTCCCATTAAACATCCTGATACAAACACAATTAATATAGGGACAAACAATCTTTCTTATACATCACTATAATCTGTGGTAGGTATAGACCTAAATGTACAACCTAATCAAATGCCTATGTAAGAACACACAGGGAGAGAAAGTTTATGTGTTCTGTATATTCTGAGAGATGGTCCTCCTTACCCCCAAATAGTCACAAGAAATATGCATATGGAAGGAGTATTCTGTTGTCAGGCTATGGGGAAGTAGGAGTATAGCTAGCTGTCAAACATGAATGATTTATTACTCTATTTTGTGGCCAAATCAAGATGAACGCAAAATGAAAGAGATCATAAGGAATGTTAAAGAATCAAACTCAAGAAACTCAAGAAGTCCAAATATATAAATCATTAACAAAATCAAAGGCTAATGGTAATAAGGGCAAGAGAGGTTTTAATTAGAAAAATCAAGTTCATAACTTTGTTCCAATTAAATAAAAAAATTATTGATTTATTAAATTTGCATCCAGCAAGCACTATGTGAGATACTGGGAACTCATACCGAAGTGAAGTGAAACAAGTTACTGTACATAACAAAAGAATATCCAAAGCAACCGAGGTCTATAGAAATTCTGAAAATAGAAAGATTAATCTGTGAGAGTGTTGGCAAGAAAACTTCATCGCAGGAGTTGGCCTTAACTTTGGCCTTGAAATGCAGTGCTAAATAGGTTGAAAGAGGGTTCAATGTTTCAAACTGGGGTACAATATTAACAAAGGTACAAAGTCAGCCATGATGCATGATGACCAAATTACCTCTGCAAAGAACTGGCCAACTAGAGAAGGTTTTAAACAATAGGAGAACAAGGAAAGGTTAATTTAGATATTTATACTACCTCATGTTTGGGTTTGTCTCCAATCTTGGGATTTCAATTATCAATATCAACTGGGGTCGGGCGTGGTGGCTCATGCCTGTAATCCCTGCACTTTGAGAGGCCGAGGAAGGCAGATCACTTGAGGTCAGGAGTTCCAGACCAACCTGGCCAACATGGCGAAACCCCATCTCTACTAAAAGAACAAAAATTAGCACAGTGTGGTGGTGTGCGCCTGTAATCCCAGCTACTCAGGAGGCTGAGGCAGGAGAATTGCTTGAGCCTGGGAGGTGGAGGTTGCAGTGAGACGAGACTGCAGCTACTACACTCCAGCCTGGGTGACAGAGCAAGACTGAGTCTCAAAAATAAATAAATAAATAAATAAATAAATAAATAATAGTAACAACTGGAAGCTTTCAAAAAAACTTTTGTTGTTGTTGTTGTTGTTTGAGACGGAGTTTCGCTCTGTTGCCCAGGCTGGAGTGCAGTGGCGTGATTCTCCTGCCTCAGCCTCCTGAGTAGCTGGGACTACAGGCACATGCCACCACACCCGGCTAATTTTTTTTTTTTTTGTATTTTTAGTAGAGACGGGGTTTCATCATGTTAGCCAGGATGGTTTCTATCTCCTGACCTCATGATCTGCCTGCCTTGGCCTCCCAAAGTGCTGGGATTACAGGCATGAGCCACTGTGCCCGGCCCCAAAAAAACTTTTTAGTTATAGAACCTTTTGTTCAAATAAAATCTAATCTATTTAAACTAATAAAAGAAGAAATAAGGAGCTCGAGCTCTGCCTCCTCATTCTGATTCCCTGACCCTCATTTTATCTTACTCCTAGAACAAACCCCTACCAAGGATCCACAGAACCCCTTAATGAAAAACATGTTTAAAACTGTTGTGGAATATTTTTTTGGTGGGGGGTGAGGTCTCAATTACCTTTTAGTTGGTTCAATTCTCATCTAGTTGCATGCCCTATAGATTCCTTCACCCACAGTTTCACTGAAAGCTCTTGAGAGACAACAGCTCCATAAGGATAAATGTTGGAAATATTTAGTTGAGTACAGCTTTTATAATACGATGTCATCAAATGTACTTTAAAGAACATAAACTTATAAAGGTAAGTTTCACATTGGGTGCTAATTTATATCAATTTTTAAAGTGAATATAAAATAAAGTTTGCCTCTAACTGTATAATTACAGAGTTTTAAATCTGAAATGAGGATTAGTCTTAGGCAAAATAGCATTTTTTAAAAATAGCATCAAAAATCTTATTTACATGATGTTTCTAAATGTTCTGTGAGAAGTAAAACACCTACTTAGAAGAAATTTCTAAATGGTTAAAGGTGAACTGGAGATGGTAACTGAGAACTCACTTTGACTTAAATTTTAGTTGATATATAACCAATAACTATAACAAATTAACTTTTTATATGGGAGACAATCCTTTTTTTTTTTTTTTATTTCGAGTTCAGTGGAACAATCATAGCTCACTGTAGCCTTGAGCTCCTGGGCTTAAGTGATCCTCCTGCCTTAGCCTCCCAAGCACGCCACCACACCCAGCTAATTCTTTGTATTTTTTTTTTTTTTGTAGAGATGCGGTTTCATTATGTTGACCAGGCTGGTCTCGAACTCCTGGCTTCAAGGAATCTTCTTGACTTAGCCTCCCAAAGTGTTGGGAATATAGGCATGAGCCACTGTGTCCAGCCAACAATTCTATTTTTAAGACATTCTAATAGGAAAAAAAACATATTTTGCCCTCTCAATCAATAAAATATCAATTAAAAGCTAGCTGTTCCCATTTTTTAGATAGTTTGAAGTTCATTAACTTTTACTTTTTTCAACAAATTATCAATGGGCATACCTATTTAATTTTATACATAAAGACTTTTCATAAATACAAATATGTTAATAGCTACCATTTATTCAGAACTATCATATCCCAAGACATGCAGTATTTCTAGTCCTCACACTAACTCTTTAGGGCAAGTATTTTTAGACAATTTACATTTAAGAAAAGACTCTGAAAAGTTTATTATATCACATAGATAATAATCACTGAAGACAGGATCAGAATTAAGTTTTTCCACAGCTTATTCATCTCTTGACTCATGTGAAAATCAGAATATGATGAGAAACAAGCCCTTTCACTCAACAGAGGTCCAGAAAGGCTCAGGAATTGAAGGCATTAGTACCTTAGAAGGTAGTGGGTAAGAAGTATGCTAAAACAAGAGTAGGCAGATGAAAGCTTGCCCAGTAAGCAATATCAACACTCCCACCCCAAACTGTGTCCTCTATCATAGGCACCCAAGAATCCAATTAAGGAACATCAGGCATAAGAGGAAACAGGGATAAGCACTCCCCCTCTGAAAACAGAGAATTAAGTGAAAATCTGATGAACAGTTAAATGCTCAGCTACCTTTTATTACTCAGTTCCAAGAGTGCTGCAGCCAAGCATTATATCACACTTCTCAACAAAAGCAGGATAATCCGAAAAATTAAGGGGCCTAAGAGACAACAGTTATAAACACTGACATGTGGGAGTCTGAAATGAAATGGTCATATTCCTCCCCAATCAACTAGCAGTGAAGTCACTGATAACAAACTCAGTCCAGGCACACAGTTTCTAATCTACTTTTCTACGTATCACTGTTACATATGACAATCTCTACATATGTGAGAAAACCTCCAATATAAAAGACAAGAGACTTAAAAAAAAGAAAATGTAATATAAGAACAAGAAAAAGGCTTAAGATGGAAGAAAAGAATATCCTTAGTGATGAAAAGATATTACAATCATAAAATAGGAACAATTACTTAAAGTAAGAAACCATCAGAGACTGAGAAACAACTCTTGATATTTTAAAATGTGATAGCAGAAAGTTACAGTATGGGAGGAAACTAGGCTTTTCAATATCAAATGAATAATCTTGCCAGAAACAAAGGAGAAAACGGAAGGAACTATGAAATAAATGATTCAATTTTTTTTTACATCTTAAGAGATGAATATTCAAACTGAAAGTGTCCACCAAATACCTGGCATCAACAATGAAAGTTGTACCCCAGGTACAATGTTACAAAATTTCCCAACACAGGAAGAATAACAATTAAAACTTGCAGAGAAAATAAAATATCTAAAAATAAATGAGAACCAAAATAGCAACACTATTAGTGAGAAGACAATAGAGCGATGACTTCAAAATTCTATAGGAAAATGATTTCCAAACTGACATTCTATACCTGGCCAAACCATTAATCAATTACAAGTTAGAATAAAGAGATTTTCAAATGTGCAGCATCTCAAAAAGCTCACTTGCTATACACTATTTCTCTGGAAGCTACTGGAAGATAGGCTTTATACCAAAATGAGAAAGTAAAAAAACAAACAAAAAAGACTGTTGAGTTTGTAATATACTTACATACATAAATTAATAGAAAATTAAAGGTGCTGTGATGATAAGACCAGAGTTAGGATAACAGTTAACGGCTCTAGATTTCAATGAGATTGGTACCAGAAGTTGAACATGTAAGCACTCAAACTATAGACACAATCCACAAAATTACCTAATGAATGCTAGGAATTGTTACATTTAGCTATTTGACAAGCTTCCTATTACTGTTCAACTAAACCAAACAATCTTCCTGCCTCAACAGTTAACTCATCTTCCTACCTCTCATTTCCATCAGCTCCAATCCATTCTTCATAGACTTAATAGGGTTATCTTCCTAAAGCAAAAGTCAGGTCATGTAAGGCTTTTAGTTTAAAATCTTCTAATGGCCTTCACTGCCTAAAAAACAGTCCTAATTGCTTGGCCCATCAGTTAAGACCCTAAATGATCTATACCAATTTAACTTTTCAGTCTTATATTTTACCACTACTATTACTTCAGCACACAAACCACCTGTTGCTTCTCAACTTGGCAGAAAGACGTTAATCTTCTCTTAAACAGCTCTTTTTCTATCTCTGTGCATAGCATAGCAGGCATTCAAAAATAAAATTACAGTGGCATAAATTAGTGATTCACTGTAATAAAAAACCAAAGGAGATTCTACTACAATATAATTCTACCTTCTATGCATGAACATAAAAAGTTAAATTAAAATGTTGATCTATATTGATATTGTATGGATACAATTATTTCCATGTTCTGGTGTAATTTGCCCTTCTTTGATCTGGGCTTTGTCCTTATGTATAAATAAAGGAAAGAAAATTTGTAGTCATGTAGGATATTGTATAAAATTGTAATACTAGTAGTAGTCATAAGAAAATGTAGAGAATATGGCAGAATGATCTTGGCATTTAATATCACATCTAAAATTTAAAGGTAACATTAAAGGTGAATTAAATTTTAATAAAAGGAAAATAAGCTTATAATAGGTATGTGGAACTATTTTTTATTTTAAAAATTTAAACACCTCAATAATTTCCTGTTAGCAACCTATTAAATGGACTCCTAAGCATTTATAACGCTTTCTGCCTGTCAACTCTTTAATATTTAATAAATTGCTTTAGAATGCCGTTGTTTCTGTGCTTGGAGAGTTTTTTTTTTTTTTTTTTTTTTTTTGGTGAGATGTAGTTTCGCTCTTGCTGCCCAGGCTGGAGTGCAGTGGCGTGATCTCGGCTCACCGCAACCTCCGGCTCTGGGTTCACGTGATTCTCCTGCCTTAGCCTCCTGAGTAGCTGGGATTATAGGCGCCCACCACCATACCCAGCTAATTTTTCTATTTTTAGTAGAGACGGGGTTTCACCATACTGGCCAGGCTTGTCTCAAACTCCTGACCTCAGATGATCCGCCCGCCTCAGCCTCCCAGGGTGCTGGGATTACAGGCGTGAACCACTGCGCCAGGTCTGGAGAGTGGCGGGGACCTGTAGTTCCAGCTACTCCAGAGGCTGAGGCAGGAGAATGGTGTGAACCCGGGAGGCGGAGCTTGCAGTGAGCTGAGATCGCGCCACTGCACTCCAGCCTGGGCGACAGAGCAAGACTCTGTATCAGAAAAAAAAAAAAAAACCCTAAAATTTGCTCCAAACACTTTGTCATGGGGGAAAAAACTCAAACAGCCAGAATATACTGAAAATTCTATAATTAGAATCCAAATAAATTGCTCTTAAAGAGTAACTTAACCAAGAGCTCAAAAAGAATTTAACAAGTTATTGTTAACAATTCGACAACAGTGTGTTCCTGATTGACTTCAGTTCAGGATATAAATAAAGAAATTTGACTATACATATGCAAAAAAGGGTCCAAAAGTTAACATAAGTAGCAGACAAGAAATCCAACAATCTTCTAAAAACAATTAAGATTTTGTTAGCAGTCTCAATCATATTAAATGTAAAGGAAAGAAGGTAACACAGATATGAGGCTAATTATGCTTTCAAAGAATCTGATATTAATATCCTATAAAAAGTGGTCTGAAAGGTAGGTATTTCTCATGAACGTGGGATACTGGCTGAATATAAGTTAGGAGCGTATTCAGAAGTATAACCTGCAGATGTAAAAAAGAAGGAAGGAGATTTCTGTGAATTCATATGGAGTGGTTTCCAGAATAAGTAACAAAAGAAAAATGCAAAAGAAAAAATACATATACACACATACACACATATGTAGTATTCTATGTGAAGGGAAAATAACAAGACACACATAATTATTTTTTCAAAACAAAACACAGGAATGATAAGCCAGAAACTAAAAAAAGTGGTTATCTACACAGGTGAGTGGGAATGAAGCAGAAGAAATAAAAAAGAAATGGGATTTATCTGAGTATATGTTTTTATTTAGCTTTTAATTTAGACTAATGTTTTACATATTCAAAAACAAATTGAAAAACTCAACATCGAATGAAATAAAAAGTGTGAAGTGAACTATATTCATAGCAAACAGATAACCACAAAAAAGAATTAATGCAAATAACTTTTGAACACAGTATATTGTACAACCTTATTGGATATATTCTGAGGACAAACATTATGCAACCAAAATTCTTGAATTTTATGTAATAGATTTATTATTGGTACTGGCATTTAAGTAGCAATACCTAAACTATTTTATATGTATCATAGGACTGAGCAAATTAATACATACATGAATTTTGCTAGGAACCACAGTTCTATGGGTGAAGAGAGATACAAATACAGAAAAGAGAAAGAAGAGGAAGAACTCTGGTACTGGATTGAATGCGTGGTATCAAAATAAACTGTTCACTAAAAGAGCCTAGACGACATGATACCCAGCAGTAACAAGCACACTTAGATCTTCATTTCTAAATGTCCTTCCTCACAAAAGGATTAAAAGGAAGAAAGGACTCAAGACCTGATTGGGACTGATATGGTTTGGCTGTGTCCCCATCCAAATCTCATCTTGAATGGTAACTCCCACAATTCCTGTGTGTGACGGGAGGAACTCAGTGGAACTGGATTGAATTATGGGAGTGGCTCTTTCCTGCACTGTTCTCATGATAGTGAGTGAGTCTCACAAGATCTGGTGGTTTTAGAAGGGGAGTTTCCCTGTACAAGCTCTCTTCTCTTGTCTGCCACCATGTGAGACGTGCCTTTCACCTTCTGCCATGATTGTGAGGCCTCCCAAATGATGTGATACTGTAAGTCCAATAAACCTCTTTCTTTTGTAAACTGTCCAGTCTCAGGTATGTCTTTATCAGTGGTATAAAAACGGACTAATGCAGTAAATTGCTACCAGTTAGAGTGGGGTCCTGCTGAAAAGATAACCAAAAATGTGGAAGCAACTTTAGAACTGGGTAACAGGCAAAGGTTGGAATAGTTTGGAGGGCTCAGAAGATGACAGAAAAATGTGGGAAAGTTTGGAACTTCCTATAGACCTGTTGAATGGCTTTGCCCAAAATGCTGATAGTGATATGGACAATAAGATCCAGGCTGAGGTGGTCTCCGGTGATGAGGAACTTGTTGGGAACCAGAGCAAAGGTGACTCTTGTTATGTTTTAGCAAAGAGACTGGCGGCATCTTGCCCCTGCCCTAGAGATTTGTGGAAATTTGAACTTGAGAGAGATGATTTAGGGTATCTGGCGGAAGAAATTTCTAAGCAGAAAAGCATTCAAGACGTGACTTTGTGCTGTTAAAGGCAGTTTTAAAAGGGAAACAGAGCATAAAAGTTTGGAAAATTTGCAGCCTGACAATGTGACAGAAAAGAAAATCCCATTTTCTGAGGTGAAATTCAAACCGGCTGTAGAAATTTGCATGAGTAATGAGGAACCAAACGTTAAAACTCAAGACAATGGGGAAAATGTCTCCAGGGCATGTCAGAGGTCTTCACCACAACCCCTACCATCACAGGCCAGAAGGCCAAGGAAGAAAAAGTGGTTTTGTGGGCCAGGCCCAGGGTCTCTGTGCTGTCTGCAGCCTAGGGACTCAATACCCTGCATCACAGCTGCTCCAGCCGTGGCTGAAAGGGGCCACCACAGAGCTCGGGCCGTGGCTTCAGAGGGTGCAAGCCACAACCCCTGGCAGCTTCCACGTGGTGTTGAGCCTGTGAGTACACAGAAGTCAAGAACTGGTGTTTGGGCAGGAACAGAAAACCAAACACCACATGTTCTCACTCATAAGTGGGAGTTGAACAATGAGAACATATGGGCACAGGGAGGGGAACATCACACACTGGGGCCTGTCAGCAGGGTGGGGTGTAAGGGGAGGGATAGCATTAGGAGAAATACCTAACGTAGATGACAAGTTGATGGATACAGCAAACCATCATGGCATATGTATACCTATGTAACAAACCTGCATGTCCTGCACATGTATCCCAGGACTTAAAGTATAATTTAAAAAAAAAAAAGAAAAAAAATCAAAATCCACATAAAAGATTAAAAAAAAAAAAGAATTGGTGTTTGAGAACCTCCGCCTAGATTTCAGAAGATGTATGGAAATACCTGGATGTTCAGGCAGAAGTTTGCCGCAGAGGTGGGGCTCTCATGGAGATCCTCTGCTAGGGCAGGGCAGAAGGAAAATGTGGTGTCGAAGCACCCACACAGAGTCCCTACTGGGGCACTGCCTAGTGGAGCTGTGAGAAAAGGGCCACTGTCCTCCAGACCCCAGAATGGGAGATCCACCAATGGCTTGCACAGTGTGCCTGGAAAAGCCGCAGACACTCAACACCACCCTGTGAAAGCAGCCAGGAAGGAGGCTGTACCCTGCAGAGCCACAGGGGTGGAGCTGCCCAAAACCACAGGAACCCACCCCTTGCATCAGCATGACCCAGATGCGAGACATGGAGTCAAAGGAGATCATTTCGGAGCTTTAAGATTTGACTGCCCTGCTGGATTATAAACTTGCATGGGGCCTGTAGCCCCTTTGTTCTGGTGAATTTCTCCCATTTGGAAAAGCTGTATTTACCTAATGCCTGTACCCCCATTGTATCTAGGAAGTAACTAACTTGCTTTTGATTTTACTGCGTCATAGGCAGAGGGGACTTGACTTGTGTCAGATGAGATGCTGGACTGTGGACTTCTGAGTTAATGCTGAAATAAGACAAGACTCTGGGGGACTGTTGGGAAAGCATGATTGGTTTTGAAATGTGAGGGTATGAGATTTGGGAGGGGCCAGGGGCGAAATGATGTGGTTTGGCTATGTCCCAACCCAAATCTCATCTTGAATTTTAACTCTCACAAGTTCCATGTGACATGGGAGGCACTCGATGGGAGGTGACTGAATTATGGGGGTGCATCTTTCCTGCGCTGTTCTTGTGATAGTGACTGAGTCTCACTCATGAGATATGATGGTTTTAAAAGGGGGACTTTCCCGCACCAGCTGTCTTGTCTTGTCTGCCACCATGTAAGATGTGCCTTTCACCTTCTGCCATGATTATGAGGCCTCCCCAGTGATGTGGAACTGTAAGTCCAATAAACCTTTCTTTTGTAAATTGCCCAGTCTTGGGTATGTCTTTATCAGTGGTGTGAAAATGGACTAATACAGGGACACATACAGGTCAAAAAGATGTGGGAGTCGGTTTGAGTGAACAATTGATAGCCCAATTTGAGACAATTTGGGGCTCCAAATAAAAAATGACAGGAGTGGATAACACTGAATAGAAAAAGAATCTATGAGTATCAATACTAAAGAAAAAGGTAATAATTTATTTAGTCAAGAATCATCAATGAATGTTAAAACCACTAGGTATTGGGGAACAGGATATTCACACAGTCTCAAAGTATCAATCCAGAAATTATTTACTCCTGAAAAAGTGGAAAAAGGTCTTCCAAAATGGAGCAATCTAGTGGACACCACACCACTTAAACAAGCAAAGTTAGTAGCACCAATAATATCTGAGATCATGTGGTCCCTGATGTAACACACTGAAGACATCTCACTGACATAGTATTCCTGCCAAAAATCAACCTGAAAAAAGTGGACATCTTTTTTATTCATATTTTGCATAACATATAACTTGGATTCCCAATTCTTGAGCTACAGTCAACCTGTTTGCCAATTATAGTATCTTAAAACATCTGTAGTAGTCTCAGGATATTTAATCAGAAATGCATTGAAAATATAATCTACATTAAATTCCGCAAGGCCAAGCATGGTGGCTCACGCCTGTAATCCCAGCACTTTGGGTGGCCGAGGCAGGCAGATCACGAGGTCAGGAGTTCGAGACCAGCCTGGCCAACATGGTGAAACTCCATCTCCACTAAAGATACAAAAAATCAGCCGGGTGTGGTGGCAGGTGCCTGTAATCCTAGCTACTCGGGAGGCTGAGGCAGGAGAAACATTTGAACCTGGGAGGCGGAGGTTGCAGTGAGCTGAGATTGCGCCATTGCACTCCAGCCCGGCTGACAGTGCGAGACTCCATCTCAAAAATAAAATAAAATCAAGTAAATTCTTCAAATTAGGATACACAAGAAAAGGATAAATAATGAAAAAAAAACTATACCTAAGCAACAGAAAAATCCACATAATTTTTTATTTTTTGGCTATATTAATTCAATAAACGTTTATTGGCTACCTTTCTATGTGCCATACTCTTTGACAGGTGCTAGACAAAGAAGGATGAATAAGGCCACCTTTATCCTTTTCATAAAAATTTCTAATAATAAATCTAATGATAAAGTAATATTTACTTAAATTCCGGTTTAAAAGGACTATATAATGGTGGATCTAAGTTAATTAGAATAATTATTTAACTATACCTATCAATATGATAGACACATTAATATAAAATTAATTAATTATAGAATTAAAAACAGGGGATCTGGAATCAGACTGGTTTGATTTCTGGGTCCATCACTTAGTAGCTATATGATGTTAATATAATTTTACAGTTTCCTCTTTTATAGAATGGGGATGATAATACTATTTAACTCTGGAGATGCTGTGAAGATTAAAGGTATTAATGTACACAGAGATTTTAGAATACTTACAAGCAACCACACAAAGACTTGCAAGTGAATGTTCATAGCAGCATTATTCCTAATAGTAAAAAACTGGAAATGCCCTAAAAGTTCATCAGTGGTTAAGCGGATAGACAATATGTGGTATATTTATACAATGAAGTACCATTCAGTAATAAAAAGGAACTACTGACCCTGCTAAGTCAACAGATGAACCTCAAAAACATGCTAAGTGAAAGAAGCCAGACACAAGAGACTTCATGTTGTATGATCCCAATTATATAAAATGTCCAAAATAGGCGAATTTATATAAAGTAGATGAGTGGTTGCCTGATACTGAGGGTGAGAGTAGGGATTAACTGTAAATAGGCATGACAGATCTGAATGGCTAATGGAAATGTTCCAAAAATAACTTATGGTAATAGCTATACCATTCAGTAAAGTTACAAAAAAAAATCACTGACTTGTACACTTGAAATGAGTAAATTTTGTGTGTTTTCTACTTGAGACTGAGTCTTGTTTTGTCACCCAGGTTGAAGTGCAGTGGTGTGATCTTGGCTCAATGCAACCTCCGCATCCTGGGTTCAAGCGATTCTCCTGCCTCAGCCTCCCAAGTAGCTGGGGTTACAGGTGCCCGCTACCATGCCCAGCCAATTTTTGTACTTTTAGCAGAGACAGGATCTCACCTAAATGTTGGCCAGACTGGTCTTGAACTCCTGACCTCAAGTGATCCTCCTGCCTCACCCTCCCAAAGTGCTGGGATTATAGGCGTGAGCCACCATACCCAGCCATGAGTAAATTTTAAAGAAAAAACATAACTCCATAAAGCAATTCAAAAATACTTAGTGAAAAATGTGTTCAATGTGTTAGCAATTATTAAGATAAAGTAATTTTCTTTGTATTATGTGATTTATAGTATCAAATATAATCAAGATACAAAAATAATAATTTTCCAAGAACAGAACATACAATAAAATTGTTAAATTTCTGAGAATTAATGAAAATATATAATGATAATTTCCTGAAGATTTAGAAGTTCTAAAGTGACATAAAAATATTATACCTAGAATAGAAATATAAATTTTCCCTACAGACTTAAAAATAGTTTGTTTTAACATGATTTTACTCATTTATTACTAATATTTCATTTGGTTTTATACAGTCTCCTATTTATTTCTGATAAATATATCTCCAAATGTTATTCTAAATGAAAGTACAGGAAGATAAGAAGTTGCATTTTCATTTGGTTAAAGTCCTTATTTATTAATGTAACTATACTATTAATTCAGAGATAAGAAATGGCTGGAGGTGGCTCTTTTCAATGCCTTCATCTTATAGGAAAGAATATTCCTTCAAAACCGCTAGTAGCATTATTCTGTATTTAAAGTTAATTTTATCTGAATGCAAAAACAACAACAACAAAAGAATATGTCCTCCATTAAGTGTACTAAACTTATAAATTTTTAAGTGTGTTAATTTGAAATGTAAGGGTCTGAAATAAATGAACTACAAATTAACTACATTCAAAGCATCTTATATATTTTTTACACAAATCTAATTAATTTTGGGGAAGCATTTACTTTGTATTTAGCACTATTATGAATAAACAGATCTTAGTTTGACAAGGTTTTACAATGCATTAAGAAAATATTTTGTTGACTAACTTACACTGATGAATTAATTTCTACATTGTAAACTTTGAACTAAATGTGTATAGCACCGAATGATATGAGTCTATTCAAGTCTAAATACCTGGAAAATTTGTAAATATTCTGAAAGTAGATGTATTATTATTAATAAAGAGAATCATGACATGATTTGGATGTCTGTCCCCCTCAAATCTCATATTGAAAAGTGATTCCCAGTGTTGAAGGTGGGGCCTGATGCAAGGTGACTAGATCATAGGGGCAGATCCTTCATGAATGGTTTAGTACCATCCCCTTGGTAATAAAAGTCTGGGACATCCCTGTCAACTCACTGTCTTGCTCCCATTCTCACCATGTGATGTGCCTGCTCCCACTTCATGCTCCACCATAAGTAAAAGCTCCCTGAGGCCTCAGCAGAAGCCGAGCAGATGTTGGTGCCATGCTTGCACAGCCTGCAGAGCTGTGAGCCAATTGAACTTCTTTTCTTTATAAATTACCTACTCCCAGGTATTCCTTTATAGTAATATGAGAAGAGCCTAATACAAATCATTATCTGGAAATTCCAAGAAAAGAGAAATCTTCAGAGATACTTTTATTCTTGGAAGAAAAATGTGTAAGGAGCGAGATAGCTTTAATATCAAAACTACAAGATCCAGAAAGAACATATCTATCACATTGCCTGGCAGAAGCACCCTAATAAGTTTCGATGCTGAAACAAGATTCCTATGGCTTTGATTCATTAAAAGACTGTTTCGAATAAGCTTTCCACAAAAGGAAAGATGCCAGCAGTGGCTTAAAATGGAGTAAAAAGTTGAAGTGAAATTTCTAGAGATTTCAAAACATTATCTAAACTTATTATGAGTTCCGGGTAGTAAAACACAAGGGTCTTTACATTTATTTCTGTATTAGTAAAACTAAATAAAACAAAACCAACTTGAACTAGAATTCTAACACAAAGGAAATAAAAGTATGAGAAAAATGGAAGGTGCATCATGCAATCCAGTAAATGATTAAAAAACTAAGCCTCAAAAAGTGCTTGAACCAAGACTTCTCCAGGGATCCAAAAGTAGATGTTTATGCACCTTCTATTTACGACATTGGCACCAACCAGCCAATTACAGCAGTGGAGATAAGGCCATGAAATACAGACATAACTTCTGGAGTCTACTGCTAGAAATTAAAAGATAGTTCCTAAAGAATGGGGAACTGCTTTAAGTTGAGAAACCAATGCAAAAGTATATTTTAAACGATTTCTGAAAAAATACACTCCATGCCCATATTACAGAAATTCTCGGTATTATCCTAATAAAAAATCTGGAATAGTCTGTGAGACAGATTCAACTGCAGTGTAGTATATAATAAAAATAGAGTACCTGGTTTTAAATACCATATATACAGTGATGATAATTAGATTCCTATCTCCAGACCAGATATTCCCTCTGAGTAAACAGACTCACGGTGAACTTCCAACTTCATATCCTATGTGAGTATCTCAAAGTCCTAACATGTCCAGAAAATCCTTATGCCTACCCTAGTCTTTCTCATACTATGTTTGTTGCTCAAACAAAAACCCAGAAATCTATCCTGGATTTCTCAAGTTCTGTCAGCCCCCATACTGCATCCAAACTTGTTAATTCTGGTTCCAAAATATATTTCAAATTCTTACTTCTATCCCCAGTGTTACCACGGTAGTAGAGACAACTATATGCCATTTGGATTACCATAACAACATTTTCCAATTAACCCAACTTGCACTTATTTTTTTTTTACACACATATTTTACTTTTTTGTTCCAGTAAAACAAAGATTCCAAAACTTTTTAGAATGTTAGAACTAGAGAGTTGGAGTAGAAATATATCTATCTGGTAGGTTTTCATTAGAAGACTAAGATTTTCTCTTAGAAATTGGAACAGATACTAGGCTGTTTCCATGGTTACCTACTGAAGCCTTTCTCCTTTAATGGAAAGGTATCATTTCTGTACACACCACATGTAGCTTCATGCTTTGTATTGGATCAAATCCTTTGAAAGCAGAATAAAAGAAATGAATTGAAAAAGGTTCTACAATCTGCCCCTGCAGAGAGCCAAATCATGAGTGAACTCCCATTCACAACTGCTACAAAGAGAATAAAATACCTAGGAATACAACTTACAAGGGATGTGAAGGACCTCTTCAAGGAGAACTACAAACCACTACTCAAGGAAATAAGAGAGGACACAAACAAATGGAAAAACATTCCATGCTCATGGATAGGAAGAATCAATATCGTGAAAATGGCCATATTGCCCAAAGTAATTGATAGATTCAATGCTATCCTCATCACGCTATCATTGACTTTCTTCACAGAATTAGAAAAAACTACTTAAATTTCATATGGAACCAAAAAAGAGCCTGTATAGCCAAGACAATCCTAAGCAAAAAGAACAAAGCTGGAGGCATCATGCTACCTGACTTCAAACTATATTACAAGGCTACAGTAACCAAAACAGCATGGTACTGGTACCAAAACAGATACATAGACCAATGGAACAGAACAGAGGCCTTCACGCCATACATCTACAACCATCTGATCTTTGACAAACCTGACAAAAACAAGCAATGGGGAAAGGATTCCCTATTTAATAAATGGTGTTGGGAAAACTGGCTAGCCATAAACAGAAAACTGAAACTGTATCCCTTCCTTACACCTTATACAAAAATTAACTCAAGATGGATTAAAGATTTAAATGTAAGACCTAAAACCATAAAAACTCTAGAAGAAAACCTAGGCAATACCATTCAGGACATAGGCATGGACAAAGACTTCATGACTAAAACACCAAAAGCAATGGCAACAAAAGCCAAATTGACAAATGGGAGCTAATTAAAGAGCTTCTGCACAGCAAAAGAAACTTCCACTTATTTTTTAATTAAACATCCTTCTCTGTATGGTTAAAGTAATTGAAGACAGGGTTAAGCTCATTTGTTTCACTGTGCTTTTGGTTTTAGGAAATGTGTTTGTAAATTTAATTTTGCTTTATTACTATGTAAAGAAGGTTTGTCACAGAAGTCTAGTTTCTATCCCTGTCCATGCAGGAGGACAGGTCCCCAGATGGCCTTGGTCCACTCAGCCCTTCCCCTGCCTCTCCTGCTTGCAGTTGTGAGAATAACTGTAGAATGCACTCAGAATGCAACATCCTGAGGTAAGAAACTGTCCAGAAAAACCCAGGCTCCTCGTTCCTCCTATCACTAAGCAACACTTGGCTCAGTGATCCCAGTCATGCTGGGATATAAAACCCAGAGCAGAGTGCTTTTGAGGTCCCTCAGTTGTGCTGCAACAAGAGGCATACACAGACAAGACTCTATCTACCTAGGGCAGCTTTCCTAAATCCTGGGGGACTGGCTCACCATGGATCCCTGGCTTCTGTTTATCCTGCTGCCTATCTGTGAGTAATAAAGTTGCTTTGCTTAACTTGTAAGAGTATTCTGTCTCACCAGACCCAAGTAGTAGGGTCTCTGCTGTCTCCTCCACCTTGTTTCCTCCCTCATGAGTATTTATTTTTAAGTTTATGATTTCTTCTACTGTTTTTAACAATAAGCAAATACAAACATATTCCCCCTTTCTAGATAAAAGGTAGTATAGTATACGAATTGTTCTACACTTTGCTTTTTTCACTTAGTGTATGCTATACATCTCCTAGTAGCAGTTATCAATATTAAGCATTAATGTACTGCATATATTCACCTCTGCATCCCACATGCATGCTTCCTTTAGAAAATTTTTTGTAAATTATAGGGCTTCACCTATTTAACTAATAATCAAATTAAAATCAGTGATCAACTCAGGGCTGACATTCAGCCACACAGTATGAGTATAGCTTTGATTTCCTCATTTGGAAACCTTCTTTCAGGCTGTTTGGTGCCCAAGCAAGTAGCCACCATAAGTCCCTCCTGCTGAACATCACAAAGACTCAAGAGGGTTGACCTAAAGCCTCCTATCTGGCTCCCTCAGGAGCCCTGGGTAGGGACTGCTGTTAAACTCACCAGTTCTCTAGGCCCTATCCTTACATGTTTTCCCAACATCAGAGGAGACATCCTTGGCACCGGCATCCCAGTGGGCAAATGTTCAATGTCCATCTGTCCTACCCAGGTTGAGGCCATCTGCTGACTGCCCACATTTCCTTTGTGTAGCTCCTTATGGTAACTGCAGCCTTTACTGGCTCTGAAAAAAACTAAAGGTGGCAATGGAAGCCACCACAGGCACCATATTGGTGTTGCACTGCAGGCCACTCCCGTAAAAGAACAGAGATCATGGAAGCCCAGCTATCTGGGGCTGGAGACAGGCCCTAAATAGAGAACCCCTTTTTATTTACTTATTTGTTTGCATTGAGAGCTTATTTTTATTCATTTTTAGAAGACCAAATAGTCTTCAAACTTTAGAATTATTATACAGTTACATACACAAACCCATTTAGGAATTTTCAAAGATCATTTTGACTACAGGGGATTCCTGACTAAATGACTTTAGGAACCAGTGCTGCTGGAAGATGCATATCATAAAGACATAGAATTAATTCTTACTAAGTTCAGAAACTCCTATAGTTACACACAGGTTAGATTTTAAAGTCTGATCCTACGTCCATTTATTTATAACGACAATGTAACATGTATAAATGAACAATGTATAAACATCTATGTAGAGCTAATATCACTTTGGTTTCTTTTTTTTTTTAATTACACTTTAAGTTCTGGGTTACATGTGCAGAACGTGAAGGTTACATAGGTTTACACGTGCCATGGTGGTTTGCTGCATCCATCAACCCGTCTTCTACATTAGGTATTTCTCCTAATGCTAGACATCCCCTAGCCCCTCACCCCCCGACAGATCCCAGTGTGTGATGTTCCCCTCCCTGTGTCCATGTGTTCTCATTGTTTAACTCCCACTTATGAGTGAGAACATGCTGTGTTTTGTTTTCTGTTCCTGTGTTAGTTTGCTGAGAATGATGGTTTCCAGCTTCATCCATGTCCCTGCAAAGGACATGATCTCATCCTTTTTATGGCTGCATAGTATTCCATGGTGTATATGTGCCACATTTTCTTAACCCAGTCTATCATTGGTGGGTATTTGGGTTGGTTGCAAGTCTTTGCTATTGTGAACAGTGCTGCAATAAACATATGTGTGCATGTGTCTTTATAGTAGAATGATTTATAATCCTTTGGGAATGGGATTGCTGAGTCTAATGGTATTTCTGGTTCTACATCCTTGAGGAAATCACCACACTGTCTTCCACAATGGTTGAACGCATTTACACTCCCACCAACAGTGTAAAAGTGTTCCTACTTCTCCACAACCTCTCCAGCATCTGTTGTTTCCTGACTTTTCAATGATCACCGTTCTAACTGGCGTGAAATGGTATCTCATTGTGGTTTTGATTTGCATTTCTCTAATAACGAGTGACGATGAGCTTTTTTGCATATGTTCTTTGGCCACATAAATGTCTTCTTTTGAGAAGTGTCTGTTCATATCCTTCGCCCAGTTTTTGATGAAGTTGTTTGTTTTTTTCTTGTAAATTTAAGTGCTTTGTAGATTCTGGATATTAGTCCTTTGTCAGATGGACAGATTGCAAAAATTTTCTCCCATCCTGTAGGGTGCCTGTTCACTCTGATGACAGTTTCTTTTGCTGTGAAGAAGCTCTCTAGTTTAATTAGATCCCTTTTGTCAATTTTGGCTTTTGTTGCCATTGCTTTTGGTGTTTTAGTCATGAAATCTTTGCCCACGACTATGTCCTGAATGGTATTGCCTAGGTTTTCTTCTAGGGCTTTTATGGTTTTAGGTCTTACGTTTAAGTCTTTAATCCATCTTGATTGGGGCTGAGGCAGGAGATTCTGCACTACAGCTATTTTGGCAGTGAGCCTAAGGGCAGGCGTCTTTTATAGCTCTTGGCTACACTGCAGGCTAGACAGCAGTGTCTCACCAATCTGAGTGTCCCAAGAGTCTGGAAGAAGTGAAAAATTCATTGAAGGAATTATAAAACATAGCTGAAAGCTTTAAAAACAGACTAGACCAAGCAGAAGAAAGAATCTCAGAGCTTGAAGATACGTCTTTTGAATTAATCCAGTCAGACAAAAATAAATAAAAGAATTTAAAACATGAACAAAGCCTTTGAGAAGTATCAAGTTATGTAAAACACCAAAACCTAGGAGTCATAGGTATTCCTGAGGGAAAAGAAAAAGCAAAAAGTTTGGAAAATCTATTTGAGGATATAATTGAGGAAAACTTCACTAGTCTTGCTAGAGATTCAGACATCCAGATACAAGAGACTCGGAAAACTCTAGAAAATACATTGCAAGGACTTCACAAGACAAATAGTCATCAGACTAAAGCCAATATGAAGGAAAAATTCCTAGTGTCGGGAGGAAAATAGCATCTAAACACCTATAAAGGAAATCCCAACAGACTAAAAGCAGAAACTGTATAAGCAAGAAGAGAGTGGGGTCCCATTTTCGGACTTAAAAACAAAACTGTCAACCATGAATTTGTTATTTTACTAGTATAAGCTTCATAAATGAAAGAGAATAGTCTTTCCCAAACAGGAAAGTGCTAACGGAATTCATCACCACTAAACCAGTCCTATAAGAAATACTCCAGGGAATTCTAAACATGGAAACGAAAGATTGATACTCACCATCATAAAAGCACACAAAAGTATAAAACTCATAGATCTTATAAAATAATTACACAAATGAGACTGCAAAGTAACTAGGTAACAGTAAACATTATGACAAGAAGAAACCCTACATATCAATATTAATCTTGACCATAAATGCCTTAAATACTCCATTTAAAAGACAAACATTGGCAGAACAGATTTGTAAAAAACATGACACAACCAGATGCTGCTTACAAGAAACCCACCTATCTGGAAAGGACACTTGTAGGCTGAAGGTGAAGAAGTGGAAAAAGATACTCCATTCAAATGGAAGCCAAAAGTGAGTAGGAATAGCTACATTTATATCAGATAAAACAGACTTTAAAATCAACAACAATAAAAGAAGACAAAGAAGGGCATTATACAATGATAAAGCGGTCAATTCAACAAGATGTAACAATCCGAAATTTATATGCACCCAGATTCATAAAACAAACATAACTAGATTTAAGAAGAGACAGACAGCAATACAATAATAGTGGGGGACTGCAACATCCCACTGATAGCATGAGACAGATCATCGAGAGAGAAAATCAACAAAGAAAAACACTGAACTTAAACTGGATTTTAGACTAAATAGACCTAACAGAAATTCACAGAATATTCTACCCAACAACCACAGAATATACATTCTTCTCATCAGTGCATGGAATATTCTCCAACACAGACCATATAGTAGGCCACAAAACAAGTCTCAATAAATTTTTTAAAAATCAAAATCATATCAAATATCTTCCTCGACCAGAGTGGAATAAAATTAGAAATCGATTCCATGAGGAATGCTCAAAACTATACAAATATATGGAAATTAAACAAATTGCTCCTGAGCGATCTTTGAATCAATGACAAAATTAAGATAGAAATTTAAAATATTTCTGAAATGAATGAAAATGGAGATACAACATACCAAAACCTCTGAGATACAGCAAAAGCAATGCTAAGAGGCAGTCTATAGCACTATGTACCTATATTAACAACAACAATAAAAAAAAAAAACAGAAAAATCACAAATCACCAACCTAATGTTGCATTTTAAGGAATGAGAAAACCAAACCCAAAATTACTGGAGGAAAAGAAATAACAAAGATCAGAGCAGAACTAAATAAAATTGAGACCAAAAAATTACAAAGGATCATGCAAATGAAAGGTAGTTCTTTGAAAAGATAATCAAAATTGATAGGCTGCTACCAAGACAAACAAAAGAGGAAAGAATACTCAAATATGCACAATCAGAAATTTTAAACAGGAGACATTATAAGTGATACCACAGAAATGCAAAGGATTGTCAGAGACTACATGAACATCTCTACACTTACATACTAGAAAACCTAGAGGAAATGGATAAATTCCTGGAAACATACAATCTCCCAAGATAACCAAGAAGAAATAGAAATTCTGAACAGACCAATAATGAGTGGTGAGACTGAACAAGTAATAACAAATCTCCCAACAACAACAAAAAAGCCCAGGACCAGATAAATTCACAGCCAAATGTTATGAGACATACAAAGAACTGATACCAATCCTACTGAAACTGTTCCAAAAAACCAAGAAGAAAGGAATCCTCCCCAACTCATTCTACAAAGCCAGTATCACCCTTACACCAAAGCCAGCCAAAGACATAACGAAAAAAGAAAACTACAGATCCATATCCCTAATGACCACAGATGCAAAAATCTTCAACAAAGTACTAGCAAACTGAACCTAGCAGTACATCACAAATATAATACACCACGATCAAGTGGGATTTATTTCAGGGATATAAGGATAGTTCAACATATGCAAATCAATAAATGAGATTCACCACATAAACAGAATTAAAAACAAAAACTATATTATCATCTCAACAGATGCTGAAAAAGCATTTGATAAAATTCAGCATCTCTTCATGATAAAATCTCTCAACAAACCAGATATAGAAGGAACATATCTCAAAATAATAAAAGCCATATGCAACGAACTCACAGCCAGCATCGTACTGAATAGGTAAAAGAAAGCATTCCCCCTTAAGAACTGGAACAAGACAAGGATGCCCACTTTCTCCACTCCTATTCAACACAGTACTGGGAAGTCCTAGGCAGAGCAATCAGGCAAGAGAAAGAAAGAAAGGTCATCCAAATTGGAAAATAGTAAGTCAAATTATCTCCATTTGCTGATGATATAATCTTATGCCTAAAATAATCATCTCTCTAAAGACTCCTCCAAAAGACTTCAAGATCTGATAAATTCAGTAAAGTTTCAGGATACAAAATCAATGTGCAGAAATCAGCAGCATTTCTATACACCAACAATAAGCTGAGATCCAAATCAGGACGGCAATTCCATTTATAACAAGCTACAAAAAACAAAAACAAAAACAAAAACAAACAAACAAACAAAAAACACCTAGTACTACATTCAACCACGAAGGTGAAAGATCTCTACAAGGAAAACTACCAAACACTAATGAAAGAAACCGTCAATGATACCAACAAATGGAGAGACAACCCATGCTCAGGGATTGGAAGAACTGATACTATTAAAATGACCATACTACACAAAGTGTTCTATAGATTCAGTGTAATCCCCAACAAAATAACAATATCATTTTTCACGGAATTAGAAAAAACAATCCCCAAATTCAGATAGAACCAACAAGAAGCCCAAATAGCCAAAATAACCTTAAGCAAAAGAACAAAGCTAGAAGCATTATATGACCTGACTTCAAATTATACTGTAAGGCGATAATAACCAAAACAGCATGGTACTGGTACAAAAATAGACTTACAGATGAATGGAACAGAATAGAGAACCCAGAAATAACTGATCTTTAACAAAGTCAACCAAAACATACACTGGGGAAATGACACACTATTCCATAAATGGTGCTAGGAAAATTGGATTTCCATTCCTCTGCTATATGCAGAAGAATGACACTGGACCCCTATCCCTCACCACATACAAAAATTATCTCAAGATGGATTAAATACTTAAACACAAGTCTGGAAACTTTAAAAACTCTAGAAGAAAATCTAGGAAAAACTCCTCTAGACATTGGCCTAGACAAAGAATTCATGACTAAGACATCAAAAGCAAAAACAACAGAAACAAAAATAGACAAATGGGACTATATAAACTAAAAGGCAACTGCACAGCAAAAAAACAATCAACACAGTCAACAGACAACTTGAAAAATGGGAGAAAATATTTCCAAACTATGCATCTGATAGACGAGTTATAATATCCAGAATCTACGAGGAATGCAAACAACTCAACCAAACCCCCTCAAATAACCCTATTAAAAAGTGGGCAAAGGAAATGAATACACATTTTGCAAAAGAAGGTGTACATTTTGCAAATGGCCAACAAGCATATGACACCAGTCAGAATGACTATTATTAAGTCAAAAAATAACATGTTGGCGAGGATGTGGAGAAAAGGGTATGCTTATATACTGTTGGTGAGAATGTAAATTAGTACAGCCTCTAAGGAAAACAGTATGTAGATTTCTGAAACAATTAAAAGTAGATCTACCTTTCAATCCAGCAATCCCAATACTGGGGTATATACCTAAAGGAAAAGAAATCATTATATCAAAAAAGATACCTGCACTTCTATGTTTATCATAGCACTATTCACAGTAGCAAAATATGGAATCAACCTAAGTGTTCATCAACAGAGGACTGAATAAAGAAAATGTGGTTTACACATACCAGGGAATACTACTCAGCCATAAAAAATTGAAATCATGTCTTTTGCAGCAACATGGATGGAACTGGAGGCCATTATCTTAAGTAAAATAACTCGGAAGCATAAAGTCATATACTGCATGATCCCACTTATAAGTGGAAGCTAGGTAATATTTACACACAGAGAGTGTAATAATAGAAACTGAACGTAGAAATTGGACATAGAGAGTGGAATAACAGAAACTGAAGATTCAGAAAAGTGGAGGGAAAGTGGGTGGGTGAGGGATGAGAATTGCCTAATGAGTACAATGTACTCTATTTGGGTAATGGTTACACTAAAAGCCCAGGCTTCACCACTATGCAATATATCTATGCAACAACACTGTACTTGTACCCCTTAACATCTATTTAAAAATATATGTATATACATTTATATAAAATTTAACTTCTGATTTTTCTATAATGAACATGTACTACTTACACAATAAAAATAAAGCAGCAATAAAGATTTACTTGGGTGTAACAGTTACACAAAAGAACATTTTCTCATATTATGTTATCTAAGTTATTTCAGTGGAGAAGTTTGGTGCATTAGCTCTGAGGGCAGACACTGTGTGTTTAAATTTTGGCCCTGCCATACACTTGTATTAACCTTAGACCTAAGTTCCTTAACCTCATTGTGTTTCAGTTTCCTCATCTTCAAAATATGGACACTAACAGAACTTGTCTCTTAACGGTTATTATGAAGATTAAATTAGTTAATTTATGTAAAATGTTTACAATAGTGTTTACCACATAATCATTCATAAATTATAGCTATTGTTATTTGCAGAACTATACTTTTTATTAGTGTACTAAAAATACAGATTTTTCAGACTTCCAAAATATTGTAATCCATCATCTTTAAAAAGCTGTTCACTATGAAATTATAAAAAAGTTTAAGGGTATATTCTTTCTTTGAGAAACAAGTAAAAATGTTTAAGGGTGTAAATATTTTCCTTATAAAGTGTTATGCTTTATTAAATTTATACTTAAAGAAGCATTTCCAAAGTTACCAATGACCAAAATCCCACGATACATTTTTCACTTACCTACTAAAACCAAGGCACAATGACTAAAAGATTGATTAAATTATAAAAAGCTAAAAGCTTTTTTCATAACTATCTGAATAGTAAATAACTGCCTTACTGAGACTCAAAATCCATTTAAATGATCTTACTTTTGGTGGATGGCATTTCAACAACTCAGACTGAAATATAATCTGATCTTCTAGGAAAATCTTTACCCTTATGAGTACATATCAAGCAAAATGAAAGAGATATTCTAAGGCGTCAAAACACCTCATATTCTCAAGGTAATTTTTGACTCACACATTAAAGATTTCAATGTAATTTATTTCTCAAAGGTAGGAAATCTCAAAAAGAGAGCTCCACATGAAGACTGCTTAGACGAAAGATTTTTCAGAATTACACATTAAAATAAAAAGAACCTCAATTCCATTTCACCCAAAACTAATGATATTCAGTTGATATTTACCTCTTTAAAATGGCTCTGTAATTATTTAACATGAATGAAGCCAGAGAAACATATTACCATAATGTATAATTTATATACTTATATCTTTAACTCAACTCTCATGGTCTATCCCTATTGTCCAATAAAAGTTTGCATTCGGTCAGGTCTCTTTTCTTTTTGCTTCTCAAAACTCAAACCATGATTAATATCTGCCTCAAGAGAGGACAGACAGGACATGTTCTTCTGACATTATCATCTGAACATTTCAGTGTAGGTTTTTGCTATTATAACTGACTTCTACTTTTTTTGTATCCCCTAATTCTTATTCTAGTTTGTACGATAGCAGTAACTGGAAAGAAAGAATATCTGAATGATCCTGTCCCGTATTAAAACTCAGTTTTAAGGCAAAAAAAAAAAAAAATTGAAAATGCAATAATTTGGGGAGTACTATGAACAAATTTAGAGAATACTTAAATAAATAGTGCAAACGTATAGGTACGCTTCTATCACAATTAGTAGAATGGAAAACATGGAAGAGTAAACTAGGAGAACAGTATAGCTAAATTAATCAGTTTCTAATTATTGTCTTCATAGTAAGTATTTAAATAAAAAAACAACAGAATTGATATATTCTTCTGCTACAGTATTTATTTGTAACTATTAATATTTACACTCTACTTCTCAATGATGGGTTTTTTTTTTACTGGGTACTAGAGTCAGAGTCACTTGAATGAAAAAATGAAAGAAGCAGGTATGAGGAGTTAATATCATAAACAAACAAGTATGATTTCACATGGTTTAATACTCTAACTCAAGCTAGGTTTTCCTCTGCTCCCCCTTTTTACTTCCATTTTTAGAAAGGAAATAAATGATAACTTGGAAACTTCTAGTGGTAAAGAATCTTTCTACTGGCAAGAGAGGAAAACATGATTTGAGAGTAAGAGATACCTGGTGTGGGACAAACCTGATGAAGTGCTTAGGGCAATCTAAAGGTAAAAGATGGTGATAAAAAGGTAATACAAGAGACCAAAGTAGGAAGAACTGGTAGAAAACACTGCTTATTTAATTATTTTTCCTAAGGCTATGGAAGCAGCTGGTATGCTACTGAAATTCAACTGCATTGATACCATTCTGTTAAGTCGGTACTATACAAAAATATCTGAGTTAGATGGCAGTGTACTTAATCTTTCTTAATCTAGCATCTTCAGTTGATTCCAATGATATCCTTCTCTGTGAAAAAAAAATCACCATATGAAGAAGAGAAAAAAGGAAGATACTTAACTCTGCCATGGCATTTAAATGCTCCACCAGGTATTACTTTCCTGTTCTACTTCCGGGCATAGTCATTCTCTGCTAGTTGTCCCTTATTTGTCCTGAAGATGCTAAAGTGCACAGTAGTCCATAGCAAAGAGAGAAAGAATAAATTTCCCTCCTTCTTGTTACCTTCTTTTAGAAAAAAATCCCTAAACAACAATAGGTGGGCATTACAGGATTTATTAAAACAGGTTTTTGAGGTCTTACAATGGCCCCCTTGCTCTTCACAAAACTCAGGCATTAATCAGGTAAAAGCTATAACAAGAAAACAACCTGAGAAAGAGATAGCAATCTCCACCACAACTGGCCACATTGACATTAAAGGATAACAAAGGAACATTATAAACAACTCTATGCCTACAAATTTGATGACCTAGGTGAAATAAACCAATTCATTAAAACACACAATATTCCAAAACTCACACAAGAAGAAACAGACGACCTGAATAGGTATATATCTATTTAAAAATTGCATCAATTATTAATAACTTTCCAAAGCAGAAATTTTGGATTCAGTGGTAAATTCTACCAAGCATTTATGAGAAAAATTACTTCAATTCTGTACACTCTCTTTCAGAAGACAGAAGTAGAGTGAATATTTCCTAACTCATCCTATGAGGCCAGCATCACCCTAATACCAAAGATATTACAGGAAAAGAAAACTACAGACCGATATCTCCATGAAGAAAGATTCAAAAATCCCAAACAAATCGTGAGCAAATCAAGTCCAATAATGAATAAAAACCACAACCAACTGGGTTTTATTCCAGGTATGCCAGGCTGGTTCAACATTTGAAAATGAATGAATGTAATCTATCCATCACATATGGCTGAAGAAGAAAAACCATATGATACTATCAACAGATACAGATAGCAAGCTATATTGAAAACTGCCCCATCCTGGGCAACGTGGAGAAACCCCCCATCTCTATTAAAAAAAAAAAAAAAAAAGACAGGCATGGTGGTGCACGCCTGTAGTCCTAGTTACTCAGGAGACCAAGGTGGAAGATTGCTTGAGCCCAGGAGGTCAAGGTTGCAGTGAGCCATCATTGTGCCACTGCACTCCAGCCTGGGCAAATGAGTGAGAACCTGCCTCAACAAAACAAAACAAAACAAACAAAACACTGCCTTCCCATACTAATTAGTTTCATTACTGAGCTAAGTTCACCATGTCTGGTTCCTAAACCTCTCTCAAGAAACTGTTCTTGTGAGTGATCTTCTCTCAGACGCTCCTCCCTGTGCAACAGCCACACACAGACATGCATGAATCCCAACAACAGAGAAAGTTGACATGCTTTCCTAAAACACTCCTCACCTCATCATACTCAATGATAAAAGACTGAAACCTTATCCTCTAAGATCAAGAAAAAGCCAAGCATGCCTACTTTCACCACTTCAACTCAAAATAGTACTGAAAGTCCTAGCCAGAGCAATTAGGCAAGAAAAAGAAATAAAAGGTGTCCAAAGTGAAAAGGAAAAAATTATCTCTGCTCACAGATTATATGATCTTCTATGCAGAAAATCCTAAAGATTCCACCTTAGAAAAAACTGCTAGAACTAATAAACAAATCAGACCAGGTACAGTAGCTCACACCTGTAATCCCAGCATTTTGGGCAGCTGAGGCAGGCAGATCACTTAAGGTCAGGAGTTAAAGATCAGCCTGGCCAACATGGTGAAACCCCATCACTAGTAAAAATACAAAGATTAGCTGGGTATGGGCACGGTGGCAGGAAACTGTAATCCCAACTACTCGGGAGGCTGAGGAAGGAAAATCACTTGAACTCAGGAGGCGGAGGCTGCAGTGAGCCAAGATCACACTGCACTCCAGCCTGGGCAACAGAGCGAGACTCCATTAAAAACAAAAACAAAAACAAAAACAAAAAAAACTAATAAACAAATCCAGCAAAGTAGCAGGATTCAAAGTCAACACTAAAAAAACCAGCTGCATCTCTATACACTAATAATGAACAATCTGAAAAAGAAATTTCTAAGAAAACAATTCCATTTGCGATTACATCAAAAGGAATAAAATACTTAGGAACAAACTTAACTAAGGAGGTGAAAGACTTGTACGGTGAAAACTGTAAAACATTTCCAAAAGAAATTAAAGACATAAATAAATAAATGAGAAGGCACACTATGTTGATGCTTAGAAAACTTAATGTTAACATGTCAATAATACCAAAAGTGATTTACAGATTTAATGCCACCTCCACAAAATTCCAATGACATTTCTTGCAGAAATAGAAAAACCTCCTAAAATTCATATGGAATCTCAAAGAGATCCCAATTCTGAAAAAGAGAAACATAGCTGGAGGACTCAAACTTCTTGATTTCAAAATGTACTATAAAGCTACAGTAATCAAAACACTGTTGTACTGGCTAAAGACAAACATATAGACCAATGGAATGAAACAGAGAGTCCTGAAATAAAACCTTGCATATATGGTCAAATGATTTTTGACAGGGGACCAAGACCACGCAATGTAGAAGAGCCTTTTTAACAAATGTTCTGGGAAAACTGGATATCCAAATGTAAAAGAATGAAAAAATGAACCCTTGCCGAATATCGTATATAAAAATTAACTCAAAATGGATCACATCATAACCATAAGACTTAAAACTACAAAACTCTTAGAAGAAAACATAGGGAAAAAGCCTCACAACATTGGATTTGGTAGATTTCTTGGATATGACACCAAAGGCACAGAAAACAACAAAAAATACACAAAGTGGATTTCATGAAAATTAAAACATTTTATCTATCAAAAGATACTATCAATAGAGTAAAAAATGCCATCCCAAAATGGGAAAAAATATTTGCAAACCGTATATCTGATAAGAGATTAATATCCAAAATATATGGAGAATTCCTAAAACTCAACAACCAACCAACAAACAATGCAATTCCAAAATGGGCAAAAGATTTGGACATTTCTCCAAAAAAGATATACAAATAGCCAATAAGCACATGAAATGATGTTCAGTGTCGCTAAGAATTAAGGAGATGCAAATCAAAACTACAGTAAGATATCACCTCATACCTATTAGAATGGCTATTATTTTGGAAAAACAGACAATAATAAGTGTTGGTTAGGAGGCAGAGAAATTGGAACCCTTGTACACTAGTGGAGGAAATGTAAAATAGTATAGTCACTGTGGAAAACAGTAGGGCAGTTCCTCAAAAAATTAAAAATAGAATTACCATAGAGCCACCAATTTCATTTCTGGGTCCATACTCAAAAGAACTGAAAGAAGAGTTTCAAAGAGATATTTGTACACCCATGTGCATAGCAGCATTATTCACAACAGCTAAAACACAGAAGCAATTCAAGTGTCCCCCAATGGATAAATGGTTAAGCAAAGTATGGCACATGCACAAAACAGAGTATTATTCAGCTTTAAAAAGGAAGAATATTCTGATACATGCTGTAACACAGACGAAACTGAGGACATTATGCTAAGTGAAATAAGTTGGTCACAAAAAGACAAATAGGGTATGATTCCATTTGTATGAGGTACTTAGAGTAGTTAAAATCACAGGGGCAAAAAGTAGAATGGTGGCTGCCAGGGTTGGGGGAAGGGGGAATGGAGCTGTTTAATGGGTATGGAGTTCAGCTTTGCAAGATGAAAAGAGTTCTAGAGTTGGATAGTGGTGATGGTGCACAACAATAGAATTGAAAACTATTGAGCTGCACACTTAAAAATGGTTGAGATGGTAAATTTTATGTTATGTGTATTTTACCACAATTTTAAAATTGAAGAAAAAAAAGGAATAAAATTCTGATACATGCTACAACATGGATGAATCTTGATGACATCATGCTGACTAAAATAAGCGAGACAAAAAAAGGACAAATACAGTATGATTCCACTTATATGATCTACCCAGAGTAGTCAAGTTCATAGAGACAGAAAGTAGAATATTGGTTATCAGAGGCTGGGATGACAGAATACTTATTTTTTAATGGGTATAAAGTTTCTGTTTAGGATGATGAAAAAATCCTAGAGATGGAATAGTGGTGATGGTTGTACAACAATGTGAATACACTTAATGACATTGAACTGTACATTTAAACATTATTAAAGTGATGTTTTGTGATGTATATATTTTATCACAATAAGGAATAAAAAGGGAAAAATACTGTAGTTGTAAAAAATAAAATAAAATTCTACACTATTGGGAGGAATTAATCCCATCACATAAAAAGATCTCCAAAACACCAAAGATGCAGTAAAAAGAGTCAAGATTATTTCCCCTTCAAATTGGCCATATTTTAAAAATAATACACATGATAAAGAATTCCTTAGAGGAGAGATGTTCATAAACAAAAATCTGAAATTAAGAAAAAAGCTTACCCAAAATCTAAATAAACATGTATGGTTGACCCTTGAACAACAGGAGTTTGAACTGTGCGAGTGTAGTTATGAATAGATTTTCATCCATCTCTGGGATGGATGAGACAGCAAGACCAACCCCTCCTCTTCCTCCTCAGTCTACTCAACATGAAGACAAGAATGAAGACCTTTTTGATAATCCATGTCCACTTAATGAACAGTAAATTTATTTTCTTTTCCTTATGACTTTTTTTTTTTTTTGGAACAGGTTCTCACTCTGTTGCCTATGCTGGAGTGTAGTTGCATGATCACAGTTCACTGCAACCTCAAACTCCTGGGCTTAAGTGGTCCTCCCGACTTGGCATCCTGAGAAATTAAGGTTACAGGCATGGGCCACTAGGCTCGGCTAGTTTTTCAAAATTTTTTGTAGAGACATTATAGGCATGAGCCACTGCGCCCAAGTCCCCTTATAATTTTCTTAATAACATTTTCTTTTTTCTAGCTTACTTTACTGTAATAATACAGCATAAATACAGATAAAATAAAAAATATGCATTAATTGACTTAATATTATCAATAAAGGCTTCCAGTCAACAGCTGGCTATCAGTAGTTAAGTTTCTGGTGAATCAAAAATTATATGTGAATTTCTGACTGAATGGGGGGATCAGTGCCTCTAACTCCTGGGTTAGTCAAGAGTCAAATGTAATATACCTAACTTTAACTATGCAAAGTCACTATACTATTTTTATATCAAAGAATTCTGGAAAATACAGAGAGAATTTTTAGTACTTTTCCACTTTGCAAAGAAATTACAAAAATTAATAAAACAATTTTTAATATAACAGTTAAAATGGACTTAAAGGAAATATAAACAAATAATCTATTACTCTTAAATATTAAACTATTATAAAAGTAAAATACAAATAAAAGGAATAAATAAATGTATTTTGGTAGTCCTAATTTTAAGATAACAAAATTAATAGAATGAAGCTTGTGATATAGCTATAACAGAAAGAGAATGACAAGTAGGGGTGAGTGTGTGTGTGTGTGTGTGTGGGTAAGCTATATACCCTAAGACATAAGTGATGCTGAAAATTATTTTTCAGTGGGTTTTACATTAACTTGCTCCCAAAATAAATAATGTAAATTTAATAATACAGCTTTCCATAATACATAAGTATAGCTATGTAATCTCTATGGTAAACTAATAATAAAAAGCTATCAATAAGAAAAGACATTCTAGTAATTTTACACTGAACTTGATCTTCATATAGAATCATCTTTAATAAGCTTCTCCTATCTAATATAAAAATAGAAAGTATTAATTAGCATGAGTGAAATTTCAGAGGTTGGTCTAGCTCATCAATTAAACAGGATATCCACGAACCATATTTTGACACTGACCTTTTTAAAATAAGAGAGGTTTATCAGAAAATGCCCTTAATTTTAAGCACAACACAGTAAAAATAAATTAAAACTGTGAACAAAAGGATTTAATAAATTATTTTAATGTTTCTTTTTTCTAGAAAAATTTCTTACAGATATCATCCCTTTTGTAGTTCCAAAAAAAAACCCAGAAGATTAATATGGCCACCTAGAGGAGAAAACATGATCAACAAATATGCCATTACATTTTCCTACTTTTTCTAGAATATGTGTATTTCAGATTTATAACATATAACCTGCTCTAAAGGACCAACTGAAGGGATTCATCTTGTATGAAATAGACTTAGGGAGACTACTAAAGTAGCAGTGATGACCTAATGAAAGCCAAATAACATTAATTTCGCTGTCAACTTGACAAGTATAGTTTTTATCTTGCTGTGTGACTTTGGGTTAAAAAAATCAACTTAAAGTCACTTCAATTCTGTAGAATCTTACCTACCACAATACATGGCAATGAAAATTAAATATGACAGCATAACATTACCTACCACAATACATGGCAATGAAAATTAAATATGACAGCATAACAGAAACAGAGTGAGGCACGTAGTAGGAACTCAATAAATGGCAGTACTCGCTACCTGGTAAAAGTTCTCTTGCACTGGTCTCTCCTAATACCTCTTCAGGTCCTCTCTAATCTTCTCTACTCCTGCAGATTTGTAGGAGTAGAGAAGCTTTGGCTGTTCCAAAGCTTCTCAACTGGAATTACTCAGGCTGTTGAGAAATAGACTAAAGGTTCCTTATTAGCATTAATGAGGTAAATATTATGCCATGTAAAAACTGTATATTTTAAAATATTTTTCCTTCTACCTTGTGATTCCCTTTAGTTAACTCACATTAGTCAAGTTTAACCTTTATAAACTTGTGTGATGGTCACATGCAGACCAAAGGGTCACAGCAATAAGAAGTGTAACTTACTCTATTCATCTCTTTCCTTGTGTGTCATTTATTTTCTATTCACACAGGAAAATGAATGAAGTCCTACCAAGAGAACTGTACCCAGCAGTTCTCTTAGGTGGGTGATCAGCCACAAAGCAGCAGTTTCTGCAGACGCAGCTTTGCCAAGGGGCAACCACCAGGTGGAGACGCAAATCCCCCTCCTTCCCAAATATATACCAGAGGAGAGTATCAGTGGGTGGCAGGAAGAAGGTGAACAGTTGGGTTACAAACAAAACCCCCCAACTACCTCTCTGACTCTCAAAGTTGATAAGGAGAGAATAGATGCTAAGAAAGTGAAGGCGGCAAATGTATACTTCCTTACCACTTATACTCTCCTTAACAACATTCAATCTGACTTCCTTATTACTCTCCTAAAACTCTAATTGAAAATGATTGCTCAACTTCTACTGGACAAAGGGGTTTATCTGAATTATCATTCTCCCCAACCATGCTGCCTTCCTTCTTCTTCTAAAACTTTTCTTCCATGGCTGATAAAATATAACGTTTTCCTGATTCTCCTCTTTATCTCTTACTGTTTCTTTGTGTCTTTACATGACGCCCTTAATTCTCCTGTCAAAGGAAATGATTCTCTGATCTTTTCTCTCCACACATTCTCCTTCATCAATTTAATTCATGCCCATAGTTTCTATTCTCTAAGCATATGCGATCTGAAAACTTCTCCCTGAAACGCATTCATGATTACAAGCTTGACAGCCCTTTCCAACTGCTTAAATATCCTGCCTCATCACATATGTAAAATCACTTATTATATCTCTTATTCACTGCTCACTTCCAACCAAACACAGGTCCCTCTCTGGATTTCATATTTATATTAATGACATCATCATTCTCCTCATCATACATGATGGAAATCAGTCATCTCTGATGCTTCCTTTCTTCTTCCAAATGTTCCAAACACATTCAGTTCCTAAATCCAGTAAGTTCCACCTCAATAATCTCTCTCCTATCTTCCTTTATTTCTATTGCCACTACTGTAATTCAGACTTTTATCATTTTCCACATATACTACCCCAAAGATCTCCTTAACTGATATCTTTTCTGATAGTCTGCTTGCTGCTAAATTAATCTGTCTAAAGCACAACCCTGATTATGGTTCCTTAGTAAAAAACTTTTCAGCAAATTCTCACTGGCAAACAAATTAAACCCTATCTTCCTAGTCAGGCGGCACTCCAGGCCTTAGACTTCATCTCTCCTTTCAATTTTATCTTCTATTCCCTCAGATGTATATGTATACATGCACCTATGTTGGAGCCAAGTGGATTTCTCTCCATCCCTGAAACATTCTCTACATTTTATCACACTCTCCTGCTTAAAAACCTTGATTAATGTATACAGATAGTATGTGTATAAATGCACCTATGTTGGAGTCAAGTGGACTTCTCTCTATCCCTGAAATATTCGCTACATTTTATCACACTCTCCTGCTTAAAAACTACTGAGCAAGGCATTCTCCTTCTTCAAACAAAGATCCCAAGTTACAGGCACTGAAATACACTTTCTTTTGGATTCATGATTGCATGAAAGCCCTATTCCATGCTTGTTGAAATAATTCTCACTCAAGTCTAACTCACCTAGACCCCATTAGACTTCCTCAGATTCCTACTTCCCAAAATCGAAATCACCTCCTACTCTCTGTATCTTTTTTTATTTTTGTTTTTTAAAGTTTTGTCAGCTGGGCGCGGTGGCTCATGCCTGTAATCCCAGCACTTTGGGAGGCCGAGGCGGGCAGATCACAAGGTCAGGAGTTCGAGACCAGCCTGGCCAATATGGTGAAGCCCCGTGTCTACTAAAAATACAAAAATTAGCTGGGCATGGTGGCAGGCGCCTGTAATCCCAGCTACTCGGGAGGCTGAGGCAGGAGAATCTCTTGAACCCAAGAGGCAGAGGTTGCAGTGAGCCAAGATCGTGCCACTGCACTCCAGCCTGGGCAACAGAGTCAGACTCCATCTCAAGAAAGTTTGTCTTTTTTTTATTTCCTCTATATTTCTACTGCACTTTGTTCATGTGACTAACAGACCTCTCATCATATTACGTATATACTCACTGATTTTCCTCCTCCAGTCAGTAGGTTTTTTGAGATAAACAAGCTTATGATCTTCATATCCACAGTATCTAGCAGTGTATGACTGCTAAAAAGCGTTCATGAAAGCTTTTTGTGTTTACAAAATAAATAAATATAATCTCAGAATGCCTAAAATTAAGTGTTTCATCAAATAATTGAGGGTAGAAATGTGTAAAAAAGTACAGGATAGGTCCTAAATATATGGGTAAAATAAAATGAGAAGGTGATTCTGGGGCACTTGGACCACTTGCAGAGGTTAGGGCAAGAATAGTAGAAGCACCTAGATTGTGTACCTCTCTCCTCACTGCTCTTTCCATAGGCTATAAAGTCAGGCTAGACTAACAGAACTACCGAGAAGTGCTCAAGACAGCAGAGGTGTGTTGGGGTAAGAGGAAAGAGAAATGAATAGAAAATAAATCCTAAACGTACCTGCAAAAAGGGAATGCACACTCAGGGCTTGCTCATGACCATCACTCTTTTCACTACCATTATAATTAGCTACATTTACTGATCACTTACCTATTAGCTATCGGACACTATGCTAAAAACTGTACCACATATATCATTTAATTTTCATGGCAACCCTGCCAGTTCAGTTTTATTCATATTTTACAGACAATGAAAGAAATCTAAAAACAATGAACTATATTGCCAAAGGTTTCACAGCTAATATATTAAGAGATATGGCCAGAATGTTAACAAGGACCAGATCTCAAAACACATTCTCTTCCTGCTCTACTATTCATGTACCAGGGGTGTACATAATTTGGGGACTGGTTTTACTGCTTTGTATTATTTAATTAACTTAGTAAGCACATGTCTTATTTTCCCTAGTACTAAAATGTATTTTTGAGGGTAGAGTACCTGTCAGATATTTTTTATTTCTTCCCTTGAATCTCATAATGACCATATAGTAATCATTCAGTATTTGATTAATTTATTATTATATCTGTGTACCAGCAGACATAATAATTGAGGTGCACTAATCTTTAGTTGGCATGAAGCCAAATACAGCAATAGGTGATTTACCCCCTTTGACAACTGTACATGCTGGGATAAAACTTTAAGTCATCAATAGTAATAGGCCCTAAAACATTAAGTCACAGCTACAAAATCAAGGATAGCTTGTGTTTATGTATAATGATAAAAATGATATCTAGGATATATTATTCTGTCCCTCATATCTGGGTATAAAGATAATAATCATGATGAGTAGCCATACATTCTATTAAGCAAGTGAATAATTTATTTAAATGTGGAAATAAATATGCTTTAATTAATGGCAAAATCTGTCTTATTTATGTCACAGAAAGACATAAAAACATGTATAAGTGGACTGACATCTTCTATATAGGTTGAGTTCTAAAGTCAATTTCAGCACATAACACAAAATCAGTTAGAGACAATCCTTCAAATTACTGAAATCCTTGAAAATACCTTAAATTGCCTTTAAAGAATGGTATAATATAGTACTAGCTCTCAATAAATTCATCTCAGACAGTTTTCCCTTCTGCACAAAACAGATTACCATTTCTTCCGCTGTCTGCCATGTGCAACATTTGGCTGGTGTTTAGGAGCCATATTGAATGAAACAGCATACATTTACACACTGGAATCATATTCAACACCGTGAGAGACTTAAACTCTATCAGTTCCTATAACAGGTATAGAGAAACCAATTCCATCTGAGAGAACAGCAGATTCACATCTTTTCATATCATGCTTGCTAAGCATATGTTCACTGTGAAATAAGAGCTACAATTAACACATTACGTAAATTATTTGGTTTTTGCTTTGGGGTGTTTTGGTATTGGTTTTGATTTTTGGCCTGAGCCCAAAGATACAAATTTGAATAAATTACATTCCCAGAAATGTGACTCTACTGTATGTGCTCTCTTGTTTATTCTGCAACCACAGATTCCTAGAATTTCAGGCACAAGTAATCAAATACTATAGTGTGTCATGTAAAAAAAAATAAAACAGCCCATCTTACCTTCATCTATTGATGCTTCACTACTGTATCCATCATACTCTGCCGATAGAGGACTGTATTTCTGCCTTGTTTCCCAAGCATAGTTCTTTTGTCTAGAATCTGCCAGTGGTAGTCTGGAATTGTGTGTTCTGGATAAGGCCTCATGATATTTACCCAGCGCTTCATCTTCACTTTCAGAGGATGAACCATGCTCATCTTTGTCCATGTAGGAATTATCTATTTGGAATGACATGAAGAACAAACGGTAATTGAAAAAAAAAATTCCCTCCCCTCACCTGGCCCTACTGGGCCCGTCAAATGATAATTTTTACACAATAAAGTATAGAAAATTTGCTGAAGTTATATATATAAACACACACATATACATATACACACACATATATATACACACACACACACATATATATTATACACAACCTGAATTTTCAGATTTAAAAAAATACAATTTTTTCACATAAGAAGCCCAAGCTTTGGAAAAAGATCAGTTTGTATATTCTATTATATAAATAATGTTTGTTAGTCACAGGGATTTTTCAACCATGTTACATATAAAGTAAATTATAATACCATTTTACATTTTTTAAAGTATAAGTAACACACAAGTGAAGTTCTAAGTATTGCCAGTACTATAGCTCTGATTCAAATAACTCACATTAAAAGACACATTTCTGGTTCTCGTTTTGGTCAAAATTTTCAAAACGGATAATGCTCAGTGCTAGCAGTAAAATACAGCAATAGACAGGTATATACTATTGGTGAAATTATAACTGATACTACTTTCCTAGAGAGCAATTTGGCAAAATATATCAAACCTTTAAATCTGCATAATCTGATCCATTTCCAGGAATTTACCAATTCTATTTCTAAGAATTCAGCCTAAGAAATTAATTAACAGATGAATAAAGATATATTTTTGAGACAATTCACTGCACTGTATTTAATGGCAAAAGAGATAACCTAAATGTCCATCAGTGAGCTTTGTTTAAATAAATTATGATGTATCTATTCAATGATATATTATACAGTCATTAAAAATGAGGATGTGAATTTAAAAGAACTCTCAGGGAAAGAATAACTACAATATTATGTTATGAGAAAAAAGGAGGTAAAAAAGTAGAAGTTATAATTATATTCCCATTTGAAAAATATATATACACACACATGTGGCATATACACACACATAATGCATACATAGGTATGCACAGACAAAACTATCTGGAAGGATATACACCAAACTGTTAACACTTACTGCTTGTGAAAGGCAGAATTTCTAGGAAAACTTTACTTAAATATACCTAAATTTCAAACAAAACTTTCAGGAGGTCTAAATTTTTTATTGTTCTAAAAAGCACTAGTTATTACCAGTTTTTTAAGAAGGTAACCACTTTGAAACTGCACAATGGTGTAACTTTCTTAGAATTATTAAACAATTCTAGAAAGGTGAAGAGACTACAGTAGTTAAAATTCATTAGTTCAATCTGGTTATTTTTCTCTTTATAGTCAGTTAAGCTTCTGTAGTAAAGAAATTGAGGTTGAAATTTGAGTGGGAGTTACAGGATAAGTAATTTTTAAAATACAGGACAGAAACTAAATGCTTAAGAGTTAGAAGGAGGTTATATGTCATCTAGTCTAGTCCTAGTTTTTAAATCAGTAAAATAAAGCCATAAATGGGTAATGCCATCACCAATGTCATATATTGTGGCAGTGCTTGCCCAATATGTAGCCAATAGTCACATGTGGCTATTTAAACTAATTAAAATTAAACAGAAATTAAAACCCAGTTCCCCATGCTATTAGCCACATTTGAAGTGCTCAACAGCCACATGCAGCTAGCAGTTACTATATGGAACAATGCAGAGATATAAGACTTTTTCATTGTTGCAGAAAATACTATTAGACAACAATGAGATGGCCGAGCCATAAGACCTCTGACTCCCAGTGCAGAGCTGTTAGCACTTTCTGGGATACCATGGTGGGGATCTTAAACCAGCAGAGGGTTTTGAGTCTCTTGAGGAGGGTAACTAGTCTGTGGTCAAACTTCACCTATTAAAAAACATTACCTAACATAACCTACATTTAGAAATAAAGAAGAAAACCCTTCCTCCTTTTTTTTTTTTTTTTTTTTTTTTTGAGGAGTCTCGCCCTGTTGCCAGTCTGGAGTGCAGTGGCGTGATCTCAGCTCATTGCAACCTCCACCTCCTGGGTTCAAGCAATTCTCCTGCCTCAGCCTCCCAAGTAGTTGGGATTATAAGCACCCACCACCATGCCCGGCTAATTTTTGTATTTTTAGTAGAGACGGGGTTTCACCATGTTGGCCAGGATGGTCTCGATCTCTTGACCTCGTGATCTGCCCGCCTTGGCCTCCCAAAGTGCTGGGATTACAGGCGTGAGCCACCGTGCCTGGCCTTCCCCCTTTTTCTATACCTTATAAACCCTGTGTCAGAACCTGGAACTCAGGTACCAGTAATATTACCATTCAGCTAAATGAAGGGTTAATCTATGTGTCAAACAATTTTTGAAAATCATTTGGGAACATTGCGCGTATAAGTTTAGTACTGACTATATTGTGGAATATGTTAGAAATATTTGGTTTCTTTAGGTACTAGCATGCTTCTTAATGAAAACAAATTTAAAAAGTTAAAAACCCTACATGCTATTTGTAATGTATTTATTACTAGTATCCATTCTATCATTATTTTCTGAATAAAATAATATGTAAACTATTTTACATTATTTTTTAATTTTTGCTACTTTAAGCAGTAAGTCTACCAGAACTAAACTAGGCCTACCAAAGATCACTAAATCTGACAATCAAAAAACTGCTAGAATGGCCAGGCACAGTGGCTCACACCTGTAATCCTAGCACTTTGGGAGGCCGAGGCGGGTGGATCACGAGGTCAGGAGACCGAGACCATCCCAGGCCAACATGATGAAACCCTATCTTTATGAAAAAGACAAAAATTAGCTGGGCGTGGTGGTGCGTGCCTGTAGTCCCAGCTACCCGGGAGGCTGAGGCAGGAGAATCTCTTGAACCCGGGAGGCAGAGATGGCAGTGAGCCGAGATTGCACCGCTGCAATCCAGCCTGGCGACAGCGCAAGACTCTGTCTCAAAACAAAAAACAAAAAACTGCTAGAAGAATAGACTCCAAAATGGATACATTTTCAGAAACTGACATTTCTTTTAAGTTAGTTCATCCATCCTGGATTAGCCTCTCCTATATCACTGTAAAACCACTCATATCATAGATAAATAGCAGATCCCTATTATGTATGTAGTCGTAGCAGAACTGAAAAGTCTTCCTCATTACCGCTATTCTGCTTTTTGTTATTTTACGAGAGTATGAACTTATAGAAAAATTCCAGATGTGTATTTTATAAATAAAAGCCAGTGTACTTTTGGCCTTGTGATCAGATCAGCAATAAGTGGATATGACTAAGGGATTACCAGAAGTAATTATTAGCAGTATGAGCTGCTAATGAATATTGAAAATTATCACATATACTGTGAATAATGAAAATTATCACAAATACTGTGATTGAAAACTATAAATGCTTAGTCAGAATCCTAATTCTACATAGAGAACTCATGAATAATAATAGATTGTTCATGTATACTTATTGTAAACAGGGCAGTAATATAAAATTTTTAATGTATGGGCGAAATGAATAAAAATACATTGTGAACCACATTATTGAATAAAATAAAATCTATTGCTCTCAAAGAAATAATTAAACATTTGATATAAATTTGGATAGATGCAAAGAGCAATACTGTATAAGGGGCTTCAGAGTTAGTTATATAAAAATTTCAAATGCAACTACAGCACATCAAATAAACTCCAAATAAAGCAGGTAAGAAAACCATGGAGTTTCTGGTTGTAAAACAAATGGACATTAAGAAAAACTAGGGCTGCTGAAAAGTTGGCCAAATAATGCAGGGACCAGGGGCAATACTTAGTGGGACAAATAACATGAATGCTCTTGAAATGATTTTAGAAAAAATACTGAATGGCTTTAAAAATGTTTCCCAGTAAAAGGATTCAAGAAAGTCTTAAATATAGACACATGAACAGGAAAGCTGAGAAATTTGGATGATGTTTTACTAATTTAAAAAAATCAAGAGAAAATTTAATCACTCACACCAACATTAGGAGACCTCACCTTTTTCTGGTATTATCTTAGAATATTTTTCATCTTTACTCTTTGCTGTTCCTTTCTTGGCAGAAATGGCCTCAGTTTTCTTGGGTTTTATGTCTTCGTTCACTTTACAGTATTTCGTTGAATTTATTTGTTCTTCAATTTTCCCAGATAACTTATCTTTAGAATTAGTTGATGGTGCTGGATGTATGTCTTCTTTTATAATGGATTTCTGTGTCATATGCCTATTGCTTGTCAAAATATATTTTAAAGAACATTCATTTCCTGAACACTCATTCCCTTTGGATGCTTTACTTTTAACACATTTTTCAGCTTTCTTTAAATGATCTGAATGCCCTAAATCGGGAAGATGTTTACATTTATTGAAATGCCCCATATTCTCTTGATCTCTTCCCAAATATACATGTCGAGATTTAGAATATTCCTCCTTTTTACAATTATCTGTACCAACGTATTTCTTTTGCTCATACAATTTGTTTATTCCGTTGGCATTCTTCTGATTTCCTTTCATTTCTTGATATCCTACCTCCTTTAAATCATTCTTACCATTATTGGAAATTCCTACTCCAATTGTTTTACATCTGTCAGTACTTTCAAGTTCTTGACAAATAGATCCAGCCCTTGTATTCTGTCTGATAACTGATATCCCACCATTATTCATGTAGCCTTTCAAAGAAGAATCACCAGTATTACCAGTGTCTTGATATTCTGATAGAGTCTGTTGCCTATCATTAACATGTTTAAATACTCTTTCTTCATGTATTCCTTGATCTTGCTTTAGTGAAGTTTTACAAGTATTTATTTGCTTTGCTCTATGCTCTAAATTGGCTTGTGTTTTCTGACAATTAGTGTTTTTGGAGACTTCTGTTAACCCGGCATTTTTTTGTTTAGAAGTGTCTACAGCTTCTTCTGCTACAGAGCTTTCCTCTTCTGGGCGAAAGCCACTCATCATACTTGTTACCTGCTCAGCAACTGAGTCAGTTAAAGCATAGCTGACCTCCCCAACAGCAGTGGTCAAATCCTCTACAGCACTACTGATTGTGTCTACCAGAGAGGACACTGAAGGCAGATTCTGTTGGAAATTTCTGAAAAATGCCATTTTCTAATTCCTTGTTCCTAAAAGGTGCAATAATGGAATTTTCTCTTCTGAAAATATCAACCACTTTGGAACTTGAATTTAACATTTACTTAAATGTTGCTATTCGTCAGCTCAATATTAGCAATTCACATTGTAGCTTTTAATCTTTCTGTAAATACATTATGCATTGAAAGAAATATGTTGAAGTAAGATTCTTCCGGAAAAAAAAAATCAAACCACTTGGTTTAAACGTTATGACATTTTTTCTCACTCCACAGCTATTATAACAGCAGCAAGACAATATTTTTCCCTCAAATACTATTGGTTTTTTATTCTACACCTGAAAAAAGAAGTATAAAAAGGATTTTTATTATGTACTTTTAGTTTGCTTATTAACAGTCTACGTAAGGGAACTACCCTATCTTACCAATAAACTACCCAGTATCATTTCACATTAAGAAAAATATTAAAGAGAAATATCTAAACAATTTTGCATAGTGGTAAGAATAGGGGAGAGGAAGTGTGGACACCTGCTGAGTGGCTACTATATGCAAGGCATTGTAATTGACACATTTTATCCTACTTGATTTTACAGTAATTCTAGGAGGTAAATATTATTATTCCTATTTAATAAGTGAAAGAAAAACAAGGCTCAGAAAAATTAAGTTCCCTGAGACATTTTCAAGGGATCCTCAAGGTCAAGACTAGTTTTACAATAACAGCAAGGGGGTACTTAACTTTTTCATTCTCACTGGATCACAAGTGAACACTGGAGTTATCCAGAGGCTACATGACAGATTGAATGTAGAGGCAGAAATGAGAATCCAGCTGTCTTCCATTATGCTAGTCATTAAAAAGATTTGCAAAAAGTATAAAACAAAATCACTCTTCTCACCACTTTTTCCCCATTTTCTTTTTGTTTTGGAAAATAGTTTTGTAAAATTTAAAGATGTTATTTATATTAACATGTAATAGTCTTGTTTTTTTAAAAGAATAAATTAATAATATTTTTAAATTTTCTCAGTTTTAAATTGGTAAATAATATTTTTAAATTTTCTCAGTTTTAACTCTAATATGGTACATATCAATAGATATAATCCACATAAACAAAAAGCTCTTTGGGACTACTCAATAAAATTTAAAAGTACAAAGTTGTCATTAAACAAAGGAAAAACCAGAAATGCTGAACCAGAGAATTACCAAAGGCCAGTAAAGAGATACTTTTAGCCAGTTCTTTCTGCACAAATGATCAAAAAGCAGAACTGGAGTGGATTATGAGAAACACTGAACTTAACCAAATTAAAACTGTATAAAATACTATTTATAGTTTCTTAATGCAAAAGTCACAAAATATAATTCAATAACTAATAGAGTCTTATAAGTAATGGGGCTATCGCCTTTTAAGTTATCAAATGTAAGAGAAAAGCATATCTCCAACACAGGTACACAGACAAGTAAAGCCAGATTTCTCAGCTATTTTTTGTCACATTCTTCTAAATTAACACTTTGCTTTTATAATTTCCAATTTGTTTCTGCTATCATTTTTATAAACCAGTCTTTGGAAATAGAAAATTTTTAAAACTCTTGTAGTAATTAAAAAAAAAAAAACACTCCAAGGAAAATGTTTCCATAGGAGAAAGAATGGTATTACAGCCATCATCTTTCCTAGTATCTAGTAACACTATAATATATGGTGCCAAGGGAGGGAGTGGAACACTATTTTTTATCATCGGAATTTATATATAAATTAAGTTACTAAGTAAAACCACCTCCAACTCCTCCAAACAATAAATTACCCATTAGCTGAAAATTAAATAGCAGGTAAAGAAAAAGGGTGAATACTTTCAAAAGCATTCTAGGGATATGGAGAAAAAAAGCTCTCTAAAGAGCTACTTGGACAATGGAAGTACACTACATAAAGTAACAAGATACCTCCTTCTTCCTCAAGTGTATCTGCTCCTATTATAGGCTCAAAAGCATATCTTACATATGAAAAATTAAAATGTCATTTTGTCATAGTAGACAATTCACCTTTATGTAATAGCAATTCATAAACAACAGAAGAATACCTGAACATAATTTACTTAACAGATCTTTTACAGAACAGTAGCTCAAATATTAGTTTATTGTATGTCACAACCAACCTTTTTATTGCATATATTAAAATAAGTAAATAATAGTACGGATAAAAAGAACAAACAAGAGAAGCAGCAATACGATACTTACAAATTTTATCTTGTGAATTCTTCCTTGTACTGTATTCCGAACCAAGATCTGGAAACCCGCCAACATTTTCAAAACAGAACTTCTTATTAATATAGAGAAAAAGGAGCAGCATCAAGATAATAAACACCCCAACAGCTGACAAAAATCCAACTGCCTCTGGAGATACTAGAGAAAAAAAAGTCACAGCTGTAAGCATTTATTTTTCTTGAAGCTACAAATAAGAAGGAAACCCCAAACATAAGTTAGCTTACTACCTTATTTGAATTATATTTTTTAATTGTCATAGTTTAAAAACAGTTTCGTTTATAAGAAAAACAAACTGCAAAGTTTGATGACAGTTGTTCAATTCATTCAGCAGCATTCATTCAAATTTTCTAAGTTTCCTTATAAATTCGTAGGAACAATCTTAAAAGAAAGACAGGAGTCGGCCAGGCACAGTGGCTCACACCTGTAATCCCAGCACTGTGGGAGGCCAAGTGGGAGAACCTCTTGAGGCCAAGAGCTCAAGACGAGCCTGGCCAATATGGTGAAACCCTGTCTCTACTAAAAATGCAAAAATTAGCCTGGCACGGTGGCACATGCCTGTAATCCCAGCTACTTGGGTGGCTACGGCATGAGAATCGCTTGAACCTGGGAGACAGAGGCTGCAGTGAGCCGAGATTGTGCCAGCCTGAGCAACAAAACAAAACTGTCTAAAAAAAAAAAAAAAAAGACAGGAGTCTATAAAATAGGCAGTCATCATATGTTTAATCCATCAAAGAGCACTGCAAAAATTTGAAAATAAGAATTAGAAAAATGGCCAGGCGTGGTGGCTCATGCCTGCAATCCCAGCATTTTGGGAGGCCAAGGCAAGCAGATCACTTGAGGTCAGGAGTTTGAGACCAGCCTGGCCAACGTGGCGAAACCCTGTCTCTACTAAAAGTACAAAAATTACCCAGGTGTAGTGGCGGGCACCTGTAATCCCAGCTACTCAGGAGGCTGAGGCAGGAGACTCACTTAAACCTGAGAGGCAGAGGTTGCAGTGAGCCGAGATCGCGCCACTGCACTCCAGCCTGGGTGACAAAGCGAGACTGTTTCAAAAAAGAAAGAAAGAAAGAAAAAGGTTATATCTGATGCACGGATATATTACTTAACAAAATTTATGAGAACACATATCATTATTTTTATCTCTAAAAGCTTCAATCACTCTTTCTTAGTAAATAAACTTTGTACTCCCTAATGTGGCATTTAAAGCTCCAACCTCTCTTTTCAATATTATACTCCAGTCAAATGTTGTACTCATTGCCTCAGAATCCGCAATATTCAATACCACACTCCTTGTTTTTATTGATCTTCTTCCCTTGCCTGGAACGACCAACTCCTCTCTACTGTATCGTACTCATTCACTCAACCAACTTATATATTTGGAGCACCAACCATACACCAGGCATTGTTATATAAACAGTTCCTGTGTTCCTTGAACAATCTGGTGAAGACAATTACAACACAGTGTAATAAAGACAATATAGTGTAATAAAGGCTATGATTGGGAAAGAACAGGGACTATGAGAACCACAGGAACATTTATTCCAGTGCTGAAAGATCAAGAAAGCTTTTCTGGAAGTTATGGACTCTATGATTATATTTTAAGAAATTAGTAAGAATTACTTCAGGCAGAAGTAACATCTGCAAAAGCCCAGAGACAGAAAATCACATTATATTCCAGAAACTGAATGAAATTCTTTTATGATAAGCTACTAGATTTTCAAGAGAATTTGGTCTCAAGCAAATATATGAAATCACCTAGAGAGGTTTTATACAGCAAGAAAAGACAAAAGACAGCTTCTCCAGTCCTCGGCAATCTCTCTTTCAACTTTTTTATTATTTGCCACTGTATCAGTCATTTGGAGTTAAACAGGAACTAAGTTTTTGTATCCTCCATGCCTTACAGATAATATTCAAGTATTAGTTGAGAATGATTCTAAGCTTCAAACACCCCTACAAAGATCCCTGTATAATCTACTTTTCTTCCTCCATCATTCAAGCAGCAACTAAAATGTTATTTTCTCTAAGATTCTTTCTTAAATCAGAGGGCAATGGCAAATAGTATCTTAACTCATTTGTTAAAAATGAAGTCAACAACCGGTCAATGATGAGTGCTTTGATTTCCTTTTTCATTATTTATAAAAACTAGGCATACCAGGTATAGAATTGAATAAGACATTATATCTTTTCAAAGCTGGGTCAATGGTGTTGCAGTAGGAGATGAAGCAGAGAGTAATATTGTAAGGCAGGGGCAATGGGAGTGAGAGGAGGAGGCGGGAGGAACGGTAGGAGTGCTAGCTGGATATCAGGCTGGTGCTGAGGGACAGGCCTTGCTCCTAGAACCAAGAAATTATAGCCAGACATTAGCCTTGCCTGTCTTGTCCTCAGGCTGAAGCACAGCCAGGGAAGAAAATGATTTTAATAAAAGAAGCCAAGGTATATGACATAAAACAGTGGTATGTATCAAGCCTGAGATATGGAGTAAAAATGAAAACAGAGTAATTATCATCAACATTTCAGATAGCCAGGAAAATCAGAAGCAGGACAGAATCTGGTATGAAGAGGCAAAAAAGAGTAGTACTTCAATATTACACTGTAATAACAAAATATATATAGGAGTTCCCCTTTTAGTACAGGCTCAAAACACTCAGACATTTAATGCCTTCAGTGGCTACAAAGGACTAGATATCATGCAGACTGAAAATCTCCCATGTCTTGGAAAACTAAATGAAAGAGAAAATGTAGCTCATGTCACTTAAGAAGGCTAGTTATTGATAACAAAAATAGCACAAAACCATACAGCAGATACTATACACCACTCACTGTTTTAAGCACTTTACATACATTAACTCATTTAATCTTCACAATGATCCTATTATCATCCCCATTGTAAATTGAGACAAAGAGATATTAAAAAATGTGTCCAGATAGTAAGTGGAAGAATCAGGATTCAAACCCTGTCTGGCCCCAGTGTCTGTATTTTAAATACTACTCATACTGCTTCTGTTTTCCTTCTCTCCTCTTCTTGCCTCTTTCTATCCCTTGCCTCAATCCTTATTTCTATGTTCCTCTTTCATCTTTCTCTTGCCCTAAAATTCAACCTAATGGGAGAGATCCACTATAAGCAAGTAAGTATAACATACAGTAAATACTATAATAGAGATATTAATATAAATTATTACTGGAGCACAAAGAAGCACTACCTGAGAAAGCCATAAAATGCTTTAGAAGAGATGACACTTGAGTAGGGTATAAAAAATGAATAGAACCTCTATAAATAGTAAAAGTACATTTGAAATAGCATGGTTAAAGACAGAAATAATATACATGGCATTCTATAAGCACTAATGGGCAATAATCACGGCAGTCATATTTATTTACCTCGGTATCTTCAAAGTACCTAGGACAGCACCACATAGCTGACATATAAACATCTGTGGACAAATGGATGGATGAATGAATGAATGAATGAATGTATGTGTATTCAGGAAAGATTAAGAATACACCAGAGGAGCTGTAACTGGAGATGAAAGCAAGGTCCAAATTGTCAAAGAACCTTGAATATCATCCAAAAATTTTTGTATTTGGGGAGTAACATGATTACAAGTTTGCCTTGTAGAACTATATTGGTTAAAACAACTAGAAAACTGAAATATGGTAGCAAGTCAATAGTGGTAAAATATCTTCAGTTCTTAAACTAAGTAGTAGCAGTGGTAACAGAGAAGGGTAAAATCTAGTCTTTGTTCAAAGAAAATTGATAATGATCCACTTATGTAAATTAGAGGATAAGAAAGAAGAAGAGTTGAGGATAAGAAAGAAGAAGAGTTGAGGATAAGACAGAAGAAGAGTTGAGGTTAATTCTAAAGTTTCTAGTTTGAGTGACTGGGTAAATGGTAATACACTAACCAAAATGAAGGATATGAAAAGAAAGGCATTTGGATTAGAGCATGGGAGGAAAGAGGAAAGTAGAAGGAGAATGACAGATAATTAATTTAGTTTTTGACATGCTACACTGGAAATGCCAACAGAATATTTCACAGAGGGAAATATGAGTATGATGTTCTGGTAAAGGTCAGGTTAGTTAACAAAATTTGAAAATTTTTCCCTCTTTTTTGCTCCTCTTATTCCATATGAAACACTTCACTCACTAAATAATACCAAGCTGGCAAATGCAGGTGCCAGGCTTTATTAATGGTAAATATCTTATGTTACATATCTTTAGATAAATACATACTAAAGCTTCAGACAAATTAAAAAAAAAAGCAGCTTTCCCCACTAGGAAAAGGTGAAATATGCCTGCTGTAAACATACTGTTCACACAATTCCCTGACTGAATGCCTGTTTTTTACATTCATTAAAAATATTTTATCTATTTACAATTTTAAAACAGTAGTATGGTTGTAGAGAAGAAATAAAATATCTTCTAATAAAAATACTAAAAATCTTCAGGCTTATTTTTCATCCTTATCTGAGAACTAAACTAATATTTATTATTTCAAATACATTATGATACCAGAAGTCAGCCAGTAACAGTTCTGAGTATAAAAACATTTGGTAAATCCCACCTGTACATAAAACTGCAATAGGATATACACTGAAATTAAACTAAAGATATGAATACTGTACAACATGCTTGTCCAACTCATGGTCTGCCAGACATATGCAGCTCAGGATGGCTTTGAATGCAGCCCAACACAAATTTGTAAACTTTGTTGAAATCTTATGAGTTATTTTTTACAATTTGTTTTTAGCTCATCAGCTATTGTTAGTGTATTTTATGTGTGGCCCAAGACCATTCTTCTTCCCATGTGGCCCAGGGAAGCCAAAAGATTGGACACCCCTGCTGTACACCATCAATTAAAAAATTACACTGATTTATACCTCCCTAATAAAAAATATATTCTTATTCATTATAGGAGAAGAATTTCCCCTAAAATCTTTGTATACTATGAATCTGCTTAGAAACTCATTCTGCATAAATATAAGATAATGTAATTTATCTATACATATACCTTCTTTCAAGCATTCTAGGCCACCCACTGCAGGAAAGTAAATCTATTTAAAACACATATGCCTCTTAAGGAGGATCTTCAAAATCTCCATTTAGGCCAGGTGTGGTGGCTCACGCCTGTAATCCCGGCACTTTGGGAGGCTGAGGCAGGTGGGTCACCTGAGGTCAGAAGTTCAAGACCAGCCTGGCTAACATGGCAAACCCCATTTCTACTAAAATTACAAAAATTAGCCGGGTGTGGTGGCGGGCACCTCTAATCCCAGCTACTCAGGAGGCTGAGGCAGGAGAATTGCTTGAAGCCAGGAGGCAGAGGCTGCAGTGAGCTGAGATCGCGGCACTGCATTCCAGCCTGAGCGAGAGCGAGATTCCATCTCAAAAAGAAAAAAAAAATTCTATTTAAAAGCACACAGCCAATAATTAGTTTAATATTACACATTTGAAGAATTAAATTTGTTGAATATAGTCAATAACTCAAATTTCACTAATGCACGTTTTCCCATGATCCAAATTTGCAAAGTTTTAATGTGGTAAACAACAAAACCAAGACCAACTAATAACAACCTGAACAATATCAAACACTTAAAAAGTGCTTATTATTTAACAGGGACTGTTTTAAGTCCTTTACAAGCATTATCTTATTTAATCCTCACTGCAACCATATTTTACAGATATAGATACTGAGGTTCACAAAGAGTAAGTAAAACTTTCAAGATCTTAAAATTATTATTCAGTGACACAGTCTGTATTTGAACTTGGGCACACTGACTCCTGAACCCAAACTGTTAACTGCTAATCTCCTAGCTTCCCATTTGCCAGATATTGTTGTAATTGCTTTCATTTTAAAATTTAATACTCAAGACAATTTATGATAAGTACTATAATATTATCTTAGTCTTTAGATTAATAATTGAAGTCCAGAGAATAATTAAGTTGTCCAAGTTCACAAATCTATGAAGTGGTAGAACCTGGATTTGAATCCAGACATTTTGACTCCAGAATCCATGATCTTAAACACCAAGTAATACTGCTCCTTGTATGCCAACCTGCATATAAAAGATAAGAAAAAGCTATATGACCAAAGTAACATAGCTTACTATATACATTATGTGCAAATATTTTATTTATAGCTCTTATATATGTTAAAAAATAGCAAGCAATTTCAACTTCCTCAAAATAAATACATGAATTTTAAAACTGGAATTCTAATTTTTTTCTATTCAAGTTACTATTCAAAATATTTTAAAATTAATTTTAGAATTAAGTTTAAAAACCAAAATATGTGGTACATCCTTATATGCCACATTTGAAAAGCTAATAAAACAAATACGAATTTAAAAACTAAAGATACTCTATAGAAAATAGCTTGATATTCATTAGCAGTGCTCAATAAAGAATATTAACTGCTCTCTGTGAGCTATATCGTCCGCTATATGAATTCCCTAAAGACCATACTGCAAAGTGAGAAGGGGCACTAGGTACAATATCTCACCAGAAAATGTAGAAAGTTTAGTCTTTCCAAGACTAATGATTATTTGTGTTATGTATACTGAACTGGCTTTGGCAGTTATATCTTTATATTTAGAAATAAATGTATGTATTTACAAAAAATAAACTTAAAAAATACCAATTTTTTAAAATTTAAGCTTCAGTAACAGTGGTAAAATTCATTTTAATTTCTACAGATAAGTTGGTCATTGAAAAAAATGAAAAAATTATAGTCTTACTAAAGTCAAAGCAAGAGCAAATACATTTCGACTTTGCAAGTATTGCAGAATTCACTTAAATTCTCCATTATATTTTGTCACGAAAGAACATTTTCTAGCTAAGAAAATGTTTTTCTAAGAAAAATGCTAGGATATACATGAAAATAATTAAATATATGGGGGATATTTATCTACTAAACCAACACATTTTCAATTTTGATTTACTTGGACCACAATAATACTCTAAATAATATTTCTATCAAAACAAATTAATTATAACTCCTAAAATAAATTTTGTAAGACTATTCTATTCATTATATCTTAAATGCAAAATTAAACAAAAAGTACCTATGCTTTATCTAATTATTTTTTTAAAAAGATAAAAAGTAACAACTTACAATTTGCATTATAAGGGATGTATTGCTGATTTGTCCTGCTGGGCATGAAACACTAATCCTCTAACTCCATGTCATGGATACTTTAATAATTCATTTAATAGATGCAATTCTATCTCTTGACCAAAATGTGAACTATCAAAGTCAACTTTCATTGAAAAAGATATACCTGTTTTACATTTAATTAGCTCTAAATATTTTCTCCATATTTTAATCAGAAAAATGCTATAATTTATTTTGCTCTGGGTTTGGACATAGAGAATTATTCATAATTCTAAGAGATAATTTAGGAAAACAGAAGGTTAATATGTTTCAGTTTCCTTTTATAACATTTCAATTAGTTTACAAATAAAATTTCCCTCAAATTTTCGTATTACATTATAAACAATGCAAAACTGGAAAGAATATATGTAAATTAAAAAAAGAATGTAACAATGCTAGCTGTTAACTCCAGATTTTATAAAAAACAATCATTACAAAGAGCATTTACTGATAGAAGTAACACAATTCACTGGTGAGTAACTTAAAGGGACAATGGAAGAAGGCATAGATGGCAGTGATGTGAAACACTAAGATCTTAGGGAAAAAAAAATGCCCTCTAAGAGAAACAGTTACCTACCTGGCCAGGTTGATAAAACAGATGCCACCCAATTTGTTTCACAGTTCAAGCCATGAATAGATTGAACCTGTATTCCCTCTAAGTACATGCAATAAATTGAAATTTCATTTGACTATCATAACAAAAAACTCTAAATCAATCTTGAAGAAATTGGAAAAAAAAGAAAACCCAAACTTTTATTAAGTATGGAAAACCAAATATAAAGTGTATTTAAACTATATACTTCTTACTTAATAATACTTAATGTACTTCATATATTTAAACCAAATCTTAATATAAAACTCTATCAATCTCTGGCAGAGACTTTTCTTCAAGGACAGTCTTGATTGAGGCTTTAGAATTATGATTCCAATGAAGTTTTAGACTAAGAAAAACTTATTTTCCTGGCAAATCTCCCTATGGCAAAGCATAGTCATTCTTTTGAACAACAAATCGTCTCAATTTTTTTCATTACCTATTCAATGTGTATGGATTTCTTCACAATTATCTAAATGAGAAATGGCATGGACAATATCTAAGGTCACTGCTTCCTCTCCTTTACTTTTTCAATGATTCTTTCTTTCTTTTCAATAAGATCTTCATGCTGAGCTACTATGAGTAAGATTTTGAATTCAACACCAATTGCAGGGGAATATTCTGGTTAAAGCCAATCTGTGATGTCAACTACAGTTTTAGATATGCTCATTTCAAGATTTAGTTCAAACCCATCAAAATTCTGATAAATACAAAGCAGTTTCATTCAAATCTCTCAGAGAGACACCATCTTCCTCTCAAATTTTAATATTAGGACACCTGGTTCTCTTCTTGAAATGATCAAAACATTGTTTGCTCACTCTAAAACCATCTTTCCCCTACTAAGCCTGATCCATTTTGAAGAGAAGTAGCTTTTGCTGAAAACATTGAATGGTTCAATAGATTTACTGTGTATGAACACATACATAGGCAATCAAAGGTTCATCTAACCTTACCAGCATATCATGTTTTCTTATCCACTAAATAAATGAGTCCAGCATAGTTCAGTTAGTGATGACAAGAGCTCAACATCAAGATCATACTGTGCTCCCACCTGAATACAGCAATTGGAATGTTCTACTCACTTGCATTCTCAATGCATACAGAATAAAAAATGTGTAGCTCCATTTGCACAATGATATCATTCTACCTTTCTGTTGATATGATATCTGTATCAAATATAGTAAAAGCAAATATATTTGAAATTTTAAAGAAAAACTACTCTAAAAGCTTTGAGAAAAGATACAATCCTTTAAGTTCAGCTGCTGATAGATTTGCTGAGTAACCTCTGAACAAGCATCGCAGTTTTGGAGCAGAATCATGTGAGAAACAGTTTGAGTCTTGTCCTTAGAGATTGAAATAAAAATTTTAAGTAATTAAAATGAAGTAGGAGCTACTTTCAATAAGTAAGGTGTTATAAAATAAGAAATAGTGCCACAAGGGTCACCAGCAACCAAATCAACATTAACTGAAGAAAGAATTTGTCAATCAAAAAGAGAAAAGATAAGCAATGAAATGATGAAATTAAGAGATGTATGATGAAATTAAGAGATGTAAAATTTGGTGGTATACCATGACACGTCTTTCAGTGGTATCCATCTTAGTTAGATATTTTGGGAGATATATAAACCCGTGTTACTTAATACCTTTACCAATGACCTGAATAAAGGAATTGAGAATATGTTCATTAATTTTGTAGAAGGTCCTAGGAATACTAGGTAGGGCATGATTGCTAATTCTCTGAAAGAAAGAAAGATACACTAAGGACCTCAATATATTAAAGAAATAACACATCAAAACAAAGTGAAATTCAATATGGATAATTTCAAGGTTACTACACCATTAGGAGCCAAACACTAATAAATGTTAATGAAAATGTTGGCTCAGTAAAATGTGTCAGGAAAAAAATTAAAATAATATAATACTAGTCAAATAGAAATCAGCAGTTTAATGTTTCTAACTGGTGAAAACTAATCATTCTATTATGCTATCTGATTCTGATGAAAGCAATTATGGTCTCCAATTTCAAAGTAAAATTGAGAACACCTAGTAAAGAATACATTTGGAGACTTTCACAATAAGGAAAAAAATTTAAAAAGCAGAATAAAACAAACAGAAACAGCATCTGTTAAAAAAATAAATCATTTGTGAATAAAATTAAATTTATGTGGGAAAAAATATTAAAACCAATTATTTGTAAGGATTTGGCAATATTTAATGCATTTTAAAAGGGAAACTGGTTTCCTAATCCTGCTAAAGAATATAATGCAATGGCTTAAAGACAGCAAGTTAAGAAGCATTGCCAGCAAGTGACTGGTCAGCAAGCTGCTTTCCAGAACAGTATGATCTTTGATGAGTTCATCACTGTCTACTGTCTTACCCTCACTTTCAGAAGACCAAAAACTTGTCTTTTTTCAGGGCCTAGAGGGCCTATGTGAGGAAAAAAAATGAATAGAGGTAAAAAATCTAGCTGTTAGATCCTGTTACACAGTATCCAAATAAATTCAAATGGCAGCGGATACATGAACAACTTAAAATTTAAACTGGAGAAAACTCCATTAGAATAACAGAAATGTTAACAGAATGTCAAATTAGGACACACACATCTTCCTGGTATTAGAGTACCTGAAAAGCTGAAACAGTAATTAAAAGGTTTCTTGGCAGGCACAGAATGAAAACTAAAGGGAGGAAACTCTACCAGATACCAAGAATTATTTTAAAAGTAGAATAATTAAAACTAGATGGTATTGGCACAGGAATAGATAACAGACCAAAAGGCCAGACACAGACACTTGCACACATGGATTCTGATGTATGACAAAGTTGGCTGCAGAGCAGTGGGTGAGTGAGGGATCATGTTTTGAATGCATTGTGCTTGGAAAATCGAGGATATAAGGGAAAAATGAATTTACATACAAAACAATTCTAGATAGATTATAGATCTAAATGTGAAATGCTTTAGCCAATCAATTTTGTAGAAAAAAATACAAATACTTTTCTTCATGATCCCAAGGCAAGGGATTTCTTACTAAACAAGACATAAAAAGCATAAATCACACAAGAGAATACTGATAAATTTTATTACATTAAAATTTAAAATTTCTGATCATCAAAAGATATCACATAATGACTAGGCAAGCCCAATAATATATTATATGGAATAATGTATTTGCAACACATAATCAGGAGGAAAAGGCTCATATCTAAATACATAAAAAATGTGTAAAAACATTTTTTTAAAGACAGCACAGTAAAAAAATGGGCAAAGTCCTGATCAGGCTTATCATGAAGGATAAAACAAAAATGGCCAATAAATGTATGAAAAGGTGTTCAACTTTGTTATGTATCAGAAAACTTCAAATTACATCATAATGCAGTATCACTATTCCAGAATGGCCAAAATTTAGATATTGTAATATGAAGTATTCGTTAGGAAGTGGAGCAATTGGAAATCTTTCAGATGATAAAAATCTGAGACTCAACAGTACAGAAAAAAAAATCATGGGTATATAGTCATACACTAGAAAATTATGTAGCCATAAAAATGAATGAATAATAGTTACATGCAAAAAACTGAATCTTGGAAATATGAGGTTAAGCAAAAGCAGCAAGGCAGAAGGGACAAGATTCCAATATAAAGATTCCAATATAAAGTTCAAAACAGGCAAAACTAATCTTTCAAGGATGTGTACTTAGGTGGTAAAACTTAAAGAAAAAAATATTAATGTCCATAAAAGCAAGCAGAAAAGGGATAATACTCAGGAAGAGTGCACGGGGGCTTTTGAAGAAATAGCAGCATTCTACTTCTCTACCTGGGTTCTGGTTACATAGGTGCTTGCTTTTAAGTATTATTCTTCATTTTGTTTCAAAATTTAAAAAGAACTAAAAAAATGTATAGTTCTTATGGGCAGTTTATCTTGGTTATGGTGATACCTGGTGAATCATTCCAGTCTGCAAGAGCTGCTATCTGAATGACCCACTTATAATCTTGTCCCTCTCAGTCTAATCTTATCACAGTGTCCAGAATGAGCCCTTCAAAATGTAAATCAGAACTGACTGTCCTCTGGTCAAAACCTTCCAATGGCTCCTCATTTCCTGCATGATCTGGCTCTCTCTGACTACTCTGACCTCATTTCCTACCACTTCCCTACTAGTTCATTCCACAGTCGGCCTTGATGTTTCTCACATATTAGCCAGGTTGTTTTTCCCTGGATGTTCCCCCTCTGCTGTGATGGCATTTTCCCATATATTCACATAACTGATTCTTTCACCTCCTTCGAGTCTTTGCTTAAACATTACTTTCTTAATAAGAGCAACTCTGTCAACCCTATTTTAAAATGCAACCCATTAACACCCATACCTCACCTTTTCCCTGGCTTATTTTTTGTATCTCTTATCTTCTAAAATACCAAATAATTTATTACTTTTTATATCATTTGTTATCTGTCTTCCCGTACTAGCATGTACGCTTCAAAAGGCAGGAAGCCAGCTGATATTTGGGATAGATTGCTAGGCAATAATTATGAATATAAATGTAATTTAAAATGATGAATATAAATGTAAAATATAAATACTAAAACCCAAATCCAGAAATATATGGAGAAATACATCAAGACAGAGTTAGATTTATCCCCACTATGTAAAAATAATGTAACATTAGAAAATCAACTGATAGAATTCATCACACTAACAAATTAAAGGAGTCAAGACATCCTTTCAACAGGGCCAAAAAAAAAAGTTATTAAGAAACCTCAATAGCAACCTATAATTAAAAAAAAAAAATTAGTAAATTTGAGCTGGAAGGTAACTTACTTAGCCTGATAAAGGAAATCAGTCAAAATAATATAGCAAAAAAATTCATGAAAATATATTACAATTCAAAAGTATTAACTTTAAAATTAGGAACACAGCAAAGCTGCTTGTTTTATTTTCAGCACTAAAGAGGTTTTAGGATGCCCTGGATTCAAAACAACATTCAATTCTAGCCTCCATGAGCCTCAGTGAAAACAAGAGTCCTTTATTATTTTAACAATAAAACTTCATTCTTCAGAGGTTAATGAAAAACATAATTCAGTCTTAAAATAATGTGTTTTTAATCACAAAAGGATGAAAACTATGAGGCACGCAGACACAAGTTTTAAAAAGAAGGCATCCCAGCACTTTGGGAGGCCGAGGTGGGTGGATCACGAGGTCAGGAGATCAAGACCAGCCTGGCCAAGATGGTGAAACCCCGTCTCTACTAAAAATACAAAATATTAGCCTGGTGCGGTGGCAGGCGCCTGTAATCCCAGCTACTAGGGAGGCTGAGGCAGGAGAATCGCTTGAACTCGGAGGGCAGAGGTTGCAGTGAGCCGAGATCGCACCACTGCACTCCAGCCTGGGTGACAGAGTGAGACTCTATCTCAAAAAAAAAAAAAAAAAAAAAAAAAAGAAGGCATAAAACAGCCCTAATGAAAGTAGAAGGAGAACATAATAAAAAGAAAAGCAGCAATAAATTAAATTCGATAAAAGCAACAGAAGTATCTAAGAACATTTTCTTAGATTGTGTATGTGTGTGTGCGTGTGCGTATGAGGATGAAGGACTAAAATAAGATGAACATACTTTGGCAAGTCTATTAAAAATTACAACAAAAGTAATTCAAGGCTTACTCTGCATCATGCACTATCCCACGTATTTTACATGTATACTTTCATTCAGGTTTCACAACAACTCTACTACCCTTGCAGAAAAGGAAACCGAAACATGTGAGGGAAGAATTTGTCCAAATTCACAAAGCCGTAAGTGGCAGAGTCAGGATTCAATTGTCTGGACTAATACAATACTTACAAATATAGAATACTGTACACGAAAATAGGGAGATAACAGTAAATATATACATATACAATTTTAAAGCAAATACTTTATATACCACAGCAAAAAATGTTTGTATACATTTGCAAATATCTGTAAAATAAAAATAAAATCATAACTTTAAAAACATTTTTATTAATACATAATTTTTGCACATATTCATGGGGTACATCTGATATTTTGTTACAAGAATAGAATGTGTTATGACAAAGTTGGAGTACTTTAAGGTATCCATCACCTCAGGTATTTATCATTTCCATGTGCTGGGAACATTTCAAGTCCTCTCTTCTAGATTTTGAAATATACAATATATTGTTGTTAACTAGTCACCCTGCTCTGCTACTGAACATTAGAACTTATTCCTTCTATTTAACTATGTTCATATGCATTAACCAACCTCTTATTCCCCCATCCTTACCACATACACCATTCTGAGCCTCTGATATTTACTATTCTACTCTCTACGAGATCCACTTTTTTAGCTCCCACATATGAGTGAGAGCATACAATGTCTTTCTGTGTCTGGCTTATTTCATTTACCATAATGACCTCTAGTTCTTTTCATGTTGCTGCAAATGACAAGGTTTCATTCTTTTTATGGCTGAATAGTATTCCATTGTGTAAATTTACCACATTTTCTTATCCATTCATTGGAAAATGGACACTTACATTGATTTCATATCTGTGCTATTGTGAATAGTGCTGCAAGAAACTATGGATGCAGGTATCCCACTGATAAACTAATTTCTTCACCCTCAGATAAATACCCAGTAGAAGGATTTCTGGATTGTATGGTAGTTCTATTTTTACTTTTTTGAGATATCTCCATACTGTTTCCCATAGTGGCTGTACTAATTTACATTCTCTCCAACCATGTATAAGAATTCCCATTTTTCTGCATCCTTGACACATCTGTTATTTTTTATCTTTTTGATAATAGCCATTTTAACTGGTGTAAGATGATACCTCGTTGTGGCTTTGGTTTGCATTTCCCTGATGATCAGTGATATGAAACTGTCTTTTCAGAAATGTCTATTCATCTCCTTTGCCCACTTTTTAATGGGATTATTTACTTTTCTACCACTGAGTTTCTTGTAAATTCTGCAAATAAGTTCCTTGTCAAATAAGTTCCTGCTAATACTTTATATTTTCTCCCATTCAACATGTTGTCTTTTTGCTCTGTTGTTTTCTTTGCTGTGCAGAAGCTTCTTAGCTTAATATAGTCCCATTTGTCTATTTTGGGGGGTTTTAGCTTGTGCTTTTGAGGTCTTAGCCATAAAATCTTGCTTAACCCAATGTCCTGAAGTATTTCTCCTTTTTTCTTTCAGTAGTTTTATAGTTTCGGGTCTTACCTTTAAGTCTTTAATCAATCTTGAGTTCATTTTTGTATATGGTGAGAGAGGAGTACAGTTTCATTTTTCTGCATATGAATATCCAGATTTCCCAACACCATTTATTGAAGAGGCTGTTCTTTCCACAAAATATGTTCTTGGGGCTTTTGTCAAAATCAGTTGGATATAAATACATAGATTTATTTCTGGGTTCTTTGTTATATTCCATTGGTTTATGTGTCTGCTTTAATATCAACATCACGCTGTTCTGTTACTACAGCCTTGTATTTTGAAGTCAGATAGTATGCTGCTTCCAGCTTTATTCTTTTTGCTCGGGACTGTTTTGACCATTTGGGATATTTTTTTTAGTTCTATACAAATTCTAGAGTTGTTTTCTCTATTTCTGTTAAAAATGACATTGATATTCTGATAAGGATTGCACTGAATGTGTAGACCGCTTTGTGTAATATGGTCATTTTAATAATATTAACTCTTCCAATCCATGAGCACGGGATGGCTTTCCATTTGTTTGGGTCCTCTTCAATTTCTTTTATCAGTGTTTCATAGTCTTCCTTATAGAGGTCTTTCACCTCCATGGCTAACTTTATTATTTTATTTTGTTTTCCACACCTGTGGTTAATGTGATTGCCTTCTTGGCCTTTTTCAGCTACTCATTATTGGTGTATAGAAATACTATATAAAATTTTAAAAACCCTAGAAATAAAAATGATTAATACTTTTTTCCTGTGTACAAATATGAAAACTCTGCCTTAAAAACACGCAATCAAAATTCAAAGTTAAACAAAAAAGAGGGCAAAATTTAACATATGGTTTTAAAAAATTACTCAAAAAAGCCTTTAACTTTTTAAATAAAGAACATTAATAAATCTTCAAGAATAATTTCCATGGAGTAGTCACCAAAGAAGAATGTTTAATTCTTAAATGTTAAATCACCATTAAAATTGAAAAAATATCCAACTTCAGAGTAATAAAGCAATTTTAAATAATAAATTTTTACTTTCAACCTTTATTTTAGATACAGGGGGGTACATATACAGGCCTGTTACATGGTTATTTATATTGCACCCAGGTAGTGAGCACAGTACCCAATAGGTAGTTTTGTAACCCATGCCCCCATGCCCTCTCTAGTAGTCTGCAGTGTCCACTATTCTCATATTTATGTCCCTGAGTATCCAACGTTCCATACGAAATTTAGAATAGCCTTTTTTTAATTCTGTGAAGAATTACATTGGTAGTTTAATAGAGATAGCACTGAACCTGTAGATTGCACTGGGCAGTATGGCCATTTTAACGATATTGATTCTTCCAATCCATGAGAATAGAGTGTTTTCTATTTGTATCATCTCCAATTTCTTTCAGTAGTGTTTTTTAATATTCCTTATAGAGATCTTTCACCTCCTTGGTTAGATGTATTCCCAGGTATTTCATTTTTTGTGTGGCTATTATGAATGGGATTGTGTTCTTCATTTGATTCTCAGTCTTGGCCTTATTGGTGTATAGAAATGCTACTGATTTTTGTACACTGATTTCATATCCTGAAACCTTGCTAAAATTGTTTATCAGTTCTTGCAGCCTTTTGGTGGAGTCTTTAGGATTTTCTACGTGTAGAATCATATCGTCAGCAAAAAGAAGCCATTTGACTTTTTTTTTTCTTTTTTTCCCTATCTGGATGCCTTTTATTTTTCCCTTGCCTGATTGCTCTGGCTAGGACTTTCAGTTCTGTGTTGAATAAGAGTGGTAAGAGTAGACATTCTTGTCTTGTTCCAGTTCTCAAGGAGAAAGGTTCTAGCTTTTGCCCATTCAGTATGATGTTGGCTATGCGTCTGGCATAGATGACTCATTATTTTGAGGTATGTTCCTTTGATGCCTAGTTTGGTGAGGGTTTTTGTCATGAAGGGATATTGGATTTTATCTAAAGCTTTTTCTGTGTCGATTGAGATGATCATGTGGATTTTGCTTTTGATTCTGTTCATGCAGTGAATCACATTTTTTGATTTATGTATGTTGGAACAACCTTGCATTCCAGGAAAGAAGGCTACTTAATCATCGTAAATTAACTTTTTGATATGCTGCTGAATTAGATTTGCCAGTATTTTGCCGAGGATTTTCGTGTCTATGTTCATCAATATGTTCAGGATACTGGCCTGAAGTTTTCTTTTTTTGTTGTGTCTTTGCCAGGTTTTGGTATTAGGGTGATGCTGGCTTTGTAGAATGAGTTAGGGAGGAGTCCCTCCTCCTTGATTTCCTGGAATAGTTTCAGTAGGATTGGCACCAGTTTTTCTCTGTGTGTCTGTTAGAATTTGGCTGTGAATCCACCTGGTCCAGGTCTTTTTTTTTTTTTTTTTGGTTAGTAGAGTTTTTATTATTGATTCAAATTCAGATCTCTATATTGATCTGTTCAGGATTTCAATCTCTTTCTTATTCAGTCTTGGAAGACTGCATGTTTCCAGGATTTTATACACTTCCTCTAGATTTTCTAATTTGTGTGCATTAGAGTTGTTCACATTATTCTCCGAGGATCTTTTGTATTACTGTGGGATCAGTTATACTGCCATCTTTGTCATTTCCAACTGTATTTGTTAATCTAGCTAGCAGTCTATGAGTCTTGTTTAATTTTTCAAGGAACCCCAACTCTTGATTTCATTGATCTTTTGTATGGATTATTGTAGCTCCATTTCATTAAATTCTTCTCTAATTTTAGTTCTTTCTTTTCTTCGGCTAGCTTTGGGTTGGTATTTTTTCGTCTTTTCTAGTTCCTTTAGGTGCAAGGGTAGATTGCCCATTTGAGATCTTTCTAAATTTTTGATGAAGGCATTTAGGGCTATAAACTGTTCTCTTAAAACTACTTTAGCTGCATCCCAGAGATTCTAGTACGATGTGTCTCCATTTTCATTAATTTCAAATAATTTATTTCTGCCTTAATTTCAACGTTCCCACAGGAGTTTCAAGAGTAAGTTGTTTAATTTCCATGTACTTGTGCAGTTTTGAGAGATCTTCCTTATACTGATTTCTATTTTTACTGTATTGTGGTCTGAGAATATGGCTGGTATGATTTGAGTTTTTTTGAATTTACTGAGATTTGCTTTACGACTGAGCAGGTGCTGGCTCTTAGAATATGTTCAGTATGCATATGAGAAGAATGTATACTCTGTAGTTGTTGGGTGGAGTGTTCTGTAGATGTCTACGAGGTCCAGTTGGTCAAATGCTGAGTTTAAGTCCGGAGTTTCATTGTGAGTTTTCTGCCTTGATGATCTAACACTGTCAGTGGGGTGTTGAAGTCTCACCCTATTATTACGTGGTTGTCTATATGTCTTTTCGTAGGACAAGAAGAACTGGTTTTATGAATCTGGGTGCTCCAATGTTTGGTGTCTATGTATTTAGGATAATTAAGTCGTCTTGTTGGATTGTACTTTTCATCATTATGTAATGTCCTTCATTGTTCTTAATTTTTATTGGCTTAACATATGTTTTATCTGATATAAGAATAGTGACTTCTGCTCTTTTTTTGGTTTCTGTTTGCATATCTTTCTCCATCCCTTTCCTTTGCGCCTACAGGTGTCACAAGAGGTGAGATGGTTCTGTTGAAGACAACAGATGGTTGAGCTTTCTCTTTTTATCCACCTTGCCACTCTGTGTCTTTTAAGTGGGGTGTTTAGTGTATTTACATTCAAGGTTAGTATTGATATGTATGATTTTCATCTTGTCATCATCTTGTTAGCTGGTTGTTAGGTAGAACTGATTGCATAGTTGCTTTATAGTACCTGTGAGCTATGTACTTAAGTGGGTTTTTGTGGTATCAGATATTGTTCTTACGATTCCATGTTTAGCACTCCCTTAAAGACTTCTTATATGGCTGGTCTAGTTGAAACAAATTTCCTCAGCATTTGCTTAAAATCTGATGAAGATTTTATTTCTCTTTCACTTATGAAGCTTAGTTTGGTAAGAGATGAAATTCTTAGCTGGAATTCCTTCTCTCTATGGATGTTGAAAATAGGCCCCCAATCTCTTCTGGCTAGTGAGGTTTCTACTGAGAGGTCTGCTGCTAACCTAATGAGGTTCCCTCTGTATGTGACTTGACCCTTCTTTCTAGCTGCCTTTAAGATTTTTTCTTTAATATTGACCTTGGTGAATCTGATGGCTATGTGCTTTGGTGATGGTTCCTGTCTATGGTATCTAGCTGGCGTTCTCTGTATTTATTGGATTAACATGTCAACCTCTAGCAAGATTAGGGAAATTTTCATGGACTATATCCTCAAGTATATTTTCCAAGTTATTTTTCTCTCTCCTTCTCTCTCAGGAATGCCAATGAGTCTTAGATTTAATCACTTTACATAATCCCATATTTCTCAGAGGTTTTTTTCAGTTTTAAAAAATTCTTTTTTCTTCGTTTTTGTCTGAGTTGCCTTGAAGAAACAATCTTCAAAGTCTAAGATTCTTTCCTCAGTTTGTTCTATTCTGCTGTTAATACTTCTGATTGTATTATAAAATTTTTGTAGTGAGTTCTTCAGGTCTAGAAGTTCAGTTGGTTCTTTCTTAAAATGGTTATTTCCTCTTTCAGCTCCTTGATCATCTTACTGGATTCCTTAGATTGTGTTTCAACTATCTCCTGAGTCTCAGTGAGCATCCCTTCTATCCAGATTCTGAATTCTATGACTGTTATTTCAGTCATTTCAAACTGGCTAAGAACCATTGCTGGGGAACTAGTAGATTCATTTGGAGGTAGGGGGACACTTTGGCTTTTTGAATTGCCAGAGTTCTAGCACTGACTCTCATCTTGGAGGGTTGGTGTTCTGCAGTGTTAACTGTATATAGTCAGTTAGCTTCATTTCTGGGTGCTTTCAGAGGACTAGGGCTCCATACAACATCTTTAGGTAAACACTTGCACTTGGTTTCACAGGTGTATATATCAGCAGATTTTTGGTGTTGCAGTTTGGGCTACAATCCAGTAGCTGGCACTTAAGAGTAATGGCCAGTAGCTAGGCTAATACCCAGCCACACAACTCTTTGGTACTTCCTCACTTTCACAGGTGTGCACTGCAGTGGGGAAGTCAGGGACGGGGAGAGGGGAAGGAGAAGAGATGGCCTCACCAGGTCCACTTGGGGGAGCTCCCTCCAATCATGGGCGCCCATGCCCGAGTTTCTTTTGTTAGGTGTTCCGGGCTGCCAGGCCCCCCGGGCAGAGGCTGCAACAGAGAGATATGCCAAACCCCTTCTGGACAGGCCCTGTTTAAGGAGAAATGCATGTCTGGTTCCCACCCTGGTCCAGGAACCCATGCGTGTCACTCCCTCAGTGTTCTAAGGGTACATACAGTCTCCTCCCCAGCTCAGGTGCTGGCCACAGATCTTGGCTGCAGGCTGGAGCTCTGGGGGTACCCAGATGTCCCACAGCTTGGGGTCAGGTTCCAGCTGTGCTGAGGAATTACAAGTGTTTCTGGGCCACTAGGAAAAGAAATAAGGTGAAACAATGCACTCAGGCTGGGCTGCAGATGCTACACTGTGCACTCAATCATGCAGGGCAGCTAGGCATGTGTCCAGGGAGGGGCAGTCGACAGGCGAGCTTGCACAACAGATGTGCCCCTGTTCCATGGCGAAGCCAGCCCCACTCTTTTCTGGCTCAGAGGTCAGTTGGGGCTGGCACTTCCTGAAGGGGGATGGGGAACCCTAGGGAAAAGACATCTATGGTCACTCTCTGACAGAGCTACCCAGCCCACAAAAACTCCCAGGCTCTGCAACATCTGAAAATTAGTCTCTGCCTATCCCCAGCAAGATCCCTCTGCCAGCTCACATGTCCACAGCAGACGAGTAACTAGGATCCTAGGGGTCAGTGGTGAAAGTGAGCTGTCCCTCAGGTCCTTCATTCGCCTCTTTCCCAGGAGCTCTTAAGGGCCAGGAACTAGTCCTAGGGTTCAGTTAACCTACACAGTGTTCCCAGCTTCCCCACCTTCATGCTCAGCTTCAGTGTCGCCTTTCCATTCACTCTCAGCTTTTTCTCTTTGAAGATCTTCCCAAATTAAGGTGGTTTACTCAATAATATGGTCTCTCTCAGTGTGAATGGTACTTCCTCCCTGCGTCTAGTAGGCCATCTTGTCCCCCCCTCAGTTTTCTTAAGCAAGCATGGTTTACATTTGCCTTTTTTTTATTTGTTTTTTTATAAATTCAGGGGGTTTAAGTGCCATTTTGTTACAAAGATATATTGCATAGTGGTGTTTTCAGCATAGCCATCACCAGAATAAGTATACACTGTACCCATTAAGTAATTTCCCATCCCTCGTCCTTCTCTCACACTTCCATCCTACTGAGTTGCCAATGTCTATTACTACATTCTCTATGTCCATGTGTACACATTATTTATCTCCCACTTACCCATGAGAACATGCAGTATCTGACTTTCTGTTTTTTAGTTATTTCACTTAAAATAATGGCCTCCAGTTCCCTCCATGTTGCTGCAAAAGACAAGATTTCATTCTTTTTTATAGTTGAGTAGTATTCCATGGTTATATAAACCGCATTTTTTAGCCAGGTGTGGTGGTGTGCATCTGTAGTCCTAGCTACTTGGGAGGCTGAGGCAGGAGGATTACTTGAACCCAGGAGTTCAAGGATGAGTGAGCTATGATCGTGCCGCTGCACTCCAGCCTGGGTGACAGAGCAAGACCCTGTCTCAAGCAAAAAACAACAACAACAAAAAAAATTTTCTTTATCCAGTCATCTATTGGTGGACACTTAGGTTGATTCCATATCTTTGCCATTGTGAATAGTGCTACTATAAACATACAGGTGCAGGTATCTTTTTGATATAATGATTTATTTTCCCTTGAGCCTATACTAAGTAATGAGATTGCTAGGTCAAATGGTAGTTCTGTTTTAAATTATTTGAGAAATCTCCAAACTGCTTTCTACAGTGGCTTAACAAATTTACATTCCCACCAACAGCGTATGTTTCCATTTCTCTGCATCCCCGTCAATATCTGTTATTTGACTTTTTTTTTTTTCTCGAGACGGAGTCTCGCTTTATCGCCCAGGCTGGAGTGCAGTGGTGTGATCTTGGCTCTCTGCAGCCTCTGCCTCCTGGGTTCAAGCGATTCTCATGCCTTAGCCTCCCGAGTAGCTGGGACCACAGGCACACACCACCACGCCGAGCTAATTTTTGTATTTTCAGTAGAGATGGGGTTTCACTATATTGGCCAGGTTAGATGTTATTTGACTTTTTAATAACAGCTATTCTGATTGGTGTAAGATGGTATCTCCTTGTGGTTTTAATTTGCATTTCTCTGATGATTAGTGATGTTGAGCATTTTTTCATTTGCTTCTTGGCCATATGTATGTCTTCCTTTGCAAAATGTCTGTGCATTTCCGTTGCTCACTTTTTAATGGGGTTATTTGAGGGATTGTGGTTGAGTTGTTTGCATTCCTTGTAGATTCTGGACATTGGACCTTTATCAGATGCAAAGTTGGCTAGTATTTTCCCCCATTCTGCAGGTTGTCTGTTCACTGTGTTGATTATTTCTTTTACTGTGCAGAAGCTTTTCAGTTTATATAGCCCCATTTGTCTACTTTTGTTTTTGTTGCATTTGCTTTTGAAGGTCTCAGTCATGAATTCTTGGTCTAGGCCAATGTCTGGAGGAGTTTTTCCTAGATTTTCTTCTACAATTTTTGCAGCTTCAGGACTTACATTTAAGGCTTTAATCCATCTTGAGTTATTTTTTGTATGTGGTGAGAGTTAGGAGTCCAGTTTCATTCTGCATATGGCAATCCAATTTTCCTAGCACCACTTACTGAATAGGGTGTCCTTTCCCCAGTGTATAATTTTGTTGACTTTGTCAAAGATCAGTTTGCTGTAAGCGTGGGGCTTTATTTCTGGGTTCTCTATTCTATTCTACTAATCTGCGACTATTTTTATACCATGCTATTTTGGTTACTAACACCTTGCAGTATAATTTGAAGTCAGGTAAAGTGATACCTCCAACTTTGTAATAATACCAATCTGACAAAGCTTTTTTTAACGAGGAAATGACAAGAATGTAAAAAAAAAACAATGATTACTCTGTATTTATTAATTTTTTAATTTTTTTTATGGGTATATATATAAGTGTATATATTTATGGAGTACATTAGTTATTTTGATACAGGCATACAATGTGTAATAACTACATCAGGGTAAATGGCATACTGCTAAATTTTTGATAAATAACAAGTATTATCATATGATAAGAAAAAGCAACACACTTTATTTCATTAAAACAAGAAATATACATACATACATACATATATATATATATATATATATATATATATATATATGAAATATTCCTTCATCCTTAAAAATGGAATTTAGGACAATTGCCAAAATGACATCTGAGGAACACTAGATCAACAGATATTAAGATGTGAGATTTTTAAAAAGGAAGGTGGGGGGGTTCCATGATGAAACGTATTCAGGAAATATTGGGCTAAATAAAGTTGAGAAGTTTTTCAGTGCAGGACTTCTAGAGCCATTGATATGCTAATTTTCTAAACTTAGCCATCTCCGTCACAGCCTGTGAGTGGCTCTAGAGAAGCCCTAACAATCTGGAACAGCACTGAAAAATCACCAATCTAATACAATATTCTAACATTTTTTATATATTTTGTAAAATGTACAAAAACAGATGAAAGGTGGAGGGAAAATGAATTCTGTTTACAATAAAGCTGAGGTTCTATAAGGCATAATTTATAACTATATATTGGGTCCAGTTTGAAGGAACCAGAAGTAAAAGATAGCAAACAGGAGGTCTGTAACTTTTACTTGTTTATTAAAATTGATTTATATGCTAATTTTATATTGAATATACTTTAAATTGTGCTAATTGCAAGTACATGGCTTTAAACGTGATGAAAAGTCAGACCAATATATAGCTGAATTTTAAAAACTATAAATTGAAATGAAAATATGCATATATCTTAGAGTTTAAATAAAAATGACAGCTTGGACATCTAAAGCAACAATAATTTCACAGTAAAATTTCATATATACACACTAGGCAAAGCACTGAAGTATTTACTAAATATATTTTCATATTAGCCATTAGATGGCACCATATATCTACTAGTTAACGTAACTATACTAAACTCTAATTCCCCTGACATGCTCAAAAAGTAATATAAAATATATTTAACTTCTACGTAAATATAATACACATTATCTTTTATCACTGTTAACTTTAAGTTTTAAAGGAAGAAAGATGATATAAGCAACTACATTTATATCACCATTTCTGGAATGTTAAAACTTAATAAGTAATCTCATTCAGAAATCAAATGGAATGTTCTAAGACAATGATTCAAAGGCTGAAGAGCAGACAGCTAGAGAATGCCTTTCCTTAAGGTAAATGTAAGATAAAACTAATTCTCTACCTTAATAAATTTTGTTTTTACTTTTTATTCATAAACCTACATTGTCCAATTTCCAATTCTTCTAAATAATCAAATTTCTGTCTCCTCTTAAATTTCACCATATCTTGTTCTCTAATCCAGGACTCTCAGTTCCTGTGTAATTTCCCAGTCTCTCCTGAAATCGCTGCTGCAGATTTTTATATAGTCTATTTAAATACCAAAAATGACCCCATTCTAATAAACACATTTTCTACTTCCAGTTAAGATAAAATAACATGGACAGATTTCTCCCACCACCTGAAAACACTAAAACAAGAGAGAGCGTATGAAACAATGGCACTCAAGACACTGAAGATGGGCAATAAAGGAGTGATCATTCAGAGGAAGAAAAAAAATGAGATCATCTGTATGACTATGATTTTCCAAGCTTACTACCTGGAGAAAGGGGACAGTGCGGTCACTGTACAGTCAGGTGAGTGTTGAGGAGATAAACCTGGGAGTATGAAGAAGCCAAGTGTGCTCAAGTTCATGTGGCTGAGTCCCAGAATAAAAAGCTGTGTAGACAGAGAACTCCAGACACCTGCACTGAGTCACTCCTAAGATACAGTTCAGTACTTCTTAGCACATACATGTAAGGAAACAATCAGAGGCTGGGAAAAAAACTGTCTAAGAGGATTAGAGGGAAGACATGCCAAATCTTACACAGAGCACGAAATGGGGACTATTCTGAAGATCCAGAATTTTAAAATCTCAAACCTTATGAGCCACTGATTAGACTGACATATGAAGGATTTTGCTTCAGAAAATTAATCTTACACTAAATGCAGGTTTTGCCCCTCCTAACAAAGGTGAAAAGCAAGACTGAAAGGAAAGTCTCAGGTAATTTAACCTATCTCAGAATAAAGCTCAAGAACTAATCACGATTAGATCTAACACTCAACAAGGGAAACTTCACAATGTTTGGCATCCAATAAAGAAATTATCAGGTATGCAAAGAAGCAAAATGAAAAAAACCTAGCAGAAAAATTAATCAATCAAAACTGACTCAGAAAATTGATAAAATTAGGAGACAGGGACACTAACAATTATGATGATATATTCCATGGGTTTGAAGAACCAGAGGAATGATCGAATGTGGTAAGAGGAGATACGGAACTTTTCTTAAAAGCCTAAATCAAACTTCCAAAGGTAAAAACTAAAATGTCTTAGATAAAAATACACTGAAAGAGACTGACAGCACATCAGATATTACAAAAGAAAATGTTAATGAACCTGAAGACATATCAACAGAAAGCATAAACACAACAGAAAGACTAAAAAAATGCAAATAATCAGTAAATTGTGGAACAACTTCAAATAGATAAATATATGTGTAATTGAAGTCCACAGAAAAGAGATGAGAAAAGAAGAAATCAAGAAAACATTTGAAGAAGTGATGGTCAAAATTGTTCCAAATTTAATGAAAACTATCACCAAAAGCAGCTCAGTAAATTCAAAGTACAAGAAAAAAATGAAGAAAACTACACAAAGGAACATTATATTCAAATGCATTAAAGTTGTGAAGATAAAAACAGAAGTAGTCAGAAAAATTACACATTATCTACAAAAGAAAAGAGGTAAGGCTGACAAGAGATTCATCAGAAATAATAAAAGACAGAACAAGTGGCACACTATCTTTAAAGTACTGAAAGAATAAAAGCCGCTAATCTAGAAGTCCTTGCCAGTTAAATGATCTTTGAAAAATAAAAGGTGAAATTTTGTAAAACAACACAACACAACTTTGAGTCACACAAAAGGATATAGTTTGGATATTTGTCTCCACCCAAATCTCATATTGAAATGTAATTACCAGTGTTGGAGGTGAGACCTAGTGGGAGGTGTTTGGATCATGGGGGAGGATCCTTTACAGCTTGGTGCTGTCCTTGCAGTAGTGAGTACTCACAAGATCTGATTGTTTAAGTGTATAGCACCTCACCCACATTCTCTCTTGCTCCTGTTTTCACCATGTGAAGTGCTTGGTCCCACTTCATGTCCCACTATTAGTAAAAGCTTCCTGAGGCCTCTACAGAAGCTGAACAGATGCCAGTGCCATGCTTGCACAGCCTACAAAACTGTAAGCCAATTAAACCTCTTTATAAATTATCCAGTCTCAGGTATTTCTTTATAGCAACACAAGAATTGCCTAATATAGAAAACTGGTACCAAGGAGTGGGGCTCTGCTATAAAGATATCTGAAAATGTGAAAGCAACTTTGGAAGTGGGTAACAGGCAGAGGTCAGAATAGTCTGGAGGGCTCAGAAGAAGACAGGAAGATGAGGGAAAGTTTGGAACTGCTTAGAGATGAGTTAAATGGTTGTGACCAAAATGATGATATTGATATGGACAATCAAGTCCAGACTGCTGAGTTCTCAGATGGAAATGACAAACATACTGGGAACTGGAGCAAAGGTAACTCATATTATGCCTTAACAAAGAGCTTGGTTGCATTGTGTTCATGTCCTAGGGATCTGTGTAAGTTTGAAAATGAAAGATAATTGGGTCGGGCATGGTGGCTCACGCCTGTAATCCCAGCACTTTGGGAGGCTGAGGTGGGCGGATCACAAGGTCAGGAGTTCAAGACCAGCCTGACCAATATGGTGAAACCCTGTCTCTACAAAAAATACAAAAATTAGCCGGGCATGGTGGCGCATGCCTGTAATTCCAGCTACTCAGAAGGCTGAGGCAGGAGAATTGCTTGAACCCGGGAGGCAGAGGTTGCACTGGGCGACAGAGTGAGACTCTGTCTCAAAAAAGAAAAAAAGAAAGATAAGGTATCTTGCAGAAGAAATTTTTTTTTTTTTGAGATGGAGTCTCATGCTATCACCCAGGCTGGAGTGCAATGGCGCAATCTTGGCTCACTGCAAGCTCCACCTCCTGGGTTCACGCCATTCTCCTGCCTCAGCCTCCTGAGTAGCTGGGATTATAGGTGCCCGCCACCTCGCCCAGCTAATTTTTTTTTAATTATTATTTTTAGTAGAGGCAGGGTGTCAGCATGTTAGCCAGGATGGTCTCGATCTCCTGACCTCATGATCCACCCGCCTTGGCCTCCCAAAGTGCTAGGACTACAGGCATAAGCCACCACGCCCAGCCCCTGGCAGAAGAAATTTCTAAGTAGCAAAGCATTCAGGATGTGGCCTGGCTGCTTCTAACAGCCTATGTTCAGATGTGGGAACAAAGAAATGACTAACATAGGAACTTACATTTAAAAGGGAAGCAGAGCATAAAAGTTTGGAAAATTTGCAGCCTGGCCATGTGGTAGAAAAGAAAGGCCCAATTTCAAGGCAGGAATTTAAGCAGGCTGCGGAGCAACCACTTCCTAGAGAAATTTGCAAAATTAAAAAGGAGCCAAGTACTAATACCCAATACTATGGGAAAAAGGTCTCAGAGACCTTCATGGAAGCCCTTCCAACCAAAGGTCTTGAAGCCTAGGAGAACTGAATGGTTTTGTGGGCCAGGCCTAGGGTCCTGCTGCCCTGCACAGCCTTGGGAAATTGCTCCTGTATCCCAGCCACTCTGGCTCCAGCCTCAGCTCAAAAAGGCCCAGGTATACCTTGGGCTGCTGCTTCAGAGAGTGCAAGCTGTAAGCCTTGGAGGCTTCCATGTAGTGTTAAGCCTGTAGGCACTTGGAGTGCAAGAGTAGTGGAAGCTTGGCAGCCTCTGCCTAGATTTCAAAGATGTTTAGAAAAGCCTGAGTGTCTAGGAAGAAGATTGCTGCAGGGATGAAGGCCTCACAGAGAACCTCTACTAGAGCAGTGCAGAGGGAAAATGTGAGGATGGAGGCCCCACACAGAGTTCCCACTGGGACACTCCTAGTGGAGGTGTGGGAAAAGGGCAGCTGTTCTCCAGACTCCAGAGTGGCAGATCCACCAGCAGCTTTCACTGTACACCTGGAAAAGCCACAAGCACTCAACTCCATCCTGGAAGAACAGATGTGGGGGCTGACCCCCTAAAAAGCCACAGGGGCAGAGTGGCCAAAGGCGTTGGGAGCCCACCCCTTGAAGCAGTGTGCCCTGAATATAGGACGTGGAGTCAAAGAGGAGACTGATTTGGAACTTTTAAGATTTAATGACTGCCCTGATGCGTTTTGAACTAACATGGGGTCTGCAGCCCCTTTCTTTTGGCCGATTTCTCCCTTTTGGAATGGAAATGTTTACCCAATGTCTCTATCCACACTGTATCTTGGGAGTAAATAATTTGTTTGATTTTACAGGCTCCTAGACAGAAGGCAATTGCCTTGTATCAGATGAGACTTTGGATTTTTAGTGTTGCAACAAGTTAAAACTTTGGGGGACTATTGGAAAGGCCTGATTATATTTAGCAACATGAGAAGGACATGAGATTTTGTGGGGCCAGGGGTGGAATGATATAGCTTGTATATCTGTCCCCACCCAAATCTCATGTTGAGATGTAATTCCCAATGTTGGAGGTGGGGCCTGGTGGGAGGTGTTTAGGTACTGAGGGCAGAATTCTCATGGCTTAGTGCTGTTCTTGAAATAGTGAGTACTCACAAGATCTAGTTGTTTAAGTGTGTGGCACCTCCCCACTGACTCTCTCTTGCTCCTGCTTTTGCCATGTGAAGTGCCTGCTCCCACTTTCCCTTCCAGCATGAGTAAAAGCTCCCTGAGCCCTCTCCAGAAGCTGAGGGATGCCAGTGCCATGTTTATACAGCCTGCAGAACCATGAGCCAATTAACCTCTTTTCTATAATAAATTACCCAGTCTCAGGTATTTATAGCAGTAGAAGAATGGACTAATACACAAATGTTGAAAGACAACATCACCAGCAAATCTGCTGTAAGAAATATTAAAGTTCTTCAGACAGAAAGAAAATGACACAAGATGGAAACCCAGATATACAACAAAAAGAATACAGTGTACTAAGAAATAATTTTCATCTTATTATTTAAAAATTTTTAAAAGATAAGAGAGAATGACATCACAGAAAATGAGGGAGAAGGAAGCTTCAAGGGTATGTACCTCCACTGAAACAACCATTAAACAGGAAAAAATTGTCAGAATCAACTATTTCAAAACTCTGGAACCTTGTTGGACAATTACAGCAACGAGGGATATGCTTGCTGAAGGGAGAGACTGCTGAAACTCAGTAAGAGAACAGTATGCACAAAACAGCTACCATCCCCCATCCTTCAGCCCCACCTTGGCAATGGGGACATCAGCTCATATACCTGGACTGGCTAGTTGGCGCTAAAATCAGCAGTAAGGACCCTGACTTCCAAAAATTGGCGGTTGTGCATTTTGATCATTCTGGCATTTCCCTGAAGAACAGATGTAGATGCCTGCCTTTGTTTTGGCTGCCTCAGGCTGCAGTGGCTTTGCCAGCAGTGGCTATTTCCAGATGGCACATACATCTTTGGTTGGTTTTTTTGGATCCAGACATTTAGGAAAACCTCTGAGAGGTCCTTGTCTGACCACAGATATAAGGAAAAAGAAACATCTCTGACTATATACAAGAAGGAATAAAGACTTTTCAAAAATAGTCTGGGGAGGTCACTAAATAGATGACTGCAGCACCTACTAACCAAAAATGAGAAATCCCTGAGGAGTAGGACAATCTCATTTCTACTTACCACAATAGAGTGTTCAAAATGTTGTTTTCAACAAAAAGTTACAAAGCTTTCAAAGAAACAAGAAAGTATGGCCCATTCTCAAGATAAAAGAATTTCACAGAAACAATCTCTGAGGAAGATCCAAAATTAGAATTACTAGTTAAGGATGTTTAATGAACTTTCTTAAGTAAGATTAATAAGCTAAAATAAACCAGGGACAAAAAAAAAACACACACACACAAAGAAAATCAGGAGAACAAGTGTCAATAAAGGGATAGAAATTACAAAAAGAAACCAAATAGACATTCTGACAGTGAAAAGTACACTAGATCAAATGAAAAGTTTACTGGAGATGTTCAATGGCAGATTTGGCCAGGCAAATCAGAGACTCAGTAAACATTAAGATAAAACCATTGAAATGATCCAGTTTGAGGAGCAGGGGGAAAAAAAAGAAGGCAGAAAAATGAACATAATGAGGGCCTGTGAGATACCATCAAACGTACCAACACATGTATCATAGGAGAACCAAAAGGAGAAGAGGAAAAAGGCAGAACAATATCAGAAGAAGTAATGGCCAAAAATGACTTTGTAAATATAACACCAAAGGCACAATCCATGAAAAAAAATAGTTGATAAACTGGATCTCAATTTAAAATTTAAAACTTCTGCTCTGCAAAATACAATGTGAAGAAAATGAGAAGACAAGCTACAGATTACAGGAAAATATTTGCAAAAGACACATTTGATAAAGGACTGTTTCAAAAATATATAAAGAACTCTTAAAACTCAACAATAAAAAAAAACAGCCTGATGAATAAATGGGCCAAAGGCCTTAAAAGACACCTCACCAAAAGCGATAAGCATATAGCAAATTAACATATAAAAAGACACTCCACATCTGTCATCAGGGTAATGCAAATTAAGACAACAGAGACACCACCACATACCTATTAGAATGGCCAAAATCCAGAACACTGACAACTCCAAATGCTGACGAGGATGTGGAGCAACAGGAACCCTCATTAATGGCTGCCATAAATGCAATATGGCACAGCGACCCTAAAAGACAGTTTGGCTGCTTCTCACAAAGCTAAATATATTCTTACCATATGATCCAGCAATTACATTCCTTGATATTTACTGAAAAAAGTTGAAAACTTACATCCACACAAAAATGTGTACATTGATGCTTACAGCAGCTTTATTCATAATTGCCAAAACTTGGAAGCAACCAAGATGTCCCTCTGTAGGTGAATGGATAAATAAAACTGTGCAACATCCAGACAATGGAATACTATTCAGTGTTAAAAACAAACGAGTTATTAAAGAAAAAAAATTTCAAAACTTCAAAACCAGTGTTTTAAACTAACCCAGTCACACAAAAGCAAAGGGAATTTTAAAAACAGTTTCATGCCTGTAATCCTAGCATCTTGGGAGGCTGAGGCAGGTGGATTGCTTCAACTCAGAAATTTGAAACCAGACTAAGCAATACGGCGAAAGCTTGTCTCCACGAAAAATACAAAAATAAGCCAGCCACGGTGGCACATGCCTGTAGTCCTGGCTATTCTGGGGGCTGAGGTGGGAGGATCACCTGAGACCAAAAGATCAAGGGTGCAGTGAGCTGTGATGGCGCCACTGCACTCCAGCTTGGGTTACAGAGTGAGACCTTATTTAAAAAACAATAATAATAATAATTAATAAACAAGTCTTTGAGAAATATGGGACTATGTAAAGTAACCAAACCTATGAATTACTGGCATTCTTGAGAAAGAGAAAAAGTAAATCTGGAAAACATAACTGAGGGAATAATGCAAGAAAATCTTCCTGATCTTGCAAGAGAGGTAGGCATCTAGATATGAGAAATCGAGGCAACACCTACAAGATACTATAGAAAATAAACATCACCAAGGCACATAGTCACCAGACTGTCCAAGGTCAACGCTAAAGAAAAAAATCTTAACGGCAGCTAGAGAAAAAGGTGTCAGATCATGCACAAATGGAACCCCATGAGACTAAGAGCAGGCCTCTCAGCAGAAACTTTACAAGGCAGGAGAGAATAAGGGCCTATTTTCAGCTTTCTTGAAAAGAAGAAAGTCTGGGTCAGGCATAGTGGCTCACATCTATAATCCCAACACTTTGAGAGGCTGATGCAGAAGGATTGCTTGAGTCCAGGAGTTTGAGACCAGCATGAAAAACATAGCAAGACGTCATCTCTCCAAAAACTAAAAATTAAAAATTAGTCAGGTGTGGTGGCACACACCTGTAGTCCCAGCTACTCGGGAGGCTAAGGTGGGAGGACTGCCTAAGCACAGAAGTTTGAGGTACAGTGAGCTACAATTGCAACACTGCTCTCTAGCTTGGGCAACAGAGTGAGATCCTGCCTCAAAAAAAAAAAAAAAAAAAAGAAAAAGAAAAGAAATTTCAACAAAGAATTTCATATTCCACCAAACTAAGCTTCATATGCAAAGAAAAAATAAAATCTTTTTCCAACCAAGCAAGCACTAAGAAAATTCATTACCACCAAATGAGCTTTACAAGAGATCCTTAATGGAATTCTAAACATGGAAATGAAAGAACAATACCTGCTACCACAAAAACATAATAAAGTACATAGCCCGTAGACCCTATACAGCTTCCACACAATAAAAACTACAAAGCAAAAAGCTAAGGGAAGTGAAGGACCTCTTCAAGGTGAACTACAAACCACTGCTCAATGAAATCAGAAATGACACAAACAAATGGAAAAACATTCCATGCTCATGGACAGGAAGAATCAATGTCATGAAAATTCATACTGCCCAAAGTAATTTATAGGTTGAATGCTATTCCCATTAAACTAACACTGACATTGTTTATAGAATTAGAAAAAAAAACTATTTTAAAATTCATATGGACAAAAAAGAGCCCAAATAGCCAAGACAATCCTAAGCAAAAAGAACAAAGTTGCAGGCAGCATGCTACCCAACTTCAAACTATACCACAAGGTTACAGCAGCCAAAACAGCTTGGTACTGGTACAAGAACAGACACATAGACCAATGGAACAGAATAGAAACCCAGAAATAAGACTGCACACCTAAAACCATCTTATCTTCAACAAACCTGATAAAAACAAGCAATGGGATAAGGGCTCCCTATTTAATAAATGGTACTGGGAGAACTGGCTAGCCATATGCAGAAAACTGAAACTAGACCCCTTCCTTACACCATATACAAAAATCAACTTGAGATAAAATAAAGAATCAAATGTAAAACCCAAAACTATAAAAACCTTAGAAGAAAATCTAGGCAATACCTTTCAGGATATAGGCACCGGCAAAGACTTCATGACAAAAGTGCCAAAAGCAATTGCAACAAAAGCAAAAACTAACAAATAGGATCTAATTAAACTAAAGAGCTTCTGTGCAGCAAAAGGAACTATCCATTAGAATGAACAAACAACCTAAACAACAGGAGAAAATTTTGCAATCTATCCATCTCACAAAAGTCTAATACCTAGCATCTACAAGGAACTTAAACAAATTTACAAGAAAAAAAAACATCAAAAAGGCAAAGAATATGAACAGACACTTCTCAAAAGAAGATACACATGCAGCCAACATACATATGAAAAAAAGCTCAGCATCACTGATCATCAGAGAAATGTAAATCAAAACCACAATGAGATACCATCTTACACCAGTAAGAACAGCTATAATTAAAAAGTCAAAAAATAACAGATGCTGGCATGGTTCTAGAGAAAAAGGAACACTTTTACACTGTTGGTAAAAATGTAAGTTAAGTTCAACTATTGTGAAAGACAATATGGTGATTCTTCAAAAACCTAGAGGCAGAAATACCATTTGACCCAGCAATGCTCCCATTACTGGGTATATGCCCAAAGAAGTATAAATCATTCTATTATAAAGACATATGCATGCACATGTTCATTGTAGCACTATTCACAATAGCAAAGACATGGAATCAATCTAAATGCCCATCAGTGATGGACTGGATAAAGAAAATGTGGTACATATACACCACGGAATACCATGCAGCCATAAAAAGAAACAAGATCATGTCCTTTGTAGGGACATGGATGGAGCCACAAGCTGTTATCCTCAGCAAACTAACCCAGGAACAGAAACCCAAATGCCACATGTTCTCACTTACAAGTGGGAGGTGAGTGATAAGAACATATGGACCCATGGTGGGGAAAAACACACACTGGGGCCTGTTGGAGAGTAGGGGGCAGCAGGAGGGAAAGCACCAAGACGAATAGCTAATGGATGCTGGGCTTAATACCTAGTTGATGGGATGATCTGTGCAGCAAGCCACCATGGCACACATCTACCTCTGCAACAAACCTTCGCATCCTGCAAATGTACCCCTAAACTTAAAAGTTGGGGGAAAAAAAAGACCCATTTGTCTGCTGTCCTCAAGAAACCCATCTCATCCATAACAACATCCACAGGCTCAAAGAAAAGGGTGGAAGAAAGATCTATCAGGTGGAGCCAAGATGGCCGAATAGGAACAGCTCCAGTCTAGAGCTCCCAGTGTGAGCGACGCAGAAGACAGGTGATTTCTGCATTTCCAACTGAGGTACCGGGCTCATCTCACTGGGGAGTGTCAGAAAGTGGGTGCAGGACAGTGGGTGCAGTGCACCCAGCGTGAGCCGAAGCAGGGCGAGGCATCGCCTCACCCAGGAAGCGCAAGGGGTCAGGGAATTCCCTTTCTTAGTCAAAGAAAGGGGTGACAGACGGCACCGGGAAAATTGGGTCACTCCCACCCTAATACTGCGCTTTTCCAATGATCTTAGCAAACACCACACCAGGAGATTATATCCCGCGCATGGCTCGGAGGGTCCTACGCCCACGGAGCCTCGCTGATTCCTAGCACAGCAGTCTGAGATCAAACTGTAAGGCGGCAGCGAGGCTGGGGGAGGGGCGCCCGCCACTGCCCAGGCTTGAGTAGGTAAACAAAGGGGCCTGGAAGCTCGAACTGGGTGGAGCCCACCACAGCTCAAGGAGGCCTGCCTGCCTCTGCAGGTTCCACCTCTGGGGGCAGGGAATACCCAAACAAAAGGCAGCAGAATCCTCTGCAGACTTAAATGTCACTGTCTGACAGCTTTGAAGAGAGTAGTGGTTCTCCCAGCACGCAGCTGGAGATCTGAGAACGGACAGACTGCCTCCTCAAGTGGGTCCCTGACCCCTGGGTAGCCTTACTGGGAGGCACCCCCCAGTAGGGGCAGACTGACACCTCACACGGCCAGGTACTCCTCTGAGACAAAACTTCCAGAGGAACGATCAGGCAGCAACATTTGCTGATCACCATCTGCTGTTCTGCAGCCTCTGCTGCTGATACCCAGGCAAACAGGGTCTGGAGTGGACCCCTAGCAAACTCCAACAGACCTGCAGCTGAGGGTCCTGACTGTTAGAAGGAAAACTAACAAACAGAAAGGACATCCACACCAAAACCCCATCTGTACGTCACCATCATCAAAGACCAAAGGTAGATAAAACCACAAAGATGGGGAAAAAACAGAGCAGAAAAACTGGAAACTCTAAAAATCAGAGCGCCTCTCCTCCTCCAAAGGAACGCAGCTCCTCACCAGCAATGGAACAAAGCTGGATGGAGAATGACTTCGATGAGTTGAGAGAAGAAGGCTTCAGACGATCAAACTACTCCGAGCTAAAGGAGAAAGTTTGAACCCATGGCAAAGAAGTTAAAAACCTTGAAAAAAAAATTATACGAATGGTGAACTAGAATAACCAATGCAAAGAGTCCTTAAAGGACCTGATGGAGCTGAAAACCAAGGCACGAGAACTACGTGACAAATGCACAAGACTCAAGAACTGATTCTATTAACTGGAAGAAAGGGTATCAGTGATGGAAGATCAAGTGAATGAAATGAAGCAAGAAGAGAAGTTTAGAGAAAAAAGAATAAAAAGAAATGAACAAAGCCTCCAAGAAATATGGGACTATGTGAAAAGACCAAATCTATGTCTGATTGGTGTACCTGAAAGTGATGGGGAGAATGGAACCAAGTTGGAAAACACTCTGCAGGATATTATCCAAGAGAACTTTCCCAATCTAGCAAGGCAGGCCAACATTCAAATTCAGGAAATACAGAGAACGCCATAAAGATACTCCTCCAGAAGAGCAACTCCAAGACTCATAACTGTCAGATTCACCAAAGTTGAAATTAAGGAAAAAATGTTAAGGGCAGCCAGAGAGAAAGGTCTGGTTACCCACAAAGGGAAGCCCATCAGACTAACAGCTGATCTCTCGGCAGAAACTATACAAGCCAGAAGACAGTGGGGACCAATATTCAACATTCTTAAAGAAAAGAATTTTCAACCCAGAATTTCATATCCAGCCAAATTAAGCTTCATAAGTGAAGGAGAAATAAAATCCTTTACAGACAAGCAAATGGTGAGAGATTTTGTCACTACCAGGCCTGCCCTAAAAGAGCTCCTGAAGGAAGCACTAAACATGGAAAGGAACAACCAGTACCAGCCACTGCAAAAACATGCCAAATTGTAAAGACATCAAGGCTAGGAAGAAACTGCATCAACTAACGAGCAAAATAACCAGCTAACATCATAATGACAGGATCAAATTCACACATAACAATATTAACCTTAAATGTAAATGGGCTAAATGCTCCAATTAGAAGACACAGACTGGCAAATTGGATAAAGAGTCAAGACCCATCAGTGTGCTGTATTCAGGGAACCCATCTCACGTGCAGAGACACACATAGGCTCAAAATAAAGGGATGGAGGAAGATCTACCAAGCAAATGGAAAACAAAAAAAAGGCAGGGGTTGCAAACCTAGTCTCTGATAAAATAGACTTTAAACCAACAAAGATCAAAAGAGACAAAGAAGGCCATTACATAATGGTAAAGGGATCGATTCAACAAGAAGAGCTAACTATCCTAAATATATATGCACCCAATACAGGAGCACTCAGATTCATAAAGCAAGTCCTTAGAGACCTACAAAAAGACTTAGACTCCCACACAATAATAATGGGAGACTTTAACACCCCACTGTCAACATTAGACAGATCAACGAGACAGAAAGTTAACAAGGATATCCAGGAATTGAACTCAGCTCTGCACCAAGTGGACCTAATACACATCTACAGAACTCTCCACCCCAAATCAACAGAATATACATTCTTCTGAGCACCACGCCACACTTATTCCAAAATTGACCACATAGTTGGAAGTAAAGCACTCCTCAGCAAATGTAAAAGAACAGAAATTATAACAAACTGTCTCTCAGACCACAGTGCAATCAAACTAGAACTCAGGATTAAGAAACTCACTCAAAATCACTCAACTACATGGAAACTGAACAACCTGCTCCTGAATGACTACTGGGTACATAACGAAATGAAGGCAGAAATAAAGATGTTCTTTGAAACCAACGAGAACAAAGACACAACATACCAGAATCTCTGGGACACATTCAAAGCAGTGTGTAGAGGGAAATTTATAGGACTAAATGCCCACAAGAGAAAGCAGGAAAGATCTAAAATTGACACCCTAATATCACAATTAAAAGAACTAGAGAAGCAAGAGCAAACACATTCAAAAGCTAGCAGAAGGCAAGAAATAACTAAGATCAGAGCAGAACTGAAGGAAATAGAGACACAAAAAACCCTTGAAAAAAATCAATGAATCCAGGAGCTGGTTTTTTGAAAAGATCAAAAAAATTGATAAACCGCTAGCAAGACTAATAAAGAAGAAAAGAGAGAAGAATCAAATAGATGCAATAAAAAATGATAAAGGGGATATCACCACTGATCCCACAGAAATACAAATTACCATCAGAGAATACTATAAACACCTCTACGCAAATAAACTAGAAAATCTAGAAGAAATGGATAAATTCCTCAACACATACACCCTCCCAAGACTAAATCAGCAAAAAGTTGAATCTCTGAATAGACCAATAACTGGCTCTGAAATTGAGGCAATAATTAATAGCTTACCAACCAAAAAAGGCCAGGATCAGATGGATTCACAGCCGAATTCTACCAGAGGTACAAGGAGGAGCTGGTACCATTCCTTCTGAAACTATTCCAATCAATAGAAAAAGACGGAATCCTCCCTAACTCATTTTATGAGGCCAGCATCATCCTGATACCAAAGCCTGGCAGAGACACAACCAAAAAAGAGAATTTTAGACCAATATCCCTGATGAACATTGATACAAAAATCCTCAATAAAATACTGGCAAACCAAATCCAGCAGCATATCAAAAAGCTTATCCACCATGATCAAGTGGGTTTCATCCCTGGATGCAAGGCTGGTTCAACATACACAAATCAATAAACGTAATCCAGCATATACAGAACCAATGACAAAAACCACATGATTATCTCAATAGATGCAGAAAAGGCCTTTGACAAAATTCAACAATGCTTCATGCTAAAAACTCTCAATAGATTAGGTATTGATGGGATGTATCTCAAAATAATAAGGGCTATCTATGATAAACCCACAGCCAGTATCATACTGAATGGGCAAAAACTGGAAGCATTCCCTTTGAAAACTGACACAAGACAGGGATGCCCTCTCTCACCACTCCTATTCAACATAGTGTTGGAAGTTCTGGCCAGGGCAATCAGGCAGGAGAAGGAAATAAAGGGTATTCAATTAGGAAAAGAGGAAGTCAAATTGTCCCTGTTTGCAGATGACGTGATTGTGTACCTAGAAAACCCCACTGTCTCAGCCCAAAATCTCCTTAAGCTGATAGGCAACTTCAGCAAAGTCTCAGGATACAAAATCAATGTGCAAAAATCACAAGCATTCTTATACACCAATAACAGACAAACAGAGAGCCGAATCATGAGTGAACTCCCATTCACAATTGCTTCAAAGAGAGTAAAATACCTAGGAATCCAACTTACAAGGGATGTGAAGGACCTCTTCAAGGAGAACTACAAACCACTGCTCAATGAAATAAAAGAGGATACAAATAAATGGAAGAACATTCCATGCTCATAGGTAGGAAGAATCAATATTGTGAAAATGGCCACATTGCCCAAGGTAATTTATAGATTCAATGCCATCCCCATCAAGCTACCAATGACTTTCTTCACAGAATTGGAAAAAACTACTTTAAAGTTCATATGGAACCAAAAAACAGCCTGCATTGCCAAGTCAATCCTAAGCCAAAAGAACAAAGCTGGAGGCATCATGCTACCTGACTTCAAACTATACTACAAGGCTACAGTAACCAAAACAGCATGGTACTGGTACCAAAACAGAGATATAGACCAATGGAACAGAACAGAGCCCTGAGAAATAATGCCACATATCTACAACCACCCGATCTTTGACAAATCTGACAAAAACAAGAAATGGGGAAACGATTCCCTATTTAATAAGTGGTGCTGGAAAAACTGGCTAGCCATATGTAGAAAGCTGAAACTGGATCCCTTCCTTACACCTTATACAAAAATTAATTCAAGATGGATTAAAGATGTAAATGTTAGACCTGAAACCATAAAAACCCTAGAAGAAAACCTAGGCAATACCATTCAGGACATAGGCATGGGCAAGGTCTTCATGTCTAAAACACCAAAAGCAATGGCAACAAAAGCCAAAATTGACAAATGGGATCTAACTAAACTAAAAAGCTTCTGCACAGCAAAAGAAACTACCATCAGAGTGAACAGGCAACCTACAGAATGGGAGAAAATTTTTGCAATCTACTCATCTGACAAAGGGCTAATATCCAGAATCTACAATGAACTCAAACAAATTTACAAGAAAAAAAAAACAACCCCATCAAAAAGTGGGCGAAGGATATGAACAGACGCTTCTCAAAAGAAGACATTTATGCAGCCAAAAGACACATGAAAAAATGCTCATCATCACTGGCCATCAGAGAAATGCAAATCAAAACCACAATGAGATACCATCTCACACCAGTTAGAATGGCGATCATTAAAAAGTCAGGAAACTACAGGTGCTGGAGAGGATGTGGAGAAATAGGAACACTTTTACACTGTTGGTGGGACTGTAAACTGGTTCAACCATTCTAGAAGTCAGTGTGGCAATTCGTCAGGGATCTAGAACTAGAAATACCATTTGACCCAGCCATCCCATTACTGGGTATATACCCAAAGGATTATAAATCATGCTGCTATAAAGACACATGCACACGTATGTTTATAGCGGCACTATTCACAATAGCAAAGACTTGGAACCAACCCAATGTCCACCAATGATAGACTGGATTAAGAAAATGTGGCACATATACACCATGGAATACTATGCAGCCATAAAAAAGGATGAGTTCATGTCCTTTTTAGGGACGTGGATGACGCTGGAAACCATCATTCTCAGCAAACTATCTCAAGGACAAAACCCCAAACACCACATATTCTCACTCATAGGTGGGAACTGAACAATGAGAACACGTGGACAAAGGAAGGGGAACATCACACACCGGGGTCTGTTGTGGGGTGAGGGGAGGGGGGGGGAATAGCATTAGGATATATACCTAATGTTAAATGACGAGTTAATGGGTGCAGCACACCAACATGGCACATGCATACATGTGTAACTAACTTGCACGTTGTGCACATGTACCCTAAAACTTAAAGTATAATAAAAAAATAAAATAAAATGAAATGAAAGATCACACAAACAGAAAAAAAAAAGGGCTGGAGTCGCTATTCTTATATCAGATAAAACATACTTTAAACCAACAACAATAAAAAAAGGACAGAGAAATGCATTACATAATGATAAAGTGTCCAACTAAACAAGACTTAACTATCCTAAATACATACACACCCAACACTGAGGCACTCAGATTCATAAAACAAATTCTTCTAGAAAAGACTTAAGACACACAATAATAGTGAGGGACTTCGATACCCCACTGACAGCATGAGACATATCATCGTGGCAGAAAACCAACAAAGAATTTCTGGACTTAAGTTTGATACTTGACCAACTGAACCTCATAACCATCTACAGAATATTGTACCCATCAACCACAGAATATACATTCTTCTTGTTTGCACACAGAACACACTCTAAGATAGGCCACATGCTCAGCCATAAGTCAAGTCTCAATAAATTCAAAAAAACTGAAATCATTCCAACCATACGTTCAGATCACAGTGAAATAAAAACAGAAATCAATACCAAGAAGATCTCTCAAAACCACACAATTTCATGGAAATTAAGCAACTTGCTACTGAGTGACTTTGGGGTAAACAATAAAACTAAGGCAGAAATTTAAAAAATCTTTAAAATAAATGAAAACAGAGACACAACATACAAAAATCTTTGGGATGCAGCAAAAGCAGTATTAAGAGGAAAGTTCATAGTGCTATACACCTACCTAAATAGAAAAAATCTTCATGATCTAACATCACACCTAGAAGAACTAGAAAAAGAAGAACAAACTAACCTGAAAGGCAGCAGAAAAAAAGAAATAACTAAAAATCAGAGTAGAACTGAAGGAAACTGAGACCCCAAATCCATACCAAGAATCAATGAAACCAAAAGTTGGTTCTTTGAAACGATAAACAACATTGATAGGCTACTAGATTAAAAAAGAAAAAAAGTGAGATGATCCAGACATTACAACCAATTATATAGAAATATAAAAGATCCTCAGAGACTACTATGAACATCTCTATGCAAATAAAACTAGAAAATCTAGAGGAAATGGATAAATCCCTGGAAACTTACAACCTCCCAAGATTGTCTCAAGAAGAAACTGAAACCTTGAACAGACCAACATCAAGTTCCAAAATTGAATCAATAATAAAAACCCTACCAACCAAAAAAAGCCCTGCACCAGATGGATTCACAGCCAAATTCTAACAGACGCATAAAAAAGAACTGGTGCCAATCGTACTGAATGTATTCCAGAAAAACAAGGAGGAGGGACTCCTCCGTAACTTATTCTATGAAGCCAGCATCACCCTAATACCAAAACTTGGCAAAAATACAACAAAAAAAGAAAACTTCAGGCCAATATCCCTGTTGAACACAGACACAAAAATTCTCAACAAAATATTAGCAAATCAAATTCAGCAACATACCAAAAAGTTAATCTGCCATGATCAAGTAGCCTTCATTCCTGGGATGCAAGGTTGGGCCAACATACATAAATCAATAAATGTGATTCACCACATAAACTGAGTTAAGAACAAAAATTGCATGATCATCTCAATCAACATGAAAAAAGCTTTTGATAAAATCCAACATCTCTTTGTGATAAAAACCCTCAACAAACTAGGCAGCAAAAGGAACATACCTCAAAATAATAAGACCCATCTATGACAAACCCATAGCCAATATTATACTGAATGGACAAAAGCTGGAACAATTCCCCTTGAGAACTGGAACAAGACAAGGATGTCTACTCTCACCACTCTTATTCAACATAATACTGGAAGTCCTACCTAGAGCAATCAGGCAAGAGAAAGAAATGAAAGGTATCCCTATAGAACAAAAGGAAGTCAGACTGTCACTTTTTAATGATGATATGATGCTATGCCGAGAAAACCCTAAAGACTCCACGAAAACACTCCCGGAACTGATAAACGACTTCAGTAAAGTTTCAAGATACAAAATCAAAGTACAAAAATCAGCAGCATTTCTATACACTTATAATGTTTAAGCTGAGAGCCAAGCCAAGAACAATCTCTTTCATAATAGCCACACAAAAAAAGAAATATCTAGGAATACATCTAATCAAGGAGGTGAATGATCTCCTCAAGAGGAACTAAGAAACACTGCTGAAAGAAATCATAGATGATACAAATGGAAAAACATTCCATGCTCATGGATTGGAGAGTAAGTATCATTAAAATGGCCATACTGCCCCGGGCACAGTGGCTCACACCTGTAGTCAGGAGTTTGAGACGAGCCTGGCCAACATGGTGAAACCCCATCTCTACTAATAATACAAAAACTAGTTGGGCGTGGTGGCACATGCCTGTAATCCCAGTACGGGAGGCTGAGGGCAGGAGAATGGCTTGAACCTGGGAGGCGGAGGTTGCAGTGAGCCAAGACTGTGCCACTGTACTCCAGCCTGGGCAAGAGTGAGACTCTGTCTCAAAAAAAAAAAAAAAAAAAAAAAAGCCATACTGCCCAAAGCAATCTATAAATTCAATGCTATTCCTACCAAACTACCAATGTCATTCTTCACAGAATTAGAAAAAAACTATTCTAAAATTCATATGGAACCAAAAAAGAGCCCAAATAGTGAAAGCCATCCTAAGCAAAAAGAATAAAGCTGGATGCATCACATTACCCGACTTTAAACTAAATGGTATAAGGCTATAGTAACCAGAACAGCATGGTACTGATACAAAAACAGACACATAGACCAAGAGGACAGAACAGACAACCCAGAAATAAAGGTACGTACCTATAGCCAACTGATCTCTGACAAAGTTAACAAAAACATACACTGGGGAAAGGACACCCTATTCATAAATGGAGCAGGAAAAACTGGATTACTATATGCGGAATGAAACTGGACCTCTATCTCTCACTATATACAAAAATTAACTCAAGATGGATTAAAGACTTAAATGTAAATTCTGAAGCTATAAAAATTCTAAAAGAAAATATAGGAAAACCTCCTCTGGACACTGGGCTAGACAAAGAATTCATGACTGAGACCCCCAAAGCAAATGCAACAAAAACAAAAATAAGACAAATGGGACTACATCAACTAAAAAGCTTCTGCACAGTAAAAGAAGTAATCAACACAATGAACAGCCAGCCTGCAGAATGGGAGAAAATATTTGCATATTTGCAAACTATGTATCTGACAAAGATCTAACATCCAGAATCTATAAGGAATAAACAATTCAACAAACAGAAAACAACCCCATTAAAAAGTGAGCAAAGACATAAACAGACACTTCTCAAAAGAAGACATACAAGCAGCCAACAAACATGAAAAAATGGTCAATATCACTAATCATCAGAGAAATGAAAATCAGAACCACAATGAGGGCCAGGCACGGTGGCTCACGCCTATAATCCCAGTACTTTGGGAGGCCAAGACGGGTGGATCAGGAGATCAAGACCATCCTGGCTAACACGGTGAAACCCCGTCTACACTAAAAATACAAAAAATTAGCCCAGTGTGGTGGCACACGCCTGTAGTCCCAGCTACTTGGGAGGCTGAGGCATGAGAATCACTTGAACCCAGGAGGCGGAGGTTGCAGTGAGCCGAGATCACGCCACTGCACTCCAGCCTGGGCAACAGAGCAAGACTCCATCTCAAAAAAAAAAAAAAGAAAGAAAAAACAACCCACAATGAGATACCATTTCACACTAGTCAGAACGGCTATTATTAAAAAGTAAAAAATTAGCAGATGCTGGTGAGGCTGCAGAAAAAGGGGAACACTTATACACTGTGGATGGTAATGTAAATTAGTTTAGCCACCATGGAAAGCAACTCTGAGATTTCTCAGATAACTTGAAACAGAGCTACCATTCGATGCAGCAATCCCATTACCAGGTATCTCCAAAAGAAAATAAATCATTCTCCCAAAAAAGGCATATGCACACATATGTTCACCACAGCATTATTCACAATAGCAAAGACATGGAATCAACCTAGGTGCCCATCAACAGTGGATTGAATAAAGAAAATGTGTCCATAAACACCATGGAATACTACACAGCCATAAAAAATAATGAAATCACGTCCTCTACAGCAACATGGATGCAGCTAGAGGCCCTTATCCTAAGTGAACTAACACAGAAACAGAAAACCAAATACCACATATTCTCACTTATAAGTGGGAGCTAAACACTGGGTACATAGGGACATAAAGATGAGAACAAAAGACACTGGGGACTATAAGAGTGGGGAGGAAGAAAGGGAGGCAATGGTTGAAAAGCTACCTATTGGATACTATGTTCACTACCTGGGTGGTGGCATCAATGGTACCCTAAACCTCACCATCACACAAAATACCCATTTAACAAACCTGCACATGTACCCCTTGAATCTACAATAAATGTTTAAATTATTAAAAAAAAAAAAAAGAAATGAGCTACTAAACCATGAAAAGACATGAAGGAATCTTAAATCCATATTACTAAGTAAAAGAACCCAATCTGAAAAGCCTACATACTGTATGTTTCCAACTATATGACATTCTGGAAAAGAAAAAAAAAAAAACTATGGAGACAGTACAGAATTCAGTGGCTGCCAAGGGTTGGGTGGAGGTGGGAAAGGGATGAATATGCGGAGCATACTCCATATGATATGATGAAACTACTCCATATGATGAAACTACTCCATATGAAACTACTCCATATGATACTATAATATCATATAGTATCTACTATATGAAACTACTCCATATGATACTACTCCATATGGAGTACTATCCATATGGAGTATGGAACTACTCCATATGATACTATAATGGTGGATACACGTCATTACACATTTGTTAAAACCCTTATACTGTAGAACACCAAGAGTGACCCCTAATGTAAAACTATGAACTCTGGTCAATAGTGATATGTCAGTATAGGACTATGCATAGCACTCAATGTCTATTCTAGAAAACAAGGTCTCAGTCAATGACCTAAGATGAGGCTACATTCTGTCACAGTCCCAGTGAACTTATGCATAGATATAAGCACCTGATTGTGTTACTGTTTCTTGCCATAGTACAGTCTCACCTGATTGTTTACATACTGAAATAGCTAACACTGCATTATAAATTCCTTTCCTTTTATTCCTCAGTTATAGTTAGTTCAATATACTGATTTTTAAAAAAAATTTAGTGTAGGAGCAGGTAATGTTTTCTATGAATTTAATTTCAGAATTCTAGAGTGGGCATTACATGATATGTGCTACTTGATAAGAGTTGAAAAACATCTTAAACCAGAAAAAGAAGAGCTTATAAAACCCTAAGTTAGCAGAAGAGAGGAAATAATAAAGATCAGAACAGAAATCAATTAACTAGAAAGCAGATACACAATAGGCAAAATCAATGAAACAAAAACCTAACTCTTTAACACCAAGAAAACCAATAAACCTTTACCTATAATGATCAGTGAAAAAATAGAGATGGCAGAAATTATCAATATCAGAAATGAAATAGATTATCTTCATTCGAGTCTACAGATATTAATAGGATAAAAAAGATTATTAACAACTTCAGACAAATAAATCCAACAACTTAGATGAAATGAACAAATTCCCTGAAAGTCAGAAATAATAAAAGCTCACTCAAGAATAGATAACTTAAAGAGGCCTATATATTTTTTAAAAAATTAAGTCTGCAGTTAAAAACCTTCCCATAAAGAAGGTTTATGCCACCAAGGCCTAGGTGGCTTCTCTAGTGAACTGTACCAAATATTTAAGAAAGAAATAATACCAACTATATATAAACTCTCTCACAAAATTCAAGAGGAGGGAATACTTCCCAGTTCATTCTCTCAGGCCAGTATCATCCTGATACTAAAACTAGAAAGAGGCATGAAAAGAAAACAAAATAAACCAGCATCCCTACTGACACACGAAAAGTCTTAACAAATTTTTAGCAAATCCAATCCAACAATATAGTAAAAGGATAATCCATCATGAACAAGTGGAATTTATCTCATAAATGTAAGGTTGGTTTAACATGTGATTCATCATGTAAACAAACTAAAAAAAGTTTTAAAATCATATGATATCAGTAGATACAGAAAAAGCATTTTCTTGGGAAAATTCCAACAATCACTCCTTCTAAATTTTCAGAAAACTAGGAATAAAAAGGAAGTTCCTCACCCAGGCAAAAACATCTAACATCATACTTACTGGCAAAAGACTGAATGCTCTTCCCTTGAGATCACCCTAAATGCTTTCCCTTGAGACCACCAGCAAAGATACTCATTCTCACTACTTCTATTCAACATTGTACTAGAAGTTCTAGTCAGTGAAATAAGGCAGGAAAAAGAAAGAAAAGGCATCCAGATGGGAAAGGAAGAAGTAAAACTGTCGTTATTCATAGACACGGTCATCTACGTAAATATTTCTTTAGAATCTACAAAATAAGCTACTAGAACTAACGAGTGCATTTAGCAAGGTTGCAGCATACAAAATAATGTATAAAACATAACTGTATTTCTATATAATATCAATGAACCACTAAAAATGTAAATTTAAAATTTCTATTTACAACATTAAAAAATATGAAATGCTTAGGGATATATCTGATCAAATGTTTAAGACTTATACACTGAAAATTACAAAACATATCTAAAGAAAATTAAAGAAGAACTAAATAGAAATATACACTAGGTTCATGGATCTGTAGACTCAATAATATTAAAATAACTGTCCATTTTATCCAGCTTATCTACAGGTGTTTTTTTCTAACACAGTCCCATCCAAAATTCCACCAGGCTATTTTGTAGAAATTGATAAACTGAAGCCAAAATTCACACAGACGTGCAAAGGGTCTGGAAGAGCGAATGAATCTGAAAACAAATAAAATTTATAGACTTGCACTTCAAGAATGGTTATAAAGCTATAGTAATAAAGATACTTTGGTATTGGCAACAAGGCAAACAGATCAATGGAACAGGATAAAGTTCAAAAACAGAACGGGCGCGGTGGCTCATGCCTGTAATCTCAGCACTTTGCGAGGCTGAGGCAGGCGGATCATGAGATCAAGCGATCGAGACCACCCTGGCCAAGATGGTGAAACCCCGTCTCTACTAAAAATACCAAAATTAGCTGGGTGTGGTGGGCATGCACCTGTAGTCCCAGCTACTTGGGAGGCTGAGGCAGAAGAATCGTTTGAACCCAGGAGGCGGAGGTTGCAGTGAGCCAAGATGGCGCCACTGTACTCCAGCCTGGCCACAGAGAAATACCCTATCTAAAAAAAAAAAAAGAAGTTCAAAAATAAACCGATAAATATATAATCTATTGATTTGATACAAAAGGACAAAGGCATTTCAGAGAAAGGATAGTTTTTTTCAAAAAATGAGGCTGAAACAATTAGATATCCATATCAGGTGAACTCTGATATGTATCTCACATCATATATAAAAACTAACTCAAAATGTCTTCCTTAGGGAATGCTTACGGACTGTTGATGGGACTGGAAATTAGTTCAGTCCCTGTGGAAAGCAGTCTGGAGATTTCTCAAAGAACTAAAAATAGAACTACCATTCAACCCAGCAATCTCATTACTGGGTATATGCCCAAAGGAAAACAAACTGTTCTACCAAAAAGATACACGCACTTATATGTTTATCCCAGTGCTATTCACAATAGCAAAGACATGGCATCAACTAGGTGCCCATCAACGATTGACTGGATAAAGAAAACGTGGTACATATATATCATGGAATACTATGCAGCCACAAAAGAGATGAAATCATGTCCTTTGCAACAATATAGATGTAGCTGGAGGCCATCATCCTAAGTGAATTAATGGAGAAATAGAAAATCAAACATCACTTCTTCTCACTGAGTACACACAGACATAAAGATGGAAACAATAGACACGGGGACTCTAAAAGAGAAGAGAGAGGGGGGGGAAAAGGGTTGAATAACTATTGAGTATTCTGTTTACTCTTTGGGTGATGGATCCAACAGAAGCCCAGATTTCAGCATCACACAGTATATTAATATATCCATGTAACAAACATGAACATGTACCTCTTGAATCTAAAATTTTATTTTAAAATAGCCTTCGTCAAAACATGCCCTTCTTTGGCACTGACCTTCTGTACAGAAAAAAAGTGAACATAGCAGACCTGAGACTGCTATCCTTAGAAAAGCCTGCTTATATGGTTGGCCCTTGGCTGGCATCTGGGAACTTGACCCTCAGAGTGGTCCCAGTCAACATTAATTGATAAAAGTAGTTTATTGTGCCTAGACTGTTTGTATAAATACTATGGTTTATGCTGAACTCGTATATTCCTTTTGGAAATCTGCATTTTTTTTGCAAGCTAGGCAGAGGGTGCTTACATGGCAAGCCCTCCATGAAAACCTTGGGCTCTGAGTCTCTAATGGACTTTCCTAGGCAGGAAGATGGTATACATGTTGCTGCATTTTCATTGCTGAGGAAGTGTGCTCTGTGTGACCCCTCATGATAGGGAGAGAGCACAAGGAAACTCAATTGCATTAGGATTCTTTCTGGGAAAAACGATTATTTTGGAATATAAATTGTAGGAGAGGATACTTTATTCCAAAGTTCATCGAAAAATAAACATAAGGGAATAACCAGAAAATGTTTAAAATGAACACTAATGCAAGAAACCCTTTTCTACTAGGCAACAAAAGCCTCAATAATAAAAGCAGTGTAATAGTGGTTCCAGTAAACACATATAGATGAATAAAAAGAAAAAAATCTTAACTACAGAAACTGACTGTATTAGTCCATTTTCACACTGCTATAAAGAACTGCCCAAGACTGGATAATTTATAAAGAAAGGAAGTTTAATTGACTCACAGTTCTACACGGCTGGGAAGGCCTCAGGAAACTTACAATCATTGCAGAAGGGGAAGCAGGCACATCTTACACAGCGGCAGGTGGGAGAGAAGAGGAACTGCCGAACTCTTATAAAACCATTAGATCTCGTGAAAACTCACTCACTAACACGAGAACAGCATGGGGGAACCTGCCCCCATGATCCAATCACCTCCCACCTGGTCCCTCCCTTGACATGTGGGGATAATGAGGATTACAATTCAAGATGAGATTCAGGTGGGGACACAGAGCCAAACTATATCACTGACCCAAGTGTGTATAACAACTTAGCATATGAAAACAGTAGTATTGCAAATTGTCAGGGAAAATGAATTATCCAATAACTGGTATTGTATAGCTGGCTGATCAGTTAGAGATTAATATAAAGCTGGATCCTTCCCTCACACCTCTGACTGAAATAAATTACAAGTGGATGTAAACACTTACATGTTTAAAGAAGCCCATATTTTACAGTAATTAGAGATGCACTGATGTGAACAACCAATTCTTTGAGGAAATCGTCACCAAATCTGTCATTTCATCAGATTCATCACTCTCATTTTGTAGATATATTTCTTAAAGGTTTGTTTGTGTTTACCTAACTTCTGGGGTTGAAATGTAGAAAAGATGAGTCATATTTCAGTTGATGTATGAAAACTGTCCTCTGTAGATATTTTTTCTCCTCATGAAAATGATGACAGGCCAGAATAAATAACCAGAAAATTAATTTTATTGATCAAAAGATCCCAGCCATACATATTTTTACATATATAATTCATTTAGGTAAAACAAATACATAAGCCAAAATTACTTAGTATATATCCCATTCCTCTGCCTAAGTCTTAGAATGAAATAGGTCGATAAAACAAGAAAATTTCCCTCTTCCCTACCCTCCTTCCAATGGAAAAGACCTTAGGAGAGAGAAATCTAAACTAAATTGGCAATGGGTCATTTTGTATAATACCTGGACCCTTACAAAAGAAACTATAGTGGATAGTATGTATGACACCAATTCTGTCAGGACCATCTCAGCAATCCATCTCTATTCCTCTTCTCTCAAGAATAAAAAAAGATTTTCTTTTTTACACACACCCTGGGCATCTGAACTACAATGTCTATTCAGAGTAAAAGAATGCCTAGATCACCTCCCTTGAACCAAGGGCCAGGCAGATAAACAACATTCTAGTCTTTCTGTTCCGGTAGCAATAAATGAACTTCTGTTCCATTTCAATGTGATTTATTAAGTCCATAACTCAACTGAATAATGCAGAAGGGTTAGGAAAAACTGAAACAGGCTTTAAATTTCTGAAGTTGGTCCACAGACATCATTCTGTAAACACCTTAGTTTTACACTTGCAAAACTCCAACTCATACAGCCATTAGAGGAAGAAATAAGGGAAGAAGAAAATGACACTTTTAGATGGCTTTTTCAGAGTAAAGCAGAACTTAGTGAGGTATAGGATGGGCTCTCATAGTCTTCATCACCCATTTCCTCTCCATTTTTATTTGGATTACTCTAGATTCTTGTACTCCTATGACCTCCATAATATAATCTTTCCCTTTATCTCTTGAACTTCATTCCCCTTCAAAGACTGGGGGTCTGCTTTACTCTTAGCATATATGTTAATTTATGGCAGCCTGAATTTGGAATATAAAATTAAAACTAACAAGCATGAGTCAATGCAGTAGGCACCCTCCCTCTGGGTGACATAAACCTCTCATTAAGAAGTTCAAAGAAGCTGAGAACGAATCAAAGAAAATATAGCTCCATGATCTCCACCTTCTACTAAATTGTAAATGAAACTGTCATGTTAATCATAGTAGCTAAAGCCCTATTCTCTGCTACTACCGAGGCTCTATAAATTCACAACCTAATTGAAATTTCTTGAGCCAGGTTAAAGAAGAAAAAAAAAGCTTACAATGTACACCAACAGGGCAGTTACAAAAATCTATTGGTCTCCTCAATTCAAGAATATCCCTTAACAGTAGTGTCTAGAAGTCACTGAGCTATAAAAAAAAAAAAAAAAAAAAAAAAAGATATCTACGCTAAGAACCAGAAAAAACGAAAATGGCATAAATAAGAGAATCATATTATGACAATATTTTTTAAAATAATTAAAACTAAATTATACACTGAGAAAAAGAGCACTTTATTCATTACATACTGTTTAGTCACAAGAAAGAAAGAAAAGTAAGACAATTATAATTTTTACATAATTTTTAGAATTTCTCATTTTAGAATTTGCATGTTGATCTAACAATAGGAGAAAAATTATTTTACTGGATTTGCATAGAAATTGAAGATGGAGGTCTGCTTATACGCCAACACCCAAAGATTCATGATCAGAATTTTTCATACTAGGAGCCACTTCGTTGTTCAGAGATCAGCAAACTGTTTCCTATAGACATATGCCATTATTTAAATGAATTATAGAAACATTTTAGAAGGCTAACATTAGTAACTCAGTAGGTAGGTCTCATACATTCAAAGTCCTGAGTGTCAAACCACTGAAAGAATAAACAATAGAAACAATCAGGTCATGCCTTCCAGAATTCATACAAAAAAAAAAAAATACATCTGATTCATCTCTAGTAAGAGTCTACAAGTTCCAAGACTGTCCCTACCTTCTTCAGTAAGATAATAATAATATGTACATACCAGTTTACTGACTACAAAGGGTTTCATACACTTTATTTCACTTGATCCTCAGAGAAGTCTTGTGAGATTAGTACAGATAAGCCTTAATAATGTCACCATTTTACAGAGGGGGAAACTGAGACTCAAAGAATTTAATGACTTTAGTTACCCAGCCTGGATGAAGCAAATTGGGAAATTTAATCCATATCTCCTTATTTCATAATCATGTACTCTTTCTACTAAATACTAGCTCTAATAAATACTAGAAAAAAGAAAAGTTACTTTATTGTTCTTCTACTCTGGACAATTAGAACTATAAAAGCCTTGAAAGTCAAGTTTGGTCACTAAGCAAGAAATCTGTACCTATCCCAGCCCCCAGAAAGTCAGAATATAGTTCTACACCTTCACAAATTCTACATGAAAAATTGTCACCTACATTTCAGACACTTTTCTACTATGCTCCCAAAAGAAATAACTGAAACACTACCAAAAGAAGGAAGAGCCCACGATGCACTTGAGGGGGAAGAGAAAGAAAGAACAAATCTGTCTACCCAGCAAAAAGGGAGAATCCGAGGGTGTAGACAGTAAAATATAAACACCTAACTGGATTTCCATTTGTCCATAAAGTGACATCAGCCAACTCAAAGGAAAAGAACAGCACATGCAGAAACATTCCCTTAATTGCCATAAGTTTGGAAAAGCAGCACCAAGTTCAGCCTCTCCCCTAGCTCTAGTAACAGTAATCTACCTGTTGTCTCCAAATTTTCATCTCTCACACCTTGTACTCTCTTATAAGTGTATTATTCTAATACAGTTTTGTATTAGGATAAGAAACTATCAGAATTGAACAGATATAGGATATCTATTGTAGCCCCATAATTTGTAAACCTACCACTACCATGCACATCCTATGTCAACAGTCATACAAGCCTTTGCTCTCAGATGAGTTACAACTACTCACTTTAAGATGTTAATTGATGAGGTTTAAGTTATTATTTCGGATCATATTTGAAAGGCCACCTAGACTAGTGATGAGCAGCATTCAAAAAACCACAGGTGGCCAACCTAGCTTCAAGACAATCTTTGATTCAAATGGGAGAAAAGATTGGAAAGCTGTTTTTTGCTACTATTTCTCAAGTATGCTCAGATATTTATATTTTAGTGGTTTAAATAAGTGACTTCCTTCTAGTCAAGGAAAAACATGGAAGGTAATAAATTTAAACATTCTATACATCTTCCCAATGGATTCAGTAAAGTCATTTTTGTTTTCAATGTTTAAAAAAAGGCATATATTTTTCCTAAATTGAAAAAACAAAGTTAACCACTGATCATCTCCTATTCTCTAACCACTACAGAGACTTTTTTCTACAATTTCCAAAAACAGATTGTCATTTATACTGGGATATTACATGTTGATTTGTGAATACCCAATAAAGTAATGCCATAAAGATAGATTTAGTATATAAAAATACTAACAGGCCAGGACAATAGAGAGTACTGTGCCATAAAACTACAAACCACCCTCCAGGTTAATATGACTTGGACATATTAACATATATTAGTATATACATTCACCTGTCTCAGGTATATCATTATTTTAATTTAGGTTCATAAAGACATAAAAAATCTAAAGTAATAAATATCAAAGGAAGAGAATTTCAGGTAATGGAAACTTTTGCATAAAAAGAGGAGCTGGTTAAGAATAAAACACTATGTAAGCAGACGCTTTTTTTATTGAGATAAAACACATATGCCACAACATTCACCGAAGTGCATAATTCAGTGTTCTGTAATATATTCATAGAGTTGTGCAACCACTATCTAATTTCAGAATATTTTCATCACTCTCCAGAAAAACCCATACCTATTAGTAGTAACTCCCTATTCTCCCCTCCCCCAGCCCTGGCAACTACTAATCTACGTTCTGTCTCTATAGATTTGTCTATTCTACACATTTCATATGAATGAAATCCTATATACATGATATGTGGCCTTTTGTGTCTGGTTTCTTTCACTGTTTGCGAGTGAAACAATTTTTATGTCTGGTTTCTTTCTCTGTTGGCAAGGTTCACCAATGTTGTAGCTTGTATCAATAATTCATTTATTCTGGTGGATGAATAATATTCCACTGTGTCAATATGCCACATTTTATTTAATTCATTCATCAGTTGATATCCATCAGTTGATGGATATTTAGGTTGTTTCCCTTTTGGCTATCAAGAATAACGTTGCCAGGCTGCGTGTGGTGGCTCACGCCTGTAATCCCAATACTTTGGGAGGCCAAGGCGGGCGGATTGCCTGAGCTCAGGAGTTTGAGACCAGCCTGGCCAATGTGGTGAAACCCCATCTCTACTAAAAATACAAAAAATTAGCTGGGTGTGGTGGCACACACCTGTAGTCCCACCTACTCAGGAGGCTGAGGCATGAGAATCACTTGAACCCAGGAGGCGGAGGTTGCAGTGAGCTGAGATCACGCCACTGCACTCTAGCCTGGATGACAGAGTGAGACTCTGTCTCAAAAAAAAATAATAAAAAATTTAAAAAAAGAATAATCTTGCTGTGAATATTCATCTACAAATTTTTGTATAAACATATGTTTTCAATTTTCTTGGGTACAGGCCTAGCAGTATTAATTGCTGGGTTATATGGTAACTCTATTTTTTTTTTAGGAACTTTGTAATTGTTTTCTAAAGTTGCTGTACCATTTTACATTCCCAGCAATAGATGGGAGTTCCAATTCCTCCACATCCTTGACAACACTTGTTATTGTCCATTTATAAGATCATGCTTAGTCAAGCAGTTGGAAGAGGATTATAGAGTATCCTTTTAGTTCTATTTTGTTTATTTTCCCGAGGAAGCTGCCAAAGAAATAAAAAGTATAACTAGAAAAGATTAAAAAACTTATTATTTGAAGATGATATAACTGTTTACTGAGAAAACCCAAAATATCTACGGAAATAGTTAAATAGTTTAGCAACATAGCTACATATAACACTAATTTAGAAAAGTTAATTGCATTTCCCTTAACAAATTTCATTTAGTATAGCAACAAAAAATATAAGGTATCTAAACATAAATCTAAAAAAATGCAAGATCATTATAGAGGAATTTTCAAAACCTTATTGAAAGGCATTAAACAAATGCAAAGATACACCATGTTCAAGAATAAGAAATCTCAGTATTTTAAAGATATCGTCTCCACATAGATCTAGAGATTCAAAGCAATTCCTATTAAAATTCCAAAAAGGCTTTTTTTTTTTAAGGAACTTGACAAGCTGATTCTAAACTTTATATGGAAAATCAAAGGCCCAGAAATAGCTATAACATTACTGAAGAAGAAAAATAACAAGAATTTGTCCTAATAGATAACAAGAATCACAACACTTCAATAATTAAGATAGTGACACTGTTAGGGAATAGGTAAATTGATTAATGGAACAGAAATAGACCAACTTGATAAAAACTCGACAGAGGTAGCAGAGGTGGCACTGCATTTCAGTGGGAAATGTTTGGAATACTTAGTAAATTGTGCTGGAACTACTACTTAACCATTAAAAAAATGAAATTAGGTTCTTAACCATATAAAAAATCAATTTCAGATGGATTAATAACATAAATATAAAAAGCAAGACTAAACCTCTTAAAGTAACAGAATTGCTATGATCTTAGGGTTAAGGAAGGATTTCCCCAAAACATCTCAAAAAGCACTAGAAAGACAGAGAGAAAGAAGGAAGGAGGGGGAGAAAGAGAAAAGAATGAAAAGAAAAAATATTAAGAAGTTAGACTAAATTAACGTTAAAATTTTTGTTCATGAACATACCATAGACATTTCTAAGTATCTGAAAAAAATGGAATCTGCCTAACTCCATGTCTCCCAGTTTTACCTCCCCAAAACTGGATACAACAAGAAGGAAAAAGTAAATCTACAAAACAAGAAGGAAAAAATCTACAGGCTGGGCGGGGTGGTTCACGCCTGTAATCCCAGCACTTTGGGAGGCTGAGGTGGGTGGATCACCTGAAGTAGGGAGTTCAAGACAAGCCCGGCCAACATGGTGAAACCCAGTCTCTACTAAAAATACAAAAATTAGCCGGGCATGGTGATGCATGCCTGTAATCCCAGCTACTTGGGAGGCTGAGGCAGGAGAATCGCCTGAACCCAGGAGGTGGAGATTGCAGCGAGCCGAGATCATGCCATTGCACTGCAGCCTGGGTGACAAGAGCGAGACTGTCTCAAAAAAAAAGAAAAAAAAGTAAAGCCACATAAAAACTATATCCTCAGAATAATCTGAATACAGAGAATGCTAATATCTCAAAATAAACACGAGTAAAAACAGAAAACTTAACCAAATCATAAGGTGCAATCTCTCGTGCTCCCACCCCACCCAAACAAAAGGGAAAGGCTTTGGCGTAAACAAAGGAAGAGAAAAGCTACCAGAGAGACAGAAGAGAGAAGACAGCAATGGGGGCTAAAGTTAGAAAGGAAAGTCCATGTTAAATCTGAAAATACTAACAACGGCAATAACAAAACTGGGTAGATGACAGCACAGCCTACAGGGAAGGAACTCTGAAAGTACATGTGAGTTACTTTCAGCATAACTCAGTCAGCATAAGTTAGTTTCAAGCATAACTTAACAGGGTAGTTAGGCAGTCTTTGTACATAGCTTCTGCAGAAGAAAAAAAGGCAGAAGGGAAAAGGCCCTTCAGCAATCAGGTGGTGAAGGGGAAATGAAAAAAAAAGGGTGTAGGGTCCTAAGAGACAAAAGACAATCACAAAATCAGAGGATTCACAACCCCTTCCCCTCCAAAACAAAACAAAACAAAACAACCCTATTACATCTTTCCATATGAATCTCCCCTTCTACCTAGCCTTAAATTTTCTCACTGAAGTCACACCTTTAAGTTATATACCTACCTCTAGAAGAAATTTATCCAGATGGTCACCATTAGCATATATAGAGCATGTAAGACTATGGCAAGGAAAGCACTTCATATTAGGGTAGATTAATTGATAAATGGCAGACTATAGGTTGCTGTACTTCTTGGGCTCACTGACTCACTAACACTTCCTATCCTGTTTTGAAGTTACTACAGATGTAGCCCTGTGACTGAATTATTGACATGGTAATCTTAAGGAATGTACTTTCCTTCCAGGCCTATCCCATAAAAATCTCCTACACACAATCTTCCTTTCCCCATTTTTTCCCCCACACTCCCTGCTTAATGAAGATGAACATAGTAACCTCCAAAGCCATGTGCTGAAGATGCCAGAGCCACAAGCTAGGAGCCTGGATCCCTAAATCACTGCTGAAGGAGTGTTCTATGGCAACTAGTAATACCTGATTTAAACTTCACAAAAGAGAGAAACAAACCTCTATCCTGTTTGAGTCATTATTTGTTTGGGGTTTGTTCAGTGCAGCAGCTAACAGTACCTTGAGTAATACAATATGTTGACTAATTATTTCCTAGGGAAGCAGAAAAATCTTTTCTAGGGATATATGATATAGGAGACGTATACTTCAATATAGGGGGAAGGGTGGTAGCAGAAGAAAAATAAGAATGACAGAGAAATCAGAGTGGATTCTGAACCATGGTTAATGAGGAGTTAAGATGGGTGCTTACAATCTGAAAGAAGGGATATTTTAAGATGAAAACTATATAAAAAAGGAAATATAATTATGATATAATATGGCTTTACTGCAAACAATATTGATCATAAAAATGTAAGTTCTGAAAACTGACTTAACCAAAATTGAAACACAACTTAGGGAAATGAGATTTGAAGAAATGCATAGGAGGGTAACTTGGTTTCTATTTTCACAGGTCCACAGATAGAAAGGAATTTTGAACCACAATGGATTACAACCAGAGTCTCACCCATACATAATGTAAGTGATTTAGATAATGAGACTTTTGAACTGATGATATTCAGATGACATTTTGGACTCCGAGTTGATACTATAATGTCTTTGTAGATCAGGGTAAGATACTTTTATTTGAGGTATAATGAGAATCCATAGAAAAATTTCAACAAGCAAAGTGGTTGGCCTGATTTACATTTTTGAAAATCACTAATACTTAGTGAAAGGAGATAAAAATGCCAAGTAGGGAAACCAGTTAGAAAACTATGACAGTGATCTAGGCAAAAAACACAGAGAACTAGACTACAATGACAGCAGCAGGATGAAAAAAAAGAGGATAAATTAAAAAATATACTTTGCAGGTAGAACTGATTGAACTTACTAATAAATTAAATGTGGACAATAATAATGGCGAAATACAGGATGATTCTTAAGTTAGGAGTTGCGTAACTGGGTAGACAGTGCTATTTATTAGCTGAGAGGGAGAAAACTGAGAAAGGTATAGGCTCAGGTAAGAAAATCAAGCCTTGCATTTTAAACGTGTCAAGCTGTTATTCTAACAGACATCCAGATAGAAATATCAAGTAACTCATTTGATAAAAGATGAGGGAGCTCAGACAGCCAAGAACTGGATTTGTGTGGCATTTAAAACAACAGAACTAGATAAAATCAGAGTAAAAGATGGAAAAACGAAGTAAGCCCAGGACCAAACCCCTGGTACATGACATAATCAGAGGTCTGACAGGGGAGAGAGGCTAGCAAAAGAGACAGAAACAGTCAAAGAGGTAAAAAGAAGTTGTGATGTCTAGCCGAGTGCGGTGGCTCATGGTGGTAATCCCAGAATTTGGGGAGGCCGAGGTGGACAGATCACTTGAGGCCACGAATTCGAGACCAGCCTGGCCAACATGGTGAAACCCTATCTCTACTAAAAATAGAAAAATTAGCTGGGCATGGTGGCGTGCGCCTGTAATCCCAGCTATTTGGGAGGCTGAGGCATGAGAATAGCTTGAACCCAGGAGGCAGAGGTTGCGGTGGGCCAAGATCGTACCACTGCATTCCAGCCTGGGAGATAGTGAGAATCTGTCTTCGAAAAAAAAAAAAAAGAGAGAAAGAAAAAAGGAGGTTGTGATGTCAGAGATGTCATTTCATTAGAATAATCACTGATACTAATTATAATTACTCTACATAACTTTCATATGATCTACTCTATGGAAGTCTAGGATAAAATGCAAAAAGCTTTAGCTCAGAGCATTAATTCCAAAAATATTCAAATACTTATGAAATATTCACTGTACTGAATGCTGAGAGGATAAACAGAGATTCAGATACTTTTCCACGTCATGCCTATGGTGTGAATAAATTTTTAAATGCAGAATTAAAATTCTATAGATAAATGGAAGACAGCAAAAAAGCTAGACTAATATAGAGAAATCTGGGCAAAGCATACTTTGAGAACTACCCGGATAGGAATAGAGACAGCAATAAAGAACAACAACAATAAAAAAGCCATGGGAAAAAAAAGATATATTCACACCATCCTCTATCCTTATCTAATTTTCTCCATTGTAGCTTTCTGTTCCCTTTGTAGCCACAAAAGACCCTCTAAACATTTTCATTTTCTTACTTCTAGCTGTCTCTACTCTTGTTTTGATTCTCTTTTCACCTGACCACATCTTTAATAGCTTTTGACTCCAACTAAGCTTTACTGTGTCCTTGGCTATCCCAGCAAATTAAAAGTTTTAAAAAGTTTTAGTGGGACTGGATAATAACTACAAAATTATTTTAAACATTTTTAGTAATTCTGGATTTATGTATACAGCAGAAAACTACAAATGTTTATGTAGAGAAATAAAACAACGCATAAATTTGTCTATCCCCTACCTCCATTTTAGGTAAGAAGCACAAATCAACAATAGTTATAGCATGAGAATCACAATCCTAAATTTGAGATTTCACGAAACTGACTTCAATTTCCTCCTTTGTGGTACTAGAGAAAAGGTATATGGAAAAACTATAATAAAGGAAGAAGATTTTAAATGAACAGCAATTGTATGCAATGACTCACAGATAAACTAGTATGACCATATCAACAATAGTCACATAAATTCACCTAAAAAGGATTAAAAATTTTTTCAAGTCTAAAGAAGCTGAGGCTTTTCAGAGCTGTTAAAGACTTACTGAAAATATGCTGATATTTTCCTGCCATGCCTCTCATACCCAGGTATCACAAATAATGACACTGCTCCAAACTTCCTTAAAGTGAAATATTAGGGATGGGAGGAGTGCTGTTAGTTGGCTAGACTCAGGAGGGCCAAGTGAGTCTGAAGAGAGATGCAAGAAAAGAAAGTGCCCCAAGTTTAAAAAGAGACAAGAGTAGTAAATTTATGAGGATTTCTTCCCCTGACCTCCCCAGGAATATCTTTCCTTCATATGATTTCATAGATTTGTGATTACTTATAAGGAGTTGTGGGGACTCCCAAGGTTCTCCTGATTCTTCCAAATCTAGAGAATACCTGATTCCTTGCCTCCCACCTAGTAACTGAATTACCTTTCCTGGGGCCACTTTGTTGAACCACCCAGTTGTCAGGTGGCTCCTTCTAAGGAAGCATAGACAGTTGTTGGTGTCAAAGGATGTTGTGGTCTTTGGATATGTTCCCGATTTGAATTTCAACCAACTCCTCACATCTCTCTGATGGGGTACAGTAATAGAACAGAAGTCAATGGGAGATCAGCATGCACTCAGATTCCAGATTCTGAAAGGGAACAAAAATCAAACCCTCCATTCTTTGCCTCTTCACCATGTCTAACAACCAATATGCTAGAAACCAGGCTTTGTTAGCCCATCAAAACTAAATATAAAGCAACAACTCTCAATAATCACATAATAAGTAATATGCACTTTACTAATGCTTAAGTCTGTAAGACAAATGTTAATATTTACTAAAATTTACACTTTATAAATACAAATTATCCACCATCCTACTAAAATCTATTATATACTTTGAAAGTATTCATTTAGTATTTAAATAGCCATGCAGAGCAATGACTTACCTTTTCTAATACAGATAAGTTCATGTACTCCACAGGTTCTCTCTCCACCTATTAAAAAAAGTTCATGGGAAGTTAAAAACATAGAAAGTGGCATGAATCTGTTACAAAGAATCATTTTAAATTAGCACCTAAAAGTGACCTCAGAAAAAGTTTCCCTAACTCTTCTCTTTATACTTAACTAAATGAATATGATAGCCTAATATCAAAATTTTCTGGAACAACCCAGAAATTAGGTCTTAGGAAGTCTCGGAATGAAGACACTTCATTCAAGTATGTGATTTTGAATGGCAAGCTTCTCAACAGCAGAAATCACATCAATATTTCCCAAGCATCTCTTCACATCGTCTAGAAGGAAAGACTGTAAGAGAGGACCCACTTTTGTATCTGAGCCTTAACATACACAGGTTAAGTTATTGAAAGGTCAATCCTGTAAAGTTACTATTTATATTTTATCATATATGCTCATATTGTATATTCTCCAACAACCCACTATTATAAATTTGTAAAACAAATTTAATAGTATGATAAAAACAAACTTAACTTTAAAAGATATTTTGATTATTCTTTTTTGGAAAGAGTCTTTTGTAATGTTTCTTTTTTTAAAAATCTCTACTTATTGGGCCAAAAACCAAAAATACAGAAAAGTGCACAAATATATAAAACTTTCATGTAATTGTCACAAAGTAAGCACCCGAGTTGCTAAAAACCAAGGCAAGAACCAGAACTTTGCTGGCATTCCAGGAGTCCTTTACTCATCTTCCTAGGCACTACTTTGTGCCCCAGAAGTACCTAATCTCCTGAGTGCTATCATTACAGCTTGGTTTTGTCTGCTTAAAAAATTTATACAAGTGGAATTGTTAAGTGGGCATTTTTGAGTCCTACTTCTTTCAATATTAGGTTGGTAAGATCAAACTATTTTATTACTTGTAGTTGTGGCTCATTCCTTTTCATTTCCATATAGAATTCCATTGTGTATAAATATACATATATACACATATATTCATGCATACATATGCATAAATTTCAATTCTATTGTTCATAAACATTTGGATTGATTTGGGTTTGCTGTGACTAATTTTGCTATGAACCTTTTTATATAACATATGTCTCTGTTTCCCACATGTGTGCTGTGCGTGCCTTTCTTCTAAATGTATTCCGAGGAGAACAGCTGGGTTTATGGGGCAAGTGCATGTTTAACTTTAAAAGATAATGGCACATGGTGGAAATGGATAAAGAAAATGTGGTAAATATATGCGGTGGAATACTATGCAGTCTAAAAAAAGAAGGAAATTCTGTCATGTGCAACAACATGGATGAACCCGGAGGACATTATGCTAAGTGAAAGAAAGCAGACACAGAAGGACAGATACTGCATGATCTCATTTGTATGTGGAATCTACAAAAGTCAGATTCACAGATGTAGAGTAGAATGGTGGTTACCAGAGGTGGGAGAGAAGAAGGGAATGGAGAGGGGCAGGATAGGAAAAGGGGAGATACTGCAAAGGGTACAAAGTTTCAGACAGATGAGGAGTTTTAGAGATCTACTGCACAGCATGGTGACTACAGTTATTAATAATGTGTTGTATATTTCAAAATTGCTAAAAGAATAGACCTTAAATGTTCTCATCACAAAAAAGGTGAAGTGACTGATATGTTAATTGGCTTGATTTAATCATTTCACAATGTATACATATATCAAAACATCACATTATACCCCATAAATACATACTTTGAATATTCTAATTTATTATAACAGTAATTTTCTCTATTAGTTACTACCATGTAGACATATTTCTTTCACTCAGAATCATGTCATTACTTTAATGTAAGCTGAATAAAATTTTGTAGTGTTCCATATATGTATGACCTTATAATCATGTTGTGAATTACTTTTAAACTTTCCATAATGAAAATATTAAATAATCATTTCAGTTTAGCATAGAAGCTTATTATAAGCAGCTTGGTTATAAGAAACAGAAATATCCTACAGAAATAACATGAGAAGTAAAAACCATGATATCCACTAAAAAAAGTAGGTCATCTGAGAAGCAAGCTAAAAAAACTAGAAAATAGTATTTCTATCACCAAAGTAGGTTAGATCTTCATTCTGACTTGGTTGTAACAATGGCATTGCTTCTTTCTTATTAAAAATACAGAATAACCACTGATTATCAGGAAGATAGGCTTTGCAAGAAGAAACACCTAACTTAAAGCTATGGTTATAAATGAATTATTCAGCAAAACCCCAGTGTAAAAAATAGAGTGCTAATTGGAGTATTACCCACAGATCACTTGCTGAAAGGCTAGAATGAAATACACCTACGTACTACAGTTCTTTCCAATTGAGGAGATACTAGTCCAATGACTGGATATTTACCAAATTATGACAAAAGGCTATTTTTGAGACATTAGAAGGGTCATGTAATAAAAATAACATAACTATAATGTATTAATATATTGAGGCCTATGATGTTTTCATAGGTAACTTAGAAATATTCTCCATACATATTAAGGCTTATTCTCTAGAAGTTACACACGTAACTTAATTTGAGTTACATAGTTAATTCATGTAAAAAGGCTGTACTTTTTAAAGCCTGTAATTAGAACTAAACTCTCCCCCGTATTTAATATAAATTGATTAGGTTTTACCACATACACCTAATCTTAACTGTAACAGCATTATTTTTACAAGGCTTAGTATGTACAGTAACAATAAAAACTACTACATTCTAAGACGTTTATCAGAACTGCAGAATGATAATGAAAGTCAATTCCCACTTTTAAAAGCATTCAATTTATCTATATTATATAAAAGAACCTCTTAAATTTTTTAAGTTACTCGAATAATCACTATATTTCAAATTTACAGTCAATTAGCTGCCAAATTTGTCCAAGTACCCACAAAAGTCAAACAAGCAAATAAGACTATGCATGACCTTTCTTGGTATTTGTCCCCTAAATTCTAACCAACAAATAAGACTTCACTGATGTACATGTGGAACTTAAAAGCAATCACTATTCTTATGAAAATGAACAGGAATACTAAGGATACATTCCAGACAATAAAATAAAATTCAAGAAAACCCTGCTTTTAAAAACACAAAAGAAGAAATATAAAAAAGTCATATAAATTTATTACATTATTGGAAACTGAAATTGAGTGTTTTTTTTTTTTTTTTGAGACGGAGTCTCACTCTGTCGCCAGGCTGGAGTGCAGTGGCACAATCTCAGCTCACTGCAACCTCTGCCTCCCGGGTTCAAGCAATTCTCCTGCCTCAGCCTCCCGAGTAGCTGGGACTACTGGCACACGCCACCAGGCCCAGGTAATTTTTGTATCTTTAGTAGAGACGGGGTTTCACTATGTTGCCCAGGATGGTCTCGATCTCTTGACCTCATGATCTGCCCGCCTCGGCCTCCCATAGTGCTAGGATTACAGGCATGAGCCACCACGCCCAGCCTAGTGTTCCTTTTATCCCCAATCCTTCCTAAGACTGGGAGGAGTGTAAGGAAAAAAACATGCATTCTCCAGGTTAAATGCAAATTTTTTAATGTATATGTCTGTTGGGAAGTCAAAGGCTTAAATACTTTTTCAGTTAGAGATATGTTGAACTTTGTACAAATTTTATGTCTATTTTGTCTTGAAAAGTAAATCTGAAAAGTTTCCAAAAGAAATGTTAAATTTGTAATCAGGAGGCAAGAAAGACACTGCAGACATACCTTGACTTAGATGTGGTGGTTATCTAAAAAGTGGTGTACTGCTTTTAACAGTGTAATGCACAAGAGGGAATGCTTACTTGGTCACTTAGCCAGTATCTTTGGAAAGAGACTAATCTTCCACTAAAATAAATAATCACCCCCAAAATGAACTCCTGTATAAATACAATTTTCCACACATCAAATTTAATTCAAGAAAATGAAGACCGGGACACCATATTAGAATGACAGAACAGAAGACACTACAACTCAGAACTACATTTGTCTAGTTCATAATTTTATAGATAAATGGAGACGCCCAAAAGTTAAAGTTGCTCAAGGTCACTAGTTAATTGTCAGAAAAAAAAAGAACATTATATTTAATGTATTTTGGAAAGTAAATATTGATTTTTCCTCATTTTTATGAAACAATGAAAGTTATGAAATTGTTTTCCAATCCTTTAAGGTAATTTAAATAGAACTGCATAAAAACTATACTTGCGGAGATAATACTAGCATTGCTTTTGAAATAATCATCTCAGCAACATGGAAAGGAGAAACAGAAAGTGACAAGCTTAGTCAAAGTTACCATCTTTTCCCTCAGGCAAACCCATGTAGGAGCAAAATGTAAACTGGCATAATCCTCTACAATTGGCATAAGGGGTGTAAGAGAAAATAGATGTGTGTGGGCACACACGTGTGCTGTGATTGTGTGCATGTGTGTTTGTATATGAATATACACATAAGTGTGACTGTAACTGGAAACTGGGATTTTAAAAAAATACACAAGAGGATCATTACAATATATGTACATGTTTACACATGTTTACAGAAGGAAAATATGTAGTTACATGGCAGCCCCATCGAAATACATCCAGGTACAGGCATACCTCAGAGATATCGACGGGTTTGACTCCCAACCACTGCAATAAAGTGTATATCACAATAAAACAAGTCACATAAACTTTTTGGTTTCCCAGTGCATACAAAAGTTATGTTTACACTAGACTGTAGTCTATTAAGTGTGCAATATCATTGTGTCTTAAAAAATGTATGATCTTAATTTAAAAATAATTTATTGCTAAAAAAATTATTGATTGTCTAGGCCTTCAGCAAGTCCTATCTTTTTGCTGGTGAAGGGTCTCGCCTTGATGTTGATGATTGTGAACCCATTAGGGTGATGGTTGATGAAGGTTGGGGTGGCTGTGGCAATTTCTTAAAATTAGACAATGAAGTTTACCACACTGATGGATTCTTTCTTTCATGGAACATTTCTCTGTAGCATGCAATGCTGTTTGATAGCATTTTACCCACAGTAGAACTTTAAAAACTGGAGTCAGTCCTCTCAAACCCTACAGTTTCTTTACCAACTAAGTGTATATAATATTCTAAACCCTTGGTCATTTCAACAATGTTCATAGCAGCTTCACCAGTAGTATATTTCATCTCAAGAAACCACTTTGTTCATCCATATAAGCAACTCCTCATCCATTCAAGTTTTATCATGAGATTTCAGCAAGGTAGTCACATATTCAGGCTCCACTTCTAATTCTAGTTCTCTTGCTAGTTCCACCTCGTCTGTAGTGACTTCCCCCACTTAAGTCTTGAGCCTTTCAAAGTCATCCATGATAGTTGGAATCAACTTCTCCCAAACTCCTATTAATGTTGATATTTTGGCCTCCTCTAATGAATCACAAATGTTCTTAATGGCATCTAGAATGATTAATCCTTTCCAGAAAGTTTTCAATTTACTTTGCCAGGTCCATCAAAGGAATCACTATCTATGGCAGCTACAGCCTTACACAATATATTTCCTAAATAATAAAGCTTGAAAGTCTTAATTAATCCTTGATCCATGAGCTGCAGAATAAATGTATTAGCAGGCATGAAAACAACCTTCATCTCCTTGTACGTCTCCATCAGAGCTCCTGGGTGAGCAGATGCCTTGTCAATGAGCAGTAACATTTTGAAAGGTATCTTTTTTCTGAGTAGGACTCAACAGCAGACTCAAAATATTCAATAAACCATGCTGTAAACAGATGTTCTGTCATTTAAAACCCCAAAATTTTAGGCTTTGTTTTCCATTTGTAGAGCACACACAGAGCACATTTAGCATCCTTAAGAACCCAAGGATTTTCAGAATCGTCAATGGGCACTGGCTTCCACTTAAAGTCACCAGATGCATCAGCCCCTAACAAGAGAGTCAGCCTGTCCTTTGAAGCTTTGAAGCCAGGCATTGACTTCTCCCCTTTAGCTATGAAACTCTTAGATGGCATCCTCTTCTAACAGGCTGTTTCACCTACAACGAAAATCTGTTGTTTAGTGTAGCCACCTTCATCAATGATCTCAGCTAGATCTTATGGATAACCTGCTACAGCTTCTCTATCAGCACTTGCTGCTTCACCTCACACTTTTATGTTATGGAGATAGCTTCTTTCTAAACCTTATGAACTAACCTCTGCTGGCCTCCAACTTTTCTTCTGCAGCTTCTTCACTTCTCTCAGCATTCATAGAATTGAAGAGAGTGAGGGACTTACTCTGGATTAGGCTTTGGCTTTAGAGAATGTGGTGGCTGGTTTGATCTGCCATCCAGACCACTCAAACTTCTCCATATCAGCAATAAGGCTGTTAAGCCTTCCTGTTACTCATGTGTTCACTACAGCAGGTAGCACTGTTAATTTCCTTCAAGAACTTTTCCTTTGCATTCACAACTTCGCCTACTGGCACAAAAGGCCTAGCTTTTGGCCAGTCTCAGCTTTTAACATGCCTTCCTCACTAGGATTAATCATTTCTAGCTTTTGATTTAAAGTGAGAGACATGTGACTCTTCCTTTCATTGAACATTTGTAGGGTTATTAATTGTTGTGTCTCAGGGAATAGGGAAGCCTAAGGAAAGGAAGAGAGACTGAGGGAATAACTGGTGGAACAATCAGAACACACACAACATTTATCAACTAAGTTTGCCATCTTATATTGGCATGGCTCGTAGCGCCCAAAACAATTACAATAGTAGCATCAAAGATCACTGATCACAGATCATCATAACAAATATAATAATAATGAAAAAGTTTCAAATATTACAAGAATTACCAAAACGTGACACAGAGACACAAGGTGAGCACATGCTGTTGAAAAAATTGTGCCAATAGATTCATTCAACAGAGTTGCCACAAACTTTCAATTTGTAAAAAATGCAAATTTGTGAATTTACAACAAAATGAAGGGCAAGGAGGTATGCCTGTACACAAAAATGGAATTAAACCCCAAAATTTAGTTCCTTTAAAATGGATCTAAGAGTCCTTTTCAAAATCAACTGTATTTTTTTGTCTACCATGTTTATTCTGACCATTAGCCTAAATCACCACAATTTACAGGTTCTACTTATTTCTTCTTGGTCAAACACTGAAAGGCTACTTTAGAAATGTCTTAAATTCCATCTCATCTAAAGATTCTTCTCCAAAGCACATGCATTAGTCAGAGCCTTTAAATGATCACCTAGCTTACATTTATAAACTCTTTTATAGCTAATCCTTATGCAGACACCTACACTGTACATCATAAGCATGAAACTACTAATGCAACTCCCCCCAACCAATTTAATCCACTTAGACCATCATCACTAACCTCTAGACATCTTTTAGTTTTGTCCCTAATTAGACCATTCAAGGAATAATACCAATTTTGGTCACCAATTTAAAACACAGTGTTACATAAAGATCATTGCTTCTGAATTGAGTCAGACTTCAATTCTAAAGTCAGCATCACCTAGTACTGTCTTTGCAAACCTGTGCTTGTTACTTAACCTTTGGAGTAAGTAAAAATAATAGCTAAAGTAATGTATAAAATAGTAACAATAACCTCAGGACAGAAAATAGCTTTCATCTTGTATACTAATTCTGATGGATTGGGAGTAGCTGCTGGAGTGGGGGTGGAGGGTAGTGTTGCCAAGGATTCTGAAACCAAGTCCACAACTGGCAGGAAAAAAGATGTCTTAATAAAACAGATGTCTGCTGCAGACAAGAGAGGGAGAAGCAGTGCTATTCATGATTGAGAAAATGAATATATGTTGCCTGGCCCATGGCAAACACCCAAAAAAAGTTAATTCCCTTTGCATTCTTCACTAAGTAGAATATAAAATTCAAAGAAATTCAGGCTCTGGAGATGTTTTCTTCTCTTCTACAGTTATCATTGAATTTCAAGCATTCTCCCATGTAAATATTCCAAAATAAATGTTTAACTTTCTCATACTTCTTAACCTGTCCTCTTTTTTGAATTTTTTCTTTAAAAAAGAGAGAAAAAAAAAAAAAAAAAACTTCAGGCCTCCAACCCTCTGGGAGTTATCCTCCCAGATTGGAATTCCTTTACTTTTTGCTGTTGCTATGCAATTACTGTAGAATTAAAATAGTCTGAAAAAGTCAAGTCCATTCTATACTTTTACAAACTCATTTCATCTATGATATTTCTACTAAATAGCAGCCTACACTTTGAAACACATATTACCCCTCCAGCATCACATAAAATTAACTAGATCTTATTCACGATATCTCAGAGCACTTTATAATTTACAAAGCATGCTAAATATGGTATCTCATTTGATCCACATAAGTTCCTATGAATTTATTCAATAGTCTTTTCTAAGAGGTATAAATTTTATCTTATAAAATTAAATTACTGTTCACAAATTAATCCATTTTTCCAACTTTTGAGCTACTCTTTAATTCGTTTAGTCAATTATGTTTTTGACTGCTAGATGCTCATTAACGTAACACAATAAAACCTTAAGTATGTGCTCACAAAAAATTCTACTTAAGTGAATTTTCTAGTTAGCTGACAATAAAACAAAACCTTTTTTTTACTTCCGCACCAGATCATTTTTTAAAGCTACTAATATGCATTACTGCATTAAGTTCAGAATACTGAAGATAATTTAATATTCATTAAAACTTCTATCTCATGATGACTCAAAATAATATCTTGAATACCAATTCTAACATAGTCCTAAAAATGTGAAAATAAGAAATTGTTCTGAATACATGTGTGGCTCTTAGAAATTTGTTCATAAACTCCTAATAACAGCTTCCTGAGTTGTCACTATTTCCCCCTTCTAAAAAAATGGTAAATCAAAGGTTCTAATTCGATAGGTTCCAATTTAGCTATTACTATATATACATACAAAATATGCATATAATCATTTTACTCAAAAGCGTGAAATGTTTTATATATAGTAGTTTGTTCATTCTTACATTATTCATATGTAAGCACTTTCATATTAGGTAGTAATCGACTAGGATTCAGAGGAAAAGAATAAAAGAATAAAGTCAGCTAAATGGAAATAAAATTCATGAAAACAATCTATTATACTACCACACATATGCTATGTGCGAACATAATATTTTCAAATAAACTGATAATGCAAATAGTATTACTCAACAAATAACGAATTGTATAAATTAAGCCAGTATATGGTTCTCTCTGCTTTCCCCATTGGCATGCACTGCTGCATTCTCTCTCTTTTTTTTTTTTTTTTTTTGAGATTGAATCTCGCTCTGTTGCCCAGGCTGAAGTGCAGTGGCACGATCTTGGCTCACTGCAACCTCAGTCTCCCGGGTTTAGGTGATTCTCCTGCCTCAGCCTCCCCAGCAGCTGGGACTACAGGTGTGCACCACTACACCCAGCTAAGTTTTGTATTTTTAGTAGAGACAAGGTTTCACCATGTTGGCCAGGCTGGTCTCAAAACTCCTGACTTCAACTATCTGCCCGCCTCAGCCTACCAAAGTGCACTGCTGCATTCTAATACAACCTTAAAAGAACAAAAAATAAAATACCACTGTGTCTCTAATGTTCCCTAAGTGTTTCTAATTTTGTGTAGTCGGTTAGAAAAGTAACCTTGAATAAACTGTAAATTATTCAAAAGTAAATCTATTGGGTTTTTTAACTGAATATTTCAAATGGCTTTTGAAAGTCTAAATTTTGCCTTAGAAATCTTAGAGCCAAAAGAAACCTTAAGGAACATCTCAGTATTCTTCTCATTATTGTAAAAATACAATATATGTATGTAGCAAACTATAAGGTACATTATTAATAAAAGTAAATGCACTATATACACACACATACACACACATAGATTCTCACTAGTTTAACCTTATTCTACATTTTTAAAAAATGTTACCCAGAGAAGTTAAGTAAAGTTAATATAGCAACGTAACAAGTGTTTATTTTTTACTTTGGCAAAACAGTTTGCAGAGTCTTCTGATACTCTTATGGAAGAGAAAGAAAAATGTGGACTGGATGAAGGAAGGAAGTTAGATCATTAAGGACCAGCCCTATCTCGAGGTTTTAAGAAACTCAGATTTGCATTTTGTAATATGAAGATAACTAGCACTAACTTGGAAAATGAATTGGAAGGAAACTTAACACTGGAAATGAGACTACTTAGAAAATTAATGCAAGTCTCTTAATGAGCGATAAGGACATAAGCTAAAGTGAAGACACCAAGCAGCACAAATTGACTTGAATTGTAGACTTGGCAGGACTTAGTTATCAACAGATGTGGGAGGTGAACTATAACACAAGGTTGGTGTCCAGTTTTTTAACTCAGATTCCTGGTTACTTAAAAATGCCTCTCAGATGGTAAATCTGCAGAGTGGCGGGGGGGTTAAATTTGCACGGCGGCTGGGTTTGGTGGCTGTGATGACAACTTTGGGACATTCTGAATATCCTAAGCTTAACATTTTCGATTGCCGAGGACATCCATGTGAAAGTATCTAGCTACTATTTGTAAATATAAGTCAGGAAAATTCTGTGTTAGAAATACGCTTCTGGACAATGGCATAATTTATGATGACGATGTTCAGAATTCCACGAAACAATGCATAGAAACTTGGCTTGAGTTCATACAAAATACAATTGGCCCCCCATATCCACAGGTTCAGCATCTATGGATTTAACTAACCGTGCATGGAAAACGTAGTTAGGCCTACAGTGGTTGTATGTGTACTGAACATGTACAGACTTTTTTTCTTGTCATTATTCCCTAAAGAACTATTTACATAGCATTTACATTATAGTAGGTATTACAAGTAGACTGGAGATGATTTAAAGTATATGGGAGGATGTGCATAAGTTATATGCAAATATTATGCCATATGATATAAAGAACTTGAGCATTCTTAAATTTTAGTATCTCCAGAGGACCTGGAACCAATCTCCCCCACGGTTACCAAGGGACAACTGTATTCAGGTACTATACAAAATCTAAGGGGTACAAAAATGAATAAGACATTAACCTCTAGAAATTTACAGTCGGACAGGAAAAACAAATTTGTAAATAAGTGATTACTAAATTGTTCAATGCGTGCAATTACGGCAATGTGTATAAAGCAGACAATGGCAACAGGGTCAAGAATGGAAGCCACTAGAACATTAGGTCAGGTAGATTAAGACAAGACTGAGAAATATGTAATCAAGAGAGGAGGAAATTTCAAATACAACAAAAAAGTGTCAACACTATCAGATTAACAGAGGCCAACACTAGAAGAATTAATATGCTGGATAGCAATTACATCACTTCATAAGCTAGGCTACAACAATGATTCCCAACCTTGTATTGCCAGATCACTGGGCCAACAGTAAGGATGTGTAACTATTGTCAATATTTCAAAATGCCTTTCAAAAATTGTAACTTTGCCTAATATAGCCTAACTTCTTTACCGCTGACTGGAATTATGTTAGCTCCATGTGGTAACTCTATCATCTTACATTTGTCTCTTTTTTTGATTAATAGTTACACATCTGACTGATAAAAGGAGGAAATGAATGATTACTTAGTAGAAATAATTTTGTGTTATAAAATAGGTTTACACAGAGAAGAAAATGAAAACAATCCTTAGTACTTAAAAGTCTAGACTCAAGGGCTAAAACACTGGGCCACAGCTAATAAGAGTATGCTTAACAGATATAAACGATCTGTTCAGTTCAAAACATTGGTTAGCTAAGTAAGGGAGTAGTCAAGCTAAAAGAGACTGTGGTTTTAGTTGATTACAGCCTCGCTCTATGCCAACATGAAGCTCCAAAAAAACCTATTCTAATGTTAAGCTATATTAATAGGATTACACATAAGTGAAGGAGTGGTATAACAGTTTTGATGTATGCTATTCAACAGTATAACTGGAATGAAATGGCCCACTACTATATTCCAAATTTTAAAACATACAACTACAGATCATCCAGAGGAGGGAAGTGGATATTTTATCTAGAAAACACTCTAGAGCTGTCTTCAAATGGCAGAAGGGATATCATATATAGAGAGAATAGTGGGCTTTTAATTTATTGCCACAGAAAGCAAAACTAGGATGGGTAGACAGACGTTACTGAATGGCAGATATTCGGCCAAATACAAAGACCTTATGAATATAAGAATTACTGCCAAAAAACAGTGTTAGACCCATCATCATTGAATGTTTTTATACAAAGGAAAGATGATCCATCTCTTAGCATTCACACTACACTGTAATTGCATGTTTAAAATTATCTGTCTCTCCGAATAGAACATGAACTCTTTGAGAGAAGGGTTATAGTCTTATTTATCTTTTTGGCCCCATGGAATCTAGCAATGAACATTGTATACAGCTATTGTACAAAAAAAAAAAGGTCTACTGAATTAATAGGTGAATGAAGAAACTGAATGTTTTAAGAAACACTTCACTGAAAAGATGAGACGCCCTTTTGGGCCCCTAAATTTTTAAGATGTCCTTAGTACAGAGTCTCATGCAGAACTCATTCTACTTCATAACACAGCCTAGGAAGGGTGTGCATAATGAATCTATTTTACTATGTGATAAGGAGCACAGTTAGGCTAATTCGAACTGCCATCTTTATCTGAAGTGCTAATATTAATTACAGTTTCTTTGCCAAACTAGAAAAGATATAATTCCTGATCTTTGTATTATGAAACCTTAAGCAAATGCTTCAGTATGAAAATATTTATGAGAGTATCTCAAACACAGAAGAATCTCTAGAATGTGAGGATTTTAAAAATCTTATTCTTCAAACATGTTAAGCAGTAGGCAGAGTAAAATGCCATCAGGTGACATGGAAAATGAATCAGTAACACTTAACTGCCAGTAGAAAGAAAGGAAGAACTAAGAAAAAACGGAAAAAACTGAAAAGATTTTAAGAAATTACAAGTTATAGCATCATATCCGAATGGCATCTGCCTGAAGGATTTTCCTCATGCTCTGCCTAAACCTTTCTACTTTCACGTGGTGCGGTAGTGTGGTAGTGTGGTAGAGTTTCACGGCTTCACAAGAAACTCTACCACAAACTAGTTGGGAAAATAAAGTACACAACATAAATCAGTGGGTTTGGTTTCTTGATTTTTAACCTTTGGTAAAAGGACAGTGAGGGAAACAAATGTTGAAAGTACTGCTGCAGATAACAGGAACATCATAGATTACAGGTAGATCTTATTCCCCACCATTTTAACTTAAGCAGACATTTGAAACTGTCTGAATGTGTCTTCTATACAATAGGTACTCCCTCTCTTAAATAAATAAGCTAAATGTAAACACACAGCTAACTCTACTTTGGAGTCCACATGATCCGACAAAAAGAAGTCCCCAGAGATGCCTACTACCAGTGATTGATCACTTAGAAGGGAAACGCTTTAAAAAGTTTTACTTAGGAACACACTTTCAATGTAGAGAAATAATGATATAGCTATAGGTACCTTGCACAGCCGCACAGATGAATATACACACACAGGGAAAATTTACAAATTACTTTCACTGTTTGAGTTAATCTAAGAGACAGGGCCTGGAAGATGTAATCTTTCACATAAATATCCTAGACGTGTGAAATTAATTCTCACAATCTCTTCCTTAAAAACAAGGCAAAATATAGACACTTGGTCCCAGTTACATGTTTCTGGAACAAGAGAAAAATACACTTTAGTGTCAACTACCTTATCTAGGAACTTAATTTTTATTAAGCTGTTTTTCGAAATATGAGCATTGTGGCACCATAACACTTCATAGACTGGTATTTGCAGGATTCTAAGAATGTGTGCTTGTTGTAAAGACGTTATTTACTTCTTTTCATGGAGAAAAACAGTTTTGAGTGTTGGGGGGGAACAAAACCACTTGAGGAGGAAATTAACCTAACCCCAAATTTCCTGGACCCCCTACAACAGCAAACAGAAGGGGAACGGACAGAGAGTGTAACCCAGCATCAGCCCGAGCGGGCACAGGGAAGGGTTAGGAATGGGACAAAAAACTGGACTCTCAGTTTGGCAGGAAGGTGGGTATTGCGGAAGGATGGTTTGCCGCGGCCGGGGAAAGAAAAGAAAGGGCAGCTTGAGCCCCCCGTGGCCCCTCGCTCCTCCCAGCCCGTCCCGTGGGGTGTGCAGGGCCTCACCCCGACCTCCACTCCGCGCGGCCGGCAGGAGGCGGCGGCCCGGACGCTGTACCTGCCCGCCAGCCCGCTTTGCCCCGCGTGCGGCCGCCGGGAGGCCGGCAAAACCACGAAGGCCGGGGCGAGCGAGCCAGTCGAGCCCGGCGTCCCAGCGGCGCCGCTCCGCCCACCCGCCTCCCGAGACGCGGCCAGGACCCCCGCGCGTCTTCAGCCGGTTCCAGACCACAGGAGGCGGCCCCGTCAGCGCCTCGGCCTGCCGGCGCACCTCCGAGCCCCCCGCCAGCTGGGCGGTCCCGGTCCTCGCTCCCCGCTGTCAGCCTCCACTTACCTTCAATCGCCATGATGTGCTCGCCATGGACCGCACCAACTGGATGGCGGGGGCAGCAGACGCGAGGGCTGGCGGAGGACGCGCTGAGTCCGCCAGCGAGAGGGGCGGGGCCCGGCCCGGAGTCGCCCGGCTGCGCGGCCGCGAGGGGCGCCGCGGGCGGGGCGAGGGAGGGGCCCCGAGCGCCGCGAGTGCGGGCCGCGGAAGAAATGGAACCTTCCCGGGGCCGCCGCTGCCGCCGCTGGCACGTGACGCCACCCCGCCCCCACCCCAACGTACCCCACCCCACCCCACCGCCCCCACCGCGCCTCGCGCCTCGATTCGAAACAGGTGCCCGGCCCGGAGAGCCACGGGCCCGCGCCCGAGACCCGCCCGAAGCGCGCCGAGCTCGTGTGGGGGCCCGAGCCCAAGCTTCCTGGCGCCGGGCGCCCTCCCGTCCGGTACTTGGAGCAAACGGAGTCCATGAAGGAGGCGAGTGGCAAATGATGTGGTCAGGACCATGGACAGGTCTCCTTGGTTGAAAAGGATTCCCACCCACTGACTCTCAGATTCGGTAATAGGAAGTCTGTTTTGGTTTCGTTTGGTTTTGTTTTGTTTTGTTTTGCCCGAATCAGCCACATACTCGTCTCAGATCTCCGCTGTGGAGAAACAGCTAGTTGGCAAAAAGCAAAAAGGAGAGAGGAATCCTGAGCACAGCAGTGGTCTCTCTCTCTCTCACACACACACACACTCACTTGCACGCACTCACTTCACCCCTTAGCCTCGCTCTTGATAAGCCTTGCTGCCACACAGAGCTTGGCTTACCTCTTGGAACTCAGAGTTGGAATTTGTCTACACATTGCAAACGCACATTTGAAGCCACACAAAAGTAAGGGTCAGACGGACGTTTTGACAAAGGACCTGGAAAGCATGTCACACGCAGGTTTTTAAAAATTTGTAAACCTGTGACCATTGTGAACAGTCCCAGGCCAACCCTGAGCACATCAACAATTGGCCACTTAGTTTTTACTTAAGATACTTGAACCGCTCAACCATTTACCAACTCTCAACTTCATTTAGTAATTTGAGAACCTGGACAATCAACGGCATAAACAACATTGAGAAATAGGGAGTTTAGTGATTCTCTCTTGTGGAGGAAATGCTAATTCCTAGAGCAAAATAGCTATATTAGGGACTGAAACAAAGAAGAAAATATTTTACACTTATGTAAGTAAGGTTGGACTGTAAATCTAGAGCAGAAACTGTCTTCCATTGCTTTTATATAACCTCTCCCTCAGTCGCATTTTATGCTCAATAGACATTCATCCTTTACCATTTTCTTTAGTTCAGTGAGTATCTGTGAAGCCAGCACTGTGCTGAAAACTGGCTACAAGCAAGAATTGTTATTGAAGGATCAAAGAAAATACTGTTTTACTCAGGAAACATTAAAATGCCTATACTTTAGGAAAGCTCCATGAGAGAGTTTATGATGGACATCTAGAGGATTCGGGTAAAATGTTTAATGACATTTTCCCCAGGCAGCCTCCCTTAAAACAGTCTTGAACTCCAAGACATTGATCTGAACTTGACACCACAGTTGTGAGTTGTGGTTTCTGGCTAGTTCTGAGTAATCCAATTGTTCAAACTTTTAAAGAATTTCATATTGAAAGCCCGAAAAATGTAACCATCCTTTCCTCACCAATTACATAGTTACTAAGTAAATAACCAGATTATGTGAGTTTCCATAACCTAGATTAACATCGCTACTATTTGTCCAGGAGACTTATTTGTCCAGGAGACTCATGTGGATGAACTGGGGAAGAAGGAAGATAGTTCCTAGAAGGAGGTTGTTGGACAGAAAGAACTTAACTTATGCCTAGTGTTCCATTATTGGAACGCTAAGCATGCGGGAGTTCTTTACATCCTGCTGCTCAAGGTCATCGCCAAGGTCTGATTGCAAAAATTCTAAAAATTGCAACCTCAGGGATAAATGAGTTAAGTAGTAACTACAAAGGTACTGTACTGTCTAGACATCCACCTCTTGTCTACCTTCTAACTCTTTTGCAAGCACTTGCCTTTCATCGTACTTCCCTGCAGTTCCCTTACAGCAGAGCTATCCAAAAGAATTGTCCGCAACTATTAAAACACTCTGTATTTGTGCTGTCCAATACAGTGGCCCGTAGCCACCTGTGACTATTGAGCACTTTAAACGTAGGGAGTGCAACTGAGGAACTGAATTTTTAGCTTTATTTAATTTTATTCAGTTTAAAGTTTAAAAAGCCACTTGTGGCTATTGTCTGCCATATCAAACAGCATAGACTTAGAGCTACAGAAATGGCATGGTAGTGTTCAGCCAGGAACTAAGAAAGAAGATCATTTAATGAGCACTTGGTGAGATAAACTGTAATGTCTGTAGTGGGAAAAGAATAGCAGCAATTTCCCATGTTTGGCAATTCTATCTAATGACCTGACACTGTTAAGAAATATATCCATCATGCTGTGTGGAGGTAGTTAAAGATGGAGATGGAAAAAAATAACCAGAAATCAGAATAATTTTGTTTTCTCTTCCATTTCCTCCAGCAAATATTTTCCTCAAGAGTTGTCATTTACTCTACTATAGATAGCACAGTTATAACAGGGAAAACTAACATGAAATATTCTAGAATTATTTTTGTTCACTTAGATCAAATGGTAGTTTTCTTCCTGCCACCTAAAGCTTTAGAAGTAACACAAGCTCTAGCAAAGAAAAGAAAGAAGTAAGCAAATAGCACGGACACTAATTTATTATCCTGTGCTTTCCTTCCATGGTATCTTCTAAGCGTTTCATTCAGACAGAAGGGCCAACTACACTTCCTTTTCCTCTGTAACTATGATATTATTCCTGTATAATCTGCTATAATTTTCTTATTGCTCACTGAAGTTATTGCTATTGGCTAGCTGCATGGAGCAGTACACAGAGGTTTTTCAAAAGAATAATAACACAGCACGATACTGGCCTGTCAGCTCATAGGAGTGAACAGAACTTTTAAACATATAGACCAATTTAACACAAAATGATCAACAAGTACATGCTTAGTAGGATACAGGCTACCGTAACTAAGTGTTCTTATTCACAACAAAGAAGTTATTATTTTATTCTAGGTAAGAGTACTTGACTATATTTAAAACCTTTTTTCACAGCTGAGTGTTTCCATGATAATGACAAGTGACATTTATATAGTGACTTTCACTCAGAGGTCAAAAAGTGTGCCACAAACCTTTTACATGACATAAATATGTCACCCACCAGTAAATGCAGCCACCTATCATGTAGAAAGCGGAAGCAACTTTTAGAAGCCCTAAAGAATATATATATACAGGAAAGAAATTGAATTTTACACCTAGAATAAATTGAGTTAGATGAGAAAATGGTCTTCTGCTGCAAAAACATTATTCAAATCTTCTTGGTTTATATAATTGCAAATTTGGACAGGGTAATGATGTGTGGAATAGAGGAAGGAAAGTCAAAGCAAAAGATAATTTAGGATAATCCGGAAAAGAGATGATTAGGGCATCATTTAGAAAAAGGAGGTAAAATAATGGGCTTGATCAGACCAGAGAGTCTATGAAGGTCACTAAGATCTTTTATTGCTTACACTGTTCAAATACAATGCTGTCAAACATTATTCTTTGTATAAATATAGGTGCTCAATAAATTGTTGTTAAATGAATAAATTATAACAGGCTTGGTGTCATGTATCCTTTATAATTGTAGTTCTTAAACTCTGATGCATACATCTACACAAAAATTGGATAAAATAGCCATTGATGATTGTGATAAAGAGAAGCTAAAAATGGATTATTGAAAACTCTTTATGTAAAATAGTATTTCTCATTATCATCTTCCTAATCATCATTTCCTAATACAGAATTTCTCTTTGCTTAAGTATTTACTTACTGTTATGAAGGAAAGGGAAAAAACTTAATAGTTTAACATGGTATAACATGCCATAATCTGACAGAAAGTTTATTAGTGTTTTCTATTTTAACATGGAGCAATTTACTAAAGGAATTATGGAACATTTTTTAAGGATTCAGAAAGAAAGACTATAAAATCAATTATAGAATGACTTGTAAGAGTACAATTTTGAATTGTAAATGATATATTAAGGACTGGAAGTAAATTGTGAGACTCCAAGCACAATTCATGTTTCAATTGCTATGGTAAAGTTTTCATTTCATGAAGATACTGAATTTTTAAAATACTAAAAAACTGATTAAATAAACTCTTGATAATAAGTACTTAAGTAATCCAGTTTGTCTCCTAAAACTCCATGCATAAATATTTAGCTTAGTTTTTGTTTATTTGTTTGTTTGTTTGAGACAGAGTCTCACTCTGTTGCCCAGGCTGGAGTGCAGTGGCATGATCTTGGCTCACTGCAAACTCCACCTCCCAGGTTCAAGCGATTCTTCTGTCTCAGCATCCCAAGCAGCTGGGATTACAGGCATGCACTCTGCTAATTTTGTATTTTTAGTAGAGGTGGGGCTTCACAATGTTGGCCAGGCTGGTCTCAAACTCCTGACCTCAAGTGATCCACCTGCCTCGGCCTCCCAAAGTGCTGGGATTACAGGTGTGAGCCACCGCACCCGACCTTGCTTAGCTTTCAGTAGAAAAGATGACATAGAAAATATGAGATAAAGCAATTAGGGTACCTGCTACTTCTACTAGCTTCTGTTCACTGCATCTGATTGTTATGAATTTACAGAGGGGAAATGTACTCCTGTGCTAGATGCTAAGCCATGTTTGTTTTCTTCTCCCCCACACTCCTCACCCAACCAAAATACACTTGATTGAGTTTATGTCTATATTGTTAAATATTAATCCAACTGAATTCACCATTGTTCAAGAGGCTACTAAATTTCAAACTCTCAATCTAAAATGTAACAACTACATTGTCCTTTGTAATGTTTGCATAACATTTCCACTGGGATCCATTTCTAAACCTTTTAAATATCAGACTATTACTTTCAGTTGCCTACTGGTAATTTCCACCTGTTACGCTCAACCTACTTGTTAATCAAACTCACTACATTGTCTTTTTAAAAAAAATTATTCCTCTTCCTTTATTCACCACCTAAGTTATTGATACCACAATCCACTAAGTCGTCCAAATTAGAATGACTTAGAATTATTTGTATTCCTCACTCTCAAAAGGTCATTAAATCTGTAGATTCCACCATATGTGTATAATCAAAACCCTACTTTTATCTCCTTTTCCTAATGGATGCCCTCATCATCTCTTTTCCAGATTTTTACAATAAATTCCTAGATTATCTTCCTACTTTGACTGTCTTTCCCTTTATTCCACATATCATTACCTTGTGCAAATTTATATTCTTCAATTCTATCAATATTATACACTGCATTTCCAAAATACATACCTGAGCATTTTATTCTTATGTTTAAATCTTCAGATAATAGTGGTGAAAGGGAGATGCATGTGCATTAGTTGATCACAGACTTTTAACAACTTTCTAGAGGGAAAACTTTAGCTGCAATGGATATATCAATAGAGAGAAATGTCAGCCCAGAACTCATAGAAGAATGCCAGAGCAATGATGAAAGCTGTCTTTCCCAATAAAGCACCAGGGACCTCGGGCTTGAAGTGGATAGAAATGAAGTGGAAAACAGATTCTAGGGTAGAAGTAAGGGAACTTAATTAAAAGCCTATCAGTGGGCCGGGCGCAGTGGCTCATGCCTGTAATCCTAGAACTTTGGGAGGCCCAGGCGGGCAGATCACAAGGTCAAGAGACTGAGACCATCCTGGCCAACATGGTGAAACACCGTCTCTACTAAAAGTACAAAAATTAGCTGGGCATGGTGGCACGCACCTGTAGTCCCAGTTACTCAGGAAGCTGAGGCAGGAGAATTGCTTGAACCCGGGAGGCGGAGGTTGCAGTGAACTGAGATCATGCCACTGCACTCCAGCCTGGGCAACAGAGCGAGACTCCATCTCAAAAAAAAAAAAAAAGCCTATCAATGGATAGCTAGTTCAATCCAGCCTCCCCTATTTTTCTCAAACCCAAATGTATGGATAACTGCCAGAAAGAAGTGAAATTTGTAGTATAGAATCAGAGAATTGTAAATAAATTGAACATGTTTCTAGAAAGAGGTAAGGCTCCTAGTGTTGGCACCCTGACATAAAGCCCTCTATATTTTGATATACTAACTACATGTATTATTCAACCTGGGCCTTTATTTTAAAATATAAGTTCTTAAATAAAGGATCTTTAGACATTTGTAAAAGACCTAGGAGAGGTTGGGCTCAGTGGCTCACACCTGTAATCCCATCACTTTGGAAGGCTGAGGCAGGTGGATTGCTTGAGCTCAGGAGTTTGAGATCAGCCTGGGCAACATAGTGAAACCCTGACTTTACCACAAGAAATACAAAAGATTAGCCGGGCGTGTTGGCACATGCCTGTGGTCCCAGCTGTTCAGGAGGCTGAGGTGGGAGGATGGCTTGAGCCTGGGAGGCAGAGGCTACAGTGAGCCGTGATCACGCCACTGCCCTCCAGCCTGGGCAACAGAGTGATACCTTGTCTCAAAAAAAAATCCCTAGGTGAACAATTGAACAAATGAACCCAAGGAAACCAAGGGGAACTCAGAGAGCTTCAATAAGACATTACAAGCCTTTAAACAAAGACTGCTATTGAAAGAAAAAAAAGAGAGAAATACAAGAACAAAAAAGATTTATTGAAACTTGATTGTGAAAATATGATTGTTGAAACAAAATACTCATTAGAAAAAATGAAAAAGTTGGACAACAGCTTGTCTTCCAGTTGGAGACAGCTCGTCTCATTAAAAGTTAAACATAGAGCTACCACATGATCTCGTTATTTTTCTACGCACTTATCCAAGAGTAAAGAAAGCGTGGCCAGTCGTGGTGGCTCACGCCTGTAATCCCAGCACTTTGGGCGGTCGAGGTGGGCAGATCACCTGAGGTCAGGAGTTCGAGACCAGCCTGGCCAACATGGTGAAACCCCGTCTCTACTAAGAATACAAAAGTTACCTGGGTGTGTGGCACGCACCTGTAGTCCCAGCTGCTCAGGAAGCTGAGGCAGGAGAATCGTATGAACCCAGGAGGTGGAGGTTGCAGTGAGCCAAGATTGTGCCACTGCACTCCAGCCTGGGCGACACAGCAAGATTCCATCTCAAAAAAAAAAAAAAAAGGAAGAAAGCATATGTCCATACAAAGACTTGTACCTGAGTGTTCATGCAGCATTATTTGAAGTTGCCAAAAACTGGAAACAACCCAAATGTTCATCATAAGTGAATGAATAAACAAACTGTGGCATATCTATATAATGAAGTAATAACCAGTAATTAAAAGGAATAAACTGTTGATGCACACAACATCGTGGATGAACCTCAAAATAATTATGCTGAATGAAAAGAAGCCAGGGAGAAAAATGAATACATACTCTATGATTCCATTCACATAAAAGTCTAAAATATACAAACTACATAATCTATAGTGACAGGCAGTAAATCAGTGGTTGCCTGGGAGGAAAGAGATAAAGTGGTCTAGGAAGGGGCAGGAGGGAGAGATTACAAAGGGACAGAAGGGAGTTCTGGGGGCTGACTGATGTCTTATCTTGATTGTGGTAATGGTGTCATGAGTGTATTTCTATGTCAAAACTGATCAATTCATATACTTAAAACATATGCAATTTATTGTTTGTCAGTTATGCTTCAAAAAATCTGTTTGTAAAAGGAAAAAGAAAAAACTAGAAGAGACAAAAGACAGGTGAATGGAAAATAGGAGAAAAAAATAAAATTCATTGAAGATCAATTCTGAAAGTCTAGAGTTTAGCCAATAAGAGTTCCAGATGGAAAGAAGAGAGGCTCTGGAGTGCAAACAGTTAAAGAAACAATGCAAAACTATTTCTCTGATCTAAAGAAAGGCCCTGGACTTTAGATGGAAAGAACCCTGCAAGAGCCAAGCAAGATGAATGAATGAAAACCCACATTGAGACACATCCCATGGAATTTTAGAACATCAAGAATAGTGAAGATTCTTAAAGCAGAGATTTTTTAAAAGAAAGGGTAAAAAGAAAAATTAAAATAAATAACTTAACTCTGAAAAACTGAGGTTCAAATTGGGATCAGAGATTTCAATGACAAACTGGATATTAGAAAAGAAGGGAGCAGCCGGGTGCGGTGGCTAATGCCTGTAGTCCCAGCACTTTGGGAGGCTGAAGCGGCAGATCACTGGAGGTCAAGAGTTCAAGACCAGCCTGGCCAATATGGTGAAACTGTGCCTCTATAAAAAATACAAAAATTAGCCAGATGTGGTGGTGCGTGCCTGTAGTCCCAGCTACTTGGGAGGCTGGGGCAGGGGAATCACTTGAACCCCAGAAGTAGAGGTTGCAGTGAGCCAAGATCATGCCATTGCACTCCAGCCTGGGTGTTGCAGTGAGACTCCATCTGAAAAAAAAAAAAAAAGGAGCAATGACTGTGGAGTCTTGAAGAAAGAATGATTATGAACTTCAAATTCTATGTCAAGCCTGACTCAATCAGGAATGAGGACAGAGTAAAGCATTTCAGGCATTCATAAATTTTGTAAAAATCTACTGTTGTGCACATTTTTAAAAATTTTTAACTTGATGATATAGCCCAACAAAATAATAATCCAAGGAAGAAGTTATAGATCCAAGAAACCATGAAACTAACCTATGAGTATAATGAAAAGAAATCATAGGAAGACAATGAACCTGAAAATCAACAAATTTAAAGGGAAGTCTGAAGAAAATATTCAGAAAGAAAATTGCCATTCAACAACTAATATACTACAATGCTGAAAGATCTTATTGTTATGAAAAAGGCATACATTTTTTCTCTTAGTAGAAAGAAGAGCAGTTAGATGCTCTAGGGTGGAAAAGCCATATGGCCCACATATGAAACAAATTAAGTATGGCTTGAGTTTGAGTCATTGTTAAAGTTGTTAGAGAAAATCTAGTTGACCTTGACACTTGGAATATTCTCTTTTGAGCAGCACTGATTTAGCAACATAGCACCACATTTTCCAATTTAAAACTGTAATCATACAACTTGAAACACAGTAAATAATATTTCTTTAATCATAACATATAGATATTATTTATTAATTCAAAGATATTACGAAAGGCGCAGAATACTTCACAGAACCAAACATAAATGTTATCAATATTGACAATATCAAAATAAGAATATAGCCATCAGAGGCTGAGAAGTAAAGCAGAGGAATGCGGGATGGAGAAGAAGGATGGTAATTTCTCCCAACTTACATAAGGGAGAATTAAAATTACTTTTTAAAATTTATGGAAAATAAGGACAAATTTTATTATATTTTGAAATTGATATAAATGAGCAATAGAACACATATATATACATACATACATATATATATATATAATATATATATTCTTTTTTTTTTTTTTGAGATGAAGTCTCTCTCTGTTGCCCAGGCTGGAGTACAGTGGTGTGATCTCACCTCACTGCAACCTCCACCTTCCGGTTCAAGCAATTCTCCTGCCTCAGCCTCCTGAGTACCTGGAATTACAGGTTTGTGCCACCACACGGGACTAATTTTTGTATTTTTAGTAGAGACGGGGTTTCACCATGTTGGCCAGGCTGGTCTCAAACTCCTGACCTCAAGTGATTCGCCTGCCTCGGCCTCCCAAAGTGCTGGGATTACAGGCATGAGCCACCACAACTGGCCTATATATTCTTCTATTGTATCTTCTATATATACATTCAGAAAAAGAGGAAGGGAGGAGGTGGGAAATAGTATATAGTCATCCCTCAGTATCCTCGGAAAATTGGTTCCAGGACACTCCTCCCCGTTCCAAAGTCCATGAATGCTTAAGTTCTTTATATAAAATGGAAGATAATTTGCATATAACCTAACCACATCCTTCTGTATATTTTAAGTTATCTCTAGATTACTCATAATTTCAAATTCAAAGTAAGTGCTATTTATTATACTGTATTTTTTTTAATTTGTGTTATTTCTTATTGTTGTATTGGTATTTTTTTTTTCAAATTTTTAAATTCACAGTTGAATCTGTGGATGCAGAACCCACAGTTACAGAGGACAGATTATATATGAGCCAAATTCTTCTTCTTTCATAACCTGGAATCAATAGATGTCTAAACTTAGAAGATAGAAATATATATATATTTATATATGGGTTTTTTTGGTTTGTTTTTTGTTCTGAGATGGAGTCGCCCTCTGTCGCCAGGCTGGAGTGCAGTGGCACGATCTCGGCTCACTGCAACCTCCACCTCCCAGGTCCAAGCGATTCTCCTGCCTCAGCCTCCTGAGTAGCTGGGACTACAGGCGCGCGCCACCACGCCCAGCTAATTTTGTATTTTTAGTAGAGATGGGGTTTCACCATGTTGGCCAAGATGGTCTCAATCCACCCACTTTCGCATCCCAAAGTGCTGGGATTACAGGCGTGAGCCACCACATCCGGCCAGAATTATATTCTTTTCTTTTTCTTTCTTTTTTTTTTTTTTTTTTTTTTTTCTGAGACAGAGTCTTGCTCTATCACCCAGGCTGGAGTGCAGTGGTGCGATCTCGGCTCACTGCAGCCTCTGCATCCCAGGTTCCAGCGATTCTCCTGCCTCAGCCTCCTGGGTAGCTGGGATTAAGGCACGCGACACCACACCCGGCTAATTTTTGTGTTTTTAGTAGAAACAGGGTTTCACCACGTTGGTCAGGCTGGTCTCAAACTCCTGATCTCAGATGATCCGCCTACCTCAGCCTCCCAAAGTGCTAAGATTACAGGCGTGAGCCACCGTGCCCAGCTGATAGAATTATATTATTTAGCATATGGTGATAATCGCAAGAACTAAAAACAGAAACTTATAAAAGTTTGCCTCTTGGGAATATGCTGGGTATGGAGGAGTCTTAATTGGAAAATATTAATTTTTGTTTTGACATTAAAAATATAAAAATATATTCTGAAAGTAAAGGTTCGAATGGCTTCTCTCCTCTGTGATGCCTCCCAAGCCTACCTTCCATCAGAGGTAAGAATTCTCATGATATTTGCATTTATGTTTATTATATTTAGAATGTCTCTTCATAATTGAATGGGCCCTAAACTGAGCCCTAAGTTAGTAACTCTGTTTCATTCACCTTCCTGGTTCCCTTTCACTGAGGAGGCTTAAATGAGGAATTCCTTAAATAGAATTGGTTTGAGCCAGACAGGGCAAGCCAGTCTGAGGGAGGAAGTGTGTATTCAACCCACCTTGGTCTGTGCTCTCATTCTCTTTGTTTTCCTGGAAAGGGTTTTACTGTTCTCTCTTAGGGGCCATTCCCTTTTGATTTAGCCTCCTTTTATGTCTGAGGCTTAGTTATATAATCACAGATGAAGTTCTTTATTTTCTCCAAATTTTCTATGTAGGGCTTTTCTATTGGTGCTGGTCAATGGGAAGTCATTTAATGTGCTGAGCTATATCTCTGCAGATGGGAGAATCTGGAGCCTGGTTATAGTTTGTTTTTTTTTTTTTTAATTTGGACAATGACATCAAGGATCCAAAAACCACAGGAGGACCCTGAGCATAAACACCTTACAAACTGGGGGCAAAATTTGGATTTCTATGTATACTTCTCCTATCCCTCCTTACAGTGCTGTCAGGGAGGCTCCAGGAAAAACCCCAGTCTTATATTCTGAATTCTCTCACCCTGACATACCACATAACAACTATGATTTTCCTCATTGTATATTAAATAACGGTATATGCTTGTGTAGTCCTTTGTGCAGAGTACGAATGTATTCTATAATGAATATAAATGCAGAATATAAACTGTAAAACTTTGGTTTGTAGTTAAAATGTCCAAAACCTGCAACTGACCCACCTGAGCTATGCTCTCAGCTTATTCTAAACAATAAACCAGAGAAGGGATTGGATAAGAACTCTGTCCAGAATAGTACACTATTTGTGCTGCTCTTGCACCAACCCGACAGTGAGTGCCTCCTTAAGTGTTGCACCCTAGGTTCCTGGCTTACCTCAGCCTTAGTCCTGACCTGGGATTCCTACCATCTCTAGCTCCCCTGGGTCACAGCAATGGGAGAGGATCCTAGCAGTTCTAAATCTTCCCCCACTCCCAGTGCCAAGCCCACAGTGATCCCTCATTAGTGAAAATGTATTTAATTAATAAGAAATCATCAATAAAGCCCTTCAATAAATGAATGAAAGTAGAATAGGGAAAACCTAGACCAGAAGCAGCACAGGTAGAATGGACCTGGAGTTTTAATTGAGAGTAAGTTCAATTTGTATATATGGGGTGCCTACTAAAATTATTAATGTGGTTTTAGACTGCAATTTTAGATACCTATTATCTATCAAAAAGACAGCAGCAATCCCAGTCTTCCCTGCCCTGGTAAAAAAAAAAATACCTGGAGTGAATTCAATGGCAAGATATTTCTAATTATATTCTATGTGAAAAAGGCTAAAAATCTGATAATGTTTAGTCTGAAAAAGAAATGACTCAGGGACTCCATGATAATTGTTTTCAAATATTTGAATGTCTGCCAGATGAAAAGAGATCAGGCTTATTCAGTATGGTCACGATGGTTAGAGCCAAAACCAGTGGGTGGCAGCTGTACAGGAAGAGATCTGTGCTTGTTATAAGCCCCAGTGCCGAGATTATCACTGTCATGAATAGTCTCTCTTGGTTTAGTGTGCATAATAATTGGGTTTTTTTTTTACCACATTAAACCAGATTGTAATCATAGCCTACATGCAAGGTCTATTGGAAGAGAATTATGCTAACAGGCGACTCAACAAAAGCATTAGGTGGATGGCAGATTTGGGAAGCTGCCGGCCCTTTCCCCTCCTCCTTACTTGGCATTTTTTATGTTTGTTTGTTTTTTGGGGGTTTTTCCACTCCGTGTTGGTGGAAGCACTTGAGATAGTTGAAACCAATGGTTTCCCAGGTAGGCTTTCTTCTTGCCAAATACCCATCCTGGAACCTGTACCAGTCTCCCTATCCCTCTCTCTCCCACAGTCCAACTTTCCAGCAGGTTTCATTTTATCCCAGTCTCCTGCTCTCAAAATCCTAAGGACCACATGCTAGTTTTGTCATAGGGCCCATACCTTAGGTTTCTCTCGCCTCACTCCTCATTTATACTTTAGCTTTAATTTTCAGTGATTCACCTCTAATCTCCCAAAGGTCCAAGAAGCCAAAGTGGAGAGAAATTAATGCTCATATAGAGATTTTCTGCCTAAGAGTCAATGATTCTAAGACAAGCTTGAGATGGAAATGAACATGATGTACTTGAAAGATGAGGAGATTTTCAAGAGTAAAGAAGTAGAACTGAGGAATCGTAAGAGTCATATTACTATTGCTGAATGGCAGACTGAGGACCCCCAGAATCTTGTAAGGATTTTAGCAAGAAAGTGATATGTTCGAAGTGACATTCTAGGCAGTAAATTATAAGAGGGAGTATAGGATTAGTTCAAGAAAGTAGAGAATAAATGCAGGAACTAATTAGAAGATGCCACAGTAGTCCAAGAATCAGATGGTGAAAGCATGGACAATGAGAGCAGCTGTAAGCATGGAAAGGAAGTTAGGTGGAGAGGCATGTTAAAAGAATTTTGACGATACTTAGTGTACTGGACATTATCTTATCTGACCAGAAAAATATATCCTTTATTTTCCAAAAGTTGCCCCTCTCCCACTCCAGCCATATGATTATGGAGGGGACTGAGGTGCAGCCATGACAATGCCCTTGGTAGAACTCTTACCAAAAAGAGCACACTTGAATAAGGGCCTCAGCTGCTGCACTTGGAAATCCATCTCCATGTATGCACTGAGGCCACATGTCATACAGGTTGCTGCCACCAGTAACTGAGTGTGATAGGGACACCAAGACAGCTCCAATCCAGGAAGACAAGAGACTCCCTTTCAACAACTTTGCCTCAGGAACTACCTGATAATCTTGCAGAACCCTCTATAGACTGCCTAGCAATCTAGACCCAAACTATTCTCTCTTTTACCTTCACTTAGAGTCAGATTGCATCATGGTCTGATGGCTTCCCAGCCATTTCCAGCACCCTCCCTATATATATATCCTTTTACACAGATATATAGGTTGTATATGTCTAAATATATCTAATAAAATCCTTATACATTTAATCCTGTTTGGCATCTGCTTGTTAGAGGACACGAACGAATGCAACTGCCAATCCTATTCTTTCTCTCTGGCTCTGTCTTCTGTCTCTCTGTCTCCCTCTCTCTCTTTTACACATACACATGCCCCAGGGGTAGCACATGATCCAGCCTGGGCCAATTACCTAGTACAGCATCCATCTACCCATGGTGATTATTCTAAGGAATAGGCACATGACCCAAGTTGGACCACTAAGAATGCCCCCTGAGACTGGCTGAATTTAAACTAGAGGCCAAACTGAGTTTTTAAATGCAGATGCTGCTGAATGGGTGTGACCTAAGTCTACTACTAGAATCCCAGCCTTGTGGAAAAGACCCAGAAAGTATAGCTATCACCCAGGTAGAAACAGAAAGAGTGCATTTTGGTGGCACCACTTTGCTGGTTCCAGTTCCTGAGGTGCGTAGAGCTGCTCTAGTTTCCTGCAGCTCTCTCTCTCTCTTTTTTTCTTTCTAAATTATATGAGGTACCCAGGATCCTTCCAATAAATCCCTTTTTTTTTCTTAAGGTAGCTGGAGTTTAAAATTCGGTCACTTGAAGCCAAAAGACTCATAATTAATATACACAGTGACAAAATAGACAAAGGATTAAGTAGAGGATAAGAAGCAGTTAGTTCTAATGTTATAGGCATAGGAGACCAAAATAATGGTGCTAGTCACAAAAATATGGGAATTAGAAATTCCTCATGAGAGATGATTGAGACACAACAGCATATCCAAATAGAAATGTAATTAGATTATTGAGGATAATAAAAAATTGGAGCCTTAGTGAGAAGTTTCAGGATGAGATACAGACACATAATAGACTTACTACTTGAAACTAGAACGTAAAATCAGTTTACCAAGATAGTATACTGGGCTCGGCTGGGTGCAGTGGCTCATATCTATAATCCCAGCACTTTGGGAGGCCGAGGCAGGCAGATCACTTGAGGTCAGGAGTTCGAGACCAGCCTGGCCAACATGGTAAAACCCTGTGTCTACCAAAAATACAAAAATTAGCCAGGTGTGGTGGCAGGTGCCTGTAAGCCCAGTTACTTGGGAGGCTGAAGCAGGAGAACTGCTTGAACCTGGGAGGTGGAGGTTGTAATGAGCCGAGATCATGACACCATACTTCTTGCCATATAATTAGATAATTATTTCTGGATTTTGTTGTTGTTGTTGTTGTTGTTGTTTGTTCTGAGACAGAGTTTCGCTCTGTCACCCAGGCTGGAGTGCAGCAGTGCAAAATCTTGGCTTACCATAACCTCTGCCTCCCAGGTTCAAGCAATTCTCCTGCCTCAGCCTCCCCAATAGCTGGGATTACAGGTGCCTGCCACTGTGCCTGGCTAATTTTTGTATTTTTAGTAGAGACGGGGCTTCTCCATGTTGACCAGGCTGGTCTTGAACTCCTCACCTCAGGTGATCTGCCTCCCAAAGTGCTGGGATTACAGGTATGAGCCACCACGCCCAGCTTTCTGGTCTTTTTATTTTGTATTCTTGTACATAATCTAAATGAAATTGCTATCAACACACATATCCTTCATTAATGTAATTTGCTAATTAGTTCAAATTAACTATATTTTTATTTGTTATAATAAAGGCCAAGCATGGTTAAAGTCAAAATAATGGTTTAACTACCCAAACAGTGGTAAGTACTTTTGAGTGTTCCCTTTAAAAAAAAAGCCAAATCCAAGTTACCATTTCTTTAAAGAATAATTACATATATAAAACATATATAAATAATATATATAAATAACATATATATACATAAAGGAATCCAAATGCAGAACAAGAAGAAAATATTCTACTGATCTGTCTTTACAATTTTTTTAAGAAAAGAAGGAAATTGAATGTTAAATGATTCTGAAAACTAAGTCAACAATTCATTAAGTTTTTAAATTTTTTCCTCCATGAATCCATTCCTTAGTCACATGATAATATGTCTTGCATTTGCCTAAAAAGATTAAGTTCAATGTCATAGAAATACAGATAATTTTAAAATATGACCCTTTTTTGAGAGATAAGAAAGTTCTTTCCCGGAAAACTGATTAGCCCAGGAGGTGACAAGGTGGCCATAATAATTATGGTATTTTGCAAAGCCTTCATTGATCTGAATGCTGAATTTGAGTTGTTCACTAAGAACTTTTGGCAACAACTACATAACCATTGCCAAGATGAGTTTGCTCTGTTGGCCATCCAACCTAGTGAGTTAAGCAAAATATCCCCCAACAGGTTATGAAATACCTGTCTTTCTTTTAAATACCTGTCTTAATGCATTCATGTATATTCTTGGCTCCTGAAATAAAACCAGATTTTTAAAAAATTATTCTTTTATAACATGCCATTAAAAAGACCTTCTCTATAGCCATTTCTCAAAGTGTGGTCCTTAATATGGCATTAATACTACCTGGATTTTTTAAAAAACACAAATTTCCAGATTCCATCCCACATCAAACGAATACAAATCTCTTGTAGTAGGGCCTGAGAAATCACATTTTTAAAAAGCATCCCTTTGGATGCTGATAATGAAGGAGGATATGCATGCATGGGGATGGGATCATCTACTCGGTATTGCTGTGAACCTAAAGCTTTTGTACAAAATAATGTTTATTTTTAAATACAATTTTAATTGGAAATAAATGTATTTTGCACCAAAAAAAGCATCTCCTCCAAGTGATTCTTGTGTAAACCAAAGCTTGAGAACCACTCGCTCCATAAAGACTGATTTTAAACGCAGAGTATTTTTCACCTGTATACAATTTTAAGTTCTGGAATCTAACACATACTGAAAATTTTCAAGTATAAGAAGTATTAGGCCAGGCGCAGTGGCTCACGCCTGTAATCCCAGCACTTTGGGAGGCCGAGGCGGGAGGATCACCAGGTCAGGAGATCGAGACCATCCTGGCTAACACGATGAAATCCCGTCTCTACTAAAAATACAAAAAATCAGCCTGGTGTGGTGGCAGGCGCCTGTAGTCCCAACTACTAGGGAGGCTGAGGCAGGAGAATGGCGTGAACCCGGGAGGTGGAGCTTGCAGTGAGCCGAGATCGCGCCACTGCACTCCAGCCTGGGCAACAGAATGAGACTCCGTCTCAGAAAAAAAAAAAAAAAGATGTATTAAAGAAGTTTAGGAATAAAAACTAGAAAAACGTACTTTTTGGGATATCTTTCTATTCCATGACAAGTATGCTCTTCTCTGAGAATTATTCTCTCAGATATCAATGGAAAATATCTGGAAGTCATGTTTGTGTAGTATGCCTAAGCCCTTGGCCATAGTGGATTGGGTCAGGGATAATAAACACCTAACACACAGGGACTAATCAATCCCAGTCAACCTCTTTCTCTCATTTGAACTAAGACACCAAAAGAACATGATAGTTGGGAGGTTTAAGGTTTAGAATAAGATTCACAAACTGTTAACACTAATCTCCCCAGAGCTGCCTTTTCTCTTGACTTATGCCTGAGACAAGAGAAAATATTTCAACAGTGAAACAAGAACAAGATAAAAAGGGACACTTATACAACAAAAAAAATTTTCAAAATAAAAAATAAGATAAATTAAAATGTCAATAGAAGGATTGAAAAACATAAGTGAAGACATTTCCCAGAAAGTTGAACAATGATGAAGATGAAGCTATAGAAAATAGGGGCAAAAATAAGGGGACACAGAAGGTCCAATATACCAATAAAAGGAGTTTCAGAAAGAAAAAGGGAAGAAATCATCAAAGGAAATAAAAAGAAATTAGAGAAGAAATCATCAACAACCAAAAAAAAAAAATCTAAGAAAACTTCCTATATCTGAAGAACAGATTACAGATTGAAAGGACACTCTGAATGCTTAGTATAATTAATAAAAAGAGGCCTACGCTAAGACACTTCTCATGACCTTTTAGAATACTAGGGACAGCAAGAAGGTCAGAAATCAGATATATTGGATATAGAACAATCTGGTGCATAATAGTTGATCAGTAAATTGAATCAGATTGGCTGTAGACTTCTAAGCAGCAATAATACAAGCTACAAAGCAATAAAGCTATGCTTTTAAAATTCTGCAGGAAAATTATTTCCAACCTAAACTTCTATATTCTACAAAATTATAAATAAAGTGGAAGGATAGCATAAGAACATTGTCAGACATGTATGGTTTCAAAACATGTTACCTCCTATGCACCCTTTCTTAAATATTTATTTGTAAATCTTTTCCAACATAATGAGGGAATAAGCCAAAAAAAAAAAAAAAAAAAGAAAACACAAATTATAGGAAACAGGAGTTCTGACATGTACTCTTGTCATCTTGTCAGAAACATATTCTAATAGAAATTCTTGGAATCCTAGAATGATGGTAAGGAGAACCAGAGAAACACCTGGACACCAAAAGTGGAAGTCAGTGAGTTCTATCAGGGACAAGTCAGGAGGCTCCATGAGAGAGACTTCTTCATGAAGATGAAATTAATAGAATATTTGATGTGCCTGAACATCTTGAGAGGGTATTTAGGTACTGGGGCTTGAATAAGTGCATTAAAAAACTAAGAAGATACATACACACACACATCATGATTAATTTCATTTTGCATGAAAGGAAATGTAATCATAGCTTACTACCTGGGTTAGCTCTGAATAGCAATCACTTAGTTATCACAATATAAACATTGGATGTTGACCTAATCAAAGTATGATTAAAGACTTTGGGGAGTATAAGAACTATGGCAAGTGTGCATGTGTGTGGTAGGAGTAGGGGAAAGAAAGACAGCTAAATCCTCTTATACAGTGGAATAGATAATGTCTAAAACTGAAAAATTAAGTAGTAACTATATAACCATGTTAATTGGAGATAGGAAGACAAAAGCCAAATTAATTAGGTAAACAAGGGGAAAGGATTGGCTGTTAAGAGAAAGAAAATGGTAAGAGAGGGCCAGGAGGATGCTGTTTTTTTTTAATAACAAATCTTGTAGAACTATTTTACTTTTTAAGCTTTGTTCACACATAACTTTATTTTTTTAAAAAAGAAAAAAGTTAAAAAAATAAACATGGAAATCTACTTCCTCAAGTCATGGAAATGCATAAACTGGGAAGTCTCATAGTTGGCATGTCAGTTTGAGCTGTCTTGGAAGCAAATGTCAAAATATAGTTAGAAGTGCAAGAGATTTACCGAGGCTAATGCCTGTGAAAGAACAGGGAAAAAGGAGTAGAAGTAGGTATAGAAGGTCACCAGGCCACAATGCAGGTCTGACCCCTGTGAAGTGAGAAGAGGAAGGAAGGAGGTGAAAAGAGCTATGGTGCAACTCTGAGAAGGTTTCAGCCAGCCTGATAGCAAGCTCCAGGGCAAAGATGGCCTGTTACAAGAATTTCTCCTTGTATATAAATGGCCAAACCCCAGTTCCCCCTATTATGCTCAGTCTTCTACTCAGTCTCTGCAAGGAGAGAGCATTTCTTGCCTTGAACATTTCAGAATATCATTCAAAATCTCCCTGGCTTATAGTAGCCTCTTTTCCTGGAAACTTAGAAGAAGGAGATTAGTGGGATTAACCGCAGTACCAATCTCTACAGTTGTTCATAGGGTTGCAATGGTACTCATCATCTTCCTCTTCAACTAACCATGCTAATTTTATTCACACTAAGCTATCACTTCTTTTTGTCTCGAGGGCTTATCTGGTGGTGTCAAACCCTGATTTCTGCGAAGTCTGAGCTCCTGACCTCTTAATCAAGTCAGAGTTGCTGCACTTTTCCATGCCTCATCACAACTGGTCAAGAGAGTACCAGGAGGCACTCAAAGAGAATCCTTTGCATTCCATTGATATTACTTTCTGCCCTTATTGTATAACAGCAGCCTTATCTCCACTTGATAATCAAGGTCAATTATGACTGACAAGATGGTGACTCTTCTTCTCTCAGCTGATCTCTGAACATAGAAGTACAAAGTACGCAGATGGGCTTTAGCTTGTAGATCAATGGGACCCTGGCACCACTGCTCTTTTGGGGGGGACTAGGACCTCAAATGCTGCAGAGCCCAGAACTGTGGGCACAGGAAGCACAAAGTGCCTCATTGGGTCAATGAAAATGATGGTAAATGGGGCTCTCATGCTTCCACCTCTTGATCCCAAGCTATACATAGAAACTTGATTCAATGTACACGTATATACTGCATATGATAGGATGTCATCCCACGCTTGCAAAGTATGTTTCCAAGCTGACACTGTAATTCTGCCTTGAACGAGTCATTCCAATGCTCTGTCAGACCAGCTGCTTCTGGAAGGTGTGATACAACCAGTAGCTTCTATGATTATTGGTCTTCTTGTACAACTCATTCACTCTGAAGTGGATATCCTGGCCAGATGCTATACTGTGAGGGATTTCATGCCTATGAGTCACCTGTTCCATAAGCTCCCTATTAGCGGTGCTGACTGAGGCTCTGCAGGTGAGAAAGGCAAATCCATACCTGAAGTAAGTTTCTTTTCCTGTGCAAATGGATCTCTAGCCCTTTCAGGATGGAAAAGACCCAGTATAGAAAACTTAAAACCAAGTGGCCAGTTGGTCTCTCAAGGAATAATGCCATAAGTGACCTCAACATTGGTCTCATTGCTGGCAGGTCGGACATTCATACGTGGCAGTTAGAAAGGCCCTGGTAAGTGGGACTCCATGCTATTGAGTTCATGCATAGATTCCATCTCTGACACCACAATCACTCTGTTCATGTGCCCATTATACTAGTTTTGGGGTACCTGATGATCAAGGCTCGGTAGTGCCTTCTTGGTTGTTCAGTGCTTCTTCCAGGTTGGATGTATTCCAATAGGTCTGCATATACCGTCGTTGAAACAGAATGACTATGATATGACCCTTTATGTTTCTAGATCAACTTAGTTCCCATGTCCAACAGTCCTCAAAATGCCTTGGCATTCTTCTTGCTCCAGTGGATAGTCACCTGAGTAAATGGCTGTAGGTCCCTTTGGGGAGGTCTAGAGAAATCTTTGTATTTTTCCTAGGGACCTATTCACCTTTTCAGTCAATAGGTTTAGAGTCTGAAAATTGGCTTAGATCCAGTTATCTTAGGAATTTAGCAAGGTATCACAACTTTTTTGTTGGGGAAACTGCCCTCAGCCTTCTATTCACCCATTTTTGCTTTCTTTTGATTCTGTGAGGCAGCACTCTTGTTGGTTTCCCATTTATCTTGCTCCTAGGGATGCCACGTTCACCTAGTCTCCACAGCTTCCTTGTAGATTAGATCCCCTTGGCTGTCTCTACAAATTTGTCAATCAATATCATAATTGTTTTGCTCTGGCTTCCGGCGATTAAGGGTCAACAACTGGCCTTTTTGTTTCAGAACCTCACTATCCCCATTGCTATTGATGAGCCCAGCTCTGTGACTGCATCTCCTACGGTCAGCCCTGGCCTACAGAGAAAACTCAACCTCGATCTTCTTAGCAATGTTGGTGCTTGTTTTATCAGCACGTTCCTGACAGTTTGGTAAATGATGTGACTTCTAGGCCCTGCTGTGGAAAATAATCTTCTGGTGGGTCTTCTGGCCTCACATCATATATATATTCCAACATGCCCATCTCCTTGACCATTTAAATCCCTTCTGCCACCATCTGCCATGGCCACTCAGGCATTTCAACTTCACTTAGTATGAACCATCAATTTCTGCAGGTTTCTAAGAACCACCCCTTCTTCCACTGAGAAGTGTCCCTTAGTCAATGAACTCTTGCTTTATTGCATCTTACTTTCTAGCTTCTTTGATCAAGCACCCTGGCTCCTGCTAGTACATGTTAGTTAATTCTTGCAGCTGCTTTGGGGGTATAATCTCTTTCCTCCCCTTTCAGATGTAGTATGTCCCCAGCTGGACATGCTAGGATTTAATCTTCATGATTTACTTAGCAGCCAGGAGAAGAAGAGGGAGTAGCTCTTCAGGAGGGCACCTGTTGCCTTGTTTGATAAAGGACTCTGCCCTATCTTCCCACATGGGGGACATGCTGGCTCCCAAAAGCTGACATCAGCTGCTTTAGCAGGCCAGGCCACTTTCCAGTTCTCTTTATGAGTTTTTTTCCCTGATAATTTTCTCTAAAACAGGGATATTGTGAAAAGTTCTGCCCATGAACTTGTTTAATTACAACCTATACATTTTATAAAAGGAATTATTTAAAACACCATGAAGATAAGAAAGAAAGAAATATTTGGGAGTTATATAATTGTAATTGCAAAAAACATAGTAAAGGTATGTCCTCTGTTGATAAAAGATTTTTCTCATTACCTGAGTGCTCTGCTACCTGCTGTTATCATATCCACAGTCAACAAATTAAGATACTATTCTTGAATTAGCATCTTTATCTTTTTTCCTAAGCAATTTGTATCATGATTCCAAGAAAAACAAAGAGAGTGTGGCAATGCCAAGTATTCCCTCGTCTCCTCATTCTGCTTTTTCAGCTCTCCAGCAAATATGCATGTAAATAAAAGACCTACAAATAAGATGTTTTGCCATAGAAATAATGAATCCAAAACTACCCTACTGTGTAGACACAAGGGATTTTGACAATATGTTTTTCAAATGTGTGCAGCAGTGCACTAAGACAAGGATAAAATATTAGAAAAGCTTCACATCATACTCATTAGTTCTACATCCGTGGTCCCTAAATTCCACTTTGCCTTTTAGTGCAATAGCCCTACTAATGACATCCAGAATAACTGTAGGCCATTATCCCTGTTGGCCATAGTCCTTCCACTGGTGTACTCCCTAGTCTTCCGTGGGTGTGCTCTGAATTTTTATTTCTGAGCTGACCATAATAGCTATTTTTATTGAACACCTGGCATACGTTACATCACTTAGCTCCCACACCACATAGATATTATTATACCCATTAATACTGAAGAGGAAATGGAAGCTCAGAAAAACAAAGTAGTGCTTGCTCAAAGTCTCTCAACCAGGAAGTAACAGTCTAATTGACTAAAAAAGTATGTGCTCTTAATTTCTGCACAATATTGTTGCATATTACAAGCACTGCCAAAATAACCTGATCTGGTCATTTATTCCATGCGTTTCTTCTTGCTGAGAATTACCTTCCCCAGGCCAACTACAAATCAGTCATGGTCTTTTCCTTTTCCTCTACTACCCCCATTTTTTTTTTTCTTTGAGACAGTCTTTCTCTGTTGCACAGGCTGAAGTGCAGTGGCACAAACATGGCGCACTGCAACCTCAACCTCTGGGGCTCAACTGATCCTTCCACCTCAGTCTCCCAAGTAGCTGGGACTGCAAGCATGCATCACCACACTCAGCTAATTTTTTTATTTTTTATTTTTTGTAGAGACAGGGTCTCGCTGTCTTTCCTAGGCTGGTCTCGGACTCCTGGGCTCAAGCAATCCTCCCACCTTGGCCTCCCAAAGTGCTGGGATTACAGGTGTAAGCCACCATGCCCAGCCCTAAACTACCTCTTAACCACATAGAGATAAAGAATGAGGAGATGGGGGGGAAATTGTAATTATATTCAAAGTTTCAGCTGATAAATGCATCTGTTGTATAAACAGTATATAACAAATTGTTGGACATATAATACATACAGAAATATATTCACACCAGGTGCGATGGCTCATGTCTGTCATCCCAACATTTTGGGAGGCCAAGGTGGGAGTATTGCTTAAGGCTAGGAGTTCAAGACTAGTCTGGGCAGTAAAATGAGATCTTAGATCTCATTTTTACAAGCTTTTTTTTTTTAAAAAAAATTAGCCAGACATGGTGGCACATGCCTGTAGTCTTAACTACTTGGGAGGTTGAGGCAGGAAGATTGCTTGAGCCCAGGAGTTTGAGGCTGCCGTGAGCTATGATTGTGTCACTATACTCTAGCCTGGGTGACAGATCGAGGGAAACAAAAGGGAAAGGAAGGAAGGAAGGAAGGAAGGAAGGAAGGAAGGAAGGAAGGAAGGGGAAGGAAGGAGGGGAAGGAAGGAGAGAAAGAAGAAAGAAAGGAAGGAAAAGAAATGTAATATATTTGCCATTAACAGCACAAAAGAGGTGGATAAGAGCAAAGCTTTATTGAGCTGAGAAAATGAATCCAGCTGGTAACTTGAATCCACAGAAACAAAGAGAACCAGAAATGACAAATAAACAGGTTAATATAACAAAAGCTATAAATATAAACTTGTTGTCTTTTCTTCTATTAGCTTCTTTAAAAGACAAAATTATATAAAATAATAACTATAACAATGTATTCTTGTGTTTTTAACATGTATAAATGTAATATGTATAATAATAATGCCACAAAAGGGGAGGAAATTAATAGAGCTATATAGGAAAAACGTTTCTATGTTACATTGGAATTGTTACTATAAATCTGAAGGTTATTTCAATAAGTTAGGATGAATATGGTAAACTCTAGAGCAATATCAAAATATCAGTAAGAAATTTAAATGCTTCATTAGAAAATATTCACTTAACGCAAAAAAAAAGCAGTACAAGAGGAATGGAGGATCAAAAAAAAAAAAAAAGAAACATATAAAAACCAAAAAACAAAATGGCAAACATGAATCCAACCATATTAACTGTATTGTATCACATCATAAGCCCAACTATGTCATCAAATAATTATTTATATTTATTTATTACTGAGATTAGATATATGTACAATTATCTGTAATATATTTAATATGTATTAAATAAGCTATTTAATATTAAACGTGAACAGATTAAATATCCCAATCACAAAACAGAGATTGTCAGAATGGATAAAAAACAAGATCTAACTATATGCTGTCTACAAGAGACACAGTTTATATTCAAAGGTACAAATACATTGAAAGTCAAAGATGATAAAATGCATATATTATACACACCAACCATAAAAAATGGAGTGGCTATACGTATATCAGAAAAAATAGACTTTTAAACAAAGAAAATTTTTAGAAATAAAGAAGGATATTTTATATGGATAAAGGGACCAATCCATCAGAAAGATATGACAATTATAAATTAATATGTACCTAACAACTGAGCATCAGAATACCCAAAGCAAAAACTACCAACAGAAATAAAGAAATTGACAATTAGCCAGAAACTTCAATACCCCACTTTCAATAATGAATAGAACAACTAGATGAACGAGGAATTGGAAGACTGGGACAACTGTAAACAAACTTACCCTAATAGACATCTATGGAACACTCTATCCAACAACAACAGCACATTCTTCTCAACTGCGCATGGAGCATTCTCCAGAATAGAACATATGCTAGGCAACAAAACAAACTTGAATACATTTAAAAGGAAAGAAATAATACAAAGTATGTTCTTCAACCACAATGAAATTAAATTAGAAATCAATAACAGAAAAAAGTTGTAAAACATGCAAATGTGTGGAAATCAAAATACACACTCCTAAATCATCAATGAATCAAACACAATCAAAAAGGAAAGTATAAAATACTTTGATGTGAATAAAAATGAACATACAACATATTTAAAACATACGGGATGGAGTTAAAGCAGTGCTCAAAAGAAAATGTATAGCTGTAAATGCCTACAGTAAAAAAAGGTCATAAATCAATAATCTGATTTTCTATTTTAAAACACAAGAATAAAGTAGAGCAAACTAAACCCAAACCAAGCAGAAAGAAGGAAATAATAATGATTACAGTGGAAACTAATTAAATAGAGAATTAAAAAACAATAGAGAAAAGCAATGAAACTGAAAGCTGGTTCTTTGAAAAGTTCAACAAACTGACAAATATTTAGCTAGATTGACCAAGAAATAAAACAACAACATAAATCACTAAAACTAGAAATAAAAAGCAGATATTACTAGAAACCTTACAGAAATAAAAAGATTATAAAGAAGACTACAAACAATTGTATGCCAATAAATTAGATAACTTAGATAAAGCAGAAAAATTCCTAAAAAACACAAACTCCTGAAACTGACTTAAGAAGAAATAGACATTAATTGACCTATAAGAAGTAAATAGATTGAATTAGTAATCAAAAAACTACCTCCAAAGAAATGCCCATGCCAGATATCTTCAGTAGTAAATTCTTCGAAACATTTAAAGATGAATTAAGATGCATTCTTCACAAACTGTACCCAAAAAATAGAAGACGAAATACCAAACCATACAAGAACACCACAAGAAAACTATAAACCAATATTCTTATGAATATGGACATAAAAATCTTCTACAAAATGCCAGCCAACTAAATTCAGCAATGTATAAAAATAATGATATATCATGATCAAGTGGGATATACTCCAGGTATGCATGGTTGTTTTATTAAACTGCAATTACTTTTGCACCAACTTAATAATATCTAAAAGTCAATTAATGTACTATGCCATAGCAGCTGAATAAAAAACCAAAATCACATTATCTTAATAAATGCAGAAAAGGTATTTTAAAAATTTTTATACGCTTTTATGATAAAGTACAAAAAAAACACTGACAATACTAGAAATAGAAGAGAACTTCCTCAACCTGCTGAAGGACATCTACAAAAAATTCACAGCTAACATCATTGTTAATAGTGGAAGACTTCCCCACTAAGAACAGGAACAAGACAAGATGTCTGTACTTAAAACATTTATTCTGTGTTGTACTAGAGGTTCTAGCCAGGGCAATAAAGCAAGAAAACAAAATAAAACCATCAAGTTTGGAAAGAAATAATTAAAATTCTTTCTACTGCAAATGGCATGATCTTGTATATAGAAATTCCTAAGGAGTCCACACACACAAAATACTAGTACTAATAGATTAGTTTATCCAGTTTGCTGGGGACAAGATCAATATATAAAAATAAATCCTATTTCTATATACTTGCAATAAACAATTGAAAAATGAAATTAAGAAAATTTCATTTATAATAGCATCAAAAAGAATAAAACATTTAGGAATACATTTTACTGAATAAGTGCAAAACTTAAAATCTGAAATCTATAAAACACTGTGAAAAAAATTAAAGAAGATTTAAATAAATGGAAAAAATCTCACATTTATGGATCAGAAGACTTAATAATGTTATTAAGATGGCAATACTCCTTAAATTCATCTACAGATTCAATAAAATCCCTGTCACTGCTTCTATGTAGCATTTTATCAGGAAGCCTAGCCAGTGCAGTAAAAACAGGCAAAGAAATAAAGATTGAGAGAAAAAAAAAATTACTACTGATACGGTTTGGCTGTGTCCCACTCAGATCTCATCTTGAATTGTAGCGCTCATAATTCCACATGTTGTGGGAGGGACCTGGTGGGAGGTAACTGAATTATGGGGGCAGGTCTTTCCCATGCTGTTCTGGTCATAATGAGTAAGCCTCATAAGATCTCATGGTTTTATAAAGGGGAGTTCCCCTGCACAAGCTCTCTTGCCTGTTGCCAGGTAAGACATGCCTTTGCTCCTCCACACCTTCCGCCATGATTGTGAGGCCTCTCCAGCCATGTGGAACTGTGAGTCCATTAAACCTCTTTTTCTTTATAAATTAACCAGTCTTGGGTATGTCTTTATTAGCAGCATGAGAAGAGACTAATAAGACTACTGTACTAGGTTATAAACTTCTTGAGGGCTTTGTTTTATTCCTTTTCATAACCTTGGAAATGCTTAGAATTAGACATTTTATAAAGCAACCCTCAAAAAATTATTAAACTCAATTGCAATTGAAACTGATTTCCAGTAGGTAGACTAAACTAGACAGACTCTTGTCTTAAACTATGAATCTGTAGCCAAGGATTACCAGATATTTGAACACTAAATGCCTCCAAAATAAAAGAGAAACTTAAGGAAACAGAGAATAGGAATACTGAAGAAATATATATGACATCAAAAGCGGAAGGGTTTTTATTTTTAAAAAATCCTGAAGATAAATGTCTCCAAAGAGAAAAGAGACTTATTTGATCCATGGAAAAAAGAATAGAATCCTATTTAAAAGGGAGAATCAAAGAACAAGACAGAGCTCTTGAAAGTTAAATATCTGATAGCTCAACTTAAAAATTCAATATTAGGGTTGGAAGAAAAATAGAAAAAAAGATGAACAAAAGGAAAGAGAATTTGAAAATCAATCAGCAGATCCAATTTGTCTCACACAGAGTTCCAGAAAGAAAGAACAGAGAAAATGAAAGGGAGATAATTACCAAAAGAAGATTATCAAAGACATTCCCTAGAATTGAAGCATTTATTATTATTATTATTATTATTATTATTATTATTGTTATTAAAAAGGATCACCAAATGTCAGAAAAAAAAAGAAGGAAGGAAATGAAAAGGAAAGAAAAAAGGTGTTAACATTAAATTTCATGAGGGATTAACGAAAGAGCCTAAACTTCTCAAGAGAAAGAAAAAAAGTTCACCTACAAGGTGTCAAGTATCAGTGTTCTAGTTATGTATTGTTGCTTTGTAAACCCATTTAGTGGCTTAAAATAACAATTTATTTAGCTTATGAATTGGGTGGAGGATTCATTTCCAAGATGGTTCACCTACACAGCTGGCAAATTGGTGCTAGTTGTCAGGTGGTGGCTTAGCTGGAATTGAGGGCCAGAGGCCTGGATTACTCTCCTTGTGGGTCTCTTCATGAGCTGCTTTGGGCTTCCTCACAGCATGGTTGTTGTGTTTCCAAAGCAAAGTATCCCAAGAGACAGGGAGTAGGAACTGGTATTTTCTAACATAACTGTCAATTCTGCCACATTCTATTAGTCAAGAAATCAAAGAGACTAGATTTAAGGGGAGGAGACAGAAATTCTACCTCTCAATAGGAAGGCTGTCAAAGAATTTGGGGGCCATGTTTTAAGACTGCCAAAGGGTCCTATGTCCATACCTATGAACAGGGGACTCCCATGCGTTGTCACATGAGAGATAGTAATAAGGTTTGGATGTCTCTTCCTGCCAAATCTCATGTTGAAATGTGATTCCCAGTTTTGGAGGTGAGGCCTAGTGGGAGGTGACTGGATAATGGGGATGGATCCCTCATTAATGGTTTAGCACCATCCTCTTGCTGATAAATGAATTTTTGCTCCTTTATTTCACATGAGATCTGGTTGTTTAAAAGTCTGGGACTTCCCTCCCCTTCTTGCTCCCTCTGTTACCATGTGATATGCCTGCTCCCTCTTCACCTTCCACCATGATCGTAAGCTTCCTGAGACCCTCACCAGAAGTAAGCAAATGTTGGTGCCATGCTTGTGCATCCTAGAACCATAAGCCAATTAAACCTCTTTTCCTTATTAATTACCCGGCCTTCAGGTATTTCTTTATAGCAATGCAAAAATGGCCTAATCCAGATCATAAGATCCTGATTGATTTAGACTAATCAGAACCCTGGATCTGGTAGTGGGGTCAGTTTTCTCCCAGTTACACTGGGGAGGTAAAAAAAAAAAAAAAAAAGGTAAAGATAGGAGGAGGGAAAAGGGGACTGGTTGCTTTGTAACCAGCAAACACCAGCACACTAGTTGTTTTTGTTTTTTTTGTTTGTTTTTTAATTCAACTTTCCTACTTCATTGTATATATAATTCTGGAGTCTCCTGAAATCCATTGTCAGTTTAGGAGCAGTGTAAATACACACACACACACACACATGCACAAATATTTTCAGAAGGTTTTAACCACAGTTCAAGGATTCAGTTACAGTTACCTATATGTACTGGTTAAATAGCTAGCCCTAGTTGCTAGGTAGCATATTAACGAGTATGTATTTAATCTTGTGTTTGTGTATAAATTTAATATTCAGTTGGTTAAAATATTAAACTCTGCTAATATGTGGTCAGCCTTCCTAGTTTGTTAGTCTTTAAACTAGCGGCCTTTCCACACCTTTCTAAATGTTAGAGAAGACATTTGATGGCAGGAAAAGTATCTCACTGCCCACTCTGCCTCTACCTAGGCTTCTTATTGTAATTCCTTCCTTCCTCCCCCTTGTTCAGAGAAGAATGCGTCTTCTTCTCTGTGCTATCCAGGAAGTCAAGAAAATGAGAGGTTATTTTGAAGATAAAATGTGAAGAAATGGCAAAGAGGAAAATCAAGAAATTATTAAGTGAAGGATATTTATGATCCAATTTAAAACGAAAAACTGTCAGGAAGTATAAGCTACGGTATAAATAAGAACATACAAAATACATCCAAACAAAATGCAGGTATCATAAAAATATACAAATGACATTTTCACAGCACTATCTTAAGGCCTTAGGAAAGACCCAGCAATATCATATCAGGCCAAATAAAACATGAGGACTCACCTCTATACCTGGGATTTAACTGAGACTTCTTCCTAGGTATTAACTTTAAGTGACATATTAAATATTCCTCAACTCGAGTTTATTCAGATAATCAAACTTCTGGTAGGCATACATTTGGTTGTTATAAATGTTTATCTCCCTAAAACAAAATGTAGTTATGGCTTATAATGATATTAAAAATAAACCAAAAATAGTCAATTTTCTTGAAATATTTCAGGGAGGCTTTATTCTTTGCCTGAGGTATAAACCATACCACTAATTGAAGAATATTTTATCTCCTTTATATATATTTTCTTTCATTAAAAATTAATTGAATATTGTTTCAAAACTGCAGGATATAATTTTAATGGCATTTATGAACACTTAAATTTGTTTGCAGACTGAGAAAATTAGCTCATGAGTAAGCCTTTGAAAAACTCAAGTAGCAACTTCTTAGAATACATAATGTTATGAGAGATGACTGTTTTGTGTATTAGCATTTTTAGGGTTTTAATAATTTAAATCAATTCCTTCTTCCCAAAAGTTAATGTTTTATATAATATGAATTGCAGATAAGTTGAAATTTCATACATTATTTTCCCTTTTATTTATAGAATTACAGGCAGTGGAAAACAAAAATAAGATATGCAGATTTCAAGTACTAATGCGGCATATGTATTCTGAAGCGGCCTCGGGGTAGCAAGGCAATTTGACTTGTTAAAGCTAAAAAGTAGTTGAAAACACAGAACAACAAAAATATCCTGAAAATGCTACCAGGATGTGACTACCACACCCTTCCTGCATTAGGCTATTTTTCAGGAATGATAGTTCTATATTGTTGTTATTTTGCTTTGGGTTTATGGAGATGGGATGTATGAACTGTTCCTGTAGCAATAGTTTTCTTCTTGGTATTTTCTCTCCACCACTCCAACCTCAATCATAGTGCCCATCGAAATCTCTGCAGACATCACTAATTTGTGATGTTGGATATCACTAATTAAGGTTAGTGTACCAGAAATACTTGGAAAAAGACTGAGATAGACAGTTACCGCAGAAGGTTTATTGGGAATACTCTGGGGAGAAACACATGGAAATAAGTGAGGAAAGCAGGAAGATTGGGCAGAGGGAGAAAGTGACTCACAATGAGGTAGCTCCTGAGGCTTCTGCTGATCCCACAGGAATCCTGGAGCCCAGATTAAGGCAAGGGGGTTGACCTTTATATCCCCTCATTCAGCAGGTCATTGGCCATGAGACACTGCTGACAGGGGCTGTAGCCTTGGGTGAGGCAGTTCCATGAAACCCAGGGGATGCAGCTGTAGATACCCCCAGCAACTAGAAGATGGGTGCTGTGGCCCAAAAGAGGGGACTTGGGGGAACAACACAGTATCCAATATGTTTCACTCCTTGCATCACTCAGGTTCACTTGCTTTCTGGAGTAAGTTCCTTCTGGCAACAGCTCCTCCAGAATTGTTAATGAGGTATAAATTCGTTAACTAGATACTTGAACAGGTAAAAAGGAACTCTAAGATATTATGAAGTTAGCATCAAAACACTACCACCCCTACGGCTGAGGGAACAAAAGGAAGATATTAGAATGACTAAACCCTGGAAGCTGAAGAGGAGCAGCTCTGAGAAGCCAAAGCTCAGACTTGAAGAGGAGATACTGTTTGGGAGGAGGGCCTAAGTGGGGCTGGGACCCGCATCTCGGAAAAGGGGCACCTGCTGGCTAATGCTGGCATCTCTGAGGGGGACGTGATAAAACTCATTCTGTAAGTGTTGGGAAAATGGCAAACTGCATTTTAGCTGCTACTGTGGGACAGAACTGCTGCTGCTGGGATGAAGTTCCACAGAAGTGATGCTCACAGGAAGTCCACGGGAAGCAGGTAGTTGGGCTGCTTTGAGGACTTTGTCCTCCCTCCTCCAGCCTTGAGCTCTTCCTCTAGCACCCCCTATTGGCAGAGCCCAACACGGAGCTAACTGGCAAAGCGGACTGTGTTTTGCAGAGTCCCAGCTGAGCATCACAAAGCTGGGTATCATAGGAGGGGTTTGAAGCTAAGAGGCAATGACTTAACAAGTACAGGAATGTTTAGAATGGGTTAGAGGACTGATTCGAGAAATGTTTCATTGAGGACACAGGTTTTGGACTCAGACTCAGGTTAAAATATCTGCTCTTCCACTTACTGTTGTGTAAATTCAGTGATTATCTTAATTTTCTGTGTCTCATTTTCCTCATCTGTAAAGTGGAGTTAACATCTGCCCCATGGGGTTGTTGTGGGAGGTAATGTCTATGAAACACCCAGCAGTCGGCTTGGCTCATAGTAGTTGCTCAGTAAATGAGTTGTGATTATTACCATGGGGAAGACTGAAGGTAGAGAGACCTGTGAAGACATTTTCAGTAGCACAGACTTAAGCTTTCTGCACTATGAACTATGCTGATGGTAGCAGGAATAAAAATAGTAGGATAGATAGATGTAAGAGACCTTTGAAAGAGAGAGTGAAAAGAACTCAATGACTGTATATATACATATGTATACATACACACACATATATATATGTTGATTCCTATGGGGGATGAAGGAAAGGGAGAAATCATCAAATCAGCAACGATGCTTGATTCAAATGGACCTTTCTAGTGGCTTTGGGCCAGCCTAAAAAGATAACTCCAGTAATCAAAGTACATTAAGTGCTTAATAATTGTTTCCTGGATGTTTGTTGAATGCACGTTAAACCATTGTTAAGGTACTGTTTTGAGAGGTGACAGAGTGCTGGCAGTCCTCAGAGCCCTCGCTTGCTCTCAGCACCTCCCCTGTCTGGGCTCCCACTTTGGCGGCATTTGAGGAGCCCTTCAGCCCCCCCACTGCACTGTGGGAGCCCCTTTCTGGGCTGGCCAAGGCTGGAGCCCACTCCCTCAGCTTGCAGGGAGGTGTAGAGGGAGAGGCACAAGCGGGAACCGGGGCTGCGTGCGGCGCTTGCAGGCCAGCTGGAGTTCCGGGTGGGCGTGGGCTTGGTGGGCCCCACACTCGGAGCAGCCAGCCAGCCCTGCTGGCCCCGGGCAATGGGGGACTTAGCACCCAGGCCAGTGGCTGCGGAGGGTGTACTGAGTCCCCCAGCAGTGCCGGCCCACTGGCGCTGCGCTGGATTTCTCACCGGGCCTTAGCTGCCTTCCTGCGGGGCAGGGCTCGGGACCTGCAGCCCGCCATGCCCGAGCCTCCCACCCACTCCATGGGCTCCTGTGCGGGCCGAGCCTCCCCGACGAGCACCACCCCCTGCTCCACGGCGCCCAGTCCCATCGACCACCCAAGGGCTGAGGAATGCAGGCGCACAGTGCAGGACTGGCAGGCAGCTCCACCTGCAACCCCGGTGCGGGATCCACTAGGTGAAGCCAGCTGGGCTCCTGAGTCTGGTGGGGACGTGGAAAGTCTTTATATCTAGCTCAGGGATTGTAAATACACCAATCAGCACCCTGTGTTTAGCTCAAGGTTTGTGAGTGCACCAATCGACACTCTGTATCTAGCTGCCCTGGTGGGGCCTTGGAGAACCTGTGTGTCAAAACTCTGTATCTAACTAATCTGATGGGGACGTGGAGAACCTTTATATCTAGCTCAGGGATTGTAAAAGCACCAATCAGCGCCCTGACAAAACAGGCCACTCGGCTCTACCAATCAGCAGGATGTGGGTGGGGCCAGATAAGAGAATAAAAGCAGGCTGCCCGAGCCAGCATTGGCAACCCGTTCGGCTTCCTTTCCACCTTGTAGAAGGTTTGTTTTTTTGCTCTTTGCAATAAATCTTGCTACTGCTCACTCTTTGGGTCCACACTGCTTTTATGAGCTGTAACACTCACCGCGAAGATCTGCAGCTTCACTCCTGAGGCCAGCGAGACCACGAGCCCACCAGGAGGAACGAACAACTCCAGACACCCTGCCTTAAGAGCTGTAACACTCACCGCAAAGGCCTGCAGCTTCACTCTTAAGCCAGCGAGACCACGAACCCACCAGAAGGAAGAGACTCCGAACACACCTGAACATCAGAAGGGACAGACTCCAGACGCGCCACCTTAAGAGCTGCAACACTCACCGCAAGGGTCCGCGGCTTCATTCTTGAAGTCCGTGAGACCAAGAACCCACCAATTCCGGACACAGTTTTAAATATACTAAATCATAAATTGTTAACTCACTAACTTTTGCTAAATGTATGACAGATCGTGGTGAATCTGGTATACATGTACCCTGTTGGTAGTACAGTAAATTAATATAGCTCTTTTGGTAATATATAGGCTAGTTATCAAAAGTGATTTAAATGCTTACTGCTTTTGACTCAGTAATTTAAAAACTGAAATAGGAAGAAGTTGAGAATATGGTACCTCTATGACTTTAGATGATAAACATAGAGGCAGCTACTACTGATCTCATGAAGTGTCCTTTGGCAACAAAATTGGCTTGATCCAAAATGCTAAGTTTGATGTACTCTTGTGCTTATTTTTTGCTGAGTCCTGCAAATGAACCAGTAGGCATTTTGAAATCAAGAGTTACGTAGCCACTAACAGAAGGCGCCCTTCCTGTAGCTTGGCTATGTAATCACTGCCTTGTAATTTACAAGTCATATGGGTTCTGTCCGCTAAGTTGTACGCTCTTCCAGAAACATTGTGAGCGACCCACTTTAAAAAAATCCCTGAATGACCCGGGCTCCACCCCTCACAACTCTTTAGCTTTAGGCTTGCTCTGTCTCTTTCCTCCTTTTGCCCTGCTATGCTTCCTTCGCTTCTCTCTCACAATCTTAGCAAAGTGTTTCTGCTCAAAAGACCACCAGCTTCAGCACAGCATGGACGCCTCTAATTCAAAACTCCGTCCTGATACATTGTGAACACTATTTTAGTGGTTGTTTGCAAGCCTCTGTTGACACTTAGGAAAAAGTAGGTCAAAGAAGTAGAAATGCATGCAGCAATCACTCAGTATGGCCCAAATAATGCCACTAAAAAAATCTGTACAGTCATGATGTTTTAAAATATTTCTCAAATTATACTGATGGTATGGGGGTGAAGTCTGGCAAATTTACTTCTCCTTCTATCCTTGCCTCAGATTCACATCCTCCATGTCTTGTCACCTTCTCCCCAAAGCTTTCCCTGTCCTCTTTAGATTGTTAGAGAAGCACTGTCTCTATGTTCCCTCAGTACACCTAATATTGAACATACTTTTATTATAGCATTTCTTCTTCTGAAGTAATGATGCTTACATGGTTGTGTCCTCTTCTACACTGTATCTCAAGGTGGCATACATTAGGTACTTAATGAGTGTTTGCTGAATGTTTGTTGAACGAATTTATCTCCTTGTGTAATGCTAACCCTCATCAGCTTCCAATTATCCATGCTAAGGGAAGGGAAGAGAGGTTTAGGATGATGTGAAACAATTGACGGTTCTAAAATCTGAGATCCCTGATTCAAAAGGCTTGTGTACTCAGTAATGCAGTCACACACACACAAACAGCCAGGCAGCTAGGAAGGTTTTAGAGGAAGAAGTCAACTGATTCAAATCCTCTCCAGGGTGGATTCGCAAGTCATGGGAAACAGTAAAACTGATGTGTTGGGTTTGCTCTGCCAGAATGCCTTTGCACCAGATACCCTGGATACCCTGTGGTCAAATGTCTTTTCCTGTCACAGCTACAAGCCAACAGCTCCATTGCATTAAAATTGCAGGTAGTTAGTTATATCCTATATGCTTTGACGTCAGTTTAATGCTAGGGCACGTAGAAATAAGGGTGAAGAGGGTAAGCTGGTCTTTGTCCTTGGGGAGGGCCTTGAGTACCATGCTCAATAATGTGAGTTTGAGGAGCCAGTGAAGGTATCCGAGTAAGAGAGCAATATTCATATAAGTGGTTATTGAAGATCCTTGGGTGGCAATGTGAAATGTGGATCTGAGGCAGGAGGAAGATCAGTTGGGAAGGGGTTCAGAGAACAGGTAAAGAAGAAAATCCTGAAATGGAAGTGAGACAGAGCAGGGACCCCTTTTAGGATCCTGCCTTCCCACCCCCAACCCAAGCATGGGAATAAAGGAAAATCTTGAGCTTCTTCAAGGGAAATTCCAGGCACCTAGCTAGCCTTGAGAAGTAAATGAGTAACCTAATAGCTTAAAACAGTAGCCAAGAAAGTTAGAGTCACAGGATGTTTGGTTCTCTAGAGAAACTAAAGATAACATCTTAACATACCTTGTCCCTGAGTTGTTTTTCAGAAACCTGGACCCGCCCCTACCTTCCCCCGCACCCCACCAAATGGAAAATACTGTCTGCTGGCATGTAGACCTCAAACGGGAGAATTGAGGACTGAACTCTATCATTCTTTGTTCTAAATTTCTTCCTGAGGGGCCTGGAGAAAGTCATGCCCACAGGCTAGATCTTAACATTCTTTTCTTCCAACCCCAAATGTTTAGACAAAGCTTTGCTTCCTTAGTGAATTGCAAACCAGAGAGTCTTTGAATCCACCTGTGACCTGTAAAGCCCCACTTCGAGATATACCACCTTTTTAGGCCAAACCAATATATAACCTCCATGTATTGATTTACCATTTTGCTTGTGATTTCTGATTTCCTGAAATTTATCTCAGCCTTTGAAAAAACCTTGCTTGAGGCTGGGCACGGTGGCTCATACCTGTAATCCCAGCACTTCGGGAGGCCAAGGTGGGAGGGTCGCTTGAGCCCAGGAGTTCAAGACCAGCCTGAACAACATGGTGAAACCGGTTTCCATTTCTACTAAAAATACAAAATTAGTCGGGCGATAGTGGTGCATGCCTGTAATCCCAGCTACTCTGGAGGCTGAGGCAGGAGAATCGCTTGAGCCTGGGAGGTGGAGGTTGCAGTGAGCTGAGATCACACTACTGCACACGCTGAACGTGGATGACAGAGTGAAACCCTGTCTCAAAACAAACAAACAACAACAACAACAACAACAAAAAGCCTTGCTTGTAAGCCATCAAGTAGGTCAGGTCTCAAGTGTAAACTGCCAGATTCTCCTTGTTTGGGGCCCTGCAAATAAACATCCTCCTTTCTTTTGCTGTAAAACCTCAGGGTGGATGTTTAGCTTTACTGCACAGCATAAGCAAATCCATGTTTGGTTCAGTAAGAGAAGCGGGGAGCATCCTCCTTTGAGGCAGAAAGGGAAAAGTGAAGGATTAGTGATAAAGCACAGTGAGTCCAGGGAAGCTGACAGGCTTCATATGATGCTCGGGTAAGAGGGGAATGTTAGGGGAGGAACACATAAGGTTTCATCTTTCGGAGAGCACTTTGTTTTGAAACTGGCATTGTGGGGAATTTTAAGGGTGAGCTGAAGTCAGTACGATTTGTGATTTTTATCCAGCAAGAACTGTGACCTTAACAATTCCATCTAGAGGCATCTGCTTTGAAAAAAAAATGGAAGAAGGGAAAGGGCATTGCTGTGGGACCAGAGGTGATTGCTGGTGGCTTCTCCGCTTACCTCATGAAAATGCCTCTTTGTTTCTCTTGATCTCTTTTCCCCTTTAAACCACTTTGCAAGAACTGAGATCTGTATTCAACATTCATTAATTCGATTCATAATTATAGAGTACCTAATATGTACATTATTCAAGGTGCTGGGGTTAAAGCAATGAGCAAATCACATTAGGGAACAAATTCTACTCTCAGGCAACTTATATTCTATTTGGGGAAACAAACAATAGAGAGGTAAATAATAGTAATTCTAGACATTGATTAGTACTATAGAGAAAGTAGCCTGGATGCGGGGCTCACACCTGTAGTCCCAGCACTTTGGGAGTCCGAGGCAGGTGGATTGCTTGAGCTCAGGAGTTCAAGACCAGCCTGGCCAACATGGCAAAACCCCGTTTCTACTAAAAACACAAAAATTAGCCGGGCATGGTGGCACATGCCTATAGTCCCAGCTACTCAGGAGACTAAGGCATGAAAATCACTTGAACCCAGGAAGCCGGGAAGGGGAGGCTGCAGTGAGCTGAGATTGTGCCACTGCACTCCAGCCTGGGCGACAGAGTGGGACCCTGTCTCAAAAAAAATTTCAAAAAAAAAAAAAAAGTAAAGTAAATCAGGGCAATGGGACAGATGTGGATGAGGCACCATTCAAGCCTGTGGTCAGGGAAGACTTTTCTGAGAAGACAACAGCTGAGCTGAGATCAGAGACAAGAAGCTCCAGTGTGTGAAAACCCAAGGCAAGGTCCTTTTGGCTTTTGGGCAGAGGGAACAAGTGTAATGGTTCTGAAGTGGGAACAAACTTAGAGCATTTGAGGAGCAGCAAGAGAACCAGTGTGGTTGAGTTGCAGTAAGCAACGCGGGAGCGGGCAGATGAGTTTGGAGACACAGGAAGCAGGAAAATGTGGTAGCCAGAGTGCTGGCTGAGGTAGTAGAAGATTGCATTCTCCTGCAAAGATTTCCCCTGTGACCCAAGGACACTCGCCCTGGGTCTCAGCTTCTTGTTACAAGATGAGAGGCCTGGGCAAGATGATAGGAACTCTAGCCTGCCACAAGAAAGAGAAGTACTTAATGCTGTTTATTTAAAAGATGAATCTTTAAGGCTTTTGCAGCCTATGTTCTATGCTTATCAGGGCTCTCTGCAACCTAGCTCCAGGTTCCATAACAGCATGTTTCTCTACCTTTGGGATTCTTTAGTTGGGCTATTCTTTTCCCTGTTCCCAGAACACAACAGACCCATGGAAGGGTTGATATTGCAGTTTTGAGTCTGAAAGAAATCTGAAGGCAGAATTTCTTCTTCCTAAGGGAACCTCAGTCTTTTTTCTTTTTCTTTTTTTAATTTATTTTTTGAGACAGTCTCGCTCTGTCACCCAGGCTGGAGTGCAGTGGTGCAATCTTGGCTCATTGCAACCTCTGCCTCCTGGGTTCAAGCGATTCTCCTGCCTCACCCTTCTGAGTAGCTGGGACTACAGACATGTGCCACCACACCCGGCTCATTTTTGTTTTTGTTTTTTTTCAGTATAGACAGGGTTTTGCCATGTTGGCCAGGCTGGTCTTGAACTCCTGACCTCAAGTGATCCACCCGCTTTGAGTCTTTTCTCTTAAAATCTTCAATTGATTGGATGAGACCCACCCACATTATGGAGGGCAATCTGCTTAACTCAAACTTTACTTATCTAAGTGTTATCACATCTAAAAAATACCTTCACAGCAACATATAGACTAGTGTTTGACCAAACAACTGGGTACCATAGCCTAGCTGGGTTGACACATAAAATCAACCAGCACAATGAATCTTCCTTCACTATACTCAGCACAAGTCCACTGTGTGCAGGGAGCACTTGATGAAGAGTTAACTAAAGGGCTCTAATTAGTGCTGTACATCCATTCATTCAGCAAACACTATATTTAATGAGCACCTACTTTGGGCCAGGCTCTGTTCCAAGAGCTGGGCAAATGGCAGTGAACAAGACTGATAATGATTAAGTCTATTTTTTATTCATGTGCTTTGGCATCTTATAGATCCAGTGTGAACAGTTTTTGTTGTTGTTTTTATTATTTTGTTTTGTTGGCTGATGTAGAAAAGTTATCATAAGCATAATCCCTTTGTAGGTCTACTCATTAAAGCTGTCAGAGTAGGATTCTTAAAAAAAAAAAAAAAAAAAAAAGAGGTTAGATAATTTGCTTCATTGCATTAAAGTACAGTTGGCCTTCCATATCCGTGAGTTCTGTATCCATGGATTCAATCAACCACAGCTAGAAAATAATTTGGAAAAAGATATTGCATCTGTACTGAACATGTACAGACCATTTTTCTTTGTCATTATTCCCTAAAAACAACTACTTACATAGCATTTACATTGTATTAAGTATTATAAGTAACCTGGAGTTGATTTAAAGTATACAGGAGAATGCGCATAGATTATAAGCAAATACTAGACCATTTTTTACCAGGGACTTCAGCATCTGTGGATTTTGCTATTCGGGGAGGTCCTGAAACCAATCACCTATGAATACCAAGGGACAACTGTGTATGACAGATAGATAGAATTATAAAAATGTCCCCTCAAGATGCTTGTCCCTGGTTAGTCAAACACTAATCTTCTTAATGCTGAGAAGGTATTTTACAGATATAATTAAAGTCCCAAATCAGTTACCCTTGAGTTACAGAGATTATCTGTGTGGGCCTGACCCAGTAGATGAACCTTTTAAGAGCAGAGAGTTTTCTTTGGCTAGCAACAGAAGAGGAGTCAGAGATTCAAAGCACAAAGGGGATTCTATGCACCATTTCTGGCTCGAAGAAGGAAGGGGTCATCTGCCAAGGAATGTGAGTGACCTTAAGGACCAAAGAGCAGCCCCCCACCAATAGCCAGCAAGGAAATGGGACTTCAGTCCTACAACCACAGGAATAGAATTCTGCCAACAACCTGAATGACCTTGAAAGCAGATTCTTCCCAGATCCTCCAGGGAAGAGCCAGTAGGCAAACACCTTGATTTTGGCCCTGTTTGATCCTGTGTAAAGAAGCCAGCAGAGCCCACACTCTGACCTACAGAACTGTGAGCCAAGAATTGGATGTTACTCTAAGTTTGTGATAATGTGTTATGCAGTCACGGAAAACTAACATAGAGTATACAGCTAAATAATTATATGGCCTGTTTTAAAATCTTATTTTTTTAAAGTAGCTGAGAAAGTAAAATTCTTTCTCATTTTAATAATCTTTGACACACATTTGCATAAAAGAAGAATGCTTTCTTAATGTGGTCAGTGGTATTTACTCATGAAAATACTGCAAATCTGAGACACACCAGTCCTGTTCTGGGTAAAAAGAAGTCTACTGCAAAGTATTAAGCCATTAGGCTAAAAGCAAAATAAATTAATGAGGATTCATAAGTTATATCCACCGTCATATGTTTACAATATTTAGTATCATCTTTATCATGTGATATAAGGATGAGTCATAATATGGTCAAACCTGGTGTTAAATACCCCAAGGACTAAAGAGCTTATGAAGGAAATGAATAATTTGTTAATGCTTTAGAAATGAAGGCTTCAGGCAAGAAGAGTTTTGCTTCCTTTTCTTAATAAATGTAGATGGATGTATTTCATGATAATTTAATATTCCTGGAATAAACTCCCACTTTGCATCTGGCAAGTTTCTCCCTTTATGTTCATTAAATTTTCCTCTAGATCCACGCCTCTCCCCAAACCCCTCAGAGCCACCAAAATACACCCTGAAGGCAACATAGGCTCAAATGCTAACTTCTGAGTATGAAAAGGACATAGGAGCAGGAGGGTTGTCAGTGATGGTCTGGATCAAAACACCCATTGTTCTAGACGAGGAAATGGAGGCCCAGGAATAGGCCTTATCCAAATCACAGAACAACTGGTAGTGGGACTGGAACTCAAACTTTATTTTTAAGATGATAAGTAGAAATATAAGTAAGCCCGCCTAGATTGACTTTTGCCAGAATTAACTTGCTAACATGTATGAGCTATTTGTGACAAAATTAGACTACACAGTTTTTAGTTTTGAATTCTAGGTCCCTAAACAAATATTACTGAAGGTGTCTCCATCCTGCTACTTTGCTAACTGTAAAATGAATAAATTTCTAGTGGCAGGCCATCTTTGAGGGTTGTTAGATAGTATTTGTGTGTATGGCTTTAAAAATCACTGAAAGGGCCTGCAGATTCGCTGATCCATGAAAGTAAGGTTAGCCTTGATATAGAACAGACTAAGATGGAGAAAGCTCCTAACCCAACAACAGAGCCAGCAGTTCTGGATGTAAAACCACCTTCTTTTCCTCTCTAGATTCTGACTCTTAGATAATACACATAAGCACCGCTAGCCAAAAAAAGACAAAAATATTAGCTTTATCAACACTTTGGCAAGTGCCCAATAATCTCTACAATATGAGAATCTGTGGTACAACTTCGGATAGAGAAAAGCTGCTTGAAACTGGTGCCAAACTGGGGGCTTCTCACTTCTGCACTGGAATCTGGGCCTTGGGACAGGCACGAGCCTCCAAGGTGAGGAATGTGTAGAGTGCAGAGAGTCTGAGTTTGCCGTTAATTCACTAAGGCAAACTGCCACAAGGTTTGTCACACACACTGTCACAAGCAAGATAGACCTAGTTCTCTCTATTGCATGGGCGAGGAAGATGCAATGGGCTCTCTTCACCTAGAAGACAGATAGATGTGGAAGCCCGGACCAGACGACCTGCTAGGCCTGGTTTCCTGTTTTCGAAGCCAATAGCCCTGCTCACTATAAAAACTAAAGAATTAATCTTTTTTTTTTTTCTACCTGGGGAGGAACCAGTAGAGAGTGGATATTTGAACAGTTAGTGAAGTTACCTCCTGTATAGAAATAAGTGGGAATGTAAGAAGAGTAATATGATGTCTCCTTCAAAGTAAAAATGTTATCTCTTTAGACAGAATTAGAAACCAACTTTGTTTCAATATTTCTGAGAACTCTGAACCCAGAAGAATTATTGATAGAAACTTCTGGGAAGTTGATCGAGCAAATAATTGTTCCTCACCTTGGCCTGGCATTTAGGATGCCTCTCTAGAAGAACAGTAGACAGGATTGAGAGGTGACAGCGTGCTGTCAGCTCTTGCTCGCTCTCGGCGCCTCCTCGGCCTCGGCGCCCACTCTGGCCACGCTTGAGGAGCCCTTCAGCGCGCTGCTGCACTGTGGGAGCCCCTTTCTGAGCGGCCGAGGCCTGAGCCGGCTCCCTCAGCTTGCAGGTGGGTGTGGAAGGAGAGGCGCGGGCGGGAACCGGGACTGCGCGCGGCGCTTGCGGGCCAGCGCGAGTTCTGGGTGGGCGTGGGCTTCGCGGGCCCCGCACTCGGAACGGCCGGCCGGCCTGGGAGACAGTGAGGGGCTTAGCACCCGGGCCAGCAGTTGCAGAGGGTGCGTCGGGTCCCCCAGCAGTGCCGGCCCACCGGCGCTGGCTCGATTATTTCGCCGGGCCTTAGCTGCCTCCCCGCGGGGCAGGGCTCGGGACCTGCAGCCCGCCATGCCTGAGCCTCCCCCAACCCGCCGTGGGCTCCTGCACAGCCCGAGCCTCCCCGACGAGCGCCGCCCCCTGCTCCGCGGCGCCCTTTCGTCCCATCCACCGCCCAAGGGCTGAGGGGTGCGGAAACAAGGCGCGGGACTGGCAGGCAGCTCCACCTGCAGCCCGGGTGCGGGATCCATTGGGTGAAGCCAGCTGGGCTCCTGAGTTTAGCGAGGACTTGGAGAAACCTTTATGTTTAGCTAAGGGTTGTAAATCAATCGGCACTCTGTATCTAGCTCAAAGTTTGTAAATGCACCAGTCAACACTCTGTGTCTAGCTAATCTAGTGGGGACTTGGAGAACTTTTGTGTCTATCTCAGGGATTGTAAACGCACCAATCAGCACCCTGTCAAAACGGACCAATCAGCTCTCTGTAAAACAGACCAATCAGCTCTCTGTAAAATGGACCAGTCAGCAGGATGTGGGTGGGGCCAGATAAGAGAATAAAAGCAGGCTGCCTGAGCCAGCGGCGGCAATCTGTTCTGGTCCTTTTTCAACTGTGGAAGCTTTGTTCTTTTGCTCTTTGCAATAAATCTTGCTGCTGCTCACTTTTTGGGTCCACACTGCCTTTATGAGCTGTAACACTCACCACGAAGGTCTGCAGCTTCACTCTTGAAGCCAGCGACACCAGGAACCCACCAGAAGGAAGAAACTCGGAGCACATCCGACCATCAGAACAAACTCCAGACATACTGCTTTTGAGAAGTGTAATACGCACCAGGAGGGTCCGCAGCTTCATTCTTGAAGTCAGTGAGACCAAGAACCCACCAATTCGGGACACAGTAAGACATAAACACATAGATATTTATGGTACAAGATGGAAAGACATAAATGCTACATAGTAGAAGCAGAAAAAGTGCTATGAGAGTCCAGAGATCAGAGAGACTGAATATAGTCCTTCCATGTCCCTGGGTTCCGCATATGTGAATTCAATCAACCAAAGATCAAAATTATTTGAGAATAAAATAAAAAATAATACAAATTTAAAATACACAGTATAACAGCTATTTACATAGCATTTGAATTGTATTAGGTATTATAAGTAATCTCGAGATAAAGTATATGGAAGGATGTGCATAGGTTATGTGCAAATACTACATTATTTTATATAAAGGATTTGGGCGTCCATGGATTTTGGTATCTGTAGGGTCCTGGAACCAATCCCCTGATGATAACAAAGGACAACTGTACATGTCCAGGAAAAGGAGGTTAGGCTTCATGAAGGAAGTTAACAAGTGAAATAGGTCTTGAGGGATGGGGATAGACTGTGGGGATTTAGGAAGGGAATCCCAGGAAAATGAGGAAAACATAGGGTGTGCATAAGAAACTGACTTTTTAATTTCATAAGAGATGGGAAGTACAGGCCGGGGGCGGTGGCTCATGCCTGTAATGTCAGCACTTTGGGAGGCTGAGTCGGGCAGATCATCTGAGGTCAGGAGTTCAAGACCAGCCTGGCCAACATGGTGAAACCGCATCTCTACCAAGAATACAAACTTAGCTGGGCATGGTGGTGCGTGCCTGTAATCCCAGCTACTTGGGAGGCTGAGGCAGGAGAATCACTTGAACCTGGGAAGCAGAGGTTGCAGTGAGCCGAGATTGCACCATTGCACTCCAGCCTGGGCAACAAGAGCGAAACTCTGTCTTAAAAAAGAGAGAGAGAGATGGGTAGCACAATGGAGAATTAAGGTTAGGAAGATAGGTTGGAGACAGACAGTGGGAAGTAGGGAGAGAGGATGGCATTTAATGATAGGTGAAGAAGTTTAGATTTTACGCTGGGGAGCCAGTGAACAGTTTTTTAAAAAATTAGAGTAACTTGATCCCAGTGCTGTTTTAGAACCTGAATCTGGATTGGCGTGGGGAGAGCTCGGAGCCAGGAAGTCTGACTACTAGGAGGCTCCCACAGGACATAGATGTGCGGTGTTGAGGGCTGGCCGTGAATTGGGGCAGTGGGAAGAGGAATGGAATGGTGGCATCAAATGGACAGAAGCACTGGGTGCTAGTGAGGGACAGGACCTCTGTCCAGGAGGCAGTGCTGTGAAGGAGGAAGAGTGCCAGAACCTAGCCCTTAACTTACTGGCATGAGACAAGGAAGAGGGAAAAGGATGGGCAAGAGCACACTGTGATAGGTTAGCTCCATGCCAGCTCACACAGTCCATTAAGGCACGTGGTATTATCTTCATTTTACAATCAAGGAAACTAGACTGAGAAGAATCTGCCCAAGGTCACACCTTAGACCGCCATGGACATCAGCTTCCTTCTTTATCTACATACAACCTGCTGAGTTCAGTTTTGAACATGTTGAATGGGAGGTGCTGGGAGGATTTGCAGGTGTAGATGCGCTCATGGGCGATCACACAAACTCACACACCTGTTTGTTCATTCCTTTGTTTTTTGCGTGTCTGCTCCACTTCATCTCTTTGCACTCTGCATTCTCTCCCTTCCTTCTCCCTCCCCTATTCCCTTCTCTCTTTTCTTCTTCTGATCTATTTTATCTTTTTCCTCTTTTTCTTTTTCCCAACTGAGTTAAAACATGCAGAAGCCTTTTTACACTGAAAAGCTATGAAAATATAAGAGACTATTATCAATATTCTCTTTTCTCTATATCAGTGGTTCTCAACTGGGGGCAATTTTGCCTCTCAGGGGACATTTGGCAATGACTGAAGACATTTTTGGTTGTCACAGCTGGAAGGGAATAATACTGGCATCTAGTGGGTAAAGACCAGGAATGCTGCTATCATACAATGCACACAGTAACCACCCACTCCTCAAGAAAAATAATTATCCAGCCCCAAACGTTGCTCTATACCTGAGGTCTGGCAGTGACCACTGCAGCACTGCTGAGTTTTACCAGGGGCTCTAGTTTAAGGCAGGGAGGATAGGCTTGTTTAATCAGAAGTCAAACCACTATAGATGGAGGCATTTAAGGAATCTGAAATTTTTGCAATGGGTGGTTTTTCATATGCAAATACAATAACACTTATAAACCACTTACTATGTGCCAGGCATTTTTAAAAAATACTTTACATATACAACACAGTTAATCCTCCCAACCATCCTTTCAGATAGAAACTAACAAATGTGCATAGGAACTAGGTGGCCAAGCAAGAAAACTAACCCAGAAAGTCTAGCCCTCAAGCCACAGTCTTAAGACACTTCATCCTATTGCCCAATATAGCAACGACGACACTCCCAAAATGTCACCAGTATGGCCTATGCCTTTCCTGGTTTTTCCACAGAAGCCTGGATAATAAAACTCCATTCATACTTTCTCATTAAGGCTTGCTTTTCTTATGCTACTCTTAATTTTTCAGTGACTAGTTGGGGTACTCTTCTATGACCATGAAATAGATATTTTTCTTTTTGCAAAACTAATTGACTGGCCTCAGTAGCAAGATAACTGTTTTGTGCCTCAGTTTCCTCATCTGTAGAATGAAAATATTAATGATGTCATGAACTTTTAGGAGGGTTTAAATGAGTTAATACAGTGCTCTTCAACAGAGTTCGTAGACTTGCGCCAGTTGGTGAAGGTTTGTTACTAGTCTACGGGGAGATACGTATAGCAACTAAGAGTAAGGATTTAGAAACTTTTATAGCATTTTGAAAATTTGATGTCTCTTACAGCTAATAGTTAAAAAAAATTGAGCTTGAATTTTGCTTGTTTTAAATTTTTTTTCACTTTTGTAGTAATTTATTTTTATTGAATTCCACAAAAGCATTTGTCCACGACACACTGGAAATTTAAAAAACAAATACTGGCTCATTATCACAGCACAAGAAGCATTAAGTTAACATATGTAAAACACTTGAAGCAGCTCCTGGCACTTAGTCAGTGCTTAATAAATGTTAGCTAATAACAATAATAGCACTATATTCTAACAAAATGAGCTATCTGTCCCAAAGATGTACGTTCCTGAGATTTATCTTCTATGTCATTCTAAGTTCATCTTCAATTCTATTAAATCTCTTTCCTACAGTGTGAGCCATTAAAAGAAGTGCTACTCTACTCCTTACCCATTAATCGTACATTATCAGACACTAAATATTTTAACAGCCAGTGTCTGCCATTGGTCTCAAGGGGAATATAACCAGCATAACACATAGTGATTGTGGTTGTTCTTCTGCCACAGAAGGTGACTTAGTCTTACACAGTGCCCCAGCTGCTAAGGAATCAGTCTCCCTGACTCACCCTCACGTGGGGAGCCTGCTTACTCACCCTAGCCTCACTGCCCTTCTAAGACTCCTCCCAGGAGGAGGTCCAGAGTCCCTTTCTAAAGAAACTACACTATTTAACAGTCTAGGAATTCTTGGATCACCCAGGTTAGTCCTCAGTTTCCTTTAATTAGGCATTGGAGGCTCATATTGCAAATAAAGCAAATTCCTGGGTAACAGAAATATTAGTATCAAAATGGCTATATTTCTCCTGATATTATTGGCTGCCTATAAGTGTTCATGTAGTGGATCAATGAAAGGGGTGGGAGAAGCAAAAAGAAAAACCCAATTCATGCAAGACAGTCTAGTGCATCTGAGCGGGCTTCTCACCGACTTCCTTGGACTGCATATTTTCCTCCCTCCCTCTGACTCACTCCATGCAACCAATTTTTCTTTCCTCCTTTGAACTAACAACATTAGACACGTATCAGTTTCTCTTCTGAAACCCCAGCGGTTCTACAAGATCATGGGCAGGCACGTCCTGACTCTAGCTAGCTTCATTGTTCCTCCAGATTAATGTTGCCACTATACCTTTTGACTTAAGAATCTCTTGAGAATGTCACAATGTCCTTTAGGATAACCAAAAGCACAAAGGATTGGAATCACAACACAAAGGTCTAACACAGCTTTTTTGAAGACTCACTTGTCTCATCAGGCCACTTACTAAACTAAAACTTTCTCTGGAACGGTATTATTTGGGTCCTTCCTCTAAGATGTTTTCATCTTGACTGGGAGTTAGAGCTCCTTGGAGAGGGAGAACACAGGGCTCACACATTTTCTCTTTATTGGAGCTCCAAGGGAGGTCCTCTTACCTGCTTAACCATTCACATGATAATAAAATCTCTTTGCCCCAGAGGAACACGACTGGATTTCTTTTGTTAAAATCTCATTAAAGACTGCTTCAGCCTGTAATAATTTGTTAATAGATGGCAGTGCTATTTGGCTGCGATTGGGTTTTCTTTCATTTCTTCTCAGGCAGGTCTCATAATTGTTGTCTTATCTCCAAGGCATTTTGATTGTCACTGAAGTGTAACAGATGCTGTAGCCACTGCAAACCACTGGGTGAGCATCCCACATTATCTGTGAGGAAAGAGATGCCTCATTAGTTTCCTTCCTTTCATTTTTTTCCTTTTTAAGCTGCTTTCTAGTCAGCTAAAAAAGCTGGCTCTTTTTCTCAAACCAGGCCAGATTCCCAGATATTTTCCTGCTCAGTGATTTGAGTTAAACCTATCTGCCAAGGACCTCTCTCTCTCCCTCTCTCTCTCTCTCTCTCGTTGCATTTTACACAAAACCACTAAAGCAAGCAGTTTAGATTTTTTTTTTTAAGTATTTTCTGAGTGTCCATCCACATGGCAACAACTAAAGCATTTTCAGAGGCATGTGACAGGGTCTGTCTGAGGATGGAGAGGTCTGAAATCTCATGAGTCACTCTGGGAATCACATGAAATCATGGAGATAGAAGTGTTTTATAAACTGTAGCCTACAGAGATGGAGGATCACAAAGTGGTTTGGAGTACCCTGGGTTCTGGCTGAATTGTGGAAGACTCCAGTCCAGTGTCCTGAAGCTTCAATAGAGGCAGGAAGTACTTTTACTCAACCCCGTATCCACTAGGCTGTGAATTCCCTTTATAAAATATAAAACAGTGTGGGGGAGGAAGGAATGGGTTGTATGTCTTTGTTTTCCTGCTGCACCTGTCAATCTGCTCCTGCCACCAATCAGAATGCAAGCCTGACTGCTGAATCCCATGGTCATCTCTCCAACAGTTTCGAAGGTAAAATCTCCTTCTGATAATTTGATAGAAAAGAAATGGAATTTTATAAATGCTATTAATAATGATAACATCAATAGCTAACATTTACCAAACACCCTTTGCCAGGCACCATATTAATATTTTTATTTCTCACAACCTTATGAGACAGGTATTATTATTTCCACTTTTAAAATTTGTTGCCAACAATTTCATGTGAATACCAATGCTTCTATTTTTAAAATGAGGAAACTAAGGGTTAATTGATGAGGTAACATTTGAACCTAAGAATTCTGACTCCAGAAGCTGCTTCTTTATTTAAGCACTTTAAATGAGCTATGCTAAGCTGTATTCTATTTATATTAGAAATAGAGGGTCAGCCCACCTTCATTATGCCAAACCACCATAATAGTCCTTAGATTGGGAAGGCAGTTGAATTGTCCTGAGTTTTTAGCCATGTGTTTTACAGTTATTGTTCTACCCCAAATCTAACTTCAGACCTACTTGCCAAGGAGAGTGACTCTGTTGACAAAAGTGACTTAGTGACATTGGGGTCAGTGGGTAGCAGGGAGGTAGGGAGTGTGGTTGACCTGGAGCATGGCAAGGGGGCAGTGGGGCGAGGCAGGTGGACAGCTTCCCCAGAGATAAGGTCAGAGGGTTCAGCAGAGACATTTCATGGGCTACCTCATAGGACATTCAAAGAAGCTCAGATTATATGCCAAGGGCAAAGAGGAGTCCACTGTCGGGTTTTAATCAGGAGGATAACAATCATATCTGCCTTATGGGAGCCATTCTTTGGTAGGATTACAAAAGAATTATTAGAGACAGGAAAGCCCAGAGGGTGAGCTTACTACCAGAGCAGAGCAAGAGACAAGGAGGGCCTAAATTGGATTAGGGAAAGAGGACTGTGTCTAGAAGAAGGAAGGGGTCAGTAACAGAGGTGTTAAAAAGATGTAAGATTTTGTAAGTAGATTTGAGGGTCTGGAGAGGAAGAAGTTGTCTGGGAAGATTTCCAGGTGTAGGGTTTAAGTGATTAGGTGGATGCCTGAAGCCAATATAAATAATTCAGGTGGAAGAGCAGACTGTAGGGGAAGTCATAATGAACTCTGTGTGGACATGCTGAGTTGGTCCTGGCTGGAGAACACTAAAGTGAGACTGCTGATCCTGCAGCTGGATATGGAGGTTTCATGTTCAGAGAAAGATTCGAGACCAGAGACAGAGACTTGGAAGAATTCAGCCTAAAAATGACAAAGTCATGTGATTGTCATATGATTGTTCAGATGCAGCTTGAGAAGAAAAGAGGGCCAAGGACTGAGCAATAGTCGAGGGATAAGCTGGCATCTGCAATGTGGGACAGTGACCAGAAGAAATGAGTAAAATGCTGGAACCTGTGTGTTCACCTTATGATCGTAACTTCTTTGGAACATGGCTGTTTCTTGCCGGTGGCAGGTGGTTAAAACAAAAGAGTACCCCTGTGTTTGTTTTCTAAGATAGCAAGGAACAGCGTAGCTCATGAGCCAGTAATCTATTCAGAAGTTGGTCTTGAGGAAAAAATGGCTCGAGAAGTTGAGTCGGTGTGAGGGACGTCTGTGAAGGGCAGGGAACGCAACCTGATCTCCGGAGAGGCATCTGGGAACTAGTGAAAGTGGAGCCAGGGCCACGGGGGCTGGGTTGGGAGATGTGCTTGTCTGGCAGGAGCCCCCTGCGTTCTCTGACCTGGTGGTCTGAGCTGAAGGAATTGCCCTACTGTCTTCCAGGGAACATGGACACTTTCACTAGATCACAAAATGCTGACGGCTGCAATTGCCAAGTTGGTGCCAAGGGGGTGCCTTCCATGGGAGACATGCTTGACAGACCCATGGAGGAGCAGAGCATCACCCAACACCTCCACTGCTACGACTGCGTGGGGCCCTCTGTGTGGGAAAACAGGAGGTGGGTTTGCCTCACCTCAGAATATTCACCTTCATGTCTGCCTTTTCCTTTCCACCTGGAAGAAGGCATACCACTAAGACATTTCCACTGTCCCTTTGGCTTCGTGGAAAGCGGTTGTCTAGGCTGCATGGGATGTGCCTTAGAAGGCATTCTACGTTTGTAAACTTCCAAGTGACAAAGATCGGGACTGTTATTTATTACGTTTTCCTTTGCAAGACTGTGAAATAGGCAAAATTTTAGGTCTCTGTTTCTGGTCTCGACTCTTGCTCTCTTTCCTTCCTCCCTCCCTCCCTTCCTTCCTCCCTTCCTTCCTTCCTCCCTTCCTTCCTTTCTTCCTTCCGTCTGTCTGTCTCACTATGTTGACCAGGCTGGCCATGAACTCCTGGGCTCAAGCAACTCTCTTACCTCACCCTCCTGAGTAGCTGGGACTACAGGCATGCCAAATCCACTTTTTCCTACCTTTTTGGAACTACTAGTCACCCCCTCTCTACTTTGTCTATATTCTCTTTCCCCTCCACCAGATCCCAGAGCCCTCCAATTTTCACCTTCTCTCCCATCAAAACTCATTCATAAGAAAGAGTTCCAAACTACTAAGTCTCTGGGGGCTGGCACTGTACAATTCTAAGAGGCTTCACGTTTGGCGCTTCCTAGTGACATCTTTCACTGGGCAAAGGCAAATCTCAAGCCAAGGGATGAATCTGAAATGGTGGGAGTTTAGTCCCACCATTTGATGAGAGGTTGAGCTGATGAGAGGTTTCTAAGGAGGACTAAGGGAATATGCCCCCAGCCCCTGAAATCAAGTAGACAGCTGCTTCTCCTGATGACTTAGAAGCCTGTTCTTGTTCCCAGCGTAACCTCCTAGGCAATTAAAGTCAATCTTATGTTGCCATTAAAAAAAGCCAATTGACGTTATGTTGAAAGACAGCATGTGTCAGCCATTTCCCCTGGGTTGCCCTCTCTGTAGACCTCCAGCTTTTCTCCTCCACTAAGGTTAACTTTCCCAGAGGGATTTTTACATAAGGCAGAGTCATTTGTGCTCATTAAGCTTGTAAGATTTTTCTACTTCGAAAGTAAATACTTTTGGTGAAATAGGTCCAGTTCTTTGGAATACAAATCCTTAGCTTGAGGTTGCTTGAGTGGAAATTTTTAACATGCAATTCCCTCAGCTACAGAGCCACGCGAAATGTGATTTTTCTTAATGTGTGTGTGTTCCCACAGAAGCTAATAAATGGACATTACTCTGGTATGGACACATCCTATTACTCAGCTTGATCCTAATATCACTGGCAAAAAACCTATTTGCTGCACTAGCAAACAGCTGAATTCATTATATCCGGCTACATGAGTAATATCCAGGCGGATTCTTGTTGACACAGACAAAACGCCAGTCTCTGAGGCGCGACAGGGCTGCCAGGCAGAGCAGCCGGTGCTGCCACGCTCCCTCCCTCTGCTCCCATGGTATTCCACTAATCAGAAGTCACCACTCGCTGCCGATAGGGTGATGTATGGCAGACTCATGACACCTTGTTATTTCTGAGACAAAGGGAAAAAAAAGGACACCAGGAAGGAATAATCTGTCGGTGTAATTGGGGAAAGGAGAAGATGTACGGCACAGGAGGAAGACTGTCGAGTTAACCACACCTGCCATTACTCAGGGAGCTGGAGAATAGGTCATATTATGCAGCCAGTCTACACGGTAATTATGGATTCTCAGGCTGAAGGGTCTCACTGAAGGACATTTTCTCTCCTCCCTGCCTTGGGGCAGAATCATCCCCACACCCACGCCACACTGGGTTGGAAAGTCTTCCCTGCAAACAGACTGCATAGTCACTTGTCACTCCAGATAGGAACAACCCTGTAGAACAAATTTGGAGAGGGTTCCTGGGTTTAAGGGGTGACAACTCTTGAGATACAAAGCACCCAGAGCCTTCAATGAGAGGCTCTGCCCTGTGGAGCATGCAGTGATTCTGCAGAAACACCAGGCGGTTCCCTGGGCAATCCCTTCTTAGCCTGAAGCTATCTCCATTTTCCTGACAATTCCCAGATTGCTCAGAAGAGAAGTAAAATCATCCCACCAGGCATATTCTGTACAATCAGAATATGCACACAATCTGATTGTACATTCCATTATGCTCAAGAAATAGTTCATTGTTAGAGTGTTCACTTTTTGGAAGTGTTATTACTCCAACTGGGTAATGTTCCCTACTGGTTCTCAGCAGTTATTTTCTTCCTCTGTTGTCCTTGAGGTCCAGGCAAACAGTCCACTAGCTCTGCGTTGAAAACTATTCTCCATGAAGCTCTTTCTAAACCAGGGTGTAGAAAGTGTTCTTCAACCTGATGCAATTTCCACCTCGTTTACACCCTTTAGCAGTTTGTATCCAACTGTCACTTTTTTCATTCATTCATTTATTCATCAAGTATCTCTTGAGCACCTACTACATGTATACCAGCCATAGTTCTAGGCAGTGAGGACACAATTATGAACAAGACAGATCATATCTTAACCTAATGGAGCTTACAGTCTAGTGGAGAAGACAGTAAAAAAGTTCCACCTCTTGCTGTTGAGAGTAGAGTCAAAGATTCTTACAACTGGAGAAATTAAAATCATAATCCCTCCAAATTCTCTCACTCAGCCTTGGTTCAAATTAAAACTATAGGTCACAGAGGTGTTTGACAATCCTTGGGTAAAAAGAATATCTATTTTTTTATTGATTTCATTTTATTTTTTATTTACTTGTTTATTTAATTAATTAATTAATTAATTTTTTTTTTGAGATGGAGTCTCGCTCTGTTGCCCAAGCTGGAGTGCAATGGTGCGATCTCAGCTCACTGTAACCTCCACCTCCCGGGTTCAAGCAATCCTCCCACCTCAGCCTCCCGAGTAGCTGGGATTACAGGCACCTGCCATCATGCCTGGCTAATTTTTGTATTTTTGTAGAGACCGGGTTTCAACATTTGGCCAGGCTGGTCTTGAACTCTTGAACTCAGGTGATCCACCCACCTTGGCCTCCCAAAGTGCTAGGATTACAGGTGTGAGCCACTGTGTCCGGCCTGATTTCATTTTAAAACAAGAATCTCTATCTTAATGAACAGTGTTCTTATCCTCTTCCAAGGGCTTTCCCTGAGGCTGCCAACCTCCAAAAATTGTTTTATAGTTCCAAATTTCCTACTTCTCCTTCCCCAGTCAGAATCTTTATTCTTACAAGGCAAGCTGTTTAACTAGGTATGAGAGGGAAAGCAATCTTATTAAATTAAATCATACTAATGTGTGAATGACTAAGTGAGACTCCTCAAGAAGTTTTTGACTTTTTATAAGAGAATATTTACTAACCCTAAATAGTATCTAGATTTTCAGCCTTCACTATAAATTGGGGGGAAAAGGCAATATAGGAAAGATTTCTACTAAGTTATAAGCATGAGTTCCTTAAGAACAGAGACCATCTCATTTTGGGAGTACTGAGTTACCTAGTACAATCAATTGAGTACCTAATCAATATTTATTGAATTGAAAAGAATGTGGAAACACACAGTGGATAGGAGAAGGGAGAGGGTAGGAAAGCAAGGGAAGTGAGGGGAAAGAAAAGACAGGAAGGAAAAAGAAAGGAAGGAGGAAGGAAGGAGGCAGGAAGGAAATCCAAGAGAGGGAAAGAGAACTAAACACAACCCAAATTATGGTACAGTTCCTGGTTTCTTTGTCAGTGAGAGCCCTCAGAGAAACTGTAGCAAAAAAGAATTTATTTGCAGTAGAAAAAAAATTTTTTTTAACTGCTGCTGTTTCAGAGTGCCAGCAAGAGAATAGAGCCAAGAGATGCTGAGCCCTAAGGAAAGATATTGATCAAAGCCATAAATTTCTATTTTTCTAGCACGATATCAATGACTCATGACGGTTGACTGGCCACCGTCAGTGAGCCTCCCTGAGGGCCCCTTGTACCCAGCAGAATGGATCCACTGGGTCCATGATCATCTAACAGTCACAGGAACTCAGGGACTAACCCTGTTAGGGTTATGAAAATGGATCTCTGTAGATTCAATATAATTAGAGAGTGCATTCATCCATAGAAGTCCACAGTGGAATTTTCCACAGAAGCCAAACTAAAGTGGAAACTTGACAAAGAAGTGGAGGTCAGAAGGCAAGAGCCAGGACCACCAGTTTTCCTTGGGGTCTCAGGAAATAAGGGAAGAAATCTTTCTGAGCTGCTAAAGAAGAAAAGTGAAGCAGCAGACTGGCTACAGGGAACCAAGGAGACCAAATGTTCTTCAGAAGCTAGAGAGAAACGGGCTCAGGGGCTCTGAGCAACAGAATCCTCAAACAAGATCAGCCCAAGAACCAAAGGGATTGGGACCATTTTTGCCAAGATATATATCAGGGAATATAATCTGTGCACTATGTGATTGGCCTGCTCTAGACAGAAATATCAGAGGTCCTGCTCAGTTCACAGCCAATAACATCATATGCATATGCATTTATGTGCTTGCTTCCATCTGTACCAACAGTGAAATCATGGTGCCTGGATTTAGAGCCAAACGCAGTCCGGACCCTCCCACTCAGGGTTTTATGACCTTGGTTAAGCTACTTAATCACTGTAATCCTCCATTTCCTCATCTGTAAAGTGGAGGAAAAAACTTTTGCTACCATTTAATAAGTATTTCCTATTGCCAGACACTATGCACTCTACAAATATTACCTTCTTTACTCTTTACCACCATCCCAAGAGGTAGGTATTATGACTGTCTTGACAGATGAGGAAAATGAGGCTTAGAGAGATTACCATGCATGTTCAAGGTGTCACAGCTGGTAAGTATTAGGATTGGAACTGACACTTGGTCTAACTTCAACGTCCACAGCCTCAGACTGTGCAGCACTGCCTATCCAGCTGCCCTAAAACCACAGAGTTGAATGCAGATGGCAATTTTCCATGCTTCGGTTCAAATACAGCTGAAGAAGCACCCTCTTCCTCTATCACAGTGGGATCTACAAAAGGGAAGTCCTCCCCTGTTTATTTTTCAGCGAACAAAAGACACAGCGCCTTTTTCTGGGTATTTGTTTTATCTTGTTGGCATCCTAAACCTACAGACTAGAAAACATCATTCTCAGCCCCCCCAGGTCTCCAGTGAGCAGAACTATTATAAGGAACTGCCATTTGTCAGCTTTCCTCGGTACCCTCAACAGGGCAAGGGCATTGCCAAAATATGGTCCCTATTTCTGCAGGCTGTCAGCGTCTGCAACCTTGGAATTCAACCTCTCCAGCTTATTAACACAACAAATTACCCACCACGAGAACTGCGGAGTGCATTCGCTTGGAAAATGGTCTCTTTTTTATGAAGTGATTTAATTAGGAGCAATTTTCCCATCAGCTCACTTGTCAGAGCATGGCTGAGGCAGCCATTGAGATGAGCGTTTGGCCTGTGCCTTCCTGCTCCCTCCTTTCTGACGCCACCTTTTGGAGAAGGAGGAAAGTGAAACCACTTTAGGAAAACACAGTTCAAGCTGGGAAAGGAGACAGATCAGGCCTGAAGGCTGTTTTGTAAGGTCTGCAGAGAGTCCACCGTTTCAGGATGTGATTTGTCCATTTGTAGCATGATTCTCCCAATGGGGATTTTTAAAGACTTGAGCATCTTGTGTGTCTCCCTTCCGCTCCTTGCCCTTAGCCTTGATCTCCTGCAGGCCTGGTGGTTAAGAAAACAAAATGAATTTCAAAGCATTACTTGCTGGAAATGTGTAACTCTGAAGGATGTTTGGGGAGGAGGACTAGTGCATGGTTGAATCCAGTTGAGTCTGTGGTAGCCACAGGCTGCAAAGTTTCTAAAATTGCATTAGAAATCTGATTTTTTTTTTTTTTTTTTTTTAATGAGACAGGGTCTTGCTTTGTCACCCAGGCTGGAGCGCTGTGGTGTGATCATGGCTCACTGCAGCCTTGACTTCTCAGGCTCAAGTGATCCTCTTGCCTCAGCCCCTCCCAAGTAGCTGGGACTACAGGTACACGCCACCATGCTCAACTAATTTTTGTATTTTGGGTAGAGACAGGGTATCACCATGTTGCCCAGGCTGGTCTTGAACTCCTAAGCTCAAGCAATCCGCCCGCCTCCCAAAGTGCTGGGATCATTGGTATGAGCCACTGTACCCAGACTGATTTTTTTAAAGCCAAATTTCCATCCTGGACCACTTGATTTTGACTTTTTGTTGCATTCCCATCATATTTTCAGCTCTCAGATATATAGTATTTGACATGTATGGATGCCTGTTTTTCTGTATCATACATGTGAGCCTTCCACCACACCTCCCAGATTTGGGAATAAGCAGGTAAGAGTCCCCTGATGCCAATGGAATTTTTTGTGTGTGAGTGCAATTTTTCTTAATTTTTCTAGAAAAAGGGGGATAAAGTTGAAGTTTAGGATCAGTGACTAAATGTTTTGCAAAAAGGTACATCAGTGTTGAGAAGATCAGAGAGCTCAATGAGTCTAGTGTGGAAAGAGTTCATGGAAACGGTGAGTTTTTGAATGCAGTCTGAAAATACTTGACAGATTTGTGGCTCCCTTTATGCATATTTAATCTTTTTTCCCTAAGAAAACCAAATAGTCACAAATTCTTTCTACTCACTTACAAAAAGTGACAGTAGAAATGTAATCTTTCCAAGGGAAATATTTTTTCACTGTTGTATGAAAGCATCATTTGGTATATGGTTAGGATGGCATATAAGCAATTCTGTGATCCACAGCAGTGTTTACAAATGCTAGCTGAGACCTCGTAGTCAGTTTGTGGACCATGACCAGCACTATTAAAAAGGAAATAATCAAATAGAAAAGGACAGAATAAAAACCACCAGTTTTATCATTATAGGTGTAATCTTGTACACACACTGTGTACCAGCATAAAAGGTAGTTCTTACCAGTGGTTCATGGAGCTTGAAATGTGGCATCAGAAGATCTAGGTTCTAGTTTTGGTTCTTCCATTAACTAACTATGTGACCTTGGGTAAGTACTTAATTTCTCTTCTTTAAGCTTCTCTTTCATTATCTGTGCAATGAAGGCTGAGGTAACTATTTAAGCTTCTATTAGGTTATGAAATATAAGAAATATAAATATATTCCTGCAAAACTGTGCTACATCCCAAAGTCAACTAAATGTGAGTTGAGGGTGTTTTGAATTACCTGCATTGTTGCTTCTCCAGTGATATCTGGGTGGCTACTCAAGATTCAACAGAGATAAGCCCTTTGATCCATCTAGCCATATTGTCAAAGGACTTTATTGCAGTCTTTATGAAAAGGATATTTCAAGTCATAATGAATTTCAGAAATAAGTACGTCAAAGACAAAATCATGGCACAATAACTTGCTGTGGTCCATGCATCTCTACCACCAGCCCCTCATCTCCCTGAAAAAGGAAATATAACAAGAAATACAAAGCTTTGTGCAGCTGGGGATCGTGCCTTGTGAGAGTGAAAGCACGCCTCTCTCTGATGTTTCTCATTCAAATGGAATGTCATGTGCCGCCTTCCAGAACAAAAAGTTCTCTTCACATGTTCTGTATCATAACTACGCCTTACTTCTTTGTAGTTGAACAAAGGTCTGACTTTTATCACAGATGGCCACTCTTTAGGTCTCAAGTGTAATCTGACACAGCCTTGCTCTGTAGACCAGTCCTATTCTGAGTCAAGACTTCCCTGAAAACTCACACCCTCAATTTTCACAAGAATGCATTTCAGATGGCCCACCAATTTTCTGCATATCCTACATGTATTATGTTGCAATATCCTTGAACTTGGTCTGCTCTAGCATCTCAAATTTGGATGTAGTAGAACTTAAGTCTTGATAATGGATAATAGCATGATTATAGCAATTACTGTAATGCTTTATAATTATGCCTTTATGTGTATGTCTCTTTCATTACATTGTGAACACTTTGAGGTCTAGGATTAGTCATGTATATTGTCAAATTCCTCAGTGAGAGCATCACCTGACCTATTATTCTAGCCTCTAAATAAATTCTGTTGAGGTTTGATTTATCACTGAAGGAGAGAAGAAAACATGTTATCCAAAGCAACAAAAAAATGGTTGGAGTTATTATATTGGGGGTCTTACATTTAAATGAATTGTATGTGTAGTATCAAAAAATCCACTTCTCACCTAAAGGAATTATTGTTATTTAAAAAGATGCTGAAGATCATCTACACCTAGGGTTGGCAAAATATGGCCTGTGGGTCAAACCCAGCCCACTGCCTGTTTTTGTAAATAAAGTTTTATTGGAACACGGCCACACATTGCCTATGGCTGCTTTTGTACTACAACTGCAGAATTGAGTAGTTGTGACAGAAACTGTATTACTAATAGAGCCTACGCATTTACTATCTGGCCTTTTACTCAGAAAGTTTGCTGACCCCCAGTTTAGAGTACTACTCTCATTTGACATAAAAGGAAATTGAGGCCAGGGAGAGGAAATGACTTTCTCAGACTCATTAACGGTACAACTGAGACTATACTCTAGGTCTCACTTTCCAGTTTCTCTTTTTGAATATTCCTGTTTCTTCCCTGGAATAACAAATGTTCACATTGAAGATGTGATTCAGAGGGGGCTAGGAAAGTGTCCCCATGTTTCTGTGCTTAGCTAAGGAAATATCTGTGAACTTCCTTTCAGAGCTGGTGGGTGATGTTCTATTGTCCCATCTATGTCCATTTTAAAGGGTGACAGTGTCTCAACTTGAACCTCAACTTTATTTACTTTGGATCCAGACACCCCTGAGCATATTTGGAGAATCATGGCCAAATGGGCCATGGGGCCCTCTAAGGGGCCTTTCTCATGAGTCCCCCAGGAGAGTTCACCTGAAGGAGCAAAGGGTAGAGCTGCACAAATCTGGGTCCATGAGAGAGGAGCAGAGAAACCCAGATGGTGCTAAGGGCACCTGCCTGACTCCTAGGCAGAAAGGGCTGCCATAAGGAGAGAATTCAGTGAGTCATTCCATAGACCCTAGCAGGGGCATGGAGGGCATCAGACAGCACAGGGCACTTGTGGCCCTGGTGCCAGTGGCTTTGGCATCATGAATGGTGGTGTCTGTGCTCTGGTGGTGTCCAGGTAGCTGCACAGGAGTATGTGATCTCTGGAATGAAACTCAGCACAGGAATTCAGGGCAGAACTAGAGAGAAATGATGGTTACTGGTGTTACGTACCAGAGGACTGTGCTATGTGCCCATGTGGAGTGCTCCTTGGGGTGCCCTAGAACCAGCAGGGAAGAAAAGGCAGGGGCTGGGAGGGTTCATAGCAGCAAATGGGGCTGAACCAGATAAATACTCTCTTTTTTAAAAATCCTAGGCTAGTACAGCAAGTGACAGTAACAGTTACAAGTGTTAATCCTCTCATTTGCCTCTGCCAGTGTTAGAATATCATAGAGGTGAATTTGAGTTCTTCCCAAGCCATATCCCCTGAGGTGGACAGCAAAGCCTCCAAAGCTCCATCGCTGAGTTTATTAATCCTGGTTCAATAGGGCAGGGAGATCCTCCAAGTCATTCAACAAGCAGTTCCCTTACTGTCAGATACCACTTGTCTATAAATACAGCCCATGCAGTTGATGCTATTGGCACAACCACCTAAACTTGAGTGGGATCCAGAGAAATGGCTTCTGGCCTGTGAAGGAAAAAGCAAAAGAAAACAAACACTTGTTTAACAATGATTTAATTCTCTTCCTAATAGGAAAGACTCGCTCATAAGTCTAGGACTTAAGCTGTCAGACAAGGAGAGATAAGTCTATTCACTTCAGATAGGTGGTTATTTCTACCTTCCACCTAAAGAATGTGGATGGAAATGTCAGGGGAGGAAAAGAAGCCAGGGATTGCAGGTTGGATTAGATCACTCTGAAAACCATTTTCTGGGTTTATGGGTGATCATGCATTGTGGTTTTTATTTATAGGCAAGTGGTAGCTTACCAAGAGTGACGCTAGGCACATTGCATACTCTGCCTACTTTTCCTTCCCTGACTTTTCCATCTAAACTCACAGAGGCAGATAAGAGGATTAACACTTCTAACTGCTACTGTCACCTGCTATACCAGCCCAGGATTTTTTTAAAAAGAGAGAGAGAGAGAGAGCATTTCTCTGGTTCCAATTACTCATGATTAGGGGCCAGACTCTGTAAAATCAGATGTTAACTTGAAAAGATTGCTACATTGCAAATGACTCTTGTTCAGTAGAAAGGCAAAAGAATTCTGTCAAATAGAAAACATAACCCCAAAGGGTCTGATCTTGCTGCTGTGTAGGACATTAAACAGTTTTGCCTAGCTTTGCAAACCCACTTCTACATCCTTACTTTCAATGATCATAGAAAACAGCCTCTTGTATTCTCCTTTGATTTGGATTTGTCTTCCTACTGGTTCCCTCACTAATAAGTTAGATCAATCTTCGACTATATCTGTATGAGAATCATGTTTTTAACATTGAGTAGCAACCCCCTTCTCCAAACTTCTCTGTGGGCTTCTCTGTTTATAATTATCCATCTTATTCTCTATGCATCATAATGAATTGGACTCATCTGGCTTTCATTTCTTAGCTGGGAGATTAGACAAAGTCTCTTTGTTTTATTTTTTTAAAAAAGAAAGTTCCTTTCATGTCTACTTTAAGCCTATTTCCTTCAGCAAGTTGTTTAGTGACCTTTTGGGCCCAGCATTGTGCTAGTTACTCCATAAATCATAGAAGAAAGGTCATAGCCCCTGTCCTTAAGTATCTTACAGACCAAATGGAGAGATGCATCATGTCATCTCTCCATAATTTTTTAATAATAGTCATCTGTTTTGAGACATTGCCATGGCATGTGCAGACCAGTTAGCTACCTTGAGCGCTAAGGCTAATCTGATTTTACTCCAGGATCTAGAAGAAAAAAAAAGTAGCAAGAAAGATGACTGTAGCTGTAACAAGTTTCAGCCTCTGTTGGCTCCCACCCAAACTAATCGGCCTGGGAGATTGATTTCCCCTCCAGCCAGCATCTTGTTCAGCATTTCTGCTCATCATGCTTCTGGCATTGCTTCCTCAGAGGACTGTCCATCATTCCTAAACGATCTCTGGTCCTCTTGATAAAACAGCAGACAGATGCTGGGGATACAGAATTGAAATTCAAAAATATACCTGATTTGCAGACTCATTCCCTCCTTCTTGTTACCCTGGCTTCTCTCACCAGAGAGAACCATCAGGCAGTCTAGCAGTGAATTGGGAAGTTTGTGTGTGTGTTGGGGGGGGGGGAGGTGTTGAGGGTGGGAGTGGGAGTAAAAGGGAGAAGATTCCTGGGATGAGTTTGAGGGGAGAAAGCTTCTAAGCAGCGGTTCTCTAAACTCTCTGAATTCTTATAGGCCCATCTTTGAGGGATATTTTGGAGAATGATGTTGATTTTACTGTCTCTTCAAGGTCAGAAACAAAGGCCAGTTTGTTCAGTGTTAATACAAAGATAGAAGGAGGAAAGAGCAGGCTTTAGTGCCCACATGTTCATTTGGATACAAGGCTAAGAACTTCGGGGTGGGGGTGAACTGGGGAGGGGATGACCATACTTGTGCTAAAGTACTTTATAAATGAAACCCAGCTGAGGCTCTCCCAGGCCCTTCAGATCCAGATAAGGTTTGTTTGAACTGTCTGGACTGTGGAAAGCTACAGCCCTCTCCCATATTTCTGTGAATTATTAAGGGATCTCTATGATCTTATTAGCTCTGGCTCCAGCTTTCTGCCCCAGCTGAGTTCTTGATCCCTGCCCTATTGCTTGTGGCTGTTCCTTTATTTTCACTCTGGCTTTAACCCAAACATGAAAGAACTTGGCCCTCTTTCCTTGCTTTCCACAAAATAACCATTCACACATGGAAATGAAGGAGATTTCTATGCAGCAACATGAGCTATTTTAAATGGCACAGCAGATATTCCTCTTCTTAAAAGTTCTTTGGCTACCCTGCCTTCTTGCCCTGCCATCCCCCAAATCTTCTTGTTCTTTTGTGCAAAGGCAGTGTGTTCTAACAGGAGCATGAAGGTTGCCTGCTAGAGTTCCTATCCTAGTCTAACGCTTACTCGCTGTATACCTTAGGTAAGTCACTTCAACTCTCCATGCCTCATTCTTCTCATCTGTAAAATGGATTTAATAGCCCACCTATCTCATAAAGTAGTTGTGAGAATAAAAGGAGATAGATATTGCCAATACACTCATTAAAAGATGCTTGCCACCATTAGTTAACAGGGAAATAGAAATCAAAATCACAATGAGATACCACCACCATGAAGATGGCCAGAATAAAAAATTCAGATAACAACAAGCGTTGGTGAGAATGTGAAGAAATCAGAACCCTTATACATGGCTGATGGAAATGTAAAATGGTGCAGCTGCTTTGAAAAACAGTTTGGCAAGTTCTCAAATAGTTCAACATAGAGTTACTATAGAACTCAGCGATCCACTCTTAGTTGTATACCAAAGAGAAATGAAAACAACGTCCACACAAAAACTTGTGCCTGAACATTTATAGCAGCATTATTTATTATAGCCAAAAGGTGGAAACAACCCAACATCCATCAACTGACAAATGGATACATGAAATGTGTTAAATTCATACAATGGAATATGTTCAACTACAAAAAAGACCAAAGTGCCAACATAAGCTCTATAATAACATGGAAGAATCCTGAAAGCACTGTGCTATGTAAAAGAAGCCAGTTGTAACAGATCACATACTATAGAATTCTATTCATGTGAAAAAGAAAGAGAGAAATCTACAGAAAGTAGGTGAGCGGTTGCTCAGGACTGAGGGGTAGGGTGTGGGGAAGAGGAGGGTGGTAGCTAAGGGACATGGGGTTTCTTTTTGAGGTGATGAAAATGTTCTAAAATTAACTGTGGTATTGTTTGTACATATCTGCGAATACTCTGAAAGCCATTGATCGTACCCTTTATGTGGGTACATTGTATGGTATGTGAATTATATCTTAACAAACTGTTTTTTTAAAAAAGAGGAAATGTATATTTATATTTATAACAGTGCCTAGCACACAGAAAAGCTCAGGGACCTGAGAGGAAACAGATGGCACATTGATGTGAGTTATTAAGGAGAGATTAATGAAGTATCTATTCACAGAGGTGTGGGCAGGGTCAGGGGAAACAAACAAGAGATGCTGGAGTGTCCCAGGGCAAGGGGAGGAATCCAGAGGCTGGGCTGTAGTAGAGAGGGTGGCCCAGCAGGAGCTGTGGCTTTCATAGAGACAGCAGCCACCACCCACCTGCAGCCCAGCAGGGAGACCCTGAGAACCAAGGCCTCCACATGATCAGACATCATTTGCTGGGGCTTCTCTTGGCTGGACCCATCCGAGAGCTCGAAGAGCCACCGAGGAGCCCACAGATGTCTCCTGGAGCAGAAGCTGTTATTATTATGTGCACCAGCTTAGCCTTCGTTTGTTTTGTCACATCTTAACAGCCCCACCTTAGTGCCAATCTTCTACGGCCATGCTTTTCCCACCAATTGGTCCAATAAGGTAGGTTCTTAACTAAGAGGTTTGCTTACTAAGAGGTTTGGGTACTTTTCTATCGGGGGAACTCACCCCCAATATTTCAACGTAGGTTCTTTCTATTTTCTCCAAGTGTCAGCTGGTCTGAGAAATAGAAAGAGTACAAAGAGAGGAATTTTACAGCTGGGCCGCTGGGGGTGACATCACATATCGGTAGGTCCATGATGCCCACCTGAGCCACAAAACCAACAGGTTTTTATTGAGGACTTTAAAAGGGGAGGGGGTGTATGAACAGGGAGTAGGTCACAAAGATCACATGCTTCAAAGGGCAAAAAGGAGAACAAAGATCACATGCTTCTGAGGCCAATAAAGATCACGAGGCAAAGGGCAAAGCAAAGATCACAAAGCACAGACAAAATCAAAAACTCCTGATAAGGGTCTATGTTCAGCTGTGCACATATTGTCTTGATAAACATCTTAAACAACAGAAAACAGGGCTCAAGAGCAGAGAACTGGTCTGACCTCAAATTTACCAGGGAGCAGTTTTTTTCCCCCATCCTAATAAGCCTGAGGGTACTGCAGGAGACCAGGGCGTATTTCAGTCCTTATCTCAACCGCATAAGATGGACACTCCCAGAGCAGCTGTTTATAGACCTCCCACCAGGAATGCATTCCTTCCCCAGGGTATTAATTATTAATATTCCTTGCTGGGAAAATAATTCAGCAATATCTTCCCTACTTGCACATCCATTTATAGGGTCTCTGCAAGAAGAAAAATATGGCTCTATTCTGCCTGACCCCGCAGGCAGTCAGACCTTATGGTTGCCTTCCCTTGTTCCCTACAATTGCTGTTATTCTGTTCATTTTCAAGGTGCACTGATTTCATATTGTTCAAACACACATGTTCTACAGTCAATTTGTACAGTTAACACAATAGTGGTCCTGAGGTGACATACATCCTCAGCTTACGAAGATAACAGGATTAAGAGATTAAAGACAGGCATAAGAAATAATTATAAAAGTATTAATTTGGGGAACTGATAAATGTCCATATTAAAATGAAATCTTCACAATTTATGTTCCTCTGCCGCAGCTCCAGCCGGTCCCTCCATTTGGGGGTCCCTGACTTCCCGCAACACTTTTCTGTAGCAAAATATTTGCAGGCTTCTGCAAAGATGCCCTACAGACTTTATCCTAGACTGGCTGGAGAAAGAAAACTAAAACATCAGAATGCTTTCCCCAGGCTATACACAGAGGGTGGGAGTGGGTGGAAGGAAACAAACAGGGCTGAAGTGTGGGGTACCACACTTTTGCAGCCCACATGGAGGAAGTACCAAGAGTGTAGGCAGATAAGAAACAGATTTTCAGCTTCCCCTTCTAGTAACCACAGCTCCACAGGCTTGTATTTATTCCTCCCCGATGTAATTTCCTCCTGGAAGTGTGGCCTCCTTTCTCAGTGGCCTTTTTTTTTTGACAGACTGGTGAATCTATATTTGCATTAAAGTCTGAGCAGAAAGGGGACCTGAATACATGTTATGGGCTGAATTGTGTTTCCCCAAAATCCCTATCTTGAGGTCCTAACCCCCAGTAGTTCAGAATGTGACTGTATTTGGAGATTGGGTCTTTAAAAAGGTAATTAAAGTGGGCCAGGCGTGGTGGCTTATGCCTGTAATCCCAGAACTTTGGGAGGCCAAGGCAGGTGGATCACCTGAGGTCAGGAGTTCAAGACCAGCCTGGGCAACATGGTGAAATCCCCATCTCTACTAAAAATACAAAAATTAGCCGAGCGTGGTGGCAGGCACCTGTAATCCCAGCTACTTGGGAGACTGAGGCAGGAGAATCCCTTGATCCTGGGAGGAGGAGGTTGCAGTGAGCCGAGATCACACCATTGCACTCCAGCCTAGGCAACAGAGTGAGATTCAGCATAGAAAAAAAAATTATTTTTTAAAAAAAGGTAATTAAGGTAAAAGGAGGTTATTAGGGTGGGCCCTAATCCAATCTGATATGCATCCTTATAAGAAGAGAAGGACAAAGACAGACAGAGGGAAGACCATGTGAAGACACAGGCAGGTCTCAGAAGAAACCACCCCAGCTAACACCTTGATCTTCGACTTTTAGCCTCCAGAATTAAAAATCAGTTTTGGTTATTTACTTATTTATTGTTTTTTGAGACAGGGTCTCACTCTGTCAACCAGTCTGGAGTACAGCCTCCGTCTCCCAGGCTCACTGCAGCTTTGATCTCCCAGGTTCAAGCAATCCTCCTGCCTCAGCCTCCCACATACCTGGGACTATAGGCATGTGTCACCATGCCCAACTAATTTTATAAAATTATTTTTTGGAGAGACAGGATCTCACTATGTTGTCCAGGCTGGTCTCAAACTCCTAGGCTCAAGTGATCCTCCTGCCTCAGCCTCCCAAAGTGCTGGGATTACAGGCATGAGTCACCATGCCTGGCCTCATTTATTTCTTTAAAACAGCTGTAATCTGCTCCAAACCTCATCCCTCCTGATTGACCAGAAAGTCAATTTCAATCATACTTGAGGCTCCCCATTTCAGATTTGTGCAAAAATCCTGGAGGTCTTATAGAGGCTACAGCATTTAGGGAAGGCCTTCTGACCTGGCCTTCAGTTTCTCTGGTCTCTTTTTGTTACAGTAGGTAGCAAAAAGTAGGTAGCTCATGTCTGCTAGTCAGACATGAGCAAGGCAGGATAGGCACCCCTCCACCCCCACCCCTACCACCCACACACACACCAGGAATGTTAGGCAATGATCAGGTGATGGTCAGGTGACTGTTAAACTGTCTTGTTAAAATAATAATTGGTTTCAGCCAGAACCAGGGGAAGGCTTTCTCCCAATAAACAGAAACACCTGAAACTGGTGCTCAGCCGCTTCCTGATCCCAGGAGCTGGGTAAGTGGGCTCAAGTATGCACATTACAAGGCAAAATGGCAAAGCTTAACTGGTATATGACCTTTAGAGGCATTTGACTGGCAAGGGAAGAATGTCTCAAGTGAACATGTGTACAATTCCAGTAAACACACTGTGCGTGCTCCCCGCCCCAGCACTAGCAGGCCACTGTGCATGCGGACAGCCCACCCCAAGGGAAGAATCAGGGGATAAGGGACACAAAGCCCCAGAAGTATGCCAGCGTCTAAAACCCCAAGTCAAAAGGTCAAAACTGCACACTTGATCTCTCAAGTCACCTTCTTGGCCCTCTTCCAAGTGTACTTTCCTTCCTTTCATTCCTGCTGTAAAGCTTTTTAATAAACTTTCACTCCTGCTCTAAAACTTGCCTTGGTCTCCTTTTCTGCTTTATGCCCCTCAGCTGAATTCTTTCTTCTGCGGAGGCAAGAATTGAGGTTGCTGCAGACCATTATGGATTCGCCGCCATTAACCTGTTTATCTGTTTATTTTCCAAACTTCTATGAGTGCTTAAAGGAAGCAATGTCATGGCTTTTGTGCCATGCTTGGACAGGAAGGTCTTTGCAATACCCTTCCCTCCTATTCTAGGAGAAGCCTCAAAACTCTTTTCCTTTGGCTGCTTCTGTCTCCCCCTCCTCCACCCTAGCTTCAATGTCTTCTAATTACATGACACGCCAACAAAGTTCTCTTGGCCTGGAAAATGCTGTTCACCCCTCTCCCAAAGCTCCCCAAGGCAAAGAACACAAGACCTGGTTAACTTTTTGGTAGCAATTTGCAGAAACATTTACAGCAATAAAAATGGAGCCAAAATTAGTATCTTCACAAGTCACCCTGCTTTGTTTTGATGGAGTGTAGGGAAGCCACTACACTCTCCAAGCCAGATTGCTATCGTGGAACAGCTGGAATTCTGTCACAGATGGGGCAAGAAGAACTCAGCTGGCATTTCCTCTGAGTTCAGGTTCCTGTGGGGAACAAACACAGCTCTACAGATGATGGCTGCTGGCTTGGATTCCTTTCCGTGCCCAAGACTCTCAAGCAGCTTTTTTCGACCCGGGAGTTAAGTCAGTACAGCCAGATTTAGCTTTCTCCGCAGGTTTCATAACAGATAGAACAAAACCGGGATATCTCCCTGCCCACCCACAGGGGATGGGAAGAACTCTGTGACAGGTGTTCCACAGCCATTCGCCTCCTGTCGACACCTCCTCACCCTGTGGCTGGAGGTGGAAAGGGAAACAAATAAAAAACGTGAATTCCAGGGTGCAGGGCAGCCACTTTCTGAGAAATGATTAGGACCCCAGAGAGGAGGAGTGCTCAGACTCTGAGCATCTCATTAAAAAGGATCAATCTGCTACTGTGGTGCTGGAGCTGGGGTGATGCGGGTGGCTGACGGCCCACTGTGGGCAGTGAGGGGCGGGTGACCATACTCAGACTCTGCCTGTCCTTCATATGCAAAATGCCTTCATTTAAGTGGCTCCCAGAAATCCAGCCTTTTGCAGGAAGGCTTCTAAAGCCTTTTAGGAAAAAAACAAACGAAAAGAACTAGTATCCCTCCTGCTAGATTTAGATTTTCCCTCCTATCAGTCTTCATCCCTGCCTCTATGACAGACAGGCACACACACCACACACAGTCATGAGCACATGGGTGTGTGCACACACAAACACATACACATCCCAGGGGAATGGTTCATTTTGTTTGGAAGTTTGTTCCTTTGTCCCCATCTGGAGGTACCAGGATGCCTGTCCCCTTTCTCCTCACTCTCGGATTTGCCACTCGCAAACCAAGGTATCAGGTAGTTCTTTGGGGTTACAGTGTCAGTTTTCCTCTTCAGTATATTCGTGGAGCTTTGCTTGAGGGTGGGACAAAGGTGTGCAGAATGAAACAATGAGTAAGATATGAGTGAATGTCCTCAGCCTCGCAGGTGGATTTAGACAACCAGTGGGAAAGTCTAGAGGAGGGCACGATTAAAGTTCATAGCGAGCTGTGATGATTTCACAGAGATTATCATTTGAAGGGGGCCTTGAGAGAGGAGTAAATTCAGCAGGGGAGGAGTAGTGATTGGGCATTCTGGACAAAGGAAACAGGATGGTCAAAGATCTCTATTACCTGACCCTGTTTTATTCTCTTCCAACATTTAGCACCATCTGAAATTGTACTTTTATCTAGCCTCTAATTCTTTCTTTTCTGTCTACACTACGCACTCTAACTCTATGAGTGCAGGAAATATGTGTGCCTCATTCAATGCTGTGTCCTAAGTGCCTAAAATAATTTCTAGCACATCGTGGGTGCTCAGTACATATTCACAGAATGGATAAATCAATGCTCAGACCAAGGAAAAGGGAGAGAAGGAGACTCTTTTTCTTTTCTAATGTATATGGTTTCATTTCATCCTTACAATACCACTCAAGAAAGACATAATCATCTCTACCTTACAAATAAGGAAACTGAGGTAAGCAAAGGTAACTTACTGGGAGTAAAAGGTAAAGCTGAGATTAAAAGCCTAGTTTATCAGTTTGTAAAGTGTAGATTATGCCATGAAGACTAATGAAGGTCTGAACTAAGCAAAGCTGTGGGAAGGAAGTTAGAGAGGTGAGCTCACGTTTGAGGCAGTGGGTTGATAAAACTGACAAGACTCAGACACAGATGGAAAGGGAGAAATTCCCTTGCAGACTCATCTCCATCTGAGTGGCTGGTCCTGACCTCCCTCTCCACTGGATTCAATCACATGGGGATTCAGAAAAAAACATGTGGCATTGGCCACTAGCCAGTTGTTTAACTTTGGGAGACCTGCCCAATTTCTCTAAGCATGTTTTTCCCCTGCTATATGGTGATAAGCAATCAGCTGGCTTTTAAGAGTTGTTGTGAGATGACTGATGTACATGAAGCACCCACAACAGTGCCTGGCCCACAGTAGGTGTTCCATAAATATTAATTCACCTATCTTTCCCCATGATTTCCTGATGTCTTTTGGCATGGGAAGTACTGTTCCCAAGAGGAGGACCAAAGGGCAAGTGTGAGGACATCCACCCTGGCCTAGGTACGGGAGTGGATAGTCTCAAGAAGGAAGGAAGTGACAACCTAGGCCTGGGGGCAGTGGATGGAAAAGAAGTTAGGAAAGTACCCAGTAGAGAAAATCTCCCTGTCTCCGAGAAAAACTCTAACCCCTCTGGAAAAAGGTTAGACAAGAAACCACAATTCTAAAGGGATTATGGTCAATCTCTTCTCTGCAGAAAGGTGTAGCCAGAGTGTGGTGATGGGGAGCCAGGGGGCTGTTGGGCTTGGGCCTCATATATGTAAATTTGGTTGTGAATTGGGTTATGAATAACCAAATGAAGCTACTCACAGTTATTATAATTTAGAGTTTGTTAAGTTAGTTTTTAAGAAATTATTTGTGAGTTTAAATATGCCATAGAACCTATTGGAGATTTTCCATTTCTTAAAAGGTAATGTTCACTATTCCATAAAATTATTTCCTGAAATAAATACACGATTATGAAATCATTTTAATGTGTTAACTTATAAACAAATTCTATCACAGTTGTTTGTAACTCTTTGAATTTCTTAATTTCTTATGTATTTAAATTGTTAAATAAAATAAAATAAAAAAAAAGAGGCCTAGGTCTCTGTCTTCTCCAGCTCTGAGAGCTGCCAGGCACAAGCCTCACAGCCCAAGGCCGGCACCCGAGGGGAGGAGGTGCAGATCTCCTTACTGTACTTGTTTACAGCGCCACCTGGTGTTCCTAACACATAAGCGTCCTCACCCCTAAGAGTTGGAATTTGCTAAGTAAAAAAGATCCCTACAGCTGTTCTTCTGAACCATTCTCTCTCAAAATCTCTTTTCTTTCCTTTGAAGAGTATGAGGCATATAAGTAAGAATAATACAAAATAACAGTTAATTTTCTAAAATTTTACTAATCTTTGTAACGTGGAAAAGAAGGTCTGGTCTTGTTCTAAGTGCCCTGCATGGATTAAGTAACTTAGTTATTGTAACTCTGAAGACAGGTATTATGATGACCATCCCCATTTTACAGATAGCAACTGAGGTACAGAGAGTTTAAGGAATTTGCCAAAAGTTACGCAGCTAGAAAATATTAAAGCAAAGATTTGAACCTAGGCAGCTTGGCTTCAGTACTCACACATTCTTATGCTGCTTCTCTGTGCATGCGTGTGTTTCAAGAAAAAAAATACTAATTTTTATTTGTACTGACATTAAGAATTTAATCTCTCTGGGCAAACCTCAATGGACCAAGGATAAACGGGGCAGCAAAGGAGTGAAAAATGTGCCTTAAATGATCCTGACATATGAGACGTTATGCTTTTCAGGTTGCTTGAATTCTCCTTCAGAATGTCACTTGGTGGCGGCCGGGCGTGGTGGCTCACGCCTGTAAGTAATCGCAGCACTTTGGGAGGCCGAGGCGGGAGGATCACGAGGTCAGGAGATTGAGACCATCCTGGCTAACACGGTGAAACCCCGTCTCTACTAAAAATACAAAAAAAAAAAAAAAAAAAAAAATTAGCCGGGCGTGGTGGCAGGCGCCTGTAGTCCCAGCTACTCGGGAGGCCAAGGCAGGAGAATGGCCTGAACCTGGGAGGCAGAGCTTGCAGTGAGCCGAGATCGCACCACTGCACTCCAACCTGGGCGACAGAGCAAGACTCTGTCCCCAAAAATAAAAGAATGTCACTTGGCATCCAGAAGGATGGCACACAAACAACTCAATTAATGTTTATAACAACCCTCCCCAAGAAAATACTATCATCTCCCTTAGTCCCTTTTTTTTTTTTTTGAGATACAGTCTCCCTCTGTTGCTCAGGCTGGAGTGCAGTGGCATGGTCTTCTTGGCTCACTGCAACCTCTGCCTCCTGGGTTCAAAAGATTCTTGTGCTTCAACCAACCAAGAAGCTGGAATTACAGGTGCCCACCACCACGCCCAGCTAATTTCAGTATTTTTAGTAGAGATGGGGTTTTGCCATGTTGGCCAGTCTGGTCTCGAACTCCTGACCTCAAGGAATCCACCCACCTCAGCCTCCAAAGTTCTGGGTGAGAGGTGAGAGCGCGCTGGCAGCCCTCGCAGCCCTTGCTCACTCTGGCCGCGCTTGAGGAGCCCTTCAGCCCACCGCTGCACTGTGGGAGCTCCTTTCTGGGCTGGCTGAGGCCGGAGCTTGCTCGCTCAGCTTGCCGGGAGGTTTGGAGGGAGCGGGGCGGGCGGGAACCGGGGCTGCGCGCCGCGCTTGCGGGCCAGCGCGAGTTCCGGGTGGGCGTGGGCTCGCTGGCCCCGCACTCGCATTGGCCGGCTGGCGCCGCCGCCCCGGGCAGTGAGGGGCTTAGCACCCAGGCCAGGAGCTGCGGAGGGTGCCCCGGGTCCCCCAGCAGTGCCGGCCCGCTGGCGCTGCGCTCAAATTCTTGGGCCTCAGCTGCCTCCTCGCGGGGCAGGACTCGGAACTTGCAGCCGGCCATGCCTGAGCCGCCTCCCCCACCCCCGCTGTGGGCTCCTGCGCCGCCCAAGCCTCCCCGACGAGCTCCGGCCCCTGCTCCAGGGCGCCTGGTCCCATCTACTGCCCAAGGGCTGAGGAGTGCAGGCACACGCTGACAGGACTAGCAGGCAGCTCCACCTGCGGCCCCGGTGCGGTATCCACTAGGTGAAGCCAGCTGGGCTCCTGAGTCTAGTGGGGAACTTGGAGAACCTTTATGTCTAGCTAAGGGATTGTAAATACACCAATCAGCACTCTGTATCTAGCTCAAGGTTTGTGAACACACCAATCAGCACCCTGTGTCTACCTCAGGGTTTGTGGATGCACTAATGGGCACTCTGTATCTAGCTAATCTGATGGGGACTTGGAGACTCTTTATGTCTAGCTAAGGGATTGTGAATACACCAATCAGCACTCAGTATCTAGCTAATCTAGTGGGGACTTGGAGAACTTTTGTGTCTAGCTTAGGGATTGTAAACGCACCAATCAACACCCTGTCAAAACGGACCAATCAGCTCTTTGTAAAACAGACCAATCGGCTCTCTGTAAAATGGACCAATCAGCAGGATGTGGGTGGGGCCAGATAAGAGAATAAAAGCAGGCTGCCGGAGCCAGCAGTGGCATCTCCTCGCGTACCCTGCTCTGGTGTCGATTCTTTGTTCTTTACTTCTTTGGGTGCATGCTGCCTTTGTGAGCTGTAACACCGCGAAGGTCTGCAGCTTTACTCTGGAAGCCAGTGAGACCGGTGAACCCACCAGAAGGAAGAAAGTCCGAACGCATCCGAACATCAGAAGGAACAGACTCTAGACACGCAACCTTTAAGACCTGTAACACTCACGGCGAGGGTCCGCGGCTTTATTCTTGAAGTTAGTAAGACCAAGAACCTACCAATACCGGACACACTGGAATTACAGGTGTGAGCCATCCCTTAGTCCTTTTAAGAGTTCAACAATTAAGATTGCTTCCTTAAAAAGGGTAATAATAACTACTATTTATTGAGTGCTTTTTTTTGTTTTGTTTTTGGAGAAGTAATTATCTAGTAAAAACAGTGTATATTTTCAGGGTTGTGCTACCTGTGTGGAAATCGGGAAAAATAAGGATGCTTACCTTAAATGGGTGTGAGGGATTAACTGATGTAATACATGCAAAGAGGTTGGAAGAGTTGCTGGCGCTTAATCAGTACTCCAAAAAATGTTACCTTCAAAACCACCTTTTAATGCAAAAGCATATATATACATACACACACATTGTTGGTTATTCATGCAGAAAAGAATCTGGGAGGAAACATAAGACATTAATAATGATCACCAAATAGATGTAGTTTGATTTTTGTTTTTCGCTATTTCACTTGTATTTGTGGAATGGGCATGGGTTGCTTTTTTAATAAGATTAAAAGAATAACTTTTCAGGAAAAAAGTTTAAGGAAGTAAGAATGATTGGCCTGGAGAAGCAAGTTTCATAGGAGACATGGTAGATGTATTCCAGTAATTGAGCCTTAAGTGGGGAAAAAAAAATTTGTACCGTACAGCTTCAGAAACAGGACTGATGGATAAAAGTTTCACAGTGTTTCTAACAATCAGAGATGATTAGAAAAGCCACAATGAGCACCCCATCCTTGAAGGAATTCAAGCAGAAGCTGGAGGCCACCTCTTAGGGATGACCCATAGGTAATTCATGGATCAAGTGGCAGATTAGATCACAAGACCTGTAAGTTTCTATCGAATTGGGGATTCTGACTTATTTCCTATTTGACCTAATTTAGCTTTGACATACACTAGAAGAGATGAGAAACAGGTGGTCATCAGCCTTCAGAGAGCTGAAGTCTAGTTCTCTTGCTAATTATTTTTTCTGCAACGATCACTGTTTCTATAAATCTTATGAGAAGACACTTGTGTTCCCTCATTCTATGGATCCAGTGTGGAATGGACACGTCAGAACTGCTAGCAGAGACATGTGAGTGCCCACTCCTCACGCCACCAAATGGCCAGCATCAACCCTGAAGTACAGTCTCAATGTTGGTGCTTGCCAAGAACAGACGAAAGAATAGGCAGTGTCTTTGGAGTTCAGGAGTCTGTGATGCCATTTTTGTTTTCTGTATCAGTCAGGAATGGCTAATAGAGGCCTGGCCTGATGGCGTAAACAAATTAGGTGTTTGTGTGTTCATGTAACAGTAGTGCAGAGGAATACCATGCAGGACTGGCATGGCAGCTCTACAACATCCTTGGAGAACCAGGCTTCTTTCTTCACCACTCTCCTACGTACAGAGCTTATAGCCTCAGGAGCTTCAGCCATCACTTATGCGTTCCAGGCAGGAAAAAGGGAAGAGCAGAAGGTAAAAGTGGTGCTCCTCTGAGTTTTAAAGAACTCCCCTAGAAGTCCTGCTCAGTAGTTAGTGCTTCTGTCTCATGGGCCACATTTTACTGCAAGGGGTGGGGGATGGAAAATGATGCAGTGTTTTTACTAGGTACTTTGTTATCTCATTAAAATCCAGCGTTCTGGAACTAGGGAAGTAGGTGGATATAGGGCAAACAATAGCAGTCTCTTCCCTTCTCACACAGTCCCTCTATAAGGCTAGTGGGGATTACTCCATACTTTATTATAAAGATGAGAAAACTGAGAAGTGGTCGTGAGGACTTGTTTAGAGCCACAAAATGTCAGTGGTGATGTTGGTCCCAACACCCAGCTTTGAAAAAATGAGAGAACACAAAGACAGAAACCCATGAACATCTGTGGACAAACACCAGCTGTGAGCCCAGGGCCACCTCTCCTTGCAGAATCAAAACTGGCAGATGAGAGAGGCTGCAGAGGTCAGTGAGGACGAAGGTGGCAGGGCACTGGGGCAGATGTTTCAGTGATGGTGCTCCATGCTCTGTGTCATTCCCTAGGTTGGCAAAAGGTAGACAGCTCTGGCCTTGGCTCAGCTGGGAGAACAGATGGGCAGGAATTCAGCACAACTCCTAAATCAGCCAAGCGGCAGACTGCCTCCTTTCCTTCTCTGGGTCAGCCAAGGCTACAGTTTCCACCTGGTCACAGCCAGCTGCAGAGGCCCAAGACTGAAGCCCATGACAGCTCGGCGAGGAGCACCTAGAAATGTGCCATCCCACACCTGACTGTGAGGGGCCATCAGGAGAACAGGCAAGGGCAGGTGTTTCTTCCAGCAGTGAGGGGACATCTGCATTGAGCTGCCCAGCAGGAGAAAGATTAGATTTCTCTGTGCAAAGCAAACAGCTCCTTATGGCAGTCACATACCTGTCCTCACTCCTTTTGAGCATAGGGCTATACTGAGAAAACCAGTTTGTTTGAAAAAGGCCTGGAGCTCTGTTCTTTCTCATCCTCTTTATCTACCATAGGAATAATGGCAACGTGACCAGAGGTGTAAGGGGAGCCTAGGACCTACTCTGAAATACACGTAATGCAAGCGGAGGCGGCAACTCCCCACATCTGAGGAGGGGAAGGTCCTCATAGAAGGGAAACAGAAACAAAGCAAAAGTAGACAGGAACATGTGTTTAGCTTTAGACACGACATAAAATGCAGTTTTGCTGCAGTTCTGGTGAGACCACGTGGCATAGGAGGAAGACGGCTGAACGTCGCGGGGTTTGCTTGGGAGGAAATGACCAGGCCCAGAGGGAAAGAAGCGTTCCCTCTTTCACCTTCCAATGCTTACATCAATTTTGGATTATCTGTGTATTTACTCCCCATTCATTGACTCTAATTAAAAGTTGACTGAAATCTGTTTAGAATTCTATGTAGCCAGGCTTTCAGAAAAGCTTTTTAAAATAAGTGTGGAGTAGAAATTTGGTAATGAAGATCACTACCATGTTCCTTTGAGAGAAAAGATGGGAAAGGGACTGGAAGGAGAGGATGGCTAGACGGAGGGAGGGCTAGCTGTGGTGGCCCCACGCTCCTCAGAAGCCGTGCCCTGAAAAGAGCCACTTCTGAGCATTCCACTGACATTCCTTTTCCACGAAGCTTTGGGCACCTCAGGCCCCTGCAGTTGGACAATGAGGCTCTTCAGACAACTATAAAGAACTTCCAACTCTTGCTCCCTCACCCCAGGCCTTCTGTAATCTTGAGACCCTAGATCTGCTCACGTGGGCTTGGGAAGGCTGGTCAGATGGCCAATAGGGTCTGGCCCCACCTGCCTTTCCCTTTCCTCCTTCAGCAGCGTAGCTCCTCACCCTCACGAGGGCACAATCAGGGCTGAGAGCCTTCATGAGCCCCCCTTGGTCCTCTGGGGTATGAGGAGTCAGCAGGGACACATTCCCCATCTCCACTAGGACCATCTGTGCTCAATTATAATCCCTTTGGAAGCAAGCAGAGGGCTGTTTAGCTGCTGCTGGTTCTCTATGATTAGCTTGTTCTTGTTTTTTGAACACTGCACATGGTGCAGCCAGCTGTGAGAAGCATCCACGATTCAAAGCTTTTTCTCTCTCAAAAAGAAAAGTGCTAAGCTGGTTGTTTTAACTATGGGAAAAGAAAAAACCTTTAAAAGTGTTACTTTCTGGGTAAGTTCCTTTCCATACCTTTTAATTCCACTCTTTCCAGGATTGGGACCATCCTTTGTCTATATTTCACAGACCCTATATAGGCACTTGCTTGCTGCAAATGAGCCTAGTTAACATCAAGATAGTGTGTAATTCCAGCTCATGCATCCGTATTTCAGTAGCCTCTCTTCTCGCTTATTGTGTGTTGAGAGAGACCAGATCTTCAAGGCATCCTTTTAATAAAACCATTGCAGAGACTCCACTCTGCAATGCACTAAGGAGCCCGGGCTAACTGCAGAGGCTTACCTTCTTTTCAGGTGCTGAGCCAGGAACAAAGCAACACTACTTTGTTCACACTTGAAATCCTCAGTGTTCTCTGCAGGCAAGAAGCAGTTGGCTGGGTTTGGCTCTACGCCAGCATGAAAATCACTAGGGGTGCTTAATAAAATGGTTATTTCTGGGGCTACATCATGGATTTGAAATCTAGACTCACATGTGAGTGGAGAGCCAGAGAAGCTGGAGATTTGGGAGTCGTGTGAATAGTAATAATGGAAACCACGAGATAAACTACAATTCACAGGCAAAAGAATATGGCAGTAGAAAAAGATGTAGGTAATTGGCCAGGCGTGGCGGCTCAGGCCTGTAACCCCAGCACTTTGGGAGGCTGAGGTGGGCAGATCACTTGAGGTCAAGAGTTTGAGACCAGCCTGGCCAACATGGCAAAACCCCATCTCTACTAAAAATATAAAAAATTAGCTGTGCATGGTGGCATGCGCCTGTAGTCCCAGCTACTTGGGAGGCGGAGGCACGAGAATCGCTTGAACTCGGGAGGCACAGATTGCAGTAAGCCAAGATCATGCCAGTGTACTCCAGCCTGGGCAACAGAGCGAGACTCCATCTCCAAAAAAAAAAAAGATCCAGGTAATTAGTCCCTTCGCCTCACATTTCTGAATGAGGTAAATAAACTCATTTCTTATTCTCATAATATACAGGATCTATGATAAACAGCAGCACAATTACGCCAGTAACCACAGGGCATGCCTATAGATACAAAAAGTTCTTTGTAGCATGGGTTTGGTCGGCTTTTATCTAACTAAATTTTCTGAAATTTAGAAAACCATCTAAATATGGAATAAATGGTTTTACTTACCATGCTGAAGAAAAAGAAGTAAAAATGTCTAAATATTTAGCAGAAATATTACTTCAAAAGTGATTTTACTTTTTGTCTTTGATAAGTAATTTTAAGCGTGCCCAAGGATAAAAAAAATCTGTACCAATCATGGGTTATTACATTGAGGATAATGGGAGCCACTGTCTGAGAAAGGAGTTATCAATATGGAAAGAAAATGAGAAGCAATCCTGTGTTGTTGGACTAGAATTGGAGGTACTGGTGTGAATTCATGGTTTTCAATATATGGATATGAAAGTAAATTTAGATATTAATGTGAAGCAAATTTAGACAACGTGTGTACATATGTGTGTGCATACAGGTACACAATTCCCAAGTTCTGACCACTGAGCCTGGGATGAGTGGCACCACAATAGTAAGCACTCCAATCTAACCTTTTATAATAATTTCCTACTAAAAGCAAGCAGGGCTGGAGTAGAGAAACCTGGAATGTCTCATTGTCAAAAAATACAGCAGTGCCCAAGTAGATGGGGGACATGTCAAAAGTACACAGGGGCTAACCTGAAGGTGCTCCCAGCGGCCATATTTGAGACCAGTTACGCATCTAAAGAAATAATGATGTAACAAACCGTAACCCATTGAATAAAAGAAGAAACTACGAGTCCATACTAGGATGAGTTGAATATCTCTTTATCTGAAATGCTTGGGACCAGATGTGTTTAGAATTTTTTTGGATTTTGAAATATTCACATTATCCTTATTGGTGGGGCATTCCTAATCACAAACAATACCCTTAATTGTTTACAGGAAATATATACTAAAGTATTTAAAGGTGATAGGCCTATTGGGTTGGCAACTCACTCTCAAATGGTTCAGGTTCTGTACTTGTAATTTTTCTGTTTGAGAATGTTTCAAAATAAAAATGTTTTTAAAAGTGTAATTTCCTTTTTATTTGCATCTGTTTATGACTGAAAAAATGACTAGTTATGAAGACACTACTGTTGAAGATGGATATTTTAACATGGAGTTTCAACAAAATTACTTCTTGAGACAGAGCTGGTGTTTTTTAAATAACATGATTTTAAGCATATATTTGAACAAAACTAAAACATTTAGTAGTATGAATATAAAAAAAGATCAGTAAATCAATATACTCTTCTAGGCTGAATTAAGGTAGACTATTTAAGGTTTCAAAAAAGTTTGGCTGGGGCAAAATAAGTTTTACAAAACCCATGCCATCCAAAATTAAGATGACATGTAGCAGCAAGAAGTATTCCAATGTCTCATAACCAGTTCTCGCAAGCAATGTGTATTCCTTACTTTAAGAAAGTGTCAAACAAATAGAAAAATCTGGAAGAATTTACTAAGTGTAATAAATTAGAGGTAAATCATAATAAAAGAATTTATGTCTCACAAAAATATTCACAAGTGGGAGTTTTCTTCTACCAACTTCTCAGAGTCCTTCTAGCCCCCTCTTCACTTCTGAAAGATGGGATTTACCAAAATCTGGTTTACATTTAACTTTTCAGGGACACATGACCTGAAAAGAAAGATGTCAGATAATACTGACATTGCCTCATGCACTTTCTTTGTATCCTTCTTCTGTAAGTAATCAGAATTGGGTCCAAATGGCATAGAATCAAACATTATGTATCATGCCAAATACCACTTCCTGCCCAACAAAATTTCATTTTTCTCCAGTAATGAAGAGGTGGACATTCTTGTTGGACTGTAGCATCTGTGCCGCCCGCTCCACACCAACCACGGCAGCTAACCTCTGGGCATCATATTTGGAGTAGAGAACAGTGCAGGTCCACGTGGCCTCTTCTCCTCTGTTGGTGGCTCTCAGCATATTACAGATTTCACTGTAAAAGTGTGGATATGTCGGCAGTTCATAGAAAATCAGGTTCCTGATGCCTTTTATTGTATACCTGTTAGAATTGGAAAGAGAGAGCTATGTCAACTTGAGAAACAAGTTCTGGAAAAACTACCTAGGAGTTGTACAGAGGCATAGTTCATGCTTGTTACTTCCTGCTAATGGAGAAAAACAGTGGCACAAGTAACAGAACAAAAGTTATTCTAACTTGAGGTGGCAACATATTTGAATTCTTTTTATGACAACATATTCGAATTCCTAATACTTGGCTTAAGAAAATGATAAATACACATTTCTTGATCCTACACTGGGTAGGCTGAGGTATCATGGGAAAGAATAGACCAGGATTTAAAAATCTGTCACCGAAAACTTAAAAAGCAGGCACTTAAAATGGAACATTAGCCTTATTATAATCAGGCAAAAAAGAATGGAGACAAGGTCAGACCCAGTACATAAAATAAGTTGTACAGATTGTAAATACACTCCCATTACTCTTTTCTTGCCACTCTGGAGACATGTTAACTCCATGGCAGATGTCCCAAGTTCATCCATTTACAAAACCCTGCCCAAGGACCCACTAGGCATCATGAGAAAGCAATTAGTTTCAACAGCGTATGCATTTCCATCTCTTTCCCAGCTGCACAGTGCTGCCCTGTGGTGGGGGGTGGTGTACACCCGAGGGACTGACTTGCAGTATGGTTCAGTCAGGCTGACGTCAACCGTTCCCCTGTGGGATTCCATAACAAAAGATTTTATATGTTGACAAGCTTCTGATTTTTCCTGTTAAGTTTCTCTCATACACTGAAGACGTTAGACTCCCTTGGGGATTTTATTTCTTTCACAGAAGATAAGTTTTCCTTGTCTTTTTCCCTCACAGCTCATCCTGATCTCTCTGGAGACCTTCCTTTCCCAAACCATGACTGTGATCTATTATGTGGTTCACCTTTCAACATCCTTTCCATAAAGAAGGAATTCTAATGGCTAATGAACTTGAATAAACTGTTCTACCTCACTAGTGCTCAAAACAAAAACAACACTGAGTTCTACTTCTGCTTAGAATGTATAAAACTCGAGAATATTGCTCCTATACTAATAAGAAAAAGTCAGTTAATCTATTATACAAAAATGTTCCTTTTCTTGAGCCCAAAGAGCTACCATCATGAAGCAATCAGGTAACCTGAATTAGGTGGTGAGCTGGTGTATGTTTAATAATTGGTCCTCAGTGGGAGAAAGGGAGGGTGCTAATTTGAAGGATTTGTCAGTTTCAAGCTACCAATGTCATGCTGCTGACCCAGAGATGTGCAGCCAGGTCTCATGAGCCAGTGTGAGCCAGCTTCAGCTCACCATGGACTGAGTTCCAAAGAGTAGCCCTTCTGAGGAAAAACGGGACACAGGAACTACTGCACCTTAGGCAGAGCACAGGAAAAGATGGCCTCTGCCAAAAAAGTGGGTAGTAAGAAAATAGATACACTTCTAACACATTCTTAAAGGACAAGAATAGGCTTGCCTGACTTCAGGACCCCAGGGATCCCTGGATGCTCCTTTAGTTCACATCCACTCATGAGCTTGTTCCAGAGGCCTGCACTGGGAGCCCTGGAGAAAGCAGAAGACCCGAGGGAGACCCCACTGGTGGTAGGGACATGAAAGCCCACCTACTTCCCAGGTACCAGTAGGTACCCCCTACTTCCCATTATCGTGAAACCCATGGCAAAAACCTGAAGCAGACGGGGGAGAGGAAAGGAGCCACCCTGTCCCCCACCCCTAATCGCAGGCAGGCAAAGGCAAACCACTTTGAGGGGGAGGGTGAGTAGAAGCAAAAGTTGTCTGCCCTTAAGGGAAGGGCAGTAAACCCCCACCCTTCCATTTGTCCCCCACACAAGACTTGCACCCAGTAAAAAGCATTCTGCCCCAGAGGAAGGGGTAAGAAACCTGTTCAGCCCAAGTTCCTGCACTGATACAAGCAGAGTTCGATTAGGGAAGAAGCTGTATACACTTCACCACAAAGATCCCTCACAGATAAAAGGTGGAGTCTGGCTGCCACGGAGGTGGCGGGGCAGGAACCCTGAGAAAGCCTCACCCCCAAAGCTTGGAATAAAAAGGGCCTGCCAAAAATTGAGCTGGACCAGGAGAACCCCCTCCCCCCGACTTCATGCCTTGCAAGGAGAAACAAGCAAGAGGCCTCCTGTGAGGAGGGGTCCGAGTGTGGAGTGAGACCCTCCTTTGGCACACGTGTCAAGGCCTCAGTGACAGCTGAGCGATCAGGACACTGAGAAAAACCCTCCAGCACCCGAGACCCTACACCAAGCCCACTGTCTGCTGGAGGAATTTGAAGTCTGTGGTGTTGGGAAGGTATCTATAGTAACAATCAAATCCTGACTAGATTGATCGCACCCACACCAGTGGCCTACGGAAGGGGTGCGGCCGGACGTAAGTATTATTTACCTCAGCCTCTACATTCCATTGAAAGTTACAGAAGACACAAAAAAGCAAGAAAAAGACATCCAAACAATGAGGTATCATTTTGACTATCACATCAGTAGCAATAATTCAGTCTATGGAGCTTTGGAGAAATAGGTGAATGGAGCATAAATTACTTTGTCTATGAATTCAGGAGAAGATATGGAAAAGATGCAAAGGAGCAAATAAGTGGCAACGCATGACACATTTTTAACTGTGTACAGCCTCTGTGCTAACAAGTTTTCCTTTCAAAATCTATCCCAAGAAAATAGGTATTTCATCAAAACATATGCATATGGATGTTTTGCGTATTATTATATACAACAGCAGAAAACAGAAAAAAAAACCCTATATGCCCACTAAAAGGAAGCTAGCTTAATTAACCAATGTAATACTATGTAGCCATTAAAAACAATGTGATGTTTACCTCACACGTTACTTATTAATTACATATGCACACCAAGTGATTTTAGTGATTTGGCATCACCAAGAATGAGACAAAGTGACATTACGTGCCTTCTGATGAGATGAGGTAGAAAGTACGTAATATTCCCTAAGTAGAATTCTTATCAAAATATATTTATTCTAAATCAGTCATCCCCAAACTGCTGCACATTGAAATCATCTAGCTGGTTGTTTTTTAATTTTTTTTTATTAATACTTAGGTTTGGTCCCCATCCCAGACACTGCGATTTAATTGGTACTGGGATGTGACCTGGGCATTTGGATTTTTAAAAGCTTCTATTCTAACGTACGGCAAAGTTTGAGAACCACTGATCTAAATAATAAGGGAACAATTAGATAAATCCAGACTGTGAGACATACTGCAGGAAACCAGATAGGACTCTTCAAAAAGATGTCGATGTCATGAAAAAGTAAAAAAGCAAGAGAGTTATTCTGGATGAGGGTTTCTCAGTGTTAACACTGCTGACATTTTGAGACAGATAATTCTTTGTGGTTGGGGGCTGTCCTGTGAACGAAGGTGTTTCACAGCATCACTGGTCTCAACCCACTAGAACCACCAGAATAATCCTCCAGTTGTGATAACCAAAAATGTCTCCAGATATTGCCAAATGTCCCTGAGGGAGCAAAACTGTTCCCCAATTGAGAACTAAACTAGATTAAAGAAACAAAAGCAGTAAGTTAACCAAATGCTATATATGATCCTTACTGAATCCTTTTTGGCCGGAGGGGAAAGAGCTATAATGGTCATTTTGGTGACAACTAGCAAAATCTGAATATAGACTAGATATCAGATGATATTATTGTAGTAACATCAGGTAGCATGATAATGGTGCTATGGTTAGATAAAAGAATGTTTTTGTTTTTAGGAGCTACATGCTAAAATATTTAGGGGTGAAGTGTCAATGAAGACTCACGCTACTTTACTTTCAAATGGTTCAGGAAGAAAGAATGAGATGTGAGTGGGGATAGAGAGAAGATGGGTATGTGCAAATGTGATAAAATGAGAACAGCTGGTGGAATTTGGGGTAAAAGCATTTATAAATAAACAGATGTTTATTAGTCTCTTAACAATTTTCTTTCACAATGAAATCTTTTCAAATAAAAACCTGGGGGAAGAGAGGATGTGGTAGAGCTATATATAGTAACTTAAAAATATACACAAAAATCCACAATATACAAATATACAGGCCAAAATGTTAATGTCTTTGAAGTTTTTTAAATGAGCACATAAAACATCTAAGACAAAGGGAAAAAAAATCCCTAAAACAAAAAAAGATCCTAATTTTAGTATTGCTTTTTAAAAAAACACCTGTGTGTGTGCACGCGTGCATGTGCACACATTTTTCATATAAAAAAGATGGAAAAAAATTACCAAAAAGGGTATTTATATCAGGGCAGTGAGATTTTTAACCTAAAATTTCCAATTTCTCTACAATAACTGTGTAATACCCTCACAATCAGGAAAAACAAAACAATAAAACTGTTAAGTGTTATATTAAACACACACACATGAAAATCTGTCTCAGTCCCAATGCAACCACAATAGAGACTGAGTATCTCCTGGCAACAGAGAACATGGCCAGGGCTTCTTCCAAGGGGCAGTTAGTGGCAAGTCTCCATAGCTTGAGCACCCCTTACCCTGCCTTCCTCCTCCCTTATATATGCTTTGTTTTCAGTGACTCCTACAAACACAGCCTAATCACCCTGACAGGACCTTCCACATGTCTATTTCACCAGCCACTGTTAAAGACAAATGAGGCAACCACAATGAACTTGAAAGGCTGGCTCCTTCCTACGGTCCATAAAGACCAAGTCTACTACTTCTAGAACTGGGATTCTCCTGTAGGGGAAGGGAGTAATCAGAAACTCCCAGCAGCCTTTCCAAACTCCACAAATCCCACCTCCAGTTTCTGACTTGCCTCCTGGTTGAGATCCTCCCTGCTGTGGAAACCCACTGATAACGCACTGGAAAAGAGCTGTGACCCATCGTTGGGAGGGCAATCATGACCAAATGTTCATCCAATTCTAAGATTCTGCTAGTTTAATCTTCCCCAAATAAAACAAATCTTCAGGTTAAAAAATTTTTGCTAACTCAAAAATGAATTCTAATCTTCCTAACGTTGCCAGCTGTCATAGAGAATATAAAAACAGAGTCAGAAACTACAATATAAAATACATGTACATTTTCTGGCCGGGCACGGTGGCTCATGCCTATAACCCCAACACTTCTTGGGAGGCTGAAGTGGGCAGATCACATGAGGCCAGGAGTTCAAGACCAGCCTGGCCAACATGGCAAAACCTCGTCTACTAAAAATACAAAAATCAGCCAGGCATGGTGATGCAATTCTGTAATCCCAGCTACTCAGGAGGCTGAGTCACGAGAATTGCTTGAACCCAAGAGGCAGACGCTGCAGCAAGCCGAGATCACACCACTGCACTCCAGCCTGAGCAACAGAGTGAGACTGTCTTAAAAAAAAAAAAAAAAGAAAAAAAAAAAGTACTTATTCTAAGGTCAAATTAAAAAAAAAACAAATCACAAAGGCACTGCACACCAAAACATCCATAATCACCTTGGTGATCTCTTGAGCAAAAAATTCTATAGTTGGAAACCTTGAGATAATTAGCTGTTGCAGAACTCTAAAGCACATTATTTTCATTCATCTTCTGCAAAAGAAACACCAATTAACCTGGCCCAGGGCATAAAGCAAATGGCATATGCTGAGATTTGTCCTTATCGTGACTTTGAGGGCAACATGGCTTGGTAAATAGACAGTGTAATACAGGGGACTGTCCTGCTTACAAAGGGCTCCATGCCCTGTCCTTGAAAAGCTGCTGAGATATTAAAGAGCAGTCCTCATCCCAGCTTAATTCACAGTTGCCATAGACAATCACACTGGGAAGTTTTCCAATCCATCCACTTCAATTAAAGGGCTTGCTTTCATTTGTCAAGATGATAGAAAGCTAAGAGCTTTTAAGACCTGATGAGTGCAACTTCCCCAAATACTTTCCAACATGAATGGAAACGACAACTTACTGGAACAGAGCAAATAATGAGGGCAACAAGCAGGCATTCATTAACACTCTTTGGCCAAGCAGCCTTCTCTGGGTAGCCAAGAATGGAGCCTGGGAAACACAAATTTAATCAATCCTCAACTCTCTAAGAGGTCATGCCATGCCAGCTTTGCTATGCCTAGGCAAGCTGCTGGGACTCCTCCCTCCCCATCCTGGTAACAAGGACGTTATCTGGGGAGCACCATCCTAATCGTTTTAGCATAAACTAAAAGGTAATGCAATGCCAAAGTGCATCATCTAATGTGCTCCAAAGCTTGGGAGATTTCTGGCATATCTGTTTAGGATTCTCTGAGAAAATGCACCCATTGTGAGTTAATAAAACAGTGAAGTCAGAACTTAAATCCATTGGACATTATTGTGAAATCAGGATGAGGTAACAGAATATAATTTACATAACTCTACAAGCAAGGGTTAAAAAAAGCCTTTTCCATACTATGCAACCATGAAAATTGAAAATAAAAATCTAAAAAATAAAAAAGCTTTTTCTATTTATCAACAGAGAGAGACTTAGCAAAACAATAAAATACATGAGCTCTAGGGCCAGAAGGGCCGCCACTATCCCAAACAGTAATAGAAGGCTCAGTATTACTAACCCTCTATCTAGAGTTGGTTTTTGTTTTTTTTTTTTTTTTGAGACGGAGTTTCGCTCTTGTTGCCCAAGCTGGAGTGCAATGGCACGATCTCAGCTAACTGCAACCTCTGCCTCCCGGGTTCAAGCTATTCTCCTGCCTCAGCCTCCCGAGTAGCTGGGATTACAGGCACACACCACCACGCTCAACTAATTTTTTATATTTTTAGTAGAAACGGGGTTTCACCATGTTAGCCGGGATGGTCTTGAACTCCTGACCACAGGTAATTCGCCTGCCTCGGCCTCCCAAAGTGCTGGGATTACAGGTGTGAGCCACTGCACCTGGCCTGAGTTTTTAAAAAAATAACATGAAAACCAATCAACTTATTTTGTCAAAGTCACCTGGTAGGAAATCTAAGCAAACGCTGAAACCCTTCAACATTCAACTTGAAGCCCTTACCCTTTCACCTCCTGCAAATGTCAAGGAGCCCACGGTCCTAGTTCTCCTTGGTAGGGAGTATCTGTGCATACCGCAGGAACACCGCAACTGTCTGGAAACTGACACTGTACTCAGCCTCCATCTCCCCAGAAAACACAGTTCTCAATGCTTTTGTCTGTGCACTGAGGGCAAACAGAGGGAAAAAGTCTAGACAGGGACAACTCAAGTGAATACAGGGAAGGTCCCTCCCCTTCCTTGTATTCATTTGAGTTGTCCCGTAATGTCCTTCTTGCAGTGTATAACCACAGCTACATGCCAGGTCTATAGACAGGGTATGCTTTGGTTTCTACATCCTTCTTCAGCAATGCCCATTTTGGGAGAAAACCAACTAACCAACCAAGAAGAGTCTGTCCAAACCAAAAACTCTCTGGCTACTTTGTAAGAGTGCGAGAGTGAGGGATGATCTCATAACGCCACGAAGCCTGCCATGCATTCAGAGCAGGCCATGATTTGTCCTGCACTTCCCCTTCAGAGAGGAGGCTTGAAACCTGGCACCACTTTACCTTTTGTAGAAATGGAAGCGCTCTGTGAAAAGTAGAAACTGTTTCTCTCCTTGAAGGAAGAAGTGTCTGGCCCTGGAGACACCAGACTTCTGCGTGTACTCGCAGATGTGGGTAAAATTCAGTTCCTCCTTCTTGAAGTAATTTCGAAGACGCACGAAGTCAAAGTAGGAGGGGATATAGATGAGCGTGTGAGACATGACTGCATCACGATACTGTGGCAAAATCTTGTTCACAAAAAAGTTAAACCTGATTTGGAATGGCAAAGGGCAAAATTAATGTCTAGAGCTAAGCTTATGGTGTCTCTTAACTGTGTGACCCTGAGCAAATTACAATCTCCTGTTAAAAGATTACCTCCCCAGAGGCCAATATGATTTACCTCCTCTCAAAGAGATTATGTAAGGATAAAACTTGATAAGCACACTAAAAAAAATAAGTGTCAACACTATTCATTGTAAAAAACAGATGTAATACCATTATATCCCAGAGAATTACTCTAGGAAGTCCACACCACACTATTCAGTCAGTCAGTCAGTCAGTCAGTCAGTCAGTCCGTCCGTCCGTCAGTCAACAAATAATCACTGAACATCTACCATATACTAAGCCTGACTAAGCTTCTTTGGGGTCCCCTAACTAAACACAATGAAGAAAAAGGGGGAAATTATCTATACAATTAGAAAAACAGTTCTTTCCCTGAGGGGCTTACAATTAACTTGCTGACATGAGACACTTTGTAGCATAAAGCTGTATAATTTTAAAATGCCACAGTCAAGAGTGAAAGAGTCCTGATTTATAGTAATAACCCTGCTACTAACTAGTTATGAGACCTAGGCCAAAGTCACTATTTCTCTCTGTGCTTCAGTTTCCTCCTCTAACAAATGACATAATTAAGTTCAATTATCTCATCTGATTTGGTAGTTATCAATAAAAGCAAAATGGAATCCAATTCTAGGTTTGTATGCCCAAGTCAAATCTCTCTATGTGGTCCCCAGGGGCCTGCTGGGAGGAGTGGGTTACCTGGCATCAATCACTGAAGCTAGGTTTTCAGTTTCCATCCTCTGGAAGACATGTGGGAGCTGCACCAGGACATGACTGATAGAGCCTGTCATTGGGACATTCCTCACGGCCACCTGCCAGTAGTCAACGAGAGCGTTAGGTGGACAGCCATCCCCTTCTTGACCAGAAGCTATCGCCTCCTTCTACCTCAGGACCCAAACAATAAACAGTGCTCATGAAGATACTGAGGAAACAAGACGAGAACCCACCTGGCCTTGCATGTTGACACAGTACTTGTTGAACACTGAGTTGATCTGGGCATCCTGAAGGGCCCCAAATAGCAGTGTCTGGCGATAGTACTTGGACCAATTATTGAGGCTCCACATCCGCACTCGAGAAAAGTCTACCCCATGTGAGTCCAGGGGTAGTAGGTTCATGTGATTCATCAAATGCTTTGAGTGGAAATAATATTACCATTAGTGTTGACTGAGCATTTACATGTTGGACATTGCTAAACATTTTCCGAGTCTATCAACTTATGTACTATCATCTCCTAAATTATAACAAGAAAACTGAGGCTCACATGGGTGAGTGACTTGCCCATGGTCAGCCAAACATCCCCAGTGAGGAGATAAGCTAAAACTGGCCCTCCTGGAATTTTAACAAATGATCAAAATGGTACCTACAGGAATGTTCCTTTAAAATGAACTTCTGAAATGCCACACTGGTCTCTCTATGGGTCCCTAAGTCCCAGACTTGGACAAGAAGGGAAATGCCATGGAAAACAGAGCTGCTGTCCCTCAGTGACCTGGTTCTCAAAACATTAGGAATAGTCGCAGTGTCATCCTGTCTTTTCCTCAAATCTAAGAATATAACTCGACTATGCCAAATGCCTTTTCCATTTTAATTATATTTTTACCTTGTAATAGATATTGAAGGGTAATGAGTACAATAAATTTATTTCCTACTTTAGAAGTAAGTTCTACCCTTCATTTGTCCTAAACTTCCTGCAAGCTTCAAGACATGGGGTTGTAGAAGGGGTGAGTTCCCATATGCCTTAGAAAAATAAACCTATAGTTCCTAAATAAGGATTGTTCCAAAGCAGTTTTTCAGTCCTAAAACTGATAACACTGCAGAGTGTGTGGAGAAGGAGAAAAAAATTACAGTACAAATTACATCGGGTAATAAAGACATCCTATATTTCTCTACAAAACAAGATCCCACCTTAAAAAATCTTGAGCAGGGTATTCCCATCTTCACCAAAGACCAAACAAAACAGCATAAGCAAAAACCACATGTGGGATTATGTTAGGTAAAGATGTTCCTGGTGAGGACCCATCCATCCATCAACCTATCCCATCCACCCATCCACCCACCCTAAAGTTAGTAGAAAGAAATTTTAAGGGAAAGAAATCTTTTCTGGAGATTTGAAAATGACTGACAGGAATTTTAATCTCTAGACAGTTTAATTATGGACAATCTCTGGGTAGAAAAGGGGACAAAAGACTTTTTCAAATTAGAAAATGTGGAGTGTGTGTCCTTGCTTCCAAACAAGAGTTCTAATCTGGACTTAAATAATTCTTTAGGACTTAAACCACTGGGTGTCTTATCCCTCTAAATATGAATACTGTCCCACTGAATGTGAATGGCCAGCATTACCAGGACATGCTCCCAGTTCTGCATCAGGTAAATGTCAGCTTGATCAATGATGAGAAGCTCGATAGAAGACAGAAAGTCAAAATCTCTCTTCTTCTCTCCTTCTCCACCAATGATGGTCCTCAAGCCCAGGGGGGAAGCAATGAGGATATCCGAGGAGTAAAATGGGGCATAGAGTCGGATGCTTCTCTGAAGTATTGCCACTCCTACACAAAACAGCCAAGTACACACCAATTCATTAGTCACTACCAAGCCATTACCTTCCACCCTCTCAAAGCAGTCCACCACTTCTATTGCTTCCACATCTCTTATGTTCCTCTTAGCATGTAACTGTGCTCAACTGCTTTAATTATTAAAACATAAGAACAAGAGAAATCTCTCCCTTGCATCTATAGTCCCTTCTAGCTTCTACCTTCTCTTCCTTTCCGTCACTATCAAACTGCTCCAGAGAATTCTCTCTACTTTCAAATCTCTCCTTCACTTCTCACTCCACTGCAATCCGGCCTCTGATTCTCAGGACTCCAGAGAAATGACTCTTGCTAAGGTCCCCACAGTCCTCAGTCACCAACAGGATGAACACTTTTGAGAGCTTCTTATGAGGAAAGTACAAATGGCACAGAATGTACTAACAGCTGCGTTGCAATGCTCTTTTCCTTGCTAATAGTTTCCATGACTTCAACGCTCACTTTTGCTTCTATCACTGACCTGGCCCTTGTCTGTCCTTCCAGATCCAAATAACTCTTCTGCAAACTGGTGGATTCACTTGTCAGCTCTGCTCTCGTGCTGCATAAAGCTTTGGGTTAACTGACTCACTGATCATGGCTTTAATGTCACCTTCACACAAATGTGTATTTCCAGCCCAAATCTTTTTCCTGAGCTCCAGAACAATATACCAACTGCTTCCTGGACAGCTATATATGTTCCAAACAAAACACGAGCTCTCGTCTCCTTATGCCTTACATTCCACCATACCGAAGCCTGTGTGAATCATAGGTCATTCCAAGCTTAGTCACCCTAATGCCTCTGCAACAGGCAGTTTCCTGTCTGAAATGTTTTCCTCCATTCAGCCACCTCCCTTTGAAACTGGCTGAATCCTACACAGGTTTCCACCTAGTACAGATGACACCTCCACCACGACATCTTCCCTAACCACCCTGCCCCCATTTTGGGTAAGGGGGTTTGCTTTAAATGCTCCGAGAACAACCGTTGCACACATATCCTGCACTGCCTGCTCCCTGTCGTAGGCTGGATTTCCTTAGCAATGGGAACTATAACTTTTATTTCTATATTTATTTGTATATTCCCAGCTTCTTAACAGTGCCTGGCACACTGTAGATACTCAATAAGTATTTGTGAATGAGCATATGTGACTAATGAACATTTCCCCAAGAACTTTACTCTATAAAGGTATAACCAACCAAAGTCAATGGGAGCTGAATGAGAGACAAGCAAAAATGTGAAAATTTGGGTGGAAGTCATGTGTGGAGATTATTCAGGGTAGGCATCTATGTAGCACACAGGAGAAACTCCACCTTTATGTAGAGACAGTCATTTTATTCAGCCTCCCCAGAATGACCCCATCAGCCCCATCACTTCCAACATCCTAGAGCACCCCTTGTAGCATCTATCTGCTACCAGCTATGGGTGTGCTTTCACACTTCTGTTATAAGCTTGCTATAAATTTCTGTTATAAATGTACATGTACCTTTCATATATGGCCTCAGAGATCCTCCCGACTCCACTGGCCTAATGTCCACCCCATTAGCCAAGGCAAGACTCTCCCATGGCAAACAACATGTCTCAAAGTCACACTGGTTCTGTTAAAGAGGCGCAGTGAGTGATCCACTGGGAAAATATCTAATTCCAGCTTCTGGTCTCCAGCTATGTAGACTTTCACACTATAGGTCTCAAAGTTGATAGGGAAGAATTACCAATCCTGAAGTGGTCATCAATATTGCCCACAAATACGGCTTCATAATCCTCAGGCCTCTTCAAGTTGGGTGGTCTCTCCTCGGGATCTGATCCATATTCTCCCTGAAACCTCTTTTTGTTGCTCACAATGATTTTCTTCTTGCTGTCACCCTCGAGGAGGCTGATGAAGAGCTGCACCACCCGCAAAGCAGCTTCCCGGAATGGCACCACTATCAGTACCTGTGCAGACAGCAACAGCAGCCTTAGTGGGGTAAGAGGAAGGAACAGGATCTTGAGGTGAAACTGCTGAGGAAGTGGAGCTAAAAAGCTCCACGTAGAGCAGTGGCCCCCAGCCAAGAAACATACCTATGTTACCCGCTTTGCGCAGGGCCTGGCTCAACACCAGAAACTGAGCACCTTTCATAACCCCAGCACCATGACCTGTGGACTTTAGACCCATCAGTCCACGTGAGACATTTCTCAAGCAGAATTTGGAAATACTTTTTACAATAAGCCAATGCCTCTAACAGATACGTCTACCAGTAAAAACTCAAGGACATAAACACGTGAGCTCTTTGAGGGAAAGATTTCTGTGTCTCCCACAGAATTAGTGCAATATTTTTATCCTAAAGACACAGTGAATAAATACATGTCGAATAAATAAATGGAACAAGTAGAGAAGAAATAAAGCGGGTAAGAAAAAGGATTAACACATCATTACATTTTTAGTGCATTCTCTAGTACAGTCTTTCAGAAATGACAATAAAGCATTTCTAAAAAAAATGACCACAATTAATGGGAAAAACAGGACTCAGCTTTCTAAGCATATTCAAAAATATTTAAAGTTACTGTTGAGAATAAAAACTGAAGATGCTTAAAAAATGGCTAATTTCTAATTTCCTATTATAAACAATGGACATAACCCCAGTTAAATCATGTAATTCACCAAATTATAATATGTTTCATAGATAATCTGCCTCTTATTCTTCTATGTAATTCTAAATGGAAACAACCTTATAACCCTGATGTTCAAGCCCCAAGGAGTGCAGTGGACTCAGCTTGGTACAGTTACAGAGATGGTGGACCAAGATTTAAGAGGACTTGGTTATTGTTCCAGCGGTGACAGTAAGCGTCAGGGCTTTGGTTTCCGCCGCTATTACACAAGGGAGTTTGACTAAGAAATCTCTAAAGGCCACATTAGTATCAAATTTCTAGAATCCTATTAAACTCAATGAGAAAATTCTAAAAAGATGAGGCTTCTTCAATACGGAGAGATGCAGTTCAGGGCAGGGGGACAAGTCCTGGTTCTATAACATCATGAATAATGTAGGCAAAATTGAAAGCCATTTCCTGTTAAGGCCTCAAATCCACTAGAGCTTAGACTTATGAATATAAACGCATCACTTTAAGCAGCAATAACTTTACAGTGGCAAATGTAAATTTTTGCTTTCAAAGGCTGACGTATGTATGTGGCTTAGTGAAGAGAATCTATGGTTCTTGTCTCATCTCTGCTGCTCTTTCTCTGGTTCTCTTTAGCAAGGCCCTCTATGAATTTCTACGAATTTGGGGCTGTCCACAGCTGTCATATGGAGGGATTGGATAAAAGGCTCATTAAGGTCCCATCCAGCTTTGACAACCACAAAGAAGAGATTTATAATGGAGTTTTATTTATATACTCTGGGTTTATCTTTAAGGAAAGTGTCATGAAGTGCCTCCTCCTCGCAAGTTTCCAGCTACATCCACTGTCAGAAACAGCCCACTAAGCTGCTGCAGTGCTGCTCTGACACTACCTGGCCTACTTAATATGCTCACATTTGGGCTCATTCATTATGCCAGTCAATTATTAAAACACCCAAGTTCCTGCTAAGTGTCAGGCACCTCTATGGCAGTGCCTTGCAGCCGCCTCCTCGAGAGCAAAGCTTTCCTGCTGGACTCACCTTGGGCCTTGTTAACCCTTGGTCTCTGAAGTCATCATCATCACCCACTCCAAACTTCTGGCTTCGGCGTCTGCTATTGTTGCCAAGCACCTGGGCATTGGCTTTGAGGATGTGATTTATCACATGCAGGCAATACACATGGCGGATCTCTTCCCCGTTCTTCAGAGCAGTCCTTTCCGGGTAGAACAGGTCCCGGTAAGAATTCATAATTAAGAAGAGTTCTTTCTGGAGGGGGGTGAATGGGCTGCTTGATTTTTGGGGACCAGACAGGAACTGGCTGTTGGTCTTAGTCCAGGTGGATTCCAGAGGCTTCTGGAGATGAAGTGACTTTAAGTCAATATCCTTTGGGGGTTTAAATGTTTCCAACTTCTGAAACTTAGAGGAAAAGAAAAGCTGGCCCAGAATAGGCCACTAGGGGAGAAACAGATCAAGAGCCAAATTAGAAATGAATAACAGTATATTACATTCACGTAGTACTATATTTAGCGAATTTTTTCATGATTTGTAGATCATCTCATTTAATCCTCACAACAGCCCTGCAAGGTAGTTACCATGATACTCATGTTATAGTTTAGGAAGCACTGAGGTTCATACAGAGGTTGTATGACACAAAGTTTACACAGAAGAAAATGGAGCTGAGGGCTAGACCCCAAGGTTTCTGATTTCAAATCTGAGCTCTTCACCCTATCAGTTGTCCCACACTGTTCTGTGGAATATATTCTGGGAAGAGTCAACATTCATTCTAGAAACAAAGGGGTTCCATGGTCAAATACCCTTGATAAACATCACAAAACTTAATTCCTCTGAGGGAGATTGACAATGTACATTCGATACTAAAGGTGTTGACAAGTTCTATGACAAGAAATCTGTCCATTTTGTTTAAATCCTAAGGAATACTATTTTCTATTTTGTGGGATACAAGTTTAAGAATTTTTGCATTATAGCTAAATTGCTGATCTAAAAATAGGACAACCTCAGCAATAAAAAGAAATAAATTACTGATAGCTGAAATAACTTGGATGAATCTCCAGGGAATTATGCTGAGTGAAAAAAAAAAACAATCTCAAAAGGTTACATGCTGTATGAGTCATTTAACATTTTTAAAATGACAAAATTATAGAAATGGAGACCAGATTAGTGGTTACCAGGGGTTAGAAATAGGGGTGGGGCAGGGTGCAGAGGGAGGTAGATATGGTTATAAAAGGGCAACAAGGATCCGTATTTTGCTGGAAATGTTCTGCATCTTGATGGCAGGAGTAGATACAGGAACCTATGCATGATAAAATTGTATATAAATATAGGCACAGGCATATGCAGTTGAACAGGAGTAAAACCAGATCTGAGTAAGACTGGTAGATTATATCAATGTCAGTTTCCTGGCTGTGACATTATACTACAGTTCTACAAGATTTCACCACTGAGGAAAACTGGGCAAAGGGTACAAGATGTCTTTGTATGAATTCTTACAACTGCATGTATATCTATAATTATTCCCCCAATAAAAATTTCAATTAAAAAAAGGATGACCAACTCTCATGAATGGCATCAGTGGTAAGAACAAAGAAGCAAAAACTGCCCAATATCTGGATAATTTATTTGTGGACCTACCTCAGATATTTCAAACAAATGAACAACAGTAGTACCTACTGTTTTAATGAACACTGTTTTACTGAACACTATGTATTAGTAAACTATTCTATTTTGAGATAGGTATTATTATCCCCCTCTAGCAGACTAGAATAGTGAATAGCAAAAAAGCAGATGAACTTGCCTTGGGTCAAAATGTGATAGCTCCTTGAAGTTGTTGGTCTCCAAATCCACTCTTACCCATCATTATATTATCTGGCACCCACACTCCAGCTTCCTGGTGCGTTTTCTAGCTACACCTGTGCCCCACTAGGCTCTTCTAGCCTTCCTTATGCCCTGCTTCCCTATCAAGCCATCTACTGCAGGTGTATATCATACATTCTGGGAAGCCACTAAAACCCAAGACCACTGTTTTATTTAGAGCTTTCTCTATTTGTGACCAGGATGACCAAGCAACACTTACTTTAAGCTCGTGGGTAGTTTTGGGATTTGTGGTAACAGCCTGAATTGCTTTTTCTTTCAGTTCTTTGTTCACATGTTGAAGAAATGGATCTAATTCAGAAATAAAAATGTCAGCACACTATGCAACTACAGAGGGGTTTTCTGGTCTTCCCCTGTGAAAGACATGTTGATCTTCATTGTGTTAACTCATCCTTTTCTCCATTGACTTTCCCCACCCTCTGGCCAAGTCCAGAGCTTAAAAACTTCTGAAAGGTTCATTTTCCTAAAATATTTCTCTAATTATATTACTTCCCAGCTTGAAAACTTTTGAAGAAACTTCTCAGCCTGGAATTCAGAGCACTTTAGGATATACCTCCAACCTGCATCTCCGTTATCATTTCTGGACTATATGGCCCTCAAATTCTTCTGCCTCTGTGCTTTTCCTTCCTTCAACTAAAAATTCCAGCCTCTCCTTCACTTCATTTTTGCATATCCAAATGTTATCAATTTAATGTTACCCACTGAATCACAATAAATACTTCCCAGGCTTACTGTGTTAGGCACAACGTTGGCTCACCTTGTTCCCTAGAGTCATCACTTTCTCAAGTCTCCTACTCTGCCCAACCCACCCATTCCAACACATATACATACATACATGTCTTATCTAGCAGACTGCAAGGTCTCTAAGAACAGGTTCCATGTCTGATTGATCTTGCACTGGGACACACAGATATGACCAATACTCCACTGAATTGAACAAATGATCCACATGATAGCATCTGCACTCCAAATAATCTTTAGTATTCTGAGCTAGCCACCCAACCTTCTCTCCCAGTCCCACTCATAAGAAACAGAACAAAGTTAAATGACCCATCCAAGCATCCAAACAGTAAAATTTCAAATGAAATGCATCTTGTATTAAATATCTAAGAGTGAACAACAGGACATAAGAATTCTAGATGCTAATATATCTGTATGAGCAAAACAACCACAGAAATTATGGGACAGTCAAGCTTCCTAATGTTTCCTCCAAAGTTTCTAAGTTTTAATGGTTCAGAATGGAGTTTGTACTAAAATCTACAAATTCTACCTGTCACTTCTTCTCCTGCAAAATAACCAACAGAACTAAATGAGTCAAATGAGGATTAAAATTTCTGTTTCATTAAAGGTAAAGCTGGGTTGAAGAATGGCAATGAGATCAATGAAGGCAATCAGGATACAGAACGAGACCAACCTGACTTGCCCACCCAGACACTGGCTGAGAAACTGGACTTGAGACAGCAGGAACCCATCAAAGCCCGCCATAGGCACGTCTTGACCACGTGACTGCCATTTGGTCACAGGAGTGGTCAAGAGTCTGTGGGAGGCAGGAGACACAGGGTAGGGCTTTTTGGCTTTTGAGGGTCTCCCTGGTAATAAAGACCACTCCGATTAGCCACCCCTGGGTCTTGCAAATCTGAAAAATTACTGCTCCAAAAAGGAACAGCAAGTGAGGGGTAGAGGAAGTATTTTTTCCTCTTTTTCTTTCTCTTTCCCTACTTGGGGAGAAAATCAGAAATCTTCCCCTGACTCCAATAATGAAAATGTGAGGCCTGGGAAGCTGGCCTTCCCTACCATCATTCTTGTTTGTTCTCCTAAATGTCCCCTCCAACCCCTAAACACTGAGAAACACAAAATACCTTTTAGAATTATTTTTCCCAGCTCTAGATCTAGCCACTAAACTGTTTTTATTGCTGTTTGTTCCAATAATAGATTCAATGTGTATTAGTACACAAATTCCATACTAAGCACCTGGTGAATTCAAATAACACACACTGTGCTATGACCTTGAGAGGCTTTCAAAGAAGAGTTGTCTCCACTTTCCTCTTCCAGAAAATTGGTTTCCAGGCTGAACAGTGACTCGTGTTTTGCATCTGTGAACTCTTTGGGGGATGTTTGTGATGTGCCCGGTGGCTCTTCCCCATCTTCTTTTCCCTCAGGGTCAGCAGATAAAGCTACATCTGCAGTTTTGAGAAACATTTTATAAAATTATTTACTCACAAATTATACTTCTGTTGACAAAATGTATTTCCTTAGGCTATACCAACAATAACGTTCATTGATACTATTTATATTTAGGTAAATTCAGGTAGAAAACATAGATTTCAAAATTAAGCCTAATCATCAACACATGATGCGTGATGGTGGGTTTATGTCTCAATTTGGCTGGGACACAGTGCCCAGATATCTGGCCAAACATTATTTTGGATGTTTCTGCAAGGATATTTTTGGATGAGTGTTTATTTATTTATTTATATATTGAGAGAGGGTCTGGCTCTGTCACCCAGGCTGCAGTGCAGTGGTGTCATCTTGGCTCACTGCAACCTCCACCTCTTGGGCTCAAGTGATTTTTCCACCTCAGGCTCCCGAGTAGCTGAAACTACAGGCATGCACCACCATGCCCGGCTAATTTTTGTATTTTTCCGTAGAGATGGGGTTTCGCCATGTTGGCCAGGCTGGTCTCAAACTCCTAAGCTCAATCGATCTGCCTGCCTCAGCCTCCCAAAGTGTTGGGATTACAGGCGTGAACCAGATCTCTTTCTCATATACACATATATCCTACCGGTTCTGTTTCTCTGGAGATTTCGAATTAATATACCCACTTCTAGTTCTAGGAACTTATTCTAAAATAGTAACCAGACATAGTACACTAAGATGTACATGAGAGGATGTTCAAAGCAGCACTGATTATAAGAAATAACTGGGGGAAAAAGGGCCTATCAATGGGGTACAATCATATTTTTACAATGGAATACTATGTAATTAAGAAGCTAATGTGAATCCACAGTCACAGATGTAGGAAGTTACGGAAATGTATAAGGCCATTATACAGATACACATAAATATATATACATACTCATATATAATCATAAAAATGTAGTCTGAAAGGTTATATACAATGCTAAAGGTGTTTATCTCTGGGTAGCAGGGATAGAGGGTAACTATATTACCCTCTTAAATGTTTACAGTAAATATATATTATTTTTATAATGATAAAAAAATTTTCATTTTTAAAAATCCAAAAAAGCAAAGAAAAATAAAAACAAACAAAACAAACTCCTAAGTGTAAGTCAATGAATTTTTATCTCAGTAAAACTGATCAGTTAAAATACCTGGAATGATATATAATACCAGAAGGTATAAAAAAAATAAGGCTATAAGAAAAATAGGCATTAAAATAATGAGTAAAAAGTCACCCAGCTATATTCAGACAATGGAATGCTATTCCAGCAACTAAAAAGTAGTAAGCGACTAATACATGTACAACACAAATAAATTAGAAAAACATGAGAAGCAAAAATAGCTAGACACAAAAGGAGTCATACTGTATGATTCAATTTATATGAATTTCTAGAACAGGCAAAACTAATCTACAGTGACAGAAGGTGGGTCAGTGGCTGCCTGATGCCAAGGGTGGGGAACTGATTGCAAAAGGATAAGAAAAATTTTTGGAGGTAATGGAAATGTTCTGTATCTTGATTTGGATGTATACCTTTGTCAAAACCTGTCAGACTGTATATTTAAATTGGATACATTTTACTGTATGTAAATGATACCTCAATGAAGGTGATTTTGAAGTTAAAGAAAAAAGTCACCTTCAAGTCTGAGTGACACAGAGTCCCTGAAGCCTTCCCTAATTTACACTGGCAGTGTTCAACCACTCTGCCTCTCTTCAACACCTTACATCTAGCTGTTCCATGCAATTGCAAATCTACTGTTTGAAATTTTTTATATATATTTATGTCTATCTTCCATCAAACTCGGTCTCCCTAAGAGAAGAACAGTAACCTCTTCAATAAATTCAGACAGTCACAAAGACAGAACTGTGTTCTCCTTCCTCTGTATTAGGAGGTCTTTCACTAGTACTGATGAAGTCCCTGAAATTACAAGCAAAAATGTTATTTCTGCCTAGCTGTGCTAAGAAGGTTCTGTGTTTCCATCAGATTCTCAAAGATATAATCAAACCCAACAAGGGTAAATCCCTATTTTGGATTCATGTCCTTTCATCCAACTCACACAGTATATAAGGTACCATGCTCATGAGATGAACTGTCTATAGTTCTGGCAAAGATGATGAGCCTACAGTAAAGACACTTACTCTCTGGACTTTGAGTAGACTCTGCAGCCATCTCTTCTTCCACACTGACATCACTACCACCATCTTCATCGTTCATTTCTGCATCATCTACAATACTGTCTTCTTCCTCTTCCTCCTCCTCATCTTCCTCTTCTTCCTCAGAAACATTCTTTAATGTAGCAAGTAGTCTGTGGTAGCCAGAAACTTGTTCTGGTTCACTTTCTGAGTCGCTTTCAGAATCTGAAGAATCTGAACTCTCTGACTAAAAGGAAAAGGAGAATTTTAAGAACAAAAACTATATTGTTCTCATTGTTACCCTAAAACTATCATCAAGCCAACATCTATTCAACGAAGCCCAAATTCAAATTTACTTAAAATTGCTAATCTAGCTATGATTCTAGAAGCTCTTCATATTCTCCAAACTGCTACTGCCCCACTTTTAAAACATAAAACCTCAGGTTATGAGATTTAATTTATGTCCCAGGCATTAGGCCACAGGTTTAATAGAACAACAGGATAATTACAAAACAACAAAAGAAAACAGGTTTCTTTTTTTTTTTTTTAGTTTGTTGTAATATGATAGGCCCTTTGTTCATTTTGCACTGTATTTGTGACTCCTTTATGCTAACCAAAAAAGATATTCCCTCTTAGGATTCACTAAGAGCCCTCTGATAAGCCTCTGTAACAGGGCCTAATAGGCTAGTCTCCTGGGACAATTTCAAACTGTGGCTTCTGTATTAGATATCACAATGGCATTTTTATAGACATCTGCATTTAAAATTAAGTGATACTGCCAAAATAATAGCTTGCATCTGAAATCAAAAGGAATAGAAATGTAATCAAGCTTTATTATTAGATATAATCTTAGTGGGAACAACCCAAAACCAACTATTAAAAAGAAGGTAGAAAGCATTACCAGTTGACAAATCTGTGGTTTTGCTTCCTTTCTGGAAACCCTAAAAAGAAACAGGCAATGTTACATTCTAACTACTAGTATGTAGAAATCAGGAAAAGGTCAAATGAGATGTTAAATGAAAAAGGCAGAATATAACATTATAAATACATTTTAGATATAGTCATGCAAAAATTACACATGCACTTGGGCAGGGCTGGCAAGAATATGGTTAATAACTGACAAATGAAAAGTTTAAGGAGGTCACATGACAAACCCTAGAGTCACACAAGGCTCTCATCCAAAAGAAGGATACAACTTGGCTAAATAAAAGATTTCAGGGTTCATGTTTTTCTAGCAAATTTCTTAATTAGAATGTCCCTCTAAGCTGGGAGCGGTGGCTCATATCTGGAATCCCAGCACTTTAGGAGGCCAAGGTGGGAGAATCACTTGAGCCCAGGAGTTTGAGACCAACCTGGGTAACATACGGAGACCCTGTCTCTACAAAAAAATAAGAAAAATTAGCCCGGAGTTGTGTTGTGCACCTGTAGTCTCGGCTACTGGGAAGGCTGAGGCAGGAGGACCGCTTGAGCCCAGGAGTTGGTGGCTGCAGTGAGCCAGGACTGCAGCACTGGATTCCAGCCTGGGCAACGAAGTGAGACCCTGTCTCAAAAAAAAAAAAAAGAAAAGAAAAGAAAAAAAGAATGTCCCTAACTGATGACAAAGCAGCCCAAAGTAGTGGGATGAGCATTGAGATCATAACTGCACCTAGACATTTCTAGAGAAACCACAACTACTAATACACTTAGTTCCTTATCGTAATTGCAAAGATCAATGATGTCCCAACAAATTCTTTAAAAACACACACAACATATGATGTGACTATAACTAACAATTTATTGTATATTTTCAAATGGCTAGAAGAGCGGATTTTCAATGTTCCCAACGCAAAGAATTGATGTTTGAGATGATGAATATGCTAATTACCCGGATTTGATCATTACACATTGGGTACATGTATTGTTATCAAAATATCACACTGTATCCCACAAATATGTACAATCATTTTATGTAAGTTAAAAATAATTATAAAAACAGGCCAAGCGCGGTGGTTCACGCCTGTAATTCCAGCACTTTGGGAGGCCAAGGCGGGCAGATCACCTGAGGTCAGTAGTTCGAGACCACCCTAGCTAACATGGTGAAACCCCGTCTCAACTAAAAATACAAAAAATTGATCGAGTGTGGTGGCGGGCGCCTGTAATCCCAGCTACACGGGAAGCTGAGGCAGGAGAATCGCTTAAGCCCGGGAGACGGAGGTTGCAGTGAGCTGAGATCGCGCCACTGCACTCCAGCCTGGGCGACAAAGCGAGACTCTGTCTTAAAAAAAAAAAATTTATATATATACATATATATATGTCTCTACAAAAAATTCCTAGATCTCTGACCACACAAAAATCCGCCCCCATAGCCGGGCGCGGTGGCTCACGCCTGTAATCCCAGCACTTTGGGAGGCCGAGGTGGGTGGATCACCTGAGGTCAGGAGTTCAAGACCAGCCTGGCCAACATGGTGAAACCCCATCTCTACTAAAAATACAAAAAATCAGCCGGGCGTGGTGGCGGGCGCCTGTAATCCCAGCTACACGGGAGGCTGAGGCAGGAGAATCGCTTGAACCCGGGAGGAGACAGAGGTTGCAGTAAGCCAAGATCGCGCCATTGCACTCCAGCCTGGGCGACAGAGCGAAACACCGTCTTAAAAAAAAAAAAAAAAAAAAAAAATCCTCCCCCACACAACGGGCGTGCCTCTTAGCATGAAATTACAGGCTCAACAAAAAGGCCCGTGAAGCACTCCATCTCCCGGCGGGATGGCGCCAGAATCTCCCCGGCCGAGCACAGCGGGAGCCAGTGAATAGTGGGAAAAGGCCGGAGCAGCACTATCCGGGAGACCAGAGAACCAAACTCGAGGATACATCTCTGGCGACTGGGGAGCCCTGCCACGCCCCTTCAGACCTGTCATAGAAGGGATGCTCCTCGCCGAAATCTCGAAGATGTTTCTTCTGCTTTTTAGTTAGGGTGTTGAGTAGCTGGCTCTGGCTCCGGCTCCCGCGTTTGCCCATAGCGAAAACGTCAAGTTTGCCCACTTGCAAGAGTCGCGGTTTTCCACCAGGAAGTTGTCCAGTCAACACAAGCACGTGTGCTCGCTGACTGCGCTTTACGGCGAAAGCAAGGTGCCATAAAGCACATCCGCTTTACGTCGCGCTCGTACGACAGGCTTAGAACATCCGGTTCCCGATTCTGCCCCCTACCGCAGCTCTTTGAAAGCGCGGGAGTTCGTTCACTAGTGTTCTCAGAGCCCTAGAACGTGGGCAGCTGGGCTTCCCAGGTTGGGTGAGTCGGGGCATGAGCTTTGTGCTTGTGTTTTGGTTATGGAAATCAGTCTGCGTAAATGTGTAGTAGCGGAGATAGTCGAATGCAGTGACTTTACAGTATACTGCAATAAAAATATCAACCAACATTTAAGGGTGCCTGAACATCTCACTTCATCACCACAACAGTGTACAGATAGGTCTTGTTAATAAGCCTGGTGTTGCAGATAAGGAAACTGATGCTTAGAAAAGATAACACGCTAGCGGCCGGGCGCGGTGGCTCACGCCTGTAATCTCAACACTTTGGGAGGCCGAGATGGGCGGATCACCTGAGGTCAGGAGTTCGAGACCAGCATGGCCAAACATGGTGAAACCCCGTCTCTACTAAAAGTACAAAAATTAGCCGGGCGTGGTAGCGGGCGCCTGTAATCCCAGCTACTCAGGAGGTGAGGCAGCAGAATCGCTTGAACCCGGGAGGTGGAGGTTGCAATGAGCCGAGATCACTCCACTGCACTCCAGCCTACTCCAGCCTGGGCGACAAAAGCTAGACTCCATCTCGAAAAAAAAAAAAAAAAAAAAGAAAGAAAAGAAAAGAAAAGATAACACGCTAGCAAGAGAAGAGAGAAAAACCTTAACTGATGCAACCACATGCTTTTATCCATTAGGGTCTGCCGCCTGTGTGTGTTATATCAATCATGGGGCCCACAAGTCTGAGATTCCCACCCTCACCCTACTCTCGCATTTTCTGAAAGTATTAGAAGAGTCCCTGCAAACAAATCTGTTCCAGCATTCCTCATTTAACAACAGCAGAAACACATCTAGAGAGGTAAAGTGACTTTAGTGAAATCACCCCAGTCAATGCTAGAAAAGGCTGTGAAACCCAATCCAGTGTCTCATAACTGAACTCGGACAAAAGGGGATGGAAAAGCTTTTGAAGGTAAAGGAACCATCTTACATTTTGATCATGCTAGTAGTTACACCTTGTATACAATAAGAAAAGTTAAACTGTACAGTTAAAGTGGGTGAATTGTAATGTATTTAAATAACACCTAAATAAACAGGAAAAAGCAAAAATATAAAAGTAGACTCAGTATTCTAGGGATTTGCAAAGTGTGCAGGGCTGCTTGAGACCACAGGATAAAGATGGTGAGACCCTTTTCCTAATAGTAACTTATGCTACCATGTTCTATAGAAACAGAGTGCTTAAATCATAAGCCGCAGAATTCACTTGAATATTTACAGTAAAACAGGAGCGTCCAAAATGAGAGAAATGAGAAGCAAAATAATAGCTCTGCTATTGGAGTGCTACTGTGGGAAATTTGGATTTTCCCTGATACTGTGTCACACCATAGAAGTTGTAATAAAACCATTAGAATGCGATTCTTGTTAGTTCTAGTGACAATCTACTATTCTTAATTAGATTCGGAGAGGCTGGGGTGGGGATGGGAGGACAGGGCCGGAGAATATGAGGAACACATGCAAACAGAGCGGGTGGTGCCCAGCAGCTGGGCCAGCCAAGGAACCCATAAATAGCCATTTGTCTTCTATGTAATTTCAAGATAAAAGGTACAGTCACTTAGGTCAACAAAAGCCTGTTTGCAAGATGTCATCATATATTTTAAGGTGCTGACCACAGTATAACTTGGCTATAGCAATAAAGAGCCATCCTTTTTCCCCCTCCCAACATATCCCAAGTGCCCCAGTTTCCCTCCCCAGAGGCAGCCACTTTCTTGGTGTTCTTCCAGAGATCTTCTATGAAAGCTATATTCTCAAGCACTTGAGGTGACTCTTACTCTCCGGGTTTCCACACCCTTGTGGTCTTGTGTACAGGTCTAGACGGTTCTCAGGTTCAGGTAAAAATTTACCCTAGCCCCACCCAAGCAGTCTCATCATTGGCTCACTGGGTCATGGAAAAAGAAGCCCTTTTTGTCCTAAAAATATTTATATTATCCTTTGACAACATAAAAAGGGATCCTTTGTGAAAATTTAACCTAAGAGCCAAGAATGTAAGCATTTCTCCCCGCCCCGCCCCCCCGTGAAAGTTCTCTTAGTAAAACCTGCACAACAATGATGTATATGCCAACAAATGAAGGCCTTAGGAAAACTGTAATGAAGACAAAATTTGTTCTTCTTTCTTTTTCCCTCCCTCTGCCCTTCCGTTTCCCTCCCCCAATGTTTTCTTTTACTTCTACTCACAGGAACTCCATATTTTCAGTGTTAAAGGCAGTCCAGGAAATAACCCTCTGTATTAGTTTACAGATAGCTGTTAATGAATTAACAAGTTACTTTCCTTGGGATATTTGCAATTTCCAGAAGATTATCTAGGATAATGATCTCAAGGAGTGGGAGAAGGATAGCTATCCCTTAGGACAAGAATATCAGAATGTTTCGGAATCAGTTAATAATTTAAAAGAAAAAAATGTTTTATATGGCACATTTTAAGTGTATACAAAAGTAGACAAAATGGGAGAATGAACTCCCATATACCTATTGCACAGCTTCAGCAACTATCAACTCAAGTCCATCTTGTCTCATTTATATGCCCAACCACTGCCCTGTCCCTACTCTGCATTATTTTTGAAGCAAATCCCAAACATCATATTATTTCATCTGTAAATATTTTAGTGTGCATTTCTAAAAGTTAAGGGTTTTTTTAATGTAGCCTCAATGGCATTATCCAACCTAAAAAAAACTGAAGTTAACTATTTAATATAATCATATATACTGCCAGTGTTCACATTTTTGATTGTCTCATAAATGTTGTCTTTTAAAAATACTTTGTTGGTTTAACATGTTATGCTCTTCTCTATATTTCTTATGAATTGATTGTTGGATCTAGAAGTTTGATCACACTTTGTTATACTTGGTATTTTATACTTCCATCAGAAGGCATATGATGTCTGGTTGCCTTTCTTTCTGTGATGTTACCAGACATTGATGCTCAATGTCTAAATTCATTAATTCATGAATACATTATAATTCTATTTCAGGGAGTGATACTCTGATTCTGTCATTTATTCTTTACTTAGTTGCTGAATTCTTGTTGTGAAGACAAATTTCTACCTTAATTAAATTTTGGTTACCCAGTGGTACAGTTTATATAGGAAAGAATAAATGCTTGATTCTTTCCCTTCATTTGCCAATTTTCAAGGTAAGAAGTTGATCACTAGATTTAATGGTGGCCAATTAAGTTTTGGTTTTTATTTTTAGTATCATTATGAATTCATGGAGTTCTACAAATTGATATATTCTAATTGTAAATATTATGATATATATAATTGGAAAGTACTTACTTGACATATAGCTATAAATATTTAAAGACACAAGTCAGTCACTTTATAATGCAAAATACAGAAAGTAAGCAGAGGGTCTATCTGAGATTCTCAACAGAGCTAGGGGGAACACTGCTTGAGGATACATCTCAGATGCTGGGGATGTTTGAGATTTATTTTTTTTTTTGATAACAAGGTCACATAGTTTCAAGATATGTTGAGAGGAAGCCATGTGTATCCAAAGGTATGACTCTCTAATGGTGAAAGTCAGACACCTCAGCTTCTGATTTGGGAAGATTCTAGGGAAGAATTGTGTGTGTGTGTGTGTGTGTGTGTGCGTGTGTGTGTGTGCTTTCCTAGTAGCCTTAAAGTAGACAGTTTCCTACATACAAGACCAGCTCTTTTACAACATGTATACATGCATGTCTGTGTACAGACCCAAAGCAATCCAGCCTCTTCCCGAGACTGCTGGCAGAAATCACTCTCTCACTACCTTATAAAATTATGGAATTAGCTTACTTGTTTAAAAAAATATTTACCTAACACTTAGGTGCTGGCAGCCAAAGCTAGGAGAAAGAATAAGATCATGCTAGTCTCCTCAGGGCGTTCACAGTCTTGTCTGGGTGTAGGTAAGTACACAGACAATTACAATACGCTGTGCTGAATGCTGAACTGAACAATGCTGGATGCTAAGGAATCTGCAAGGACACATTTACTCAGGTGGGGGGATGCTGGTCTCAGGCTGAGCATGTGTCAGCCAGACACATTCATTGAACACTAGTATTGAACTCAAAATTGATCGAAATTATAGATATGAGGCTGTATGAGTTGTGTTTCCTGACCTCATCCACAGTAAGTGTGTGTGTTCAAGACAGGATATGACGGATATAGGACAATAGGAAATTAAGAAGTTGTGTAGTCATCGGATTCCACAGAATTTATTGTACGTGGAGCAATAAGCTTCTAGGTGGAGCAGACTTTAGAAGTGAGATTATGTCTGCGAAGAGCAAAGCTTTGTGATGCACGCTACATAACATAAAAATACAAAATATGAGTACATATGTCCCCTGCCCTTTCCATTCATCTGTACCCATAAGAAGTATCCACTGTGAAACTCAGAACCTGGAATATAGTGAACATTTATAAATATGTTTCATCAGGTGTATCAGAGATTGATTTACATTAGGTTTAGCTTAAAATGGAAAATATTTTATCGTATTACTTTAGTTGAGAACAAGCCTTAAATGCTGTTAGAGGACATCAAGTTTTGCATTGCTCCCTCTAGTGGGACGTTGGTATAACTACATACTATTTTTCTTCTGTTGCGGCAAGGGCTCAGCTGTTCATACATTCATTCATTTTATCAAGCATTTTCTAAGCAGTTACTGTGTTCCAAGAATGACACTGGGCATGAAAGATTTAAAAAGCTCAAACATCAGACTTTTCCCTTGAAGACCTCAGAGTCTAGTTGAGAGACAAAGCAATTAACAAAGAATGACATTGTCATGGGCTAAAAGACGTACAAAAGGGTTAAAGGAACCCAGAGGATAAAGAAACTCATTCTGCCTTGGAGAAGAGGCAAAAGTTTGTGGGGAACTGCACAGAGGATGGGCTGAGTCAGGGTTTCCTGGGTGAATAAATAGGAAGAGAGAATTCCAGGTAGAGGCAATAGCATGAACAAAAGTATAGAGACGTGTTTGGATAACTGCAGTGGTCCACGTCACTGAGGTGGACGGGCAGGACAGGAGGGGTTAGAGAGCAGGCAGGTGAGGAGCCAGTCCATGAAAGGCCTTGGATGCCTTGCGGAGAAGTTGACATCCAATCCCATAAAAGGTGACGAGCTGATAAGGGATTTCAAGCAAGGAAGTTATGTGATCAGATTTGGAGTTTAGAGAAATCACCAGGATGTCTGGTGTGGGTGCCAAGGCTATTAAACCTTCCTTTCTGATGCCTTACCTGAGCAATTAGTTTGCTTTGGATGCTGCCCACCATGACTTTGGAGACTTTTTCAGCTGGGCGCTGTGGCTCATGCCTGCAATCCTAGCACTTTGGGAGGCCAAGGTGGGTGGATTAATTGAGATCAGGAGTTCAAGACCAGCCTGGCCAACATGGTGAAACCCCATCTCTACTAAAAATACAAAAATTAGCTGGGCGTGGTGGCATGTGCCTGTAGTCCGAGCTACTTGGGAGGCTGAGGCACGAAAATCGCTTGAACCTGGGAGGTGGAGGTTGCAGTGAGCCAAGATTGTGCCACTGCATTCCAGCCAGGGTGACTTTGAAGACTTTTTCATATGTTTACCAAGTGCTTCCTCCTACTTCTCAGCGTTTATTGAAACCAGGATCTCAAGTCTCTCCTGGTATAATTATCATATTTTGAGACTGTAATGAGTTCAGTTTACCAGAAACATCCATGAAATCCACACTATCCATGCTGGTCACTATGCGAATATGGTTATAATATGATGGAATCACATGGGTGAACCCAAGGGTCCAGCTCTCCACAGCTCTTAACTTCTTATGTTCTCCCTTTATCCCTGCGGGCTCAGAAACACTGCATCCATCTGCCCAACAAGTGCCCAGATAATTCTTATTTTTTGTTTATTTATTTTTTTGAAACAGGGTCTCACTCTATTGCCCAGGCTGGAGTGCAGTCATGTGATCTCAGCTCACTGCAGCCTCTGCCTCTCTGGTTCCAATGCTTTTCCCATCCCAGCCTCTCGAGTAGCTGGGATTACAGGCGTGCACCACCACACCTGGCTAATTTTTTTTTATTTGTATTTTTAGTAGAGATGGATTTCGCCATGTTGGCCAGGTTGGTCTCGAACTCCTGACCTCAAGTGATCTACCCACCTTGGTCTCCCAAAGTGCTGGGATTACAGGCATGAGCCACCATGCCCAGCCGATGTCCAGATAATTCAATTCACATATTAAGCTATAGATAGATTCCCCTTAGACATCTAAGTGGAAAGGTCCAGGTATGTGGCACATCTGGAGTTCAGGAGAGAGGTCCAGGCTGCCAGGATGACCAAGCATATCTGAGAGTGGTCAGTGTATGATTGGGACTGAATGAGATTACTTAGTATAAATACAGAGAAGAAGCCTGAAAACTGAGCCCTGGGGTAGCTGCGAATTTAAGACACAGGACAGATGAAGAAGAACCAGCAAGGTGACTAAGGCAGAGCAGCCACTGGGGGAAGAGGAAAGCTGGTGTTGTCTCCCATTTATGGACTGATCCTTCTTAGGAAAGGCAGGTTTACAAAAGAGTTAAGACTGAGGATGCTGGACTCACATCGATCTGGATTCAAATCCTAGTGACGCATTAGTGCTAAATGACTTTTACACCTCATACAGGGGACTGGGTGCAGTACAGAACCTGGGGAGTGTTTGTTTGCTGAGTAATCGTTGATTCTGTACCACTGCACTCCGGGGATATATTAAGTGCCAAGGGAATTTATGTGAAAGAATGAAACAAAGTCTCTGGCCTCAGGGAGCTCACAGTCCAGAGAAAGGGAGCAGTCATAGAAGCCAGTGATTCTCCACAACATCACAGTGTGATAAATTCTCTCATGAAAGTGTGAGCCATCACTGAGGGAACAGAGAGGAGGGAGTGATTAGTCCAGCCTAAGGTGGCCTGACTTACATATGACGCATTTTTTTACTTTTTCGCCTGTTATGTGCCATTTTGCCCAAGAAAATCACGACTCTTCTGAGCACCGTTGATTAATTTATGTGATGGCTTACAAGAATTTGTTTATTTTTGGAGGGGGAGAAATAAGGGTAAAAAATCCCCAGGGTACAGATTGTGGTCCTGCTTTTTAAAAAATTCAGTTAGGAATTACAATCTTGAATGAAACTGAGTCTATAATTGCCTATTAGCCCAAATCAATGTTCTCTCCCTTTTGGCTGTTACCAAATCACTCCCTGGTGTAACTTTGACATCCCAGCCTTAACCCCTGAGACTATTACATCTGGTGTGGTAGGCTTCAGCGATTTTAATGTTTTATTTGGGCAGTTATTTACCTTCCATTTTGGGGGCAGCTTTTCTTCTTTAGACAGTGAAGCCCCTAAAACACCAGCTTTTCTCATATTTACTTTAACAACCATATCCACTTCTCATGAACAAGATTTTCTATCATTTTCTTGTACATTTTTGTTTCTTCTTACTTTCTTAGTTATGCATTCATTCTGGCTAGAACTAAAATTTTTAGAAATAAAATTTATAACTAAAAATGTTCTTTCAGCTGGGTGCAGTGGCTCACGCCTGTAATCCCAGCACTTTGGGAGGCTGAGGCAGGCAGATCACTTAAGGTCAGGAGTTCAAGACCAACCTGGCCAACATGGCAAAACCCTGTCTCTACTAAAAATACAAAAATTAGCCAGATGTGGTGGTGTGTGCCTGTAATCCCAATCCCAGCTACTCAGGAGGCTGAGGCAGGAGAATCACTTGAACCCAGGAGGCAGAAGTTGCAGTGAGCCACGGTCACACCACTGCACTCCAGCCTGGGCAACAGAGTGAGACTCCACCTCAAAAAAAAAAAAAAAAAGAGTCCTTTCATGAGTTTATTATAAATTCTTGCACTGGAAATTCCACAAAGGCGGATTGCAAAACTGGTTGTAATTCAGTGTTGAGTGCAGTGGAATAGTACTGCCCTTATTCTGCTAACTAATAGCTCCTCTAGCTCTATCTGAAGACACAACTAGGGATTTGGGAGCCAGATAAATGTTTGGATAATTTTGTTCTCCAGCCCTAAAGTAACTGTAACTGTAATTCCTTTGATGGCTAAGGTAGATGACGGTGAATGTATTCGGGACAGGACAGGTTCTAGTGCTAAGAGAGATGAGGGCAGCCTGGGCCAGGTCTGGACATTGTCTGCTGGAATACAAAGAGAAATTTTTTTCTCAACCACACAGGAATATACCCTCAAACCCATGTTGGCTCTTCAAGAAACAAAAACACTTTAAAAATCATTAAAGGAAAGGAAATCCTGAGAATTCTGTATTCCTGATTTAAAAAGTGAAGACTCTAGACTTTTTTCCCCAAGAAAAGATATTTAAGGTTTATTTGCTAAGTAGGATATGCTATTTTAAGAATAATCATTCTTAAAAGTTGTCTCTGTGTTTCAGTCTTTAATGAAAAGGACTGAGTTTCTTTTAATATGGGATTCTCAGTGAGGCTGAGCTTCTATAGAGTTAGATTTGTAGGAAGTCCATTCTTTCCCTTGGTTTGGCCAAGTCTCTCAAAAATGCTAACCCAGTCCAAAGGGTCAGTCCTGATTACCCTCATCTTGAGTAGTTGCTGTTGAAATCTGGCTGTGTTCCAGGAGGCAAAAGCAGACATTCTCCCCCATTCTCCCCTTTCTTCTTTCCCGGCTCCCTGTAACTTGTGATACTCTGCTTCATGTCTGCCATGCAGGACTAGCTGTCAATGGCACAGCTCTTTAGGGTCCAAACTCTTCAGTTCACAAGTGCTAGCCATTTCCCTAGCAGTCCCATAGGGTCAGGTGAATGGGTTGGAAGGAGGTGTCAGTGTCAGCTGCATGCTGTTTCCAGAACCAACTCCCCCTCTGATGGGTTCTAGGCCCTCTGTCACCCGTCCAGAGTCTCCTCTCTCGTGGTGAAGCTATTTCAGAGGGCTTTTCACCACTGTCTGTCATTGAGCCTCTGTCAGAGAATCCCTTAATGACATGTTCTGGTAACCCTGAATCTCAAAGAGGCCAGGTCAGTTATGCTCAATTCGGGCTATGATTATTGTTATTGAGCACTATTTGCTGTCTAAGCCTTAGTTCCTATTAAGTCAAACTGAATGAAAGAGAAAATGGGTGGGGAAGAGCTAGCTCTGCTGCTCCCAGATGAAGGTGTGCATGCGTGTGGATGCATGGATGTGTGTGTGTGTGTATGTTGCGGGAAGAGGAGCAAACTTTAAAGACCAAGCCCTCAGAGTGCTTTCCTCTGCACTCTAGGGCCCTTCCCTCTCATGATTTTCCAAGAGAATCTAAAGCACAACCAACATAAAGGTATTAAAAAATAGATTCTGAGTGACAGATAAATTTTATAGCCTCTTGCTAACTTGCCATGATCATAGTCTAGATTTTTTTTTTTTTGAGAGAGAGAGAGTCTCACTGTGTTGCCCAGGCTGGAGTGTGGTGGCATGATCTTGGCTCACTGCAATCTCTGCCTCCTGAGTTCAAGCAATTCTCCTGCCTCAGCCTCCCAAGTAGCTGGGATTACAGGCACCTGACACTGTGTCTAGCTAATTGTTGTATTTTTAGTAGAGACAGGGTTTCACCATGTTGGTCAGGCTGGTCTCAAACTCCTGACCTCAAGTGATCCACCTGCCTCGGCCTCCCAAAGTGCTGGGATTACAGGCATAAGCCACCATGCCTGGCCCATTTTGACAATCACAACAGGCCAAATTCTAATCACATTGTAGGTATGCCAGGAAACCCCAGAGCTGTCTGGTAAGAGCCCTGGAAACCCAGAAAGAGACAGAGATGCTTCTTTGGCCTATCAGGAATAGATTAATTTGGCCCAACCCAATTAGTAACACAACATCTTCTCTATGCTGGGCCACTGGGGAATGAAATGCTGCAGCTCTTTCTGTGGAAGAGTTTATCATCTCCTTGGGGAATGCAGAAGGATGCACTCCTGGAAATAATTAAGACAACAGACTCTGTGCAGGGCTTCTGGACATGAACTTTCCTACCCTGGTTACCATTGCATGACCAAGCTGCTTTAGCAGAGTAATGCTTACATGTTCTTTGCCTGGTCACTCTGCACAGCCACAACCTGACTCTTGGAATCAAGGAAGCATTTGCTTCTAGTGGTCAGGGCATGTGGGATGAGAGGTAAGACCACAGCAGCAGACATCCTTTCTGACTGGGTTCAGAGCTAAGGTTGAAATGGTAAAGCTTTGGGATTTACCATTCACGAGGTGTTTTCAACCCAGGAAAGCAGACACAAAAAGGAGAGATGGGGTCCTGTGTCTGGAGATCTGGGTGCCCTGTTTTGATGAAGAATCATCTGAAAAGGTGAAACAAACAAAAAATATGAAACAACCTCTATAAGTCAGAATGGGGTGGGAACAGGGACTGGGGCTAGGCTTGGGTTAGAAGTGGTGTCCATCTCCTGGGAGAGTGTGGTGGGGATTTCATACAAGAAGGGAAGTCCCCCAGTTTCCTATGGGACTATGAGACAAATTGCTTTTAATTATGTTAATTACAACAACAGAGCACTCCACTTCTCAGGAGAGCTTTTCATCTTCAAAGGGGCTCCAGGATGAAGCATTAACAGTTGTCATGAAAGTCTCTGGAGTTTGAGAACTGAAGTCAAAGGAGCCCTAGCTATGTGGGTTGGGGCCCATGTATGCCCTGAAAAGCCAATGTCTAAGGGATTCTCTGGCTTCAAGGTTAGGAGCAGGTCAAGGCAGGGGTATATGTCTGGGAATTAGCCCTACCTCACTGAAATCAGAGAGGCAAAGGAATGGGCGTGCCAGCCTCAGTCCAGTTCCCTCAAGCCCCGACTCCCTTTATTGGGATTGCCAGTAAAATCAAGGATCCCCAGTTAAATGTGAATTTCAGATAAACAACAAATAATTGTTTAGTGTATTCATGTATTCATTGTTTATCTGAAATTCACATTTAACTGGGCATCTTGTATTTTTATTTGCTAAATCTGGCCACCCTATCCTATATGCTTCTCTCCCCCAATACACACACACACACACACACACACGTCTCTCTCTCTCACACACACACACGTGTCTCTCTCTCTCTGTCTCTCATACACACACACACACACACAATGAGAGGCCCAGCTTCCAACCTGACAGACTCCTACCTGAGAGGTCAGCAAGCCTAGGCGTGTTCCCCTGGGGCAGGGGAACAGAACTCTCTAGACCTGCCCAGGCCCAGCCTCTTTCCCTCCTGCATGTGGGAATGTGAGAAAACTCCTGTCTCAGTTCTCTAGGGGGAGGATCTCCAGGGCTGGGCAGCTGGACATATAGTGCATCCTTCCCAACACCTTTATTTACCTTGGAATTTGAGGATGAAGCAGCCTGAGGAATGGACTCTCTAAATCTTCCTGATCCTTCCCTCCCATCCTTCCTCCTCTGTGTGCTTAGCTTACCTCCACTCCATGGCTCTTGTGGCTTAAGGGGGAAACCTGTGGCCACCCACCCCCATTGCCCCACACTGCTGGCATGGAAATTCCTCTGTGACAAAAAACAGAGAGAAAAGGTCACTGGGCTGAGATGAGCTTCCTGCCTAGGCAGTGGAATCCAGGCTGCCAGGACGGGTCTGGGCCTGAACTAGAAATGCTGCCGGTTTCCCGGGCTGGGTGGGGAAGAGAGGACAAGCTGGCACTTGCCACAGCACAGAATAGTAACTGGGAGGTTGCGATGCCTGCTCTGAGCCTGAGCGAAACTCTCAGGGCCTCCAGACATTGACGCAGGTAGAGAGGTTCCCAGGCCCCAAAGCTCCAGATTCAGCCCCTGGGCTCAATCAGGGTCAAGGATAGAGCATGCTGCCTTCTTCCCACCCCCAGGACAGGCAGATGGTCACACATGTTCACATCCTGGGATATTACTTCAGGCCTCTGGGTAAGATTAACATTCCAAAGCTCCAATCCTCAGGTTCCCCTTCATGACCTAATAGAAAGGGCATGGAGTCAGACAGATCGGGCAGAATCAACTTCCTACTCACCATTTACCAGCTTTGAGACCTTGGATAAAACTCTTAAAAACTAAATTTTAAAAAAATCCCCTGATGAACCAAGCTGAGTAGCTGGCAAAGCTGTGCAGGGGATTTCCAAACAGAGGGGCAGAATATGCAGCCACAACTTTTCCTTCAAAGTGCAAGATTCTGGAACAATTCCAGAAAAGCTAACATAGGTAAATTACTCTTAGATTTGTATTGGGGAACAAGAACAATAACAACATTCCCCCTGTGAATAGCCATAGTTGGTAAAACATGCTAGTGTTTCCTTCCCTCCTTCTCCTTTCTTAATAAATCAGAAGTGCATGAATTAAGTATAATACACTTAGCTCATGGGCACAATTTAAATCATTACCTGGCAGTTATGAAGAATGTGGAACACTGAAGTTCTTTATTAAATGTTTATTGAGTAACTGGCTAACTAGAGGAAGAGAGAAAGGAAGGGAGGAAGAAAGGAAGTATCTATTTTATTTCAACTGAGTAGGACTTAGTAGAAATTATGACTCTTATTTTACTTTTAAAAACATTTATTTATTTATTTACTTTGGCCATTTCCACTCAAAGGACTGACTCTTATTTTAGAAGCCTCCAGTGCTGGTATTATATTTCCTCAAATACCCCTTTGCTAGGTCTACTGTTTCCCTACCACCTTCCATTTCTATTCTGCAGCAGCTGTGCCCAGCTCTTCTCATAGTGTTTTGTAAATAGTGAACTAGAGCAGACAAGAGCTTTGAAGCTTCCTGGCTACCCCAGGGAATTAAGCTGGCAAGGCACCTGGCCAGCATAGTCTTGATGGGTCCTTCTTTGGATTCGAAAGGCCCAGGAGAAACTGCTACTGCTAGCAGCAGCTCAACAGTATGCAGATGTCATTGTGCTGGGGAGGGATAGGTGGTGTGTAGGCAGCCTTGTCTCTGATTCTTGGGCCTGAACAAAATAAGAGGGGTAAAACAGTCTCAGAAGGATCAAAAGTTTCCCAGGGGATTTAAAACCGGGTGGAGTCATGCACAGGACATTGGTAACATGTGGGAACAGCCCTGGGATAGGGGGCGATAGAAAGGTCTGATGAAGCACTCTTCCTACTCTTATTCTATGTCTCTTGCAAATCCACTTGCCTATTTCGAAGTTCAGGGATTTGGACTTGAACTTGAGCTTGACCACTTCTCATGTGATCCTGGAGATTATCCTTTATGGGCCTTAGTTTCCTCAAGAATAAAATAGAAATGCTATCACTAACCCACACACATGCATTTAGCAAAGATACGTTGAACACCTAGTGTGTGAGAGGCCCTGAGAACACAGTAGCACAGACAAAGCCTCTGTCCTCTTGGAGCTAATTCATACTCCAGGAAAGAAGCCCCCAAATGGCAGCTCCTGTGGGGTGTTTTATATGGCTCATGTAATTAAAAGTTAAAAAATGCAAATGTATAAAAAATTAGTAGATTTTACATAAGAAATCTAGATTTCCCAGTGGCAACATTGGACCTGTATTTCTGTCCGGCAGCCGGCAGCCAGAGCTTAGTGGCTGCTTCTTTTAGAAAGAAAGCACGCTTTCCAGGTAGCCACAGTCCTCACCATTTCTAGACACTCTTACCTTGCCCAACCTAAACAATATTTTTGTTTTTTTACCCAAAACTTTTCAATGCCCTTCACTGTAAAGAGGAGAAAGTCCAACTCTTTGATGTCACATTCAAGGCCTTCCTTCCAGTTCTGTTTCCTGCCTAATCGATCCCTGCAAATGCTACACTTCAGCAAATTGCAGTTTCCTGACTATCCCATGAGGTACTGCTGAACTATTATAATATTATCCTCTTTGCCTGAAATGCTTTTTTTGGTTCTCCTTTTCTATCTAGAAAATGGTTACTGAACTTTAAGGATCATCTTAAACTTTCCCCTCTCCTTTTGTGAAGACTTCTGCTGAGAAAATACTCAGAGGGTCATGTGAAGACCCTCAAAGATGGAAATGGTCCACTTGAGACCAAAAGGCCATCAATGGCTCTACATCCTATGTTTGATTGGGCACGGGGCCCTCCAGCTGGTCACAATTTGTAAAAAGCCTCAGCTTTCTCAATAAATGGGGACAAAATATGAACATTAAAAAAGATGTCTGTAAATGAACTTAGATAACCATGAAAAGTGTTTGAATGGTCATTAATGCTTATTAAGCAGTAGCTATTGTTCCAGCTATTGTTATTAATATTCCAAATGGAGGCAACTTCATTAAAGATGGTAGATCAGCAGGTGCAAAGCATATTCAAAGAAGACAAATTTATTATGGTTGAAGGGTAGCAAAATGCTAGAAGATATGGTTGGAAAAGTAGGCTAGGGCCAGAGAGGGGCCTTCTAACTGGTCTCTCTCTGCCTGACCTTTTTCTACCTTCTAGCTTAAGCACAGCAGCCAGATTAATTGTGCAAAACAAGTTACCTACGTCACTCCTCTGCTCAAAAGCCTCCAGTGGCTCCCGCTTACTCTCAGAGTAAAAGTTGTTACCTCTCAGACCTCATATGCCCCACCTCCAACTCTCCCCTTGCCCCAGCCACACTGGCCTCCGTGCTGGTCCTTTAGTGGGGCAAGTATATTCCTGCCCTGGGGCTTTTTACTTGCCGGGCCCTCTTTCTGGAATAATCTTCCCTCTGATACCCACTTGACTCCATCACATTCTTAGCGCTCTACTCAAATGTCATCTTCTCCCTGGTTAGTCCACGTAAAATTTGGATCCACTCCACCCCCTCCTAATCTTTTTCAGTTGCCCCCTTGTCCTTCTTAGAACTTGCCATGGACTTACATACTTTACTTGTTTATTGCCTGTCTCCCCAGCTAGAATATAAGCACCACAAGGGCAGAAATTTTTGTCTGTCTTGCTCACTGCTGTGTCCCCAGCACCTAGAACACAAATTTGGCACACAGTAGATAAACAATAAGCATTTGTTGGATGAGGGAATAAGCTTTCTTGATTCAGTAAGCATTAGGAAATCACAGAATGTTTTTGAGCAGGACAGTGATGGGACTGGAGCTCACAGAGGGCTGTAGAATAGATTGGAGTGGGGCTGAAAGCTGGGAGTTGGGAGGTAGTCACTATAGCAGAAGGGCACATATGTGAAAGTTTAAACAGAAGGCTTTCATAGGAACAGGAGACAATACGTTTCAAAAGGGTGGGGATTCTTCTGGTGTATAGTGCTCAATAAAGATTTACTGAAGGGTGAATGAAGGAATGATGTTTGTGTCTCATGTCAGGTAGACCCAGGTCTTGGTCTGTCTTAGAAAAACCAAAATCCTATTTGCTCCTGACTTTGGGGCTCTCCTGGTCAGGGGTTACATGAGATTGTTATTGAAAATCTCTTATTTATATATACATCTCCCCTTTCTTCTTTGACTGGGCTAACCCTCTGTAGCATCTAGCCACTTCTTAGGCCCAAGCTTAGCTTGGACAAAGCTGAGATTCAAGCTGTAGAAATTGAGGTGGGGTTTAGGCTGTCAGTGTCTGGGGCAGGGACCAGATAGAATCACCTTTTTGAATGTTATGCAACTGGAATTTTAGGCAATGTGGAGAAATTAGTGTGGCAGGTAGTCCTTAGGCCTTCCCTGGCCAGTCCAGAGCCACTCAAGAGAGTGGAACTCCCCATGGAAACCATCTTTACCTTTTTCCACAGAAGGCCAGGGTAATTGGATAGGAGGCCAGTATAGGTTGAGGCTGAGCATTGAACTACATGAAGAGAACATTCTGACAGTGGAGGGGTGAAGGGTGGGGCTGCTACTTGGTCAAAGAACTTCTGGTTTCTACCCTGTCTTCCCTGTCCCTTAGCCATATCTCCTCAAGGGAATTCTTCACTAGGCTCTGAGAGTCACACTTGGGCCTTGCTCTTAATCCAATCAGCAGAGAAGAGATACTTTGTGTCCTCGCTGTCCCAAGAACAAATACACAGTAACACTGCAGGTTTAAATTAAGTGAATACCAGGTGCCCTGAACTGTGCCACATCCTTGCCTAAAGTTGGGGAGGGGGATGCAGCAATAGAGAAGAATGACATTTTCTAAGATGTGGTATTGTTTTATTTATTTCATTGAATCCTATTGTCAATCCCATGAAATAGGCAGCATTCTCATTTAGGAGGTGAGTAAACTGAGGCTCAGACTGCCTGGACAGTTAGGAAATGAGAGACGGGAAACTGGAGACAAATTTTGACTCATTGCAAATCACAGTTAGTTTTTCTGATACAGCTCTGCTGTCATGGAGTGCCAGAGAATAGTCTGACACCCAGGTCTCCTGACTCCCCAAGTGCTCTTTCTTCTTTCTTGAAAAAAAGTAATGATAATATTTTCATTAAATAGTATATAAATCTGCTTTAAGATTTAACCAAATAGGACTGAAAGCTTTATAACCAAAGCATCAGCCCCCACACACATCCTATTTTTGTTGAAATAATATTTTGTCTCCTATTATTTTTGTTGAGCTCTCTCATCCATTCTTATCTCGACTCTCATGCTTTTTGTCATCTCTTAACCTTATAGATTAATATGTTTTAAAAAAATTCCTTCACTGTCATTGATCACCTGAGGTGATCTGGGGTGGTGGGGGGGTGGGAGAAGAGAAAAGCACATTTGGTTAATCACTCATATTGAACAGGAATCCAGCTTCTTGCCACACTGCTCCCCGAAGATTCTGTACTCCTGGAGTCTTCATTTTCTGAAATCGACACATTGTCCAGTGCTCTGTAGCTCAAACTGAGCCTAACACTCTGCTAGTTCCTGTCTGGCCTGCACCTTGCTGCCCTTAGGGCTTGACTGAAGCCTGGAGAGAATTATCTACACAAAGGAAACAAAGAGCAGATAACAGCAGTGATGGTCGCTCCATCTGCACAGCACTCCACCTGTTTCAGAGAGTGTTCATATCCACTATCTCATTTCAAAGCAGCATAGAGTCACAGGACAGGTTGTTTGGTGCTGACCATGAAGCCAAAATCCGGCCACTGTTTTGTCTCAATGGGGAAGCAGCTTTGAATCAGAACTCTGAACTCTCACATTCATGATGGTTGTAGTTTCTTCACCTCTTTTGTCTGCAGAGCCAATGAGAAAGCTCTCCATGCTGGGGAAGATGGGAAGTGGACCCTCAGGATTTGGAATGAATGGGCAGAAGAATGAAGGGAGGGCCCCAAGGGGGAGCTTAATTCCAAATAATTTCCTGGGCTTTGCTTTTCCTCCTTTGCCTCCCATAGAGATCCAAGTTTGGAATAAAAAAAAACTGCTTCTTTGAGAACACTTTCCAGTGCTCAGCTTGCTTCAAGGATAAAAAGGGTCTTCTAACTATGGAAAGACTCAGAAGATGTTCCGAACACTTTGGTGGAGAATTCTTCTAGAGTCCAAAGCCAAAGTCTGTGCCATTGCTTGGATTGGAAAGTGAGATTCTTTTATGCTTCCTGCCATCTTGGTGATTCTAGAATTTGGAGGCCATTATAGAGTGCAACAACCAGTGTGCATTCAGTTTAGGCTGTGGCTTAGGCAATGTGTTAGGGTCACCTGTGGCCCTGATGCTTTAAGATACTTGGATGGAGACAGAGATAAGCCAGGGCCAAGAGAAAAGTGAGGGTAGACCTGATGGGCTCCAGAATGCCTTCCAGAAGGGAGGTTGGAGTCTGATTTCCTTTGAAAGCACAGAATTGGATTGTTTAGTGCAATGTCCCTACCTGACTCTTTAGCAACCCACCAAAGGTGCACAGCTTCTTTGCTATCACCGACTCCAGTAACACTAAACTCTCCACTGTATGGAGCCTTTGGGAGGAGTCCCAGTTGCCATGCCCTCTGCTCTGCCAAGAAGAGAGTGGGATTTGGGTTCATGGTTTTATTGTCACATGTCTGATATTGTAGAGTTTAAAGTCTCTGGGTGGAAAAAGAAACTCTTTCCTACCAAATGAGAGCTGACTGGGAACAGGAGAGGGGAATTCCCTCATTCCCTGTGGCTGTGAATCAGGGCCCCCGTGCTGAAATGTACGTCCCACTACCTGAAACTCAGACTCACTAGTGAGTCAGCAATGCCACACCTGATTATCAATGGAGGGCAAAATGATGGGAGCATTGCAGGCCCAGGGCATGTTGGGAATGACTGAATCCTGAAGAGGCTCTTTTGAGAATACAGAAGAACTGATTCCTCAAGAGCTTGTGGAAAGACTCACAAGATGTTCTTATTCCCCAGATCAAGCAGATGAGGTGTGTATCAGAATAGAAGACATCAGCGTGGCCTATTGCCAGGGCTTGTTGCCTGCAGAGCCGGGGAGTTCCTCCTGATCTCTACCTTAATTCCACCTGCTTTACCCCCTTTCATTAATTATTCAGTTGAGTGACATGAGAGTAGGGACTTGGTTTTGTTTATGGCAATATCAACAATATCAACAGTACCCAGATCCATGGGTGATTTTTTTTTTTTTTTTTTTGAGATGGAGTTTCCCTCTTGTTGCTCAGGCTGGAGTGCAATTGCGCAATCTCGGCTCACCGCAACCTCCACTTCCTGGGTTCAGGCAATCCTGCCTCAGCCTCCCGAGTAGCTGGGATTACAGGCATGCGCCACCAAGCCTGGCTAATTTTGTATTTTTAGTAGAGTCAGGGTTTCTCCATATTGGTCAGTCCGGACTCCAGCTCCCGACCTCGGGTGATCTGCCTGCCTCAGCCTCTCAAAGTGCTGGGATTACAGGTGTGAGCGATTGCACCTGGCGATTTTTTTTTTTTTAATAGTTAACAGCCAGTGCAGAACAGGTCAGAATAGACTCTGGCTGCGGAGCTGAGCAGGGGTCCAAGTGGATAGAGCCCCGGGTTTGTGTTCTAGTCTTGGTTTGTGGCTAATATGCTATGTGACCTTGAGTAAATCACTTGACCTCGCTGGGCCGCAGTTTTCTCATCTATGAAAAGGGAGAATTTAGACTAGAAGTTGCAATCAGATGCCTACAGGGTCAGGCAATTAAAGTAAATGAGTGAGCTCAATAGAGTGAGTTTGTACTGGCTGTAACGTGTAGACTCCCTCTAAATGGGCAACTGTTGCCAGGTAGAACTGCTGGTAGAGCATCCAGGGCACTTGACTCTTTAAGAGATGCTGAGAATTTTGATGTTTATGTGAGATCTCCTGATATTTAAAATACTGTGTGGGTAAAAACTGGCTAAGTCAGTTTTAGTCTTGATCTAGATAATCCAGAAGAACCCTCCCAGCTTGAGTTTTCTGATTCCAAAATATATGTCTTCTAAAGAAGGTCCTTAAGACATCCCCTTAGTCATGGGAATTTCAGCTGGTGCAAAAGTGAGTGCCTGTGTGTGGGCTCATACTTGTATGCCACTGGGGTTTTGACTCCCCTCAAATGACACTCTCCCAATGGCCTTACCCCTCATCCCTCTCATACACCTGCACTGGAGCTTGTTTGGTCCCCAGAGCCCAGCCCTGGGCCAGATGGAAGATGCTGTTTGTCTAGTGAGCTCATCAGCAGTAAACAGCTAGCTGTGCTGATGAGCTTGCCCTTCCCCCAGTGAAGGGAAGAGTGGCCACAGGGCAGTGGTTGAGACAGAGGCTGGCTGAGTCAGGCCTTGGGGCCTTGCTGCCTTCCCAGGCCTTTTGCTGGCTACATTCCAAAGCTAAATTGGGACTTGGAATCATGCCTACATTATTATCAATCTGGGGCTCTTCAACACACTTGTATGAGTATGCTAGGGCTACCGTAACAATGTACCTCAGAGTGGGTGGCTTGAACAACAGAAATTTTTTGTTTCATAGTTCTGGAGTTTAAAAGTCCAAAATCAAGGGTCTGAGGGATGTGAAAAAAAAAAAAGAAGCTCTATTCCAGGTATCTCTCCTTGGGTTGCAGCTAGCTGTCTTCTCTTTATGTCTCTTCATATCACCTTCCCTCTGTGGGTATCTGCCTCTGTGTCCAAATCTCCTCCTTTTATAAGGACACCATTCATATTGGATTCAGGCTCACCCTAATAACCACGTTTTAACTTGATTACCTCCATAAGGATCCTGTCTCCCAATAAGGTCATATTCTGACATCTGGCTGTGGTTGCAGTGGGGGTGGTCAGGACTTCAAAATACAAATTTTTTTGTATGTGGGTGACAGTTCAACTCATTGTACCACTCCTCCACAGTTTCTCACTCATTACTTTAAACACCAAAACCTAAGTGACCTGCTCATGCCCCATTTCACCTACGACAGCTCAGTGGTTGAGGGTGGGGGATTTTTAAAAGTCTCATTTACTGTTGCACAGCCTCCTGCAAACCTGTCCTCTAGACAGATGAGGAAGGTGAGGGCAATCTCATCAAGCACCTGTTAGGGTACATGCAGGACTTGAATTTCAGGTAATAACAAGGAATGCCTTCTTGTTCTCTGACGCACTGTCTATATGGTATTTTTAATCTTTACGCCAATAATAATTGCAAGTACATATAAAGCACTTGATAAGTGCTAAATACTGTTGCAAGCAGTTTACATGTAGTTATTGAATTCCCACAATACCCCTGAGGTATGTACTATTACTAACCTCTTTCTACAGATAAGACACCAGGGCCTAAAAAGCTTAAGAAACTTTCCCAAGTCTGTAGTAACTGATGGAGTTGGGGTCTAAATCCCAATAGTTGGCTCCAGAGGCTATGCTTTTAATCATTACACGATAGTGATCAGAGGAAGCAGGAACTCCAGTCTGGGCAACATAGTCAGACCCTGTCTCTAAAAAAAAAAAAAAAAAAATTAGCCGGGCATGGTGGCCCATGCCTATATTTCCAGTTACTTGGGAGGGTGAGGTGGGAGAATCGCTTGAGCCCAGGAGGTTGAGCTATGATTGTGCCACTGCATTCTAGCCTGGATGACAGAGCCAGACCCTGCCTAAAAAAAAAAAAAAAAAAAGGAATTGAACTGGGTGCCAGTGCCTGTAATCCCAGCACTTTGCGAGGCTGAGGCGGATCCCTTGAGCCCAGGTGTTGCAGACCAGCCTGTGTAACTTAATAGCAAGACCCCATCTCCAAAAAAAAAAAAAAAAAAAAAAAAAAAAAAAAGAAAAAAGAAAGAAAAAAGAAAGAGAAAAAAGCAAACAACAACAAAAAAGAAGGCAGGAATTATTATTCTCATTGAAGAGATGAGGAAACTGAAACCAAGAAGCTAAGTAACTTACCCAGGGTCACACGGGTAAGAGGCAGAGTAAAGGTAGAATTCTAGTCCTGAAAGCCTATGGCTTCTCCCAGACAGGACCAAGTGTCCTGGTTCTCTTCTTCATGTGCAACTCGACTTACACAGGCCCACGAGTAGTAGGGCCAACCCAGAATCTCAAAACCCTTATTTGTGCTTAACTGTCTGCATACTGCAGGGTAATTATGGGCCGTGAAGGAGGGAGGCACCCTCTCGACTTAGATCTGAACTCCCAGTCGCTTCCAGTTCCCAGGACCACCAGCCCTGAGGCGTAAGGCTAGGCCTGAATCTAGGACTTTCTTAGCCGGAGTTAGAAGCGGAGGAGTAGGGTGGGACACTGGACGGACGCCGCTGGGCCGGGCAGCCCAGAAACGCGGAGTGTCATATTTCTTGCAACTCGCCAATCCCGAACGCCGGGGGGCGTGGCCACACCTGGGAGGCGTGGCCGGGCGGATGCGAGGGCTGCGGCGTCCTGGGGCGAGGCGCTGACGTGAGCTCGGCGCACCTGGGCCGGGCAGGTAAGGGCTGGTGCGGGACGGGGAGAGGAACCTGCAGTCCCTACTTGAGTAGAGCCAGGCGGCCCTTGGCTAAGACGTCGAGGAGCGTGGTAGCGACGGGTGATCTTCACTGCGGACTTGGTTCGGAGGGACGTCCGCTTCTGGTGGACAGATTGAGCAAAGGTGGGTACGCCAACTTCTGGGGACCAGCTTGAGGGAGGAGAGGCTCCCCCGTGGGTGGGGTAGGACCCATCCCCGGAGTTTGTAGGGGGTGAGAGAACTTGCTTGGGGGCATCTGTGTGTTTGGGGTGGGTACCCACTGGGGCTGGGTGCCTGTCGCCCTCTTCCAGATAGCTTTGGGGCGGCCTCAGTTCTGTAGCGCTAGGCCCCTCTCGAATCTACACTTGTGTCTACTCTCCCTACCCCCACTGCCGAAGCGGAGGGCACTGCTCTCGGCCGTCAACAACCCCACTATCCGGTAGAGCTAAAGCACCGCGCCCCCTTCAGTCTTACCAACTTGCCGCTGGCCCCTGTGTCCCAGAGAGGGGACTTCCCAGGTCCGCAGGCCCTTGATCCTAGTGGGCGTTTTGGGAAACTGGAGTGACGGTGGCCAGGAGCTTTGGAGCATTGGCGGTTTGTTTTCCCTCCCTGAGTCTGTTTGGCACAGTTAGGCCCTTCGCCCTGGGCCTGGGAGACACCCTTGGATTTCCAAGGAGCGGAGCTAGGTGCTGGGGAGGGTGGCGCTGGGGTGTGGTTGCTCTGGGGGTGGGCCTCTTTGCCCGAAGGGGCTGGAGGGTGGTGTGGAGAATGGGGAAAGTCTCCCAGGCCTGACTTGGAAAGGAGGCCTGAGGTGTCACTCTTTACAGGGAGCCTGCTTTGTGGTAAAGGGGTCATCCTGTTCCAACCTGTTCTCTTGGTGGATGTCAAGAGTGGAAGTGAGGGAAAGGAGATGGATAGAGAGAGGAAGGCGCTTGGGTGGGATTGGTGAAAGCTGGTGTTGACCCAGGAGTGTGGTTTAGGATGAGACGTGTGTATGATGTATGACAGTGGCACTCAATACCTTGTAACTCCCGTTCGCCATCCCCCAGCTTCCATCCAGCAGAAGGGAAGGGTGTGGGCATTTTGACTAGAGGCCTGCAGTTTACCCCTAAGCAGGGCTAAACTAAACAGGGAAGCCTGAGGAACGGAACTTAGAGGATGGCATTTCATTTCTTTCAGGAGAAAGGGAAGAACTGGGACTGCTAAGAATTGTCTGCGAGAAATGGCGTGTGTTTTAACCTGAGCAAAACCACTGATGGCCAAATCTCGGCTTTTGTGTGGCAGTGCCCCTGGAAACTAGTCTGGGGAGGAGCTATGGAGGTGGCAATGAGGGTGTTTATGGAGGACCTGCTCCCTAGAATAGGGGTATGGGAGAGGACAGTTATGCTCGGAGGAGGCTGAAAGTGTCCCTCCTCTATGCTCACTGTGAGGGGAATAGATAGGTTAGCATCATTGTCCTTTGGCTGGTTAAGTACCTGTTAGAGACACAGGCCTTACATTTTGCTGTGATGGCAGCTAGAGATACCAAGATGAGTTCAACTAGGCTAAGGTGGTTCTTCAGGCATTGGGATTTGGGTGGCAAGAGTGTTTAGAAAGAGAACTCTGATTTAGGTGTGTTTGAGAGTGGATGTTATGCAGTCTCCACCTCAATCACTTTATTGGCCCTCTATGCTGCTGGGATCTTTGTTGATGTTTTTAGTTTACTTTCTTGGTGCGCAGAAGATGAGAGGGACATGGAAGACAAGGTGCAGTGGCAGGGTTTGGTACAGAACACTCTGACTTAGGAAATAAAGCACCTCAGCCCAGATGTAAAATGGGAATAGTAATATCACATTCAGGTTCATGAGGATGAAATCAGACATGTTAGTTAAAGGTTCATGTAAAAATTGTAAAGCCTACACAGATACAAAGGATTGTTGTTACCATCCTTCATAAGAAATGTCTTATTGTCCTGAGGTTAAGAAAAAATTACTTGTAGTTTTTTAAATTATAAATTGAAACATATCATTGTAGGAAAATATGAATCATATATAATGTATATGGGAGAATGTAAAAAGCACCCATAGTTGCATCACTAGATAACCATTACAAATATTTTGTTGCATTGTTGTATTTATTTCCTTTTTTCAGTTCTGTGTGTATGTGCACAAGTATGCAAGTATATGCTGTGTTACAAGATGGAGATAGTGCTACACAGTCAAGTTGTATGCTGTGTTTCCCCCTGCCCCCACAACTTCATATTGTAAACATTTCCTTGAGTATAATACAAATTCTGACACCTGTTGTTAATGGCTACTTAATATTGCAGCCTGTGGTTGTGACGTAATGAACCGTTTCTGTCTTGGCCATTTGGGTTTTCAATTTTTCCATCTCTGCCTGTTTTTAGAGTTGTAGTTACTGGGTGGTGAGTGGGGGAGATCTTGGCTGACTTTCAGAAGGTGGGGAGGGTTTACAGTGAGGGAGGCAGGGCATGGGCTTGGAGGAGGGCAGGCTGGGGCTCCTTCCATGGGGCTGAGGCAAGGCTGCTCTTGTGTAGTCCCATCTTAGGAGAACACTGAGAACCCAGGGCTCTAGATCTTAATCACTGATCTCTGTGGGTGGCTGCTTCTCCTTTCCCATCATCAGGTGCAGCTCCTGGTCTTGGCCTGATTGCCTTAATTTTTGCATGGTGGGCTTTGGATCAACTACAATAAGTCCTTTTGGACTTTTCTTCAAGTCCACCATCGGTCAAGAGTTGGATTTTAATGTCTGACAGGCCCAAACACAGCACTTACCAGTATTGCAATGGAAATTCTCAAAAGCTCTTTACTAGATTGACTGGTTTGGTGCCTATTTCCCTATCCTCTTTTTCCTTCTCTTGCTCCATCCCCCTTTCAGTAGTGATAGGACTGGGGAGCAGAAGGTAGAACTAGCCCTTGAGAGAATATGCATTCCCTCCTCCTTATAAGGCTTATAATGCACTCCATGGTTTGATGGTTTCACATGCTGCCCTACAAAACACCGTAATTCAAGGCCAACTACATGGGGGTACTTGAACACTGCGTGCCAACCTGACCTACCCACTATGCTCCCAGGGGGAAGGTTTCAGTTGCAGGACTTGGTAATTGGGTCAGAAAGCTCAGGTGAGAGCAGGTCTTGCCTTGCTCTTAAAGTGCCAGACGCTGAGTTGGGTTTGGGTTTTTCACATTTGTTGGGAGTCTGGCTGGGGAGAGAAGTGGTGTTATGGGCCACCCCGTCAGCTAAGCTCTTCTGAGTAGGAGCCTTCAGCTGACCCTTTTAACCTCTTTTCTTTCCCACCTGGCACAGTTTATTCCCATATTTAGCTTCTTTGCTGTAAGGTTGTTTGGTTTCAGAACTGTGGTCCAGGCAGGGATCTTTCTGGGTATGAAGGTGACCTATTTATCTTCCACTCCTCCTCAGGCCATTGTGGGGCTTGAGAAGTTCCAATGTGGAGTTTCTCAAGAAGGAACATGGAGCTTCAGTGTTTAGTAACTAACACCGTGCTTGGCACACAGTAGCTGATGAACAAATATTTGTTGAATGAGTGTTCTTTTTCCAGGCATCTCATTCTCATCTTAAGTAAAAACAAAATAAGAACACCAAAAAATCCAAACACAACATCTCAGACAAACAATTCTCCAGTGACTGTTTTTTTATCAGTCACCCAATCTGGGAAGGCTTTTGTTTTCTGCTGTGAGTGCCAGCTGCTCTTGAATGTTATCTGCTATGCCCATGTATTTTTACAAGAATCAATTGCAGACTTTACCCAGGCTGGCTCCTGCAACCAATTGGTTCACTCCAGCCTTCATTGGGAGATAAACAGACCCAAGGGAGGAGGCTGTCCTAGCCATGCAAAGCTTGTCTCATGACTGCTTTTAGTACTCTAAGTACTCTTAGTACTTTAGTATTTGGTTATTCTAGGGCTTCTGAGCTTTACCAGACTCAGTAGTGGAGACGTGTTCTCAGCCTTTGTCGCCAGTGTTCCCAAGCCTTCTCCCAGACACTGGATTGTTGTATGGATAGCCAGCTGAGACCCCTCCTTTTCTCCATACAGAATCTTTGAGCGGTCAAGGGAAAGACAAACCGACTCTTCAGATCCCTGCGGACACACTGCCTGCTCTTCCATGTAAGTGAGGACTCTGGAGTCCAGGATCTACCCCTTATCTACTTCTCCCTCATCATGGTGGTGTCATTTATTTCTAAAATATTCCCATTCACTTTTAGTTGTCTTGTTTAAAAAGAGAACATGTGTCAGCTTCTCACTTGTATAGTTGTTGCTGTTTCCATAACTTTTTTCTTCCCTCTCCTGAGATGAGATTTCTGAAAAGAGCAATTTTCCTTCTCTTCCAAAGCCCTTGGTGCTTCAGGAAGGACTGTGTTCCAGCAGGATGACATCACCTTTTTATTTTTCTGCTTCAGGATTTAAACAGAAGAAATGTGATCTACTTAGCTGATAAGTCTGATTTGGCTAGAGCATGAAGTGTAAATGGCTTTGGAATCAGAATAAAAAGGACCTTTTAACCTCTTTTCTTTCCCACCTGGCACAGCTTATTCCCATATTTAGTTTCTTTGCTGTAATCTAGTGAAACTGTAGCTCTAGTAGATGGGAAGGGTGGCTGGGAAGGGTTCCCAGTGGCTGGCCTAATTCTTCTGCTCTTCCCATTTCTCCCTCTGACCCCCCCAGATCATGGCCCTCCACCCCCGCAGAGTCCGGCTAAAGCCCTGGCTGGTGGCCCAGGTGGATAGTGGCCTCTACCCTGGGCTCATCTGGCTACACAGGGACTCTAAACGCTTCCAGATTCCCTGGAAACATGCCACCCGGCATAGCCCTCAACAAGAAGAGGAAAATACCATTTTTAAGGTAAAGGACTTCTTCTACCATCAGACCTTTCTGGATTTTTTTTTTTTTTTTGGCATGGGGAATACACTAGATCTAAAACTCTGGTGAACAGAGAGAATGCTTATGATGGGGGTGCCCAAACTCAGCAGGCATAGTAATTCCTCTTTTGGGGGCATGTCTGCAATGGTTGAAGCCGTTTATTCTTTCCCACTCATTGAAGGTACTCACTCACATCCCAAAGGATACCAGCTGGGGTTGGCTAAAACTCTCATTAGTGATTGTAGTGATGTGTTTGTTTCAAAAGCTAGCGAGGGTCAGCAGTTGACTCTTCCTCCTCAATAACTCAGAGCTCTTGCTATGCAGAGAGGTGCTTGGGCCTGGGAATGGATACTCAGACCAGGACAGAACTATCAGGTGTTAGCAGGCACGCAGTATAGCCTATGTGATTGGTATAGAGGGCTCTCAGCAAGTTTTTCTTTCTTTTTCTTTTTTTGTGGGATATGGTCTTGCTCTGTCAACCAGGCTGGAGTGCAAGTGGCATGATCATAGCTCACTGCAGCCCTGACCTCCTAGGCTCAAGCGATCCTCCCGCCTCAACCTCCCACGTAGCTGGAACTATGAGCACACACCACCACGCCTGGCTAATTTTTGTATTTTTTCTGTAGAGACGGGGTTTCACCATGTTGCCCAGGCTGGTCTTGAACTCCTGGGGTCAAGTGATCCTCCCTCCTTAGCCTCCCAGAGTGTTCAGATTACAGGCATAAGCCACTGCACCTGGCAAGCTTTTCTTTTGAGTTAAAATATTTCGCCCCATCTATAACTGGGGCTTAAAAATCAAGGGTGATTTAATTACAAGTTTTAATTTTATAAATGGTTTTAAAAATAAGAAATAGCACTGATATGACAGTCATTTTATTTAACTGAAAACAAGATTTAATCACATAGCATTTTACAAAATTTAAGTGAAACCAAAGCTTGACTTAAGACAGAAGTAGGTGGACAGGCTTGTTGTGGGAAAGGTTTTCACATGGTTTGAAACCCTGGAGGCTATGCCTCTGCTCCAGACCAGCTTCTTTCTTGGTCACTTCCATCTCATGAGTAGCTTTAGTTCCTGCATCCCAAGACACTGAGAAGTTAGTTTTGTTTGCCCTTTTCTTCTTTGAGTATAAGCTAGAAGTCACAAGTGAAATACAGTCTCTACTGTGGGTCTCTCAAGATTCATGCTTTGGGTCCTTGCTGAAATTGGGTTGGGAAAGGGCAGAAAATGTAAGCGCAGGGTTCAAAAGAAAGCCATCCTTAGGATGTTTCCCACCCAACTCAGTTATGTCAGGTGTAGAGATTACAGGCAGAGAGAATATTGACCTGAAGGTACTTAGAAAATCTAAATCTTAATTTAGATTTTAAATAACAATATAAAAGTTGATAAGGTTAGTACCTATAAACCAGCACCAATTATTGGAGTTGGCATTGAGAAGGGCACAGGCCCATCTTGGCCCATTTGGCCTCTTGTGGCCATGGTCTGAAACTGGATTTGCTGTTCAAGTGTCTGACAGTGGCTGGCCCTGGGGAAGAGACTATTTCCTGAAAGCCCTGCTCATGAGAGTGATGCTTTGGGCTTGCATGCTTGGGGCTTGAGGAAAATTGGGCTGTGGGGGAGGTGGCTTTGTTTTAGTTATATCTGTGCATCTGTTTGCAGAGTGCAGGGGGAGGGTGCTTTCACAGATACCAAGCTCCGATGGCCTTTAGCAGAATATGCAGCTGGGGCACTAACATTAAATGGGTGTCTGTGTCCATTATCTCTTTTAATTCTCGTGACAACCCTGTAAGGGAGGTATTACCTTCATGTTGTTGATACAGAAGCCAAGTCTTAGAGGGGCTGAATAACTTGCCAAAGTCACACAGCCAGTAAGTGGTGGGGGTAGGATTTGAACCCATGACTTTCTGTCTGCATCCCACCCCCCATTATACTGCCCTTTCTGATCAAGAACTGGAAGACCTGGCCTCAAATTCTACTACCATCAACTGCATGTGTAGCCCTGAGCAAGTTAACCTCTCTGGGCTTCAGCTCTCCCTTTGGTAAAATGGGGATGAAATTAGTCTTGCCTGTGAGAATCAAGTGAAATAAAGTATGGAAAGGGATTTGTAAAGCACTATAAAAATGCAGATTATTTCCTCTTTAGAAAGAGAAATAAGGACCTGCACAGTGATCAGAATCTCTTGCTAGCAAGACTCAGAATGGGTTTGAACAAGCGATGTTTATAAATCACAATGATTGCCACATGGTTCCTTCTAGGCTCTCCTTTCTTGATTCTTTTTTTTTTTTTTTTTTTTTTTTGAGACAGAGTCTTGCTCTGTCACCCAGACTGGAGTGCAGTGGCGCGATCTCAGCTCACTGCAAACTCTGCCTCCCAGGTTCAAGCGATTCTCCTGCCTCAGCCTCCCAAGTAGCTGGGATTACAGGTGTGCACCACCATGCCCAGATAATTTTTGTATTTTTAGTAGAGACGGGGTTTCACCACGTTGGCCAGGATGGTCTCAATCTCTTGACCTCATGATCCACCCACCTCAGCCTCCCAAAGTGCTGGGATTACAGGCATGAGCCACCGCGCCTGGCCTCCTTTCTTGATTCTAAAGTTCCAGTCTTAAACGATACGGCTCTTCACTGCATCAGCCTTGGGTGCCCAGTGCAATCTGGGTGGGTCCTGGGGATGGCTGTGTGGTGAGCAGGAAGGCTGGGGCTCTGGTTCTGGGTTGGTCTGGCTGCTCTCCATGGAGGAGCAGGGATTTAGGGAACCACAGAAATGTGCAGAGCTCTGCCAAAGTCTTCATAGTCCGAGTCAGCTGGGTGGGGCCAGAGTTAGCGTGGGCACACAGAGGATCAAACAAATGGAAGGGAAAATTTGGGGAGGCAGCAGCCAGGTACTGCCAGGTAACTGGAGATAGGCCTTCCAGATACCAGCGACCAGTGAAGTTGAAATCTCCCGTAGGGGGTTGGATAGAATGGAGCAGCAGTTAGGCCCCCTAGTGTCTGCTCAGCCACCTGGGGCAGCAGAATGTTGTCAAACTTCTTCATTCCATACCACAATCAAATGGAGGGACCCAAATCTGAAAAGATGGTAAGAGGAAGTGATCTGAATTGGAGGAGGAGGATTTAGATTAGCTTTTGAGGAAACTTCCTCATGCCTGTGAGGTTCTTCAGGGGGCGACTGAAGGAGATCAGAGCTCTCAAAGGATGGGGCAGAAAAATTCAATTTCAGCTTGAGGAAGAAGCCTATGATCAGAATCAGAGGAAGGGATTGGGTTTGGACAAATCATATACCCTGTTAGCTTGAAAACGTTGGTGTGTGCTTCCTGTCTTGAGCTCTCTGCTAATGGTACCTACTTTTTCGGCATCAGAACAAGTTGTACTCCTGCACAAAGAGATCAGAGAACTTGTTAGCAATGGGGGAGAGTGGCTATCCCATTGCAGAAACAAGAATGCCTGTTAGAGCTGAAAGTAGGGCCAAGTGTCTACTCCCTGCTTTGCTCCTGAGCACCTTGGTCTATGACTTGAGCAGCTTAGATTTTTCCTTTCCTCATTAGGGAGGCTAACTTCTTCTTGTCTGGGGAAAGTGCTGTGAGTTTCCATATTTGAAAACCAGAGAGAAGGAGTCAAAGTGGTTTTAGTCCGTGCTGCTAGCCACTGGTGTGGTTGACAGCATGATGCTTCTAGTGAAGCAGAAGTTTGAGGGGATAGGGTAAGGTAAGGGGTGTGGATTTTTTAGGACTTGAGGCCCTCAGCCAGAGGGACAAGCTGAACCAGTGTGTTTCCTTCCCTCCTAAAGGCACTTGGTTTCTACAATTCTTTTTTTTTTTTTTTTTTTTGAGATGAAGTTTTACTCTTGTTGCCCAGGCTAGGGTGCAATGGCACGATCTTGGCTCACTACAATCTCCACCTCCCGGGTTCAAGTGATTCTCCTGCCTCAGCCTCCCGAGTAGCTGGGATAATAGGCATGCACCACCATGCCCGGCTAATTTTGTATTTTTAGTAGAGACAGAGTTTCTCCGCATTGGTCAGGCTGGTCTCAAACTTCTGACCTCGTGATCCACCCGGCTTGGCCTCCCAAAGTGCTGGGATTACAGGCATGAGCCCCTGCACCCAGCTTACAATTCTTTATTTATGTATTAGATTGAAGACTGACAGGAGGGAACACAGGAGGCCAAACTCTTCATATCCTCTGCCATGCCTCTTTGTCTTACCTATTGTCGTATAAGCAACTCATGTCAAAAATGAATAAGCGAAGAAAAAAAGTTACTTGAAATTCTGCTATCCAGAGTTACCATCTGCACTTTGGTGCATATTTTCAGCAGGCTTTATCTTCAGCCCTTCATTAGAGCATTGTCGTCTTGATGAGTGCCGGTACCAGTGCTTGAGATAAGGTTCCTCCTTTTAATATATTGTGTTTGCACATGGCTTTATTTCCCTTAGGCACCTGTCTTGCCTGGTCCTAAGGGCAGTGTTTCCTGCTGCAGTCTCTGTAAATTGGGGTTGGGATGATGGGGCAGTCATGCAAAAGTGTGTGTGTGTGTGTTTGTGTCTATGAGAAAGGGTAAGCACATGCTTTGCAGTGGCTCTGGGCAATGATAGGACTCACTGTGGTTTCTTGTTCTCAGGCCTGGGCTGTAGAGACAGGGAAGTACCAGGAAGGGGTGGATGACCCTGACCCAGCTAAATGGAAGGCCCAGCTGCGCTGTGCTCTCAATAAGAGCAGAGAATTCAACCTGATGTATGATGGCACCAAGGAGGTGCCCATGAACCCAGTGAAGATATATCAAGTGTGTGACATCCCTCAGCCCCAGGGCTCAATCATTAACCCAGGTGAGGCCCCAGGTGCTGGGGAGAAGGTGGGCAGCATGCCAGATTCTGGGCTGGACTCTTAAGAGATAGTCAACTTGAAAACAGCTTGATTTACACAGTTTAAGATGGGTAAAGCAAGAAAGCCTTTCTCTGGGAAAGACCCACAAAACAAAAGATGCAGACTCAGCAAAATCTTGCTTACTTAGAGGAATGTTTTTTAACCTGGTTACTTAAAGCATTAGAAAGTGGAGGGGTATACAGTTCTACTGTAAAAGTAGCCTCTTTTGGGATTCAAGAGGCCAGGTAGTTTTGAAGGAGAAGGGATTAAAGCTTAAAAGGTTTGCGTTCTAAACCTGGCCGTTATCACTTTACTACTTGTGGGACTTGAATCAAGTCATTTTACCTCTTGTAAGCCTCAGTTTCTTCAACTCTAAAATATGAGATCTCAGCTTTCCTATTTACTTCAAAAGCTAGTGTGAGAATCAATTAACATGGTCTGTAAAAAAAAATTAACATGATCTGTGAAAAAAACTTTTTTTAATTGACAAATAATAATTGTACATATTCGTTGGGTATATAGTGATGTTTTGGTACATATAATAGTGACAAGATCAGGGTAATAAGTTCTTTATACATATTGGGTGACTGATCGTTTAATTCATAGGATACTTTGACTAAGAGAATATCTCCTGATCCCTCCAATTAACTGCATACTTAACAAGTACTAACAGCCAGATAGTTTAGATATGTGCTCCAGTGAATCTAGGGAGGTCCTTCCATGAGAGAAGTGTTCATTCCCTTGATTCTCACTCTTTTTAGCTAGGACACTGAGGGTGTGTACTGAACCTGAGGAGCCTCTGGGCTAGCAGTCCCTAGCTTGAATGGTGGGTCAGCTGCAGGGGTGGCAGTGCAACCTGAATGGCTCACCTGTGAGCTTGTATATCTTGGGTAGGATCCACAGGGTCTGCTCCCTGGGATGAGAAGGATAATGATGTGGATGAAGAAGATGAGGAAGATGAGCTGGATCAGTCGCAGCACCATGTTCCCATCCAGGACACCTTCCCCTTCCTGAACATCAATGGTGAGTGGGGATGATGGGTGGTACAGAGACATATGGAGGATGTAAGGAGTTTTGACCTTGGAACTGTCAATACATTGGCCACCACTGCCCTGAAAGCAGGATCAGTCCCTGCAGCCAGACTGCTGGACTGTTAGCAAGTGGGAGTCAGAGGTGAGGAACTCCCTGCTGGCTCAGTTATCCCAGTAGAGTTGGGTGGGTTCCAGGCAATAGAACATCTTTGGAAGCTTATGTGCTAATTCAAAGAAATAAAAAATTTGAATTCATTCTTAACCCAACATACAAATATATCATCAGTTACACATTTTGCCAATTTCCTTCAGGCCAAGTACAGTGTCATTTTTACGAGTTACGGGCAAACTCTTCTAATATTTCCCTTGGTATAAATTCTGTGTCACTTCCTTCACAAGGACTACTCTGCCTAGGCTGTATCACGGGAAACTTGTGATGTCTGTAGCTGATAGTACTTGGCTCTGATAGGATTTATCTGCAAGAGACTTTTCTTTTATGGGCTTTTGAATCCAGCTTCCTAGGAAAATTGAGTTGGGAGCTTGAGAATCCACCATGTGACAGAGCAGGTACTGAATCTCCCACTGCATTTTCTGAGGATACTTGAACACACGTTGAATTGCTCTTTCTGCAGCATCTTTACTTCATTTGTCCACTGAAATGCTCCTACTCAAATGACTTGCATCCAGCCAAGCAGTTTTTCATTGTTTTTTTAGTACCACCTGGCTGCAATGGGTCAAAATGAGATAACTTGTGCCACCTATAAAACTTAGGATAACAAGATGATTTATTTAGTATTTTCAGGTACTCTACCATAGGTGATGCCTCTACCTTTGAGAATCAGGAAATGACACTTGTCTGTCCACTGGCCCTCCTTCATTTATATCTTTGCAACCAAGTGTGGGTAAAGAGAAGTTTCATAGAGATCTTGCAGGTCAATATTGCCACATGTTCAATGTCACTAATCATTAGAGAAATGCAAATCAAAACCACAATGAAATACCATCTCACACCAGTCAGAATGGCTGTTATTGAAGTCAAAAAATAACAGATGCTGATGAAGTTATGGAAAAAAGGGAACACTTATATCCTGCTGGTGGGAATGTAAATTAGTCCAGCCACTGTGGAAAGCAGTTTGGTGATTTCTCAAAGAACTTGAAACAGAATCACCTTTTGGCCCAGCAATCCTATTATTGGGTATATACCCAAAAGAATATAAATTGTTCTACCATAGGGACACATGTACCTGTATGTTCATTGCAGCACTTATTCACAATAGCAAAGACATGGAATCAAATTAAATGCCCATCAATGGTGGACTGGATAAAGAAAACGTGGTACATATATACCATGGAATACTATGCAGCCATAAGAAAGAGTAAGATCATGTCTTTTGCAGCAACATGGATGTAGCTGGAGGGCATTATCCTAAGTGAACTAAAACACAGGAACAGAAAACCAAATATTACGTGTTCCCACTCATAAGTGGGAGGTAAACTGAGTACACATGGACACAAAGAAGGGAACAATAGACACTGGGGCCTCCTTGAGGATGGAGGGTGGGAGGAGGATGAGGATAAAAAAACTACCTATTGGGTACTATGCTTATTAACTAGGTGACGAAATAATCTGTATACCAAACCCCGGGACATGTAATTCACCTGTATAACAAACCTGCACATGTATCCCTGAAACTAAAATAAAAGTAAAAACAAACAAAAAATTGCCACAGGTTACATTCCCACTTAGTGAAATTGAACATCTAGAAATATGGGATCCTTTCCCAAATGTCTGGCTGCCTCATTCTCTTATTCTCACCCCCTAAAAGGATGCAGTTTATTTCTAGCATCCTGATTTCCTATTTCTGTTGATCTTTTATTAAAGCTAATATTTGTGTGTCCTTATGTTTTGAGCTGCCTTTAATCCTTTTTTGGAAAGTTGTAGAATAGATACTAAAAACAAAAAAGTAAAATGGGAACATAAATTTAACCAGTTCCCATAAATTTAACCAGAGTGCCATTGCACTCCAGTCTGGGTGACAGAATGAGACATGATCTAAAAAAAAAAGGGTCAAAGAAACATTAATCTTTGTGATTTCAGAGCTGTTGGGGCAGAGGATGAAGAATTGTTGAAGAATAGATGCCTAAGAGGTGAGGCTAGGAGGAGAAATCTGTAGACTTTGGAGCAAGTCAACTTTGACAGTAGCAGGGAAATACTCTTTTTTTTAAAAAAAAAAAAAACCTTTTAATTGGATCCTTTTGAATAAATAATACTTTCACATGGTTTACATTCATAATGGTACAAAAAGGTAAATCAGTGGAAAGGTTTTCCTTCTATCCTGTCCCTGAACCTTTCATTTCTTTCCCTGGAGGAGTCAGATCCTTCTAGGTTCCTGAGTATCCTTCCAGACATTTTATGCATGTAAAAGTATTTGTTGTTAAAGGTATTTCTATGCGTTAACACTTACTCGAAGCTAATCAGCTAATTTAGCTGAGTTCGTTTTATGGAAGACAACCAGCTTCTATTTAATTGCTGGGGCCAAATTTTACAGTATGGAATGTCTTACTCCTTGTAATTTAACCTCCAGAGAAAACTCACTTGTCTATGTTAATCTTCAGCAAACAAAGGTTTTTAAAACTATGAATTTGTGGGAGAAATAATATGATTAGGAAGCAGGAGCAGGGGAACCTTATTTCTTATTGCGTTAGTTATGGGAATCACTGATGGGCTGGAAGATCACACTGGGTCAGGGTTCAGTGTTTGGTTCTTGTCTACTGACCTTGTGAGTTCTCAGAGCATCAGCAAGTGATGTGCACGTGTGGTACCCCTGTCTGCTCACCATATGCTTTTGTTTTAGGTTCTCCCATGGCACCAGCCAGTGTGGGCAATTGCAGTGTGGGCAACTGCAGCCCGGAGGCAGTGTGGCCCAAAACTGAACCCCTGGAGATGGAAGTACCCCAGGCACCTATACAGCCCTTCTATAGCTCTCCAGAACTGTGGATCAGCTCTCTCCCAAGTAAGTGAGACTTTATCTTTCTTGCTGGGTCTTCTGCTTCTATTATAGACTCTTTCCTGTCCTGCTTTCTAACTTCATTTCTTTGCCATGTATTGAAAAACTACCTGTCTCAGAGGCACCCTCTGTTTCTGTTTCCTGGCTAGCCCATGAGTCACCAGGGAAGAAGTAAAGAAACACTGGCCCAGCTGGGTGTGGTGGCTTACACCTGTAATCCCAGCCCTTTGGAAGGCTGAGGTGGGAGGAGTGCTTGAGGCCAGGAGTTTGAGAATAGCCTTGGCAACATAGTGAGACTTTCTACAAAAAAATTTTTAAAAAATTAGCTGGGCATGGCAGTGCATGCCCGTGGTCCCTGTTACTTGGGAGGCTGAGGTGGGAGGATCACTTGAATGCAGAAGGTCGAGGCTGCAGTGAGCCCTGATCATGCCATTGCACTCCAGTCTGGGTGACAGAATGAGACATGATCTAAAACAACAACAACAACAAAAACATTGGCTGACACTTACTTGCCCATAGGGATGCTCTGATTGGTTATAGCTCCAGCTCCAGGTTATTCAGGTCTTAGGTGGGTAGGAGTCCCAGATTTATCAGTCACGCAGGGGGATTTAGTGACAAGGCCAGTTGTGGAACAGGGAGGTTAATGGCCATGGATTTGGTAGAGGAGGCTCTTGGATTTTGAGAGGCTTTAGGACCTACAGAAAAAAACCTCTTTCTGAATTTGGTACGAATTTATCTCAATGAAGAATCAATGTCATTGCTTGGGTCTCCCTTTCACAGTACACTTGGTAGGCATGTGAGTGCTATTAATAAAATTTTGTCCAAGAGGCTAAGTAGCTTTGATAGGGGCTATTGGGTTCAATGGAGATTTGCTGAGTAAAAATTAACTTTGATGTGAACTGTGTCCTTTTATGGTATATTATTAGAGCAGATCCCCAGTGTGTGTGTTCACATGTCATTTTCAGAAAAATTGTTTGGTATTGCTTCTTCTTCCTCAAGTTTCTTTAAACAATAAGCTAAAAATGATACGCAAACCAGATACCTTAGTTTTTAGCTCCTTCCAGTGACCATTGGTGTGAAGACTCAGTCAGTATAGTGTGGGGACACCAGGACCACTTTACTTGATGAAATTGTAGCCCTTGGGGTGTGGTGATTGAACAGAAATAGTTGAGATAGACTTTGAACTGTTTGCTTTCAGGCAGCCTTTTGAGTGAATATTCCAGGGATATGTTGATGTCTCCCTTTATTGCAGGAAGGATAACTATGGCAGTGGCCTTCCTGAATGCTGGTTGAAAGGTGGCTTGATCTTAATGGACTTGCATGAGTCACAGGGATGAACAGGCAGAGCAGTGAAGCAGGACTCTCACTGTCATCTCTAACCTTGCAGTGACTGACCTGGACATCAAGTTTCAGTACCGTGGGAAGGAGTACGGGCAGACCATGACCGTGAGCAACCCCCAGGGCTGCCGACTCTTCTATGGGGACCTGGGTCCCATGCCTGACCAGGAGGAGCTCTTTGGTCCAGTCAGCCTGGAGCAGGTCAAATTCCCGGGTCCTGAGCATATTACCAATGAGAAGCAGAAGCTGTTCACTAGCAAGCTGCTGGACGTCATGGACAGAGGACTGATCCTGGAGGTCAGCGGTCATGCCATTTATGCCATCAGGCTGTGCCAGTGCAAGGTGTACTGGTCTGGGCCATGTGCCCCATCACTTGTTGCTCCCAACCTGATTGAGAGACAAAAGAAGGTCAAGCTATTTTGTCTGGAAACATTCCTTAGCGGTAAGTCATTTCTCAGAAAGTTGATCGTGGGAATTGTTCTCTGGAAGTACATTCCTTCCACTATCCCTGTCTTTCACCTTCCTGCTTTCCTGGCGTGGCAAAGATCTTAAAAAATTTAGTCTGGAGGAGGTCAAGGGAGAACAGAACTTTGGTTCTAAAAATTGGAGGTGACCTAGGCAACAAAGAAGGGAGTTTCACTCCAAAGCTATGTACTTGGAAGCTATTTTTAAGTTGGTTGTGGCTCCTTCAATGGCAGAAGAGGGAGAGAGTCCTGTCATTACACCTCAAATGTTACCAGCGTGTCTTTAACTTTGAAAGGTAATCCTGTTTGTCATGTTCAGAATAGCACATATTCTTTTGGGAATTATCTGAGTGGTGAATTCAAGCAGGCAGTTTTAGGGAAAGCACCGAGACGTGAATTTTTTACAATGTGGTTTGAACTGCAAGTCATGATCAATGATGTCCAAGAGAACCCTCTGTAATTTGTACTGTTCAATATATTTGTGCTATTCAGTATGGTTGTCACAAGCCATGTGTGGCTATTGAGCATGGAAATATGACTAATGTGACCCAGGAACTGTTTAATTAATTTAAAACTAGTGAGCACATGTGGCTAGTGGCTATTGTAATGGACAGCATAAAAGATGGTATTTGTTGAGTGGATGTGGAATGACCCAGTATACCAAACTTGCTCTTCCACTTTCTGCAGATCTCATTGCCCACCAGAAAGGACAGATAGAGAAGCAGCCACCGTTTGAGATCTACTTATGCTTTGGGGAAGAATGGCCAGATGGGAAACCACTGGAAAGGAAACTCATCTTGGTTCAGGTGAGAAGATAAGGCTGTGTCAACAACTCTTCATCTTTTTGCCAATGCTTAAGCCCCGAGATCTGGGTTGAGCCCTCATCAAGCATCCATCAGCCCATGTAGGTTTCAGTCTCATCAGATGGGGTAACAGACTCAGGTTTGTACAGTAGGACTCATGCTGGAAAAGGCAGGGTCCTTAAAATGGGTGACTGATTTAGTGGAGATCTTATCTTTCATTCTCTTACTAACCTTAGAGTCTTGCTGAAACCTCACAGGATATGACCCTTTCCAGGTTTTCTTCACACACACATACACACACACACACAGACACACAATGTAAATTGCACTTTTTTTTTTTTGGAGACATGGTCTTGCTGTGTCGCCCAGGCTGCAGTGCAGTGGCACCATCTCAGCCCACTGTGGCCTCAACCTCCCAGGTTCAAGTGATCCTCCCACCTCAGCCTCCCAAGTAGCTGTGACAACAGGCACAGGCTACCATGCCTGGCCTAATTTTATTTTTAGCAGAGATGAGGTCTCACTATGTTGCTCATGCTGGTCTGGAACTCGTGGGCTTAAGTGATCCTCCTGTCTCAGCCTTCCAAAATGCTGGGATTATGGGTGTAAGCCACCATACCTGGCCCTTTCCAGCCTTTCTTAGAAAAACCTTTTGAGTTACTTTTAGGAATATAAATTTATTCTAGGAAGTGGCAGCAAGGCCACTTGGGCTTTGCCCCTGGAGTTGTGTAGCAAGGCAAGCAATAGATGATATTTTGTAAAAAGTCTTGCAAAGTAAGCAGTCATTTATTTAGGCATGTGATGTAATGTTACATCTAGGTTCTTTACCTTCATTTGAACCAACTTCCACAGTGAGCCTTGGCAGAAGGATGGTCCAGAGAGATGAAGGCATATCCTATATTTAGACTTCAGAATGGGGTCTTCCTCAGGGCCTCTTTGGTCTGTCCTTCAATCTTGGGTCCATTGTGCTATTTAAAAATACCTTTTCCTCAGAGGATACACCTGTGTTCTGTGTCCTGAACAGGTCATTCCAGTAGTGGCTCGGATGATCTACGAGATGTTTTCTGGTGATTTCACACGATCCTTTGATAGTGGCAGTGTCCGCCTGCAGATCTCAACCCCAGACATCAAGGATAACATCGTTGCTCAGCTGAAGCAGCTGTACCGCATCCTTCAAACCCAGGAGAGCTGGCAGCCCATGCAGCCCACCCCCAGCATGCAACTGCCCCCTGCCCTGCCTCCCCAGTAATTGTGAATGCCATCTTCTTCCTTCTCTTTTTTATAATATTGTACATATGGATTTTTTTATTGTTTAGATTTAACCAGCTTTTAAATCTCTCTTTTCTCTAACAGTGTTAGAAGTTTGTGATCTCCAAATATGCCTAGATTTAAAGCTGATTTAATTTATGGAAAAATCACCCTTCAGACTTTGCTTTTCTTTTTCAAATCTCCTAATGGTAGTATGATATAGCATAGTAGAAGGAGATTTGGCCTGGGAGTTTGGACACCAAAGTTCTAGCTGCAGCTTTGCTTCCAATGTGACCTTGAACAAGTCCTTTAACCTCTGGGCTTCAGATTTATTGCTTATAAAGTGAAGAGATTGGAGTAGTGCCTGAAATTGCATCCAGCTTTAGAACGGACTCGATGACCTTCTTCTACTTGTACAAGGCTAAACTGCCTGGAACAGAATCCTTCTGCATTGTTCTTGTACCACATTTTTCCTTGGTTTTGTTAAAGTTTCCTCAAGCACTGATTTGTCCAGGATTGAGCTCTGTTTGACCTGTTCTGCTAGTATAGTAAGCTGGCTCCCTGATGGGGGAAGTGAGAGGGAGAGGAGCTGGCTGGCTGGTTGCTTAGAAACTATGCTGGATATCTAAATAGAAATGGGTGCCAAAGTCTGAAAGTCACCCAGCCTGTGGAGTGAAAGCTCACAAATTTGGCTTCTAAAGGGAAGCTGTTGACACAGAAAGCCTAGGGATTCTGTGGAAGAATAGGTTGTCAGGCATTTACCTTATTACCACTCAAATACCAGTGTGTGTGTGTTGGGGGGGCGGCAGGGAGAGGGGGTAGGTGACAGTATGTGACTCAGGTGTTAGCTTTAAGAGGAAAGAGCTTTATTTTTCTTATTTTCTTCTCTGAGCTAGACTGAGCTGGGGATCTAAGATGTACTTCTCTGACTACAAAAGGGACAGTATCATTTAGATTTTTGCAGTTGGAAGAAATGGGTTGTTGAGTGTTTTAAGGCTGGAATGAAGAAGGGCTGGGCAGTACTCTTCTGGAAAGGCTCACCTAGCATGAACCTGCTTGTCTCCCTTACTAGTGGAGGTATCTGAGTGTGAACAGTGAAGGTAAACAGTGGTATAGAACAATGCAGCTCTATCTGTCACAAACTGGTCTTATCTAGAAACATCTGCTGAGTCTCTAACCCTTTCAGCTTTCTCTTCTTTTTTGAGACAGAGTCTTGCTTTGTTGCCCAGGCTGGAGTGCAGTGGCAAGTCACCACTTACTGCAGCTTTAAGCTCCTGGGCTCAAGCAATCGTCCTGCCCCAGCCTCCTGAGTAGTTGGGACAAGAGTCGTGCACTATGATGCTTGGCTAATTTTTTTTTTTTTTTTTTGTAGAGATGAGGTCTTGCTATGTTGCCCAGGCTGGTCTTGAACTCCTGGGCTCAAGCAATCTGGGACCTAAATGGCAAATAAGATGCTAATCTGTGGTTGCAAGCCCCAGTCCTCTTGAATAGTGATGCCTATCTGTCTGTGTTGGGACATAGTAAGGAAGCCCATGTCTAGTCTGGTACCTTTAAACCAGGCCATCTCCAACTTTTCAAAATGACTCAAAAGTTGAGCTAGCCTTATTTTAAATACTAAAAGTTCAAAATCAGTGGTGACATGAGGACTTATTTATTTAAAGTGCTTAAGCCTTGGTTTTAGAGTTTCTAAGAGACCTAGTGGAATTTGCTATTATGAAAAGCATGAAAAGATTAAGAAATCTGGCTAAAGTTCAGGTGCCCAGCTTCGAGGAAAAGTTGGGCTTTTAGGGACCAGGAAGCATTAAAGGCACAGAAACTTTACATTTTGGGGGTCATTTTGTTGAGTAGGTGAAGTGAGGGATTTGGGCTTGATATTTGGCTGCCCCATCTCTATGTGGGAACTCAAAGTTAAAAACCCACTGTAGGTAAATTAGAAGGGCAGCTCTTGAATCTGGGCCAGTCTATATCACTTCTGTGAAGTGCTAACAGCCAGGCTATCTGTAGCCTGGGTGGGAGCCCAGATAATGTGAGCTGGTAAAGGGTATTGGAAAAGTGCCAAGAAATACCAAGCTTTTGGTTCGTAACCACTATAAAAAGTTTATGAACATGTCAGAGGAATGGATGAGTGATTTGTGAGGACTTAACTAGATACCCCGGTTTCTTCCTTGTTTTGGCTTCTTTTCAGAATGCCGGGAGAGTACATGCAGGGATTCCATCTGATCACCCTCAGCACTCTTTCTCTGGTCCTGCTGGATAGATTTAGATTTCCTTTCTTTTTTTAGGGCCTCAGTCTGCTATCTCCTTTGGTGGCTACCACCACTCACTCCCTTGATATCTTCTACTCCCTTGCCTTCACCTTGCTTAAGACTGAGAAGGGAGTTAGATTTTGTCACTAGCTCTTCTTTTTCCTCACTGTGTACCCCACCAAACAAGATTAGTTCAAGTTAAAAAGAACCTATTGGAGGTAAACTGGGAGAGCAAGTGTTGGATCTGGGCTGGTCCCTTTCCCATAAAATTAGGTCCCTGGTTGTATGTTCCCATAGCACCCCATACTTCCTCTCTCAGAATAATCATTTCCCTTGTAATGCTCAGCATCCGCATCCTGCTTGACTGCAAACTTGCTGAAGGTAGGGACTGTTTGTCTTGGACTTCGCTGCCAGTCCTTAGAACAGTGTCTGGGACACAGTGTGTTCTCAAATATTTGTTGCTGGAATAAATAAATGAACTAAATCAGTCTTTTAGGGATTTACTGTTAACCACCATGGGAAAATTAAATAAATGCGGGGAAGGAAAACGTTCTAAAATTAGAAGACTACTTTCTACTCTCAGCTTCTGATTCCCTCTGAGCTAAGAACCAGACAGCCTTAGGCTGGTAACTCCTATAAGCTGGTCCTCCTCCCATGCTGACCCCATCTTTACTGTACAATTCACTTTTCATGGTCTGAAGGCACCACCAAGATAGATCCAGGAGTGACAACTCCAGTGTAGGTGTCTGCTGTTCCCTTAATCTCTGTCCTGCTCCAGGTATAAATAAATTGGGGCCATTTCCTTAGATATTGGGGTTTTCTCAAGAAATCCTTTCCCTTCGTGGCATGGGTCAAATCGCTGGTAGTTAAAAAGGTGTTAACTCTTACGTGAAATAACACTTTTTCTTTGTAATGACCTGACTGGAAAGCCTCTGTGTCATCACTTCTCATTTCTTATTTGAAATCAGCAAACTGGATTCAGTAGACATGAACTTAAGCCCCATGAAAGTGGGGGTTTTGTCTGTTTTGCTCACTGCAATACCTCCAGGGCCTAGCAGCATGACTGGCACATATTTGTTCAAAGTGAATACTCACACCTTCACACCCTCCCTAGAGAGCTGTTGTTGTAGGCCTCTCAAATGTAGGATTTAGGGAAGTCAAGTTAAAATTAAAACGTTTCAGCACCACCCACAGGTGAGGCTATTCTGCAAAATATGTTGTCTTGAGGTATGTTTCGTCTGGACAAAACGTATTTCCACAGACACAAATCAAAGGTGTTTATTAACTGCTGTGTGCCCTGTTTCTGGATTCCCAGTCAAGTGGGACACCAGACGTCATAACACAGGGAGGACGTTCGGCGAAGCAAAATGAGGGCAGCAGCGGGAAACCAGTTTCACCAGGTTCCGCCTTTTCTCGTTTACTTCCGCCCTTCCCCGTTCCTAAGCCGACAGATGCGGCCTCGTTCAGTCTGGCCGGAAAGGGCGGGCCGCACGGTGGCCCAAACTTCCGGCGCGCAGCAAGGCTGCCTAGCTAGTGATTCTAACGCGAGGCGCGCGAGCGGCTGGATGACGTCACGGAATGGGGGGAAAGAGGGCGGCACTCGAGTGGGTGCGCATGCGCAAGAAGGTGCCTGCCGGACTGGAGCAGAGCGGGCTGCGAGGGTCTTCCCAGCGCAGGCGGGTTTTCCAGTGTTACTTGCGGCTGGGCGTGGGGGACTAGCTGCCTTTCTGGCAGCAGGCAGGAAGCCGCAAAAAGTTTCTGAGCCCCCGAACCTGTAGCGGACGTGGAAAAAGAACGTATGTGAGACAGACTTATGCCTCATTTAGCAAATCACTATAACATGCTCTGGTGTGGGGTGTGTGGATCGGAGAAATCCCATCTTCCGAGGGTCCTTGATGTCGGACAGAAAGGGAAGGCGGAGCCAGCAGAAGTTAAAATACTACCCTTCTGCAGTTCTAGCGGATTTCATTCATTCATTTTTATGTGTCAGGGTGAGATGGTTGTTAGTCCACATTCTGGTGTATATTAATCAAATTACTATTCTTATAACTATTCTCTGGCGGGAAGAGTAGGGGAGTTGTCAGTGGAAAGGATACATTTGGAACTTGGAGCTCTGTCCCAGAAGGGCTTTTGGGCGAAATGCTGTGAATTTTGCCAAACACTGCCCCGCCTCCGCCTCTGCCCCAAATTCCCTACGGTTTGAACCAGATAACGTAATTTGCAACAGGTAAAATTTAGAATAAAAGCCAGAGGGAATATAAATCTAGCTATAAGGCTAGAAAAACACACGAATTTATGATTGAGGGAGACCAAGTCAACCAGAAAAATCAAGCAGCATCGGTGAAACTATCTTGTCTGGGCTGGGTCGCCATTTCAAAGCAGGGAGGGACAGAATAATCTTTGGAAGATACCGCGGTTTAACAGGAAGGCTGTTGGCAGGTTTCCTGGTGTGTCACTGGCTGTTAATAATTCCCTGCTCCTGCTTTGTTTCTAGGCCCCTCCTCAAGTGTCTGGCTGAAAGATGCCACCCAGGGAAGGGAACTCGGGCTAGCTAAGGAGGCCATTCTTGATGTTGCTTCTAGATCTCATGTCATCACCGAGCCCTCAGCTGCTGGTGGCAGCTGCTCAGCAGACCCTTGGCATGGGAAAGAGACGGAGTCCACCCCAAGCCATCTGCCTTCACTTAGCTGGAGAGGTGCTGGCTGTGGCCCGGGGACTGAAGCCAGCTGTGCTCTATGATTGCAACTGTGCAGGGGCATCAGAGCTCCAGAGCTATCTGGAGGAGCTGCAGGGGCTTGGCTTCCTGACCTTTGGACTTCACATCCTTGAGATTGGAGAAAACAGCCTGATTGTCAGTCCTAAGCATGTATGTCAGCACTTGGAGCAGGTGCTGCTTGGTACCATAGCCTTTGTGGATGTTTCCAGCTGCCAGCGTCACCCTTCTGTCTGCTCCCTGGACCAGCTTCAGGACTTGAAGGCCCTCGTGGCTGAGATCATCACACATTTGCAGGGGCTGCAGAGGGACTTATCTCTAGCAGTCTCCTACAGCAGGCTCCATTCCTCAGACTGGAATCTGTGTACTGTATTTGGGATCCTCCTGGGCTATCCTGTTCCCTATACCTTTCACCTGAACCAGGGAGATGACAACTGCTTAGCTCTGACTCCACTACGAGTATTCACTGCCCGGATCTCATGGTTGCTAGGTCAACCCCCAATCCTGCTCTATTCCTTTAGTGTCCCAGAGAGTTTGTTCCCAGGCCTGAGGGACATTCTAAACACCTGGGAGAAGGACCTCAGAACCCGATTTAGGACTCAGAATGACTTTGCTGATCTCAGCATCTCCTCTGAGATAGTCACACTGCCGGCTGTGGCCCTCTGACTTTAACTCTGCTCCCATATAGAAGGTACTCAGTAAATGATCATCTCTAGGTTGGGGATGGCAAATAATCATCTCAACTGCCAATTCCAAGTGTCTTGAGTACACTAAGGCACAATGCTGTAATCAGTTGGCCACAAATGCAAAGGGCATGTAAATAGGTAATGGTGGTGCTAGTAGCAAATTGGTAGATAGTACATACTTGCCATTTCTATACTAGGAAGTCCTCTTAGTGGAGATGATTTCATTTTCACTGGATAAAAGATAGAAGGAAGGAGATGATAGAGGAAAAGCAGGGTGATGGAAGACAAGCCAAACACTCTTGCATGGTAACCTTGTAAATATACCTGCTCTATGTGGGTGCTGCCTGCTAGGAAAGTAGGGCTGGGGGCTTTTCTGCATGTTTATATGCCTCCAACTGAATTTGAGGAGAGTAGACCACCAGTATGCTTAAATATGTGATACTTGTTAATGTAATACACCATTCAGGAATAAACTGAGAGTTCTGAGGAACAATCTGGTCAGGTGAAGTTTATTTACAGTAGGTTAAGAAAATAATAAAAAGTCAGAAATCCTAAGTCAGTTGGAAAACCCAAGCTGTAATGTACCCAAACCTTCTGAGTTTTTCGCTGAGTTGCTTGCTTCTGATTTTCACCCAAGGCAGTTGTCACAAATTATTCAGATCATCAGGTTGTCTTTATTGGCCAGGAACACTGCCAGTGCTGCAGCAATCACCACCATCAGCACTGGGAGCCATCGCCCACATTGCCTCTGTAGGGGGACAGGGAGACAGAAGAAAGTGGCCATGAGTGGATTGGAAAAGATATAGGCAAATATCTTTCTTCTTCCTACTCTAGCCCAGTGGAAAACGCTGGGTTGGTGGTGGAGAAAAAGCTTTTTACTCTGTCTCCCACTTTGTTACCTGTCTTGGGATAAAACCACTTAACCAATGTTCTCTAGCCCAGGGAGCCGTATCCATCAGGGACCAGATATATAAATACTGATATGAATAATGAAGGGTGGAAAATAACCCAGCAAAATTATATTCTTTCTTTGTATTCCCCAGTACTTTTGTGTCCTTCTGTTCTTGCCACCATGCTTATCATCGGCTAAAAGAACACCCTTTCATACTTTAGCTAAGAGTAAGTCTTTCCTTCTGGCATTGAGAGTTCTGTGAAAGTTGGGCTTTGATGGACGAGCCAGTGTTTTTTTCAGTGGTTGCCATAATGTCAGTATAGTATAAACCAAGCACAGTGAGACAGGATGGCCAGTTGTTGGCGTGGGCTGATACATTTTATGTGCAAAACTTGGTTAAAGAAGGAATCGTCCCATCATCCAGGGCTTTATGGGAAGGAGAGACCCTCTTACTCTGGGAGGCAGCTGCTGGCTCTGGTTCAGCTCTTCTCGACAGTGCTGCAGCTTACGCAGGCAGGAGAGATACTCGTCACTGAGGTTGTCTAATTCTGAATGCAGTTCTCTGCACTGGGGAGAACATCACCAAAGTCATCACTGTCACTTCTGTCTAGGACAGAGCCCAGGCAGGGGAGACTGCCCTTTGTAAGTTTCACTCATTTGGAATTTTTACCACCATCTTCCCTTCCCAGCCATTCTCAGGGATTTGAGTTTGTCTTTTGACTGTCTTACATTGTCTGGAATGTGTTCATTTAAATGATTGACAGTAATGCATATTATAGTTTTACATTTTATACATTTAAGTTCTTTTATATGACTTTACGTGCAAGTGCTTTGCAAATGAGAGACACCGAAAAATGACGTTCTTATAGAACAAACGACCTAGAAGTGACCTTAGTACAAGTTTCTTTCCCAGGAGCTAGTTGCATATCAATACTTCTGGGGATGTGTATGTTTATGAGTATGTACAAAGGAAGAGTTTTACTCTTTAAGAGACATATAAAGACTTAAGATACTCAATGTGGGATGACATATTGAGAAGTTAATATTTTTATTAAATGTGTTTGAGTTTTGGTTGACTTTCTAAAAGGTAATCATTTAATAAAACCTTGAATAAGAGTTGGTATAAATAAGGAAGGGAAAAGATTGACAAGTCAGCCCAAAAGCACAGACACTTTATGTAGGCAAATGAATGTCTGTGGTTATCCACTCACAACTTAAACTTTGAAATCCCTGCTTTTTGACTGCCTCCCAGGTTTCTCTGCTATTCCGCAAATGAGCCCTCACTATCTCAGGTCACCCTCTCACCTCCTTTTCCTTGGCCTGGAGCTGCAAAGTCTTCTTTTGCAGCTGGTCTCTGAGATCCCAGTCTTTCTCCTTCCCTGTACCCTCAGGCTCCACTTCGTTAGGGAAGGACTTTGGACTCCACACAGGCAAAGCCTGATCTAAAAAAGCAGCCAGATTCTTGGTGACAGTGAGGCCCATACCTCTGAGGAAGGGCCCTGAGGGTGAGACCACTAGGAGTGGGGAGAGGGGAGGGAACGTGGGAGGGCGTGCTCTTGGCTAGACTGATGGCATTCTCTGACATAAAGGTTAACTTCCAGTAGGCCCCTGCTAAGCTTGGACAGACAGCTGGAATCTGAGCTCCTTGAGGGCAAGATTGGGATCTTTTCTTGTATCCCCAGTCTTATCTAGTGCTAGATAGTTTTAGTGAATACTTCTTAATTGAATTTCATTGGTTGTATGTCACATTCTTCCTAGTTTGTCAAATAAGTTTGGTAAATGCTTTAATACAATCCCTTTTCCCTGATGTCCTCATTTGAAAGTTGTGAAGATGGCAGTCCTATCCTAAAATTTATCTTCATATGGTTAAAGATGGTTTTTTAGCCACCCTGCAGTCTTAGTCTTGGTGAAAAGAGCATGGACTAGGAGTCAGAAGTTTTGGATTGTTGTTATAGCTGTGTTGTTAGTTTGTGTCACCATAGACTTTCATGTTCTTATCCATACTATGTGGGCATAAAAATTTCTGCCTTATCTATTATATTATGCCCAATGATTGTGAGGAGAAAACAAAAGGTCGTGTGTAGTGGACAGGTGAGGAGCTATTGCCCCTCTGTATACACAGTGAATTCTCAGGAAACATGGACAGTAGACTCTCTAGGGCTAACAGTGAGTTGACTCTGGCCTGCTATGTGGTTTGGGGCTGGGGAGTTGGATGTGATTTGGAAAATCAAGTGTGTAAAAATTGACATGAAATCCTGAGTTCAAAATAAATTTATTGAAATGTTCAACATAGACATGTGCTTTCAGAGAGAATAGAAACCCTTTTTCACAGTTTATATACCTCAGGATAGAAGGCTAACTAGTTGAAGTGTCCTCAGAGCCAATGATCAGTCCTTAAAAAGCTCCCACACATCCCGGACTTAACAGACTCCCAGAAGTGGCTGGGACTCCAGGAGGTCATGTAGTCCATCCCGCTGCCTCTAGGCAGGTAAGGGAAGAGCAATATCTTAGAATTTGTGGTAATAAATTTGCTGACCTTTCTTTGTTAAGAGTTTCTCCTGTTCTTGAAGCTGTAAGGATTGATTCTGAAGCAAACCTGTTGGAAAACACAAGGAACTTGTCTATGCTAGCATATTTACTACAAAAAGTTTTCTTTTCAGAACTTTGCTTAGAACCTTGGTTATTAAATATGTTCCCATCTGCTGTGTGTTGAATTTTGTCCCCCAGAATATATATGTTGAAGTCCTAACCCTCAGTACCTTAAATAATGACCTTATTTGGAGATAGGTTCTTTAAAAGATAATCAAGTTAAAATGGGGTCATTCAGGTGGGCCCCAATCTAATATCACTGGTGTCCTTATAAGAAGGGGAAATATGGACACAGATATGTTCATGGGAAAGACAATGTGAAGAGACACAGAGAGAAGACGGCCATCTACAAAGCCAAGGAAAGAGCCCTGGAATAGATCTTTCCCTAAACACCCTCAGAAGGAAACAACCCTGCTGACATCTTGGATTTCTAGTCTCCAGAACTGTGAGACAATACATTTCTGTTCTTCAAGGCACCCAGTCTGTGGTACTTTGCTATGAATATAGCATCCTTATATCTCCCCCTACCATGTCGCTATCTTCAAGTCTTTGCTTGAAGATTTTCCCTTTTCCCTGTGGTTGCTTTGCTCTCTTAATAATCATTGCTGTTTGCATGAAGCTTCTCTATCAGGTGTCAGAGGTTAAAGTGGTGGGCAACCAGCAGCTGTATTAATTGAGTCAGGTTCTCCAGCTTTTCAGAAACTGCTTTTCTTCTGAGAAGTCCCTTTTCCTCTTTGGGCCCAATATGTAGCTTTGAAGTGGATTGAGGCATGTATAGTGTAAGCTTATTTTCTAAACCATCTCTAGTGACAGGTCTATGTGACACATTCATGTACATAAATTAGAATATATAAAATAAGAACTGCTTTAGGAAACCCAGTATTTAAAAAAAATCTGCAATTCTAGGGGAAATGTAAGTGGTGTCATTGGCATGGAAGGAGAAAAGTAGAAGAAAAAAAAACAGAGGCTAACACATAATTTATGGAGAGCTATGTAAATGACCTCACTTTACAAGAAGAGGGTCTGAAAGTGCACAGAGTTAGAGCATATGCCAAAGACTGGGCCCTTAGTCCCTACTCTGGGTGCCTTTTGTGGGCCAGGACCCCAGGAAAACCCTGTGGACTTTCAGAATCTGGAAAGCGAACTTACCCTGCAACTGCTGTACTCTGGTCACCAGGGTGAGTTTCTCTGCCTCTGACCTTTTTAGTTGATCTGAAAATGCAATAATGCAAGCCAAAATAAAGGAACCCAAGACTTAATGAACTCAGTACTTAGGATGGAAATTAGTAATAGATGCTGTCTTGTCGTGGTCTTTAACGTGTGTCTATTGGAAGTTGCTCTATCTTCGTGTCCCAGTTCTGAAGAGGTAAACCAGAAGCCAAGTACCTCAGGTTTTGTGCATCAACAATGTTGGGTTGCATTGAGGCTTGTGTTTACACACTATCTAGTCCTCTCTATCAGCGGACACAGAGGGTGTGACTGAGAGACTTTCTCTATGCCTTGTGTTTCAACTGACCTTTCCCTTTCAAATTAGGACTGTGGCCTTGACATATGTGACTGATGTGGGAGCAGCTGTGATCTGGCCCAGAGGGATGGGCTAAAAAGAGAGCTCAGACAACAAGATACTCTATCTACTACAGTGAAATTAACTTTCAATTTTGGATGATTAAAACAGTCCTGCCTCTCCCTCAAGGTAAAATGAGATTATAAAGCCAATCAACCAATCAAGCAAACAAATAAAAGGCTGAAGCCTTTCTCTTAACTCAGTTTCTTTTTTCTTAGCTCACTTGGCCATGGCTGCCATGCACTCAAGGCCTCCAAGGAGAAGAGTACCTTGTAGGTCCTGGGTATACAAGCTGCACAGGTCTCTGTCCCCTTGCAGGCATTCAATCTTGGCCTGCAGTTCCTGGTGCTCATTTTCCAAAAATCGCAGGGCCTGGTTCATCTGTAAGTCCCTGCTATCTGCTCCCTGTAAGGAGGAGGAGGGGCCAATATAGAAGGAGGTCAGTGTTGGGGTGGAGGTTGGGGGGCGGGTACCATGGAACAGGAAAATGTAGAAAAGTCTGGAATTTTAGAGATAGAAGGAATGTTAGGGAGATGAGAAAATAGAGAAGTCTTTCTTTTTTCCTATTTCTTCCCTTTGCTTTGTTCCTCACATTTATAACAGCAGATTAGACTTTTGATATTCACAAGGAAGTCGTGTCTTTTATTTATTTATTTTTATTTTTAGAGATGGGGTCTCACTTTGTCACCCAGACTGGAGTGCAGTGGTGCCATCATAGCACATTGCAGCCTCGACCTCTTGGGCTCAAGCAATCCTCCCATCTTAGCCTTCTGAGTAGCTGGGACTACAGGCATTTGCCAGTAGTTTTGAAGTGGACTGAGGCTTGTGCAGTGTAAGTTTATTTTCTAAACCATCTCTAGTGACAGTCTAAGTGACACATTCATGTACATAAATTAGAATATATAAAATAAGAATTGCTTTAGGAAACCCAGTACTTTAAAAAATCTGCCATTTTAGGGGAAATGTAAGTGGTTGTCATTGGTGTGGGAGTCATGTCTTGACACTTTGGTAAATCACCAAATTAAGGAATACAAAGTCATTAGTTTTCTGGATGTTTTCATTTTCTCTTTTTTCTACTTCTGGCAGTATCAGTTTTTTTTTTTTTTTTTTTTTTTTTTTTTGGTTAGGGTCTTTTTTTCCCACAAAGATTTAAAGTTAAAAAACCCCTCACAAAAATCTTCATAGGAGTTGCCTTATAGGTGATGGGAGGAAGAAAACAACAAAGGTTGAGCTGTGGATACCACGCACAGTGACCAGCTGGGTTCACTCCTTTGATAAGACTCACATACTCTGTCTCTTATCAAGTGGGCTGTTCTGAGCCCTGCTTCAGGAAAATTACAAAGATCAGCTTTTGAGGTGGATCCTCAAAATTCCAAACCAGGTAAATAAATCTATGCAAAATAATAGCTAATATTTACTGAGTGCTTTTGTGTGCCAGGCATTGTGCTAAGTGCTTTACATGGATCATCTTACTTAATACTCAGAACCACCTTATGATGTAGGTACTATTATCCTCATTTTAGAGATGGGAAAACTGAGGCTTAGGACAGATTGAAGATGATGGAACCCTTGAGGATGCCAAGAGTCTAATTGTAATTGCTAAATGTAATTGCTTAAAATACACATTGGCAGAAAGTGTTAGTACTCACCTGTAAATAAATTAGTGACATTCTTTCTGTGCCAACAGTGGGCAATTCTGAACTGGATGCTTTTTTGGGATGGAGTTTGGAGAGTGGGTTGGGAGATGACATTAGTAGGCTGATGAATATTCCAGCCAGTTCTTTTCATTTGGGTGGTGATGGTGTCATTCCAATGAACGCTTAGTTCATTTGCATGAGCAATGCAGACATCCTTGCTAAACTCAAAATTAGATTTCAGAGCCAAAACAGTGAATTTGGTACAAAGTAGTGGTGACTGAGGAACTGAAAGCCAGATGCTGTCAGCTGCCTTTGGAGTCCCTAATCCAGAACAGCTTCTTTCATCACCATCCCTCCTCCCCATAGCCTGTCTTCCCTCCCCACCCCCAGTGCCTGGTACCTGCAGTTTGGACTGAAGCACGTGGAGTTGGCTCTCCAGCTCCCTGTGCTGGGTCCCAAGGGTCCTCCAGTCCTCCTTCAGAGCCTCATACTGGCTCCTCCACTCTTCACACTTCTGCTCTGCCTGGGCCAGGGATCGCTGAGGGAGATCAGAGAGGAGAGGGTTCCAGGGAGTTGTGCAGCTGGCTCCCCTGTTCCCCAAGCTGCCTGGAGTCCCCAGCCCCATGTCTATGTGGCATCCCCATACCTGTGTGCTCTGTAGTTGCTGCTCTGCATTCATTTTCTCCTCCAGCACTTTCTGCAGTGACTCCTTGGCCTTCTGCTCATAGCTGTTTTTCTGGTCTTCCATCTCCAGTAGTACTTTTTTCATTCCCCAAGGGGAGTATTTCTGTAAATTTGATGCAATTCAACAAATACACATTGAGCTTCAGTGTGCCAAATCCTGAGCTGGGATACAGAAATGAAAAGAAGTTGGTTCTTCCCCCAGGCAGAGATACCAGTAATCTAGTGAGCCATTTCTTTTAGGGTAGAGCTAGCAAGAAGAGTCCCTCAGGCAATGAGAGATGAGTGGGGGGCATAATAAACAGCGCCCTAGGCTTGCTGGGCATTATATCCGAGGCCTTCCACAAGCTCTTGGAATCCAACATGTCTAAACAGGACTCATCTTTCTAAACATGTTCTTTTTTCTTGGGGTTCCTATCTCAGTGACCAGAATCATCATCCATCCAGGCTTTTCCAAACCCTAAACCAGGGAGTCAATCTTCATTTTCTCTCTCACTTCCTCCCACTAATCAGTTGGTCATTGAGCCTTGACAATTTCCTTAACAGCTCATATCTGTCTCCTCTCTATCCCTACTGCTGCTTCCTTAGTTCAGGCTCTAGTAGTAGTGTTATGTGGATTAATGCAACAGCCTCCCTTTCTTCAAATCTTGCCTCCCTTCAGTCCCTTTTCAGTCCTGCATTTAGAGGGTTCTTTCTAAAATGCAAATCTGATCTTGCCACTTCCTGTATAAATCTCTCCATGGATTCTCAGCATACTAAGAATCACATCCAAACTCCTTGTCATGGCTCCTCTTACATGCCTAGACTTTCATCCCATGCTACTTCCACCTAAGCTGAGATGTTTGCAGATCCCCCAGCACTCCGTTTTTTGGGGCTCTGCCTTTACCCATGTAGCTTCTTCTGCCTACAGCCAGTTAACTTCTACTCATACTCAAGATTCAGTCCAGTATCATCAGTTCTGATAAATTGACCAACTACCCCCATCCCACAATGTCTTATGGATTAGGTAGCTTTTCTTAGTGTTCATGGTGTTCACATAGTATCCCCTGCATGCCTCTATTATTCTACTCTATTGACTCATCTGTCTTTCATACTGGATTGTAAACTCCTTCAGGGCCTTCAGGGAGGGAGCATACTGCTGCTGCTTTAAAAAAAAATCATTGTAGCTTCTCTACAATGCCTAATGAACTTCATGTTTTAAAATTAATACATTTGCATTATAAAATTCCTCCTGGCTGCAGGATTAAGGAGACACAAGCGCAGCTTTGCAAATTCACTGGGGGTCTTGCCTTCTCCCTTTCTTTCATCTTGATGCCTTGTGATTTCGGAGAAGGCAGGCAGATTTTATTGTCAATTCTGGATTACCCACTGTGTAAGCAATAGACCAGATGACAACAATTTAGGGATCAATATGAAATCATTTCCATTTAGCTTTGGAATTGTCTGAAATTTTGGATTTAAATTTGAGTGGGTCTTATAGTTTTGGAACTTTCATTAAAAACCAGATCCAGGAATTAACCTGGTTGAGGTCATATGTAGGGGATGTCCCAGTTATTGGACATCCAATGACCATCCATGCTGGGCACTGGTTATGTGTTATTCCCTATTGAAAATGAATAGACTGGCATTCTGGATTATATATTAGTCTCCTGTGAACTTGGTTGGCATTATTTAGTCCTGACAAAGCAAGTTATACTGAAAAAATGAAAGTTGTGGACCAAGAAACTTATAGACTCCATAAACTCTCTTCCCCTGTAAGACGCCATCAATGTGGCCAGGACTGTCTTCTCTCTCTAACTCCAGATGGGAGAATTCTGCCTGTTTCACCCCATTCTCTTATTTGATATCTTCCCACCTGTCAGGTATCCATCACTTCTCAAATGTGAAAGCTGATTTCTTTCTATCTCTTATAAACCAAGATTAGGCCAATCAAGAGATTACTAATGCTGGAAAATGGTGTTACAGAAGAGCCAAATAAAAGAGCTTTTACATTCTTCCAGGGGTTGCTAGAAAAAACAGAAAAAAGTTACCCATGGAATGAAAATAATTTTCTAAGACTTCATTATAACATCTAACTCATCTGTTCAAAGATTAGGATGTGTAAAGGGCTGTCTGGGTGGTGTGAATCTTTACCAAGGGCCTTTCCCTACAGTGTCAGGTATTCTCAAGGTTCCCCTGGAGCTGACAAACTGATTAGTGCTGGGATTCCTCCAGGGTGCAAAGAGAAGGATACTGGGAGAAAGGGAGAGGAAGAAGGATGGAGACAGTGATCTAGTGAATTAGAGACTAAGTGTAAATGGCCAAGCCAGAACTGGGTAAGTAGGAATGGGTGTGTTATTCTCTATCTGGTGGTGTTTCTCCAAAGTAAGATTGAGGTTCAAAAGCATTCTTCTCATTTAATTCTAGATTCCTGAGATGGAAGTATCCTTCAGAATGCTTACCTGGGTACAGGTGTACAGCTGGTTTTCTAAGGATCTCAGTTTCCCTTTCAGTTTGTCTTCATTAAGCTGTCCCTGGAGCAAATGGGATGAGTTAATGAGCTTGGGCCAAAACCTAGTCTGCAAAGAGTTTGACTCTATATTCCTATCCTACTGCCCAGCACATGGTTGGTGCTCAAACAGTGAACTCTTTCAGGAGGCAGGCAGGAGCAAAGATGACAAAGGGTGCTGGATAGAAGAGGATCTTCTCCTGTTTCTCTGGACTAGGACAAGAAAGAATAAGACTGGCCTCAAGTCCTCTTTTTACCTCGATTTTTATCAGATGGCTCAGGGTAGCATAGCAGAGGGGCCCCGGAAGGAAAGCTTCTAAGCTACCCTTTCGCTCACTATCTCCCTCCCCTGTCTAGGCACTTCTGCACTCCTCACCTCTTGTCAGTCTTGTACATGGACTTTTCCCTGTAAAATGTAGGTCAGTGAGGCTAACGCAGTCTCCCCTCCCGGGAGAATGTTTATTCCCTCCCTTGCCCTCGGTTATGAGCTCATTTATATCTCCTCAACATTCCTATGTTGAAGTCCTAAGCCCTGAGTGCCCCAGAATGTGACCATATTTGGAGAAAGGGTCTTTAAAGATGTGGTTAAGTTAAAATGAGGCCATTAAGCTGGCCCTAATCCAATATGATGGATGTCCTTATTGAAAGAAGAGATCAGGGCACCGCAGGAAGGCCATGTGGAGACACAGAGAGAGATGGCAATCTGTAAGCCAGGAAGAGAGACCGCAGGAGAAACGAACTCTGCTGACACCTCGATCTCAGACTTTTAGCCTCCAGAACTATGAGAAAATAAGTTTCTGTTTTTGAAGTTCCCCTGTGGTATTTTGTCATAGCAGCCCTAGGAGATTAATACACTCCCCTCCCTGCCACACACACCTCCACATGCACACACACACCTCCATATACACACACCTTCACATGCGCACACACACCTCCACATGCACATGTACACTTCCACCTGCACACATACACCTCCACCTGCATACACGTACCTCCACCTGCACACACACACCTTCACATGCACACCTTCACATGCACACGCACACCTCCATATGCACACGCACACCTTCACATGCACACACACACTTCCATATACACACACACCTCCACCTGCACATGCACACCTTCACATGCACATGCACACTTCCACCTGCACACACACACACCTCCAGCTGCACACGCACACCTCCACATGCACAGATACACCTCCACATGCACACACACCTTCACATGCACATGCACACCTCCACCTGCACACACACACCTTCACATGCACACGCACACCTCCACCTGAGCACACACACCTCCACATGCACACACACACCTCCACCTGCACACACACACCTCCACATGCACACACCTCCACATGCACACACACACCTCCACATGCACACGCACCCCTCCACATGCACACGCACACCTCCACCTGCACACGCACACCTTCACCTGCACACGCCTCCATATGGCACACACACACTTTCACATGCACATGCACACCTTCACATGCACACACACACCTCTGTATACACACACACCTCCACCTGCACACACACACCTCCATATGCACACACACACCTCCATATGCACACACACACCTCCACTTGCATACACACACCTTCACATGCACATGCACACCTCCACCTGCCCACACACACCTCCATATGCATACACACACCTCCATTTGCATACACACACCTCCACTTGCATACACACACCTTCACATTCACATGCACACCTCCACCTGCACACGCACGCCTCCATATGCACACACACACACCTCCATATGCACACACCTCCACTTGCATACACACACCTTCACATGCACACCTCCACCTGCACACGCACACCTCCATATGCACACACCTCCACTTGCATACACACACCTTCACATGCACATGCATGCCTCCACCTGCACACACACCTCCACATGCACACACACACCTCCACCTGCACACACCTCCACATGCACACACACACCTCCACATGCACATGCACACCTCCACCTGCACACACACACCTCCATATGCACACACACCTCTATATGCACACATACCTCTATATGCACACGCACACCTCCACCTGCACACGCACACCTCCACCTGCACACACACCTCCACCTGCACATGCACACCTCCACCTGCACACACACCTCCACCTGCACACGCACACCTCCACCTGCACACACCTCCATATGCACACACACACCTCCATATGCACACACCTTCACATGCACATGTGCACCTCCACCTGCACACACACACTTCCAGCTGCACACACACCTCCACATGCACAGATACACCTCCACATGCACACACATTCTACCTGGACACACACACCTCCACCTGCACACGCACACTTCCACCTGCACACACATACCTTCACATGCACACGCACACTTCCACATGCACACACACACCTCCACATGCACACACATACCTCCACCTGCACACACACACCTCCACCTGCACACACACACCTCCACCTGCACACACACACCTCCACCTGCACACGCACAATTCCATCTGGACATACACACTTCCATCTCCACACACACACCTCCACCTGCATACATACATTTCCGCATGCACACGTACATACTAGACTCAAGATGAGAACTTCTTTAAGAAAGCAAGAAACGGAGAGATATTAAAGCAGAGTGAGGGCGGCAGGGGGTGTAAGGGAGCTTCCCAGAAAGTCACATTCTATTTATTCATAAGCTGGGGCTGTCTAATGGTATTTTCGACATTCCAAGAAAGATGCTAATCTCAAGGGCGAGAGGGGAGCAAGGCCGGCATGAAGAGCCAATCTGTTTCTCGGTTTTTCAGTATTTCAGCTTAGTAGCTACAGCTTCCCTGCCACTTTTTTGTCCCCTCCCTTTGTAGACTTGCCCCTTTTGCCCAGGTAGGGGTTTTGTTCTTCCAGCCTGGAGTTTTGTGTAGGGTGTATCTGTGTAGGGGAGGGGGCGGGGGAGCCATCAATGAGAGCAAGTTTTCCAGAGAAAGGGCAGTGACCGGTTTTCCTATCTTTTCTCTGGCTTTTTCCAACCAGGCCAAGTGGGACGCTTGTGAGGTCTTGAAATTCCACCTCTCTTTAGGCCCGAGACGCCATGGGCTCTCTCAGCCAGATGGCCTGGACATTTCCATCTCTTATAACATTTCCGGTTTGTAACGGTCTGGGGGTAGAGGAGGGGGCTCGGCTTTGAGGTCCGCCTCCCTCAGTGAGTTTCAGGGTGCCTGGGGGAGGCAGGAAGTGGTATCTCGCAGCTCCTGTTTTGATCTTGTTTGGCTTATTCTTCTAACCATGGGAGCCAGGGGGTGCCCCCACCCTTTCAGCTTCCTGTGTTACTCAGCTGGGGCTTGCAAAAGCAAAAAGCGTTGCCAAAAATAATTTTTTAAAGTGCCTCCTGCTATTAATGTTTTTCCTAACGTCTCATGTGAGGGAGAGCAGAGAGTCAGGGATTTGGCATCTACAATAAGCAGAGGGCTTTGGGACCGATGGAAGACGTGGACAAAGACTTCTACTGTTTGAGCTTTGAAGTAACTGGTAAAACGGCTGCATTCCACTGTGGCCTGTTCATTGTCAATCCACAGGTCCTGAAATCAACTGGCTCTACACCTACCTCCTCTGGTTCACATCTTCCGGTTCCACACATTTGCCTTTGCCCAAACTCTTTCTATGCAGAATGCAATCAAACCTACCAAATTTAAGGTTTATCTTGCTATATTTTGGGAAGGAAACAGGCCTAAGGCAATATTCTTAAAATTTTCCCAGTCTCCTACCCTTTTGGGGTACCTCCTCTCTCCCCATTCCATAGTATGGCTTTAATCCAATATTTTGCCTCTTTCAACTGTTTTTGTATTGGCCCAACCCCAAATTACTTTTCCATTCGTGTTGCAACGGAAGACAATTTACCATAGCCACTTCAGTGGGGATGAAGGGCCACCCAAGTCTGGAGCTTGAATGAAACCTCTTTCCACAGCTCTGCTTTTCTGGACTCCCCAAAACGTCATAAAAGTCGCAGCCAAGTTGTTGCAAATCGGGCATGTAGTTTCCTGGTCTGAGCCCCAGGGTCCCCCACACTGAAGCCCAGTGTTACAGTATGTGGGAAGAAGCACTTTTTACAGGCCTACTGCTGACATTCTAGGCAGTTAGACCCCGGGAGCCGAGGGCTCAGAGGGCATATAACCCCCAGTGAAGAGAGGAGCAAGGCGGAGGCCATACACACCTGGTGCCGGTCTGAGGTCTTCAGCTCCTGCTTCTGCGTGGTTTTCCCCTGCCTCTGATCTGCTCTCCAGAAACACCACCACCTCACCACAGAAGCACCAGCCCACAGCTCATCTCTCTGCTCTAGTAGAGGTTGCTTAGGGCTTCAGCCAATCCCCGCTGCGCTGTCATCTCAAGATCTTAATTCCAGGACGCAGATCTTCAAACCCAAGGCTGCCCTGCTCTCGTTTTTGTATTGCACAATATTGAAAGCTTGCTTTCTCTGCTAGTAGAGCTGTTTCTGCCCTGAAGGTTGGACCCTCCTCAGGAGTCTCAAGAGTGCCCCAGAGCCTATGGTATCCAAAAGGCCCAGAGACATCTGGAGGTGAAGCCAGTGGAGGGAGCTGATCCTTGGGATTCTAATAGGGAGTTTGTGGTAAGTTCTCAGCATGTGAAGTTGGAAATTCAAATTTATGAAGGTCAAATGGCAAAAATAAAGGTCTGAACCAGTTCTGGCCACTTTCTTCCAATTATTTTTCCCAGATACCACAGTTTGGGGCTATACTTTTATTGGAGTTGAGGCTTTCATGGAAGAGATAGAGAGTTGAATTGCCTTATTTTAGGGGAAACAATAGCTGTTAACTGAAAAAGTCTGAGACTGTTTTTCTTTAAAACTGGAAGCTAGGGGGTTGGTGGGGAGGAGGGACAAAGAAGAGAAGGGTGAGGATTGGGAGGGGTGAGAAGAAGGGAGGGAGGAAACCACAACCAAGGGAACTTCTGCTCTTGGGCTGGAGCATGGGGTGAAACTCCTCCTTGGAGACAAACCCAGAAATGTCTCTTAATATATCCCTCCTCATTCCCACAAAGCTTGCTTTGATTCAAGCTCTGGTTGTGTCTTACCTGGGATATTACAAGAGTCTCAACTCCCCCAACCCCTGCTTGGAGCCAGGGTTCTTATTGCTACAAGTTAGGGAATCCTTGAACCCTCCCCCCTCTTTTTTTTTTTTCAAGACAGGGTCTTGCTCTGTTACCTCATGCAGGAGTACAGTGGTGCAGCCTGGACTTCCTGGGCTCAAGCGATCCTCCTGCCTCAGCCTCCCAAGTAGCTGTGACTATAGGTGTGTACCACCATGCATGGCTAATTTTTTTATTTTTAGTAGAGATGAGGTCTCACTATGTTGCCCAGGCTGGTCTTGATCACTCAAGTGATCCTTCTGCCTTGGCCCCCCAAAGTGTTGGGATTACAGGTGTGAGACACTGCATCCAGTTGGAAATTACAGAACCTTTTAAGACACAGATCTGATCATTCACAAGTCATTTCCTCAGATAGTAATTGCATACCTTCTAAGGAAGAGCCAGACATTGCTAAGTGTAGGACTTTATACCTCAATAAAGCATAGTTCCATTCTTACTCAGCTTATTACCTAAAGCAGTGTTTCTCAAGCTGGGTAGCATGCATTCTAAAGGATCTCTGATTTTATATATATACATATATGGGTTTCCTTTAAAAATGGGTCCATGCATTATTCAAGTTTGAGATACCTTGTTCAACAGAAAAAGTTTAAGACCCATAATTCTAAAGACCTGTCTGAGATCCTTTCTTTGGCACTACTCTGGCATACCTTCATTTCAGCCATACTCTGCTATACCCAATTCTTTGCCATACATAGGCCTGTAATCATTCCAATTCCTTTACCTTAAACACTCTTCTACTTTCTGCTTTTTTCCCTCATCATCACTCTTGCTTCTCTACTGGTTAGCTCCTACTCATCCTTCAAGATTCAGCTAAAATGGTTTCTTTCCTTTATTTTTATTTTTTGAGACAGAATCTTGCTCTGTCACCCAGGCTGGAGTGCAGTGGCACAATCTCAGCTCACTGCAACCTCCACCTCCTGGGTTCAAGCAATTCTTGTGTCTCAGCCTCCTGAGTAGCTCGGACTTCAGGCATGCACCATCACGCTCAGCTAATTTTTGTATTTTTAGTAGAGACGGGTTTTCGCCATGTTGGCCAGACTGGTCTTGAACTCCTGGCCTCAAGTGGTCCACCTGCCTTGGCCTCCCAAAGTGCTGGGATTATAGGCATGAGCTGCCGTGCCTGGCCAGGTTTCCTTCCTTTAAAGCCTTCCCTGTTCCACCTCAGGTGGAATAATTGCTGCCTTCTTTCTCTTTTTCCTGCATCATGCTTTATGCACTGCTGCTATAGCCTTATTATACTGTTTTGGTGTTATTTATTACATGTCTCTGTCTTCATGGCTGGACTGTGAGCTCCTCAAGAGTTAGGACTGTAATGCTCTTTGCCCCTGTAGCACAAGGCCCAGCACAGAGTTGGAACTTATCAAATGACTGTCAAACAAATGAGTGAGATGATCTCAATTTAGTTCAGGACCAGAAACCACCTCACGTGCACAGCTGTCTGCCCCAAGTTCCTACTCTGTCAATGAAAATGACCTAACAATCAGGAGCTCTGACCACAGATTGAGAAATCCAGGTACAATGTCTGACGTGAGGAGCAGGGCTGAGCTTAGGAAATCTTTTTTACATCACTGCAACTTCTCAGTTTTGTTCCATACTCTCCCATCATCTTTCTTTCTCTGCTCAAGCCATCTTCAAGGTAGGGTGAGATGTCACACAGGCCGGTGAGGTTGTGTGCTCCATCTCTTTCCACCCGGTGCGGTATGCTTTGGTGGTGTCAAGCTGCTTGTAGCTCATATTAATACGTGAATTTATAGTACATACTAACTTACAGGTTTCAACATGGGGATTCTGAGGAAACTTGGGAATCCCCAAGACCCTTTAAAGGGATCAGCAAAGTCTTACTTTTTCTAATGACATATTTGTGTGAAACTGAATTTTTCTTTATGTTTAAACCAATAGATTGAATACAGAAGCAAATTGAGAATCTAGCTGTCTTTTTTTTCAGCCAGACATTAAAAATATTTGCAAAAGTGTAAAGCAATGACACTCCTGTCACTAATTTTGTTTTTGAAAATATGGTTCTTTTTCTTTTTCTTTTTTGAGACAGAGTTTCGCTCCCATCGCCCAGGCTGGAATGCAGTGGTGCAGTCTTTCACTGCAACCTCCACCCCTGGGGTGTAAGAGATTCTCCTGCCTTAGCCTCCTGAGTTGCTAAGACTACAGGTGCATGCCAATGTACCTGGCTAATTTTTTGTATTTTTAGTAGAGACAAGGTTTTGCCATGTTGCCCAGGCTGGTCTTGAACTCTTGAGCTCAAGTGATCCACCTGCCTTGGCCTCCCAAAGTCTGGGATTACAGGTGTGAGCCACCGCGCCCAGACTGTTTTTCTTAAAACATGTAATTCAGGTTAGCATGAAAAATTTTACTCTCATTATTTTAAAACTAATAATTCTTTCTCAATTTCTATCTTAATTTCTTCCTTCCTTCCTTCCTTCCTTCCGTCCTTCCTTCCTTCCTTCCTTCCTTCCTCTCTCTCTCTCTCTCTCTCTCTCTCCTCTCTCTCGGAGTCCTGCTCTGTCATCTAGGCTGGAGTGCAGCGGCACTATCATTGCTCACTGCAACCTCCACTTCCTGGGCTCAAGCGATTCTCGTGGCCCAGCCTCCGGAGTAGCTGAGATTACAGGTGTGCACCACCACGCCTGGCTAATTTTTGTATTTTTAGTAGAGACAGGGTTTTGCCATGTTGGCCGGGCTGGTCTCTAACTCCTGACCTCAGGTGATCTTCCTGCATCGGCCTTCCAAAGTGCTGGGATTTACAGACATGATGCATGGCACCTGGCCAACTGTTTTAATTTCTAATATGGTAAATATAAACATTTCTTATATATTTTCAATAATTTAAAAAGTATAAAGGAATCCTGAAATAAAAAAATTGGAGAACCATTTTACTAGACTGTGTCATGCCTTTAGTTTAGTTTTTTTTTTTTTTTGAGATGGAGTCTCGCTCTTTTGCCCAGGCTGGAGTGCAATGAGGTGATCTCAGCTTACTGCAACCTCTGCCTTCTTGGTTCAAGCGATTCTCCTGCCTCAGCCTCCTGAGTAGCTGGGATTACAGGCATGTGCAACCACACCCAGCTAATATTTTTGTATTTTTAGTAGAGACGGGGTTTCGCCATGTTGGCCAGGCTGGTCTTGAACTCCTGACCTCAGGTGATCCACCCGCCTCCGGCTCCCAAAGTGCTGGGATTACAGGTGTGAGCCACCACCCCCAGCCTTGCCTTTAGACCTTTGCCTGTACCCCAACTAAAATACTATTCCTTCTTCCATATTTTCCTGGCAAATGCTTATATAAGTATTCCCCTGGCTCTTTTCTTCTCTGGAGTCACTCATTCCTTCTTGTATTTTCCTATATCTTGAAAACATTTCTTTTATTTTTCATGTTTTTGTATTGTTTAGTCATGTGTCTTTCTTACAAAACCGTGAGCCTTCTCAAAGCAAGAACCCTATCTAAATAATCTCATTATTTCTAGTGCTAGTCCAGTGCTCTGTATAGAGGACATAACCTATGAATATTGCACATTGAATGGACTAAAATCAAAGGCCTGAATTTTAGTTGCAGATCTGCCACTACCTAGCTGTGCGACTTTTGGCAAGTTACTTGACCCCTATGAAGCTCAGTTTCCTCATGGGCAAAATAAGAGTATTAGACCAGATTGTCTCTAAGGTCCCTTCCCACTGTGATATTTTTATTCGGACTGAGTGGGTACATGGCATGCTGGTTTGGATAAATATCAGTGGGAATCCCATATGAAAATATTTGATATTTACCATATTCAGTAATGTAAACTATATTGGGATCTTCCTTCATTCCTTCCAACAAATTAAAAAATGGGAATTCTTGCCACTTTTGGTTCTGGGTCTTCCTTGGATATGTAGCACCATGACCCTCAGGTGATGACCCATATATTTATTGTGACCTGTTTGACTTCTAGGTCTGAGCACCATCCCCCTCATCTCCTGCCTCTTCCCAGCTCACTTTTCAGTAGTGAGAAAACCCCTTCTCTTACTGTGATGATGTGGAAAGAAAAATGAGATGGGAACACATAGAAGCCCATGAGCTTTGTTCAAAAAGAATTTCATTCCCTTACCTTCCAAGAGCTGTCAGAGGCCTGAATCAGAGTGGACAGTAGGTCTTGGAGAATCACCATTTTCTGTTTTAGGACCAGCTCCCTTTGTAGGGCCTCCTGGGGGTGCGGGCACAAAGTGCAAGAGGGTAAGATTAACCTGGAGGATCGGGGTCAAGTGGATGGAGGAACTGAGGGGAGGGGTCACATGCCACTTACTTTGAGGTAATCAGAAAGCTGGATGATTTCCTGGAGAGAAAGAACAAGGGTATTCAAAATGTCTCTAAGTCCCCTGAAACCCTGGGATATAGAACCAGAGCCTGGGTTGGCTTGTGTAGAGCAAACCTCTTCTGCTTTGGCTCTGACAGGGTCCCTTTAGTCCCCACGTCTATGCTCAGTACCCCCTTGCCATCCAGGAAGAAGATGCCCCTCCATCCCAGCCAAGTTTATCATGGAATTCCAGAATGTCAGAGCTTAATACTTTCTGATTCGACCCCTTCAAAGTGAACATGTGCTTACCTTATCCAGAACTGCAACTCCATAACTGGAAAGAGAAGAAATTAAAAATAATGATAATGGACCAAAGAATCAAGTCAGGAGGCAGTGGGTTGATTCCTTCTGAAGAGCCAGTAGGGTGGGGAAGGGCTTCCTCTTTCTTAATTAAGGCAGACGTGGAAATTCATTGTGTTCTCTCTAGAGAGGAATGGATGGGATGTGAGAGGGTTAGGGTCAGGAACTCACTTGGTTTGCTGACTGGCATCGTTCTTAATTGTTGGTCCTTCTGCCTTTGTCTGAGTACCTGAGAGATGGAGGATAAGTTGATTTAGAACTTATAGGGAGGAAGTGAGGGAAGTGGGGAGGGACAGGGACTCTCCATTGCCAGTGAGCTGGGACAGCTGTCTCAGGATTCTCTGCAGGCCCTGTGGAGTGAGGGAGGCTGTGCTCTTACCACGGTGGTGTTTGGGTGGCTTCTTGATGGGAGTGTCCTGTGGAGGAAGGCCCCCAGCCTGTGAGGAGAGGTGGTCAGACAGATCCCTGCAGATGTCTGAGGGAGGAGGATGCTGGGCTGGAAAGACTTCAGAGCTGGTGCCTGTCACCTGGAAGGCAAGTGGGGAGTGCTGAAAACCACTGCCTGGAGCCTCTTGAAAGACTCTCCTGATGATTTCGGAAGGAAGAACCATGTTTGTTATGGACTGAGTGTTTATTGTCCCCCTGCCCAAATTTGTGTGTTGAAATCCTATCTCCCAATGTGATAGTATTAGGAGGTGGAGACTTTGAGAAATAATTAGGTCAGAGCAGGTAGCCCTCATGAATGGGATTAGTGCCATTATTAGAAGAGACACGAGAGAGCTTGCTTTCTCTCTCTGCTCTCTGCCTTGTGAGGACACAATGAGAAGAAGGCCATCTGCATAGTGGGAAGAGTGCTCTCATCAGACACCAGATCTGCAGGATCCGTGGTCTTAGACCTCCAGACTCCAGAATTGTAAGAAATAAATTTCTGTTATTTAAGCCACCCAGTCTGTGGTAATTCATTACAGGACGAAGACAATGTTTCAGATCCACAAAACCAAAGTAGCCCACTCAAGCTTTCAGAGCCACACAGGCTTCTCCTGCTCCTGATATCCTTGTCCTGACTGGCAGAAATGGTCCTCCTCAGGCCAGGCATATGTGGAGCTGTACTTTTCTCCAGGTTTTCTCTCTAGAATCTCTAGTTGTTGTTTTTTTCTCTCTCTCTACCTTGTTTGGTTTTGGCCACTTACATAGCCAGCATAGTGATGTGGAAAGAGAACTGGTCTGAGTGGGGAGTGAGGGGATCTGGGTTCAGATTCCATCTTTTCTAGGTCTCAGTCTTCTGTCTGTGTAGTGAGGAATTTGGAATAAATAATCCATAAGGTTCCTTCCATATTCAAAGGAAAGCTTCCTTTCTCTTAGTAACAGCTGGAAATCATTGAGGTTTTGTGTGAAGACTAGGTAAAGTGGGGAGTTGTGGGAAGGTTTTTTGCTTTGGTATACAGTTCGTTTTCTTTTGCAACTGGGCTCTAGGATCATTTCTCTGAACAGCATCTCCTATTGAGCATAACAGATCCACTAGTTAAGAAGCCCTGATGGAGTACGCACTCTGGGTAGGGAACAATGCCAAGCATTACCATGGAACATAGTGGACACATCCCTGCTGTCAACATGCTCAAAACTTCGGTAGGAAGATGGTTTGCTGGCCAAGGTCATCTCAGCCTACCCTGGTTTTTGCCAACATTGTTCCTTTCCAGGCCAGACTAATGGGCCCTCTAAGGGTTACACAATCTTAGAAGATTTTAACCTCACAAGGCCCATAGACAGCAGAGGTGGCCTGGAGAAGCCAGGGAAAGCTTCCTGGACCAGATGAGGCTATAGTCAAGTGATTTAATAGAATTGGAATGACACAAGAGGAAGTGAGAAGAGTGGGCACAATAGCCTTGCAGAAGAAAAGAGGACAGATATGTCTGTGTGTGTGTCAAGAAGACTGGCCTGTGTACTTGGCATATAATAAGCTTTCAGTAAATATTTGATGACTGATGGATGAATGAATGCTGTAAGATAGCGTAGAAGACATGTGTATATTGCCTAAATTTGAACTGATATAGGCATTAGCTTTGGAATTATTTTTATTTATTTTATTTTTAAGTTTTTTAGAGATAGGGTCTCCCTGTCTTGCCCAGGCTGGAGTGCAATGGTGTGATCATAGCTTATTGCAGCTTCAAACTCCTGGGTTCAAGTAATCCTCCCATCTTTGCCTCCTGATTAGTTAGGACTACAGGTGTGCACCACCATGCCTGGCTAGTTTGTAAAGTTTTTGATAGAGACAGGGTCTTGTCTCTATCAAAAGGCTGGTCTCGAACTCCTGGCCTCAAGTGATCCTCCTGCCTTGGCCTCCCAAAGTACTGGGATTACAGGTATGAGCCAACATGCCCAGCCTGAAATTGTTTTTAAAAATTATTTTTTCTCTCTTATAAGTCAAGTGCAGAACAAAAAGAGCTAAACAAACGAAAACACAACAGCAAAAATCTCTGAATAAGTAGCTGTTGGCAACTTTACTATAAGTAGCTCTTGGCAACTTTACTATATGACTGAGGAAGAAGGACTTGATTTAGGTCACTTTTTAGTGACCTTGAGCCCACCCACCCTCCTGGTCCAGAGAGGGTCCCAGAGCACAGAGCAGTATGTCCCTTGACATGGCCCACCTGCTCTCTGGGAGAAGAAATCCTGCTGGCACAAGACAAGGGTTCCCTGAGGACAGTCACCTGTCCTGGCCGCCTGGAGGGCCCTTGATTCCTGGCCTGGGGACGCTGCGCTTTGCCCTTCTCCTCTAGCTCCAGGTTCCTCCTCCTGAAGAACTGCTGCAGTCGAGCTCTCTGGAGCTGCTCTCTCTGCTGAATCCTCAGCGTCTTCCCCACCTGGCGGCAAGTGGTCACATTGGGACGGCAGCGGCGGCTTTCACGGATCTCTTGCCTGCGCTCACACTTGGCCTCATAGCTCTCAGCCCACCGGGCCAAGCCAGGGGAGGGCCTGGGGTCTGGGCTGATCATGATGACCTCCAAGCACCTGTTGCGCTTGGCTTCCAGTTCTTGGAATAGATGCCTGGATCTGCCAAATGCCAAGAGGGAGGAGAAGGGGAGGGGTCAGAAGATGGGCAGAAAAATGACTATCTCCCTAGACCAGGGGGCAGAAATAGCACAGAGTTCCATCCATGTGGGTTGAAAACTGAGGACATGGTGGTATCAAAGTGGGAGTCAGGACTCTTGGGCTCAGTCTCTAATGAACTAATACAGTCTTATAAAAGTGAATTCCTGCTTTTCTCTAGCCGACGTTTCCCCTTTGTAAAGTAAAAGGGTCTCTATGTCTGCCACTTACTCCCTGACTGAACATCTTACCATGCCTCTAAGTCAGGGGAACATGAGAAATAATTGATTAAAATCATAATGAGCTTATAGCCTCTTGGATGGCAGGTGTGTGTTCATTTTCCAGACTTTTAGAGAAGCAGCTAAGTTGAGCCAATCTGCCCTCTTATCCCCCAGTTGAAAAGGAAAGTCAGTATCTTTACTGGTCTCTTGGTCCAAGCTGTCACTAACATAGTTGATTGACACTTCTCAAGGATCTGGAGGGCTAACCACACCCCCCTCAGGTGGTGACCAGTCCTGTGACCAGCACCCACTGCTCTCTTCTTGACTTTTAGCAACGAGCTTGTGAGCCTGGACCTGGCGTGGTTTAGGAGGGAAACCCTACCCTAATTCCTCCAACCTGCTGTCCTGACAATGGTCCATGGGCCCCCCACTCCAAGCTCAGGACTGGGCTGTGACTCTCAGGTGCAGATCAAGTCCAATCAGTATTGACTGAGCATCTGCCACATGCCTAGTGCTGGCCAAAACCCATTTCAGAGCATCTGGCTCCAATACTGTCGGGGCTGAGAGTTCCATTTCTTTAGGATTACCAACCTGTCAGGGCTAATACTGGTGCCAAGTCTGCTTTCCTTAGCCCAGACACAGATTGTGCCATCCAAATCCACAGGCACATGAATTGTACCTCAATAAGGCTGCTGCAAACAGAAAAGAAACAAAACAAAAACAGTAATCAGAAGTTTCCAGGGAGCCAGGCTTGGTGTAGGGGCCACAGGATGTCCCTCTGCATGGCCTTACCTGATATTCACACAGCACCTAGACCCGAATCCCCTTTTCCTTCTCTGTGCCTTTCTCTTTCCTACTCTTCCCCACCTACCTTCTGTAGTTTATCCTCCTAGAACCCTCTGGTCACTTTGCTGAGTTGGGCTGGATTTGGATGAGCTGGATCCTGAGCGTTGGAAATTCTGTGTCCTGCCTCCTCTGATCACTGGAGTCAGACCAGGGACTGATGAAGGAAGAGGGACTCCCCCTCACAGCTGCTGCTGCTTCTCTTCCTCCCACGACCTCATTACCCACCACCTTGGGAGGAGGGTATCTCAGCTTCACCAACTAGCAGGCATTTGCTAGCTCTAACCCCTTGGGGTTTATTTATAGGCCAAACAGACTCAACAGGTAGCAGACTCTCTGCCCCTTTACTGGGACTTCGCTACTGTGGCTCAGTCTGGAATTCTCTGCAGGATTCTTGTTTTCTCTCTGATCCTACCACTCATTCCCCAGGGTCATGGGTGGGGCAGTCGTCTTCCCTGAGAGGAGTTTTGTGTGGTTAAGCCCTGGACACTCAAATGCCTGACTCTTGAGGGTTGGAGGGGCATACTCTGGTGTCAGGCAGCATTGATTCCAAGCAGAAATGTGAGGTTGTTAATGTTTGTCCTCTACATACCCATTCTGAATGGCTCTCTTCTTTGTTTTTCCTTACTTCTTCTTCTCGGATAAGAGTGGGAGTGGGCATAGGGGGTGGTCCCTTGACTTCTTCCCTGCCACTTCCTTTATTTAAAGACTTAAAAGAAAAGGTCTGAGAGACCCATGTCTATTGTTATAAATGACTGAATGGAGGAGACCCAGGATTATGTGCATGTGAACTCCATGTCTAGAACCTACACTCACAGCATCCCTGAGCCACAGCCCCTGGCTATTCTGCCATGGATTGCAGTGGAGAACCCTGGCTCTTGGAGTCACACTGTGTGGACTCATGTCCTGGCTCTGTCACCTACAACCTGTGTGTGTTTTTAGATAAGCTATTAAACATCTCTAAGCCCCAGTCTCCTCATTTATAAAATGGGGCTAGGACCTGCCTTGTAGGTTATAAGGATTAAATGACAAAATGCAGGCCATGCACCTGGCATGGAGCACACAATAAATGTTACCTTTTAATAATAAAGACATAAAGTATTCTTATTAGGTTGGTGCAAAAGTAATTGCGAATATTATCCTTGTTATGCCGATGTTGGATATTGAAGACTTGGTGCTGTAAGACAAAGGCTCCAAGCTAAACTAGCACTTCTAGGACCAAGAATGCCTTCTCTCATCCTCTCAATCCTCTCTCTCTTTGACAGAGTATATTGTTTACCAGATTGAAGGGATGCTGGCCCCAGGCTGAAGTCACATTTACTTCTAACCTCTGGGTTTGGACTCTGACCTCTGGGTTCCTCTGACCTCTGGGTTTGGGCTATAAGGAGAAAGGCTTCTCTGTGGTCTGGACATAATTGCCATCCCAATTACACCAAGCCGAAAGGTAAGGAAGAGATGGGGTCTGCCTGTGTCGCACATAAGGTGTGAGGTCCCCTCCCTGTTTGGCTTAGCTTCCCCATAGGTTTTGTAGTGGAGGCAGAACATTGAGAATCCTCCTACCTTCTTGCCGCGAAGAGGAAAGGGCTATGGGGGAGAAGACAGTGCCTGAGATGAGGTCTCTCTGGGCTCTCCACCCAGGCCACCAACCTTAGTCCACTGAAACACACAGCTGCTCTGCTCTCTGCTTCCTTGGGGCAGACATTGAGCCTTCTTACCCAAGAAAGGAGCTGCAGTGGAAATGGCTCCTTAGAGAGGGGAGTGTTCCCAGATGCCTTGGCTACCACACCTGCTAGGATTTGGTGCAGCATGCTGCATAGAACCCTACCCAGGTTTCTGGGATATCTGGACCCTACTGACTTGCTTGAAAACAAGAAGGTATGTGGGACGGCTGACAGGGATAGGCTGCTAAAGAAAAGGGAACTGGTCCCTGTAGGGTTCAAAGAAAGATCACTTGGCCACTGCCCAGGCTTTCTGGCATCTCTCAGGTTCCCCCCTGGCAGCATGACTGGGCTCACTTAGAGCTTGGAGGAAGAAGGTTTACTGGCTGGGAAGGCTCAGCCTGGTCTCTCAGGCTGCAGAGAGAGAGAACAGGGCACGGCTCCTCACCTGACTGTGGCTTGACATGCCTTTCTGAGTCTCGCTTTTACTTCCTGGCCATGTGTGCAACGGAGACAATGAATGGCTTCCTGCATGGGTTGGCCTTCCTGGCCCAGAGCTCTCAGTGTGAACTGAGGGGAGAGGGGCCTGCGCTTAAGCTGCTGGGAAGGCAGTCTTGTGTTCAGGGATCCCTGCTTTGAAGAAAACTATAAAAGGTCATTTAATTCATGCCCATATCACTGGGTAGCCTGAACTCTAAGTCGTTTGACTCACTCCTAATCTAATGTAATCTAGTCTACTGGAACAGAGGAGTGATGCAAGCTGTACCCTGTGCCATGGCTAGTGCCACAGGAAACCAATACAGGATATTTTCTTGGTTACCCAAACCCCTGACACCCTTAAACTATGCCACCCACTCTCCACCCAGGGGAGCTGGGATGGTGGAGCATCTTCTGCCCTACCCTGAAGTTGGAGTTCCCAAACCTGGACACAAAAGCATCCTCCTTCTCAGTTACCTCCGAGTCCCAGGCTCCAACTCAAGCCACTCGGGAAAGCATTCCAGTCCTGGGCAGATCTTGGCTCTGGTCTCAGATGGAGCAAGACAGCAGATGGGTAAAGCACACGCTTTCAATCCATAGGTCTGGGCCCCATTAGCACGTCCCTTCTTGGTACCGTCTTTCTTTTTGCACAGCAGCCTTGCTGAAACAGGAAACAGACAAAGCCACAAGGTTCGCAAACCCCAGTTCCTCTCTCTTGCTCTCTGGTATCATCTAAGTGGGCCCCTGAACTCTGAGGCCTCCAGGGCTGGGCTCAGGAGCTCCTCCCATCAGTAGGCACCCCGGCCACCCTTTCTCTTGCTACTGGATTGGTCGGAGCTCTTGGACAGTTTCAAGTCAAGATTCCTTTCCATGATTAGAAAAGGATAGTCCTCTCGGTCAGATTCAGACCTTTGTGGTTTCTATGAGAGGGAAAAAAATGCCTTTTTGGTGGTAAACCTAGATGAGATGTTCTCAGTGTAGGCTTTCATGTGTATCAGGTAGTTCTTTGTGCAAGGATTTTCCTTTTTCTTTAGCCACCTCTTCCCAATCCTGGTGTTGTAAAGAGTTTCTGCTCTTCTGAAGTAGCTGGTGTCTTTCTCAGATTCTGGAATGAGCCCAACTCTGGATTTGCTCCTTTCTGGAGCAGTGAGGAGGGAGTGTAAAGGTGGGTAGCTGGGGGATGAAGGAAGGAATAGAAGGCAGAGTCTTCTACACATTTTTTTATCTGGTCAACCGGACTAGGAAATTTAGGGAAAAACTAAAGGGAACTGATTTGCATGCATTAAGATGAAGCCATCACAAATGATGCAGCCAGGAAATTCCCAAGAAGTTCAGGCTAAAATAGTGGAGAGGAAACTGGATTGGGACAAGTTAACTGAGCAGCTTTGTAACCTTGTAAAATTCACCTTGTCTGGATGCTACTCACTGTGGTAGTTGGGTGATGTATGTGGCTCTTTGGAATTCTAAGGTTTGACACACGTGAGGCAGGTAATGAGACTTAAAAATAGCTGTGATCACATTTATTAACATGTGGAGAGTTTGTCACCATTTTCTCTGCTTCTGCTTCTTTCTCTGTTCTTTGAGGAGAAAAAGGACAAGGAATCGGCAGGGAAAAGCAGAGGATGGATTCTCAAGCACTAGGACTGAAGACAAGTGGCATTTACTCAGGATGAGAGACAACAGCTCAAGGCCCTGTGTCTGGAGCTTGACACATAGAGATGGGAATGAGTAGAGGACAGAGGGCTTGGGGAGCCCAAGATGTCAGAAAAAGAGAATTTTGGCCGGGCACAGTGGCTCACACCTGTAATCCCAGCACTTTGGGAGGTCCAGGTGGGTGGATCACTTGAGGTCAAGAGTTCAAGATTAGCCTGGCCAACATGGTGAAACCCCATCTCTACCAGAAATATAAAAAATTAGCTGGATGTCATGGCATGTGCCTGTAAACCCAGCTACTCGGGAGGCTGAGGCACAAGAATCGCTTGAACCTGGGAGGCAGAGGTTGCAGTGAGCCAAGAATGTGCCACTGCACTCTAGCCTGGGCGACAGAGTGAGACGGAGTTTCACTCTTGTTGCCTAAGCTGGAGTGCAATTGCGCAATCTCTGTTCACTGCAACCTCCGCCTCCCAGGTTCAAGCAATTCTCCTGCCTCAGCCTCCTGAGTAGCTGGGATTACAGGCATATGCCACCATGCCTGGATAATTTTTTGTATTTAGTAGAGATGGGGTTTCAACCATGTTAGTCAGGCTGGACTCAAACTACTGACCTCAGGTGATCCACCTGCCTCGGCCTCCCAAAGTGCTGCGATCACAGGCATGAGCCACCACGCCTGGCCAGAGAATTTTTATTGGCATAGAAGAGTGAGAAGATTCTGGGAGTTCGGGGCATTAGGGCGTAAAGAAAGACAGGAGATTTTAATAGGAATTCCTATAGAGACCTACTATTTGGACTCCATTAAACATCAGAAAGAAATGTCTACAAAGCTCCGCAGTCATTGGGATACTAATCCCATGATAACTGGGATTTAGAGTGGTCAATGATATGCTCAAGATCACACGGAAAGTGTTGGACCCAGGTTTGCTTGACAGTAGGTTTGAGCCCTTAACATTGTGTTCTGAGGACAAAACAATTAATAAGGTTGTCATACCTATCTATCTATATTGAAAAAGACACACACACACACACACAGAACTTTGAGAATAGAAAATATACCTTATTTTCAAATGCCCACGAGACATTAAAAAAATTGACCATATAGATCAAAAAGTAAACCTCAGTATATGTTTTGAAAAGTTGATCTATTATGGCAGGATTTTCTGACCATAGTACAATACAATTGAAATAAATAACAAAAGATGGAAGAAAGAAATACTTTAACTTCTTGGAAAAAAATTCTTCCCATTTACTCTGAAAAGATAGAGGGAATTTCAAATCTGCAATTAAGAATGCATTGAAAATGGTGATAGTGGCAACATTATGAGCAAAATCTGTGAGGTATGGCCAAGCAGAATGCAAGGAAAATTCCTAGCTTTAAACATTTTCATTACCTAAATCAAGAAGATTAAAAATAAATTTCCTATTCATTTATTTTCAAATGAATTGCTAAAAAATGATCAGAAAAAAAGGAGGTGAGAATTTTGAAATGATAAAAGGAGAATATATAATAAGTTAGAATCCTGTTTAAAATTGATTAAAAAAATTCAGTTTTGTGTGTGCATCTGGCAGGGGGAGGAATGGTAGACATACAAATAGAAAACAAAATCAATAAAAGAAACTATCAGCAAGCCAAATCAATTTAAAAAAGAGAAAAGACATTATAAAAGTTTAGGAATGATACATGGAAAGTACCCACGATACGGTGGAAATTAAAGTAATTATAGAGGGTCATTTGTGTAACTATGCTAATGATTTTTAAAATCTAGATAAAATGGATTTAAGAAAATGAATTTACCAAATTAAGCTCAAGTAGAGATTTGTAGTGTAATCATCAGCTGGCCTCCAATAGAGGGTTTAATTCAGGCTGCTCTTGAGCTGGGCAGCAGGCTTTTAGTGGCCAGTATCCTTTGCTTCTCCTCATCATTTCCAGGTTCAATGGGAACAACGGCTCCCTTTTTTGATGGTCATATTCTGAAACAGTTTCCTTGATAGATGCTGGGCCCTGTGTAGTCCCCCATGAGGCGATGAGTATGGGGTAAGCTACCCTTTCCTTTATAGCCTGGTTGCTTCACAATACCACACAAGCATGTGTAAGATTATCAGATTTTATTGTACAGTTGGGGTAACTAAACTATATGCTAATATGACTTCTCCCATACTCCAAGAGACAGCACTAAGGAGTTAAAAAGAATTTTTTTTTTCTTGAGATGGAGTTTCGCTCTGTTGCCCAAGCTGGAGTGCAGTGGCATGATCTCAGCTCACTGCAACCTCTGCCTCCCGGGTGCCTCAGCCTCTGGAGTAGCTGGGATTATAGGCATGCACCACCACGTCTGGCTAATTTTTTGTATTTTTAGTAGAGACAGGGTTTTGCAATGTTGGCCTGGCTGGTCTCGAACTCCTGACCTTAAGTGATCCACCTGCCTTAGCCTCCCAAAGTACTAGGATTACAGGCATGAGCCACCATGAAGTTAAACACTTTATGGGGGTCCCCTCATGGATGTTACCAGTTCTAATCCCACTCCTCTTTCCACTCTACAGGGTGACTCCTACCTATCTTCTGGGAAATGGTAACCTCATTCATAAGAGTTGTTCTTGCCTTAGAATCCTTCCCTACACTCCTGACAAGGTTTCTTCAGCACCGCATTCCTCAAGTCT